>NC_135267.1:82453349-83663849 GCF_051311805.1 Agelaius phoeniceus
GAGTAATATTTAGTTCCTATTAAACATTTCAACAAAATGGGCTCTGTTGTGTCAAAGCACACTATTTCAGCTCAGTGTCTGACAGGAATACTCACTCTTAAGAACATGGACTGGCAAGCACAAGGCAGGGCCATATTTGGCAGCAGCATGCCCCAGTAAAAAGCAAACTGGCTAATATCAAGGGCTTGAGAGGCAGACGTGTTTTGCTTGCTTTCCACTGCAAAGTGCTATCGAATGAACATTTCAGTCCTCCCTGAAAGAATGAACTGAGGGGCTGTACATAGTCCCAGTCCCCTCCTTGGCCAGAGCCTCCCACAAGGGCAGGAAAACCCTGCAGACAGACCAGTCCAGATAAAAAGGTATGCTGAGTGGCAGAAGAAAAACATCCACTCTTCAGCTAAAACCATGGGAAATATACAGCCATAAGAGAAGTCTGAAGAAGAGATGAAGTGCAAAGAGAAGACTTTCAAAAATGGATGCCTGCTCCTGGCCTTTATTATCCATCTTGCAAGTAACTTCATACACATATCTGATTTCCAGCCAAACCTTATTACTTTCCCTCTTCCTGCTATAATTGTTTTATTTGCCAATTTACCCACTTTGGGGATCGCCTCACTTGTGTCCTCTATTTCCATGTTGGTAACATGGAATGCTTTCCAAGGGCTTTTTTTGTTTTCATTGGCAAGCATCCTTTTTTCCACCAGGTACCTCCCTCTCAGCTTCCCTGCTGCAGGTCACCCCTGCAGCTCTGCTCAAGAGCAGGAATACAGACATAGCTTTGTAATGAGGGCTGCCAGCATCTGCTTCTGAATGAATGACACACAGGCAAGCTCCCAGCAACTGCACCTCACAGATCCAGCCATAGCCTTCCAGGATGAAGTACTGACTGCCAGGCTGGTAAGAGAAGATTCAAGTACAAACACAGCTCTGAGGAGCCTCTCACAGCAGCTGGGCTCCAGCAGCCTCCTACAGAAAGTGCAGACAACAGCCATGACCAAGCAGACTAACTGCAGCAGTTCTGCTGGGTGTCAGAGCACCAATATTCGAGGGACAGCAAGAGCAGGTCAGTCAAGAGTGTTTCAGGGAAAAAAATTCAACTAAAAGATAGAAAAGTATATGTGTGTTCCTGGCACCTGGCAGCTCACAAAAATCACTCCATATCACCCACAATGCAGTGCTAGCCCAGTGCTGCAAGCTTAGAAAAAGCTGTGATTCTGGCAGATCCATGCCATGCACAAAGACTAGGCAGTCAGGCATCCCTGCTGAGCATCTAAACAGCCCCACAGCCAGGCTGTAGCACCTGCTGGGCAAGTATGGGTCAGCACCAAACAGGGCAAACACAGTAAAACAGACTGGCCACAGGCTTCAGCCACATGAACACGGTGGTTCATGTGTGCACAGAAGCAGGCTAGCCTCAGCAAGCCATGATTTGCAGTTATGAGATGTTACCCAAGTGCATCTGAATGATGCTAAAACATGGGACCTCGCCTTGATGTCCTCTTTCAGGATGCCATTTTTGCCCAAGATTTTAGAAGCTAAACACAAAATTCTGACACCCAGTCTGTGACAACTCAGCACAGATTCAAATCCAGGTTGAGCATTCCACATAAATATCTGCATCTCGCTTTAATAGAAATTAAAGTTAAAAAGAACATGCTGCTTTTCCAATTTCCAATAGGCACAAGCTCTGTATTTGTTTATCTTTTTGTACAAGGGGAAAAGAATAGATGAACATACACTTTGCTCTGTTCTTTTTCTGGATCCATGCCCAGAGATCAGAAGTGGCAATACTCACCAGTCTGAATGATTTACAGGAAAAATATAAATTCACATTTTGCGACTGCACAGCTTCCTGTGTCTCCAACACATTCAGCTATCAAACATTTTAGGTGCAGGCTGTGGTAAATTGGTGCTCCCAGACTGCATCCCTGGAGTTAACAGAAAGCAGAGTACAGCACAGTACACTGCTGGACTGACTCCAAAGCTGGGGGAGGTCAAGGAAAAGATTCTCCCTGACTTTGGTGAGATTCAAAAAGGCTCTGGAAGGCTGTGTGAAAATAAATGGTAATGCAAAAAATGAGTTAAGCCTCAGCAACAGAGAAAGAAAAAGAAACCTTGCAAAAGCATTATGCAGCACACTGAACACTCTTACTCTGTTTGTTTGGAGACTGGGGAGCAAGTTGCAGGACTGCACCCAGATTGCAATATACTCAGCAGAGAGCACCAATCTCAAAACCCCCCAGTCAAATCCATATGAGTTGTTTTTTCAGTAGCTGGCAGACGCATCACCCTGAACATCTGGGAGAAGCACTTGCAAAACACTGGAAAACTCACTGCTAACAATTGGTATCCATCCTGCACTGGAGTGAAAGGCCAGCAAAGTGTCTGGGCTCTACAAAACCCGCTCGTCTTCTGCACTTTGTACAGTGGTCACCAGAGCTGCTGCAGCTCCCTGCTCCTGTGAGCAGGTCATGGTGCTGCTCAGAGCAGAGACCCTGATCCACTGTGTCCCAGAAGAGGGGCTGTACTACACCCGACTAGAACATCAGCACTGCCTGGCATAACTTGTATTCAGCAGTTAGAGAAGATCAGGGACCAAATAAGCATGGCACTCTTAATTCTTGCTCCAATCTCCTGTTGGTTTAGCTCAGGGACATGAGCTGCTGTATTTTCTGTGTAGTTAGTAGCCTCCAACACCTACTTTCTCTTATTCAATTTCCATAAAACTAATATAAAGTGTTCACAACACCCTTTAACAAAAAGTTCCATGGCCAACACCCTCTGCATAAAGATTCAACTTTTTTTTAAAGCCTTTTTCCTATTAACGTCATTTGATACTCAGCAGTTCTTGAATTGGAACACACAGAATATTCAACTCTTCATGTGCCTCTTTATCAGAGACTACTCAGCTGTCTCTTTCCTAACTGGGACTTTCCAAGTCCCAGTTCAGTCACAGCATCCTACAAAAGACTTTTTGTGCCTTTGATCACCCTTGCTGTCCTTCTCCAAACCTTTCCAGTTATATTACATCATTTTTAAATACAGAGATCAAACTTTCACACATTATTCAGAGGCATGAAAACCACATATTTACACACAATGTCATGTTGTGTGTTCCCTTTCTTATAAAGGCCAACATTTGATTTGCATTTTTAACCACAAGTGAGTAAATTGACATTTTCACAGACTTATCCACTAAAGCCCCAGGTTCTCACTCCAGATACCCCAATTCTCAGTGTGAGCTCAGCTCACTACTCATCTTTAATGTAAACCGGATTGTTTGTTCCCCACATGCATCAATTTATCATTACCTAAACTGAGTTTTATCTAACATTTTCTTAGCCAGTCTTATGAGATCCTTCTGCAGTTCTCCAGACAGACTTCACATTTGCCACCCCTGCTATGATGGCATGGTATCTGCATAAGCTTCTCTTCAAGCCCTGGGTGAGCAGAGCCAAGAGCACACACATTCCTGTGTGATCTCCTCAGTCCAAGGACTGACCACTGACCTTGTTTTCCAAATTTTAGCCACATTATCTATCCACACCAGAACTGTTCTTCTGATGTCATAACTGCTCAGGTTTCCTAAAATCCTCTAACAAGGAAACTGGTTTTCACTACGGTCTCTGACAAAGGAAGCCATACCACACATCACTTTTATCAACAAGCTTGTTGACTCCTACCGAGAACAGCAACACATTTGCAAGGCAGATGCACAACTTGACTCTTACCAAGCATGCCATATTTATCCAGATATCCTCTAATTCTTCATTTTGTTACAGTTTCTATGCTGTATCAAGTATTTTTGTCAAACTTCCTGATCATATGTATCACCTCCTGGTGCAAAGGCATCTCCCAGCCAGCAGTTACACAGTGCTGTAAGCTGCAGTTCCTCCGAAGCTTTTGGATGAGCACAGTCTAGTTGTGGTGATTTGTTACTGTTCATTTTGTCCATTTCTTCAACAACCTTTTACAGTCACTGCAGTTTCAGAAAGACTTTCTCAATGGTACCCCACAGAAAGGTTTGTGGCATGGGAAATTTCCCCAGGTTATTCCATAGAAAACAATTTACAGATTTAATGAAATTTCCTTTCATTTACCTTAACCAAGATGGAATATTCCTGTAACACCTTGATCTCCTATTACTCCTACACATATCCAAGCAGGTTTCATGCTCCTGATGCATTTAAAGAAACGCGATAGTTACTATAAAGGTTTGAATCCCTTTTGGTAGTTGATAGGTAAAACTAAAAAATTTGAATATACATTTCTGGGCTTTATATATAACATACAAGAGTAGGATTTTTTTTCTTTCTCTCTTCAAACATAATTTCAGCTTCTTGGCAGATTCTTCTTACTTCTGATAATCTCTGTTTTGGGCAAAAGAAATCATCATGACTTTCTGCAAATTCTTCTAATAGGTGCAGGGTCCTTAAATAGTCTTCATGTCAGCTTATTAATAACACTTCCTCAATTTTAAACAATTACCCTTCTCCCCATTGGGGACAGCTGTGATGAATTTTTTGGCTTCCCATGCTCTAACAAGAATACTGAACCAAAGTATATTAATAGTCCTTGTAACACAGTTTGTAAGATTCAGGTCCTACACATCACTTGGCACAAAGCCACCCACCCCCTTGCAGGCCTGCTGATCAACTGCTCCAGGAACCAGACACCAGCAAGTTCATCAATACTTGGTTTCTTCATCACATCTTATCTCCTTCAACAGGAAGGAAATCAGAGATTCCCATTACTCTTGTTTTCCTTGTCCCTCACAGGCTTTATATTTTCCAAATGCACTATGTTAGCTGCTATGTCCTTCACTAAAGTTTCCACCCCAGATAAAACTTTTTCCTTGGAGGCATTAGCAGCCACAGCACATTTCTTCTTAGAAGCTGACTGGTTCCCTAGACAATTTATTGTGCTACTGCATGTCACGATGGACAATATAGTGATGGACATCTATTCACACTGTAAACAAAAACAAAGGTAATGGGACTCTATGGTAACAGTGAAAAGGCTGTTAACCAAAATGAAGGCTTTGGAGTGGGAGACATGACTATAATACCCACCAAAGTGGATAAAATTAGTAAAGAGGACATGGAAAAAGAATAAAGTGGGTGAAACTAATCTAGGACCAGATTTGTCCTATTATCCTACTGTTTCATATAGTCTGCCTGTGCTCACAATTCCAGTCAGTGGTGGGATGATAATAGCATTAGGCAGAAAAACCCAGGAATTCATATGCATAGTTCTGAACAAAGGTCAGAGAGAAACCACTCCCAACAGTCTATTTTACTGTACAGAACAACAACAAAAAACCCCACAGAGGCTTATTGATAGGAAAAAGACCACACACCACGAAGATCTGATGCAATGGGACACCAGCAAGTTTCAGCTCAGCAGGGTTGCTCTCCCCTTTCTCTTAAGACTTTGCTAGCTTTTTCTTTTGAAGGACCAGAGCTATAGAGAAGGCTCCATTAGGACATTACCATACCAGGAAAATAGACCTGCCCGGAATATATAAAGAAGATACTGTGAGGTAGTTTCATGTGCTGCCTAATCTGCATATCATTTCTGGTTTGTGTGGTTCCAGGCTGTTTGAACCTGCTGCTTGTTCTTCCACAGCTGTAGCAGTGCAACATCACTTCTCAAATGGAGCAAAATTCAGCTTCAAGTCAGTGGGAGTAGGATTGTCTCTAATATTCCTAATTTTTAGCAACACCACTCAAAAATAGCAAGCTGTTGTATTCAATAATACAATGTGACAAAGTTCTAATTTATTTTCCTGATGCACTGGAAAGTGTTGTATAAAAGTACTTCTTTTGGTATCTTGAAAGCAAGAACTACTTTCAAGTAGTTCATCTGCATTTAGGATGAATTGTAGGAATAAACACATCTGACGACTCCTCTCGTTCAACCATGCTGTACAAATTCTTCCAGGGAAGGGTATAAACTTCACAAGAGGCAAATATAAGATAAGGAACGTCTTGCACTTTTGCTGTCATAAAAGCAAACTATGTCACCCAGTTCTCTATTATATGCTTCAAAATTTTTTCCCATTAGAGAAGTAGTTTTCATCAACATAAATCAGTTCAGAAAGGTTATGAGTTAATACAGCTGTACATGCATTCATTTACTCTATAAAGATTTTTAAAAATTCTTTTTTGACTTATTTATTCATGTGTTTCTTGACAGTTCTTCATCTACAGTCTATTGCAAGAGAGCTGCAGAAAAGTGAATTTGCTTTTATGTAAGTTGGTAGTGAAGACAAGTTTTGATGTATTTGCTTTGTTTTACTGCTTTCTGAGCCCTGTTGAGCAGTTCACCCTCCATGTATCCAAGAAGCATAACATCCCTAACAGACACACTACAATAACTTCAGACAGCCATATGGTCAGAGAAAAACAGAAGGAGAGGGAAACTATCTCCGCAGGTAATCTTTAAATAATATTCCTTAGATGCCCTATCACTTGATAATGCAAAACTTCCTCTAGAAGAGGAAAAAAACACTGACTGCCAAGTGACCAAGACTAAGGCATGCTGCATTTCCCCACCATCTTCACAAGAATACATGGCAGTTCTTCCAGCTCAGACTAAAACAGCCTTCATTGTATTCCATCAACATTCTTACTAGAACAGACATGAATAAAAGACTCTGATATTACCCTATAAAATGCCTGTCCCCAAGTCAAAGCACATAGACTGCTTCAGAACATGTTTCTTTTATTACCCAAAAGAATTGTTAGTACCCAACAGGTCTTGAGTTAGACCAGCTTAGCTGACCAGGTTTAAGTCACTTTACAGCAGAAAATGCAGCATAAACACAAACATATCCTCCAACAATTACAATACTAGTTTCAGGGCCATTTCACAGAGTTTCCATTTATCTCTTTTAGGCTGCACTGTCCAATTTTACTTACAAATAAAACTAGATTAGACTTAGAGAGATCAAAGAGAACCTTGTTTCTGGACAGATGTAGGCTAATTGGCAATGCCATGACCCTCACAAGGGTCTACAGTCAGTGCAGTACATAAAGAGCTATTACAGTTAATGGGTTAGTCCTAATTGCACCTTCTTTCCCTGAACACCACACTAAAAATGTACCCCACAGAGACAGAATGTGCTGCTTGGTCATTCAGACAAGACTCAGGAAAACTTACAGAGTGCTTACAGTAGGGACTAAAGCACACAACTGTGACATGATTTGCTAAAACTGAGATAGAAAATATAGGGAAGGAAGTACACTACAAAGGAGCTGACTTAGCTTCTTATTATAAAGTTAAGACTTCACAGATGCTACAGATTTCTGGATGAAATGTGCCTCCATAGAGACAGTCACTTTCCTGTCCTCTCTTTACTATGTTTACTAATGTTCCTATAGAATATTAATTTATAGAAACACTGCATTAACAAAGTCAACAATTCATAGGAAGATTTGAAATCCCAACATCCCTACTTACCAAAGTCAATCAAAACCCCGAGGATTAATTAACCACTAACCACATGGACGTGAAAACTAGTGTCCTCCCCATAACAGCAGTCATCACTCTAAGTAGCTCCAAACTTTCTCTGGATCATAAAATACTGATCAGTAGCAGAAACTGGATTTCATGGGATGAACCACTAGATTCCTCTTGATTCCTTTACTCCTTATAAATGGACCTGAAGCACCCCAAGAGTGGAATGGAGAGTCCAGATTTGACACTAATGTAGCATGAAACTTATAAGGCCACATCTCACAAAATTTTCAGCCTGATCAGAGTACCAGTCTGCTTGCAGATTGCAGAGAAGACTTATTTCTGTTGTAACTCTTTCTTGTGCAACTTTATTTTAAACTAGCAAGATCACTGACCACATTTCTGCCATTTCTAAACTAAAATTCAGAAACCAGAGGGTAGAATGCTATCAAACACTAGGGAGTGATCAATTTGGAGTTAGGAACAAGATTTAACCTTAAAAATGAAAATTTTCAGGTTATTGGTGAGATAGGAAAGCATTTTGCACTGATTTCAAGTGCTGTAGGTATTTTCTATGGCAATAAAGCAAGATAAGAACATTTTTTTTAAAATGAAAATATCTAGAAACAAAAAAATCTCCCTCCACCAAGTGTATATTTTCACCTTTAAAGGATGCATACAAACTACTCAATTAGCAGAGCTGAGAGGGAAGTATTGAGATTCAAACAGATTAGCTTCTCCAGTTTGCACTAAAATACACAGGATAGGGTAGCAAGGCTTGGAGCTTGCTTCTTATCTGCTGAAGACAAAATACCACAGAACACAGCTTCCCCTGAAAATCTGTTGGCCTTCAGACTGTACTAAAAGTCCTGATGTTTGGATACCCAGCAACTGGATTTTTCCATTGACTTGCTTAAGCAATGAAAAGAGCACATCTACTTCACACACCTCCTTATACACTTTCAGGAGCAAAAATGCCATATTTCCCTACAACCACAATTTTGAACTTCAAGCTAAAACCTGTTGTAAACAGCTCAAACCCAGAGGCAAAAATTCATACTAAACTTGGAATGTCACAGCTAAGCTCTAGCCATGGGTCCATCCATCTTTCATGATCAAGAGATATTTTCTACCAATTTCTCTGTGGGTGTCCCTGAGACAGTATAAGACAGGGACAAAAGACACTATTTTTTTTTCCTCAGGCTTATTTCTGTCATGATTTCAAAAGTGGAAAACAATCAACCTGCAGGACTCTTCTTTAGAGGAAAGCTGACATTTATGTCACATTGCAAATGTTGCAGGGCTTTCCTCCCCCCCGCCATGATGAAAATAAGAATCCCTTGAAATTCTATAATCTGACTTTAGAACTTTTTCTCCCCATAGCAATTTTAAATCACTAGATTGCCTTTAATGAAAGAAAGGAATGATTTATGCACATGTTCCTCTGCAGTTTAACACCTACAGGCGTACTCTATACCATGGGAAGGCCAGGTTCAAAATTCAGGGCTGCTGAGTGTCTGGGACCAAAAGTAACAACAAACTGATTCTTAAAGAGGCCACCTAGAACAGAGGCTAGACAGCATTAAAGAGATAAAGTAGGTATTTAATGAAAAGGCCTTCAAAGGGTACACCTTGGGCAGTACAAGAGCCCAGCCATGGCTCTACCCAAGATGGACTCCTGGTCACAAGTTCTCACACTTTTATAAGTTCTGGTCCATTTACGTATTGGGATTAATTTTCCAATTACATCTCAGGTTATTAAGTCCCATTCTCCCAGATTGCTCTCCTCAATTCATTGTTATTTACACTTTTTGGGCCTGAAGCTGCAATTGTGTCCTTGGTTCTCAGGCTGGAAAAGGATTGCTTTGTCTAACTAAACTGTGAAGAGAATTTGCTAACACTTTATATAAAGTTCAGAGTTATATAGAAATGCAGTACAGAATCTGGAAAATATGATAGCTAAAACTTAAGGCACCAAAACCATTCAGGGAAGTCCCTTTGAATTTAGGTGCTGTTTGCTCTCTAAGAATCATCCCTCCTTACAGTGATACCACACCCCCAGGACTCTCAGAAAACCAAGTTACTTCCCTAAACAGTGACAACCCCCAAGATGTTTCTCCAGCACTTCTGGGAGAACCAGGGCCAATTCCAAAAACCAAGCACCACCCTTGTGTACAGCACATGCAAATGTTTCATTAGTACCAGGCTGAATTTGGAGGAAGAGGTCCTAAAAAAATCACTCTTCCCCAGTAACACTTTAAGTTTCCTTGGCTGATATTAGGAATACACTGATTAAGTTCCTGTGCAAAGCAGACATCTGTTCCAACATCTCCCCGGGAGGGCTGCTTTTTCCCCTGCAGTGCCCACTGCCAGGGGTGGGAATGTGATGTTGGTGTTGCTGCTGCACAGCGAGGTAGCCCCAGGCGCCCCAGCAGGGTCTGGGCTCTGCTTGCAGCCAACCCACAGCTCTGTGCCCCCCAGCATCACACCAGGCCTCCGCTGTGAGAGACACCCAAGCAGCTCTTGCTCATGTCTGTGACACTCCACAGGTGTGGAAAACCAGGTCACTTCATTCAACAGCATTATTAAGAGACTAGGAGCCTCCCAAATCAGGCAACATAGAAGGTGATGGGCCCCATCACTGACAAGCATTAGTAGCTCCAGTCGTTGCTGGAGGATAAGGGCACTGAAAGATGGCATGTTCATTGAACAACCCATTTCCTTACTCAGCATGCAAGGCTTTACTTAACAGGTAAAAAATGAAGCAGAATGAACTTAATCAGCCTCTTGTCTTCTAAATTATGTGAAATTATAATAGCACTTAAGACCAGAGTGTGGCAAATCCTCATGCAAAGTCATTAATTGAACTTTGGTCCTAGGCAGCCTTGCCTACTGATCTGTTTAATATAAACTGTAGTTCTTTTCAAGAATGTTCTATTTTGTTTACATATTTAAATCATTAATCAGACAAAGAGTGACTGAGGTGACAGTATCTCAGTAGAAAACATTTTGGCATCTTGCTCCAGCTTCTCTCCCATCTCCCTCCTTATTCCTTAGAATAAAAAAAATCCTAAAAGTAGCATGTGTTTTTCTTACAAATCAACTGTAATTAGTCAAGACAATGTTCAGGGAGCTTGACACAAGACAGCCAAAAAAGTTACCTCTTTTTTATTTATTTTCTGCTTGTGATTCCTGGGTAAGAGCTATGCAAAACAAACATATGAACTGCTGACCTGGATGGATTTTACCAACATGAAAGATCCAGGGTTTTGAATTATTTTCTGGTGCCAAACCATCCTTACAGCTGAGCTGGTGTAAACATTTAGTGAATATGTATCTCCTATTTAGATAAGATTAGATTAAAAAAAAAAAAAAAAAAAAAAGATAATGCAGATAATACACAAGATCATTCTAACTGGAAACAAAATTCCAGAATAGTAACATCAAGGCTAAATTTAGCCTCAGAGCCTTCACATCAGTGCTGAATCTTTCTTTTACTAGTAGTTCATTCAAACATTCCAAAGCTTTCTCTTACTGCTGGTATTCAGGGTTCTAAAATCAGTCCTGAATAAGTCTCGTGAGTGGGGAGAAGTGATCAATACAAGCAAAATGTTGATCTTGTCTTCAGAGCTACTTTTAGGGGGAATCAGTTGTTGCTGGCCATGCAGGTATTTCACAGAGCTGAAGAAATCCTCTGTGAGTGTCTGACTTAACAACCTTTTTCACCTTGCAGTTTCAAAGGAACTAATTTGGCACACCATAAAATGTTAATTTTCCAGGTGTTTCCTTAGAGGAAAGACATGACTTCTCTTCATTAAAAAAACCAATTCTCAGGCTCCAAATTGTAACCTTTCTTGTTTTAATTTAAAAGCAAGCTGGGGAAGTGGGGTGTCTCTTACAATTAGGTAGCAAAGCCAAAGTCACAGAGGGGTGACCTTCACTATGCTAAAATCCTAACTCTCACACCAAGCAATAAATGATAGGGGCCTTATGAACTCAGGACAGGGTAATCAAACTGAAATACAAAACCACTTTTATCTCATAGCACCAAGGGTTACAGCCCTTCCTTCCAAGCACACAGCAGCTGCAGGTTGGCAGGGGTGGGCTGGCTGTAGGACAGCCTGACCCTAGCCCTCTGTCCCATCTCCCTTCCCAAATGGAAAAAAAGCACATCTTTAAAAATTCCTTTGAAATAAACACAGAGACTTCAAACAAACATCTCCCAAGTGTACTTCAGTTGCCAAAATCTCACATCCCACTAACATGCTTCATGTCAAATGC
Source organism: Agelaius phoeniceus (assembly GCF_051311805.1). NCBI lineage: Eukaryota > Metazoa > Chordata > Aves > Passeriformes > Icteridae > Agelaius > Agelaius phoeniceus. Next base: position 82,465,092 of record NC_135267.1, read on the forward strand.
CCCCCAAGGCAGAAGTAGCCTGTACCCTCAAAAACTGGAGCTGGGACTTTGAGCAGTGTGCTCTTGGCATGTGCAATTCAGTAAGGTTCTTTTGAGTCTGCACCATTTGCCTCAGTAAACAATAAGTTATGTCCAATTTCTACTGACAGTCCTTCTCTCTAAAGAAATAATCCACCCTCGAAAAGCTGGTCTTTAGACTTCAAGGCTGACAGGGCAGGAAGATGCGTGCAAAAAAATTAAGTTGGAGAAAAGACAGAGCAATATGCAGGAGGGAGGGAAAGTGAAAAAAACATAAGAATCACTGCTTGATTATGCCTCTAGAGAAACTGCCCTAGTAAGCACAACAACTCAATGTTACCTATTTGTATCTTATCACATCCATGTCAGCATTGCCTAATTTATTGTATACTTTAATAGCCATATTTGTATTAGTTTCTGCTCCACACTGTCAACATTGCTTGCAAAATGCAGACAACAGCATTTCCCCCGTACATCAGCACCACCAATAGCCAGAAAACAAATTCTGGGTTTGGAGCACACAGTAGGGCTAACAATTTATATACACCAGAACAAAAGCAGCTGGAGCTCATTTTTATTACCTCTCAAGACAAAACTGCAGATCTGGCTTTGCTATTCATGTGGACAAAACGGCAGGGACGTCACTAAGGAGACATGACAAGAACGCTACAAGGTGCTATCTTAGCCTGTTGAGTTTTTCCAAAGGGAAACAAAATGAATTGTACTTGCAAAGAGCACAAACACTTGAAATTGCTCAAAAAGTCTCAGATCCAGAGGAGCTGGTCCCCTGCTCTCTCTGCTCATGGCTGGCAGGTGCTGCACACACTATGGCAAAGCAGAATCAAGCCTTCAAAGTAATCTCAGCACTGGTGAGAGACCAGGGGAAGGGGCAGTGAAGAAGGAAGCTAAAGTCATCACCACATTAGGCATTCAGGTATTAAAGCACAGCACAAATACTATGCCATCATCACTGCTCAGCTGGTTGCACACCACAGAAGAGAATGGGGGGATCCTTGCTCTCACAAGGTCACAGTGCCCCAGCAAAAACCTCCACAACAGAAATTCTTTATTCACCCTTAAAAGAGCTAGAGTAGTCTCTGAGTAATTTCTTTTCTGTTTCATTTATTTACTAAACAGGGATCTCTGAATCACTAATTCAGTGTTTAATCTTAGTGATTCATTTTAAATGCTTCAATTATTGATGTCAACCATTCCCTCAGTTTCTGCACAGGAACAGTGTCTGGTTTTATACAGCACTGTCAGAACAAGGATCCAAGATGCACTTAACAAATACCAGCATGGCTTTTGTGACAGGAAAGGTTGCAAGTGGAGACTTGTTTCAGCAGGTTTTGATCAACTTGAGAGAGAATTAAATTTTGTAACCTTTAGCAAGGCTGTGCTAAGAGGAAACAGCAATGTCCTTTTCCCTAAATTTGAGAAACACAAAGTAGGCTACTTCCTCACTCAGAGGCCAGCCTTTTCTGTAAACTTTTGATGCAAAAATAAGTCACCTTCTTTCCTTCCTCTCAAAGCCTTAGAGACATTCCTGCACTCTGTTCTTGGGCTTCCAAGCACTGTTCTCTTCTAGGTGTGCAAAGGTGGAGAGCCTTCCAATCCAGCTCTGCATTTCTTAAACACTCAAAAGTCTCCATAACCCTGAAGCCATCAGCTCCCATGTCCCATCTCTCTAGAAGAATAGAAAGTGATGTGGGTTTTTTTCCTACTAAACTGAAAAATCTGTTTAGAATAATCCCCCTCCAGAGGCTCACTTGCTGGTGGTCATTATCAGCTTTTAACATCGAGCCTCCTGATGTCCCCAGGCAGCTGCAGAGGCACATTAGCTTAATTCTGTGGATACAGAGCAGAGGCAAAGATGCTTGGCCTGACATAAGCAGGGAGTCCAGCTGAAACAGCCAAGCCACAACACAAATCTCTTGGCACATAGCCTCACACTGCTCTTTTCCATGACCACAACCTAATTCCTCTTCATCACAGAGCCATGGAGAAAACAAAATGTCACAATATATTTAAGCCTCCATAGAGGTAAAGGACAAAGACCCCTGTGGCTCACATTGCAATATCAATCAGTGCCACTTTCCACAGTCCACTTGCAAGAAACTACTTCTGCAACTAATTTAATGCCTCAAATTTGCCTCTGCATTTAACCAATCACAGAAGCCCCAGATCATGCTGGGCCCATCAGATGATGTCATCAATTTCACTGCTAATGAGCATGGAGGAGCAGAACAGTTTTCAGTGAGTACAAATGAAAGTGTTAGGTGCTGTTTGCACACACTTAACAGAGAACAGCTGCATCAGCTGCAGAGAACTTCCCTCAGAGGCAGATACCTGTGCCCAGGAATGACAACAGGTATCGGCAGGTCTTCTGAATGTTATGATTTCTGGAGCTAGTTCAGCTGTCCCTCTAAACTAGGAGAAGTACCACTGTTAGCAGGGAAGGCACACTGGTGGAAAACTACATAGGCAAGATCCAAATGTGGTACTAGAGCTGCCCCAGAATAAAAATTCTGTGAGGCAAGATGAAAATTATGTTGGTAAGTGAAGTCAACTACCTTGGGGCATTTGATTCAGCAATGTGCAACAGCAAGATAAAAGTAAGGATTTAAGAACATGTTGGTATCCTGCTTTTGAAGTGCATTTGTGCATTCAGCTAGCAAAGGTATTGGTAGGTGATTTTAGAAGGTTGCACTTAAATTCCTACTCACGTTTCAAAGGCAATTCATTATTAAAAAAAAAAAACTTAACATGCTCTAAATGCTTGTTCCTAGTCCCGTTGAAGTCTGGGGAAATTTTGCTAACTGAGTCACAAGAATAGATGAACTGGAGAGGAGAAGGTACAAAGTTAGATGTCTGTAATCCTGCCACCTTCCCATGCATTACTGCCCAAGGAAGCACACATGGCACAAGGCAACAGGACAGAGTGCCACAATATTCCCCTCACTAGGAAGGGGGCTGCATCCATCAGCCAGCAGCAGAGAGCCCCAAAGCCATCACTGATCACCTTCACTAGCAGTTTTGTAGCTATAAATTAAACATAATCACTCCCCAACTAGAAAATTGAAAAAAGGTTAAAGCATCCTGGAAAATTCTCTTAGACAGCCCCTAAGTAACCACACCCTCTCGTGTGAGACAGTATCTGAAACCTTACCAGAGAAAGGAATCATCAACAGACAGCAAGGAGAGCTCTGCTCCTTCTAGAGAGACCTTGACAGGCTTGAGAAGTGGACCTGGGAAAACCTCATGAAGTTCAACAAGAGCAAGTGCAAAGTCCTGCACCTGCACTTGGTCAAGCAGGGAGGGACTGGTTGGGTGGAGAATGGGTCAAGCACCTGGGACAGGCTGGGTGGAGAATGGATTGAGTGCAACTCTGAGGAGAAGGACTCTGGACAAGAAGCTTGACATGAGCCACTGCAGCCCAGAAAGCCAATAGAATCCTGGGCTGCAGCCAAAGCAGGGTGGCCAGCAGGTCCAGGGGAGTGATTCTGCCCTTCTGCTCCACTCTGGTGACACCCCACATGGAGTGATGCATCCAGTTCTGGGGCCCCCAACACAAGGAGGACTGGACCTGCTGGAGTGAGTCCAAAAGCCATGAAGATGATCAGAGGACTGGAACAAGCTGAGAGAGTTGGGACTGTTCACCTTGGAGAAGGCTCTGGGAAGACCTTACAGCATCTTCCAGTTCCTAAAGGGACCCTACAAGAAAACTGGTGATGGAAATTTTACAAGGGCATGTAGTGATAGAATAAGGGGGAATTGCTTTAAAGTGAAAAAGGGCAGGTTTAGATTAGATATTAGGGAAAAAATCTTGACTGTGAGTGTGGTGAGGGACCGGAACAGGATGCCCAGAGGAGTGGACACCCAGTTCCTGGAAGTGTTCATGGCCACATTGGATGGGGCTTTAAGCAACCTGGTCTAGTGGAAGGTGTTGCTGCCCACATGGCAGGAAGGTTGGAACTATACAGGTCCCTTCCAACCCAAGCCATTCTGTGATTCTCTCAAAAGAAAACAAAGATACAGAGATGAAAAAATCCATCTGGTCACACAGCAAGCCTATGGAAGATTGTAAAGCTGAAAACACATTTCTTTTGTCCCTCCTAACAACTAAACTTAAAAGAAGCTGAGTGGCAGCTTTCAGGAAGGAAGGGATAAAGAGAAAAAAACAGACCTGATGTCCCTGTCTATTAATGCCCATTATTCTTGTTTCTGAAGCTACCAGAAGGAAGACCTTGCTTGTAAGAATCTATACTACCCCCATCTTTCTCAATGTAAAAGGCTATGTGCTTTCTTGCTCTAAATATGAAAATTTTCTCTTTCCTTGTGTGATCCCACAGACTGAAGGGAAATGCACCATTTGATGTAAATCATCAGAAGGAAACAAACGGTCCCTGTGGAGAGATAACCCCTTCTTCTATCTGCATCTGTCAAGTTTGGCTCATGACAGAATTATGACCCCAAAATAACATTTTAATAAGTGTTTACATGCTACCACTCCCCAAAGACTACGCTGATAAAATTCTGCCTCAGAACTAATTATGCTTCAAGACAAGGCTACCCTCAGTGGATGTGGCAATAAAAAAACGGGACAGGAATAGGTCTGTCCTTGGCAAGCTCCGGGCTCCTCCTTGCGGATGTCTTTGAAAACTGCGTGCTTTGCACATATTCCCGCGAAAGGAAGGAAGAAAGCAGCTCCGTTCATGCTGCAACGTGTCTGGAATTTCCAGTACCTTTGTTAGTTATATTAAAACTATGCGAATATATATTAGCATGTGTCCCCTTCTCCTCCCACTCTTCATCCTGATGGGACAAGGAGGGACAGATCAGCTGGCTGTTCACCTTGGAATCTCTCCTTGATGTTGTGTTCAGGATCAGAGCATTGGAAAGGTAACACCACAGCAGCCATTTGACAGATCCCTTCCAATTCTGTGATGATCATCTTGTGCTATACAGACTGTGAAGTGGAGAAGACCAGACATGATCATTACAGGTGAGAAAACACAGCAACACACACCTGAAGACCTGAGGGAGATAGAACATCTTGGTGTTCCACATTCCCTCCCATACATTTCAGATCAGTTTCTATCTGCCCTAGACCATGGGAGCAGCAAGGAAACTGAACAAAAGTGAATGAAGATTTAAAATCTTCCCTTTTTCATCTTAATGCAAAAAAAAAAGAGTCTTCTACTGCTAACAAAAGATCTTCAGCTCAGCAGAGATAAGAGGACAAATTAAGTCCACTCCAATACCAGCAGAGGAGCAGTTCAGACTACTGGTACAAGTAAATATTCCCACAGTAGCCCTGAAAACAGGGAGAGATTAGAGGCACAGTATAGTCCACTGCTGCGTGATCATTCACTGGGACATCAAACATTTCAGTTGTGTGTGTGTTCAAGGAATGAAAAGAGCTGAGAAGATGAGTCCTTCCACAGTCAACCAAGCCACCTAATTCATTCAAGAAAAGCATCAACTGGGTTTATCTTACCCACATTAGACATCCCTGTTCTGATGGCAAGGTATATTTTCCATCTAGAACAGATAGCTAATGTACATCCACTTGCTCTTCTGCTACCATGGTTCTGTAGCTTTTTCCTCCCCTTCTTCCCTTGCATTGTCACCCCCAAACAGCTTCTCAACCTTCATTTTGCTTCAAATAAGAAAAGTTGTTGAAGTCTCTTCTTGTACTTTATGGCTGAAGAGACCTGGGGCTGGGGGGGGGGGGGGGGGTCTATTCACTGCAGGTCTATTCACCTATCCTACTTCAAGTTTATCTTCCTTGACCATTATGTGACCAGAACTATCAGTTATATAATATCTGTTATATATATATATATATATATATATATAAAAAGAGAGAGAGGGGGGGGGGAGAAGATATAGAGGTATCTCGGGATTAGAGATTAACTTCTCCAGAGCACCAATACTTCCCTGGCTTCAGTGGGAATACCTTAACAGAAACAGCCTATGCTTATTTTTGGTACTAGGAGGCTATGGCTACACACATGCTGACATATACATGTAGTCTTTCCCCAGACTGCAATCTCCAATAGGCAAAAGAAATCCTTGCATGAAATGGTGAATCTGGAGTCTCTGTCCTCAAGAAAGCTATTTTAGAATATTCATCTGCTACTGTATCAGCAGAAAGTTGTTTCTCTTCTGCTATAAAAGGAAGTTTGTTATTCTGATTAACCTTCAAGGTTCATATTGTATTTAAAGAAATATATTTCCTTAACCCACAAGTGATGAATATCATTTTGATCTTTTTTAATTAAGAAATAGTATTTCCTGACTTTGCTAAGGATTTCTGAACTCCAGCTCTCTAATAGTACATCTGTGCACTCCAAAGATAGTCTATATCTGCATCTCTGGAAACTGCTTTGGTAGGAGCTGAAGAAATTTTAGGGACAGACTTTGGGCCCTTTTCATACAGCCTATGATGTGCACCAGTACCTCTGACCAAAAGCACCCAGAACTTCACCACAAAGAGATGTCAGTGCATACCTGGCCTCTCACCTCTCCATCTCACAACTTTCAGGAAACCCTTTGCCTTGCCTGCTCTCAGCACAGGTCTTGTGCTGTGAGATGCTTACTCATTCTGGCACATGCACTGTATCCCATTATCAGGTCAGAGTTTGTGTATCAGCCCGAGGTGCATGCTGCTCACGCTTTATTTTCTTTTACCTGTACAGAACCTAGACCACACTTGGTTCTAAAACAGTCACATGAAAAACCACCCATCAACCACAGAACGGACAAAACTGCAGCAGTGCAAAAGGTCAAATCCTTCAGTTTGGGCTTTTTTTCTTTAAAGATCTTTATCCAAAATTCAAGCCACTACACTAAGGAACAGTAACTATAGAGATGGATTAACAAGAGCTCTAAAAATAGTTATTTATTTTCTGAGATGGCCGTTTAATCTGCAATGATAACTTATTTCTTCATCCTACAAGCTCACGAGACCCTCTACACCTTGGCTATATAATCTGAACAAAAAAGACCATTTCATCCAGTGATTACAAGAAATAAATGAAAAGCTTGCTACAGGCAGGCGAGAGGGCCCTTCGGCTGTGTCACGTTGCCATCTAGTGATCGTCTCCAGATGCTACACACGAGCCATCCCACCCGGCCGTGCTTAAATCGCCTGGCCTTATCCTGAATCACCGGGCAATCTCATATCAGACGCCCCATCTTGGCTGGGAAAAGTCAGTTAAACTGATTTGTAACAATGTTCTAGAGCCACCTTTTCTATTTATATCATAAAATAATAGAATCATTTGGATTGGAAAGACCATTAAGGGCCATTAGATCCGATGCCCCTGCAATGAGTGAGAGTATCTTCAACTAGATCTGATTGCTCAGAACCCCGTGTAACTTCACCTTGAATGTTTCCAGGCATGGATGATGCATTTACCACCTCTCTGGGAAATCTGTGCCACTGTTTCACCACCCTACTCACCAAAAAAAAAAAATATTTAATCTAAATCAACCTTCTTTTAGTTCAAAACTGTTACTCCTTCTCCTACTGCAACAGACCCTGCAAAAACTTTGTCCCCATATATATCCACTGCATACATACATGTGTGTGTATATCTTCAGGGTAAATAGATACAAACCAAATGTTGCCTCCTAATCCACTGACCAAAATATATTTTGTTTACCCTACTTAAGGCTCTAATTTAATGGTGATCTATAAAGAGGGGGGAAATAGAAGAAATTGCCTGGAAGCCAACAGTGAGGCTAACTACTGGAAAAGAGCAAACTTGCACCAATGCTTTTTCCATATTCAGATTCGAAAATTCACTATGACTAACCTTGACTAGGGAGCAGTTTTCCCACAACAGGAATAATACAGATACCCAAAACATTTAAACGGGGGAGAGTGGAGAGCAGTAGCCAGCAATAAAAAAAAAACACCAAGTGAAGAAACACAACCCAGAAAAAAACCTTTAAGGATGAAAGCATACCCAAGTCCATTCAACATGGAGAGCTTTGAAATATCTGGCAATGTCTGCAGCAGGCAGTCTGAGAGGCAATATTTGAGTTTACTGGCTGTGTACCAGCATGACAGGATATTTTAAAAGGTAGATTCTCACAATGATTTTTACCCTCAAGTCTTCCTATGTCTGGCTCAGGTGGTGGTCAATGGGAAAGATCAATAGAGTTAAAGAGGCTCAAGACAGGCCACTCAAAAAATTTACTGTCAATCTAAAACTATTCTGTGCCTGTGCAAACAGCAGATCTCAATAGCTTCACAGGGAGAAAACAAAAGGAATCACCAACTTGCCACCCCCAGGCACTGCCAAACCCTGAGTTGTTGGCACCACTGCATTCTCCTTCAATAAAAATAGTAATAATAAAAATCAGGAGAAAAAAAAATTAAAGTGAAGTGAAATAAAGCAGCAAGGTTTTACTTTTTTTCTTAAGACATGGTTCAAAATATGCTGGAAGGATTCAGAATGAGAAAGGTCAGATTCTCAAAAAAAAAAAAAAAACCAAATTAGTTGCAAGTCCAAATCATCAAAATAAAAATTACTCAAGACAGAAAGTCATTAAGTGTACACAATAGTACAATGATATAGATAAAACAATGAAAAGCTGTTCACCTGACGTCTCGTTCTTGACTATTTGACAAGGCAATTACTGTCACATTTAGCACTTTGCTGTGTATTTCAGGAGACAAGGTCTAGTTCTTCATCCTTTTGAGGAAGTCTCACACCAAAATGTCATGAATAACTAATGAGCTTTTTGTAAACACTCAGCAGAAAATCCATATATGGGGTCACTTGTGTGTGCAGACAGGTCCTTCTGTGAGGCTCCTAATTCACCATCCTCCCCCCTCTCATAATTTGAGCACTTACAGTGAGAGGACAAGTATTCTTAAGAAATAAATCAATACAAATCAAGAGGAAAATAAACTGTGCTAAAAAAAAAATCATTGTCTATGTGCCTTTTTAACAAAGATGTACTGAAGAGATCTGTAATTATCACCTGAGAAAATGCACACTGCCCACAGAAGCCAAGTACTCTGAAGAAGACAGCACAGCAACAGCTGCAGATATTTATGCGTTTTTCTCTCCATTTTAAGTAGATATTTGCCATGAAAAATTCTATCCACACATGGATCATGAGCTGATGATTGTCCACTTTCTTGAGCTGGGGAAAGATGTTTATTTAGTACAGACTTAATGGATTAGCCTCCCTTCACACATTTTTATGCTTCTCTGATTGAATACTGTTCTGTTGATAGCATTTTTAGTTCAACTTAGATGAAGTAAGAGAAAGATTCAGAAAACTAGTACGTGCCATTGGCTGAGGGCCTAATTCAAATATACACTAGATATTGACTACAATGTTTCTTACAGTTTTCTGCTCCTGAACACAGAACTTAGTAGAACTGCTTTTCAATTGCTGTTTTTCACCTGCATTTTAATCATTATTTACTCCCATTTTTATTCTTACAGCTGAGTGGGTTCTTTCTTTCAAGCTGCTTTTTCAGGCAAACCAAGTCCATATTTTGGATTCAACACTCACTGAAACACAATCAGAAAATAAAGACCAGAACTGAAGCCTGTCTCCTCCCAGCTACACATCTTAACCACTAAACCACAAACACAGATGCTCCAGACAGAACTTTAAAGCTTACATACCACATTAAGCAGCAAAATTACCCCTTCTCTAAGTGTAATTAAAAAGAAATCAGTCACACAAAACTCTGTTTTGTAGGGTATCTCCTACCATAGACCAATTCCATGAGCACTTGCAGAATCAAGCAGCCCACAAGCCAGAGGCAGAAGAGGACTTTCATTCCTGTGCCTGCCGAGTTCAGACATCATTTAATACCTGAGGTGCTTCACTTGCCAAGAAAATGATAATTCGTAACATGTGCAGAGTGAAGACACTCGTGGAACTTCAGTCAACCAAAGATGTCCTTGCATAAATTAGAAACCTCTAGGGTCTAAACACTATCTAAACAAAAGTCTTTGGGTCATAATTTATGAATCAAGGACCTGAATTTATCCTAAATCAAATGTCAAGCATATAAATTCCAACTTGGACTTGGTCTTATTCCTACCATCTTCCCATGCAATGAGCCTTGAGCTGCAAGGGAGGTTCCTAAACTCTGTGGGACCACTAATAGAGTAACCACAGTCAGAAGTTTCAGAAGGAACACACAGAGAGATGAAACCAGGATAGCCCTGCAGAACAAAAAGAAAACCATTCACATGCATAAGGTCTTCATCTACAGCCACATCTGCAAAGATGCATGCCTCAAAATTGCTTCTCTTGCACTAACAAGCCTGCTATGGAGATTGACAGAAAATTTGTGAGCCATCTTATTCCGTGTCTGTTGCTGTGCTTTGTAGGTTTTATGGCCATCCAACAATACCCTTTTCTTTCTGTAATTGGCTCTGCTCAATACTTCACAACCATTTTTATTCTCTGTCTCTCTGGAAAGTTAAAAGGATTTAGACGTTCGCTCAGGAGAGAAATTAAACCTCTAATTAGACCAGGTGTGCCTAGAACTGCATTCCCCAGGAAACCTAAATAATTCTGCTTTCATTTTACCAATTCATAAATCATTAGAATGCAAAACCTGTAAACAGGAATTAGTCAGGAGCTTAAAACTGTACTGAAATACCAGGAACGAGTGTATGCTTCCCATGCTAAAAACATCCCATGAAGCATTAAACTCCTGCTCCAAAGCTCACTGGAATTAGTGAAAAGAGACCCAGAGGGGTTTGGATCAAACCTGAACTCTGCAGGCATACGGTGTTTAACCAGCTAGAGCTGCCCTGGCTTGACAGAAACAGCTCAGGAGCTGCAGGTTAGCTCACCCAATGAGTTACATGAGCTTCCCAAGGCCCATGTAGAGGCTTTCCATAAAGGATGAAAGCAGGAGTAAAGCTGGACCTGTGGTGCTAAGTGCCTCTGAACAAGAAACAAACTGCCTGCAGCTCAGAGAAAATTAAAGTACAAAAGAAGAAACTATTTGCTTAAGGCCACATAGGAGAATCAGAATTTTGATACACGTCATCTGAATCCCATTCTTGTGGCTCATTCCCTCACTCTGAGCTCTGCTTGCTGCATTGGAAGGCTGCACTTGAACCAGCCCCCCTGGAAAACACTATTGGTGCTGGGAAAAGCAGGTCTTCCTGAGTTAAAAAGACATCAAAGTCACCCTCTGCAAGGAAGAAAAGGTTATGCTGATAGTTCTGAGCAGACAGATCTGTGGACAAAAAGGTTATCCTGATAGCTCTCCTGAGCAAATGAATCTGTGGAGAAAGATTACCCACATGTGTACCAAAAAGTGCTCAAAGGGCAGGGCCACTCATATCTCAACAAAGAAAGGCATTTCTTTGCTATTTATTGAATTGCTTGACTGTCCAAGGAAAAAAAAAAACATGTGGAAACCAAACAAATAGCATCCATGCTAATCTAAAAGGATGAACTCAGATTGGTCAGTTGAGCATCCACTGACTTTCAATTATGGAACAAGTGGTGGCGCATCAGTAATTAAAAAAACAAAAACAACCACCAAAAAAACCACCTAAATTTCTCCTTCAAAACTAACTTTTCTAGCATTGGTTCTGAGCATATACTATTTTCCCTAAGACCTCTCTTTCCTTAACTTATTCATAAATCTTCCCCATGGACAATTAGGCAGAACACCTACCAGGCATTGCAAAAATACCAAAGCAAAAAAAAAAGAAAAGAAAATTTAAAAATTTTTTAAAAAAAAAAGGTGACTTCAAGAATCACATGACAACTAAACTAAAGTCAAAACAAGTATGACTTACAACAACCAAGGAAATACAGTTGATTAAAATTACACTTGGATCCTAGTATTTTTGGACAGACTTTGACACATACAAGAATGAAAACTGTTTTTCAACAGTATTTCCTAAGTCATCCACATTTTACTACTAATTCAAACAAACAGGAAAACAAATCTCTAATTGAAAACAGATCCCACATTTCAAGTCTGCAGCAGCCCTTAGCTCTTCTTCTTGCAGTAATGATACCACATTTGCTCATTTACCCCGTTTTTATTAAATGGTGCTCAGCACAGTGTCCAAGGCTGTAGCCATGATGCAATTCTAAAATTTCTTTCTTAGAAAAGTGTAATGACTGGAAATAGATGAAGGGTTGTTTATCCAGTTCAATTTTAAAAACAACTCAAAGCAGATATTTTCCTTACTATCCATCATCTTTTGTATTAGCCACTGAGATTAGTGCAGATGAAGTATAGCCTCTAGCCCATCTTTCTAGCTTATTACTCACAGGAGTGATCCTATCTATGTGGAAAATAATGAATTTTTAAACTCTTCATAAGATAAGAGACTGGTCTAGTTGTATCTAATGATTTTTCACTCTCCAAATTACAAGATAAGATTCTGCAATTCAATTCTATCAAGCAGATGGTGGGGGACTATTCTATAAAACCACACAAGTCTTTGTATGATCCTGATTTTCATGTGTAAAAGATTCCACAGAGAGGGGAGGCCTCAAGATACTTTTTAAAAAATACATAGATACATGCATCTAGGTATGAAGGTTTTGATTTCTAGCAAGAATATGGTTAGAATACTCCACTGCAATTACAGATACACTCATTTGGAAAGTTATGATAAGCCTTGGACTGCCTGCTCCCTGAGCCAGAGGACCATGAGTGTGGGAACTGTGACTTTCCATTTGTGGACACTGAAACTGTAAGGGACCAGCAGTATCAGCTGAATGTTCTCAGGTCCTTGGGGCCTGATGGAATTCACCCCAGAGTACTGAGGAGCCAGTGAAGCTATGGCAGGACCTCTCTTATCAGGTACCAAAGGTCTTGGGGGTCTGGGGAGGTCCCTGCTGACTGAAGCAGACCAGTGTTATTCCACATCCTCCTACAAGGAACAATGTGAGGGAAGGCTCAGTGAACTACAGACTGGTTTGTCAAACCTCAGCACCTGCAACCATTAGGGAGTACCAGAGTCTGCTGGGTACTGCTGAAGGGCATTTGAAGAATAATGCACTCATCAGGCACAGCTAACATGGGTTCACAAGGGAAAGTCCTGTTTAACCCATTTGACACCCTCCTGTGATAAGGTCACCTGCCCAGTGGATGAACGGAAAATGGTGGATGCAATTTTTTCTGGATTCTAGGGAGGCTTTTGATACTGCCCCTCACAGCATCTTTCTGGAAAAGCTGTCCAGCTGTGGGATGAGCAGGTTCAGGGTGTGCTGGGTGGAGAACTGGCTGAAGGGCAGAGCTCAGAGGGCTGATTTGGGCTACACCTGGCTGGCCACTGGTCACCTGGGGCTGCTGCTGGCAGCAGCTCAGTCTGAGTCAGCAGGGTGTGCCCTGGCAGCCAGGAGGGCAAACTGCACCCTGGGTGCCTCAAACAGCATCATCAGCTGGTCAAGAAAGCTGATTGTCCACTGAATTCAGCGTTGGTGCAGCCTCACCTTAAAGACTCAGGCAGTTCTGGGCCCCACAATTTAAAAAGGATATGAAGGGCCTTGAGTGCATCCAGAGGACAGCAACAAAACCAGTTCAAGGACTAGAAGGAATGTCCCATGAGGAGCCACTGAGGGCTTTGGGCTTGTCTTGTTTGGAGCAAAGGAGGCTGAGGGGTGACCTCAGTGCTCTCCACAGTTTCCTGAGGAGGGGAAGGGGAGAGGGAGGTGCTGAGCTCTTCTCCCTGGTATCCACTGATAGCATGTGGGCAACTGTTTCAAAGCCATGCCAGGGGACATTCAGATTGGATATTAGAAAGCATTTCTTTACCAAGAGGGTAGTCAAACTCTGTAACAGGCTTCCCAGAGAGATGGTCAGTGCCCCCAGCCTGTCAGTGTTTACAAGTCATTCGGAAAATGCCCTTTATAATATGCTTTAGCTTGGCCAACACTGAACTGCTTGGGCAGCTGGACTAGATAATCACTGTAGGTAACTTCCAGCTGAAACAGTCTATTCTAAGATGGCTGCAACACAGACATATGATTTTTATTTACAAAATCTATTGATTAGGATCTTTGTGCAAGCCTGATGTTGCCTGAGGTTATGTGGTGTCAGGCGATGGAACCTCTACCTGCTGAGCTACATCCCAGCAGCCTCCTGAAGTTCCAGTGCTGGAAATTATCACCAAAATCCTGGTGTGATCTCAGCTGAAAGTGTTTCCAATACTAGTGTTACTAGAGATTTCTAAATAAAATCACGTAGCTATAAAAATAAATAGATAAGTGAAAAGGAGAGAAGGTCTGTACTGCTTTTTCTGTTGAAGGCATCTTACAGTGCCATTATTGAAGCTCAGACCTATTTGAAGGGTTCCATAAACATTTAAGATAGCAATCGTATTCCATAACTGGCAGCTTCAAAGCCACAATAAAACCATGCTGGCACAAAGAAAACTCCTTCAAGACCTGACTGGGCATAACTTACAGCCACTTGTACAATACATGTGCTGTGCTTGCACACCACACAAAGCCTCTGAGGAGTGCTGCAAACACAGCACAGCAGGGAAATGCCCAGAGGCTGCCTAGCTGTGCAACTCTTCAGTGCTACCCAAGAATATTTTGTGTTAGCATGAAACACACTGCCTATTTCCTCTGCTGTGGACCCATAAGTCGTGATCCACTCTTGTTTGGAGAAGTCACATGGCACAGATGTAAGCACAACTGAGAAGGGCAGTCCCTGGTTTTAAGACCTCTGGCAGCATCCAGTAAGGGTGCTTGTCCACAGAAGGCTGCCAGAAAGTAAACATACCCTCAAGATATGTTCAAGAAAACATACAGGAAAAAGCGCTGCCAATTATTTGAATCAGGAACACAGCTTAACAAAGTCACAGGGCCTACAACTTTACAAGGGCCCACTGTGGGTTCTGTGGCTCTCCATCTCAGGGCAACTTTAAAAAACCTTAAAAACTGTCATTGTGAACTACCTAGAAATATTGGACTTTAATACGAATCCCTAAACCTTGACTACTATTTAAGAAGAAAAATAGTCCAAATTTAACCTCCTACACCATTTCACTGTACCATAAATAAAGGTGTTATTCATTTTTGTTGAATCAGACATCTCTGACAGCTCAGTCACATAATGTACTGATATAGAAGATACACCACCTACTGCATCTTGCTCAGCATTGTACATGCAGGGAAACAACTCTGGAAGCCCTTCATTGTCTTCAAATTACAGTCCACACTAGAGATAAACAGAGCAGAGGAAGGCAAGGACTGACCCTGCAATCAAAATTAAATTTGCAGCCTGGCATTAGCACTGAGAGTTCATCATAACCCACAGAATCCGTTTAAATGTATATTCATAGGTTTCCCATTTTTAAATGCATAATCAAAACACTTTCTAGTACTCAATACTTCACCTCACACCAGAAGGCAGGAGTACTTCACAAAGCAATTTGTGGCATTTTGGAAGGGTTTTTTGTGCAGATCAATAAACCCTGGAGTTCAGTTACACAATTTCAAAAGGTCAGTAAGCCTTTTACATTTTTTCAGAAAATCAACTGTTCTTAGGATCTTTATCTTGTTCAAAAAAATGTACCTCACTCCATGCCTGTGACAAAACAAGTTTTTAGTAATCCTTGACATTTGGCAGTACACATGAAAGCTATGTCAAAACTACATTTGAACCCCAAGAAACAGCTGAGCCTTTAAGCCACAGGAACAGCAAATAGTTTCACAAACTTAAAAAGCAATTGCATAAGCAATCTGAAGGGAAGAACTACCCATACGTGACTCAAGGAAGAATAATTAGAATTATATCGACTATAGAAAGAAATATAAATATATCAGAATTTTTCAGCACCATATATCTGATCTTTAGCTCAATAAACTGTTAGGGGTAAGGCTGAAACTTTTATCTCGATGAATGTTCTCCCATGAGTCTTTTAAATTCCCCAAAATCTGGAGTAAGCTGATGCCAGGTGTAACCATGTAGGGGCAATTCCCACAGTTCCAAAAGACAACAAAAAATATCTTCTGAAGATAAACCATGGAAATAGAAGTTTCTGTCACCATAAACATTAAGTCCCATACATTATTAGATTACAAGGAACAGAAAGAAAATTTTAAGTACTTTCTAAAAGCTATGCAAGGTGTTCAGTAAAAAGATCAGTATATGTCAAACTTATTTGACGAGTAGCTAATGCAGGGATGACTGAATGTAGGGCATACATTTTTGCTTTCTACTGCAGATATGCATGTAAGTATGAAAAGCCTCACAGAATGTGAGGAATTTTTACACAGCAGACAGGAGGAAAATGTTTTAGAATAATCCATTTGAGGAAGGAGGAGAGAATGAACTCTTTCCTCCTTTTTAGTAACATCTTAGTTTCACCTAAAAGTCTGAGGAGAAGCCCACGGCTGCTGTGCCAGGCACTCTGCCACTGTGGATTTGCCACAGCCCATGGAACTGGATTCTTTATCCTCCATTCATCCTCATTAACATCCTGCAATGCTTCACATGAAGGATGCCTGCACTAAAATATATATTATTTTATTAAATGTCTCCTTGTTTACCAGGTAAGAGAAGTTCTCAGCACTGGCAGAGCAGCTCTCAATCAACCAGTGCCTGAATCTGTATCCTAACTACAAACGTGCTTTTTTTTAAGTGAGCATGGTTTAAACTCTGTATCTGCATTTCTCAGCTGGTCACATTATTGAAACCAATCCCAGATATAAGGGTATATAAAGCACTGAGCATTTGGACTTTTCCTAATTAGAGATTTGGGGGATTATATTTCAGGTAACATGTAGTGATCACTTCCATCCTGAACCTATCTGAACAGCCACAGCCCAAAAGGCAAAAGAGCCCAGAGCAAAGATGAGAAGGAGAAAAGGCAGTCTCAAGCTTCCAAGGGGCAGTCTGTGCAACAATCTCCTGAAGGACTTTGGGGCTTACCCACCTTAGAACAGACATTTGTCTGGAGGGAATATTTTACCACCATTTGAGATCAAGGAGGTTGGTGAATGAAGGGTGAGGGGGACCACAACAAATGGACCTAACCCAAACAACCTCACAATAGAAACATGCTTATGCTGCAGGGAGAACACCCATCAGGTCTACAGAGGACCTGCAACTAAGCCTGTTCTGACATGTTTTTTAGAATAGGGATTGATTTAAACAAGTGTTTTCCTTAAAGCAAGAGCTTAAGCAGTAGAAAAAAAAATCAATAGAAGCATTTATCAGGAAAAGTCAAAAATCAGTTACTTTTGATTCAAAATGAACACCATGGGGAAAACTAGGTTCAGAGTACATCCTTCTGTTCAAGCAGAATTAGAATTTATAGTGGAAAGTCATGTAACATAATTGGCTAACTCTTAGTACATCTTTCAACATCAACCTAAAATCTCCCTACAAGTAAAATGCTATCAAATTTTATTAGTAGCTACACACAACAACAACAAAAATCAGTAAACTCTGTGCTGGAGATAAATGGTATTTAGCTGATCAATAAACAGTAACTAGAGCAGTTTCAGCTTTGTTTGGAGATTAATACAACTGATAATGAGAAGTTTACAAGACTACAAAAATTGTTTTTTAACACATGTTTGTGTAAAAATAATAGTAACTATATTAGTACATTATTAGCCTTGAATACACATACAGCCTTAGAACAACATGCAACTTACAGCAAGAGGAAGTCTTCCGTAGTGAGAAAAGACTGGTGAAAAAATACAGATAACCCAAACTTTTTTTTACTCCATTTTTAACTCACTGATCAGCCTCACTTCTTTCATCTTGCCTGCTATCACCCTTTCCTCATCTCCAGCCTACTACTGCCTTCAGTTATCCCTCCTGAAGTAACTGGCCTGAGGTGATTAACAAATCTGCAGGTAACAGGTGTTGAAGATTTGTTAATCACCTCAGGCCAGTTGGGCTCACCTGTTCAGCAAGCCTTCCCAAGAGGAACACAGGGGAGCAGGGTTCGTGCTGTTGAATAGATTCTCTGGGGAAAAAAAAAAGAACAGTGGGAAAAAAATGACACTTCAAAAACTTAGAAATTACAGATGTTCCCAGATTTCTATGTAATGCTGGCAAATCTTGGGAGTACTTTCATCTCTTCTGTACCGAAGAGATGCAGAGACAGCACAGGCTAGAGGTGACACTGCAAACTAGAGATTAACCCACCCATTCTCCATCTGGGCACCAGTGGCAAAGTGCCATCAAAAGCAAACAAACTACTTCTTGTCCACAACACAGGAAGGACATTGACCTGTTAGATGAGCCCAGAGGAGAACCACCAAGTTCAGATCAGAGGATAGAGCACTTTCCCTATGAGGAGAGGCTGAGAGAATTGGGATTGTTTATCCTGGAGTAGAGAAGGCCCCAGAGTAACCTAACTGCAGCTTTCCAGTCCCTGAAGAGAACTTACAGGAAAGATGGGCCATGACTATTTACAAGAGCATGAACTGACAGGACAAAGGGGAATGGGCTCAAATTGAAAGAGAGTAGGTTTAGATTAGATTTTAGGGGAAAAATTATTTACTGTGAGGGTGATGAGGCACTGGAACAGGCTGGCCAGTGAAGTTGTAGATGCACCATTCCTGGCACCATTCAAGGTCAGGTTGGATGGGGCTATGAACAGCCTGGTCTTGATGGAAGTGTCCCCTGACCATGGCAGGGGGTTTGGAACTAGATGATCTTCAAGGTCCCTTCCAACCCAAACATTCCACAATTCTATGATTCTGTGATTTTCCTATATTCTCTGTGCTGCTTTGGGTGTGTCCACACTGGCACAGGTGCAGAGAGCAGGTGGCACAAGGCAGTCATAAAAGCCATGCTGTGCTTTCTTGCACATACCAGAATGGATATATTCAGACATGGATTAGGATACAACAGAGGTTAAAAGCTACAGGACAGCTGGACAAAGAAATCCTACCAGAACAGTACAACTGGGTTGTACAGATTTTTTTTAGCAATCCTCAGAAACCTTTTACCACCATTCATATGTCAGAAATTTCTTTTTTTTTTAAGTTTCTCCAGCCTCCTTCTTTGGATTTATTTCCCATCAGTCCTGTTCCTTTTGCTGAGATACATGGAAATGATGGAGATGGGGCACTGCTCTCATACCCAGCAAGAGTAAGACAAACTGGCAAAGGAGTTTGCCCAGATCAATGTTACTCTGTGAGCAGAAATTTCCACTTGACCTGAGAATCATATTGTTTTCATGCCTATATGTCCATATATTTTCATTTCCCATGCCAGAATAAGCAGAAGGACATTTCCCAGTCTCCCTGAGGACCTCTGACCTCACGTGCCTGCCTGACATGCACCCACAGGATTGCTGTCCACCCCAGGCAAGCAGCAGCAGCCACTTTCACTCAAGGAATACAGCACAGTGCAGAGTTCAGTGATTAATGAATGTACTACTGCAGAGTGCAAGGCACCAGCAAGTTCCTTCCCTCCTCCTCAGGTGCAGGCCCTCAGCTCCCATCTCCCAGCAGCATGAATGTTGGCCCAGTCAGCCACAGTTGCTCTGTCTTGCCCGACTAATTCTTATTGTGCAACAGTTTCCACAGGAGAGGAGCCTCTTTATAGCACAGGAGTCCACAACTTCTGTCTTGTTCTGTCTCAGGAGACACAGGTTTGATTCCCCCATCTGCAGAAGAAACTAAAGTTAGGAGTAAGATCTCACTATAAGGTCATTCCATAAACACAAGGGGACACTGGACTCATCACTTTGGTTAAACAAAGAGAGAGGACCAGTGCCTGCTGGTTTTTTGTTTTGTGGGGTGGGGAAGAGCAAAAAAGGGGATGAATCGATGTCTGATCTCAGGGCATTGAGATGCTGAAATCCCCAGGGGATCTACCTGAGGGAACCTGAGTTTGTATTTTAAGGAAAGCAGTGTAAAGAACAAAACAAAAAGTACAGTATGTTCCTCATATCCTGTAACCACTGCCAGTACCTAGATGTTGTGGTTTCATTCTCAGGACTATTGCCTTGAGAGTAGAAGTGATGAAATTATGTACAACTTAAGAAACTTTTCTGTCCCTCAGGATTTTCTCTGTAATTCAACATCTCTCTCCTGTAATGCTGCAAAAATACAAAGGGCTTTTTTATCTGCACAGAGAAATGGGCTGTCACAATACAAATAGTAATCTGACATTTGCAGGGCAGGATCATGCCATGTTTTGCTGAATGGCATTTTCATGGGTCTTTTCATGTACTACTCTTGACCGAACCTGGTAATCAAACAGAGGGAACAAAACAAGTGCTCACTGACTAAACCAGTGCTGCCCCTCAGCAACCAACTGTGTTTGCATGGCACAAAACATTAACTCCCTCCTGTTCCCCTCAATAGAAAGAGACTTGGAGCATTTTCCAGCATACAGGGGAGAGCACTTAAGAGGTCAAACTCATCCCCAACAGACTGTTGCCAGTGCCACAGCAGCAGCTGATTCTAAGGAGAGTATTTACCTGAGAACAGAATCTGGCACTGTTCTCTTCTTCTATTTAATTTCAGGTAACATTTATGGTCCACAGAAAGAAAAAACAAGGGATTTTTGTTGTAACAATCCCAAACATCCAGGTATGTTTTCCAAAGATAAATATAGGTCCAAACTTCCTCCCCCACTTCAAATCAGTTCCTAAACAGAGCATTAATTATATGCCACTCTAATGCAAAAATAAGGGAAAAATAGCCCCAAAGATACCAAGCACACATCTCCATAAGATGTTTCACTCATATTTAAGGGGCCAAAAACAAAAACCAATTTTACTGAATACATGGACAATTACTCACAGCATCAGAATTAACATAATTAATTATTATAATGGATTTCTTCAAAAGGGAACTTAGTATAATAATTACACAAGGCATTCTAAATGGGAAACAAAGCAAACTACAAATTTCAGAGGTTATTTTATGCAAATACTGTAGCTGTAGCATTCTGAGAATTCCATTGTAAGCTGAATTGTACACTTCTGATACTATGAGTAATTGCCTACCCATTTTTTCTAATAACCTATTATTTATGTGCAATTTCTTTTATCCTTCTAAATGCTATGAACCCATTTAGAGAAACCACCTACATGACAACTTACCAATTATCCATATAAAATGTTGCATTACTTTGGATTAGCTACACATATAATTAAATGCCAACTAACTGTTTTGTTCATATAAGTTAGCAGAAGTCCATGAACCCCAGCAATATAACATTGCATTTAACTCTAAACAACTATTTCTAATAGAAGGTGATTTATATTTAATCACCCCAGAACACAATAAAATTGCACTCAGTTTGGCATTAAAAAGATTAGTGAGTGCAGGTATCAATATTTAACATGCAAATAACAAGTGCCATTTTCCAGACCATCCCCAAACAAACTCATTCACTGCTTCACTCTTCCAGTGCATCAATATTGCAGCCACTCTCCTACGTACACCCATGAGCAGCTCCATGATGCCATGCATTTACTCACCTGTTCACCCCTCAGCTGGCACTGACATTTCACAAATTGGCTTAGAGTGGGCAAATTCTTGGTTTACTGACATCTATTGCATCCATGCTGTGGGACTCTGCTTTCCTCTGGGTCACACTGCTGAGCATCAGTGTCACTCAGAGGGGCTGGCCCTTGCTGATGTGGGCCCTCAGAACTGCAGTAATCATGACTCCCAGAATGGAGCTGACTCTTGCTTGGCTAGTTTGCTCATGTCCATGTGCAAACCACACAGCAAACATTCAGTGTGCTTCTTTTCAAGCTCCTTTTGTCTCTTTGAGCTCACCATAAAACTGCCACAGCATCCCAGTAGCTCCTGTGCCCGAGACACTGTGCCTGGCACTGCCTTGGGGACAGCAGGGCAGCTGTGGGGTGAAGAGGGACCTGCCAGAGGAGTGATATGCTGCCACAAGTAGGGTACACACAGGGAGCAAGCAGGATTCAGCCCTGGAAACCTCCACACCTTCTGAAAGCTGTACCTCAGCTATAGATTGTCTTTTCCTTCAATCCTCGATGATTTAATGCTGGACTTTGAACAGTTTTCCTTCTGAAGCAAACTCAGGCTAATTCTGTTATCATTATTCCAGAGGGTCTGTCATGCCAGCAAACAGCTTTATATTTACAGCATTTAATAATGATACTTATTCTACTCATTACATAGTCTTCTTTCTATATTCATGCATTTTTCTTATCTTTCTGTGCTCTTGGGCTTCCAGCAAACAGTTCATTTGTGGACAAAGCACTTCTATGGCCCTCAAATCATAAACCATAAAACATGGACAGTGAAAAAGGCAACAGAGGCAAGAGAGACCTGGAGGGCCTGACTGTCCAGAAACTATGAATCACCCATGTATAAAATACACTGTCTGTCTCTTGTGCTTCAGATTGCTGAGTTAAAATGACAAGTCAAGGCACGGGGGCTGGAGAGGCATAAAGTGGCCTGCAAAAGCAGTTAAGTGCCACAGAGACATTTGGACTTGATAAGAAGAGAAGATTGTTTACAGCCCTGTTTACTGCTGACCATGAATACTGTGCTTTGTGTACAACAAGGACCTGAGCAAACCCCAGCACTCTGACACATTTGTTGCTCTGCTGAGACTCCGGAGGGCACAGACACCTCCCACTGGCACCATTGTGCAGGTGGCTTTCCCAAGGCTTTCTGCTCCAAATTACAATCTCCAGCCATATGGGGAACACACTCATCAAACACATACAGCCTTCAAAGCCAACCTCCCTCTGTAGCCTCTTGTTTTTATGTGGTCCTGTTCCCCCATATGCCCCCACGCTATGTTTTTCCTCTCTCTGGCAAGAACACAGTCAGGCTTTACTGCCAGAAAAACCCTTAGGAGTTTGGGATTCAGACAGAATGAGGAACCTACTGAGCTTTTCACCACCAAGTGCCCATTGCTCACCCCAGGCAGGCTGGCACCCTCAGTTGCCAGGAGGGGAACAGACTCCCAGCTGTGTTTGCCCCAGCTCCAAGAGCTAAGCTGCATCTTTCCAACATGGAGAACAACTTCTCTCACCTTTAAAAGCCAGCCATGTAGCAGCAGACAGCCCAAGAGAGAAAGCTCCTGCAGCAGGAGAGCCCCAAGACAGTGGGCTGTGGCAGCCATGGGGTTTTCCCTTCTCCCAAGGCAAGGGGAGAGGGGGTTTCCCACTGCAGCCTCCTCTCAGCGTGGTGAGGGCCCTGGGTTCACACCTGGCATGACAGCACCCACCTGGTGCTGCAGGGATGGAGGTGCACGTAAACCCAGCCTCCACAAGGTCTCACCACATCTGCAGAAGTTGTTCCAAGAGCTGTCGGTGAGAAATAAATGACAAAGAAGATTATAAGTGTTCTATTTTTGGTTGCTTGCTGTTTTGGGGTTTTTTTTTAACATTTATTGGAATGTATGTCTATTGCCTAAGATTAGTATTTCCTTTTTTCCTCTGAATATAAATACATTGCCTATGGATATATCAGAAATACACAATAATGCAACTATGAGTTATTTTCCTGCTGGGGCAATGCTAATGAATATTCTAGCAATGAAAATGGCTTTGCTGGCTTGTAAAATATAAAACAGCAGGGAACTCACTAGAGACCCCACAAGCATATGTCAATAAACTTAAATTATTCACAAGTACACAAGCCTCCCAAGATACCAGCTTCCCAGCCCCCTCTCATTTCCTGACTGTTCCCAACTGCCTCACATTTTGAGCAAAGTCAGACTAATTTTCTGTCTTCATCAAGCCCATCAATTTTTTGCAGAAGCCAAAAAATCTTGTGAAAAACATTTAGTTCAGATACAAACTAAATATTTTATTGGCTAATACTTCATATATCCATTTGACATGCATTGCAAAGTGCAATAGTAATACAGGACAATTGGATCTAAGACCATAATACCTGGACATAAATGACATTTTACAGAGTGCTCAGTTCAGACACAGCACTGCTACAGTGTGCTCTCATTCAGAACGTTGCTGTTCTTTGTTTCTCTCCTCTGCATCAATCCTGACAATATTAACTTCTGTAGCAATCACTAACCACTCTCATTGTGACACAGTGTCCAAGTGCCAAGCTCTGCTGGGTGTTACAAGTAAAACAGAAGGTTCTAATCCCCACCAAAAGTCCTTTAGCCAAAATTCATATCAATGTTTGGACTTCAACAACAACAACAACAACAACCAACAACTAAAAACCAACACATTAGAATATAAGTCCAGGCATCTGATGTCATAAAAGGATTGTGATTGTTGCATTTCGTCCCTTTTCATTATAAATCCATTAGGCACACTTTATAATAGCCTAGTCTCAGAAATAATTATTTGGTGTTGCTGTAGATGTCATATGTGCCCTGTGCTTTTACAGCACTTCTATTGTAATTCAACATTAATTATCTTTCCAATTTATGTACTGCATAAAGCTGCAATACAAAATGCTCACATTTTACAAATAAAAAAATTGAACTCAGCTCTGTCTGCTTTAATCCCATTTTACTTTTATTATAATTCAATACCAGAATTCTTCTTCTTCTTGGCTGAGTTATTGACACTCTGAACACACACAAGGGAACTATCTTCTGCATAGAAAAGATACATTTATTTTTTTCCAAGAGAAGACCTCCAATATCTTTTTCAATACTATTTAGATATAGTTTCCTGCTTTATGATCATTGCTGAATAGCTCATAAGGAAAACTGAGGTGACAGAAGTACTAATAGAACAGCATTTATCAGTTACCATAAATGTAGACACCATAAATATCTACGACTGCTGGAAAATGGTGTGATGCAGATTACAAATACAGAAAAAAGGTGATACCAAAACTGTGGTCAAAGAATGGAAAATACCTTCTTATTTAGAAGCTGAGTGATCCAACATATTCCTTAAATAGAGCGTGTCAAAAATACCATTCAAAGTTTTACTGCCGAGTACCATAATAAAAAAACATAAAAGCTAAAATATATAGAGAGCATAACATATAGAAATGGAAAATAGATATACAAAATTGCTTTCTGTATTTATGATGGAAAGAATATATGGTGAGTTTCACAATGAGGAACTTGATTTTACTGCTTGTTTGGTTTAGCTGCTGTCAATAGCTGCAATCTTTGTGAGCTACTGGATTTGACCTGGTGAATAATGCCACCATCTCAAAGCACCTCACAGTTCTTTTTCATCCTGAATGTGCTAAAGTGCTTGAGGAAGGTACAAATTCTCCCTTTCTCCAGTGACATTAGGTCCAGCTTTCTTCCTTGGTACCCCAATACATAATTTTTAACAGAATCAAACCTGTAACACACAGAAAGCTGCAAAACAAATCAGCTGACACTCACACTCACAAATTTTATATTCATCCTTTAATGCCCATCACTAGCTGGCAAATACTGAGTATGTGAATATGCCCTGGGAAGAATGTGCAGATGAGACAGAAGGAATTTTAGAACATCACCTATAAAATATTCCCTCAGATAGCTAAACAGCCTCATTCTAAATAACACTGCTGATCAAAAGGTCTATTTTTCAGAATATGTTTAAGAGCAGCCTATTTAGCATCTTGAGATAGGATTTCCTCTTGACCTGTTTTGGAATACTTCACTGAACTTAAAGTGCACAGGCTGGCTGTTACTGATCTATCAGTAATTCAGACAACCTATTTTAACAGGAAGGCTCCTGCTTCAACACCATCCTTGACCAAAGCCTTTTGAACTGTGTGGCTTCTAACTGCAATAGCTTTGTTTGTTGCAAGCA
Organism: Agelaius phoeniceus; assembly: GCF_051311805.1. Lineage (NCBI taxonomy): Eukaryota > Metazoa > Chordata > Aves > Passeriformes > Icteridae > Agelaius > Agelaius phoeniceus. The sequence goes on from NC_135267.1 coordinate 82,490,813, forward strand.
GACACTGCTCTAAGCTGCAGTCTACCTTTAATCTAGACTTTGGAGAGTTCACAATTAGGGGTTGTCCGAGGTTCTAGACTGATCCATGGCTAAAAACCACAGATCAATCTGTGGAGCATCTGGATTCTGTGAGTTAACTGTGGTCCATAGGCAATCCCAGGGGTTATTTAGAAAACCCAAGAAGAAAGATCTGTGGAGACACCCAGTCTACTGACTATCCCCAGTAGTCACAGAAGCCAAGATAAAACTCTTGTTTTAGTTGGTGCTTAGTGCATACCACAATGGAGGTATGGTACTGGCCCTTGGGGTGTAATCAATTGAGATTCCTGAAGCACAATTGATGTTTCTTAAACAACACCCAACCTTGAAAATTACTCATAAATATTAACCATCTATTGACCCAAATTCCTGTCTGCCCAAGACAAAGAGCTACCATTCACCACTCTGGCAAAATACACACAGATTTACCTTTATGGAAAAGAATCAAGCCAACAGCAGCATGAGTCTCCTGAGCTTTAACACTCCCTGGCTGGAAAGTGTGCCTTCCTGCAATGGCCTGGATCTGCTCAGCTGTTGGTGAGAATCCAAAGAATGCAGCTATCTGCTTTACACTGGCACTCAGGTTCTGAAAGCAGTACAGTGAAAGCAAGATGTGCAATATGCTTCCTCTAAAAAAGGGAGTCACTCACTTGGGATGCTCATTGCCATCATCTGCTCATTTCATTCACTGTTTTCTGTGTTGCATTTCTGTTTTCTGCAGCTTTGCTTTGCTTCTGTATAGCCAGACTCAGCCTGTCATTAAAATCAACTGGATTTTGCTTTTTCAGAAACCTGTGCCATTTCCTCTTAATTTCAGCAGAGCCCATTCATTTCAAGGAATGGGCTCAGATGTGTTTTGGCTGTCAGTAAAGAGCATCTGCTGCACCCCTTTTCAGGTCTTCATATATTATGACCATAATATTCTTATCTTCAATGTGTTTGTTACAGGTGACTGCAGGATCAAAACAGGATCCCCAGCTGACTGTAAAGAAGAGAAAAAAACATTGGTGTGATCTTTCTTTCTAACTGGTTACATTTTTTCTGTACAACTGAAGAATTACCTTCTGCTGCCTGTTAGTTACATCAATGCAGACAAAAAGAACAGCTTGTCCTTTCTGTGGTACTGTCTGTACAGGAGAATGACAGAAGCTTCCTCTGAACTTCTGTAGGTAAACAGTTGGCACACATAAACATTAATCTCACCGCGTCCTTCCCTTCTGTGACTATACTGTCCTGTAAACATCTTTTAACAGACAAAGCCTGACATCTAAAATATGGGTTGCTAATGAGATATTTGGCCTAATGTGGAGAAACACAAAAGAAACAAACTGCCATTTTATTAACACTTTGAACCTTGCAGCATTTCCTCCAACACTAAGTGGCAGAATGTTAACCTAATGACGTTGTCCAGCTGCCATGCAATTCCCTCACCCTTTGCTGGAAGAACAAATACCCAGAAGCAAAGCATCTTTTGGACATTTTCCCCTTCTGGCATTAAGCGGCTCCCATACTGTGACATATGGCCATCAGGAAATTAATTATGGCACAGCTGTTTTCCCACTGGTCCCATTCAGTTGTTTTTAAAATATTTTTTCTGTTGCTTTTTCAGCTACAATCAGTATCTGTAAAAATACAGATCTGTCATGAATCCTGAGAAGAACTCATCCCTGGAGCTGTAACTGGGGAACTTTGTGTTCCATTGTTATGGAAATGGAGAACTGAAACAGCTGTATCTTAAGGGTTTTGAAACAACAGTACTATGTGGAGGGAGAGAAAGAAGCCACAATTTTAGATCACTCATCTACCCTGGCAACCAAAGTGAGAGAATAACCAAACATTTTGCGAACAATGACATAGTGGGAGTACAAAATATTTTATTAATAAAGGCATGTAGAACAAACTTATAATCATAATAAAGATCCTATCACCACTTCTAAGATTTGTTTATGTCATGAAGCCACTGTACAGAGATGTAACTGAGAGAATGTAATATTGTCATTGAATACTATCCCATAACTACCTGGGAAATATTAAGGAACCATTTGTCAACCTCCGGTCAGGAAAATCTCCTTTATAAAACCACAGCTGTTACAATCATCTCCCATTTTGCAATAATTTTCTTGAAATCCTTAAGAGACTATAATCCTCAGAGAAGCATAAACATTGCTGAAAACACATTGTTATATATGATAGAGATAATTCATGCTGTAGAAATAGATATATGTATGTATAAAATATTAGGAGAAAATCAAACCTATGTTTGTAACCACTCTGGCCGGGAACAGCATTCTATTCACATTGTAACCAACTCCCGGACTGCGTTAAGATAATATCAAACCTGTTACCCTATGGATGGGGAAGCCCTGGGCCATGAGCTACGTTTGCAATCGCTCTGACCAGAACGGAATTATGCACACGGTAACCGATTCCCAGACAACGGAGACAATACCAGATCTGAATAGGACAGACTGGAGCTATCGAGGGGGTTTCCTCTGGCACCAGCATTTGGAAGATATCATCTGGACCTTCCTGGAGATGATTAATGGAATGTCTCGAGAAGCTCACAAGACCATGCTCCTGGACTGATTAAATCTACGGTACTCAAGGATCCCATCACCTACTCCATGTGAATACATCTTTTGCCTGGGTACCCAGACACTTGTCTGGGTCTTGGACACTGTCTTTGTCTGTTTCGGCTCATGTATGGATTCAACTTTACATGCAAGGGGACACAAAGAAATAAGTGGTCATCTCTGCCTCAGGCAGAATAAACTGTACATAAGCTGGCTGGGAAGAGCACTTGGGGTGAACCTTAGGGGGAACGCTGTCACTCTGTCAGCAGGAACCCAAGGTCACCCAGCACCTGCACCCGGGGCTGACGCTGTCTTGGCTGTGGTGGCATTTCAAAATTCTCTATTTTTTTTTTGTTATTCGATCTAATAAATCTCTGTTAAATTTTTATAAATTTGGCTACAGATTTGATCATTTATAACAACATTATACACATTAAACATTTTTGCCAGATACATTTTATTTTTTCCTGCCTCATGAAGGAAAAAATTACAATAATAAATACATGGAAAAAATCTCTATCCCTTAACTAATTATTTGTTTCCTCTCTGGTGCATCTTGGAAGTGCTAAGTATCTGCCACTGCTCAGTGACCAAGTACCACAAACACTCAAGTTTTAACCTCATGAGTCTTTGTAAGAAACTCCAGCAATTTCAGAGCACTGCAACAGCTCTACCTATGTCCCTGCTTATGTCAATTCCAACACCCCTGAGGCTACTGTAAATTGTAGGGGGTGCTAAGACAGCCCAAGTATCATGAGACTCCCATTGTCTCCAAGTTGTTTTCCCTCAGTGCCACTGCTTGGGTGCAAAAAAAGGATATGGCCCCAGAATTAGTCTTGCACACTGATACTGTCAGAGATGAGGCTTGTTCTTGGAAAAATAAAAAGCCACTATAACTTTTTCTTTGAAAATAGACTTGGAGAGGTGATTATAATTCAGATGTGTTATCAAAATCCTTAGAAATGGAATCTATTTTATCCTCTTCAGAATTAAACAGAAACAGAAGAGAGAATATGTTTTTTACACAGGTGCAGCAATGATTTGTGAGAGTTTCCTGTGTGAAAGAGCCCCTAATCAGAAGGCATTATCATCCAAATTATCTTCTTTCCTATTTTAGGAGAAATAGCCTTACTTGCTTCATGACTTCATTTTAATAACTTTTTGTGCAGGACTGCAGGAGAGAGAAAAAATAGTTTTAAATGGAGAATTTATTTTCACTAAAATTATATTTACCTGGATCTCCACATTTAATAAAATTAGTTCTGTGCTTACACGTATACTCTGGACAGTTGTAAATATCAAATAATTTAGATAAGCCATTTCATACTTGCACTAAGAAACCCAGAGAATAAAATAAAACATGTCTGGTATTTAAATAAGGTGTCAGAGCCTTCTCATTACAAAGCTTAATACAGTATCATAGTCATCAAACGACAACACCAAAGCACTCAAATGTTTATAAACAAAGTAATGTTTTCCATTAACGAGATCCAAGAGCTTTGTAACTGTGACCTTCCTGAATCACTTCTGGAGGCAAAACTGATTCAACAATGCACTTACTATTTTTTTAATATATTCATAACGTAGGCAGTGGTGAAAATGATGAGAGCTTTCCTGCCTTTTACAGAGAGACACATAAGAAGATTCTGGGTAGGAGAAGGAAGGAATTAGCAAGAAACTCCACTCATTCTGCTGAGGGAAGTGTCTGCCTCTCTCCACTACCTTGGGTGAAGGGCAGAGTCACCTATTCACGGTCACTGCCAGTGCATGTCCCCAGCTGTGCCTGTAAGGCACGTGCCAGAACAAGTGCTAGAAGAGCTGCTCCCCAGACACCTGCATCCCTCCCCACCCCTGACCCTTTGGAAGGCATCTTGCAGTAAAGCCTCCCCCATGCTGCATGCTCTCCCATGCTGCATCCCCTTCCAGCATGAGCCTGTGGCCGGTTCCTGGAGCTGCACCTCCGAGCCAGCTTCCCCGAGGCTTCCGTGACCCCCTGTTTGCCCCTCTGCTGCTCTGCCGACTGCTGGCAGGACAGAGCAAGGGCACAGGGTGTTCCCCTTGACCCACAGCAGCCTCCCCGTGTCCTTGTCGGGAAGTGTCCCCCACGACTGAGTTGTGGAGCTGACATTTTTATTTCTGCCTGGTGGTACTATGGCTTGGTGGGTCCAAGTGTCACATCAGGGGTCAAGAGGGAGCCCAGCAATTTCTAGTTTCAGACTGGGGCAGGTAATCTTTCCTTTTCATTCTTTTTCCTCTAGTCTTGCCTTTCTTCACCTGGCATACAGGCTTTTCCACCAGAGTGCCCACCAGGCAACAAGGTGCTGCACTCCTCAGCAAACCACGGGGAGCTGTGTGCCTCCTTTCCTACTGAACAACTGGCAGTGGTCTTTAGCAAAATATTCTCCTGCTGAGCTACCACAAACTGTCTGACCTTAACAGTGTGAGATGCCTTTTTTTCTTTATCTACTCATTCTTTGGCCTTCGCAGGAGAGGTTTACTGAGTTACTAAATGTCAGAGACAACCCGTATCATGTCTCCACACCTGAACTCTTCCAAACTCCGTGAGAAATAAAAGCCAGTGCCAAGATATGACAAACAAACTCTGTGTAGGGTCCAGCAGGAGTCTGGACCCAAACCCAACGGGACTGTGGGCTCCTTAAAACAAAAATGCATATTTTACACTTTGTGCCTGCTCCTTTTTATTTGGCCTCTTACAGTTCAGTGCTCTGTCTCACAGCTGCTATAAATTCACCCCAAACACTACAGGCATACTTTTTAAGCCCCTAAATACACTCGTTTCTTTCCAGATCAGAACTTGCCAAACAATGCAAATTCTATATGCTAAATGAGACCCTGACCCAGGACCTTCTCTGGTTAGAGCCACAACTGCTACAATGATAATGCAATTAATTCCTTTCTTAGATCCATGTTTTCTCTAACAACCCTAAGCTTCTGCTGCTTGGGTTGATCCTGTTCACTTAAAATCCTCAGAGCAGGAATTACTTTACTAAGAAATACCACTGAATACAAGCAATACTTGCAAACTCAGCCACCAGGGAAAAGAGAATTGGAAAATTAATCACCCTGTAAGAATGAGCAGCAAAAATATTATATCTAATCTTACAAAACACTAGCAGAGGTGGGGGAAAAGCATCTTACATAGAAAATTAAGCCCTATTAAAAGGAAAATCTGAAGAGCTTTTATTTTGGCAATAAATATTTCAGTCCCGTAATATGAGTTAATAGCAATATGAATAATAGAAGACAATGAAAATGCAAGGAATAAGTTGACTGTCTTTAAAAACAGACCATGTGAATCTACTTGTTGATGGGGCTAAGAACTCATAGATAGGGAAGCAACAGAAGAAACTCTTAGCTCTAGAAAATGTTACTATCAACACAGACTACTGCTCAGTCAAGGCCACATTAAATTCCTGATCCTAGAGAAAAAGAACAAAGAATTAATGGAATTATGAATAGGTTCTTCTTTCTTTTATATAAAGGGGGGTGCATACTCGAGGGGGACCATAGAGCAGGTGATTTGGGAAGTCCATGCCTTCCAAGTACCTCTCCCTCCAATGGGAGGGAGATGCAGACAGGAACTTAGGATAAAAAGGGGGTTGTATCCCCCAACAATTTGAGAGACCCCCATGGGAAATGCCCATGGCCTTCATTCAAATAAAGTTAAAAGGACTCCTTTGTCTCCTTTTTGGACATAAACCTCTGGCATCGTAGGTTAATTCTCCTGACACTTGGGAGACACACTGATTATGTATTTCAGAGTTGCATAAACCCGAGAGCTCCAAGGTATTCCACAAATCAAGCACGCCAACTATCAGAAGTTTTTACTATTTATACCATTTAGCTAACTAAGGAATTAGTGTTCATTGGCTGCAAATGACATAGTTCCCTTATTAATTAGTCTTCTATCTTCTGTTAGATAATGATTGTCTCACTTCTCATGCTCATCAGTCAACATGCTGTCTTTCTCTTCTAGTGGGTCGACGGTTCTCTTGGGTCAGTGGCCATAAGTCGGTGGTCACAATCTGCCCCTACCAGAAATTACCCAGTCAAGCTGAGTTTGCTTTATCAGTTTCTTCCTTATCATGGGGGTTCTGCTGAATGTCTTTGTGCCCATTATCAGTAGTCCATTCTTCTCGCCTGGCATTATTAAGCTCTCCCTAGGTCTGAGCTTACTGAAGCATATCGCGCCCAAGACCTTAACAAAGCAATTCTACCGACAAGTCATTTGTATTTCTAACACCTGGCCATCACTCAGCGCCCGCCTGTTACCCGCTACCTGCCTCACGGATTAATGTCTTTTCTCGTGGATTACGCCGGATATACAACAAAGCCCGCCTTTTCCTGAGAAGATTTTTACACAGCTCACATTTCGCACCGCTTGCCGCCGGGCAGAGCGGCCGGGCCGCGGCCATGTCGGGCCCGTGAGGCGGAGGAGCGGCAGCGCCTGCGCAGCGCTGCGGGCGGCGGAAGGCGCCGAGCTCCGGCCATGGCGCGGCGCGTCTTGAGGGGGCTGCTGCTGCTGGAGGCGGCGGGGCTGCTCGGCGCCCTCCTGCTCTACCGCGCCATGGACCGCAGCCAAGGTGCGGCGGGGCGGGCGGGGGCCGCTCCCCGACGGGGACGGGGGGCGGGCAGGGGAGGCTCCTCCGCGCGGGGGCCTCCGGCGGTGCCCGCGGAGCACCGCGCACCGCCCGGGGTGTGTAAGGAAATGCCGCCGTGTGGGGTCAGGAGTTGGGCTTGGGTGAGTACAGGCGCACAGGGCTGGCTCGCTGGCCCTAGCATTTACCTCTGAAGAACGAGCTGCTGGTGTGGTTTTACAAACCCAAGCCCGCGAGCAATCAGTCCTTCGGGGGGCAGCACGCCACCACACCAGGAACAAAAAGGAATCCTGCCCGGTGTTATAGTAGCAGCACCGGGCCGGATAAGGATTTGAAAGGAAGACATGCTGTCCGCAAATGAGGCAGGAAGTGATCAGTCCAATTTCAGGCACCTGTTGTTGAGCCAGGTGATGGGAAGGGATGTCCTGGCTGTGTCTGGGTCTCGTAGCCTTTGCAATTTGACATTTCCCAGGCTGAAGACAGAGCCGGCTGGCAGGAGGCAGCCAGCGTTGTCTCCCAGGTTATTTAACTTTAGTCTCTTAGACTCAGGATTCCGTGCCCAGGTAACACAGAAAGAATAAGCAAAGCCCTAGTTTGGTTACTACAAGGAGGCTTGCTCTGCAGAGCAGCAGCCTCTCTTTGCATGCAGGGCTCTGCAGGATGCAGCACTGGTTACACAGACCTGTGTCCCTTTGGGAAAAGAGCTGTCTTGCCTGCAGGGTCAGGGCGAGCCAAAAGGCAGCTGCTGCTTTGGCTGGGAGGGCAAAAATCCACCCATTTCAGCAGTGGTGTGGTCTTCATGCTGAGTACAAGCTGAGCTTTACCTTCGCATCAGTTTGCATTTGTTTTCCAGGATCCAGATGGTGTCAGGCTCTTAAATTTCAGCCATCTTTGTATTTTTATTAGAAAATACATGTAACAAAAATATGGAGAACAGATGTTTTCAGCCTATTGTAACTTGATGCTAGGCATTCATCTTTGGGATTTTTTCTCCTCTTTTGCAATTCTTATTTCCATTTGCATATTCTCTATAATTGCAGTTCCATAAGGTGCAGTGGGCTAATCTAACAGCTCAGTGAACTCAGAGGCTTTTACTGCTTTTTTTGTGTTAGTACTAGAATGGTTAACATCCTTTTACAAGCTGCTGTAAATAATTAAAATAGCATAAACCTGTTGTGATTTTCTACTGGGTTGTCAAAAGCGGCCCACGGAATGTTTCAGTGAACATCTAAATCTGCACAAGGAAACAAAATTTGCCTGGTTTTACCTGCATGTCAGTCTATGAGAGGCATGCAGCTTCCTGTGAGTTGTAGGACTTGGTTATCACAATTGTAAAGAAGCTCAGAAAACAATGTGATGATGGGGCTACATGTATGAGTAACCTGAATAAAGTATCTGAAATTATTTTTTAAAAATAAATTCCTATCACATCATTTAATGGTGGCTGAAACTAGCAAAATTTAAACAAATTTTGATGAAACAACTCTAGTTAGAAAAATAGTGCATTTAATTATTCATCTTAATATATGCTGGGAAAGTAACTATGATTTATCTTTCTTGTCAGATTTCAGATACACAATGCAGAAGAGGTTTCCATTAATTCTGGAAGGTGAGTTTGTAGTCATTGGCTTCACGATGGCTGAAGCTTCTGTTGTATCTTAATATATACAACAATATCTTAGGATGGCTTAAAACTTTCCCCAGGAGACACTGCAGAAGCTTTTATTGTTAAGGCATGGCTGGAGTGTCAGACTGTTGGACAGAGACCTTAGAGCTGGAGGGTTATACACTGAATAAAACCAGCCACAAAGGGGCTGCTCATCAGATATGTCTAACTTAGAACTGACATGGATTTTCCTATTTTTCAGTTTATTACAAATCCAATGAGCGGTCTGGAATTCATGGCATAAGGGAGAATGACCAGATGACGTGGTTAAGCAGCAAGAACTGAAGTAAGAAAGAATAAATAAAAAACTATTTATGAATAATTATTTTTTTAAATGTCGACATCAAGTTCATCGTCTTGATTTCTTGCCTTTGAACTTGTTTTTCAGCCCTCTGTGCCTGAACTGTTTCTTCTTTTTGATGATGCTTTTCACATCCCTGTTGTGAAGCCACTTGTCACGCTCAATTTCCCACTGGATCTGTTTGACATCTGGAGAAGGAAAGATGAGAATTTAGGAGCCAGTGGATACCTCTGACCATGATGTGGCATGCAGATCAATCACGTCCAAGTTAAAACTTGACTACTGTATTTATTAAAGTCAATAAAGTGCAAACTGCCTTTTTTTCTGAGAAAGCTGTGGTTTTTTCATTTCACAAAACAAACCCTACCATTTCAGTTTTAGACACTGCTTTGTATTTTACTAATGCTAGACACATTTCCATTAGGAGCAGTGTTTATTCAGCCAGCATATACACATGTAATTCATTAGAATTACTTTGGGAAAAATACTTTCTGCTTCACTGACGCTGCAAGGAGGCAGTCCAATAGGTAGGTAAAGACACCAGTACCTCATGCCTTCCCTTCGCAAGGAATCAAGGCCGCTTTACCTGAGCAGAATTCACACAAATGCTTGACAAGGAGCATCCTGCCTGTCCCTGTTCACAGTGGGAAAGGGCCAAGGACAGCCTCTCCCTCTTTTCTGAAGCCTTATTACTCCACTACTCCCACTTCATTTTTAGCACTGGGCATCTCTTGTCACCGGAGAAAACTGTCACGTTTTACTGATGCTGAGCTACCGTCCCTGCTGTGTGTGGTTTCTGACCCTGTGTTCCAGTTTAAGGTGGTTCATCTTTCATGTACAGAACCTGAAGGGAAAGAAGTGAATTTCAGCATTACAAGTGCCAGCTACGTGCAGCATGTACTTACTCGCATTATCTCTGTTGGCCATGGCGTTCATTCCGATATTGTCGAACTTGGAGCCAGCATTTTCATCCAGCAGATAGCCAAACTTTAAAGAGAGAAATTATAGTATTCTGTTACAAAGCAACAGGTGAAATGCTTGATCACTTTTTGTTAAGCACTGATCAAACTTACCTCTTCTGCAGATGCCAGTATACCAGCATCTTGGAGTTTTCTCTTCTTTCCTCGCCTGGATCCTTCAAACAAAGAGTATTACTCTTATGAGACACAACTTCAAGTTCCCAAAGACACTAAAACAAGTTTTACCATGTTTTAAATGTTTAGAACCTTTTCTTAATGAGATTACCTGCATTAGCTATGTTGGAAATCTTTGTTCCCCATCCCTTCTAAAAGAAAAGGAGAAAAAAGAGTTTCCAACCAAGAATTAAATAGCACAAATCTGTGCATCAGGTGTAACAGATGTAAAGCACCAGTACAACTTCATCCTTCTTCAAAATTTCTCCTTCAATTCTCATCTCTTCAACTGCAGATTGTTACCGTGAATTATGCTGGCTGGGGATAACCTCCTTTTAATTTATGGTTTATTCAAATCTGAAGCTAGATCCAAAACATGATAATCTGCTGTAGTAAATCCCTCTATTACAAAGGGTTTTGAACTATTTTATTTCTATTAAGCTTTCATGTCAGTGTTTTCTTACCTTCCAGTGATCCCACAAAATTCGTATCTTTCTTTTTCTTTCCTTTTTTACTGACAGATTTCAGTTGCTTGTCATTGTTTGAGTCTGATGGGAAAAAAACCCAAATACATCAGTCCCCAATTTTCACACCATGTACATGTATTTAAAGTGCAGCAGAGACTAAAATTCCTTTCTAGGCATACTTGTCAAAATGGTCCAAGTCTTTAAAAGGCAGTGCACACAAGCAAATCTAGTATTTCCTCAAGCTGGACCATTAAAAATTGGTCTTTGGTGTGCTGTTCTTTCTGTTGTTTCCACAGCACCGAAAGGAAATGATACTATGATACATAGAATACAAAAGCTAAAAGCAGGCATTAGGTAAACCTTGAATGTCTGTGTGGCAAGTTTGGTGAAATAATAATCTCATGAAAGATTGTGTTAACAACTGTATGAGCAGTTTGCCTCCTCTACCCTCAGTCATCTTCCTGTGACCTTTAGTTATTCACTGAAATACTCCATTAATCTCTGTTTTTCCAGCCATATGCACTGTATTCTGCTTTTCAGGTGAAAAAATAAAATCATGCAGGTTCAAGAACCTGTTACTTACTCCAGTGGCAATAAAAACTTGAGTGCATAGCTGTATTAACAAGAGTAAGCTGTTACATGTGAGAGCCATTTCAATAAAAGTGACTTCATCTAAAAAAAAACAGCATTAACTATGTCTGAAGAAATACAAAAATTATCAATTATCAGATTTTTTTTTTCTCCTTGAGCTCTTTTAATATTTCTGTCTAGTGAAGCCAGTTATTTGTGTATAAATTTTTGGAATGAAAGAAACTTGTCTCATTTGGAAGTTTTTGATGTCTAATTCCCACTCTCACCTAGGAGATTGTGCCTGGAAATGCTTATCTTAAGACTTCATTGTATAGAGAAGGACTTGTCATTTCTTTGCCTAAAAGCCAAACTTCCCACCCAGATAACTAAACTGGAATTTGCATATGTAGTTACATATTATATAACCTATTTTTAAAGCTTTTTCTTCTTGTTTCTCAGTAACAAATGGCACTTTACCTAGGTCATCATCATCTTCAGACACATCCATAAATACACCTCCCTCTTCATCCATATCCTCTTCAAAGTCTTCATCCATACTTCCTAAGGAGACTTCCTCATCATCCAGATCGCTGAAGTCATCTTCATCATCAGAATCGTCCCAGTCAGCACCAGATCCCCCACCTTTCTTGCCACCCTTGGGATTTTTTTTTATATTACTAAAAGAAGATGTAACAAGCTTAGCACTTCATCTGGAAAAGTACTGTTTGCATCTAGATGACATCTATCTACTGGCAAAGACTATGTTAGGGAAGTTCAACATCATTGCAAACTGCTACAAATGTAGGCTGTGACCTAAAATATACATATTATACACTCATGTTTTCAACATTAGTATAGGCAGTTGTGTTATAAAAGTCAACCATTTTAAGAAGTTCTGGAGAGAATCCTACTCTGAAATTAGCAGAAATGACAGCTTGAGTATTTTATCTCCTCTGTGTGTTTGCTCCTTTTCAGAAAGTCTTTTCTGTAAAACACAAACTGCTCTATCAAACACCAGTAGAGATCACAGAAATGTTTCAAGTTTCACTAGGAGTTTAGACTTTAATTCTGCTGTTGCATCAAGGGAAAAAGTCTCTGTGCAAATTCAAACAAAGTATTATAGATACTTTGAGTAAAATAGAAGCTGCTTAATCATTTACAGTTGGACTCAATGAACCTAAAGGTCCTTTCCCACCTAAATGATGCTATGATTAATGGAAGTGCTGACTGCAGGAGAACTGAGCTCTGTGACTCTGGATCTCACCAAGCTTATTAACTGTGTTAGGTCCAGTTACAGCCAGTACTTATGGCAGCACTGCCATTATGCCTCAATCTGTTCCTTTTGTACTTGGTAATTCTCAAACACAAACCTGAGACAATGGAAAACAAGATTTTACACTGCTTACTGGGTCACTCAATTGTATAAATTAATTAATTAATTAAGACATCCAATACTACAAGTCTCATTTAAGGACTATAAGCATCCCAAAGTCGTCATGAACTATTTTGGGACATGCAGAAAACCTGCATTACTCAATGTAAATCTGATATTGCCTTTTTTGCAAGGTGATATTCTAAATCATTCTGAAAAAAGTCTATCTCCTTTCACAGAGTAAAACTCTATACAGATACTAAGACAAGAGGAGTAAGAACTAATCTGAAGTCTTACCCAGCAAAATCAAGGTCATCCTGGCCCACAATGGCATTATCAGCAGCTTCAAAAGTATCTAGGGAGAAAGAAAAATGTTATTACTACAAAGAAATATGCAAGTCATTGCATCCAGCAGGTACAGGAGTTGTTGGTGCAAGTCCAGAGGAAGGCTACAAAGACGACCAGAGAGCTGGAGCACCTCTCCTAGCATTGAAGTTCAGCCTGGAGAAGAGGAGGCTTCAGGGTGACCTTACTGTGGCCTTCCAGTACCTAAAGGATGCTACAAGAGAGCTGGACAGTGACAGGATAAGGGGGAATGGCTACACACTGAAGAGTTTAGATTAGGTATTAAGAAAAAATTCTTTACTGTGAGGGTAGTAAGGCACTAGAACAGACTGCCCAGAGAAGCTGTGGATCCCATCCCTGAAAGTGTTCAAGGCCAGGTTGGACAGAGCTCTGAGCAACCTGTCTTGTGGAAGGTGTCCCTGCCCATGGCAGGAGGGATGGAATGAGGTGATCTTTAAGGTCCCTTCCAACCCAAGCTATTCTAGGATTCTAGCATTGCAAATATCTAACTTTCAGATAGAGGGTCATTATTTGAAGCTTCTGAATTTATGAAGCAAATTCTCATTAGAGATACTAATAATAAAAGACAAATGCAATTCATAACAGATTCTTCTCGTAACTAAGACCCCATTAATTGACTCACTAAGAACCCTGATAAAAGAATGTAGAATTCTCTTAAAATACAGTACAAAACAGTTATGGAGAGTTAACTGGATTTTTTTGAAAATACATATAAGTAAAATTTTAAATAATAAAATAATGGACACTTTCTGGTACACTAACAAATTTAAATTCTGGAACAAATTAAATTAAATTCTGGAACAAATCACACACTAATTCCAAAGCAAAGTACATGCTACAGAAAGAGCTAAGGCTACTGCAGAAGTTTGCCAATGACTGTCCTGAACTCATAACCACAAGAAAGACGCTAGAAACTATGAGAGAAACTGTAAGCAAGACTGAAAAAGGCCCAGCAGTAAAGAAAAAGTAAAGGCAAATGTTACATTTTACTCACACTACATTAGGAAAAGAACAAAAGGGCATGAACTGCCACTCATGAGTGTAAGTTCAAAATCAGACAATTTCCAGCCACTCAAACAATCTGACTACTGCAGTGGTGGGAGCAAGGCCTCTTTTCCAAACAGCCACCCAGACAGCTCACACAGCACACAGCCGGAACTGCTGTCGGCAGTACCACAAAGAGCAACTGGAAAGCCAGTTTTCTCCCACTGCCATATTCCTCTATCTGGTTCTTTTACACAATATGAACTATAAAAAGGATAAATTAGTAATCTGGAAAATCTGGGAATCCTGGGATAGTTACTGCACGAAGAACACAGCCTTACCCAATGCTCTTTCAAATTCATCATCATCCACATCTTCCACACTTTCTTCATCATCCAGACGCTTTTGTTTCTCTCTCTTCTTATCAAATTTTGAATAAAATCTGAAATAACAGACACAAAATTACAGGGGATGGTCTTTATGACTTTTTTAAATAAAAAATCTGCAAATTTTTTCCCATGTATGTTGCCAGTTGAAAACTGTGATTGTTTCAAACACATCTAAAATCAAGAGACTTGTACTTCCTTTGTTTATCAAAGAATCAGTCACTACTGTAATATTTAAAACAATGAAATTTCACTGGCCAAAGGTGGCAGAAGTTATTTTCAACAAAATGAATTTATAAAAAACCACAACAAAGATGTCAAAATCTGCCTTAGACTGAGAAGGAAGAAAGGATCAAAATCAACTTGTATATAATTGGGAAAAAATAAAGAAGACATTCAGCCATCAAGTTTTATTAAATTTTCTCACATAGCCCTCTTCTTTTGGGTCTTAGTTTTATCTTCTGTCTGGCTTTTATCTTCTTTTATCTTCTGAAAATGGCTGTTATCTTCAGCCATTTTCACCTTCATTTCATGTTAAAGAACCACCAAACACGGAAAGGCAGTTTTGACCATATACAAAAGAGTACTTTGTACAGAAGACTTCAAATGTATAATCTCAGTTTCAGCCATCTCCAATGTAACAATACTGTCAACTTTTCAGACAGAGGCACATTTTTAAGAAGCTTTTCTCTTATCTTGAAACTAACACCACTATTGTATTTATTTATTAGTAGTATATTGCTCAATATTATAGTATCAATTAATTTATAATAAATGAAGGTAATTAGAATAATAATTTGCTAAGGAGACACAGGTAATCAGTATTTTGATCTAATAAAAACAAATCTTTGTCAAATGCATATCACTTCAATTTTAGTACAACTGCATTTTTATATCATAATCTAAAGGGAAATTCAAAGAAACAGAAAGAACTAGAAGTAATAAAAATCTAAATACTCTGAAAAGTAGCTCCTCTTTCTTTTGCTTTGTTCCATTCTAATAAGCTTTGATGTTAATAACATAAACAAGCTATATTCCAGCTTTTATTATATATACCTCTAATGCATAAGAATTACAACCCACGAGATATTCATCATTACCCACTACTTAAAGCTTCTCTATTATAATGTCAGCTTACTTAATTTACTTAAACTATAAGCCCAAATTGCCTTTGTTCATAGGTGATATTCTTTCCTAAGCACTTTTGACAAATGTTAAAATTACGTCCAAGAAAAGCACTATCACCTTAAGTCACTCAAATTAATCAAAATTTCCAAATACTTGAAATACCAGAGAATACTTACAAAATGCAGTGGGTTTTACTGGCAGTGCATTAAAAAAAGAATACTTAAAATGGACATTCACAAGTGTTTCTTTACCTGTGAAAGAACACTTCATCCACTGGGATTTTGCTTTCATCTTTGGCCCGGAATTCCTTACTGTTGACTGCAAAAACAAAAAAAGAACTGATTTTACCCCAAGCTGAAATGCTGGTTATTCTTTACAGAGCTTAAGCAGCACACACAGACAGAAGCAGACACACAATGGTGTCATCCATTCAATAATGGGGAGCTTATCTGAAAAGCTCTTCAAACTACCATGGAAGGCAATTTTGACCACATACAAAAGAGTACTTCGTACAGAAGACTTTAAATGTGTAATCTCAGTTTCAGCCATCTTCAATGTAACAATACTGTCAACTTTTCAGACAGGTGCAGGTTTTTAAGATGCTTTTCTTTAATCTTGAAACTAACACTACTATTGTATTTATTTATTTATTAGTAGTGTATTCCTCAGGACAGAATTACTCCTTCAACTCAGAATAAACTAAAAAATGTGACAAAGTGTATAGGCTAAATTTTCTACTTTCAGCTTTATCAGCTGTAAAACCAGCCATAAAAGTACACCAGTACTTACTAATCTGCATAACTAAAACCTCTTTGCAACACAACAGACCCAAAGCTGGTGGAAAAGCCCATCCCTTGGAATGCTACAGTAGAGACACTGCCACAGAAGATGGTACCTCTTCTGTCCTCAAGCAGCATGTTTTACTGATAGTTTGCTCTGGTTTTTTAACTGCTGTTTTTTAAACTACATCCTACTCTTGATTGTTAGAAACAGTGGGACTGGACAAAAGGCAGTTTATTTCTGGAGGCAGGAAGACTCTTAGGAAAATAACAGTGCCAAAGATACCTTACACTCATCCTAACAACAGCTGCAGCTGTGGCATTGTGTGGAGCAATCTATATCACTTAATGAAAGAATTTAATGTGATTTAAATAATTATACAGATCCCTTTTTCTGGTATTTTAAGCCATTTTTTCAATCATAATAAACAGAATAAAAATGGCTATAGAAGAACTGACTTTCTCTACATATTTTTTTCTTCAAATGATTCAATAGATCCAAAGTTCCATCTGTGAAGATTCCATACATCCTTACAAGAATATGAGGTCTGATCCTGAACATCAGCATGACCACTTCACTCCTGATGGATGGCACTTTCTTTTATTGCTAAGACAAACAGTATAGACAGTGCAGATGACACATCTACATCAACCAACCAAGGATTTTTTAGTCATCATAATCTTAACTGATTTAAGGGGCAGACTTACCTGCAAGATTCTGCATATCCTTCATAAACTGCTTCTTCTTTGGCTGCATTACCACACTGCTGGTGTTTTCTGTATCAGAATATAAATCAGAGAGAATTTTTATTTGATGACTATTGATACAGAACTGTTAGGAACAGCTGACAGACCAGTGGGTTGTGCTGCCATCCATAATGACCTCAAGAGGCTGGAGAAATGGGCTGACAGAAACTTCCTGCAGTTTAACAAGGGGAAGGGCAAACTCCTGCACTGAAGGAGGAACAACCCCAGGTACCAGTACACACTGGGGGCTGCCCAGCTGGAAAGCAGCTTGGCTAAGAACACCCTGGTAGTCCTGCTGGACACACAGCTGGCTGTGAGCTAACACTGTGTCCCTGCAGCAAAAAAGGCTGATGGCTTTCCTGGCATTTGTTAGATCACACTTAGAGCCCCGCACCCAGGTCTGGGCTCTCCAGTATAAGGCAGACATGGGCATACTGGAGAGAATCAAGTGATGGGTCACTAAATTGATGAAGGTGACTCCACCTGAACACCTGGAAACACTTTTCACTGTGAGCACAACTGTGCACTGGCACAGATTGCACAGAGAGGCAGTGGAGTCTCCACTCTTGGAGATATTCAAAAGTCTGGAAAGTCTGCTCTAGGTGTCTCTGCTTGAGCCCATGACTTCAGAGGTCCCTTCTAGCCTCAACCATTCTGTAGTGTTCACATCTCCCTATCCCTTGCTGATTCCTGCAAAGGGAGCAGTTCTGCCCTGCAGGTGTGAGGGGCAGGAGGATGTGGCTGTCAGCTGGCTCCGGGTTGCAGACATCTCTCTTGCAGCCCTGAAGACTGATCCCACTCCTCTGTTCCACCACATGCACCCCAAATACTTGGCAAGGCCAGTCTGAGAGAATAACAATTCAGAGAGCACCTATAACCAGGATCATATGGAACAGAGAAGTGCCTACCTTTGCCTTTGCTGAGCTTGGGATTTCTGTACACAAAGCGATCCAAGAACCTCATTAACGTGAAATCCTGCAAAGGGTCACCGGAGTACTGAATGTGATTTCCCTGAAAGAAGGAAAAAGCCAAAAAACATTAAGGTTTCCATTTTAGAAAGACACCATCTAAACACAGAGGACTCAATCAGTCCAAGAACAACATTAAAACATACTTTAAAAAGATAAAGATTTGGGGATACTATACCACATCACCCTGACCAGGTTCTTCTTTTTCCAATTTCACTATTTGCTTAACTAAACCACAACTCCTTTGCTTTGTTTCAGTGCTAAACTGCCTTCCAATGTATCGTGCTAACAGCAGTTAATACTCAACATCATTTCAATACTATATTTTCAAATGAAAAATAAATATTTTAAATACATATTTGTGAAAGTTGGAGTGGTTTTGGTATACAACAGTATTTAAAAAAGAATTTGTTCCTGTAGTGGGGTTTCCCATATTTAAAAAAAATTAAATAAAAAGATATAAAAAAAACCTCTAATAAAGCTCTAATAAAGCTACATTTCTACAAAACTAAAACTTTTATGAGCAGTCTCCTTTACATATAACATTGTCATTCTATGAAAAGCTTGACATTTTAGAGTGTGAGAAGAGTTCTGCAGAGCTGCTAGTTACCCATGAAGTGCAAGGAGACGTTATAATGTATTTTTTCAAATGGCAAAAGACACCTGACATAAAATATCAAACTTCAAAGCAACAAGCTAGCAAAAGCACTTACTTCTAGAATTGTTTTTGCAAACAGGGCCACAGATGGATGAAAGTGTTCAGAAAGCTGAAAAACATGAGTCATTCATTTATTTCTAATTAAAAAATACATTGTAAGACCACTCTGTGACTTACTAAATAACAGACATACACATAGCCATGCAAGGCTGATGAAGCACTTTAACAACTGAAGAACTTCAAGTTCTAATCTTTTATTTGCATTAAATACATTTTCATTTACAATTTTATTTAAGTCAACACTAAAAAGCTTTAATGATCAAAGGTTAGATCCAGCAGTCAAAAAATATCATTATTGTCCAAATCTCCACTTAAAAAATTTCTATTCCCTACTCAAGAATATCAATATTGTATGGAACATACACAAGCTTAAAGCTGAACGCGTCAACTTTATCCTTTCTGTTGTTACTCAAGCAGCTACTTCAAGAATAATCAAGTTTTTTTCTTCTCTTCATACAAAGGCCTCACTTTTAAACTCAACAACAACAATTCAAGAATGTCCTACCTTCTTCAGTTCCCAAAGGCTTGTACTTTCAGCACCACAGTATAAAGGACTTCTGTGCAGAGGATCATAAGAAGCTTCACCCTTCCTGCCTGTGGGGTGGAGGGGAGCAAAACAAATTTTCTCAGGCAACTTTACAAGAGTATTATTCTCAATTCCCCATAACAGTAATGCTGCCCATCACTCCCAGCTGGACAGGCCAGGGGTTCATCTGGCAGCAGGAAAAGGCCGTACTCAGCTGCCCTCCACAGTGAAATACACTAGTCAAGAGTCTCTTCATCACTGCTGAGGTAACAGATAAATTGCTCTGAGTGGTCACTTTCAACCAAACTTCAATTTAAAAACTAAAATAATGTTTTAATCACTCAGTCTTACAACAACTCTTGACCAGCATGTCCCTGTTATAGACTCTTAGCTGTTAAATTATG
The DNA here is from genome assembly GCF_051311805.1 of Agelaius phoeniceus. Lineage (NCBI taxonomy): Eukaryota > Metazoa > Chordata > Aves > Passeriformes > Icteridae > Agelaius > Agelaius phoeniceus. The sequence continues at coordinate 82,510,559 of NC_135267.1, forward strand.
TATTTTCTTGCTGATTTACCTCCCATATTCAGATGATGAACCCACGAGGCTGATGAATTTGAATTGTTTGTTTTAGCAGAACTTTCCATTGTATTTCTCTTTTCATCTTCTACTTCTTTGTCAGCATCCACAAATTTTTCCTCATCCTCTTCAGCCTCTTCTTGATCCTTAAAGCACTCTTCATCATCTGATCCCTAAAAAACAAAAACCATTAGCAAATAGCTTTTCCTTTCCATATTTACTCTGATTTTTTAGAAACATGCACATAAAGTTCTTGAGCTACTAATAAAAATTTAAACAAATGATGGTTGATGTTTAAGAAATACGGATTTTTGTCCTTGATATAGCACTTAAAGTTGAACTTTACTGCTTAGAACACACAACTCTAATGGTCCCTCCCCATCTCAAGAAACATCTTAGCAAATGGTTACTAAAAGACAGGTTAGGAAAAGGCGCTCATGAAAACAGCTCTTATTGAAAAAGCAGTGAGATAAAGAAACCATCTTATACCATGTGATCCTGTAACTGGGCCCTTAACTCTGGTTTTACTTTCAGAAGCTCAGACAGAAGGTACAGGGTTCCACAAATGAAGGGTGGCATTTGTCCACAAGTGACTTGAAGCAGCCTCTTCACAAAGGCCTTCACACGCCGCAAAACAACATCTGCCTTCAGCGACTTATAGACAAGGTTTAGAAACATGGATGGCTTTGAGCACGATGCTAAAGCAGGATCTAGAAGCTTCCTGTAGGACACACAGGAGAAATTTTGCTGATTGTCACAATGCACACAGGAGAACAACTGCTATTAACAACAATTACCTACATTTTTCAGAGTGCCATCTAAAAAACAGTTTGCTCCTCAGTACTCCATACTATTAATTTCAATCCTGAACTGTCAAGAGCTGCGTAATATTTCTGGATATATACGAGACACTGAAGATTAAAAAAAAAACCAAACCAAACTGCCTTGGTAAACAAACCATTCCAAGAATATAAAAAGAAACTGAGTTCTACTGAAAACAGTTTCAAAATTTGAGATATTCAGTGTTAAGAAACTAATCTGATTTGTTCATTTGTTTAAAAAAAGAAAGCAAATGGTTAAAAATCAGCACACTTCACAATCAGATCACTTCACAATCAGATCAGACATTTGTACTGGCAAGTTCATTTTCTGCTCCAATTTTTTTCTAGGCTGTCAAGCACAGTAAGGCCCTTAAATACACTGAACATTCTCAGGGAACTTGAAATTCCCATTTTAAAAAATCAGTAACTTCCTCTTGGTCATCTAAACAGAAGCCTGTAAGGATCCTATAAAGAGTCTAAACAATCAGCTGGGACAAGAAAAAAAAGCAGTACTTTTATAACACAAGGGTTTCCAGCCACACAAATTAAATCATCTATAAAATTTAAGATAATATTCCTCCTCCTCAAAATAACAACAAAAAAAAAAAAAAGAAACAAGATTTTAGGCTATTTACAGGCCTAATTTACAGGCCTAATTACTTTACAGGCTAGTACTTCTAAAAGTGATTTCAGAATAGTTATCCATTAGTTTCAAATAACATCTGGAAGCAAAGGAAGCCACCAGAAGAGTGGCAAAGGATGAAATGCACATGTGTTCTTGGGACCTATCACTGTCTTTTGTTTTTATCCTCATGTTAAATCAAAGAAATCATGAATTTTCTTCCAGCTCCTACAAAACATCAAGAATTTTAGCCAACAAACACAAAACCAGCAAGATCTTAAAAGCAAAGTGTTTCTACAACTTTAAATTAATGGTAACTACTTCTTAAAATGGAATGTATATAAAAATGCAAACCTGCCACTTACTTGTACAGTGCTGCATAGTACCTGTCCGACACAGTCTGCTGAGAGTCCATCACTTGAAACAGCAGCATCAGGGCCTGGACACTGGTACTGAAGTTCACAAGATGCAGAACTTTGAACAAGGTGTTCATTTGCTCTTTCACTTTCTCATCACCAGTCTCAGCGTAAGGGTAAGCTCTGTTTACCCCGCAAAGAAGAGCACTGAGCATTTTGGATTCAACATCCTTTTTCTTTATACAGTTCCGGAAAAAGCAGAAGTACAAAGTTATCAGCTTGTTAGCCAATGCACTTTCCTCATGACTGAGGACTATCTGATTTAGAAAGCAGATGGCATAATACTGAGTTTTCACGTTGATGTTTGAGCGGTACAGAAGCCTCTCCACCTCACTGCACACTACTCCCTTCATGTTTGGATGCTTGTGAAGCAATGTCTCTAAAAGATAGGAGGCTTTGGTGGCAATCTTGTTCTGAGGGTCACCCAGTTTGTTCACCAGCAGAACCAGCAGAGCTTTCTCCTGCTCAGGCTTGTTACAGAGCAGCTCGTGGGACACTGCCAGCGCTCGGGATTTCGTGGCTGTCAGGCAATCGTGGCTCAGTGTTTCCAAGGCCTGCACGAAATCTGCTATCTGCAGCTTCAGGTGATGCTCAAAGTACCAAAGGATCAACCGCCTGTCTCTTGAGTCCTTGTTGCCACTCGACATCTGCACTATGCTGTTAAGGGGTCGCTGGGAGAAAGACCACAACTTCCGATTGTCTGGTAAGATATCTGTAATGAGAAGCTCCTTGAAAGTATCTAAAGCCATAAGGCTCTGCTGCCTGCTGCCCTTTTTCTTTATGAGGTTTATCAAGTTCTCAACAAATTGGAGACTGTGGACAGCACTGTCCTGGATGAGAAGGGTCATGGCTGCCATCCTGTCAGCCAAGGTACCTGAGGACACAACAGTTTTAATCCATGCTGAAGAGGCCCCCTTCTGATAGTCTGTCTTATTCTTAAACAGGTCTGTCTCGTGTTCATACAGCTTTTGGGCCAGGGCCTTGTACTTGGACAAAAGTGTCTGATTCTGTGGCTCTGGAGAGAATTCATTGGTGTATTCCATATCATACCATTTGCCCCCCGGTTTGATCAGGATTGCTTGCCTAGCATGAAATTCAAAATCTTCTTCCAGCCTTTCTTTCTTTGCAGAAGGCTGCTGGCCCTGACCACCACCAGCCTGCTTCTTCTTGCTGTCTTTCACACTGCTTGCCTTTTCCTTTCCTTTTTTTTCTTTTTTCCCCTCTAGTGAAGGACGATTTGTTTCCTTCTTGCTTTTCTCTTTCTTTGGAGGCTTCTCTTTCTCCTTGCTGCCATCATCACCATCATCCGCATCCCCCTCCACCACCAGGCAACTCTTTGCATACTTGTTGAGCCCCAGGGAGCTGACGAACGCCTCCAGCTCCCCTTCCTTCAGGTCATCGATCGTGTCCTTCTTGCCGCCATCCACCATCTCACTCTCCTCATCCACAGCACACAGCATGAGGTAATCTTGCTGCGGAGACAGGGCGCATCTGTCACGGGCAAGGTTTGCCAAGACTCCCAAGACTTCCCCACAGAATCCCTGAACGATTTGGGTTGGGAAGGACCTTGAAGCTATCTAGTTCCAACCTGCCTGCCACGGGTAGGGACATCTTCCCCTAGACGAGGTTGCTCAGAGCCCCATGCAGCCTGGCCTTGGGCACCTCCAGGGATGGGGCATCCACAAGTTCTCTGGGCAACCTGTCCCAGAGCCTCACCAGCCCCTGAGCACAGAACTTGTTCCCGACACCTGCGTGGGCCCCGCACACCCCGCGCCCCACAAGGGCCCGTCCGGGATGGGGGTCCCGGCCGCCACGTGCTCCCGCTCCCTCCCCGCTCCCTTACCTTGGTGCCGCCGAGGCGCAGCACCTCTTCCAGCGTGAACTCTCCCGCATCTCCGCCTCCTGCTTCTTCATCTCCGTCGTCGTCCTCCTCCTCGCCGCTGTCGCCGCCCGCCTTCCTCCGCTCCCCCAGGCCGAAGTCCCAGAGCGCGGCCGCCATGGCTGCCCGCCGGAAGCGCTGCCGCGCACACGCCGGACGCGCGTCCGGCCGGGACAGGGCGGGGAGGAGCGGGAGGAGCGGGAGCCGCAGCAGGAGCCGCTGCCATGGTGCTGTCGCTCGTGCGCCGCGCGCTCCTGGCGGGCCGCCGGCGGCTGCCCCGTCCCGCCGCCTCTCCCCGCTTTCCCTCCCGCCCTCTGCGGGGCCACCCCGCTGAGCCCTTCTCTCCCCTCCTCTCCCCTCCTCTCCCCACAGCTCCGGCGGCCGCGGCGCGGCTCTGCTCGGGCGTGGGGGGCGAGGCGGAGGCGGCCGGCGGAGCCGGGGCGATGCTGCGGCACCTGGCGCGCAAGCTGCGGGCCAGCGGGCCGGTCACGGTGGCCGAGTACATGCGGGAGGCGCTCACCAACCCCGGGCAGGTGCGGCGGGGCCGGGCCGGGGCGGGGGGGCTGTGCCTCGGCCCCCGCTCACCGCGGCCCCTGTGCCGCTTCCCCCTCGCAGGGTTACTACACGCGGCGCGGCGGCGTCGGAGAGAGCGGGGACTTCATCACCTCGCCTGAAATAAGCCAGGTGTTTGGAGAGGTAACGCTGCTCCTCGCGTCCTTAGTTACTTGTTGTACTTCAACCACGCGGGCCTGGCTGGAATCCTGATGGACAACAAGCCATCCATGAGCCAGCAGTGAGCCCTTGTGGCCAAGAAGGCCAATGGAATCCTGGGGTGCATTAGGAAGGGCAGTGCCAGCAGGTCAAGGGAGCTGATCCTGCCCCTCTGCCCAGCCCTGGTGAGGCTCATCTGCACTGCTGAGTCCAGTCCTGGCTCCTCAGGACAAGAGAGACATGGAGCCCCTGGAGTGGCTCCAGTGCAGGGTAACAAAGATGATTGAGGCTCTGGAGCATCTCTCTAATGAGGAAAGGCTGAGGGAGCTGGGCCTGTTCAGCCTGGAGAAGAGGCACTGAGAGGGGACCTCATCAATGTCTGTGAGCATCTGAAGGGAGGTGCCAGGGGGATGGAGCCAGGCTCTGCTCCGTGGTGCCAAGCAATAGGACAGGAGGCAATGGGCAGAAACTGATGCACAGGAAGTTCCACCTGAACATGAAGAAGAACTTTACTGTGCACTGGCACTTAGATTGCCCAGAGAGGTTGTGGAGTTTCCCTCACTGGAGACATTCAGGAACCATCTGCACACAATCCTGTGCCACGTGCTCTAGGATGACCTACTTGAACAGGGAGGGTGGTCCAGGTGGCCCAATGTGGTCCCTTCCAATTTCCATCCCAACTGATTTTCAAGCCAATGTTCAGATAGCTTATCAATGTCAAAATACTGGAGTAGCAGTGATAAGGTTCAAGTTATTTCCCAAGAGAAAAATTGGTTTTGAGGGAGGAAACGGGGTTTTGTTTTTCTGAAAGTCCTTTGTCTGAAACACCATCTGTGCTTAGTAACACTTTACTGTAATACAGAACCTGCTTATAAATAAAAAGAGTTATGGTCATTTTCCAGTGTGAAAACTCTCCTCAAAAATAATCTCCAGAGTTTGGTCTGGCTCACTCTGGTTTGTGTATTATTTCCAGAAGGGAAGATTGGCTAAATCCTGTTCTCAGTGATGCTTTGGTAAATGCATTGTCAGGAAGAACACTTGTACAAAGGCACCTGGGCAGTGACTTGCACTTAGGTGAAAGTTCTTGCTCCAGCCAGAACAGACTCCTTGCATTTACTGATGGAGAGTTGCTTCTGCTGGGCTGACAGCAATCAACCACCAATGTTAACACTTAAAGACAAGAATATGATGTTACATACCATAATTCTTCTTAACTTTTAAATATCAACACCGAATGTTACTGTGTTATCTCAGTTATTATCAGACGAAAGGCAGGCATGATTTTCCACAAGTGCTGAAGTGATTACTGTAACCTGTGTGCTGTTTCTCACTGACAGTTAATAGGAATATGGTACATCAGTGAATGGATGGCCATGGGCAAACCGAGCACCTTCCAGCTGGTGGAGCTGGGCCCAGGGAGGGGCACCCTCACCGAGGACATACTGCGGGTAGGTGAAAACATTCCTGTTCTTTGCTTCTGGCTGTGTTCCACAGCTACAGTGAAATCTGAAGGGAACATGTTTTGCTGCCAGGGTTTACCCTTCCCTGGTCGCCAGATCACTTCAGTCAGGGTGGCAGCTCAGGCTCTGATTAGAATGGAGGAGTTTCTGGGACCAGGGCTCTCAGGTGGAAGCAGACTGGGGGCCAGCGTGTGCACACTGCACAGATATGCCTGTGACCTTCCAAACACCACTGGATAGAAGGGCAGGGCAGAAATATTCCACTGTAAATTATTTCTGTGTGGGGAAACATTATCCAAACTGAAAACCATCTAGGAAGTTGTTGCTGTGTGTTATTGAGATGGAGACCTTAGTTTAAGGAACAGAACGGGCAAGTACAATAGCACAGAATGAAACTGTGTTCATTCCTTTGGGCATTTCAGGGCCTTGTTTCTTTTGAATTAATGTTTTGTGTTCAGTCATGCCTGCATGGCTGTCTTAATTAAAATGCTGCTGATTCATAAACAGATTGCTAATGGGACTTAGCACCACATAAGAACTTTTATTCTATTTACATATGTTAATAAAAATAGTGAAATGTGGGATATCAAACACTTCTTCAAGGTGGCAGAGAAAACGGAACCATTTCTCTTCTAGTGGCAGACCTTCTACAGGTCTTAGAGTAGCTGCTACGAGTCTTCCAAATTAGCTTTTCATGTTGTTGTCCTTTATTAAGATTTATGAAGAAACTCACACTTCTACTGGAGGACCAAAATGCAATCTCTCTCACTGAGATTGTTAGTGAAAGCCAACTAAAATCTTTTACCTTGAATAGTTAATAGTGAATAGTAAATAGTGAGAAGAAAGGTTAATACTTAAACCTTTAATGTACACAGCACAAGACTGCACCTAATAGAATTCATCTGCCTTTATAGGTCTTCAAGCAGCTCTCCTCTGTTCTTAGTAAATGTGATGTCTCTGTTCATCTGGTAGAAGTGAGCCCCAAACTCAGCGAGATCCAAGCAGTGATGCTGACAGGAGGGAAGGCGCAGCCAAGCCCTGAGGATGAGTCTGCTTACATGAAAGGCATTAGCAAGACTGGAATTCCCATTTTTTGGTACAGAGACATTCAAGATGTGCCTGCAGGTAAGGAGCTTGAATGCCACATTAAAGAGATGGTGCCCTTCCTTCACTGACAGCTTTTGATAGCAGAGGGCATCTCTGCTAGCCTTCACAGTGGACAGAAAAGTTGTTATATACATATTTGTTCTTACTTGTATGAATCTGAGGCAGGATCTTGGTTCATTTTCATCACTGCTACCTATTCTGTCTACCTTCATTTGGGCATAGCTACCCAATTTCCTATATTCTTTTTCTTTTCATGGGGGATAAAAAAAAAACACTTTACTGGCTTTGCCTGAATCTTCTTTCACAAGATAGGGATCTAACATTCATGGACTGGTAGCTAGAGCTAGCTGTAGAAATGGTATCTTCAATGTGTGCAAGCTGCAAGTAATTATAATTTTTTCACAACCACATTAACTAGCTTAATTCGTTAAAAATCATAAAAATATTTTAAACTGGAAGCTGTTCTGGAAGTGTTAATAATTTAATGCATTCTTTTTTTACCTACCCACAGGTTACAGCTTTTATCTAGCACATGAGTTCTTTGATGCCCTGCCAATACATAAGTTTCAGGTATAGCAAGATTATTATTTTAATTGTGACCATCTGCTTAAACACTTTTTCTCTTTGAGGAAGAGCAGAAGTAAGGTGCCAAACTAGTCACATGCCCTGTCTCTGGTGATGAAATAATTCTAACTGAGTTGGACAAATAAGTCTTAATTCAGCTGAAAACTGTAAAATTAGTAATTATTTTTGAATGGAAAAACTTGAGGAAAGCTAAGGATTTCTTTCTGCTGAGATAACTCTCAAAGTTTTGGGTTTTTTTTTTCCTTATGCTACATTAACGCAGCTTTTAATTTCCACATGATTTTCTGCAATACTGCTAACAAAAGACTGAAGGGCTTTCACTTGAATAGTAATGAGAGCAGCAAAACAGAGGCTAGTTATGATTCAGAAGTAGCTAATTTATGATAGTCACCAGTAGAATGAAATCTTTTATTTTGATAAATTAGATGTGTCACTCTCAATAGTAGAGGCAGCAATGTTTCTTCAGGGCATCATTCATTCCTTTTAAGTATAATTAAACCTGTATTGTTGGCACTCCACCACAAGCTTTTTCTAAAGCAGTTACTGGAATAGTTTTTAATAATGTATTGTTCCTAAAACCTTTGTGAAAAAGCTTGACATATTATTTCAATGAAATGAACAAGATACTGTGGTACCTGTTGAGTGTAACCTGAGTGCTTTGGGCTTGTTGAACAGCGAACGGAGAAAGGCTGGCGTGAGGTCTTGGTTGATATTGACCCAGAAGTTCCTGACCAGCTGCGGTTTGTCCTGTCACCATCCAGGACCCCTGCAACACAAAACTTCATTCAGGTGAGGTTATGCCTCCCAGAGCTCATCCTTTCATCCTTACACCTTTATTGACTCTTTCAAGTACATTTAGTGCTTCTCAGTTACTCTGACAGCAAGAAGAGGCCTCTCAGTCTATAAATGAATAGAGCTTAAAATTTCCACCAGCATTTAGCTTTGTATGCTGTGAAACTGCAGCACAAAAATTACCACACGTATGAAACTTCACAAAATAGGAGCTTGAACACAGAAAATGCCTCAGAGAGCAAACGGAGGCAGCAAGTGTCAGGCAGAGTTCTCCACTGTGTGTGTGGCATCACCATCTCAAGAGTGGCCCTGCCCAAGCCAGGCTCTCAGTCTGCTGCAGGGTACTCAGGGCAGCTGCCTGCTCAGTGCTGGCTGGCCTTTAATGGAAAGTGGCTGTGGTTTCTTCCTGAAGTGCACTGGATACCCAAAGCCACAAAATTAAGTACTGGAGATTAAACAGAGCTACAGAGTCTCACACAGGAAGGCCTCTCGGAAGGGTGTGCACAGCTGAAGCGCTATTTTCCTTAAGTACTACAGTAAGAAGTTGTTACCTGATACAGATATTCTTGGTAGAAAAATTTGCATTTGACTAGAGGTTATTGAAGAGAGAACTGAAATACAGCACTCAGAAAATACTAAATGAGAATGAGTGGTAGCAAAAACTAGCTCAAGCCAGTGTAGGTAGCCTAGAATGCACCTCCTGTACCTGCGTGTCCCAGCAGAGCAACAGCCCCAAGACACCAGGTGTGAGGGATACTTGCCTTGTGCTTGTCTGCTAATACAGGTGTTCTGGTCTTTGAACTCTGCACTAGCCAGAAGAAACAAGAGACCACGTGGAAGTGTGTCCTGAGGCTGGTGTCATTGTGCAGAGGCTGGCCTCTCGGATAGAGAAGGATGGTGGGGCTGCTCTGGTTGCAGATTACGGCCACGACGGAACCAAAACTGACACTTTCCGGGTAAGGCATTTGCCCTACAGCAATAAGCCAAAAGATTCTGTTATCTTTGATCATTAGGTTCTTGTAAGATAAAGTTCCTAGTGGGCATAACAGCAAAAACTGCATAGAACTGAGTAACTCCTGTTTAATCAGTACCCAGAAGGGTTTCTGTCAGATGGAAAGGCTAATCTGAGCTCTTGCTACATTTATCTCTAATTTTCCATGTATAATTTGCTATTGTCACCACTCAAAGGCACAGCTTAATTTTGCTGTCCCCAGCTATGATGGGCTACAGCTGGGTGTAATCTTCCCATTTCATTTTCAGGGTTTCCGGAATCACAAACTTCACGATGTGCTGAGTGCTCCAGGTACAGCAGACCTGACAGCAGATGTTGACTTCAGCTACCTTCGAAAGATGGCACAGGGAAAAACAGCTACGTTAGGCCCTATAAAACAGAGGGAGTTTTTAAAGAACATGGGCATTGACCTCCGACTGCAGGTACAAGAGTGTTCACAGCTGCAGAACTCTCCCAGTCCACAGGCAATACTCTTAAGCAGCACAAGAGCTCTAGTAAAAAATCTTGGGTTTTAAAATGAAGTTGTTCAAAATAGCATGGAGGGGTGAGATCAGAACATTGTGTCTGCTAGATGTAAGTTACTCCAGATCCCTGAAAGTAAACTGATCATTTAATATTTAGGAGCACTTAATGCAAAACTTGCATCGGTGTATGGGCTGTGGTCATCTCCAGTGATCTCACCAGTTCCACCAACCATCACAGCACTGTTAAGTGAAAAGGATGCAAGAAGGGATTGCAGGTATGCAAGAATTTATAGGAATGCAGGAGGGGCTCTAACCTGCCTTTTTTTTTAAATCAGGTGCTCTTGCAGAATTCAGGTGACACAGCAACTCGTGAGCAGTTACTTCACAGCTATGATATGCTGATGAATCCTGAGAAGATGGGGGACTGTTTTAATTTCTTTGCCCTGCTGCCTCACCACAGACTTGTACATCCTGACAAGAAAGATAAGCCAGAATCAAAGTCTCCCCCCCTACCACCTGTTGCTGGATTTAATGAACTGTTACTAAAGTAATTTCAAATACTATCACAAAATGCATGATGGCTGTTTCAGAATAAGTCTGGTGCAGCACACCAAACCTCTGGACTGACCTACTCAAAGCAGTATGAGTGGAAATAAAAGACTACACATACAGAAGCCAGAACACACAGAGCAGAGAATGAACAGTGGTTTGGGGTTCTTATGAAAGAACAGATTGAAATATTTACTAGTTGAATCAAAACTTGTCAGTAACAAACATGCACTAAGGATACTTTAAATGTATTCAAGCTTTGGTACTTGAATAAAATCAAGATGCCTTGACGTCTCTGAAGATATTTTTTATAAAGAGAATAGTGACAGGATGCATGTAAAAGGAGTTCCTGCTGGCTGAATTTCCACAGCAGGACATATTTAATAAAACCACAAACAAGAAAATATAGAACCATTTACTCCCAAGAACATTTGATAGGAGAGATAATTCATGTAAATAAAAAGAATGAGACTGATAGGGAAATAAATTTTATTTTCAAGCTTACCAGAGGATATTTACAAACAACGGGGTGTATAAAAATATAAAAGTACTTGACAGTGTCATTTTGAGGCTATAAATTTTACATGAGCTTTTTTCTAGCATCACCATAGCACTATTGCTTGAATGAATGCAACTTAATTCATCTAGGGGTAAGGGTATTAAACACTGTAACCTACTGCTGTCAAAGTCTGCAGTAAAGGTAGAGAAAAGGGAATAAAAAACTCAGCTATTTTTACTACTCTAGGAATTTTACTCATGATGTAAGCCTGATTTTTTTTGGTTTCCTGACTACTAGCTGCTTGTGGCTTCTCTTGTCTGGCTCCATAAGTCTGCATATGATCAGGCAATCTCCTCCAAAGGCCAACAGCATTATTTTTATTTTAATACAACTTGAAGAATAAATAGTTCATATAATATTTTGAAGCAGAGCAGACTTCATGGGGAGAGACAAAAGCCAGGCCTTCTACTTCATTATTGTCCCCTCCTTCCTCTATTGCTGTTGTGCTTTTTCAAGTGACCAAGCTGCTTTATTTCCTTTGTTACAACAACACAAACAACAAACCCACAGGTAACCTGAAGTAACAGCTCAAGTAAAAAATCTGAAGTTTAAAACCAAACTGTATCTGCATATTACTGTTAGGATGGAATACAGCAATGGCTTCACTGAAATTTGGTCACTTGAGCACTGCAAGTTTTTCAACAGCACTGCTTTCCTTGCCAAGAGCAGAAAAATACCAAACTACCAATGTCAGAGGTGATGCTCTGCTTGCAGAGGAAAAGCAGTGCCTCTGTGAACAATCAGTCCTGAAACCCTCTCTAAACAAGGGTTAAGAATCCAGAGCTCAGCCTTTGCCAACACAGACACCTACAAAATGCAGTGGCAGATAGATAAAGGGCAATGGGAAAGACAGAGTGAGTTACAGACCCAGATCTACCTGTGGGCACATCCTTCTGCAGCTGCCACTGACCACTTCAGGTCACTGCTACTGCAAGCAGCTGCCATCTCTGAACTAACCATGTAACATTTTAGGTATATCTAACAACTTATAAATCTGCTCACCTGTTTCCTTACCTGAATAAAAACAGTAGAAAACAATACTTATCTACACACAAACAAATAAAGAAATATCTTTGTAGGAGAGAGGAGATACCCCAAAGCCTCTCACTGCCTTTGCAGTTCAAGCCTGTATCAGTATTTTAGAAATATTTCCAACTAAGCTCCAGTTAAGCAGCTTGGCACATCAGGGATGCATGCAGCCATCTAGCACCCTCCAGGAGCACAACACTGTTACCCACAAAAAAAAAAAGATTTCACCCTTTTCATTTTTTAAAATAAGACCAAAAAACCTCTTCCATTTGCATTTAGTATTACAGCCTCAAACTTCTTTGAAATACCATTAAGTTGAACTGTCCAAGGGAATAATTTCCAAAGAATACTGCTGCTTCCCCTCTACTGTGCCACAAGTCCAATTAGTGGTTGGGAATCCTTCAGTTGAGGCATGCGCACAGAAAAAACTGAGTTAGGAGTTGCTTTTGGACTCTTCATTCAGCTCAAACAGTTCTGAGCACAGTAAAGAGGATGGGAGGGGCTGCAGGTTAAGGTGGGAAGGCAAAGTCCTTTCTCCTACAATCCAGCTGCCCTGGCAGAAGCAACAGCTGATGTGCTGTCCACTGTTACTTCTAGGTTTTGAGCAGAGTTAACATAACAAGCTAGCAGGCTACAAACTACTCCTGATGTAAGTCCAGGGAACCTTAAAAAATTAGAAAAATATTAGAAGAATTTAAAAATCTTATTACTCAAAACAACAGAAGAAAGCTGCATGTATTTTTCCCTATTTTTCCACATCCTTCTGCTAGAAGCTGGTCTTCCAGAGTGAAAGGATATGCTACATCAAGTCTTGAGTGCCCTCTGCATTATTTGTGTAGTTTTAAGGCAAAATGCCTTTGGTGTGTATCAATGACGTGCCAGCCTTGCACAGCAGCGCACTGTTGTGGCTTATTGCTTTTTTTAACAGACAAAATAAAAGCCTAGCACAACTTTGGTTGTCATCTCTTCAGAATGTCAGCCAGCATTTCAAGAGGAATGTAAGAAGTTATGGGGTTATCTTTTTTTTTTTTGGTTGCTCTCTGTAAAAAGTTCAATTAGGGCCAAGACACATATTTAACTGTCTAAACAGCAGCAAATTATTCCTTCATCTAAGAAGCTGTATTCAACTAAACCACCATGTTTTGCTTTAGCCAAGGTATTCTGATTTCTTCATAGAGTCTCTTCACCATCCACAGTCTGAGAAATGGGAGATGTATCTAAGTAACAGAAAACAGTCCTCTATGGCCTAGTAAATAGGGATTAGAAAACTATTACAAAACTCTTACTGCGTAGGCTATGAAAAAACAAAACCCCTTGAAAAACAAACCATTCAGTCTGTACACACTACACCTCAGTAATGGCTTTGTAGCCACCCAGCTCGGTGAAATGCTACCCAACAGGGCTCTGTATCCCACTGTTCAGTAACTTCTCTGAGTTAAAGTCAGGGATGGAGAAAAGTTTGCAGACAGCAGTCTATTCCCATGGCAATGGAGGATCCTCTGGGGCTTTACACACCAAACTATGTGTATGGCATTTGGAAAGAGCAATAGCTGTTCCACTTAGCTTCTGCCTGGAGTATCTTTCTTTGCTGCAATTTAGCATAATAAACAAATCAAGGGTCTTCTTCCATGTCATCTGGATTGGGAGCCATAATGAAGTGCTGGGGGTACTCGAGGTTGTGCTCGTAAGCGTGTTCTTTCCAGCGTGCATCGTCGCTCTCATGGGTAATGTAGCGCTCTCCAATGCGTGTTTCAAATTCTCTGAGGTCAAGCCAAGTCTGATAATCCTAAGGAGTAAAAGAGATTTAAGGAAGCAGTTTTAAGAAACAGCAGCACTACATTCCCACAGATAAATTCTGCAGTTTGTGTCCATTTTTAGTGTAAATAGCCACGAGATACAACCAACAAGATCTGTTTAAAAAAAAAAAAGCCCCAACATTATCCACAAAGAATAGTTCAAAATTAAATAGGCTAGTATCTAAGGTCGTCAAAGCAGCAGAGAAACTCCATTCCAAACAAATCTTTTCTAAAGGGACTACAAGTTGTGGCACACACCAGGCCATGTGTCCACTTCAGCACTGAACAAATAATGTTTGGCTCCACGCTGACATCACAGGGCTCCATGCACTCATCACTGCCCATAGTCAGGGGAGAAGCCAGGAGAGTAAACCCATGTTGTTGTCAGACAGAAAGGAAAAGGTGGGAGAAACAGTAAGACAAATTTCCCTTGAGGAAAAAAGGGATTCATAGCTGGTCAGAACCCTGGAGCACATCAAATGTAAAGCTAAAACTAGAAATGCTCATGCATTCATGAATGCTTGTAAACAGAATGTGACACTTGCAGGTTTCATAAGCCTCTGAAGGATTTCAGGCAAAAAAACTATTCACCCATTATAAACATAGTGAAAAAGGCAGATGGGCTTACCTGTAACCATGGGTGACTAAGGGATTTGTCAACACTGAAACGTTTTCTCATCTTCACTTGAAGCAAATTGTTTATTAAATCAATGGCTGGCAAAGAAGAACAAAAATTATATTGTTAAAATACAAATCACCTCTGTCATCATTCACATGCTGCATTAGAAATTATTTTTTTTTATGTGTGAGTGTATCCTACACTGAATTCCTTTGTATTTAACCAAGCTCTTGAATTTTATATTTAGCTTTGCTTATGTTAAATGTGGCTACAAAATAGGTATGGAGTAAGTTCCCCCTACTTTTGACGGAAACACTAAAAGCTTTACTGTGTTGTTCGTTAATCTTTTTCCCAACTGATTTTAGTGATTTTCAGATATGCCCAAGAAGCTTGAGCATAATCCTGTGCTCCACAATAATATAGGTACTTCTACTGTTGTATACTTTTGTATAGGTCCTTCCACATCTACCTGTGTATTAACCATGTATTAACCAAACATGGTAACAACACATAACCAAAGCTGGCACTGGAGAGCTCTAGAGACCAGCTTTGTAAACTTCTAGGTTGTTCAGACCTGACACTTAAATCTCTATTTCCTAATGTACAAACTAAAATTCCAGATTCAACTTTGAACCATTTCTGTGATTATAGTTCAGATAAAATATACCAGCATTCAGCAAATACCCACACATGAATTAACTTTCCTTTGGGACTTTTGGGAAGTGTCAGATTACTCATCCCATTCATCATGCATGAAATTTGTATTTCTTGCTAAATCTCCTGACTCCCCTGCCCTGAAAATTATCTAAAGCATTGTATTCCACAATTTATATTTCACAAATATATTTACCTTATATTTATCTACTTTGGCATAGTCTACTAAACTCAAACTATCAATAATTTTCACACTCCTTCCTAAATGAACCTTGATGTTTAAGCATTTGAAAACATTACCCCCATACACAAACATTCTAATAGAGAAAATTAATTTCTTTACCTTCACTAGAAATTTCCTTCCAAGGATTTGGTGGGTACATAAATGCTGCATTTTGAATCTGATCATTGATATCCTCATCTTCATTAAATGGGAATGTGCCACTGAGGCTCACGTAGACGATAACTCCCACTGACCACATGTCCAGGGAGCGGTTGTAGCCTTTGCTCCGGAGCACCTCAGGGGCCAGGTACGCGGGAGTGCCCACCACAGAGCGCCGGAAGGACTTCTCACCAATGATGCGTGCAAAGCCAAAGTCACACAGCTTCACCTGCAACAGCAGCACATTTCAAACTCAGAAATCTCTGCCTGACTTCACACCCTTTCTGCCATCCCTTAAACATTGTATGCATGCAAACAGAACAAAACCCCATGGAAACCAGTCCATTAAGGTTTTAGGTTGCTGAGTTTGCAGCACACAGATCAGCCGCGCTTCGGATCAAGAGCTGAACTGGCTCTGCACAGACTCGGGTCTGAGGCAGTTTGTGTATTACATGGCCACAGGTGTGCAAATAAGGATGAAGTATCTTGATTCCAAACCCAGCTCGTTTTCAGAAGTGAATCCTCACTCTCAAAAGGCACAGAACCTAAGTTAAAAACACACACGAATCCCAGCCAAATCACATTCCTCTTAATCATATTCCTGAAGTTTCAGCTACACGGAAATCCAACAATGAGTTTTAGCTGGAACTCAGAGCCAGCCAGCCCTTGATAGAACATCCCAGTAAAATGCATTAACAGCTGGCACATGCACTGATGCTCAAATCTTCATGATCCTATGACAGTTCCTCAACTTGAACACAGCAGGCACTTATGGAGATAAAACAATCCAGACCAAGCTCAACATGTAACCCCAAGTCAATAAGCCCTCCTCAGAGTATAAGAGCAATGCACTAAAGGCACTTAGTGAGACAAGGGAAAAAAAAAAAAGATGAATACAATACATGCAGTAGATGACTACAATACATTCAAGTAATTCTAGAAGTCAGTTTAAAATCCCACAAGAGGTTGCTTTTTAAGCAGCAGTGTCGATATTGCTTTAAAAAACCCTGATGAACAGTAATGAAAAGTATTGTTTAATCTTCACTCACTTGAGGGAATGGTTCTGCTGATGCTAGTAGTACATTTTCTGGTTTTAAATCACAGTGCACAATATTCTTGAAGTGTAAATTCCTCAAAGCAACAAGTATCTACAAAACAAAAGAATGCTTTCAGAATATATCAAGCAGATCAGAAGTGTCAAGAGACACACAGACTAACCAATACAGCAATTTCTATCAACAGAGTCCTCAAGAACTAACCCATATAGACTGTGCAAGTACTGTTTTTCCAGCTTACCAATACTTGAAAACAAGGGGGTTTATTTTCCCCAACCCTTTCCCCCCCATCTCCTCCTCTGTCTTTTTGAATGCTTACTGTTTTGACATTCATATTTAGATATCCATAATGTTATGTCTTGGGAAAGAAGGGCCAAAAAAATTAACACAATAAACATTCAATGTTCTTTTCTTGCTTATTCAGCTTTCATGAAATCTGTAGCTCTCTATGCTGTCTCTTTTAAATAACAATACAGAAAACCCCTTCTCCAAATTCTCATCTTATAATTACAAAACCCAAATAAGCCTTTCCTCTCAAAGCAGAGGAACTGACTGCTCACCTGAGTGACCATGAACTTAGTTATTCGTTCTGGAAGTCGACTTTTCTCACTGGAAAGAATCATCTCTAGCATATCCCCATGCAGCTTTTCCATCACAACAAAGACTCGTTCTGGGGTTTCAAACATACATTCCAGGTTCACAATCCCAGGGTGGTGCAAATTCTAAAACAAAGTAGCATAGGTACAACACTAAAATAAAACAGTATGAAATATCCTGAATTACACAGAAATGCTGACCACAAATAAAAAAAAAGAACCAAACAGTTAAATAGATACAGGTGAAAAAAACCATCTGAGGAAAGAAACTAGCTTGAAACAAATGTCAACCCATGAAACATGCCAACAACTAAGGATAACTTGTTTAATACAACTTAGCTCAAATCATTAATTTTACAGTTGATGCATGTTCTGTACTCAAGTTACTGAGTATAAGAATAATACTCAAAGAGGAGCTAGTAGTGGAAAACAGCAGAAAATAATATTGAGGGAGTCAACATGGAGCCAAAGTACATGGCTTCAGTGGGATCCCCTACAGCAGGGTAGATATCACCCCCAAGTTATCAACTCGACCAAGTAGTCAGGAGTTCCTGCTTTTATAAGACTCCCTCTTCCAAAAGTACTCAGAAATCACAGATGTAAATTTAAAAATCAATTCAGAACACTTAGACATACTACAAAATCTCATTAATGGTCTATTTAAGACAAAACTCCAACATGATTCCAAAACGCTTTTATACCTGGAGAATGGCTACTTCATTACGAAGCTGACTTTCCTGTTTAGTTGGAAACCTCATCTTGTCAATGACTTTGATAGCCACATCTCTTCCAGTCTTCCTATGTTTTCCTAAACAGAAAGTGTCAGCCATCAAGAGGTAGAAGCAATTCATAGCTATTAAACATTACAGCAGAAATTCCTTTATGGGGAAACCAGTATATTCTGTCAGGTGTACAATATTACCATATTTATATTTAGAATTGCAAATGGTATATGAGTAAAAGAAGTTATCAACCTCCACAGGAATTCTGTAGTTTAAACTTAAACCAGTTACCACACTCTGCTGTCAGGTACACACACACTGACATTAGATGTATTGGGTGAAGTTTTTGCTTGTGCAAGGGACTTGCACATGAGCAAGTAATAACAACTCCACAGAATATTGCCTCTCCTGCAAAATCAACAACAATTCAAGGCCAAAGTGAAAACAGATCTACACACCCACTGTAGTGGTTTCATACTTTCATGGGCTCCACATGGACAGGAAATTACACACCTAATACTCTTTGGGAACATGAGAGCAATTAGGTACCCCAAAGAACAGCAACACATTTAACACCCAAGGCAGTCTGCTGTGATCAAAAAGCTCCAAAAGGCCATGGTAAGAAAAACACCATGCTGACAGCAGCACATATTATTCCTTGCTGCAACCTGCATCAGCTCCACGAGAAGCATTCTGCAATACACAGCTAGGCTGTGTCCAGGGCTAAGTGAGCAGCTGTTCATGCTTCCCCAGCTTCTTCACAGCTGCACAACTGGTTTCTTTCAGTCACATTAGAGAGGTCAATGGGATCACACACTGCAAGGCCTTGGAAATCTGAGACATTTAGTACTAAACTATGACAGAACAGTAAGTTTGCACCAAAGAAAAGCATCGTTATGCACTCAGTGAAGGGTTTGGAAGCCATTTTAGGAGAAGGGACGACGCACACAGCTACAGTGCAAGTGGCACAGAAGGTTCTACCAGCACTGCTGTGGGGAGCCCAGCCACACCTCAGCAGCCAGCCAGCCTCTCCTGGTGCTCCCTGGTCAGCATCGGGGCCAGGGCTTAGGCAGGGCACTGGAACTGCTCCAAGGCTGCTCTGTCTATCAACTACTGCACCTGCCTTTAACATCATCATGAATAAAGAGCTTATCTCCACCAGATAAAGGAAATTATATTGAAATGTAGCACAAATACAATCAATTACAAACTAGATGCAAAACACAGAAGGCAAATGCTAGATTGCTAAAGAATGTAAAGCAAACCAATCCATCTAACAAAACACCTAACTATATAAGCTGGACTACAGCTAAAACTTGCCCATGAAGAGTAACAGACAAGCAGCTTGAAAATTGCTTTTGTTAAACAAAACACAGCCAGCCAGTTTTCAGTGCAAGTTTTACATCAGCAACAAAACATCAAGAGTAGTTTTTTCTGTCTCCCTTTTTTCAAATCTTTCAAACTAATCAAAGTTTGAAAGGAAAAGCAGAGGGAAACTGTTCTCACTGACACAGGGGATTGGATATTTATATCCTATAACTTTTGATTTGCAATTTTGAAAATGTTTGTCAAGAATAGGGGACACAAAAAATGCAACAAAAAATAAAAACTCAATCCAAACCCCACAACAATGAAAGCAACTTAATTTTTCCATTACTTGTTACCATTATTTTAGTATGACTACACAGGTGCAGATAAGCCAATATCAGAAGTTACCAGATCTAGCCTCTCCAAATACTAGCAGCAATTAAGCAGTGTGTAGAGCCAGAAAAACCATAGTCTTTTATACTGTCTTCTCATACTCTTTCAGCTTGTGATTTTATATTAAGAAGTAAGCATATCCAATATATTTTAAGCCCTTATTCAGTAAAAAAAAAAAAAAAAAATCAATGAAAGCTTTTGTAAGTGTTTACTACACTTACAAGCACTTGTGAGCATTGAATCATGTAAAACACCAAGCTGAGATTTATCTATAAGGCAATTTAGGACAAATTAAGCCCAATCATTAAAATAAGTGTCTGCATTTGTTAATTTCTATTCATAAGACAGGGAGGATATTTTGATTCACACTACGCTTTAAGAAATGCAGAGGGGGCAAAAAACCTGATCTCTTTCAAGAGTGATGTAAAACCAGACCAAACTGTATTTCCACCAAGCAGTTTAGAAGTAATAAAGTAGCTAACTACACAATTGGCAGACAGAAAAATCAAAGCCACAACACTTCCTGATTAGAAAGAAAATGTGACAGAAGCAGAAAGATTACCACTTGTAAATCATTACTTATGACTTTTTCTTTCTTTCCAGATTTATGGTCTGTGGTTTTCTCAACACTTGAGATATAACACGAGATTAAAAAAAAAAAAGAGATACAGAAACAGAGTTCATATGCATTTCTAGTATTTCTTCTTTTTTTGTAAAGACATACTAAAAGCAAGTTATATGCTGCAACAGAAGGTTTTAAAAACTAGGTGATAATACTAGACTTGAAACCTAGGGCTAACACGCTTGGCAAAGAATACCTCTCTACTTTACCCTGCTGACAGAAATTTGTTTGCATCAAGTATGTCAATAACATGTTTGCATCCATACTGTCAAACCATAAACTATGTGTTTTTCTAATTGCTTTTGGCCACATCTCTAAGGTGTAATTCAAAACAGGTATAACTGACAGCAAATATATGACTTCTAATGCTGTAAAGCAGAGTGTTAGAAATTGCAATTTAAAAAAATCATAAAACATGGCCAAATTGGATTGCTTTGTATTTAACTGTGGCCAAAAAAGAAATGCATATTCTAAACTGATTAGGATGCCAATGCAAAACTGTAAAGGCAAGAATTTAATTGTAAGAAATACTGTATATAGAGCTGCAGAGCTACGCAGCAAAGTAATCCAAACACAAATTTTAACAAGATTAACTTCACCTAGACATTCTAGATACAGCTAAGTAAAAGTGAAAAGGATAATTTATCAAGCAGACATTCTACCTTAATAAATGCATAATGGAACATAATGCAATTTACCTCCATATACAATACCAAACTGACCAGAACCCAGCACTTCATCAGCAAATATTTGGTACACAGAGCTGATATCCTAATGCATGAAAAAAAAAGAAATCACAAATATCAGGAGTCATTAAAATATTCAGGACCACATTAGGTATTACTGGCTAGGCTATAATTATATCTGGCATTAATCAAAATCTGTAAAAGGTACCATCATTACACTGAGCAGTGGGAAAACACAACAAACTTTTCCTGAAGAGGATCCACTGGGTTGCACCAAAAGCAGGGACACACGTTCATAAAAACTAACAGCCATGGCAGGTGAGTAGGTAACTTCCTGCACATCACATGGACTTCTTTACCTAAGTGCTCTGGTGCTGCTTTCTCATCCAGACACTGCTACTACCAATTACTCTGTAATACTCAGACAAATAAACATCACTGAAATACAATGCACATGACTCACCACATTCTCCTGGACCTGGCAATTTGAAACAGAGATGCTTAAAGACAATTCTTCTGCAATAAAAAAGATAAAGCCAAGTCAGTAAATAAAAAGGGCAGACGTTTTCTAAAAAGAGTGGAAAAACGAGAATCAACAAAAACCCTTTACTGACTTCTAACGCAGAATCGGTGAAATGATTTTTAGTGGTGTATTGCAGAAACTTCATACTCTGAAACTCATTAGATAAATAACTCTGGAAGTTTTGCTGGGATTATTTGTCTTTTTTTGTCCTATTCCTGATTACAAAAACAGTAGAACAATACAAGTGTGTACACAATAGACAGCTGGAGAACCAAAAGCAATAGTAATTGTATCATAGTTCATTAAGTGAATAATGATTTCTGATAACAATAAAGAAAAATACAGGGAAGAGGAGCAGGTAGATCACTCATAGTCAAATGAATGTGGCTTCTTATCTTCTGTGGCACCAAGATATACAGAATTAATGCATAAGAAAAGGAAACAAATCAAAGAAACCAAGTAATACAATAACTGATAATTAGAAAGGCAATAAAGCCCATAAGATTAAAAAAAATAAAACCTTTGTTTCATGGATAAACTACAGAAGCAAATCAATCATTGGAACATAAGGGCACATTCAGGAAGTATTATTTCCAAGTAAATGTATCAGAGAAAGAATTCTTCAGTCTGCAGCAGACATTGACATAAATTTTTCATTACAGGAATAACATTGATGCCCAGGCAAGAAGAGATATACCAAGGAAGACAGGAAATACACTTCTTTTTTGACTTCCACAGCCAAAGTAAAGCATCTCAGACTAACAGACATCCACCACTTGGAGTCTGTCTCTCTGAAGGCATTCCAGACCAAACTGGATGTGTTTGTGTGTAACCTGGACCCTGACTTGTCAGTGGGGTTGGACTGGATGATCTCCAGAGGTCCCTTCCAACCCTAACAATTCTGTGATATTATGTTAACTTAAAGAACAAAAAGAATTAATTCATCTACAAGGTAGATAGAAAACACACTATAAACTTACTAGCACTTTGAAAAGACCCTTTGTCATCCTAAAGAGAATTTAGAGAAAAAAGATGTCTGATTTTTTCCACCTGTGCTTCATCTCAAAGAAGAAATTTACAGAGAGAAGATAGGAACAATTACTAATTCTCAAAGACACCCTGAAGTCTGCATCTGGAATATGAACTCTGAGTCTTGCAGATGCCAACTGATTATTGGCTATAGTCAAGTCAGTACTGAAGTAACCGTCCAGAACACAAGGGAAAACAATACAGAAGTCAGACAAAAAAATTCCTAAGGTCAACAAAAACTGCTTCAAGGTAACTAGAAAATAAAGATGCAGTTTTTGAAAGTGTTTAACAGAACACACTGAACCCTTGTCCACAGATGGCTACAGAATATGAAATAACTCTGAGGTAAAGAGTGAGTTATTCCTTCCAAATAAATCCATTTTTCTAGTGTCTGAAATGTGCAAGATTTAGGGCTAAGAAACAGTCACCTCTAAAGAAATTATTAATGCCACAATTGCACACAACTTCTACAGCAGGTAGAGTCTCTCTATAGTAGGCAGGTTTCTTTCTCATTTTAGCTCAGAATCACCCCACAAAGAAACACCCCACCCCAAACACCAGGTAAAAAGGATGGTGGTTACAAAAGATTCTTTGCCATGGGTCAAACTGGAAGGACATCCTCATTTCTAACTACCTCTGGCCACAATGGGGTACATAATAATTAGATGATGCCTTGTGGACACTTTGACACTACAAGTTCTCTGTTGCTGCAAGTATTTCAAGTGCTAGCCATGTCTCTCTTCCACTTTTGGTCTTTTCGTTTAAAAGCATGCATTTGAGACTTTTTTTTCAAATTAAAAATCGAATTATCTTAAGGGCTCTTGAGATACATTTCATGATTCACAAAGTGTAGGAAGAAGAGGGATGAACAGACATTTTGTAGTCTTCTGAGAGTTTAAAAACCAACCTGAGTTGTCTAAAAATATGTAAATACCACTCCCTGACTCACAGTAGTTTCTTATACTCCTATAATCCTAAACATACTAAAATACTTCCTCTCAGCATCCATCACTGCAGTTCTATTCCCTACCAATGTCAATGGAGTGTTATTATTTATATCTGAAAAACTAATTGTTTTGGAAAAATCAAGTGTCTTTGCAAATCTGTCAACAACAGTAGCCTTAGGTGCTAAAAAACCGAGAGTTTTGGTGTATATATATATATATATTTACCTCAGACTAGCATTTAAATGTTCTTAATTGTTGCTGATGCAGAGTAGCCAGATATCAGAGACAGAGAAACTGATCTCAAAATCTAATGCAAAAGAAATTTTTTCTGCACGGAGATTAAAGAGTAGCTGGAATTTAAAAGGAAACTAAAAAGTGAAAGCATAAATCTCAGTACAGAATGAGAATGAATGTTGTTGCAAGGAACAAGGAGATGTCTTAAAAGAAAGAAAACAATATAAAAGTTTAGTGAAGCCTTGATAATTAATATAATCCTATGCCAGATGAAAAAAGGGAGGGAAGGTGCATAAAAATAAGAACAGGGTACTTTTTATAACTACCCACAGCTTTGGAAAAGTTTTTTACATCACTGATGGTATTAACACAGCAACACTAACTCCTTTTTTCTCCTTAGCTACTGACATCTCATAGAATTTTAAAAATATAAACATATATGGGTACTAACATTAAAAAAATCCAAATTTGGCTCTTTCAAAGTGTATGCATATAATCTGAATATATTTATTTAGTTATGTATATTAGAAATATGTAATCTGTACTCCCTTTTTATATCTGCATGTGTTCTTAGTGGTCCCACAATAAAACTCTGCATTCTGCATTCATATTGTAAATCTGATTCTTTACTACTTTCTGCTACAAAGGATTAAAGGATTTGCCCACCCTCCACAAACCTGAGAGTCATTTTTTAGAGACTCATGGAAAATGACGAACCCAATTCAGCAGATAACCAACAGACAGTACTTCACTCTAAACAAGCACTGTTCCCAAAGGAATCACTACCACCAGCAGTTTCAGCACATGAACAAGAGCGCCTCACTGCTTACTGTGATCTTTTCCTTGTCCTGCAGCAGTGCAAATGCTAGGCTGAGGAGTGACTGGCATCAAGGCCTGGCGGATGGCTTTCTCCCAGCTCTGAGCTACGTCAAGTCCAACTCCTGAGGCAGCAAGAACTGGACTGTGATGAGTGCTGCCATTGTTCTCGCCAACAAAGTACACCATCGTGTCAGTGATGATCTCAAAACAGTAGGGGTTGCTGCCCTGCACCACATGTGAAAAATCTCGAGGCTGAGTCACCTGGAGAATTTCTGAAAGTGGAATCTCCTGAAGAAAGATATTAGAAATTAAAAAATGAAAATGCACATAATATTTTAATATACTACCACCCATAACTGCAAGCGTTGCAAAGAAACCAAATCAAATACATCAAAGAAACAAAACCGAAACACCAAGCTTCATAAATAAAATTGATCTGCACATGACCATTGCTCTGAATATCTATATGCAAGCTTAGACAGACTTTCAGGCCCACCACAGTTCTCTCCATACAACTATTTTCTACTCAAACTACATTCATGTTCATCATGAGACACACCCCCACTGCATGGGGAAGTGATGCACAAAGAGAGAATGACCATTTTCCCCTTGTAGTTTATACAGCTTAGGCAGAGAAGAGCAGGAGGGGGAGAAAGTGAAACAGTAACATTAAGGAGAGGATGCAGCTATACACACTAATCAATAAGCATTGCTTTGTGCATCAGAATCATTTTGGGTAAACATAATACAGATATTAGCAGATATTCTCTGCATACAGATTTTTTTTTATCCTCTACCTGGTCAGTTTAAGACCATGGTACAAGAGTATTACAGAACAAATCTCATGGAAGAAATGGTTTCACGTTCACACTAGGTGGAGGAGGACATTCCACATCCATGGGAAGGTGCAGGTGCATGTCACTTGCAAGAGCAGTGAACAGGCAGATGAACACCAGGCAGGCATTAGGAGGATAAGAGACAGCAGCTGATTGAGATGAAGAGCAAATAAATGTAAAGGCAAAAAACTGTGAATTACTGCAACAGCAAAGACAAACAATCATATCTAAGCAGTTAAAACAAGGCTGCAAAGGGGCAAGTGAAAGGACTAAAAGCAGTCACGTAATGGAGCAACAAGCAAGGAACATATTTTACCAGCTGTGTTTTGAATGCACAGGGCAATACAAGTATCAGAGAGGTCTGAGAAGAGACTGCACTGGTCAAGATAGGGATGAAAAGGATCTGGGCAAGTTTAGCTGGGTGTACAGAGAAAAGGCTTGATCTTAGAGATGTTATAAAGGAAGAAGCTGCAAGATTTGGACCCCCACCTAAAGGCATAAGACAAGAAAGGGAAAAGTCCTGTTTACACATTCAAATTCATTTTCCTACATTGACAATACACTAAGCTTAAATTATATATACATAAGGCTATACAGCAAATTTTCCTGTAAATCTTGCTTGAAACTTTCAGTTGTACAGTAGGGAGTAACTGAATTTGAGGAATGTTGAAATAAAACACATAAGCATGCAAACTTTCAGTCACTACTCAGAGAACACAAAAATTCAAGCCTTTATTCAAATGGTGGCCAAAGAAATTCTCTGGTAATTGTGAGGAAAGCTTAATATGCCAGGTAATTCAGGAGAACAGTACATGCAAAAATGTAAGGAGAGACATACTCAAGGGAATTAGAGCAGGAGCTGCAAGCAACTTCTCAGAGTTAGTCTTGATCCTTCTCACTTACAGGCTTTAGGCAACAATTAACCTGGTCACAGTTTTGATTCAAAAAAGAGATGGGAAAACGGAGATAATACGTAAACTGCTCACAGTAGACTTCATATCTATAAAGCATTTAATAAATCATACTTAACATAATTACTACTTATCATTAATTACCTTGTAATATTTTGTTCCAGATTCATTTTGAAATAGTGTGAGGCATTTGCTGTCCAGTCTCCAGTAATGTCTTTTTCTCTACAAAATGCACAGTTACAATTACATAAGGAATAAACCTTTAATACGGCTTTTGCTATCTCATTATTTAAATTAAAAATGCTTTAAATTACTGTAATAATCATTCAAAATTAATCTACAATAATTTGACTACAGAAATGAAAAATAAACTTTGGGAAAAAAACACTTCGTCTTAATTTAAGAAGAAGCTCAAAAATTATTTCCAAAAACTAGCAAATGTCACTTA
The DNA here is from genome assembly GCF_051311805.1 of Agelaius phoeniceus. Lineage (NCBI taxonomy): Eukaryota > Metazoa > Chordata > Aves > Passeriformes > Icteridae > Agelaius > Agelaius phoeniceus. The sequence continues at coordinate 82,537,166 of NC_135267.1, forward strand.
CCTTACAGCAAAAGCAGTGACAACAGGAGTTACCTCATATAGGAAAAAAGAGTTACTAGACAGGCTTTACTCCAGGTGCATATTCTCACAAAATCTGAGTCATTCAAATTTAGTGACAATTGTGGGAGCCATGCTTTCTCCCTTCATGCCCTCATACCAACACTGCAAGGTTCAAGCACTGAGGAAGCCTAGCAAGTCCTTAATTCTTCCATCAATATAGAGGCAAAACAGGCACATTATGAGATTCAAATGAAAAAAAAACAATTTGGGGGGGGGGAGGGGGGGGGGAACCCAAGACAGACTACCTTGCCATTTGTTGGAAGTATCCACCAAAAAGAAATCTCCCTGACCAAAAAGTAATGTGGAATAACTGTTGTATATAACTGTCTTGTAATTTAAGCAGAAGAATATTCTTCAAAACAAAGAAGCTTTTAGAAAGCTAATATGGTTGTATGAATCAAAGTATCTGTAAGATACTTTCCTTGCACCACACTCATATAGTTAGAAAACCACTTCCATTTTTCTGGGACAAAAACCAAGACCCTTAACCCTAACTTAGGATGACAAAGTTTGAAATATCATTCTATTATATTTCTATTTTATAAACTTTGTCATATTAAAAGCAAAGCTGCTTTTTTTTTTCCATATTTAAGCAGAGCTTAAATCACTCAGGGAGAAGCTAAGTCAACCTACAGGAGTTAGACAAAGAAAACTAGATCAAAAATGGATTTAACTTAAAGGAGTTCTCAAAGAGCACCAGGACAATGGGTGAAACCAAAAGTGTAAACCCCTCATTTCAACATATATGCTCTTTATTAAATTGTGAATCAGGAAAGACCTTGGAGAGAGAAATTAAGGAAAAGGCTGGTAACTTACTCAGGGGTTCAAAATCTGCCCCATACTACCCTACTCTGAGAAAGCATGGGACCAAGGTTAGAAAAAGAGTAAAGACGATGACATAGAAACGTCTCATTTTAAAGAATGAAACATCTTGTTATCAGGGAGCACAAGAAGCACTCAGATCGTGCTGTTAAAATGAACCTGTCTGGAACTGATAGGAAGCCCAGTTGTTTCAGGAATAGGAAACAGTCTGACATTGCTGAGAACGGAACGGCCAAGGGAAATAGCCGATGTTGTAATGCCCAATACGGAAGTCTCCTCCCATTAGGAAGCTCTGTGAGATCTTGTCTGGCTCACTGTCCTTTGGGTCAGGATACTTCATTTGACTGGCCTTTTTAGTTGATGTCAGCGAGGTAGCAGCCAGACTGACAGCTGAAGAAAATCAAACTAAACTAAGGTGTTTCATCAGATCACTGTTCTAAAGGGAGGCTCAAAAAAAAAAAGTCCATGGGAAAACATACTGGTTGTACTGAAAGTTTAAATCAGAGCTGAACACCAGGTCTGCTCTGAACAGTTCTCCTAGAACTATTCATCTTTGTCTGCTACCTGGCCTTAGTTTTTTCAGCTGATGATAATTGTGATTTATGTAGTCTTGGCTGTAACCACATCTAAAATACACTAGATACTTATTTTGGACTGTGATAAATACATCTAGGTACTAGAAAACTGTACCTTAAAGAAATGGTTTTTAAGGGAGTTTCATAAAGACCACTTACAGCAGTCAGTTTAGCTGACAATCACAAAAACTGAAAACATTACAGTACAGATCTGACTATTATCACCTTTCAAATTGATTGCATCAGAACTTAAATAACTTTGCTTCTCTAAACTCTCTAAGTCTCCTCCAATCAGATGCCACAGAGATAAAGAATGCAAAAGTATTTCTGCTGCCTTTCATGAACAGTCTCAGTATGCCATAATGTTCTCCATGAGATCTGGGAACTTCTTAAATTCCTCCTTTTCATTCATCTACCAAAAAACAAGAGGACTGATTCACTTCCTCCCATCAAACAATACTAAGGAACCCTGTTATTTTGCCTTGTCTTCCTCCTCAATACACAAAAATCAAGAAGCTTGCCTACTCAATTAAGGTAGCATTATTAGTAGCACTGGCAACAAACAACACAGTCTTTTTGGGGGATGCTTTCATACCCAAGGACATACAGTCAAGCCACAACTCTTAGAGTGAATTGCTAGAGGAATTAAGGGTTCCCACATCTACACATAACTATTTACAAACACCTAGATCATTAGAATAATACTCTCAACCATTTCAGTACACATAATATTCTTATGAATTCCACCTTTTCACATAGTAGAATAGAAAAAGAGACATATGTATTTAGTTCAACTATAGAGAAAGAAGACACAAACAAATTTTTCTAAGTTACTTCCTCAGGAAAGCTGAATTGCATACTGCGTATGCAATTCATTTGAGACAATGTAGAGATGCTTCTCCTTCTTAAAGGAGAGAAGGAAAAGTACTGTTCAATCACCATATGAAGAATTTTGAATAAATTACACTTTTTCCCTGGAACCAGATTTCTTAATAATGAACATCACAGCTAAATTCTTTCAAATTATACTCTAATCAGAAATAAAATATACTAGTTTACAGAAATAATTTAGGAAGAAACTGAAGTAACTGACCAGGTTGTCTCTACTAGTATAGTGGACCATCCATCCTTCTTTCACCATTGTACTGCTCTTCCTCTTTGTGTGTTTGATTGACTGTACAACTCGCATGAGAGGAATATTATTGCTTGTTGAAGGACTAAAAAGGAGATACAACAGTTTAACATGCAACAAGTTAAAATACAACAGTACTGCAATTATACTTGTTTTACGTATTTAGTCCACAATTTTCAGGAACAGACAACTTTTATGCATTTAGTCCATCATTTTCAGGAACAGACACTGTGGTTACAGTCCATAATTTTCAGGAACAGACACCTTTTCTTCCCATACAGATTTAGTTGATGGATGAATTTGATAAGGCATCTGAGCTCCTACTAGGTCTCCTAGGGCAAATATTGCAGTACTTAAGGAACAGAGAAGAAACACACTGGACTGAGGACACCTACAGAAATTATCCTCTTTCAAAACAATCTGCTGAGACTGCTGGTCTTTCATGCCATTTTACACCACAGAAATATAATTAACATCAGCATAACTATCATTTCTTCTTGTCTATGTAAGTTGATTATGCTGCTTCATAATATTGTGGTTAATGAAGATCCCTATCAAAGCAAACTTTCAACTTAAGAAAATATAAACCAGGGTGTGTTAAATCACAGCTGTACTAGAAAATTCTATCAATGCTAAGATATATTAACTGTCCTGCAGACAAAGGTTTGATAATCTCTAATATGCTGAGAGAGCCATTAATTAAACATACAGGTTTTAATAGCATTGAAAATGAAGCTAAAACACCGAGGTGCCTGCCTACACCAGAGCTCTACATGTGGCACTAACAGACATATCTGTAAACACACATTGTGAGGTAGTTTCAAAAAAAAAAAGTAAGGATGCTTTAACATGGCCTGTTACACTACAGGATGTAGAACTGGCTACAGGATGCTGTCATGCCAAAAACCTGAATTGCTTCAAATCCACTTCAAAATAAATGGAAAAATCCTACTTGGAGGTAGATGTTGCTTCCCAGTCAGGAGATCCTTGAGCTATGAATCACTGGAAGTTGGAAGGTATCATTAAATGCTCTCCCTCACAAATTTGCTATTAAGCCCTGAGCTACAGTGATGTTTAGTTTGACCAAATACAACTGTGCTTATCTTATTAAGAATGACTAAGAAAATCAGGATGACACTACTCAGAATAATAGAGAAATAGAAAGTTCATTAAATCGAATTTGGTCTATGTTAACGGTTACTGAATAAAAGACTTCAGAAACATCACTTTCAAGATAAATAAAGCAAACTATTGCATAACATGCATAGAATATGATGTCAACATTAAAATATCCCAACTAATGCTGTTTAAATCCACACATATATAACAGTAACTAAATTAGGCTCAAGTCACAGAGAAATTAACCACACATTAGCTTTGTTAAGCTGTAAGTTTTATCCTGCTTTAATAATCTGGGTGTGTTTCTTCAATAACTGTCATAGAATAACACTTTTTCCAATTAGAAGAGGCTATATTCTTTTAGTTTATTTATGTTTCAGAGTTTCTTGAGATAGGAGAACTTTACAAAGTATTTTCAAGCTAAAAAAAACCCACACAAAGGGAAAATACACTTTCAGCAATAAAGCTGGGCTAATTGGTAACGTTTTGCTCAAAATTTTGAGCAACACATATCCTCAGCAAAGAAATCCATCCTGTAACTTACCTGATTGTTTTGACAGCTTCCTCATCTTTGTCTGCATCGAGGTCAGATGGATCCATAAAAAAGATTTTGTCCTCTGGAGGAGAGGGCTCTTCAGCATCATCTAGAACTCGACTACCATCACTGTTCATTTCACTGCTATCAACTTCCATCGGCATATCCAAGTCCTGCCCTGGGCTAGCAGGTTCTGGAAACAACACAAGTCAGAAATTATTTCACACACACAACTAAAATAAATAAATAAATAAAATCCTCCAAAATTCAACTTTATTTTTTTTTTTTAGTTAATACTTATGGAAATAAACAAAAAATTACAATCACAATATACAAAATCTTCACACACTTGCTGTAAGATGCAGAGTATGCTAATGAACATCATCAATTTCATTTTGCTAAATGCCAAGACAAGGGAGACCCAAACCATTTTGAAAGAAGCAGAGTGAAAAGCTTGAAGTCTACACCTAAATCTCATTAAGTAATTCTGTTCCACAAGGAATCAGGCCAAAGTAACCTTTTGATGGCTAGAGATGACCCAGAGAATTATTCCTGTGCAAATGAAATTCTCCATTAACAGCAACCCAGCTCTGCTCTCCCTGGTCTTGTAGTCCATAATAAGAAAAGTAAGAAAGAAAAGGAGAGCTGTGGAATTGCAGGAAAAGAGAAAAGCAGAACAGATCTTATTCACCTGTGATTTGCTGTAGGCAGAAATTTAGTGTTTTCAAAAGCTGTAAACTGGTACTGTGGAAAACTAAGAATTAAGACATAAAACTATGTCTTGTAATATGCCTGTAGCCTTTTTATGGTTGTTTTTTTGTTTGTTGGTTGGTTTGTGGGGGGTTGTTTTTGAGTTTGCTTTTTACCGGGGTGAGTTAAATTAAGAATGGGAAAAAGAACAAAAAAAAAATTGTTCTTTATGTCTTCAGAAGAATTACATTAAACTATAGCTCCCAAACTATGTGGCCTTTACCATTTTAGCATCACAAGGGCAGTAAAACCAGGCTGCAGCAGCATCATGTTGCACATTACTGTTCACAGCCACCAACCTCAAGATCCAGGAAAGAGCCTGGGAGCTGGAGAAGGTTAGCATGAATGGATGGGATATATTGTGCAATGGCAACAGACCCTAGCACAGATGTTGCCCAAGCCTCTGAATCAAGTTGTACTGTTTGATGCGATCTGCTCCACTTCACCAATTTTGTTTCACTAAAAAATGTGTGACAAGGCAACACAGCCATAGAATGGCTGAAGTTGGAGGAGATTTTTAAAGGTCACCTGGTCCAAGAACCCCCTGAGTTCATTTCTCCCATCTGTTGAAGTCCCTCAGGACAGCAGCACAAACCTTCTGTCATATCAGCCAGTCCTCCCAGTCTGGAGGTACAAACCTGCTGAGGGTACACTCTGTCCCATCAAGATCATTAATGGAGATGTTAAATAGGACTGGACCCTTTACTGGCCCCTGGGGTACACCATGAGTTATTTGCCATTGATAATCACACTCCAGGCCCCCCATTCAATCAGTTTTTAATCCCTATCTGCTCATCTACCCCATATTTCATCAGTTTAACACTGGTGTAAAACTTACAAAAATACTCTATAAACATTCTTCCACAAAGTGTTCTTCACATCCCTCTTTCAATTCTGCAAGCAGTCCTACGTCATTGAGGTTTCTAGAAATTAGGGTGCAATTCTTTCATTTGGTTTGGCTTGGGCTTTTTCTCCTTTCTCTTTTATCTCAAACACCTCAGCTAACTCTAGCCAGTAAGATATGAGAAAGTCATAAAAAATGGCACATGTCTTCAGATATTAACATTTTCAAGTATGTATTTCATGGTGAAAAATGAGCAGACTAATCACAACAGATCTTCAAATTTTGTACATTGGGGTGGTTTCTAGATTTTTCATTTCCATTAAGCAATCCCAAGAAAAGCATAGTGAACTTGTCAAGACTGATTTAAGTAAAATTTAAGTCACCGGAGTGTAAGTTTTACAGTGAATCTTTTTCATTTTAACTGAAAAAATTGGCAAGATAAATAAAAATATGCCAAATATTCAGAGATGAGGGAACTAAATACTAAGGTATTTAGTTTTCAGCCACAAAAGATCTCTCACTATTTGAAAGAATGTTTCTCATCTTACCTCCGTTGAAAATAACCTCTCCAAGACAGTCTCGAGGTACTTTAGGTGCACAGCGTTTGTGACAGTTGAATCTGCAATCTAAAACAGCAGATAAATAAGCCCATGATAGCAGAACCTGACTCTCACCCAGACACTAACATTTATCATTCACTTCTTCCAACACTAACTTCAGTTCAATTCATATATTTGCATGTAACTGAAGACAGCACCAATGAGGTCACCTCCAGGAGGAAATTAGCAATCTTGTCCTTATGTCACATGTTGATTTGTCCCACCACTATTTATTATGTCAGTACTTCCCCTTCCAGTACAAAATGGTTTGCTACTTCTGTAGCTTCTTCTGCAGCTATTTTTTCCCTCATGATGTAACTTCTCCCATTCTTTCATTTGTTCCACATCCTTTTTTCCATTGCTATATGATTTAATGTCTCATCTCTAACATTTTTCCCCACCAGCCAACTAAGGCTTGCAGCCATCAGAGTCTGATCACACAACATCTATGATCACACAACTACATCAGAGCAAATATGTTCTGGAGTAAATCCTGAAGTCCAGTTCCCCTCTCATTCAGGTTACAGATCTGCCTGACTCCTCAGCTCCATTTCTTGCTGACACAGGGCAGACAGAATAATGTTATGTCCAGATTTGGCCTGACACAGGATGGAATCTCGGCTGGATGTGTGCCATTTCTGCACCCGAGGTATCAGATGCAGCCTACTGAACCAAGTCCAGCATACAACATTACTGCTATGAACAGGAATTTCCTTTATTAGTCGCATCCCTGTGATTTTCAACGCCATCAACACCATGAATTTCAAAACTCCCTACTGCCCCCACAATTGTTTTCATATTGGTAGTTTAACCTCTTTTTGCTATTCAAAACAAGCTCAATGTGTTTTCCTTTTAAGCCCAGAAAAGAGAAAAACCATTATCTCTCCCTTTTTAGTGGCAGAGGAGCCAAATTCTGGAGCAGAATACAATATTACTCAGCTTCTGAGTGCCTAAAAAGATGCATCCTAGGAGACACATTAACAATATTTTACAGCCATGGCTTCAGTCCATATTATGAAATACAATTACTTCACTACTTTAAAGAAGGCTGGAAGAAACAGAGACATTTCAAATCCTGTCATGAAACTAGAAGACTGAATCTATCCTAAAAAATTAAACTATATTCAGAAACATTCCTGGGTACTGCAATGCAATTCTCTAGTCCAGTAAATTGCTACAAACATCCCCTAGCAAGCTTTTGGCCCACAGCATTAGCATAATCTCAAACAGTTCCAAGGTCTAGCTGATAAACCAGAGCATCCTATGAAATTGCTCCAGGCAGTCTGCACAGAGCCACCCAGGCTGGGATGCTAAGAAAATTTGTTCATGAACACGGGTCATTCTGTCCCAGCTGACCTCAGTGTCCGGGAATGTTTCTGGGCACATTTAATTTATTACCACAAATACAGCCTTAGCATCTCAAACATCATCCTCAGAGCCCAAATAGCAATGAATTAAATCAAGAAATCCAGGGCTCTTACGGGTAATCAGAAACATAAAACACTAAAAGACCCCAAGCTTTGTGAATGTGCACAAGGAAGTTGGTGGGAGACCTTAAGGATCTGTAAGAAAAGTCAGTATGAAAAAATTTGAACTGCTTGATATCAGTTCCTCATATATTAAAAATAAGTATAGGATCCTACTGCATAAATGGAGGCCTATTAAGGCACTTATTTCTGTCCTGCACATATACATGGCATTTCTCTAGGCTTGTTTTCCATGCATAAATACTTACAACATGCATACAAATAATATTTTTATTCAGTGCCATTCAATTCCCTGAAACTGATATGGTAGCCCCATTTGTTCAGCTGGATACAGTCACATGCTCTGTATGGCCAGCAGCATCTGTATGTTAAAACCACAAGGCATCTTTTTCAGGCTTTATTATTTTTGTATCGTGTGTATCCAAGAGACACACTGACTGGAAAAAATATCAAAACCAGTTCAGGATGCAGACTTCAAACAGACTACAAAGACTGCAAATAACAACAGAAATGAAAAATAAAACTACTTCCTTACTCACATGAGACAGCACTATTACTAGTCAAAAAAAAAAGGTTAACACAGCTGTAAACTTACAATATTTTCTCTCCTCTAATAAAGCAAACTGAAAATGTATTAAGTGACCTCTCTCAAAAAACTGACCTTCGATACTCCCATTTGACAAACTCACATGAGAGAAATGGAAACTCCTTTCCGTATTAATGTTTATGATTCATTACTAGACTTTTGTTTCCTGCAACAAAGCCAACAGATCTGCACTAACTAGTAATAAAAAGCCAGAAGGAGATCACATTAGTTACATCCTAGGAACCACATGGAAGAGCCTGAGAACTGAAGCCATGCATGTTAACATTTGCTACATAAAAACCATGCAAGTTCAGCACAGGCACCTATCTCCAAAAGGTAATAATCAGTACCCTGGACTAAAATACAATGAAAATTCACAAATTCCTTAGTGATCAGTCTAGAATACAGATATTGAACAAAAGGAAGCATTTCCCATTTTTATTAATTCATAATTATCCTTCTAGAATTACAGTGTTTTCAATCTACACAATTAAATCTTATTTTTCAGAAAAATGTACAATGCACAGCTTACTACAATGAAAATGAGGGCTGCTGTGATCTTCTGAAAATTATGCAATTTTTCAAAACTTACATGTCCCTATTTTGCAGTATACAGCCACCTAAGTTGCAAACAGTTTTAAATACAAGACCTTGACTGAAGTTTACTGCTCCAGCAGCAAATTAAAGGTTTACCTTTACACTGCATTCCTTGGCGAAACAGGCCCTTCAGCAGCCGTTTGCAATACTGGCAGATGGTGGGACGAGTGTAAGAGTGAACAGCAAAGGTGTGTGGGACCTTCACTCTGCAAAGCACCATCTTATCCATCCAGATAGGGCGGCCACTCCAAGAGGGAATCCTCTTACTAGGCTCTGGGCAGCAACGCTGGAATAAAGAAGGAATACATCATTTGCACCAGAACAGTTCTACTGCCATGACTGCTTTGAAAAGTCACAGCAGCCAGGTGAACTGGAAAAAGGCAAAAACTGCATCCATTTTTAAAAAGGGCAGAATGGACAGCCCTGGGAATCACTGACCTTTCAGCCTCCCCTCTGTATCTGGGAAGATCACAGATCCTACTAGAAGCTATGCTAAAGCACATGAAGGGAGGAAGTGATTTGGGACAGCCAGCAGCCTTCCATGATGGAGTGACTCCATCTCAGTGGACAATAAAAGGGCTATAGGCGTCGTTTATCTGGAATTCTGTAAAGCCTTTGACATGGTCACCACAACATCCTTCACTCCAAAGTGGAGAGATGGATTCAATGGGCAGACTTTTAGAAGAATAAGGAATTGACTAAATGGTCACATCCAGAGGGCAGTGGTCAATGTCTCAGTGTCCTGACAGACATCAGTGACAGTGGTGTCCCTCAGGGCTGATACTGGGACCAGAGCTATTAAATGTCTTCATCAATGACAGACAGTGGGAGTGAGTGCACCCTCAGCACGTTTGTGGATGTCACCCAGCTGGCACACTGGAGGGATGTGATGCCATCCAGCAGGACCCGGATAAGCTCGAGAAGCGGGTCCATGTGAAACTTATGTGGCTCAACAAGACCAAGTGCTGGCACTGTGCCTGGGTTGGGTCACCTCCCTCTATCAACACAGGCTGGGGATTGGTGTCAGCCCTGTTGGGAAGGACTTGAGGGTTCTGGTGGATGAAAAAAAATGTCAGTGGAGCTGTAAGGGAGGTATTGGCTCCAAAAGTGACAGACAAGAAAGCAACCTGGCCAAAAAGCTTTAAGAGGACATTCTGGTATTGTAAAACAAAACCATGAAAATACCAGATGGAAAAGCCTTACAGAAAGCAGGAAGTTATGGATGAACCTTTATTTCCACAGAAGATAAAATGCTAGAAATTCACTCAGAACATTCAGTTTTCGAGTAACCTGACAAGGTGCAGACAAGCACATACAAGTCTCCATATAGAAGGTAAAACAGACAGCACTGGAGGCAGGCAAACCAAATTGCAATCACTACCTCAAACTATCAGTTTTTAGAAGCAAGGTATAGCATGCTGGATAGCTTACTAAATTAGGCAAAACTGTTTAGAAAATTTAAAAAATTATTTAGAAAATAAACCCCCTCAAAAAAATTTTTGAAATGAAGTTAAAAGAAAAACTTTAGCAATTAAAACAGAAGAAGCATTGCGTAAAATGAAGAGGTATCAAAAAAGTACTAAACATGCACATAGAAATCATAAAGTTAAATTGTGTGATAAATACTTACAATTCTATGTTCACTGAATAAATCTTACCAGTAGTCATAAACATCAAAATAAATATTTTTCATTACTCAAGGCTAAGCTTTTATAGCCTCTAGCTAAAAAAAGTAATGTTCCTGAACTAGACTATATGATTTGTAATTTAAATTGTGGTAAAAATAGTTATAGTGTAAAGTAACAGATTATTAGAAAAGCCTAAGGCACAAACAAATGGATCTAATCCTTGCCTCTCCTGTCTCATTATCCCAATATAGTTGGGATATACTTGATAATTGATATTTGTTATGTAATTGATAACCTCTCAGCAATCATCACAACAAGGAACTACTATGGATGTCTGTTTTTACTGTAAGCCTTCCATCTCATACATCGTCCTAGATAGGGTTTGGGGTTTTTTGGATTAACTCTGTGAAAAGCTTAACAGCAGATCGGGAACGCTCTTCCCCAGTATTAAAGCTTACAATTTGTACTGCTTTGGCCAAGTAACTAATCTATGCCGATACAATAATTACAGAACTAATCTGTATTACTAGAAGGCAAGATGTTTTATTATTCTGAAGCCAAAGTTCTCTGGATTTCATACAACAATGAGTGAAAGGCCAATAACAAATTTGTATATAAAACTTATAATTTATTTCCTGTTGCATCTCTCACAGTAATAATAAGCACTAAGTGTCAAAGTCTAAGAATGACTGTATTTTAAAATTCACTAAAACTGATCAAAATGGTCAAGTTTGACTCTCACATACTCATCATGAGCCACTTAAAACACTATCTAGTTCACCAGAGGTTAAAGAATTTAAACCAGCAATTGTTTCTTCTTTCACATTACATACTTCTTCAGAGGCAGAGGATGTGTGTTCAGCTTGTGCTGGTCTTGGAACTGAAAGCCCTGCTCCTGGCAAAGACACGTTAGACAGGCGCCTCTTCCTCACTCCACTGCAGTTGTTGGGAATCTTGAAGGCACATCGCTTATGGTAGTTTAACCCACAACCTGGAAGAGGAGTTTGTTTATTCAAAAAACCTCCCAACATTCAAAGTAAAAAAAGCAGTAGTAATATTTTGATAAAGGAGTTTTAAAAAGATTACCCAGGAGAATGGCAAAGGCAGAAATAGACTGTTGTGTCAAATTCTCTGATTTTAGTGTTCTTGATGCAATTCACAAAAACAGCTTTTTCTCCAGTAAGCCCAGTTCTAGTAACAAGGTCTAACACTTGGAAGTAGCTGATCTCCCAGCACCAGGAGGCTTTCATCACTCCCTCACTTTGGAGCACAAGAACCAAGAAGAATTCAGTGAGAAGGCAGTGTTAGTACCTGACAGCAGGCTGCAGAGTGCTCCACAGCCAGCTGGATGAAAGCCATAAGGAAAGGGATTCCCCTTTGGGAGTCTCTCCAAACTATGTGCTCCTTGTGCAAAGAACACAAGGTTGTAAGCTAGCTATTTTTTTCAGAGTGGGAAACAACAACACTTAAGTCATTAGCCCAAGGTCATGCATTAGCCCAAGTTTGCATTAATGCCAAGATCAGAACTTCAGTTTTCCCATGCACAAACCCTTCCAGGTAGGAAATATTGTATTTATCACTTGCTGACATACCAAACACAATACAACTTCTTCTTTCTCATCTCATATAGATATATATATATATATATATATATATATATATATATATATATATATATATATATATATATATATATATATATATATAAAATGTATATATATATATAATGTATATTTATTTTATATATATATTATATATATATTTATATATATATAATATATATATATTATATATATATAATATATATGTATAATATATATATAATGTATATATAATATACACATAAATACAGTAAATATCACAGACTGACTTACCCTCACATTTTAATCCTTGTCGTACCAAACCCCAAAGCATCTCTCCGCAGTAGTCACAAAAAGTAGGAGCCTTGTAGGAATGCACATAAAGTGCATGAGGACGGATCTGGAAATCTTCAACTGTAGCCAAAGCTTTAAAAAATTGCAGTAAGTTATAGCTCTTGCCACAGGATCAACAAGGATTTATGGAAATAACATGTTTTAAAAATGGCTAATTTAAAGAATGCTTACAAGATATTTAGAAATCAGCATTTTACTGTATGTCATTTAAACATGCATTTAGGAGACTACATAGTTCTCAATAAACATTTTTATTGAGGAAAACTATCCACTGAACTCTGTAGGCTAATGGTCCCAACTAATCAACAGTATGAATCACTCTGTTGAAAACCTCACTAAGTTGAAGGCAGGTACAACAAGCTTTGCTAAAAGCAACAGTAAATGTTTTAACGAACAACTTAATATTCAAGCTGTTCTGTAACCTACAAAATTTTCAAAAAAAGACAGTTCTAAAAATAGATTTTTATCTTCTAAAGGACTTCTGCAGTAAAAGCTAATTAGATTAAACTCAGTGTATCAAAAAAGAACTGTGGATAAAGTTTCCACAGAACACTGAAATATTATTTTCCTTAAATAAGTGTAGATATATTTCAATTTCTTTTGTTCTGTATCTTTGAGGAAAAGAAACAACAAAAAAAGGTATTTTACATCAAGATTGTCTTGTCCTGATGGCTACTGTTTTTTGATCAGATACGTACTAACACTCCCTATTCAGATTCTTATTTTTAAAATCCTACTGAAAGAGATTTACATGTCTTCAAAATGCCTCAGTTTCGGGTGGTCTGTCTGTCTGTAAGGAAACTGTCAGAGATTGCCAACAGTCACACAACAAATTTTCCAAAAATGCTATTCATCAGAAGCAATGAAAAGTTCAAAATAAGATGATCAATTACTGAACATTTTAGACATGCCCTGAAATGTGGCCAAGGACTCAGCCTTACTTACAGCTATCAAATTCATACTTTATTGACCAAGCTTACAAATCTAAGCTCATGACAGTCAAGAGGTCTCTCCTTCTAATATATAGTCTCAGTTTGTCACTTTATCCTCAAAGACTTGAAAAACTGCTCAACACTAGTCCAGCTTTTATCTGTAGTTTAACTACAGCTGGCTTTTGATTGAATTTGATGAAGTATTGATCAAACACATACAATGACAACCAGGGCTGGGGTTATTTTGTCCTCGTTATTGGTTAATAACCACCACTCTAAGGACAATATTGTTCAAAGAAACCATTTTTAAGAACTACAATAACCTGTAAGAGTCTGTTTTTATAGGTATGATTCAGCAACAACATTTATATGAAGTCTTATGACAGCATAAGCCATCAATAGCAAAAACTACAGAACAAAAAGACAGATATAAGCAAAAGAAAACCCACAACTTGGAAGAACAAATTCTGAATCCTACTTGCATTTCACCTTAAACAATCACAAAAATTAAAAACTGGTATTATTATACTTATAAATTCTCATTTGTATAATTCAGATTTATTTTTAATAATAAACCTGAAGAAGATTAAAACAGAACAATGAAAAAATAACAAAACTGAGTGCTGAAGCATCAGCGACACTTGGACTTTCTTAGAAACCTCTACCCCAAAGTATATTGCCCAAAGTGAAAAAGCTCAAGGCAGACATGAAAATAATGCTCCATGAAGTCCTACTTTCTTTTAATCTACTGAACAAAGAGTTGTTCCACTGTTACAATAATACCTACCAGAGAGTACAACCTCAACAAGATCTCCCTCATGTATCTCTTCTGCTGATGTAATTCGTTGCAAAATATTATCTGAGTTCAGGTCATGGCGGAACAGGAGAATTTTGTCATACATGCCAAAGAAACCACACTCTGGGAACTGCAACAGAAATCAAACTCTAAATTAATACATGCTCTTTGATAATCCTACACATCAATGTTTTTAATAACAGCTACAGAACTCAAGAGTTGTAAATGTTTCATGACAACAAAATAAATCTGCTTATTTTTGAGGAAACAAAGCATTTTTTGAAAATTTCTATTTTTTTTTCTTTTTTAATCTGAAAAAAAGAAGTGTTAAAGTTTTTGTTTATTTGGGTTTTTAATCTCTCAGACCAGCATAATCAGTCTGGCACATAAAAGCCAATGCAGGCTTTTAACTTGGATACCACCACCTGTAACCCTTATTTCACAGGTATTCTGGTCAGGCAGGTATTTAGCTCAAGACACTCCAGCAGCACCTGCTGCACTTTTCTTGAGCAGCAAGCCAGTTAAGAAGCTCCATACCATTGTTCTACAACAGTTTAGATCAACAGATATGAGAAATCCTGAGTAAAATGCTCCAGAGGACACTGTTTCAGCAGGCAAGTTGGACTCTAAGACCTCCAGTGATCCCTTCCAACATTACCCATTTTCGGTGATTCTATGAAAAGAAAAACTCAAATCCTCACAAGGACGGGAAAAAAAATCCATACAGGAAACAGATACACTAAATAACATGCCACTTTTCCATGATACATCACTGAAAAAAGCTTTCTCACTCTGTATTTTCCCTACTCATTAAAAGCTTTCTCTTCAAAACACTGTCAAGTATGAGTAAAACTTCTTAAAATGAAAACTTGTTAAAATGAAAAGCTTAAAAGTAAACAGTTCATGGGGGAAAAGAGCAGGAACAGACCCTGGAGAGGAATGAGCAGCATTCAAGCAGCTCCTCTGACCTTTTAGTTTAAACCAGAATTCAAACCTGAGGTGGGAACACACACGCAGATCAAAACAGGAAAAGTGTGGGAAAAAATATGGAAAAGCTCAGAAGAAACTTTTAATTAATGAGGTAACAAGTTAGTAATTTACATGTTGCACAGTCAATAGTATCTAAACTCCATGAAGCTTGCAGTATATTAATTGTAATTAACTAAGATTTGTTCTACCAAATCAAATACATAATGAAGGTATCATATCTATTGTGCCCGTTGTTTTCACACTTTCTTCTCATTCAGAGAAAAAATAATGTCTTCTTTACAGCAGCAATTTCATCTGAAATCCCAAGTTGGTCTTCTCTGTTTTGGTGTGTATGCACTACATAATTACATGACACATAACACTGAAGAAGTCCATGCTCCATAAAGCATGCTATCTACCTTGGACAGTCTCTAAGAGAGACAGAATTTGTACAATTTAACCCTTGCAAAAGCAAAAGACAGAGCTGACAAATTTATACTGACACAGAGGTATTCAGTCCACAGCAAGAAGAAACTGATTTACTGGGCTGATGCCAAAGCAGCCAGCTGCTTCCTCTGTCTCTCAACTCGCTCTCAGGCTTCCTATGTAAAATAGCAAATATCCAAGAATATACTAAAAATTACATTTTTCCAATTGCCCAAGATCATTTGTAATAGGAAAGAAAATACAAAGCAAGAATTAGCTGTGCTGCCCAACTATGTATATCAGTATCTCTGCAAGTACGCACAGGACTTGACTTTATATTCTGAACACACAAAGATACAGGCACTAGTAATTCTTCCAAGGGAACTGACATTTCTTCATAACTGAAACCACATCATCAACTTACTTTAAGCTCTAACCCAAAATCCCACTGTGCCTTGATTGACAGAAAACAAGATATATTAACATTATTAAAATAAGTGCTGTGAGGTTTGTTCCTTGATACACTGTTAACATCTGTTAATTGCATAATATTACTGAAGAACTAATTCTAACAAAAGGGATATAAAATCAACATTACCAGAGTATATATCTGCCTGCAGATACACGTGACACTTTTTAGTAACACCAATATTAATTTCAGCTGCCAGGAGGGACAACTCATGACTCAGGGAATCACGTGAACTATTGTCTCTTCATATTAAGTTCACAGAACCACCTACGAACCACAGATTTTAAGGAAGCCTCTAAGATATTTCACAGGTTTGAGTCTCCTTCTTTTGATAAAGATATGTCTTTCTCTTTAATTTTTTTTCACTCTTTAAGACCATAACCCTGTCATGCAGCTGCCAGAACACCCCTACACATAATCCCCCACCTCAGCAACCAGAGGTCACATAATCACCTGCTAAGCAGCACTTATCTTAATTGCTATGACAAAATATATTCTGCCTATATGCCATTTACTCATTCTCATGTACAAATCTTGGATTTATTAAAATGTTTTAAACATACTACACTAATTTTCATTACTAAAAAGCATTAGCTGGCAAAATAAACTAAAGTTACAGATGAACACTGAAGTCCTCTTTGTGACAGCAAGTTTAATCATTAAAAATATGAGACATTACATCCCTTAGAAAGCAGCATCAACATTAATCCAAAGTTTGTAAATAACATTATAATACCTATAACTAAGATTTTGCTTTTCAAATAAATTCCAAAGGCAAAATTAATTTCTATGGAGTAGAAATATTAGGAAAAAAGGCAAAAATCATCCATTACAGATTGTTAGAACTGTTGATATCAACACCCTCATTTGGTTCTCCATTAATTAAATTCACTTTTTAAACTGTGTATCATGAATGCTTTTCTTATTGACATGATATGCTTTACTGCCCTTTTCTTCCAAAACAAATATACATACACATAAAAGTGACTGTGAAAGATTCCCTGGTTTTGTAACTCTAACATTTAACCTCCTTAAATGGTATTTCTTCCATTTCAAAAATGGAGCTTTATCAGTGGCTTCTAGACTATGATGCAGAATCACAAACTCACGACCATCAAGGGAAGAATCTATACTAGTATGGAGTACAAGAATTCTCTCACTAAACACAGCCTCTGCATAGAGTTTCTATAGCATGTGACAAGACTACACCAGGACACATTTTTCTAGGCATTGTGCATGCCTGACCTCCATTTCTGAAATAATAATTCCAAAAGCTAAAAGGATGAGACGAAACCCAGCCTGTTCATCAGTATGGAGAGCTTCAGTTGCTAGGAGGTTTTCCTGAATCCTTAAGAGGGACAGGCAGTAGCTCCTTTACCTGTCCTGCTTGTGAGGTGCTTGTCTGCACATCCACAAAGCAGCACGGAGGAAAAATGCAGGTGGGGGCAGCCCACCAACACCCTGCCCAGGACCTCCCAGGCCATCTCCACAAGCAAGGGGAGCACAGAGGAAGAAGGGCAGGTAGGAACCCAAATAAAGAACTCCAGGGAAAAGATACCCTGGACTTCACAGGACATCCTTAGACCTGGTTTCCACACATACACTGATCAGGTAAGTAAACACTAGAACACCTTTTGGCCTGAGAGTGGTTGCAGTCCAGTGGTAGGGTACAGATTGTAAAATGCTGGGAAATTAGGATTGTACAATACCTACAGAATGTTTACAGAAGGCAACAAAGGCAAGGAAAGAGGTGATTCAGGGAGGAATAAACGTGGGAAAAAAATCAAGGGATAAGAAGATAAAACAGGCTGGTCAACCTGTAAACAGGGGTTGGTCAGAACAATTGTCTGATCATGCCCTGTGCATCATCAGCACCACCACCCGTCCTCTATTCTCATTAAATTCAGTTTCTATCTGTTTTCTTGAATGATTTTCTCTCATTCTGAGCCCATATGTGTGTATGGGGGGATCTGACTGCCAGCAATCAGAGCAGGAGGACCCTGCAATCTCAGTGACTACAGAGATCAGAGTAAGTGAAATCAAGAGCTTGAATATCCAGGTGTCAGCAACTGTAAAGACCAAGATCCAGCAGCTGCTACTGAAGTAGCAGAGAGTGCCTGAAGCCAGCTGCTGGAGACACCCACTTTTTTTGTTGCTATTTTTTTACTGGTGGGTGAGGGGGTACGTGTCTGTACATTTTTTCCCCACTACCAGACCTCCATCTTGAACCACGAGAGACTGATCCAGCATAGGACCACTGGTGCTGTTTGTGCTCATGGGAGTGCTCACAGACACAAACACTGTTGATCTGTTTGGATCCGTGCATATACATGTATGTGCTGCACACCTGTATCCAAATGCTAGTGTCTATCAGGAATACACAGTCAGTCTTACTGTCTGTAGCTGCACATAGGGACAGAGCTGCAGCAGCCTCCAAATTCAATCATACCTAACAAAATGTTTCAAGTTCAATTAACTAATCCTGCTCTTTCCTTGCACACTTCCCCCCCACCCCACCAAAAAAAAATTTCCCAGTTACAAAAGAACAGACCTTACAGGGAAGATGCCTGCCTCCCCACTCCTTTCCACACACTCTGGCTCAGATTCCTCTCCTCTGCCCCCACTGCAGCCCCACGCACCCAAGCCATGGAAGCGCTGGCTGGCTGCCCTTCCCCATGGCCGGCTCTGATGAGCTGCAGGTGGCCCAGCAGAGCCCTGTCTAAGGCACTTGGCCGGGCCTGGATGCAGGGAGCAATCAGCTCCGACCAAGCAGCTTGGCTCCTTCCAGGCATGCGGCGCCCTGCTCTCTCTTCCGCTCCCCAGTCCATTCGGGAATGCAGCATTCCTTGCTAGCACCTTGGCCAGAAGGCTCTGTGCAGACTGCTGGCCAAGGATAACCTCATCGATTAACAGAGGTTTCATTTCAAGTGGGATCTTTTAACAGAATTTTTACGCAAAGCTTAAACTATGTTCAACAGTTGAACTACATTCAAGTTGTACACTACGAAATTCTTCTCTCTTGTACTGCAGCAAAGAACAGCTTTTATAGTTTTCTTTATGCTCAGTTACACGAAGCTGTTAAGGAAGAACATTATCCAGTTCCTTTGAAGTGTTAAGAGCTCATAATGTAAACTTGAAAACAAAACTCAAAGCAGAATTTTTTAAAGCCTGTTTTATCTTATGGGATTATACAGCCATTACTTTCCTGCATAAAAGCCTAATGTATCTGCACAGTTACTCAGAACATATAAACTGCTAATCCCAGTATTACTAAGTTTCCTAAAAGCAAAAACATGACTGTTCCCAGTTTTAACAGTTCCAAAAGAGCATCTAGTGACAGGAAATCACTTGTGGGAATTCTACATATGCACTAGACTGTGCCAAAATTAATCTCTGGTGCAACAATATCATCAACTTATATCAAGAATATATGTCATTATTAATACTTGGTGATACTAGCACAAATAACACAACTAGTGCAATATTACAGTTACACTGAGGAAAAATCATTGGTGTTATCTAGCATGCTCATACTGTAAGTATTACAGCATAGCTAGCTTTAATTGAGAGTACATTACATTGTCTTTTTTTATCCAGAAGAACTCAACCAACATACAGCAGTCAGTACTCTGAGCGAAATACAACTGAGGTTTCTTTCTACCTTGGCAGTAACTGAAAAATCCCTTTACTTCAAGTTCCAGGAGTTACTTTGCAAAGTTCTGGACTAGTCGCCAAAAATTCTCACTAGGGAAAAGTGTAGGCGGATACTGTTTCAAGGTCCAATATCTCATGACCCGTCATAACTCAAAACAAATGCTTCAAACCACTGAAAGTTAATTCCAAAGTCTAATGGTCCAAAACACCATTGGAAAGTCTCTCCGTTCACTGAACTCATCCATTCTATTATCCTGCATCCCTACCCAGCTATTCACTCCCACTCTTTAGAATCATGTGCCAAATCACATTATCACACAGATGATTAGCTTCAAACACGTTGCAGGAGATCCTTCCTTCACCAGATGCCTCAGTACAGACATACTTGGACTACTGCTTGGCTAGGTTTTCCAGCATAAAAACTATCACCATGTTGGAAATGCGAATCTGCCCCCCATGTAACACTTCTGTACCACCAGTAACCTCCCAGCCCCCACCTTCTCAAAAAAGCATGTTTGCTTCTCATGCCTCAACTCTTGCTAATTCTCTGCATTATTTAGCTCATATGAAGAAAAGAGTTTACAAGTCAAGAAGGCAGAGCAGTAGGAGGAAAATAGATTTGAGCACATCTGAACAGAAGAGATGATTTGCATTCATTTTTGAGCCTTTCAAAAACAAACACCATGAACTATCACAAGCTTAACCTGGAGAAAAACCCAGAACACTGGTTGCAATTCTGTTACTTATTTATTACACTCAAGTTGGTATTGCAGGAGTTGTAGAAATCCATCTGGAATATGGATGGATTGCAATATGATCCTTGTAATGCAATGAAAATACAGAAGCGGAATGTAATCAGCAAGACATAAGAAATACCCCTTTGATTTTGCTAAATGGTGACTTTGGGTGGGTTCAATGAAAAAAACTGTTCTAGAAAAACTAGGCAGGAAGAGGAAGAAACAGATTACATAGGTAAAGTATCAGTACTCAATCAAAAAGAATGCAACAGTTAAAGGATCATGAGAATTTCAGGGAAACATTCTAAGGTAGGGGAGCAGTTGGTCTGTTTCAGAGCAAAATATAACAAAGCCATCCGAGGAAATATATACAGAGAAGGAGAATGCTGAGTATGACTGAAAGTGAAAACAATGAAGGACAGGTCTGTGGACCAAAAAAGATGGAGAAGTTGCAGAAATATGAAAGTAAAGACTCATAAATTTACTGAAAAAGTTACAACAAATCTTGCAGGTATTGATACTATACAAGTAATAGCTCAAGTTACACTTTTAGCTGCAGTAATCAAATGTTTTTCATTTATAACTCAAAGCAGAATAAAATTAGGCAAACTAGAATACAGCACTTAGAGCATGCTGTCCAACATAACTCTCAGTTTGCAGGCAGTGGAACATCACCACATGCAAGTTTCCAGTTTTAAGTCAGCAATCCCTTTCTTCTACTTCATGTGAGGAATGAAGAGAAAGCATTCAAACACAGAACAGGATTAAGAACTTGCCTCTGAATATCTGACTATTGTGCAATGACACACACTGTCTACCTGCTACAAGTTTTTCTGCTTCTAAACACTGTCCCTCTATTCCAGCAGCCATATGTGTCCAGCTTATGTTCCTCTTCAGACTGCCCCTGAGAACTGTATGTCTGATACTTTAATACAGAGCAACCTAGATAAGGAATGAACAGAGAAGACCATGAATGTACTGGAGACCATAAGCAAGAATTTTTTTAAGCATCCCTATAAAGTCAAAAGTTTGGATTTTCCGAGGACTTCTATTAACCATTCCAGTACAAAACAACCCTAACACAGCAACCCCCAAACTTAACTTTATACTTGAAAAAAATTGAAGAAAAACACTTAAAAAGAAAAAACATCTCCTGATGTTTAGAACATCTGTATGAGAGCTAAGAGACACACCAAATATTTGCATTACTCATCTCACTCTCTTTGCAGACACATGTCTCTTTAGTTTCAGTTCTGCTGATGCTGCTTCTAATTACCCTTCAGCAAGACCTGAACAAGCTATATTGAACACCAGTGTCTGAAGCAGGAAACACAGAAAAGCAGAGCCCTAACCAACATTTTTGATACTGTAATTGTAGCCTCAAATACAGTAAGGCAGGTGGTTTAAGCTCCCAAGTAAGCAAAGAAGGACTCCTC
Source organism: Agelaius phoeniceus (assembly GCF_051311805.1). Classification (NCBI taxonomy): domain Eukaryota; kingdom Metazoa; phylum Chordata; class Aves; order Passeriformes; family Icteridae; genus Agelaius; species Agelaius phoeniceus. The sequence goes on from NC_135267.1 coordinate 82,559,253, forward strand.
AGAGTTTTATTTTGTTCCAGATTACGTAGAGGAATACAAACCTGAAATGTGACTGTTAAGTAAGGAAACATCTGTTTAACTCTAGTAAAGATAACACTCAAATAAGAAGAAAAGCTATCAATTACTATTCCAAGTAAAAAAAAAGAAGAGGTATTTCTCCTAATTCATTAAAGAAATGCCACAGTAAGTAGATACTGTTAAGTACAGAACTATCACAACAACAAACCACACAGTACCCTGCAGTCAGGACAAAACACTTCAAGCAAGCTGTGGAATACCAGAGGAAAGGGAAGCTTTAACACTGTTGAATCTCAACAGCATACCCAGCAGCTTCAAAGCTTTTAACTGGAAAAAAGCAGCAACCATTCGCACAATTACCGACAAGAATGCAGTTTGCAATTTTCACATTAGGTATCTGCTAATCCAAGAACATTGAACAGTCACCAGAGCTAAGAGAAAAAAAGTCAAGGCAGGACATACTGCTGTCAAATAGAGTACAGGGAGAATACTGCCACTCGTGCACTAGCTGCAAAACTACTTATGAAAGACGAATCCAGCACACGTGAGGTTGTTTCCTGATCAGTTTGTTGCCTGCAACAAGCTTTCACTGAGCAGTCACTTTCTGGTAGATTCAGCTGCAGGAGAGCAGAAACTGCAGCAAAGCCAGACAAAAAGGAAAACTGATCATGAAATCCTCATCAGTTTTGCAGTAGATTAGGCTTAGCATGTAAGAACTTCAAGCTATAAGAAGACCTCATGTTAAAATTTTAGCTGAGCCTGCTGAAAAAACAGAAAAAAAAAAAGAAAAATAAGCATGAATGTACTTGTTTTCATCTTTCTTTAAGATAAAAGACAGGAAATATGCAGATGTAAAGAGAAGGATATAGAAAGAAAAAGCAGCCCCTAAAATGGCTGCATAAAGGTACACCTAACATGCATGGTACAGGAAAAAAAAAGGTTGACCCAAATAACTCATCTCTTCAGAAAGGAACTAAGATGCTGAATTATATTTTGGAAGTTATTATGAAATTGGCTTGTTTGACAACTAGTTTGTAAAAATACAAAAGACATGAAATATATTATATGAAAAATATGCAGTAAGTTATGAGATGGGGAAAAAAGATACACAAGCATATACAAATAACATATAATGCCCTTATGTTTTTTCAGGCTATTAGGTGAAAAAGTATTATATAATAAAACTAACCAATGATAAATATCACCACTATCACAACAACAAAAGACATGGAGATAATTCCCTGACCTTGATGGAAAACAGCAATTATTTCTTACTTTATGAAATATTGTTAACTTCTATTCAGGCTGCTTCCTAGGGTCTAACCTTCCTAACCTAAAGATAAAGATAAAGTTTGGATGCAAAACCAGCAGTGATCAGTGTTACTTCCTTCCTAAGTAGACAGCATTTTCAACAGGGTAGCCAAGACACAATGGAAAAGTGTGCCAAGGTTCTTTTATTTCTCAGTCAACCCCCTCCTAACAGAAAGATATTGACATATAGGAGTAACACATGTATTCGGTATACAGAAAAACAATACTAGAACATTATTAGCTGTTGGGTGGGATATTTAGTTATTAACTACAAACAAAAAGAACAGCAAGTATCAAGTCTGTAGCCACAACTGGTCCTGTCACAGCAGCTGGCTATACAGATCCAAGAATACTCTTCAACAGCAGTAAGCATAAGCTAGTAAAAACCTAAGGTATCAGTGGCAATTGTTAAAAGGAAAAAACTGCCCATACTGTGAGAAGTCATTTATGCAGGAAATTTAGAACTACATGTTCTTTTACTAGATTTCACAAGTGAGAAAGTAAGAGGAGGGTTTACTCCTATTGAATTAAAAGCTTCTCCCTTGAGAGCTACCAACATTTCTTTCTGCATAATTCCAAATACCTAGCATAGATCTTTGTCACCATACTAAACTCTTGGCATATCTCAGTTGCTCTTACTAAACAGCCTGTTAGCACACAACTGTTGCCATCAGCAGAACACAGTAGCATTGTACCATACCTTCTGGTAAACTATTGAGCACACGAGGTCTTTAACAGCAGAGAGGGACAGGTCCTGAGCTTCAATGGTGACAGTCTCCCGAGTGAGACCAATCTGCAGAAGGAAGGAGATCCCATGCATAGAGCCTCGGGAGTTGGTGAGGCTCTGGGTACTGAAACTGCCATTGGAGAGTCGACTGGAGAGCCCCGACTGGGGACTTGAAGACAAAGTTGGGGTCTGCGGTGCAGCAGCATGACATGTAGGTGGGGAAAACTTCTGTAAGGATGGGGGAGAAGAGTCGTTTGCTGACATCTGACTTGCTTTACTCTGCCGAGATCTCCCTAGTAGTCAAATTCTAAGTGAAATATGCTATTGGTTCTTGGTTTGAAATGAAAACAAGGATAATGTAAGTTTCCCTTTCTTAGTTCAATAAAATGCTCCTGACCAGTAAAACTTAAATTTCCCTTTCATTTGGTGCAAGCCAAAGAGTAAAATAATTACAGCTGCAAGTTACTTTAAATTAAAGGTTCTCTTTCTGCAGTTACAATCAGCTGATCAAAAGCAGATTGCTTGTCCTTTAGCACCACATCCAGACACAGAGGATTACATAAAGGCCTCACAGAAACACATCAGCTCTTCTGTTTTATACTTGTCCTTCATTTTTTATTAAAAAACAAAAGCTGGAGAAGCAGATTGAAATGGATGTTGATAATTCATTAAAAGGATCCTTGTTCACCTAGTTACGCAGATCATATCTCAAATGAAGACTCATCTTCATGCAGATAGCCTTTCACAATGAAAAAAAAAGTGTATCCTTGAGTAACACCAGAAGTCCACGTATGTGATGAATCTATTCCTCCTTCAGAAAGTCTTCTCTGAATTCACAGGACACGGTGAACTTGCAGATCAATGAAGATATCCAATTTCATTTTTATAAAATATTTTAGCTCATGAAATGGAGGAGCAGAATGTCTGAAGACACAATCATATTAAATGTAATCTGTAGCATCACCCAGATAATCTCCAGCATTTTGAAACATTGTACTCTGCCTGTAGGGGAAAAGATAAAGTTGTTATTTCACATGAAATGCATGAAGTCACATACCCATGTCACAACCACTCTACTTTTACGCAGCAGGATACCAACTCCTTTTACTCAAAGGAGTTAATAATAAATAGTGTTTAATAACACTAAATGTGTTACATTAGAAGCATTTTGTACTTGTAAATTAAACTTTACTGCTTTCCCACGGTATGATACACAAGAAAAATCAGATCTAGAACTGACCAATCTGTTACTACAACTTCTAATTAATGACAGCTCAGCAGAGCAAAGCACTTAGGAGGAAAACAACAAAAAGGTGGGGGGGGAGCAGTAGAACACAGCTCTGCTCTGTACATCTATATTGGGAAGCTGGTGGGTAGGGAATTCATTAAACGCATACAAATGTCAAAAAAAATACAAGATAAAAAACCAAACTCTATGTGGCAGCATGTACTCAGGGTATCATTTTAATACTGTTATTCAAGAAAACTGAAGAATGACTGCACAAACTCTAACTACAGGAAGATATGCAGAGCCTACAATTTAGCATCGGTCGGTTCCTTTGGAAAAAAAATCATTTAATGATACTCACACATCTGATTAAAAAAGCAAGTCAGCTACAACGTTTGAAAATAAATAATTTCATGAGCATGGGCTTGAGACACTTGTTACAAGATGCTATGCTACCTGATTCAGTATTTCAAGCACTTCATGAGCAGCTTAAATGCCTGAAAAGAATAATTTCAAGATTCCCCATGCAACTTCTGCCACAGGAAAAGTTTTCCATTGATGCAAAAGTGGTCCAAATACATAGATACCACATATTGCTAACAGTTTTTAAGGAGCATTGATCCATACAGGATACCAAAACCAGTAAGCTCACATGTATTTTCCTTCCCTTATGTAGTAAAAAAAAAACCCAAACAAACAAAAAAAAACAAACAAACAAAAAAAAAATAAACCCCTCAGAAAGTGTACTACTCTTGCAATGAAATTTCAGAAGAGAAATGCCACACCTTATTGCACACAGTAGAAGCTGTCCTTCCCAGAAATAAGGCTGAGAATTGCTAAAACAGTCCAATTAATACACTATGCACTCCTGGTATTTACCAGTCAAATAGGTGAAAACCCCACTGTCATTGCATTCTGAAAGGTAGATAAGGAAAGAGAGATACACAATTTGCAGTACTGGGAGGAAAATAAGCTCTCAGTACTGTGACAAAAATTCCTAACAGGGGCTCCGTAAGAGAGAACAAATTGATACATTTGGATTTCCAGCACAGTTATCTAGAAACTCTTGCCTTCAAATACAGAAGACTTGTTGGACCTGTAGCAACGACATCTGAAAAGAAACTTCGGCCTTAAAGAACACGCTAAACACGATACAGATGAAAGCAATAAATAGGAAGAGCAAGGACAGCAACAGTAACATTTAAAGACCTTTCTCAAGAAAGCAGCTTCACAGTGCCTTCAAGTTTGCTTGCAGATGACTTGTTCTTGTTTTCTACATACTGCTTTTCTCTCCCTCACCTCTCACAGATACCACAGACAGCAAATATGAAGCCTTAGGGGTGGATTTGAATTACAAAAAACAATGCCTAACCAACATAATAGAGAACAGAAAAGCCTTATGATGCGAAAGAATTAATGAGTCTGCTAGGCAAGTTTAATTTAGACAGTGAAAGCACCCTGTGAAAGCTCACCTACAACTGCCTAATTAGAACGTTAATTACATTTGTCAAAGGCATGATGCATTTGCATTGACAAAGCCTTTTGATACCATGTGTATTTGCATACAAGCCTTTGAAAAAGTTTATTTTTGTTGCTTGATAGGAAAGAATGGATCTTTCTTTGAAAGGAAAGCCATAGAAACTGTTCACTTTGTAGTGAGGATAGAGTTCTTCCGAACATCAAATCAAATGTATGCTGAAACAGGCATGCAGTCTACAATACTGCATTTTGTTTATGCAAAGAAACCCCTATACCTCACAAAGCAGAGAGGAACAGGGGCAATGAGGGAGTCCCTCTGCCTCCTTCCCCCGCCGCCCAGCTCGCAGCCTGCGCCCGCCCAGAGGCGCTGTCCCTCCCGTTCCCGCTGTACCCAAACCAAGCGTCTCCCGGGCAGCTTCTCCAACACCTGGCCCTTAACCCGCCCTTCCGTCCCGAGGCGAGGCGAGACGCGGACGTCGAGCCCCGCTCCAGGCGGCTCCACTCGCGGTTCTTACCCAGCAGGGCCGTTCCCACCGGGAGGGACGGCAGCTCCCCGCCACGGATGCCGGGCGGGACCGGCGGGACGCGTCCTGCCTGCCGCGGGTCACGCAGCCCCGTCCGGGCTGGCGCTGGCAGCCGCCCGTCCCTTCCTCCCTCCCAGGTTTAAATCCCCGCTGCGCGACCCGCCCCCGCCGGCACCATCTCCGGAGATGATGTGGCCTCGGCCCGTCACCCCCACCCCGGGGCACCCAGGGCGGAGCTGCCGCCGCGGCGCTTTCCCCCCGCGGGGGCCGGCGGGCGCTCCCCCGGGGCACGGCCCGTGCCGGGCTCGGCGCCGCTCCCGCCGCCGCGGCAGGAACTTTTCGAGTCCGCCCCCGCCCTTCCCCGGCGCGGTGGCGGCGGCGGCCCCCACCCCCGTACACGCACACCCACGCCCCCACACACCGCGACCCCGCGGCGGTTCCCGCCCACAGCGGCGGCGGCGGCGGCGCCCCCGGTCCCGCCGCGCTCACCTGCGGCGCCGCTGCCCCGGGCCGGAGCGGCCACTCGCGCATCTCCAGCCCCGCGGCTCCCCACACACACACTAGAGCCGCCCGGGACGGGACGGGACCGCGCCGCGAGGGCTGCCGGGAGCTGTAGTCCCGCCACCGCGTCCTGCCGCTGGCCGCCCGGCCAATGCGAACCACGAGCCCCGACGTGCCCCGCGCGGGCGGGGGGCTCAGCGCGCGCGGCGGCGCACGCGCAGGGCTCCCTGAAAGAGTTTCCGTTAGTTTTCCTCGGCCGTGGCGGGCGCTGCCCCGAGCCGCTATAGCGGGACGAGACGGGACGGGACGGGACTGAATAGGACAGCCCCGGCTGCGGGGCCCTGCGCTCCCAGCTGCAGCTGCCGCCTCGCCGCCGCCCTGGCCTCGCCTCGCTGCTCCAGCCCTGCCAAAGCCCGTGCCCGCGCCAGCTCGCACCCGCCGGTCGCGGTGCCAGCGGCGGCCGCGGGTGCGGGCAGCCCCCGCCCTGCCCGCCGTACCTGGCAGTACCGGGCTCCTTCCCCCCGCTCCGCCCCGCCCGGCCGGGACAGCCACAGCCCATGTCTCGGTCTGCGCCGCTCCCGGTTCACCTTGCCGGGACGGGGATGTCCCCTGGGCCGGGCAGGCCCTCCATCGCTGCACAGGAAATACTTGACCTAGTGTGTCACAGCACCGCGCTGGTCTTTGCCGTGGCCGCGCTGACCTGGGAGCTGGAAGTGGCTTTCAGCGTGTCCCGCTAGCCCCCACGGATGTGCGTGCAAGGACTCAGAAGTTCTCCAGGCCCTTTTCACTGCCCGTCTCCTGATGCGTTTCAGCCCCCCCTTCTAATGCTCTGATTCACCCAAATCCCATTTTCTGCCCTGCGTTAATGATGCCACTCTTGGCATCAGCAGCAAATTTCTGCAGGCAAGATACTTGGGAAAAACAGTGAGCTGAAGTACCAAATAAAACTGGTGCGAGGCAAAACTGTCTCTGTAACCTCCCTTCAGCCCGACAGCTCCCCATTGAGAGACAACCTGTAATCTTCCTTCTTGAATTTGGATTCAATTTCTTAAAATAATATCCACTACCATAGGGAGTTGCTGAAGTTTAAGTTATATACCAGACCAGTTTAAGTTGTATACCAGAAAATGCCTTGAAAAGGCAAACTGTCAAATTCAAAGGCTTCTAATGCTCGGCTCAGCGAGACACAGATGGAGAAGCAGATTAGTGCCTTGTCATTTATAGCTCTGTTTGTAACGTTTCTCATTTCCTTCACCTTGTGCTCCTGAGGCCTGGCCCCAAACCCACTGAAGCTGAGGGGAGCCTTTCCGCTTTCTGCACCCTATTTTGCATCAGACCTTTTACACAGTGCAGCTGATGGAGAGTATGACCAGCTCTCTGCACTGACTGGCGCCATTTTATTTGATAAATAATATGCCTGCAGCTTCTTGTCAAAATCTGGAAGTACTTTAAACTAAAAACATAGCAGTTAATGGTTGATTCTGCTTTTAACTGGTTTTGAATGCCAAAAACCACCCTGGGACTTTTTAATGAAGGCTATTCCATGAATAGAGGATGTTCTTGCCAAAGCTCTGCAGCAGATAGCTGAGCAATCTTCGTTTCCTTTTTCCTCTAAAGTGGGACTCCCACACGCCACCACTGTAAACACAGAGCTTGCCTCCATAAACATGATTTCTGATGCTTAGCACAGCAAAGAGACATACTCTGCTGTATTTAAAGTGCAGCAAGCTTCTCACATTTTGAGTAGCAGCCCTAAAAATAGCTGTTTAGGGACAGCACCAGATGGATTTTATGTATTACCACAGCCACTGGGCAACGATTATATTTCTTTGTAAAGAAGCTCATCTTTATACCATCCAATAGGGTTGGTGCCATTTAATTTGCTGCCCTAAGCTGTAATAGCTGCTTTTTCATAAATCAGAAGATGGATTAGTTAAAATCAATTTATTACAGAACAGAGGACAGCATCAGGCAAAATAAACCAAAGTGCTGTAAGTATTTCTTTGGTGTTAAACAAATATTGCTGAAGCACCCAAACCCTGTTCTGTTTGTAAAGATCTCTGTTATAAAGATGTGTAAAACACATCTGAAAGCAGCTCTGCATTCAGTATCTGTGTGTGGAGCAGCACACCCATCTGTGCACATGCACAGCTGACTCTGTGTGATTGCAGCATCATGACAGCATTAGCCCTGGCTGCAGTAATTGACAGGGCAAGCATTCTGGTTTGTTATTTTTATGACTACCATAATTAGTGATTTCCTGTGGATTTCATCAGTGTTCTCATTTTTTTTTCTGAGCCCACATCATTCCCTCAGATGGTTAGTTTGCTTTCACAGCTCAGCTTTCCCTGCTGAAACCAGCTGTGCTTTACAAATCACTCTCTTACATTTACAAGTTACTAGGAAATGGGTGACTTTCATTGTATTTATTTGCTTTCATAAACAAAAAACTGGTTTTCTGTATGGACCACAAGGGCTGTATAAACAAACTGCATTTGAAACTGTTTTATAACTCTAAAAATCCCTCAATTTTTCCAGTTTGAAAATAATACTTCTAGCATTTGGTTATTTCATATCTGAAAATGGATACATCATGTATTCATTTCTATTCACCAATCTAATGTTTTGAATATTTTCATATTCAAGGCAATGTCTTGGGAGAGTTTACTGGTGCATTTGCCTGAGAAATTCCATAAGCACATGCTGCCATGATTATTTTTCACTGCTTTTGACCCTGATGTTGCATAGCAAAGGCCCTCATTTAGGATCTGCAAGATCTGCAACCAATGACTGCAAAAAGAGGAAGTAATATCTCTATAGACAAAATATAGAAATGCTTTTCCTTTTTTTTTTCTTTTTTCTTTTTTCTGTTCATTGTCTCTTTTCTCTCACTCTCTCAACTCAACCTCTCCCATAAGGGAACTGAAAAAAAAGCTAGGAGTTCAGGTTTGGTTTGGATAAAATCCTGAAATGTGGGTATGTCTATGAATTACCTCATCGTCTTGGTTTGAGCCCTTAGCTGAACTTTGTCCCAAAATCTACCTCCCAACAAACCAGTGAAAAGTTTCATATAGACTTAAAAAACATAGAATCAAAATTTACCTTGGTATAAATGTACATTTTTGACATTTTTTTAATTAAACAAAATGCATATTCATATTCAAAATTCTAGGTAATTGAGTTTTGGAATTCACTTAACCTTCCCCTAGTTTAAGGAATGATCTCATTGATCCTTTAATCTATGGGTAGCTTCATTCATATCATATATATAATTCAACTGTATCGGCTCCAAAATAAAGTTATTTTCCTAAATAAGGCTTTGGGGTAAACCTAACACATTTCCCACTTTCCACTTAGTAAAGCTTTGTCTGAGAAGGCATCAGCCCATGGAAACAGGGTCTCTGTGACCTGAATCACCAAGTAGGTTGCTTCCACAGCCTGATAAAGGAGACGCGCAGTGGATGAGTTAACCGGGATGAGCAGCAGCAGCAGCTCAAGCCCACAGATGTACGTGAGCACCTGCAGGCATCCCTCTGCTCCTCTGTGACCATCATCCCTTCCCTCTGGGCTGGAAGAGCTGCCTGTGGATTTCTGAGGCTGCAGCAGCCCAGGCTGTTGAGCACTGGAAATCTCAGGCTGTTTCTGCTGCCTCACTGCTGCTGGCAAATCAGCCGTAGCTGAGGCTCAAAATTATAGAATCACAGAGTGGCTTGGGTTGCAAGGGACCTTAAAAACCATCTGGTTCCACCCTCCCCGCTGTGGGCAGGGACACCTTCCACTAGACTGGGTTGCTTGGAGCCCCGTCCAGCCTTTTGGATTGGAAATGACCTTTTATTATGTCGATTCAAGCCGCAGCAAACCACACTTCCTCTGCTCTCCGTGCCACGGACCTGCCAGTCGGGGGAGGCAAGCATTCAAACTCTATTTGTGACAGTGGAAGGTGCGGGAGTTCCCCCCCGGGAGAGAACTGGCGTGCATTAAACCGCATTAAACCCGCATTAAACCGCATTAAACCCGCATTAAACCCGCATTAAACCCGCAGCAGCGCCGGGCAGTGCATTTCTCCAGAGCTGGTAGCCACGGCAAGGACGGAGCCCGCGGCCTCAGCTTCCTTCCCAGGGGCGTTTGGCTGAAATGCTGACGTGCTGGAGGGTCAGCAGAAGGGAAAGGCTTTGCCAGAGGTGCCTGCATCCGCTGTCCATCGGGACTTCAGTAGATGGCACTGTCACACCAATTGTCGCTTCCTGGGCACAGGAAGGGATGATATACATAAAGATCGTGCTGTATAATGCTTTCTTCAATTAAACTATGCTTTCTTCAATTAAACTACCCTTCCTCCCCGCCCCCAGATTGTATCTGATTACATCTATTTGATTTTTCAGAGTAATAACCCAACTATTTAAAATGTATGTAATAGAACAGCTGACCACTGAGAAATTTGTTGACACATTTCCTATTAGGTATGGAGCAGGAGTAAACAAGACATTTTTTTCCTTCATAAATCCCTGGAAAAACAAAATGTCCATCACTTCTGATTTTTTTTTTAAGTTTGCATATTTAAGTAGTTATGTAACTCTGTTTTCAGCTGTGAGGCATTCTGATTTCTGTTACATGGACTCTTTTTTGCTGTTGTTGTTCCCTCAGTGTTCTTTGTAGACACAGAACTTTATGGGGTGGTTATGAGAGGGACATCTCCACTCCAAATTTCGAAAGTAATGCCCTTAAAAAAATCCTGTTTGATCTCTCTAGATCACATCTGGTCCAGCACTTACATTTTTATGTGTGTTTCCCATGTAGGTGATATTAACACTGCCTTAATCTGACTTTACACTAGCCAAATTTGTAATCTCTCAAATAATTGTAACCCTCAGAGCAACCACAATCCCTCAGGGAAAAGCAGTGTTAGCTAGTCCTGACTCATATTCTTGTCAGATTTCTCCTGTAGCTATAGTATTTATTTTCTTTTCTGCTAAATTGTATGAGAACTCTGGCACATCACCCAGAAATTCTGTCCAGCATCTGGATTGTATAGCCAACCACAGGAAATCTCATGGAGGGGCAACAGATTTTTGTTCTGTTGTGTAGTTCTGCTGGGATCGCATTCATCTTGGTAGTGGGATTTAGACTAATTGCCCGTGACTTGATCTCTGACATGCTGGGGCTTTTGTCTAAAAATCTGCCAACCATGCTGATTTTTCTTGGTAATCAAAAGATTGCCCATTTCTTTCTGTTAACCAGTGATTCAGCTGTGAATTTGGAACAATTTCCTAACAAAGCACTGTGTGGACTTTCACAACTGAACAAAAAAAGGCACCAATTTAAATTAACTCTTTGTTTTCCCATATATGAAAAAAATGGACAGAGCCACATTCTGAGTATCATCTAGAAGGATCTGTAGTAAAGCTGTCAACACCAGAGATGTCATCTGTACACTGGGTGGCAGATCCACCAGCTTTTCTAGGAAACCTGTGAAATCTGGGTCAACAATCTGCAAATCACAAATCACTCCATTTCTCCAACATCACTGTTACTTGCAAAGCTATAGTTACTAGGATGAGGCTTTCCAGTACAAGGCTGACAAGCAGCAAAATGATTACTCCTGCTGCTTCCCTCCTTCACCTCTTCTTTTTTTCTTTTATTTTGTTTTGAGATTGAGCCTGAACTTTAAGAAATATGTAAAAGTTGGAGACTTTAAATACATTATCTGTGATGCAGAATAGTCAGATGTTTTCTACAACATTCTAGAGCAAGAACGGTGATGTCAATTCACCTAAAGAAGAGGACAAAAACTCAGAAACTTGTATCTTTGGTTAATTAATTTAAATGGGTGTACTGCAAAATACCGCCTCACCACAGATTTTGCTTTGTTCTTGGTTGATAATAAAAGTACATAAATTAAAACGCCTGAAGAGTGGGTTTTCATTTTAGCAAGTATTGTTGTTTTAGGCCTAAAAAAGATCATAAGAAGAACTTGTAAATTAATGAATTAAACCCCTTCGCATTTCTGTGGGTCTCTGCTGTCCCACCCTTCAGGAATACCGGCTCCGAGCTTCCATCAGCCACGGGCGCTGCTCCCGGCCGGCTCCCGGCGGGAGAGCGCGGCCCCTCCGCGCCGCAGCGCCCGCAGCTCCCACCGGTGCCCGGAGGCCGAGGGATCACGAGCTGCCCCTCGGAACACAAAACCAGCTTTCAGGGCAAAGCCGCAGGCTCCGGCTTTTCCTACGGTGGGAATCACGAGTGCCTGCCCGCCCTGGCTGCCCGGCGGCCGGGGGAGGAGGGAGGGGAGGGGGCCGGAGGCGCAGGCAGCCCTGGCGCTGCTGAGGGGCTGCCGGGACGGGCTGGGCTCCGGGCAACGCGGGCTGCCCGAGAGGCTGGCACGGCTGCGGCTCCTGCAGCCAGCGCCGCTCCTTCCGTGCCTCCTTCCCTCCGTGCCTCCTTCGTGCCTCCCTCCCGCCGTGCCTCCTTCCCTCCGTGCCGCCTCCGTGCCTCCTCCGCGCCTCCCTCCCTCTCTCTGTGCTTCCCTCCCTCCCTCCGTGCCTCCCTCCGTGCCTCCCTCCCTCTGTACCTCTCTCCCTCCGTGCCTCCCTCCGTGCCTCCCTCCCTCTGTACCTCTCTCCCTCTGTACCTCTCTCCCTCCGTGCCTCTCTCCCTCCGTGCCTCCCTCAGCGCCGCCTCCGCCGGCACAGCCGCGGCTCTCTCCTTTGCTCCCGCGGCACTCGGCGATGCGGAGGGAAGGGATGGCGGGGGTCGCCGCCCGGCTGCTCGGGGCACTGTGCCTGGCCGCCTGCCTGCCCCCGGCGCTCGGGAGGGACGCCGGAGCGCAGTGGACCCTGGAGAAGGTGGGTCGCGTTCGCCTTTCCCAGGCGCTTCTTGCCTCTCCCTTGGTGCGGAGGCAGCGCCTTTCCGGCGGGCAGGGGTGAGCGGCTGGGCGCGGGGACGGCCCCGTCCAACCTGCCCTGGCCTCCGACGTGAATCCGGGCTGGGCTCACCCTTGGCGCGGTCCCGCAGGTGAGGGTGGGCGGCATGGCTTCCCTCCTAAGCCCGAGCTTGGTGGCTGCAGAGAGCAGATCTTCTTCACACGTTTGGCTTTGTCATCTCGCACCGCCCGGGACCGGGCAGCAAGAGCCAAAAGCTTTGTCAGCGGCAATTACTGAATTGAAGAGGAAACCCAAACAGGGCAAGACGGATCAAAATCCGAAATTGTATTCCTTATAACATTCTACTATACTCCAACTTTCATTGTGACTATGGTGAGTCAGAGGACAGTGACTTAGTTTGAGCGGACAGATAGCTCTTTCAGCAGCAATGCACGGGTATCTAGGAAAAACAAGTAGTCATGGTGCTGATAGCCGGTCCAAAATTGTTTTGAAAAGATATAATGCTCTAATATGTTGTAGACTCATACCATATTGTGTCTAATTTATACTGCTGTGTGTACTAGTGAAAAAAGGAATGTTGAGATAAGGTTTAATTAAACAGGAGTAAGCTTTAAACCACAGATTTCTCAATGTAGCAGCTCTTAGTGTTTCATTATGAAACATTAACATAGTCTTCTTCATAAAGAATTAAACCACGTGAAACGTAGGAGAGCATAAAACTGCAAACCATATTCAACTAAACACTTCAAGAATTTCCAAACAGAAAATATACTTTTAGGGCCCTTCCCCAAGTGTTTGTAGAAGAGCTGAAGTCAAAGTTCAGCAAGAAGCAACTGAATTCCACAAATCCAGAGCACCATTCTCATCACCAATAGATCAGAGTCCAGGACAAGCTGGTAAAATGAAGCTTCCCTCACACCCTTCCATGCTTCCCCTTAGTAATTCCCTTTCTCCTTGATTTTATTCACACCCCACCCTCCCCTCCCCCCATCCAAGGAAATGTTGGCTTGTTTCTTTGTTTGTTAATGAGATACTGTTTCATTCTGTTCTATTAATTGTACCTTACACTACATACATATATATGTGTATAGCTCATATATAATATATATAGCTCACATATAGACTATATATCTGTAACACAACACATCTGTAATTATGCACAATACCTGTATATGTACCTATATAGTATATACATGTGGGGCTGAATCTTTAGTCATGCTGGTCAATGAACAACCACATAGCCCCAGTGCTCCTTTTCTCAGCCCCCATGAGCCCCAGCCCCTCACTCTTTAGCTGGCTCCATTCTGACCAGCCAATCTCCCCACCAGTGCTGTCAGTAGTGCCACAGAACCATCGCGCCTCAGCTCCTCCACCTGTGCACACGCAAAGCGAGAACATCCTCCTCTTTCTCATTAAATTCTTGTCCTTCAACAACTTTTGTTCTTTCTCCCCGGAGGGACATGTGAGCCAGAAATTCAAAGTCCTACAGGTAAGCCTGGGCTACTTGTAGAACTCGAAGTTTTGCAGTTTTGTACAGCTCAGTACAACAGGATTAGTGACAACCCTGTCATGAATATACTGTTCTGCCTCCCTGTTGTGTCAAAGTAGGGATTGACCAACACTGTAAAGAATGAGTCACTTACAAATCTTATTTTGCTTCTCTTTTATTTCATAACCACTTTTGTAACTCCTTTCACTCCCCAAATTTGAAGATATCTCCATCATTAGAAGTGGAAATTGATTCCTCTCTTCTGAAGTATTTTCACGCATTTGTACTTTAATAATATTTCTTTGCCAAGTGATTTGATGACCCCAATTACCAGGCATGCTCTTCACTTGTTCAACTGCTGATTTTCTGAACTTCCTTAATTAAATTGTCCTCCTACACTCTTCTGAAGTACATAGCTTTAGCTTTTCACTCTCCCCTTAAGCCTGCTCCTCCTAAACTAAACAGCACCCTGACATTTTCTCCTCTCTGTGCCTCTTCTACACTGGTCTAAGTTCCACCTTATTAAATGTCTAGTATTTCAAAAGACTGTTTTATAACTTCCAAACTAATTTTACTAATTTCCAAACTTTCAAAAGTTCATGTTTATACCAGATGAAATGATATCATTTTTCTTTTTTCCTTTATCTATGTCTAAATTTGCTAGCATTGAAAATGTTAACTGCCTATCCTAAATTTTGGTGTCCTTACAGTCTTAAAATTCAGCTTTAAACACTGTATTAATATTGGTACAACTAGATTCAGTGTCTTTGTGTCAGCCCTGTGCTTAATTTCACTGCTAAACCTAAGTAGAACTAGAGGAAAGGTTCACACAGAGATAAACAGCTAGGAAACCAGAGAAGGGTAGAATTAAATGCTTGCAGTGAAGTCTAGAAAATACTTGGGCTCATACTTGCTTGTACAAACACAAACAAAGTAGAAAAAAGTAAAATAGTGAGGCAACTCCCATTTTTAAACAATATTCATCACCTAGGGTAATAAGATAACTGGTAATAAGATACCTGACTTTTGAGGTCAGTTCACATTCTGGCCAGGTAATGGATTTTACGTGTCATTTCAGACACATGTGAAATGACACACATGAGTAGAAAAGGAGAGTGAATTATTTCTTGTTAACACATACAATGATAGGTTTAGACTACAGATATTTATTAAAATGTCAGTTTCATGCAGGAGCAGCCCAAAAGCAAGTCAGCTGTTAAACAGTTTGAAGAAAGAAAACAAATAAAATAAAAAATGTCATTGTCCTCCAGTATAAAGTATGATGTGCTCATATTCCATTTTCTCTTCTTTTGCTCATCTCAGAAAGAATGACATAGGCAAGGTACATGGAAAGACAGCAAGTCTGATCAGTCACGTAAGGCAGTTCTGATCAAAGAAGAAATAAACAAAGCCATATTTTTGATTAGGAGAAAGACGGGAGTAGAGGGAAGACCCTGTAATATAAATGAGGAATGGAATGATAGTGCCTGAAATAGGAATCTGTAACAGCAGTATTGGCACAGGAAGTTTCAGAGGAGACAACTGCTAGAGATTGGATAGGTTCAAACCTGGTGTACAAAGGGGCATTTGAGATGTCCTTGGGAATCCCACCTGGCATTCAGCTATCTCTCCAGAGCACTATGGAGCTCTTGCACATCTAAGATGTGCATTTGCCAGCTACATAAGGATGTCTCAAGCATTTTGGGTCACCTGATACAGCCCCAAAGGCCTGTGCTTGAGCAACAGAAAGGAAATCACTTGGGAGGTAGGTCACATACTAGTGGCTGCCACAGGAGACGAGCTGTCGGACCTGAGGTTAACCCACGTGTCACCAAGCTGACAAATACCCCAGCTAGCCCCAGATGAGCCACAGCATTCTGTGCAGTCACACTCATTCTGCCACTGTGGGTAGAGACCACAATGACACAGCTAGCTCCCTCTGGGAGTGAATTACCCTAGGCATTTCTTTGCAGTACACAGCATAAAGCTAAATATTACTACTACTGGAAACAAAGCTTCTGGTGTTTGTCTCAATAGAAACCTCGGTTGAAGGTGGCGTGGTTGCAGACATGACATGTATAATTTAGATATTAGGAAACAGAGAACCCATTCATAGCTTCAGGTTTTACAGCTAGCTGGTAGGTAAAATTTTCTCCCATACTTTAAATACTAGCAAATTTTGTATGGAAATGAAAGATAGAGAAGCCAATCATTTCTGAGTGAACAGGGGTTTTTAAATTACTTTTGGCTGCGAATAAATCAAAGTAGTGCAATATACCATTTTTATTGTAATTCTGAAGAAACCTATGGTTAAAAAGGTCTAGTAATAGTTATAGCATTCTTCTTCTCTCTACCTTCTGCAGTATTCTCACCAACCAAGAATTTTAGGTTCTGATGCTATTCAAAAAGTTGTGGCCAGCACGGATATTTCTGAAATGTGGGAGAATGATTTGCGCCCTATCCTGATAGAAAGATACCCGGGATCACAAGGAAGTTACATCGTGCGACAGGTAAGACAAGACGACATTTCCCGACAATCTCTAAGAACATCTTTACTATATATTATCATTATAATTATTATTATTTGTATTCTGGTAGCACCTTTGGTGACCCTCACCAAAGAGACAGTCCACAGAAATTCCTTTAATTCAGTAGGATGAACTCTATCATTGAACTCTTATCACATGACACAGCTTGCACATCAGCTGACATTATTTCCCAGGGCTGCATAGCATGATGGAACATAAATCTTTTTTTAAAAAAATTGTGTTTTAAATTAACAAGTTTGCCCCAGACTTGGTACCCAAAGTGCAATACAATGGTTGTCCTTTCCCTCACATGAGCAGGTTTTTGGTCACTGGTTCAAACTGGAGACCATGCATGGGATGAAATAAATGACACTTCTTCTGGAGAGGCCCTGTCCTGTGCTGCTACAGTGCCCTGGAGAGTTGCTTCAGATGGGTGTATCAACACAAAAGGGGATCAGAGGGGCCCAAAGGGGCAGGCAGATGAAATGCTCAGCACGACAAAGTGCAGCCCCGGTCCACAAACCACACCAGCTCCACTGGCCCAAGCACAGCAGTGTCCTGGTGCTGGACTAACAAACCAGGCTGCAGCTGGCCCCAAGTCAGTAAAGACTCCAGCATGTTGTCTTTGAGCCACAAGAAGCTACCACACAACGGGGTTGCTGCTCTGTCAGCACCTCTGCTCTGCACTCACAGTGTGGGAATCTTCAGGACAGTGTCCATGCTGGCTCTGGACCCCATTAGCCAAGAGGGAGGCAGACAATGGTACAGCTGAATTTACTAAAGACATTCACAGCATCTCACTAGCCTTTATCTACCCTTTGGGCACTGACTCAACAGCTCTAAGACAGCCCCAGCTACAATAAATTTATTTGCTACTCAGCAATTGGTAGATTGGAAAAATGCAGCCTTTTTATGCATTGAGTGTGTGTGTGTGTGCGTGCACATCTCTGTAGATTTAGCTTTGTGGTTTCTTTAGCAGTACTCTGGAAGGCAGCCAACTGAAAGGGGGAAAAGGAAGAAAAGCAAAAAAACATCTGAGCCTAGGTTAGAAAACCACAGATTATATTCAAAATAAAATGGATCATCCTGTTGCAAGGTAACAGCATGTATTAAATTTAAAAAAATTAAGAGTCCTCTATTGTCAAAACACAATAATGGAGTTTGAAATGGATTATACTTCTTTGTTGAGACACAAAATCATCATACTCCTTTAAGGGAAAAAGGCTACTGGGAACTCCAGGCTTATATAGTGCCCTCAATCCTTAACAGACATCCTTCACTCTGCTACTGATAGCTGATAGACCATACCATGTTGTAAAAGCTTTCAGTGGGTGACCACAAACAAAATGGAAGCTTGTTCTAGCACTAAAATCTATGGCAATATTGTTGTTTTTTGTCATTCCTACTGACTTCCCTAAGAACAGAACAAGTCTTCAAAGTCTATTTTCCCCTCAGAGGCTTTTCCTAATGTTTACTTAAAGAGAGAGGAATCTGGCTTGAAGAAGCTCTCTAGGGACCCATAAAAATAAGCTGCTCAACAGAGAAGCAGAGATGTCCCTCTAATATCAGTTAGCCAGAACTCCGGTTGAAGTAAAGCTGGGGTTGTTAGAGGTATTCTCTTCAGGCAGGAAGATAGCTAAAATTAATGATTTGCCTTATAGATTGTCTCAATTCTTATCTTTATATGAGCTACACTTAGAGAATTTCATTTTTAAAACACTCTTCTGAAATGTTTTGTTCTTTCTTTAATTAAGAGAATCTACCTATCTGTTATGGCCTTGTAAACAATTTATGTCACTTGAAAGGTGGATTTTTCACAGAAGCTTAAAAGTCCAACCACCTCACACAACCAACCAACCCAAAGAGCTTTTTTTTTTCCCTTATACTTCTGTGGCATCTTTGTGTGGTAATTGTCTAAACAGCCACAACAAGGTCTCTGCAGCCAATTCTGACTTTCAATTTAAAGTCACATCAGAGTTAAGCTCTGAAAATGTTAACATTAAATCTGCTCTAGTTACACCTGTAAAAGACGCTGGCCTGAAAACTTCAGAGATCAAGACCTTAATGTGTCATAATAATTGGCAATAATTCAAAACACCTTCAAACTCCAAAGAGAAAGGTCAAAGGGAAGAAACAAAAAGTAAATGAGGCAGTCAAAGGCTCAGGTAGCAAAGTTATACAGTGATATTATATTTTTTGCTATAAAGTCTATCCTTTAAAACACCATGAACTTACAGAAATAAGTTAGGAGCCACTATTAATTAGCTAATAACAATTAGTCTGCAACGTCTTTCTGAAGCAAGAAATATTAATCTGATTGTTTTTTATAATTACAGCATATCAAGCACCGTCTTCAAACATTAAAGGCTGGTTGGGAAATTGAAGAAGATACATTTCAGAGATACACACCATATGGCTATAAAACATTTTCAAATGTTATTGGCACTCTGGAGCCCTCTGCAAAACGCCATCTCGTGCTTGCTTGCCACTACGACTCAAAATTCTTTGGACAACAGTGGCAGGGCAGAGTGTTTGTGGGAGCCACTGATTCAGCTGTGCCTTGTGCCATGATGTTGGAGCTGGCACGGGCCCTGGATAATGAGCTGCAGTTAATCAAGGTAGTTCTTTTGTTTCATTTTCATTTGCCTTGCCAACAGCAACAGGCCTTGGGGCATTTCCACATTCTTTTCCATAGCCTGCATGCTGGGTTCTCTGATTGCTGTGCTTGTAATAAATCTTCCATTGACTCCAAGAACAAACAGAGATCAGTATCTACTACTCTAAATTATATTTCACATTAAAATTTCTTATAAAAAGGGCGGATATCTGAAAGTTATCGGTATAAACATATACCATATAAAAATAACAAATGATACATGAATAATAGATGTTTTGTAGACTTGGAAAGGTGTAATGCTACTTTCTATCTAAAAGGCACAGAACCTGACTCAGAAGTTCCTATCATATCCAGTAACATCTAGGATCATTGAAAAGTTTTGTTGCATTTTGAATCCTGCAGAAATCTCTCAGTTGTATTCTGCTTTGAGACACAGATGAACTAATTGTTGTGCAGAAGAGTCACACTCAGGTCCCCCCATCCCACAAGGATTTCAAGTTTTTCTTCTTAAATTTTTTTTACAAATTTGAATGGTTTATTTATGAAAGAAGTATAATGTCATCAGTCTGTGTTACCTATGCTATGAGAATCTGTTTCAAAGGGCTGCAATTGCTTGTTCTAGCACTAAAATCTAGCACAAAAATCTGTTGAGCCTACAAACTCTTAAAGTCTGTCGGATTACAAATTTGTAGGATTACGGATTCACGAGTGCCATCTACTGGTTCAGTATTCAGTATTTACAGAAAAATAATTCTCATACATTTACAGAGGTGTTACAGGAAAAGGTCTCTCAAATGTGAGAGACACTTTACAAAGTGTCAGGAGTACACTCAGCTCAGCTATTAGGATTACTTGTCGACAGGAATTTCCAGAAACTGATTTGGTGCCTTCTGATATGCGAATATTTAAGAATGAGAAGATGAAGATTATGCCAATATTTTTAATCACAAAACAAAAAAAACCCTCCTGTAATACAGAAGCTTTCATTCAGAAGCTTCATTTATAATAAATGTGCCTGGTGATTATTTATGAAACAACCTGCTCACTGACTTTAAGACTGGCATTTTTCACTATGAATACACTATTTTACAATGAAAATTGGTTTTATCATCTAAGATGACAGCATTTGACAAAAAGGCAACTACTTTTCACAGGCCACCACTTGTACAGTCTGTTATCAAAATATACTTTGGGATCCATCTGCTTAATACATTAGTTATGATGTTTTTGCTCTGCTTATGGTAGCACAACAGACTTTGCTATGTTTTCAGCCAAATCTATTTATACTTTGACTTGAAGCTGTGATTTTTATGTTGGTGCTTCTCCAGTTATAACTTACTTCTCCAGAGTTAGTTTAAAATTATTGGGCAAAGACTGTCTTCATTATTAAAATGTGTTAAGCAGTAATAGTAATAATAACACAAGTACTACATTCTAAAACTCACATAGCACTGATACAGTTTCCTCCAGAATGTAATGCAAAATGACTGCTGCCCACAGAGCTCTGTCATGTGCAAAGGACAAAGGGCAGCACGCCATTGCCATTAGAGAAATCAATATACCACTGTGGGCACAATCAATACCATCTTGCCTGCGTGACTGACATGTTATAGAAGCTTCTGTTCAGATTGCATCAGCTCCAGCTATTTGGGAGTTGTAGCCCATACAGGACATGACTGCTGCCAGTGACCCCACCTTTTTAACCACATCATGCAATTTTACTTGAAGCAGTGTTAATTCATAGAGGGCTTGAAATATTTATAGCGACTGTCAAGACTACAATTCTCAAACTGTTCATTTATTGGAACCAGACTGGCATTTTCCGGGCTATGGATTATTAGGAAATTCTGACAATTCAAATGAGGCTTCAAATAGTAGACTCCCTCTACACTAGGAATAAATTTCATACAAATGTCTTTTTTGTGACATTAAACACATTTATCATATATATTCTCAGGTTTTAGTGCTGTTATATTTTGGTTATTGAAAGGAAAAGACATATCTGACATATCCACTCTCTTTGCTCTGGTTTAGCACAAAATTACCTCAGTGATTGCAAATTCCCCTGAATGAAAAGAAGGGGCTGAAAGAACCATCAACTTGTCAAATACATAATTCACCTCCACTGATGCACAGCTGTAGCAATTACATTAATCCTTGTGATGCAATCAAATAATGATATTAGCACTCCCATCAGGTGTTGTTACTGACATGTCCCCTCATTATTTGAGATAATGTTGCTGCTACCTGGTTTTGCAGGTCTCAAGGCTCAGGTCACGTCCTCCAAAGTCAGAAAAGAAACTTTTATCCAGTACCAAAATTATATGAGACTGGAGAATGTGTCACTGTGTTAGATAAATAACAATTACCTTGACTGATGACTACCACTATTACACCATAATAACATCCAAAGAAAGGTTTGCATAGGGAACCTTGATAATAAACCCTTATTTGTGTTACTTACATGACTACAGTATTTGCCCTTTATTTAATGTTCTGGCCAGAATCAATTAGTTTTACTTTTAACTTCCTCCAACAGGCCAGCTCAACATCAAGACCAGACCTTTCCCTTCAGTTGATCTTTTTTGATGGTGAAGAAGCCTTTGTTCGGTGGTCTCCTTCCGACTCCCTCTATGGATCTCAACACTTAGCTCAAAAAATGGCATCGACTCCACACCCACCTGGTTCAACAACCACAAACCAGCTGCAGGGCATAGTAAGCGGCTCTTCCCTTTCTAAGGACTTTCCTCCTTAAGGAACAATAGTAAATGGCATTTGTAAAAATATTTAATTAATAGGTAATTGGCCAAATTCCCAAGAAACCACGACCCCTCTGAAGTTAAAGGAAGAAGCAAGCTTCTGGAAACATTATGAAATATGTTAGAGAATTGGGAAGAGCTTTTCAGGGGATTAGACCTGCTGCATGCAAGTATGAGGAAAAGCCATAGAAATATCAAAATACACAGTTTATTAGAATATAAACTAGGATACCCACCTTCTTCAGGGAAAGATAATTCAAAGTGATAAGGAAAGAGCACAAACAGCATTGGCCTATGAACAAATCTCCCGTAGCTCAGTACTAAGCTACAGCAACCTCTGTATCCCTCTGATTCTTACTAACATTCTGGTTGTCTGTTCCCTCTACTTTCCCTGTTTACTGCTGAGGCACTTCTGTCACTGCTTCTTGTGACTCATAAAATGGCTTTCCCTTGACAGACTTTGTTGTTCTCAGGGGAAAAAGCAATTTCCTCTTCTTTCTCCCCACCTACCGCTGTTTTTCTTTTAAAGAGATATAACACACAAATTGCAGGCTAAGCTATGCAGCCTGCTTCAGCTCGAGGAACAGAGGAATAGCCTGGCCTTGCCCTCCTTGGGAGGACAGCAAAATGAATCAGATTGGAATCAGGTTCTGCTAGTGAATTCTCCTCAGGCACCACACTAGAAAGGCAGATCTTTGGCCAGGGCTAGCAAAGACCTGCTCATGAGCTATACAGGAAGCCAAGAGTTTCATTGCTGCTGCTGATGTTATAGGAAAGAGTTCTGCACTAAAGATTCTTTCTTGTCTAGGACCTGTTTGTACTACTGGATTTAATTGG
This sequence comes from Agelaius phoeniceus, assembly GCF_051311805.1. Taxonomy (NCBI): domain Eukaryota; kingdom Metazoa; phylum Chordata; class Aves; order Passeriformes; family Icteridae; genus Agelaius; species Agelaius phoeniceus. The sequence continues at coordinate 82,582,149 of NC_135267.1, forward strand.
TGCACGAAACCCAGTCTTTCCCAATTATTTTCCAAACACTCTTCGATGGTTTCAAAGGCTTCAAGCAATTGGTAAGCAGAAGGATATGGGTTTTGAATGAATTTCAAAACCAAGTGAGTAGTTTCTGAGTGTATTTAGCTCTGTAAATCAGATTTTTAGATTAATTTTCTGGTTTACAGTAAGAATCTTTGATAATGTAAATGTGAAATATTAAACCTATATGAAGATTTTGATAGTTAATGAAACATCTGAGGAAGACTCTCAGACATTTGAAAGCAACAAAACAGATTATATTGCTGATTGTCATTCTGTGGCACTTGGCAACTGCTTCACTTGTGTGTTTTTGTTCTCACTCCTGTAAAATTATGGTAATAGTTAATATTTGGATGACCAGTTCCGAGGTCTTCCAAATATTAAACAAATGCAAAAGACAGTCACCACTGTGCCATGGAAAAAGCTTCCATGTGTGAGGAAAAATAATTCAAACGTGCCAACGTTCCTCATTGTCCAAAAATTGTAATAATCACTTTCATTGTGCATTACAGAGCAGAAGCTACACAACATGAATCTGCTGAAGAATCACCCTGTTCAAAGTCAGTATTTCCACAGTACTTTACATCGAGGCTTGGTTGAAGATGATCACGTCCCATTTTTGTTAAGAGGTGCCAGAAATTCTTATAATTTGTATATGTTCAGTAAGAAATGCATAATTTAGTAAATGAGCAAATGCGTATGCTCCTGTTTTTTCAAGCTTATTTGCTGCAACTTGAGGCTTCTGAATCCAACTTTGAGCTTTGACATAACACCTAATGGAAAAAATTGATTCCTTAGTGGTATGCAGCTGAAAAATCAGAGAGAAAAAGAAGTAAAACAGCAAAGAGGCTGAGAAAAAAAATGCTCCTCCCCAAAAGCAATTGGGAAGCAGAAGACTGATTTCATTCCTCTTTTACCTACAAGCTGCAGTACATATAGGTGGCTTAATGTGTATGTGTGTATATATATATATATATATTACACACACATATGTAATGCAGTGATACAGTTCCTTTATCTGAGGGCAACACTGTCTCTATTTTACAAAGTAAAAATAAGAAACCCTATTTTACGATTTATGTAGAGAACTAAAAAAATGCTTCAAAAATATTCAATCTTAACACTTTCACAAAAACATGGTAATCAGTTTTCATTTTGAGGAGCTGCAGTGATTTCTCTGTCTTTCTGTAGCTCCTAAAGATACAATGCAAAGAATCTCAAAAAAAAAAAAAAACAAACAACAAACCCCATAACTCCCAACAAGTAGCTACAGATTACTTTAAAAAAAAAAAAAAGAAAAGAAAAAAAGAAGAAGGAGGGAAAAGTATTCAAAGGAAAGGAAGGTAGCAGCTTTACACAATACACTCTTTAATGATGGGATGCAGTCACAAGCATCAAAACAAGAGAAGGTAAAAGGAAGCTGCAGGGACACACCCTATAAAGCAAGCTTATTGAGTAGTTACCTGACTCTGTTGCTAAATGGCTTAACAGAACTTCTAAAATATTTCTTCTCCAAATTTCACTTTCCTTTTTATAGGGGTTCCAGTCCTGCATCTGATTCCATCCCCTTTTCCTGCAGTATGGCATACCATGAAGGACACAGAAGAAAACCTTGACAAAGCCACTATTGACAATCTCAACAAAATCCTGCAAGTGTTTGTACTGGAATATCTCAACCTATGAAAGACAAAACATCAACAAATTGTACTCCATTCACACTACTGTTTGCCCACCTTCACACTTGCTATTTAATTGCATTGGAGAGTACCAATGTGAAGAAAAATGTGATAGCTCTTGCTAGACTGATTATTGATTGAGCTGTTCATGGCCCATTGATCCAGTAGCCAAATAAGATACCATTAAATAAGACCTAGCTCAGCCTGGAAAGAATTTGATCTTTCCATGTTTTGTGTCTGAATAAAAAACCTCTAGAATCTTTCCAAATTGTTATCACTGTTTTTTGTCACGTATTGTGATCCCAGGAGGGAACGCCTCATGACTTAATTGTATGATATATTTTTACAAGGTGCGACCAACTTTTGCAGTGTTCAGCTGCAGAAATTTACACCATGTTATCAAAAGAGGCAAAAATCACACTATAGGAGACTTCTACTTTGAGCTGAACAAAACCACCTCATGCTGAAATGAGTTGCTAGAACTCCTGACACACAGATGTGATTTTTAATCCTCTCTGGTCCCTCTCCTCCTTCCCCTACAAAGGTGGCTGCAAGGGTTTTTCTCTGCAGACAGCTGACCCCCAGAAAACAGAACAATAACCCAAATTCAGCTTTGCCCCTATCATTTGTTGGATATTTGTTGATGGAGAAGGGTGGTGGGGGTGATGCTAACAGGAAGGTATGTGGGGGTTTCCCTGCGCTCTGACTGCAACACAGGAGACATAAACAAAAGATCAGGTGGTGTGTGGGAGCAATGACGCAGTACACACCATTCAGTCACGTGAGAATCATTCACAATTTGACCCAAAAAACCTCCAAACCACCACCCACCTGCTGTTTTTAATACAGACCACAACAAAAATACTCATATCAGCAAAGTGATCACTTTAGAAACTATAGTTTATCTAAATAAAATTTTAAAGGCAAAGTGTTATCAAAAATAAAATGTTATTAAAAGCAAGACAACAGTTTAGGCACCAAAAAGATACCAATTTAACAACCCTGTGCTTTTACATTCCTTACTGGAATTATTCAACAGATTTAGTGTAACATTGGCAAAAAGAAAGTCTGGAATGAGATCAATGAAAACCAGAAAAACAATATTCAAAAGCTACTGACAGAATTATGGTTTCCACTGGGGAGAAAGGGATGAAAGCATTTTAAGGGGAAAAAAAAAATCAGGCTGATAGGAGATGAACTGAGGGGAAAAAGTCAATATTTTACTCCTCCAAACTTCTTCCCTGCAAAGTTCTACCCTGAGCAAAAAGAATTAAAAAGGAGGTAAGCAATGGAGTTGTAGGCATGTCAGATTTGGCCTCTATTTTACCATTTTCCTAACACAAATATTTTGGAACTTAAGACACTATTTACATCCATATTATAAAGTTGTTACAGAAATAGGTATTTACAGCAGTGAAAATTTGTAAAATTTTTCTATTACAGGATAGCCTGAAAATTAAATTTAATCTGATTTTAAATTTAATTCTGATTTGGTAGCTCAAAGATGAAACAAAAGCATTTTTTTCTTTTCCTATCACTTTAACATTGGTGAGAAACATTTGTCTTACCTGAAACTTCTGAAATAGAATACTATGAAAATTCCAAAAAATTAGACAGATTATTTTCAGGTATTACTGTATATCTGTGTAAACATATCAAAGCTTCTTGAACTCTTCATAATGAAATTCTCTTCTACCTCAGCCCATGAGAAAATAGTCTAGAAAATTACATTAAATCTTCTGAAGTTTGAATACTTTGAGCAGTAATAAGGCATCTTCATACCCTCCTAAGTGGTGAAGAAAGGTAACAGAATGGCTAAATATAGAAATAATAAACATGAATTCGTGTGGCTGATTTGTTTTGGTGAACTCTTGTGGTACTTCATATTTTGGAGGACCTCTGTGCCTCTGAGAATTTGAAAGTTAACTTAAAACATGCTTCATTGTGAAATATTGGCTCAAGGGGTTGTTATAACTGGGAAAAGCCTGGGTTTTTTAAATCTCTATGAAGACTTAGCTGAAGCCATAATTTAACCATGTGGTACACCAAATCATGCCAATTTTGTCACTAAATTTTTACTGCCTGAGCATGCAGTAAGAGTTATGTTTATCTTGAGTTATGTTTACTCAGTCCAAGGCAATGAGACACAGGTTGCTGTAATATGATTCAATATTTCTCAAAATGTGAAGAAAACATGAAAAGGCTTGGGTTTTTGGGTTTTTTTTTTTTCTTCCCTCCCTGGGTTTCATGTTTGGGGTTTTTTTGATACAGGAAAAAAAGGCCATCTCCTAACTGGATGTTAGCCCTGGAAAAGTTTACTTACAGAGGGAAGGGTCATTATCTTAGCAATTTCTATGATCCATCATTCATTTAAAAAATAATTGCTGGAAGGAAAACTTACATCAACCCAGTAACCATGTGAATCCAATAGTGTAAGTTCTTAAAAGCACAAGAAGTAGCCAGCAAGGCAGACATGGCACAAGGTTGGTTTTCATTGCTACTAAGGCAGGGGAGAGGGCAAAGTCAAAAGTTATTTCATAAAATGCCCAAAAAACCAAAAAACACAAGCAAAGCGACCAAGACTGGTATCTCTTCTACTCTCAGTTTCAACACTGAGTATGATTAAATCCAGATCCATTGGGTCTGGACAAGCACAGGACAGATAATCAGTCCAGAATTCAGAGACAGGCTTTGTGTTGAAAAACCTATGGCTGGATAGTTTCTCCTTCCCTGCTGGATGATGGCAGCAGGGGTTAGAAATCAATAGAGGACTTCAGTTAATCTAATCAGTGTAATTGCTGCACAGGTTCTCACCTTGAAAAGGATGTGTCATATCTCAGCCAAGGGGAAAGGAATAAAAATCAGTTTACCAGCCACAAAAGGGTGTCACTGGCTTTGTGTGCCAAAGGTGTCTGTGGTTACCACCTGGGTGAAGGGAATGCAGAACAGAATGAACTCAAGAGCCATCACTCAACATGTAAAGCTGAAAAACCCTCCCATATTATGGTAGTTATTTGTCTTATGATAGGAGCTCTGGCTCCTTCTGTATCAGGACAAGGCAGTTTCTCACAAGAATCTGAAGCCAAATAATGGTACATGCCCCTCAAACTCTCTGAATCTGGATGCATTTACCTACAAGTGATGTGGTCTTGTGTGATCACAGCTGGAACAACTTAAGGGGGTAAGAATGCCAAATTCTCTGGCAAACAGAAATGACAGCAAGAACCAGTCTTCTTTTCTCTCTAGCTGAAACAGCATTCCTAGCATTAGGAATGAAGATTATATAAATTATCAGTTCTTATTCACTATGTATCAAATAAACATTTAGATTATGATCACCTAACAGCAAAACACAGTTAGAAAAGGCAAAATGTACAAAAAACCACTTTCTATAGAATTATTCCAAGGACCCAGTCTACACTGGTAGTAGACCCAGCAAAACAGTTCTAAAGTTTGACATACCTGCTCATTGAGACTGAAGTATCACCTGAGAGCATCACTTAAACAATATATAGAGAAAGATAACTGTAAAATCTTGTACACAAATTACCACTTTTCCCTTGTCATTTACGAATTACACTGATTTTATTTTCCTCATATAAAAGGAGACATTTTACTCTGTGCTGATTTAACAAATATTCTAATATATTCATAACAATAAAGCAGCTAAAAAGCTCTTCTAATATCTAAAAGAATCTTTATCATCTGCACATATGATATATACTGTAAACAATCACTCAAAAAAGTATTTTTGTTAAAGTGATTATATTGCACTCAGAATTCTGGGATTCTCACCCTCCCTTCTCATCTTAAATCAGAGATCAGCTTCATTTTTTAATAAAATGGAGATTTAATTTTCTACTGAAAACAAGTAAGCATGCATTTAACATAATACAATGTATTGAAAATATCAGAAAAAGTGATATCAAGTGATTATGAAACTGGAGTAAGGAACAATTCTTAACCAGGCCACACAAGAGTAGTGTATTGTAAACATTCTGCTGGCTCTAAGGTGTTGCAGATGCTGTAGAAAGTGCAGTCTAGCCCAGCACCCAAGAGGTACAGAGAATCTGTTCAAGTGTTCTGTACTTCAGTGAATTTCCATGCAGCAATAGCACATGTAATAGGTCACAGAAAGACAGGATAATGGACCACAGGTGATTACTGAGTTAATACTGACCTCACAGAAACAGAGCCAATCGTTCTAACTTCATTGCAATCTTTAAATGCAAGTTTGCCAGGTCATTACATTTCCTAACAGAGCAATGAAATTTTCACTCTTGCTGCAAATGAAGTACAGAACTAGATTCCCTACTTGTACTTACATGGACAGCATCCTAGTTGGCAGCCTGGGCACTACCCTCAGCCTGAAACATCCCCAAAAGATACATCTCCATCATGCAGAATGTCACCTTGCTTTTGCAAGAATGACTCCCTCGTCCAAGCACTGGCTCAAGAAACACAGGTCATGGAGAGGGGGGAAAAATAGAAATATTCTTATACAGAAAAAGAAAAATAAGTCCTCAGCCAGTGAAGAGGCCACAGATTTTTAAAATTAAAATGAATGTTGTTTTCTCCACTCAGATCTACATAAGAAAGATTTCTTCATCAAAGCAATTATCTTCAGGTAACATAGTATCTTTGGAATCCCTGAGATACCACAGCTCCATGTAACCACCTCACAGAAGTGGAGTGACTGACTTAGCACACAGATGAACAAGGTGGAAGCCAATATATAGCACCCTGAGTTACAAGTGAAACAACAGGAATGGGCAACCCATTCCCAGACGGCCAAGAGATGCAGAAGAATATGCAGAGGAGCAATTGTAATGTAGATACTGCACAGGGGAACAGAAAAAAAAATGAAGTATTTCTAAAAGGCCTTTCCCTGTTGTCAGAGCAGAGAAGGAAAAGACAGCAGTGAGAGGGAAGAGCTCTCTGAGAAAGGCCCTGGAGAAATGCAGACAGCTCAATGTACAGTTAGACAGTAATGCAAAAGCACAAGTGGTCTTGCTCCAAGTGTGCCCCAAAGGTTAAGCACTCCAGCAGTGACTACAAACTCTCAGCGATCACTGACCTGTACTCTGGATTTAAACCAGGAATATAAATATATTACTTTTCCCCCTGGAACTATTAAAAAAATACAAAGAGGAAAATACAAAGTCACAATCAAATCATAGAATACTCCCCATAGTCAAAAATGAAATACTGGTTTCAGAAACAACAGTCATCTGTTCTGTATCCTTAATAGGGTAAAAAAGAGGTGCTTGTAAAATCTTAAGTTTTAAGTATTTTATTTCCCAGTATATTGCTAAATAATTCTGCAGTTAAACCAAAAAGTAAGAAATATCAGAGATGAGTATGGAATACTTCAACTAGAAAATGGTTGCTGAACCATCTGAGTTTCTATAAAAGCATCAATAAAAATGTAAAAACACGGTATCGCAAAATCAATTACAATCTGAAATGCCAGATTGCCTTCACAATGGCCACAACATGAATATTGATGGATTTTTGCAACCAAAACTGAATTGTGATTTGGCCCAAACATGGCTTAATACAGCAATCAAACATGTCTGAAAATTGGGGCTTGTATTTCTGCCATTTCCTATTCTCTCAGCTATTCAGCATCCAGTAACTCTCATGAGGAAAAAAAAAATGCTACCTGGTCACAATTTTATTATTTTATGGAGTTGTGCTGCATCTCAATACATTCTTGGATAAACGAAGAAAAGTGGATAAAAAAGATGAGTAGAAATAGACACCCTATAAAAACTACTTGTAAAGTATTGTAAATCTGCAAAATATCTGTGGCATTACACAGGCTACTGCTGATGCGAAGGAAAAAACTGCTTTTTAACCACTTCATGAATATGAACAATGCACTTGTTCCCAGCCATTCAGAATGATGTGACATTCCAAATGTTTATAAAAATTGGGTAATAAAAGAATTAAGTCAATACCCTTAAGTATAATAAATAATGGTGTTTATTATGGTCGGGGCTGACCACGAGCGTTTGTCCCATATCTGCCTGGGACATTTGCAAAACCAGTTCTGAATCCTTGAGCTGCTCCAATTCCTGGTATTCCAAGTCCTTGACTGAGTACACTGCTGTAGGGTGCAGATCCATGATTAAAGCCCAATCCATAGGGCTTTGTCTGGGTGTTAAGAAGGATGACTGGACTCACATTTTTGCCTGGTGTGTTAAAAGAAAATTCTGGTGGTGGGCTGCTGGGCTTAGCTGGAGTGGAGGTAACAGGGTTCAAATTGTCAGCAGCTTTCAAAGATGGCATTGGAATAACGTGATGATCCGAAAGGTTCAGAATGTTGTTTGTGATAGGCACAGATGATAAGGTAGGTCTGATCCAGTCATCTTTGAAAATCTGAACAGTCAAGGTAGAGACCAATGTGTATAATCTGTTAGTGACATGGGCAAGGACCATTTGCTCATTCGCGTCTCTCCGAATTCGGACATGGACTGATCCAGCCTAGAAAGTGATAAAAACAAGTTGGCTGTTAATTGTTACTCCAATAAAGATTCCCCACATGCATTCAAGAAGAGGCAAATCATCCTGCAGAGAATTACACAAAGACCTTTTGCAGTGGAAACTACTGACTAAATTAAGAACCTTATTACAGGATACATTCTGATCTTTCCTAATGTGTTGCTCTCCTATGAACATAGCAAGATCATCACTCAGGAAAAGCGAGTCTTAGAACCAAACTATACACTACAACATGTGTTGGCAGGAAAGGCAACAACTGGGGGAGAAAAATGGCTCAAAAGAGCAAAATGCAAATTTAGGCATAAGTGGCAGAACAGTAAACTGAAAGCTATTTTTACATCAGAAATAGAGAAGAGATGCCTTTTTAGTTGTTTTAAGAAGGGTAGCATACTGTAAGAAACCAGTGAAGAAATATTCTAAGAGTCTTAATTTTCCAGCTGTCACAAAATAACTGCATCAACTTAGGAGTAACCAAGTTCTGAGTGATCATTCTGTATCACAAAAAATACCCCTTCATTTCTTTAAGCTTACAGTATTATTGGTACACAACTGTAATTATTTTGCTCTACCTTCTCTCTTAGAAATGCTGAAAACATATGATTCTACTGTCTATTGTAGACCTTTGGTGCTTGAAGGGTTACAGTTATTTCTCTCTTCCTGGACAATTTACACTAACACACCACTTTGAAAAATGTTTTTTCCATTGTTTGTCATTTTCTTCACTCCAAAATATGAAAGGAATTCTACGGTTGCAAAAATGTATGCGTTAAGCCAGAACTGCAGTATACATTAATAACATTAATCAACAACAAAGCTTTAAAAAAATGTAAAGGACAGAGGAAGAGAAGTTTTGCAATAAAGCATACAGACTGAGTACTGACTCCATCAAATGTTTTTATAGTTCGTATTTCAGAAGAAATATCCTACTTTATGTAGATTAAAAAATTTAAGTAGTATCTGACAACAAAGGCTAGGAAGATAATAAAGGCATAACTTACCAAAGTGCCAAAACCTAATGTCCAGAAATGCTCATTTCGAACTTCCAACACACCATCCAAAGTTGAAACCTAATTTTACACAAACATCCACAAATATGAAAATAAATTAGAAGGTTCAAATCCCTTTAGAAATGTATTTTTATACATAACTGAGTAACAAATAATTTTCAGTAGTGCAATAAAAGTTCCATACGGAGAACAGATGATGTCTGTTAATGTCACCAATGCTTATCTATCGCACTTTTGCTACCCTTAAACATCCAAATCCATCAGAAAAGTTTTAAGGAACCTATTTCAAGTAACTGTTGCTGCCAAACTGAAGTATGTTCTCCACTTGATATGCTGTAATTCAACAGCTGCCTGTACTCCTTTTCCTCCTTCAACTCACATTTGTAAACCACTTCAATAGTAGCTCAAATTTAAATAAAAACAGCCTGCACTTAGACAGATTTGTTCCAGATACCTAAAAGACACTATTCATCTTGGAAAACAAGATTCATATTTTCTACATGCAGCTAAAAAAAATATTTAAAAATAATTTTAGCAAACTTCTTGGACTAGTCAGAAGAATTCTTCACATTCCTGAATGCTTATTAGCTGTACACACTGTGCTGTGTATTATACTGACTTACCTCTCTAAGAAGTTTATCTAACTGGCCAATCACATGAGGTGGGGTCGTCTTCAAAAAGAAGAAGAAAAGAAAGTAAAAGTTAAAATAAAGATTAACTGGCCTTGTTCAAGTAAGAGAGACTTTAAGTCTGGTCTACCCACACAAGAGACCAATGGCATTTTCATCAAATTCTTATCAATTTGTGATGCATATCTGCACAACCTTTAACATTCTTACAGCACATCACAAATTCCCATGGAAACACTTCCTATCTGCAAGCTTAAAACAGATGTCAAGAGTTTTTGTTTGTTTGTTTGTTTGTTTGTTTTAAATGAGGCCATTTAACAGAACCAAAACCACAAAACCTGTTGATTTGTGAGGCTGCCTTACCTGGAGTAGTACTTTCCCACTGTAGACACTCATGGGATACATGGTACCAAATGTCATCAAAGCAATTGCTATAGCAGAGGCTGTGTCCACAGCAAAATAATTGCTAGGGAGAAAGAGCAATTTTAAAGAAACGCTGGTATTTATGTTTTTGAGAGGCAGAACAACTTCCTTAGATTCTTTTTTCATTCTTTTAAATTATATACACTTACAAAATTTTACATATGCTAATCTCATTTAAACTCTCATTCATCTTGGACAGCAGACAGATGCATTCACAGAGTTGCAATTCCATTCATACAAAATACAGCTCTACATCAGATCATTCCTCTCATGCAAAAAATGTATTTTCCCACAGACTGGATACAAAAAGAGCTACTGTTTTAAAACAACAACTGCACATACTTGATTTCAATGAGCATGTATGTAATGCAAAGAGCCAGAGCTCCAGCAATATCAATCAAGACAAAAGGGTTCATCCGTGGCAGAAAGATGCTACTCAATCCTGGGATGATTCCACAAATACTGCAACAAAACAGAAAAAGCAGTTGTCAGCCAGCTCTTCATCACTACTTTGAAATTCCAAAATTACACCCATTATTTAGCATTTGACTACTAACACACCTTGCTGTCATAGCACATGATGAGCACTGTAAAGGCCCCACTAAATCTGCTCAAAGGCTGCTGTCAGCAGAAATTAATCAAGAGTTTTTTTCTGGGAACACAACTCTATGATATAGCTGTATCAGCTGTCTGCAACACAAGTGCTTCGTGGGTTCAATACTGGTATTACAGAGATGTACACAGTGAGAGATTTGTGTATCACCTGTCTTCAATACATCTGCCACCTTGGTATGCCAAAGGGTCCAAAAGTCAAAGCTAACTAATTCATGGAGTCCGAAAAGAGGAAGAAGACCAGCTAGTTGAATAAGAGGAGACCAAAAAAATGCTTGAGGGAATGCTGGGAAAATTATTTCTCTATGGCTATCTCCTCTCAATGAGAGTATGAAGAGAGAAAGGAGTTTCTGTACTTCCCAGTGAATCTAAGTGTATGTCATGTCCTGGAAAATTTCAAGGCAAAGACAACATGAAATATTTTGTTGCTATGGTTAAAATCAACCTATGTTTAGACATCATGTGCTGGCCTGCTTCCCTAAGAATTTTCATTAACATAATTATATACAGGTGCAGATATTTTTTAATCAGCACTGCTTCACATAACACATCTGAAATAGCTGTATACATACTAATTCAATGGTGTTTTACTCATATTGGCTTAACTATATTACTCTTGATCTGGGACTCCAAGTTATCCATCAGTGTCCTTTCCCTTAAAGCTGTGTTTCTACACTGGTAAGAGGGAAGTTGTGCAACTGTCTGTGATTGGTATCCACCTTTTTTTTTTTCAAATAAAACTTGGAAACCTAATTATTAGTCTTCCAAAAATATTTCACAGATTTTGGTTCTGATGATGTAACATCTTATACCCATATAAAATCACTTCTTCTGTTACCAAGTCAGCATTCTCTGCTCTCCTTAACTGTAAAAGAGATCACGAGATGCAGAAACAGATGGGTTTTGAAGCATACTTAACATGTTTTACAACTTGGTTTAACATTTTTCTTTTGATCCTGACAGATAGTTGGAAAAAACATCTATGGATTAAAATAAACTTCCCTGACATCTGACAAAACTATTTGCAAACAATGTTATCTTGCATTCAGATATCCAATACAAACAAGACAGTTAACAGACAAGATGAATGAACAACACTGCTTATATCCCTGGAAGACACAGACTTTCCAGTTTCCTGTTGGACAGGTGAGCAGTTTCCATAGCTATGGTTCAGTGTGTAACCTGTTTCATCACATTTAAACTCAACCACCTGAAACATTCATCCAGCCCACAAAGCAAATAAACATAAATTATTACAAAATATATCACTTGGTAATGCGTGCTGTGAAATGCAGTTCAAATATGTACAGGATAATGCTAGTTTTCCTATTCTCACCCAAAGAGAATCACATACAATGTACTGAACATTTTTATTCAAAAGAAAAGACACCCAGAAACATCAATCCAACAGAAACAGATCTATCTGGGAAATATGGGAAACAATGTTTGCTCCAGAGTTCATACATGAGACCTGCAGTAGGTAAAGCTATTTTAAAAGCTCTAATACAAATTTGTGCCTCAATATCCCTCCAAAACGTTATTATACACACAAAACCAACACTGCCTTCCAGAAGCTAATGATTTTGAAAACAATATAAAGCTAATGATTTTGAAAACAATATAAAGCTTCACCTTCTACTAAGATCTGCAACATGTTCCTGAAGCCAACTTGTGCTGGCAGCTGCAAAAGAAAAAAGGTAATAAAGTTACCACAATTTTAAGTACCACTTTAAAGTTACTACATTTTAAAGTACACACAAGTTTTATTTTAAGGGAAGAATTCAACAAATACAGTGTGAATGAGTAAATATATTTCAACAGATACCCTGGCACTTGAAAAATGACCCAAGTCTGTCTTTTCCAGGCAGCAAGTATAACATCCAGCTCTCATAATAATCTGAACTGATTAAGTACAAATATAATTGCAGGCTATAACCATTATCTTTTATATAATATAGTGTAAAATAGATTTTTATAACTATGGACAATTTACAGGACAATTACAACAGAACAATTTACAATTGCAGGAATGACTGCAAAGCTACTTCACAATGAAAAAGGTAAAAGAGCTTTTCATTTACCAATGAAAAGGAAAAAAGAACTATTGCATTAACTTATATTTTAATCCATTAATACATCAAGAAAATGTGTTGAAAGTTCTGGTATTTGTCACATGACCTTCACTGGTTGCATTCAAAAAATTGAAAATAAAGGACACTGCAGCATTAAAATAATATCATATTAATTACCTCAGACTACTCAGAGTCTTATAACCAAAGTGGAGTTGAAAATCAGATGGCAATTCTACTGCACAAAGTTACATTAACAGAGGTAACAGTAATATACAACCACTAGTTAAGGAAGTTACCAGACAAGTTATACCTTGATAAAAATAGGAACATTAACATTTTTTTCTCAATTCTTGTTACAGTCTAATTTATCACATACCTTCAGAGACATAAGCAAAAGGCTTATTCTTAATGGAAAGCATTGTAAATAAGTTGAAAAAGAGAGCCACGAAAGTACCAACCAGCAGTCGTCCCCTAGGGAGGGGAAAAAAGGTGTCTTAATTTCCCACCATCACAGAACGTGTCATCAAGCTGTAACTACCAATAACAGTATCAAAGTATTTTCCTTGGTGTTCACTGAGGCTGAAGACCAGCAGGATAAACTAGTGTAATATTTAGTAACCAGCAGTGTGTAATCATTGTAAGGGTTATACCAGATCACTGAACTTCGTACTTTATTGTTATCACACAACGCTCATAATGTTGAGTAACAGCTCTTAACCAATTGCATATTTGCACACACACACACACACACATATATATATATATTTGCCCTTTGAAGATAAAAACACATTGTCCCCTCAGCAGCACAGCTAAGAAGCTTAGCTTTCTATGGAATTATGCCATATACCCCCAGCCTCTTCTAGAACTACTTCAACATACATCCCACATCCCCTTCCTTTGCCCCGTAACACTTTCTTTTCCTCTTCCCTTGGTCTTTATAGTCTGAACCCTCTGAAAGCTTCAGTTCCCTGGTGACCACAGCATCCTTCCCCCCCCACATACCAGGCCTTCCAATAGGCCACAAGAAAAAAAAAGGAACTAGGAAAAGCAGCAATGTGTAGTTAGATCGCTATTTGAGAGAACATGAGCATTAAATTTCAATTGTACCTTGAAAAGAACTGTTTGCAGTATAGCCTGCACATGGTTTGAAACAAATGCTAATGCACCGAAAGCAATTTGGTACTGAAAGTACTTCCATAACTAATATATGTCAGATATGAATTAGAAACATAAAAGGACAACAACACATTTTACATGCCAAAATAATTTCTTACGTGTGTATCTCAGGCTGTTCCAGAAACCGCTCCGCACTACAAGAACAATTGAAAATCTGAGTTATATTCACACAGTAAAGCCTTGATACCTGAAGCATGTTTTTACAGTTCCTTAGCATTAGCTGCCATTCATAAACAAAAACTGATAAAGTACTGCAAAAAATTGATTGCTCAAATAAACACAGCAACTTTTATAAGCAAAGAAAGCATTTAACACTGAATCAAAGCAGATGTTATTTAGACTTCCCAAATATTTCCAAACTGTGCCAGCTACCATGAACGCTGCCTATATGATAAAAATATGCTTGTAAATGAACATGCAAAAAAATATTGCTACTGGCACCACCACCAGTGTTGGTGATTATAACAAACTAAGTCTGAAATTCCTGACTTACAGCCTCACACTAAGCAAGGTCAAATAAAGCAGGCATTGGATACTGGGGTGGAGGTACAGATCTTTTTTCGCACACCAGTGAGTTAACAAATGAGCTTCAGCTGTAACAGAAAAACCTGCTAAGTTTGTGGAATTTCCTAAAATTGATGTTGGAAAACTTAGAAGTTTTGACAAAGGGTGATTCATTCCAGTGGACTGCCACTTCAATACATTGACCTTATAGTCTAAAGTTGCTAAGTTGTTAATACAGCCCTTTACACAGAAAATAGAGCACTTGAATAAAATAAGGGAAGGAATATCGTTGCAGTTTTAAATTCCACATGTTAACAAAAGCCTCTTCATCTTTAAAAACAAGAGTAATGTTTTAGGCTAACCTCCTGAAATACAAATGCTCCCAAGCATACATGGTATGGCAAACAAATACATCAGCAAACTTAGAGGGAGTGAAGAAGTTGATGCTTCAAACATTCAGCTCCTTGATATATTATGAAGCTGCTTTGACTTCAAAAATGAACAGAAGTAAAAACAAAAGACTTTTATTTGTTAATGAGCTTACAAAAGTCAAGATGCATAAGAAAATGCATTAAATTAATTATTCAACCTTTTGGAAAAAGTATTCTTAAAACCATTAAAATTTCCCTAGAGAGCTTTTTAAGAACATTTATCAATTCCCATCTTTACATCTAAAGCCTACATGTAGTGTAGTAAATGTAAGCAAGCAGTAAGGTTTAGCAATATTTTTTTAATATCTTTTAAGTTTTTTCTAAAGTATCTCTTTAAATACAGCACTCATAGAATACACGTGCTTTTAGTTGATCTGGACTATATCTTCATATGTTATAAAATTAAAGAAAACAGTACATAACCCTACCTTTCTTTCAGTATAAAAAGAGCTCCAAGCTGTGCCAGAACTGTAGATGCAAATACAGCTAGAACTTCAAACCTTTCAAACCTGAAATTTGAGAATTAAGTTTAGAAACACTGAACATTGAACAATGCATCCAATATAATCTTTTCTGTGCAAGAACCAGCAGGATACACCTACTTTTTCCAATTCATTCAACAGACAGATGGGAAGAAACTGAAAGTTTTATGGAATAGTCATTATTTTCAGTCTCTTTTAACGCTCCACTCATCAGAGACACCTTAAAATTAAGCATTTCTTAATTCTTCTTCCTGTCCATCCCCTACTCTCTAATTGTTTTTTACAGTTAGTCTTGGCCCTCCTCTCTTTTAGGCTCTTTCACACACAGAGTATTACTGATGGCTGTTCAGGGATCCAGGCAATGACAGTGAGCAATGTATGAAATGCTCTATTATCAAACACTACACCTTGTTATTAGTACTTACCCAAATGAATAGATTGGGCTGGGTTTCTTCATCATTACCCAGTAGCTTATTAGACATGTTACCAAACTGAAAAAAGGGGGAGAATTAGACTGATAAATAACAACAGCCTTTATAAACCGCCTAATTTACAAATACACACTTGAGCCACCAGAACTCAACATACAAATACAGCCACATCTTGTCTTGAACTCAACCTCCATCACTGTCCCAGTGATGTTCTAAATGCTCCTCATGTGCTTCCTGAACTTGCCTAGAAATGCTGTAACCTGAGAAATGATGCTTAAATGAGAAGGAAGCTGAGAAGCAAGACAGAAGAGTGAAAGAAAAAGCCAAGAAATCTCTCCATTAAAGTCTTCTTTTAGAGCTACACCATGAATTAGATTTGGTACTCTAGAGTAAGTCTCAGGCCACACCAAGTATTGCCTTTCTTTTCCACAGTGTAATTTCTCTATGCATATGGCCAAAACAGATGAACGTTCTTCGGCTGCATTCACCTACACAAGCTCTAATCTAGCTGGCCATTCACTGACAGCCACAGGTCTCTCTTGCAATCTTCTGTCCAAATTTTTCTCTCATACTAAACATCTAGAATTCCAATTATTTTTGAATCTCCATGGTAGTAGTCAGAATGTTTCAAGGATGAGTGTAGTTTTCTCTGCCTATTTTTCCTCTATTGAACAATTTTTTCAACTGGAATCCACAAAGATTCAGTGCCATCTGTGTTTTCATGCAGTCCTTTTGTAATTAATAACAATGTTAAATCAGACTGGATCAAGAACTCGTCCCTACAACTGATGACCAATCACATCCTCACAACTTGATCCTCAGCTGTGTAGAATAAAAAGTAAAAGTAAAAAGGAAGTAATACTGTTCATATACAAAGCCATAAACTCATATTCTCAGTGAGACTATTATATGCCACCAGGCAATGACAAAAAGAAAATAATCAGAAATTGATTTTTGCAGCAGAATTACTGAGCATTGTTCTCCCTTACAGCGAATCAAAATTTGTGGAAGAGATTGCTGTGAGTTAGAATAATCTTCTAGTCCAATCCCTAATTAACCTAAGACAGGAGTGCCTGGGGTTTTTCCACCTTCTTCTAAAACTAAAAGAAAAAAGAATTCCATACAAGAATGGGAAGTACAGTATCAACACTTTCCCCAATTTCCCCAAGGTGAAAAGGGTATTTTGAGCAAGATGACAAAAATTCAGTAGATACAAAATTTTAAAAGACAAGACTCATTAGAGTTAAATCTTAATGCTAATGCAGTCACAGATCAATTTTTTTTGTGCCTATCCCAACAAGTTATTTTTGTTTCTGCATGTTTGCTGATGTCATTTATGAATGTTTAACTGTAAGTCAGATAAGTTACAGTAGGTAATGGATATATATGTATGACTCAGAAAGCTGATCTATACCTTTTACAACATAGTGAGACAGCAAGGAAGGTAATGTAGGCTAATATTTTTTAAATATCTACATTTTATTTCCCAACCACTGCTACTATTCTGTATCTTAGATAAGAACTGAATGTATTTGACGTCTGTATTATCAATATTAGCAAAAGTGTTCAGAACTGTCAACTAAAAGTTGTTTTAATATACTTTTCTTAGAATACAAGAAAAATACTGAAAATATCTAATGACCTTATGTGCAGAATACTTGGTATCTAGCTTGCAAAATATTTTTGAAATAAAATTACATGCTTCTTGTTTCCTGATGTTAAAACTGAGGGCTACTTCACAATCAGTGACGATGGCATTAGGAAAATGTTCTGAGAGAACAACCAGACAACAGTTTTGTACCATATTATGGTGTCACACATCTGCACAGATAAATCCATGACTGAACTGATCAGTTACTAGTCATTCTCAATATAGCTATGGTCATTCTCAATAGATCTAATAGACAGACAAATACAATCTATTTATTGTGTGCAATTTTATACTCATTAAACCAATGACTGTTTCTATACTGATGAATAAGTTACATGTCTTTGAACCTGTAAGTAAATTTTAAATGTATAGAAATATATAGACAAAATGAACAGTAAGACAAAATGGGAAAAAACTCACCTGAAAAGGTCAAAGATTGTCAAATATGTGTAAGCAGTTAAAGCTGTAAAGAAAAGTAAATATTAAAATTTAATACTTAATTTTTCAATGCAAAAAACACTTGTATTCTAAGTCCTTTTTGTGCAGCTCTTTCCAGTCTTCTACCTACATAAACTGCCTCTGCTGACAGAACAAGTCTCTATTACTCTAAAGACACCAATATATATAATGTCATAAGCAGGCTCATTATGGCAATCCTAATTCAACTAAAGCACATAATAAAGCCCAGATACAACAGTTATCACATTTGTGACTAAATTGTGACAAGGAATTTAGGTACTGGAAAGTCAGGAGATCTTCCAGAAACACATCACTTCCCAAAGTAAGCAATCTCTTATGTGTGTTATTGCAGTGAAAAGTAGGTTGAACTGAGTATTTTACTTGTTTTGCACCTCTAACCAATCTTGAAACTGCAAGAAAACCCGCACCAAAAATTAAAAACTAAACCAGCATTTTATTCTCAGTGCAGGTGATGGGAAGCACATTGAAGCCCCCACCCAAAAGCAGAAGGCACACAAAACTGCATTGGGTCTGGCTGATCTGCAGCTCATTTCCCCACAGCAGCCCTCACGGTGCTGTGCTTTGCAGCAGCAGCTACAGAGGTGTTGGAAACACCCCAGTGTTTTGGCTACTGCTGAGCATTCCTTGGAAGCAAAGAAGTCTTAAGCCTTTTCCACACTACAAACATTCTCATTCAACTGCAAGTGAGGGTCTCTGCACATCACTGGTGCTCCTTATACACGGAACAGGTTTGAGGACTAGTAACTCAAAAGCCTACTTGTTTTCAGTCTTAAAGATGAAGAAGCTACTACAGAAAGCAAATGACCAGCAGGACTGAAAAACTGTGCAAACTTTGAAGGACTTCCACCCATCCAAACTTGTCTGTGAAAAATGCTTCTAAGCTGACTGTGGCAAATCAAAAGGAAGCACCTTCTGAACCTGGCTGTGCAAACCTCTAACTCCATTAAGTACTGGATTTGGCTTTTTCAGTCAGCTGGAACTCCACAAGCTAGGAAACACATAGTAGTTTGTTGTAGTTTCAGTACATGAGAGCCACCTACCTATGCTGTTTGTAGAGCTGCACCACATGAGCAGGAAGCCAATGCATATTAAATTGATAGCACCAAACAGCAAAATCTTCCAGGACTGTTGATGGGAATAAATATGGATTTACACCTTCCAAAATTTACAGGACAGATATATATCTATCTGGTCTTAAAAAACAATATTGCAGTACCTGGTCATGCAAACAGAACTGGATTCTCCTCCCTCCCAAAAATTCACCACTCATTTCAGAACAGCAAGCCCTTAGTCTATTTTAAACTTTACAGATTATTTTAAAACTCATTTATGAATGCCACCATACTTAAAATACCTTTTTGGTCTAAAAAAAGCCCCACCCATCTATAATATTTGCATTTCATTACAGCACACAGCATCTGTGTGTTGTAATGATTTTTGAATACCAACTCATGCAACTTGATATTAGTGGGTTCCTTCATTTGTGCTGAAATTTTGGTCCCAAAAACATCTGAACACACTCAGTTTACAGTTCCACTGAACCCATCAGATATAAATACATAAGTTCTGGAGAACAGTAGTTCACAGGGACAACGCACAGAAGCAATACAACTTCAAAGATTATTTTTTAAGCACAGCTAGAAAAATTCAAAGAAAAAATTTCATAATATACTTAAGTTAATAGTGTATTTTAACTTACTACAGCTAATGTATTTTATTATAATTATGATTTTTTTAAGCAATACTTACCCTTCTGTCTGCTGCAACCAACCTAAATTCATGTGTTAACTTTCCAACCAATGATCTCTGTGATTTGCGGAACAGGTGTATTGTCCCCTTAAAAAAAACCCCAACAGTTTAATTAAAAACTTTACTTACAGCATTATTTAAATTAGCAAAAAGGAAACCTTTATTTATGAACTATTTTCACAATTATATCAAAGACTCAGGTGAACTTTTTGTTAATCAGAAATATCGCAAACTTTAAACCCAATATTTTGGTAACCATTTCACATGGTTTATCATATTAGAAAATGACAAATTACTTAGAATCAAGCTTCATTTAGACATAATCCAGAACTCAGTTTTACTGGAAGAGACACTAAAGTATCACTTGAAGAGTGGGTTTTAACTTTTATTTACATGAAGCTACTACAAGACAGTTTTAAAACACAAATATTTTTCTTCATCAAAGCACGCTTCCCACCCAAAGACAATGGATTTATTAAAGAGGAAAATATTGTTTATAGATCTATAAAGGAGAACCCACCACAGAAGTAAAAATAATGCTGGTGATGTGGTGAACACAAAGCCAGTAACAAAATGAAACATACCAATAATCCTGGCTGTGACTTAACCTACATGGCTGCTACATGGCTCTCCTGCAAGTGTGACAGGGAGCAGACCACCAGAGAAATTCATCTGCCATGACACTTGTCTCCCTTTCCTTGGAGGGTCAAAGCTTCTGGTTGTCCTCTGTTCTGCTCTGCCCACAAAGAAGTAAGCTTTCCACATGAAAAATCCTTCTGATTTGCAACAGAAATTTGTGGACTTGTAATGACAGGCCATTGTTGCCTGCACCAATTTGGGGCCAGATTAAACAAGGCTTGATTTTAAGCTATCACACCTTAGCTGCCAGCAGAAGACAAAAGGACATACTAATGGGCTCTTCACCAAAATTAATTCAATTCACTTTCAGACACTTTGTCAACACAGCTGCATTTCATATCATCTGAGAAATACAAGTGTGCCATGAATTAAACTTTAAGCACTACTACATATCCCAAGTTTAGCTCATCTGGGACAAAACACAGGCACTTACTCTTTTCTTTATTAGCAAATCATTACATGATAATTTTAATTCTTAACAGACACATGCAGGATGCCAGAACACCTCAGAAAGCTTTTCTAACATGCAGTGGACAGCCTGCTTATGACAGCTGCTGTGGTACAGAATCACAAAGAATCACAGAATATCCTGAGTTGGAAGGGACCCACAAAGATCACAGAAGTCCAGCTCCTGGCCCTGCAAAGGACACCCCAAGAGTCACACCATGTACCCGAGAGTGTTTTTCAAACACGTCTTGAGCTCTGTCAGGCTGTGCTGTGACCACTTCCCTGGGGAGCTGCTCCAGTGCCCAGCCACTCTCTGGGTGAAGAACCTTTTCCTGATATCCAACCTAAACCTCCCTGACACAACTCCAGGTCATTCTCTCCTGTCACTGGGCACCACAGAGCAGAGATCAGTGCCTGCCCCTCCTGTTCCCTCACAAGGGAGGTGTAACCGCAGTGAGGTCTCCCCTCAGTCTCCTGAGGCTGAACAGACCAAGTGACCTCAGCCACTCCTCACACGGCTTCCTCTCCAGACCCTTCACATCCCCGTAGCCCTCCTTGTCACCTTCACACCCACTGCTTTCCCAGTGGGGAAAAGGCACCACGAGGTGCCACACCTCCCTATTTACAAAGGATGCCGTGCCTCAGAGCTGTGTACTCTGTGCCACAGGGGACCCGTGCAAACTCAGGCAGGCCCCAGCGCACCCGGGACAAGCTCCAGCTCAGCACGTGTTGTACCTCAGCATGAAGGCATCCCTCGATCCCACAGTTCTGCCCAGAGCTCGGTGCTGGGCAGGGCGGCTGCCCCACACCCCAGCGAGCCCCTGAGGTGCCAGAAGAGCTCCACAAGGGGTGTTCCTGCAGCCAGTGGCGCTGTCTGGTGACAGCACCTGTCAGGGGTACCCATGTCACTCCAGCGGGGCTCAGCACGACAAGGGAACATTTCGACACCCAGCGAACGCGCACACGCGGCGGTCGTGCCCAAAAGATCGAGTTTTCGTCAGAGAGAAGCGAGCCACAGAGTGACAGCCCCGACACCGGGGAGCAAGCGCACTATAACCTGTTTGTCCTGCGGCGAGTCCAGCTCCCTGACCGACGTGCCCTGAAGGAGAACTCCGAGGCTCACACCGCAGCCCGGTGTTCCAGAGGCAGCTCCGGCACAGGAGCTCCCACGGCCCCAGCACCCGGCCGGGCCCTGCCCGCGGTGCCGGCGCCCGAGGGGCGGGCGGAGAGCCCCGGGGAGCAAACACCGCACGGGCAGCGACACCCGCGCTGCCCCCGGGCCCGCTCCGGGCCGCGCCTGCCCAGACGCCCCGCGGCGCCGCCGCCCCGGCGAGGGAGAGGGCGCTTCCAGCAGCCTCTGCACGCCATGTTCCACGCACGACTTTCCTTCCCCTTCCCTCCTTGCCCCCAGCAGGGGCCACTCACCATATTACTCCCCGCAGCGGAAGAGACGGCGCCATGCGAGGCCGGAAGGGGCGGGAGAGGTTCCCGTCGCCGCGGCAACCAGCGGGCCCGGCGGGACACGTGGCGGAAGCGGCGCCCGCCGGGAGCCGGGTGCGGCTGCTGCTCCGTCCCGATCCCGATCCCGGTCCCGATCCCGCGGGATGTGGGGCCCGAGCCGCTCTTCCTTCGCTCCTCCCCGCTGAGGTGGAGGCCCGCCTTGGGACACGAAGGTCCTGTCTGCCGCCTCCTCGCACTTCTGCCGTTCATCTGCCCACTGCCTGCGAGAGCCAAGGAAAGCGCTCCCACGGGTGGTACCATCACAGACCTATGATCATCACAGTCCAGCCTGTGGCCAAACACCACCATGTCAACTACGCCTAGCACTGGGTGCTACGTTCAGTCTTTCCTTTAAACACATCCAGGGATGGCGACTCCATTTCCCGGGCAGCCATTCCAATGTCTAACCACCTTTTCTGTGAAGAAATTCCTCCTAGTATTCAACCTAAACCTCCCATGGCACAGCTTAAGGGCGTCGTAGTCCTAGGCCTGTCATAGTCTGTCACGATACTCCACGACAGCAATTCCACAAGGATGGGTTTGCTTCCCAGTACGAGCATTCCTCCGACCCCACTGCCAGCCGCGGTACCCGGCGTCAAGGGCCCTCAGGACACAGCCTGCAAAAGGCATTTCTTTTCCACAGCAAAACCCCCAAAGGACAGCAGCTCTCCAAACTACAGGAGTTATGTTGAAAACTTAGTCACTTTGTTGTGTGCTGAGATCCTCAGAAGTGCTCCCGATTCTCTGATTATGATGAACATTGGAAGCATGGCAGTGCAGAGCAGGGATCCGCACGCAGCCCAGCCCCATCCCAGAGGCAGCTGCTGTCCATGTGAGAGAGGATTCTGCCACTGACCACCGCTACCGAGGCTCTGGAACGCCGGGACACAAGGGGACAGCGATGCCCCGGGCTGGGTGGCCAGCAGATGGCTTCACTGTGCCCAGAAGTTCCTGTCAGAAGGAATGTGTACGGCAGGACCGCTTTGCATGGAAAGTACAAGGAAATCCAGAACAGAAGTCATCGTGGAAGTTCAGAGAGCTCTTAAGAAAAATTGTGTTGCAAAGTACCTGCACGGGATTGAATGTACTTAAAGATTTATTCACAAAACAGCTTAATTATTATCTATTATTATTTGCAAAGTAAGTGAGAAAGAGAGGAATAAAAATTGAATTGAGATATTTTATTAAGACAGATTATTGTGCCTAGTAAGAAACTTGAAACAATCTTCTGTAACACTGCCTTAATTTTTGTTCTTTTAAGTAGTCTAAAATGTTATTTGCATCTCACCTGTAAAACCTACCAAAATACTTACCTGACTGTGGGTGAGAGATAGGCCTATATATCAAATTAAACCAGGAACAAGCCAGTCTTTAATCTGCTTCACAGTTAAGTGTGTTTCACAATTGTGTGTATTGTCTCCAGAACATGTGATTTTATTATTGATAAAAAAAGATAAAATAATTTTTACTTTCTAGATTTTATGTGGTCCTTAGAGGTATCATTAATTAAGAACAACTATCAGACTTATCAGGTGGTTAAGATATATTTAATATCTCAGACCTCATTCTAAGCTCTTGGCTGTAATCAGTAAGCTTTTTTTCCAGTGTATGGAAGAAGTTTTAGAAACTATTTGCAGAAAATAGATTTGTGCTTTATAGAATCTGGATGACAGGCAAGAAATTCAAACTGCAGCTGCTGCCTCCATTCAAATTTAATGAGGAAATCAGAACTCTGATGAACCACTGTATAATTTGCTCCACAAAGTTGTTTGGTTCCTTCATTATTGACATAGTATTGGGCTTTTTAGTTTATTTGATGTCACAGGGTATTTCTTCCCAGAAGAGGCCAATAGTTAGTTTTTAGAAACTGCACTTGAGGAAGTGTCTTCACAGAGGAAAAATTCTACAATAGCACAGCTGATACTAGCATTCTGCATATAACAAAACTAAGAGTCTTCAAGGATGTCTTACTGAGGCAAGTTTGAGGCCTTTTAGAAATTACTAAAATGAGATTTGAAAATAACAGAAGTTACAAACTTAGAAAGAACATATTGTTCTTACTGTATACATTTCCCAAAAAAGTAGAATTTTCAAAACTGTGTGGTAAAACCACCACACTTTGCTCAATAGGTTGTTTGTAGGCTGATATTCTAGAAAACATGTGGATTTTTTAAATATAGCTGCAACACAGCACCTGGAATAATCCCACCAGTGTTGAGAGATGGATTTTAGTTAAATTATATTTTTCTGCCTTCAACAGTACATGTATTTCCTGTTTTATCATGATACATAGAATAAAAAATAACTTAGGGAAAGTCGCATAACTGCCTTCTCCAGAGCCATATGAAACCTTGTAGGACACAGGCTGGATTTCACAAGTTCACCACATATTTGGAAATCTGCAGAAAGATGGCATGATGGGGGAAAAAAAACTTCATCAACAAAAACCCCCAAAAGAAAACAAACCCCACCCACCCAAAAAAAAACCCAACCAACCAAAAAAACCAAAAAAACAAAAAAGCCACCCAACAAGTTTTAACTTACTTTTTTTCTCACTTTTCTCTAGCAAACTTAGAGCACTAAAATACAGAAATAAACATCTGAGATACACCAGCATCTAATGCTGGGCATGCAGCCTTGTCTCCCCTCCTTGGCTGGAATGGGAACAATTGAATGAGTCCAAGACAAACTTCAGTCCAGGGTATGCTGCCAAAACCAAAATCTCTGTAGATTTCAAAATAGCAAATGGTGGAATATGTTTTTTTCATGCTCTTCTTTCTTCAATGATTTTAATTTATCTGATTATCTCCTCTACAAGAATAAAATATTTGCATGTCTGTAACCGATACACAAAATTACCAGTAGAAATCATTTTAGTGGTTCAAAATCTACGTCCAAGCAGTAGTATTTCAGCCAAAGAGAGATACCTTGGATAGACACCAGTGATGTCTTTCTGTCCTAAGGAATTATTCCTTGACAGAAGCAGGAATAGCTCACATGATGCTGTCCAAAACACTGGGTTTTTTTACTCCTTGCTGTATTGATTTTTATTTGGTTGGTTTGTTTTAGCACTAATTTACATGATGATGTGTGGAAGGCAGTGGTCATGGCTGTTTTTTTTGAAGACCCCTCATAATGCCAGATATGTAATATTAAAATGAGTCTTTAAAAAATAAAGTTTGATTAATTTTATCTTCAGGATGTAACTCTATTAACAGATCACCCCTCATAGCTGTAAGCAGTCCAGATGCAGCCTCAAGACAGAGAATTACAAATGATAAGGCAATGGGGATAAGTAAAGAAATTATATTGTTAACTCAGAACTAACAGCAGCACTCTCCCCCAGGCAAAAGAAAAGCCATTTTGAGGCCAAGCAAATTTGCTCCAAATTTTTCAGGACTTCCCCATGACGACCAGAATTAGTTATGTGAAAACTCCTGGTTTTCACCATGATCTAGCAAGACTAGGATAAGCACACACTTTCAGTTTAAGCACATTTATTTAGGAAGTAGCACTTCTGTTTACATTAGTTTTAAGAACTTGAGTTATGTTCTTTAGAAACTGATTTATTTACATATTTATTGTTCCATCATCTGGTATACAACACCTGATGTTTTAAAATGTTTTTTTAAAACCAGCAGCAATTTAATAGGCTTCAAGTTTAATGAAAAGGCTTTTAGTTTTGGACATTTTATCTGATAAACAGACAAGAAAACAGTAATAACAGGACAAACAAAACATTTTATTGTAAGCTAAAGCTATGTGACTGCTTGTCATGCTTTTTACATTGCTATTAGTAAAATGGTGTTTAACATTTCAGAAAACATTCTTAAAAGAACAATGAAACAAAAGTGCTTCTAAACAACAAAATACAAAAATGAATCCCATCCCAGATTGGAGTTGTCCAATATATTTTATGGGGTTGGGGTATGGTGTTTTGTCTCCACCTTTGGTTTTCATCACTTTAATACAAATTTCTGAAAAATACTGACTAGCCCTTCAGACGACTAAAAATGGGACTCACGTGGCAAAACCAGTTTCTGTGTTTGCAGTCCCTTTGACAGGTGTGCAACTATTTCACAAAATACTTTCTTCCCCACTTCTAATGGGAGAGAACCTGCACAAGTGAGAGCCACACCCCGGCATCTTGGAGCACTACACCTGTATTAACCAGCTAGAGAGCACCGACCTTTAATCCTCAAAGCCACGTCTCTGAAGAAAGGCTTTTTTAAGAAGTGTGTCTTATGAAGGTAAGGAAAGTCTTACAGCAAAACAAGGTTCATCACCATAGTTTCCAAAAGTAATGTCAAGCATTTTGAAATCAAACCATCAGACTCTGAAGAATCTGCAGTGTTGAGCCAGTATGTTGTATCCACCGGAGGAGTGTGTACCTTGCCAATTATTGCTGAACTCGGGAGGTAGTTATTGACAAGGTAAGAAGTTTCCACTCTAAGACAGTTAATGATTTACACAAGAAGCAGGAAAAACACAATACACATTTCCCCATATTTTACAAGATGATTTTGTATTTGCAGGAAGTGACAGCTTAACTTCCTCATCCTGTGGAATTATAATTACCGTAATTAAAAGAAAAGATACTGAAAGTTATCATTAAATAAGAAATTCTAAAAGAAAATAGCTGATCAATTGGTCATCTCTTAGGATGTCTGCAGATCATCCTAAGCATGAAAATTCACATAGGTCAGTAAAACAACATTCTTCAACACTAAACAGCAGCTCAAGAGAAACTAATAGTAAAACTGCCTCTAATTAGCACAATGACTGAGATAACTAGTTGCATTGACTACTTGCTTGCTACTCTTCATTCCATTTTTGATATCTGGTAGAAACCCCAACAACTTAAAGCATCACAAAAGCTTGAGGGCACCACAGAAAATGAATGAAAACCTGGTCAGGTACAGTAGCACTGGCCCCCTCCCAAGGCTGCCACATGCAGAAGCATCACTAAAGCACTGGAGAAGCACGTCCTAGGCACAGCTATGCATCATCCATGTCTTGGGTAGGAAAGCACTAAGGAAATCTAGGGCACCAAGTCTCACCATAGATGATGAAGGAAGCCCTAAGGAGAACACTGCTTTCCAGTTCAGAACAGATGTCTCAGTTCCATTTGCCAGCATATCTGACTTCAGTATTCCCAGTACAAAGTACTTAAATTTCACAAGAGGGACATGACAGCAGTGCAAAGCAGTGCTAAACCCCACTTGTCTAGAATAGAAAAAATACTATTTATCCTACACCAGAAGGTAAGGTTAATTGAGTTAGATGTATAAAAACTGTCATTTTAAAAACACTTGAGAGAAAGGAACAGAAAAACCAGCAATAGTCTCTAATTAGTGCAGTGACAACACACCTTCTCAGTTCAGAGATCCCATTCTTACTCATTTTTAAGTGTTATTATCACATTTGTTACCTACATAAAGTTGCAGGGCCATATTCAACAGAATTGTACCTAGCATCTGGCTTTGAGTAAGCGAGACATCTCAGTGGCACAATGCCTATTTCTGATACTCTAAAAGCTGTAAAGTCTAAGAAACGAACAGGACAGATTTATTTGTGCATAAATACCCTAGTTTAAGGCTTATCTTTAGTATTCTGTGTTGATTTTATCTTTGCATATGCAGAGAACCTGTACAGGTTTGCTGTAGTCCACAGAAAAGTCAACATTAGTAAAGGGAACATCATAACACAGAAAATATTCTCATTTTAAGGAGAAAGAGAAATCTACATACTGTTCTTCCAGTATGTTGAAAGACAAAAAATGTGGCTCCTGCTTAATACAAGCAGGAAGATGTATGAAGGTTGTTAGAAAAACACAAGGGGTTTGGGTTGGTTTTATTTTCTCCCTCCAGTAACTACTACACTTGAAAGTCAGTAAAACACTGGCAGAGAGCCAGACAAGCTGCTTACTAATCATGTCAAAAAAGTGGGTCAAGTTGCTCATTCACTAGCAGTGGGCAGATTCACACAAAATAAAAGGGGGTAAAAAAAAGAAACAAAGAAAGGAAAAAATCAGTCCAGAGAGCTAATGGACTGCTAGTCTTGACAAAAGTTAAAAGCACCCAAACTGCTGTCCTGTTTATCCTGATTTGAGGCATTGTATTAGAACATAACCTGATTTTATGGAAAATACAGCTGGTAAAGTTCTGTGTAAGTACTACAGCCTTGGGAAATATGGGTAATTTGTGGTTATTTGGGGTGGGTTTTTTTGGATGGTTTTTTTTTTTGCGGGGGGGGGGAAGGTTTGGTGGTTTCTTTCTGTTATTGTGGTTGTTTTTCCCCAGATCTGCTTTTATACACAGTTAATCCAACATATAGATGGAATCACTGAGCTGGGACTTAGTACATGTAAAATGAGGAGTAAGATACAAGATAATGCCTTAAGCAGAACAGAATTACTCTTAAAAGACAGTATTCAGAAAATAGCATAAGACAAGACATTTAAAGGAAATTTATGAACCAAACAGCACCTGGCCATGTGCTAAGTGTCCAGCAGCTGTGGAGCAAACTGATGTTGCAGAACAAAATTTTCTTCTTTTTACTGTGTTCCAGCATTAATTTATAGGGCTGTAGTTCATCCACTAAGCAGAAAACAATCAGGCATAATAGAAGACCAAAAAGCAGCTGTACCAGTCACACAGATTCTCTTGACCTGAACTGGTTGTACAAACTAGTGAAAGGGCTGGTCCCTTTCTCTTTGTGTAGCAGCTGGTGATTCTGACTCCTTGTGCTGCATACTGGTGCTACTTTAGGGGATAAGGACCTCTAGCTCAACATTTCAGGTACCTATCCCATGCCAATGAGTATGCATTTGAAATAAATAACCAGTATGTTCCTCAAAATGAAGTGGACAAAACCAACAGTTTTGTAACAATCATTAAGGAACACTCAAAACCAGAAGCGTTATCTTTGAAGTTCTCATTTGCAAAGGATCTCAAGGAATGTCTACCAGAGCTTTATGAATAAAACCAAGGCCCTTTCTTAGCTGTAGCTATGTGGCAGATGCTAGTACAACAGTAATATTCATGCTTAGCAATATGAAGAATTTTACAAATACGGATCAAGTCAGCCAGGAATCTCCAACAACAGAGATGGTCTACTGAAGGCAGAGCTAAGGCAAAGCAAGACATGAGACTTAAGAATCTGAAATCTTTTAGCATTTCTCCAGAAAAGTGAATCAGAGGAACCAAAGTCACGTTTCATTTACATAAGACATACAAATTTGAGAGTCCTATCCTTAGAAGGCTAGACGTGGTTTGGTTAGACTATTTCAAAAGGCATAGTAGTGGAACACAATCTTCTCTTATTTGATTGCTTTTAATCTTAAGACCAGTTAAAAGCATCTCTGGTTGAAAAAAAAAACCAAAATAATCCCAAACATATTGCATATGTGCATCTCAAAGGTATGACAGAGTTTCTGCTACTTAGTACTCAATACCACACAGTGAGCACAGTCCTCTCAGAGTATTACTATACCTACCTACAACTGCATCTCTCTAGAGTTGTTTTTTTTTTTCATATATACATATAATATATTATTTATAGTCAACTTTCAGGTAAATAGTTAAAAAAATAAGTTAAATGAAAAATTAAAACCAAATTTTCTGTTAAGACCAAAAGCAAACAACACTTACAACATATTTTCATTAAAACAACAACAAACAATATGCATTTTCACATATCGCTAAGCTGGGAGAGGTGGAAAAAAACAAAACCAAACCAACCAAAAAAACAAAGAACCCAACAACCCACAAACCTGCTTTAACAAGGAACTAGTGTTCTGCCTTGCAAACATCTGTGTTTAATCTGTGTAGAATTTGTAAACAAGATGTTGGGCCTTTAGAAGTAAAGGCAAAAATGCTTTCCTTTATTATGGTATTTAAAGGCTATCATTTAAGAGTTTTTTTTTTTTTAATAGCTTGTCATTTATATAATAAAAACAAGTATTTGTACAAAGATGCAGTTTCTTTTTAAAAAAGCAGATCAGTTGAGTGTTTCATACTTTAATATATAAACTGAAACATATGAAAGCTATAAAAACATTAATGTGTGCCATGTATTAAACATGTAGCCTCATATTATAATGCTTACATGTGGAGATTAAAAAAATTATCACAATGGAAATTTTACTTTCAATTATCATAAACAGACCAAAATACAGGGTAGAAACACATCATTTCTGAAACTCAACAATTAGCATCACCTACTCTCTCAAACATCAGCTGGGCTCAAGTTGTACACAGTAAGCATAAGCTAACATTCTACCAATGAAAGCGTTACAAAATGCATTAAGAGAAAATACTGCCACTAAATGAGTATCTCAGTCTATTCTTTTATTTAGTAATTTTTCTTTTAAAAGGCAGTTTGAATTGGTTTTATAAGGTTGGGGTTTTTTGCTGTTCTGCTATCAAAGGTCTTCTTTAAACCTGTCCTGTGAACAACTCAGTCACATTACAACAAAACAAAAAGACAAATAATAACAGACCAGCTACTTTTAACAATTTAATAATCGTAAGTCCCCAATGCTGTTCTTCCACTCTGCACAGGGAAATTGTTTTATTTGGCACATTAAGGATAAAAAAGTCAAAAAAAGAACTGCAGTTTACAAACCTCAAATTGAACATTATTGTTCCAAGTCCATTGTTCGTCAATGCCATGGCAAAATTAAAAACAAAAAAACCACACACACAACATAGGAAAGGTTCTCCAATGATCAATATCATCAGAGCCTTGTAGCAGAAACAATATACATATATTAATGTTCAAACCAGAATCAGATTGCTAGGAATCTTACTTCTCTCAAGTCCTGTTGTGCTCTTACTTACAGTGTGTAAATCCTCACTAAATGGCAAAGAGGCTTTGATGAACACATTTCACATTGTATATTTTCTCTTAATCTCAAGTTTTAATGCAGATACTTAAATATCTGTAAAGTCCTGTAAACTCTGGCTGCTTCCCAGTTGTCTGCACCAACTGCTCTCCCCAGGCAGGAGTGTTTCACTTCAAGTAGTGTCTCACACTGTGGTATCTCCAAAGTCCTTGTTCCAGCGGATGTACGCCTCCAGGGTCTGAGGGCTCAAACTGCGCTTGATCTTCTTCAGAGACTCTGTGAAATCTGACAGCTTGATGTTTCTCATCTAAACGGAAAATGAAAGACATCAGGGTCACAAGTGGTTTATGTACTTCTGTTTATAGAGGAAGTACTTGAGTATTCACTTTTAACAAAACACATTCTATGAGTGCTGCATCTTGATGTAAGAACAAATTTTTTTTGCAGAGTAGACATTCACTGCAACAACCCCCCAAGAATGTGGTAGCGTCTCCATTGCTGGAGGTTTTGAAGATATGAATGGGCAGGGTGCTAAATAATCTCATCTAAGTTCCCTTTCCCACAAAAGGATGGACCAGGTGATCTTTGAAGGTCCCTTCCAAACCAGGGTGTTCTATTATTCTATGACCTGATGCAAGAATCTTGTAATTTAAGACTACCAGTATGTACCATTTTCAATAAACTAACACTTGCCAATAGTAAGATCTGCCTTGTTACTAAATCGCTCATTAGACTGTGTCATTTCTTCCTGTTTCAGTAGGTGGTGTGAGCTGGTGCATATGAGGACATCACAACAAATTATCACAGATGCTGTTATCCTCCTGCAACAAACCCTTCCAGCTTATAGCTTTGGCCACGACCTCAGGCTAAACACAAAAAGCAACTGAGAAATGAAGTTCTACTTCATTTTCCCCTGTTGAACCGTGGTTTGCACACACACCTGAACAGAAACTTCTGTACACAGGACCAATCGCCTTTTTTTTTTTCATGTTTACAGCTGCAGTTTGTGGTCATGAGCCTAATCTTTTTCTTTATGATGGTACATGTCAATTAATGCAAGTATTATTCATATACATGCACAAATCTGTTTTAGGTTCTCCCTAAGTTAACCTCCTTCATGTAAAGATGCGGTGGAGGGGGTAGAAGTAATTTCACATAATACTTCTGGGAATGTTCTTGGGAAGTAACACTGCAGTAAATAATAGCCAGGCCTCTGACATCAGCTAGGTAACAAATACTGCAGTTCAATGTGAAGGAAAAGACAGGACAGTCAGCTGAAATGAAGAACAACAGACTTACTAACAGAAAAAGAAGTGCTCTGAAGCCTGAAAGCCAACAAACGACCCATGAACCTCTGACATCTGAGGACAGATCTTCATCTCTATTTCTACAGAATTTTCTTTAATGAAGAAGTGATTAAAAAGGGTAACACCCCCCAAAATTATCCTATTTTGTATGATACTACACATAAAAAAGGGACCTTAATAGTTTCTAGTGAGAAAGCCTTCTATTGAAAGGGGAATATACAGCTGCTAAAACAACTTACCTCACTGGCAGACATGTTCTTTACCTGTTCTGGTTTTAATTCTGTTTAAAAAAAAAAAAAAAAAAATCGATGGGTGAGTTTTGTAAGAAAACTTTCATCACTTCTGACAAATAAAACATGTTAAAAGCACTTATATTCTGGAAAAAAAACGTGCAGCTAAAAATTATACCTTTCTCCTATAAAGAAAGGTACATTATGTTTTTGCCTCCTTCTCCATTTATCAGCTCCTCAACCAGGCTGCTCCCACACTCAGTTACTGCAGGTGCAGCACAAAGTGATAGCAGAATAATTCCTTTTTCCTAAAGTATGGAAAAGAGCACACAAGGCAACAGAGCTACCTCCCCCATATTAACTGTGGTATCCACAGCCTCCCTACTGAATTTCTGGAAACAGAAGGTACAGTCAGCCAAGAACACTGAAATAAAATCAGGCAGGGCACATCACAGTGCTTCTTGCCCTATTCTGCACTCATGGGATCTGAACATAGTGGCATCATTCACCAATTTTTTTTTTTTTTTTAACTTGCAATAAGCTCATGGTATTAACAGGTAACAGCAAACATTTTGCTAGGAGAGTACAAGAAAAAGAACCTAGATAGGATTGGCAAGGATAATATCACAAAACATTTTCAAAAATATATTGTTTTATATGGAAAACAGGAACAAGTGAAAGAAATGTGTTGCACAATGTTACACGGTCTCTTCTTGAAATGGACTTGCGTGTGAAGTGAGGTGTCAGCAAAGTAAAGCCTGCATACCTAAATGCATACATTATTAATTCCACCACTCTAAAATAAATATATTCAAATTCTTAGGAGTCATGATGTCTCTTATGAGAGCCATTTAATGCAGTTCTGTTTCCCAGTTATTACGCAGGATTGTGAAAGATGTGGTTTACAAATTCAGCAGCTAAAAGAAAATGTGTAAAAAACATTACATTCCAACAGCTGCTTTCAAAAGAGA
The DNA here is from genome assembly GCF_051311805.1 of Agelaius phoeniceus. Taxonomy (NCBI): domain Eukaryota; kingdom Metazoa; phylum Chordata; class Aves; order Passeriformes; family Icteridae; genus Agelaius; species Agelaius phoeniceus. The sequence continues at coordinate 82,615,954 of NC_135267.1, forward strand.
TAGTGCACTGGCAAAAATGCATGCTACAGAATTTAAAAAAATAATAAACACACCCACAAAACATTAACAGACCTCTCCTCCCCATAAATAAGAGAGTTGCAACAATTTTTATTTACACATAATAGGCTGATATTACAGAACACTTCTGCTCTGCCTGCCTTTAGTACCTTTCTGTAAAGTAGGACAATGTCTACAAACAGAAAACTAACACCAAATCTTCACAATCTTTTCTACACAAAAATCCTGCTACTGATCTCCACTAAACAAGATCAGTTCCCTCAGATGTGGATCAGTTCCCTCAGATGTGGCTACTGGACACACAACTAGCTAGTTAAAGAGAACAAAGAGAGGAGGTGTTGGAAAAAAGTATTCACATTAAAACTGGGTTTTTCCTAGCTGGACATGTCAGGGAAAGAACAAATATAAGTAAAACTCTAGATCATTCACAGTTGTCATCTGGATCACAATTCACCATTAAGAGTTAAAAATATAAAAAGCTATGCCATTCAAACTGTATCTAGAAAAAACCCATAAAATAGCTTGTTTCAGTTTTCCTTCCCTTCAACTTCAAAGACACTTGACTCTTTTATAAAGGGAAGTAACACAATCAGCAATTGCTATTCAAGTAGTCATTTAGCTACAACAGAACTGACACCAGTCTCAGAAAGACACTGGTTAAAAACCCTACAAATCAGCGAGAAACACTTGACACTGCTTTTCTTCTATGACACAAAAACTTCGTTTCACATGGTGAGATGCTGAAGGGTTTTGTGTAAGTAAATCTTATAAAGATGCTATTATGAGGAATAGACTAAAATCCAATGAAAAAATGTAAATTTCAGAGATTTGAGAATTATAAAGATGCAAGAAAATATAACTCTAATGTCAAAACCTCAATAAAAATCTCTGCAGCTTACCTCGAATGGGGCCAAGTGCTGCATCCTTCGCTAATGCAGTCAGGTCACTTCCAGAGTATCCATCTGTCATTCTTTGGCAAAGGAAAAAGTGGGGTCAAGGAAGAAGCAAAAAACCCAAAAACCTGCTTCAAATCAATTTAATTGCAGATAATCAAAGTGTTACTTAATCAGAAGAAGTATTACTTTGATGTTATTTTTCAAGTTTAATAAATCAGAAGTGTGTTCAGTGTAAGTGATCTTTCACAGATTAAATTTAAAGTACAGATATTCAAGTCCCAAATAACATTCTAGAAAAAAAAAAGGCAGCACCTAGGATTTGTAGATGAAAACTGATTCCAATCACATTTACTATTTCTGTAGGAGAATTCTGTACCAGTAGTTTATCAACATTTGTCAATTACCGTAAAACCAAAACCTCAATTGTCCTGTACACTCTGTGGGAGCTGTTCCAGAATTAGACTTAATATCCAAGTTAACCACTGAAACACTCTGGAGAAAAAAGGCCTCCACTGAACCAGGAAGCCAACAATACAAAATGCCAAGATCAGTGAAAATGAGTAGTTCAGGTTACCTAAAGGAAAATTTAAAAACAAAACCAGCACCCTTGTAAGAAGAGTGGCTAGCTGCAGCAACAAGAGCTTAGTCTTCTGGAGATCATAAAGTCTGTTATAGTTTGTAGAAAAAGTTGCAGAGGGGCAAAGGAACACAAAATCATAATGGAAGTTAAATACATCTCTCTTTCAAAACAAAGAAAGATGGAAAAAGAAGCAGGCAGGATGCTCAATTTTTACATTTTCTCTAAACCTTTTAAAAAAGGTGCACTCAAGTTGCATTTGTAATTTGGTTCTTACATTTGCAGTTAGAATACAGGACAATGACTGTGTTTTTCCTCCAGTTAGCTATTACTGCAGCCTAAATGTGGCCTGAGCTAACAACCTTCAAGCACAGAGGGAATATATTCAGTTGGATGACACATCAACTTCTGCAGCATTACTAAGAGGCTGACAAATGCTACATCCAAGAGTGTACTAACCTCTGTTGTCCTACCACAAGGAGAAACAGACTCAAGTACATCCACCTGCCTATCCTTGCTATCTCACAGAATGTCTTCACTCCTTCCTGCCCTACCTGCTTTTTAGTCTAATCTCCTTCACACAAATTATTAAATTTAGGTGACTAACAGCAGTACTGTGTCACTCTCAAAGATGAAAAACATAAAACAACTCTATTTCATAAGAGGAGGAAAAAATTAACCCACATTTTCCCAATCAAATTTGAAAGTGAAAAGAACCTAAAATTATCCAGTGCTTGTTCTGCTATGTTGGTAATACATTCAACAAGCCTAGCAAGGCACCAGCAAAGAGAACTTGCCTTTTATGTGAAATGAATGCCAAGTGCAAAACTGGTGCTATCTTTTTGCATCAGGGAGGAGAGCTGGACTCCTTGAGGGATGGGTGGAAAGAAGCATCCCTCCTCCCTCCTCCTCAAAGGAAAGAGCTGATGAGCATGTTTCAACAACAGAAACCTGACTGGGTGTATCTTATATATGCATATATAAAACCACTTTCATACAGCCTGACAGGGAACCATCTTCCCCAAATAAATGAATTCATGTTGTTGCTGTTGGATCATTTACATTAGTTACATTTTGAATTAATTAAACAGTCTGAATGAATGCAGTAGAAGAATATATTTATTTAGTATGGTTACAAAATACTTACCTAGCTAGTTGAGCCAACTCTTTTTGGGTTAATGGACTTCCTTGCTTGCTTAGAAGATTTTTAAGCAAAATCAATCTTGTCTGAAAAGAAGATAAAATTATCAGATGCAAAACTCGTTTTCATGGAACACTTACAATTGTGTTGCAAGAACAGAACTACGCTTTCGTCAGTTTTGCTTTTGTGCTTCACCAGTTCAAACTTGCCCATAGTGCTTGTGCAATTAGACTGTGCAGTATCATCTCTTCAGGAGCAGAGATAAGGACTGGGTAAATACAAGACCAAGAGCCTAACTACTAGTATCAAGAAGAATTAGAATCTTCATCAAAATTCCTGATCTCCTGTTGAACTGACAAACATTAGGAAAATTACTTCTGTCTTTTGCAATAAAACACTCTCCCTTCAGCCAAACAAACATGCTCCTCTAAGTCCTACTTCACACTTGCCTACATCTGCCAGTCTGTAAGCAACACCTCACTAGTCAAGAAGTACTGAGTAGCTACCACCAGATTTGCTACTAGTATGAGTGAAAAAAAACCCACAAATCTTAAAATAGTTCTCAGAATTAATGCACAGTGTATATAGTCAAGGCAAGCCAGAAGTTAGTTCACAGAACTGTAATCATCCACAAGGGCAAGTTAAGAATTGCCTATAAGTGTCTTAAAAATGTGGGTAGAAAACAATACTTACCTCCTCATTTGGTAAAGACACATATACCCGTTTGGTGAAGCGTCTGAAAAAAACCCAAACATGTATACATTGTTCACACTATTCTGTAACTAGTTATCCCATAAAAATCTAACATTTGGTTTGGTTAAGTGACAAAATTTCACTTTCATCATCAAATTCTAGGAAGCAGAATTGAAAATTTTGAAAAAAACACCAACAACCAAACAAAAAATATGTAGAAGCTACTGGCACCACCTTACTCTTATCTGAATCTATAAGACTCCTCCAGAGGGGAAACACTCTAAAGGCAGAAATACCACTGACCACCAGCAATGAAATGAAGCCTCTCTTAATTTTTACACAAAAAGTCTTTGGAATAATTTCTTCAGGCAATGCTGACATATCTATTTTCCTCAATCAAGAATGAAAAGATAATAAAGTATGAGTACTTTTAGCAAAAAAGTCCTAAGGCAAGTCTACAGCAAGACCTGTAATTGCATGGGATGTCAGAAGACAATGTTCACAGAGAAGAAATACTAGATTTCTGGTCAATCTGGAATACTGATCAAATTTCCTCCTTTATTTTGCCATTACAATCCAAATAACAAAAAAAGTAAAATATTAAATTAAAGAAATTTAAAAACCACTGACGTGACCTCAACAGGTACTACTGTTTCAGACTATTGCAAGACCACCATGACTGTGCAGATACATCTCAAAAGAAAAGAGCCCCTCTTTGAGAGGTTAAATAATTTAGCCTTGCTGAACAGCTTTTACATATTACAAAACTTCACTGAGACAGTAGGCAAAACCTGTTCTTCATAATGAATATCATCTTAGTGTATATTCAGAAAAAGATGTTTTGATACCTGAGAACAGCATCATCAAGCTCCTGAGGCCTGTTTGTTGCTCCCATCACAAGTATTCTGTCCTCTCCAGAAGACTGCACCTATATAATGTGGGAAGGCAAGCCAGCTCTCAGTTTACACAGTCTACATTAAGCAGAAATACAACAAAACCAGTTAGAGACTTGCCATGGATTCAGCACACTGATGGGATCTTTATATATATATATATTTATATATTTATATGTTTTGGGGTTTTTTTCCATTAAGGTAGGTTTAAAATATTGCTCAGATAATTGTAAAGTCAAACCAGGAAAAGGTAAAAAAAAAAAACCAAAAACCCCCAAAACCCAAAAAAGGCTTTCTGGAAAAATCTGAGACTATAAAACTATAAAAGGCACTCATAAGTTTAGTTACCAGGGGATAACTATGTTGAAAAAAAAACAGAGACTTTCTGCTGTTCTGGGTTTTTTACACAAAATACCATTTTGAAGCCTATAGGGTGAGAATCAAAATTTTGAACTGAAGTAAAGCCAGAACCCCAAATCAGAACAGAGATCCATCTAACACAGGTCTCGCACGAATCCAGTAATCAAAACAGGCTATAAAATAACCATAATAGCAGAAAGACACAGCAATTTCCTTCCCAATTCCCCTCATTTTATATCCCAGAATATGGAGACTTAGACCTTCCAAACTTTAGAGGAAACTCTGGGCTATCAGCAACATTATTCACTTAGTGTTCAATTCTTTATAGATTTAGGTTCACTGCTACTGTACCACGTTCAAAAGGTTCACCAAAAATACTCTATGACATAGTTACACTTTAAATATTAAGTCAGCAGACCTTACATTATGCTTATTTTTCCCTTTTCATTTTAAGGGAAAACTCTGCATGTGTGTGTAATAATCTAAATAATCTCTGCATATCACTGTCACATTGCACTATTTGTCCTGATTCATCCATTTTGGAGTTTTTCCCAACCTTGCTGCCACTCCATGTTGTTATCTGCTCCTCCTCTACCTCATTACTATTGCTTCACCACTGTAGCAATATTCCATTGTGCTAATGGAACACAAACTAAAATTATTCACTACAAGAACAGTGCTGTGACAGAAAAATTCTCTGATCTCATTTGTGTCTGTCCCACTATGAAATCCAGTTCCTCTTCCTGGGTATTGCATTCATGCCATTAAACACTTCTTACTGAATTCTGTCTTCTCTAGCTTATGAGACCAAGAAAAGCGTTATAATTCAATAAAAGGTGTACTAACACAGAAATGAATCTTTCTAATGTGTCAGAACTGTGTATACATGAGATACATACATATATATATATATATATATATATATATATATATTTAAAATCTAAACTAGTCTCTTGGAAATCCTCATACCTCAAGTCTCACCCCTTGACAGTGCATGCTTGTGACACACACTCCTTTGACAGCAAAAACTATTTAAAAGACATTTAATCTTGTTTTGCTTTGCCAGAATAAAGAGAAGTGATTCATGAAGCCATGCAATTGCAAACATGGATTCAGCTCTCCGTGACCCTCAAATGTCCCTCTTGCCCTGTAAGAACAGCTGTCCTCACAGCTCCTTTACTACTGCCATCTGTTATCCTTTCTTTTCTGTCCATAATCTTCCAAGACATTATTACAGCTCATCCCCAGATCACTACCTTTCAGTCCATCAGTGCATCTTCCAGAACACCACAGTAAGCAGGTAGAAAATTAAAAACAACCAAAAAAAAGCTGTTTGCCAATTATGGTGGGGTGGGGTGGGAGGGAGGCTGAGCTAAGCCCCAGCAGCCAAACCTTTTGTAATTCACCTATAGGTTTTACTGGCACCCACTACATTTACCCAATTTAGCTAAATCAAACAATACCAAGATTAAATACTTACACCATCAAATTCTATTAAAAATTCTGTTTTTAGACGCCTGCTAGCATCATGTTCACCTTCTCGTCTTTCACACAAAAGGCTATCAACTTCATCTAAAAAACAAAGAAATACATCTTAACTAAGCATACAACATCAAAATTTTTGTATTTGCCTAAGTTCCTTTGCTAATATAAGGCTCCATTAAGGAAGACCAGATCTTCATTCTTTAGGAGACAGACAGATCTTAGGAAAGTTTAAAAACCTGTGTGATGTTTTGGCCTTTGAATAGGCAATACCAAGCACAAATGAGAGGGGGGAAAAAAAAAAATCTTTCTGATGACAAACTACTACTCAGGACAAGCAAAATATATTTTCATGTTTGAAGTTTAATGGACTCACTCTGTAAAGCCAGTACAGTATTTTTCTTTTAGAGAACACCTCTTCCCACTATTACCACCAACTAAATAACATAACAGTAATCTAACATGCTTTATATGAACTACTGATTGCCCAGCAGGTCATATCTGAGACAGTTGTCCTGAGCTGCAAAATTACCCAAAAGAAGTTTACCCAACTATTCCAATAGTTAACTACTTACTAATCTTTGGTAAGCAAGATTACTTAAGAAAGTAAATAAAAGTTAAAATTTAAGGTCTTACCAATAAAAATTATAGAAGGTTGAAGTTCTCTGGCTACTGCAAATAGAGCACGCACCAGTTTCTCCCCTTCACCCACCTAAAATAACAAAAAACTGATTTTTAGGGGGTTAAAAATTTTTACTACATGACAGCTAACAGAAGGACCAACAGAAAATTGTGCTAGTAACCTACCACACTCAGTCCATTTATACATATTCAGATTATCACTGGTTCAGTACATACAATGGAATTGTTTACATCTTTAAAGAAACACTACACCTTCTCTTATGATCACAGCTGAATTAACTGTCAAGAGATTTTGGTGCCTAAATTACCAGAGTGAAAGAGAGCTGGGACCAAACTAATCTATTTTTTAAGGATGGAAAATCCCACAACCACTTGTCTGCATTACTGCCATTGCCAAGCTAGAAAAACCTTTGACACTGCTTTATCACAAGCACAAACCAAATTTTTTTTTACTTCACTAGTCACTTTTTAAAAACTATGTTCATTATAGGCTAACAGTTCACCAAGGACTCATCAGAAGTCTCTGGCTTTCTTAAGCTCCAATTAAAGCATGGGTGTTTTCAAATCAATGTATTTTACAGCCACTACTTACATATTTTGAAGTCAGACTCGCTGCACTGATGTTAAAGAAAGTAGCATTTGATTCTGCAGCAACTGCTTTGGCCTAGGAAAGGAGGGAAAAACAAAAACACTTATAAAAGCTATCATATTGAAGATAGTTCTCTTCATCTGCAGTGACCACTCATGTCCTGATGGACAGTTTTGAAAACCCCTATTTCTTCAAAGGGAGCACCTTGTAAATGGTTCAGAAAACTTCTATCCAGGTCACTTACAAATGAGAATGGCTATGCAGTCACATCAACAGGGAAATGTCCATAGACTTTTCTAATCCCCTTAGCTCCATAGCCAACTACAACTTGCTATGGAAGAATAAAATTCTTCATTTCCTTTCAATTTATCCTGAATAGAAATCTAAGTCAATTTTAACTAATTTAGGGTGGTAATTTAAGGCATCGGTTGGATCAAATCATAAAATATAGTGTTTTTTCCCCTTCTTTATCTATGCAAAAGCTGTTTTCAGAGGAAAGCTAGGGAAAATAATCAGTTGGAATGCTCATTCAGACTACCCTCTCCTTTAACAGTTTCACCATATTCAAGACATGATTCCCTGCTTATAGAACCTAATTTTAGTGATTAGCAATTCTATTCCAGTATGTCAAACACAACAGATGAGCCTACATGAGCTGCTCTACATTGACACTCCTGCACTTGAGGGCTGATCCAGCTCCAGTGTCAGCAGGAGTGCAGCTGCAGCCGCACCATGTGATCAGGGCGATGTGGCTGGCTCAGCCGCATCAGGACACTCAATGCTCCCTGCCTGATGCACAGCCATGGAGCTCCAGTTCCCTGGATCTAGCACATCAGGCTGAGGAAAAAAGCTCTGCCTAGGCAGCTCCACAGATCTTACACTCTTTGCACAGCAGTGTGCAAGTGAGACAATCCCTTTTTTTGCTACAGTGCTCCCTCCTCATTTCCAAAATGTACTTCTAGTATGTTTCAGTGGAGAGCAGATAATTTTTGATCAATCACTGCTATACAAAACAATGAACCCACTTCCTTTTACTCTCTCTGAAAATGAAACCTGGACTTGCTGGTTTAAAATATTACTTGTCATAATGAAAATAATAAAAGAGAGAACAGTTTAGCAACTCCCTCCGTAAAATCCACGGTTAAGAACAATTTTGTCCTTTTATGTATGAAATGACACCATAATATATATTCTGTAAGAATGTACAGTTTACTAGTCCAAGCCCCAAACTGAAAGACATCCATTGTGGTTACATTTTAAGCCCACCAACTCATGCAGGAAGTGATTTTCTCACCAACATTGTCTTCCCATTTCCTGGTGGGCCAAACAGCAATAAACCACGTGCAGGAGCTCTCAGACCTGTAAATAACTGAAAAGGACATCATCATAAGTTATCATCAAAGATTTGAATAAAATGTTACTTTACCTTTGCAAGAAAATGGTTTAAGACTGAGGACACTGGCTAGTACTGATAGTAACAGTAGCAGTGAGTGCCACAACAGTGCAGGCTTTGAGAGAACTACACTCTGTTACTAACTTGACCTAATGCACACCACTATTGTTTCCCACGCAGCAGCTAAATTATGTTGTAATTGTTCTGTGCCTGGATGCACTGTGCAAGCAGTTTAAAACACTTTCCACAAGACAGACTAGCCTATCAAGTTTAAAGCATCAATTCCAGTTAAAAAGGGAGTAATGAAGGTGTACAATAGGAGAGTTAAAGTAGTGTTCTTACTAATTCCGTATGGAAGAGCTCCTTAATCTTTCCTTATTAAATGAAACTTGAGAAGACAAGCTTTCAACAAAATTACTTAAAATATTACTTAACAACCACCTACTCTCTCTATGCTACTGACAGTCATATCTCTCTCTCACTTCTCACTAGATTCATCTTTCCTACTCTGTAAGATCTAGGATCACACCTAGGGCAAGCAAGTCTACAAATTCTCACAGAACACATAACTTTTAGTTATTACTCTTGACTATTTTCTCTAGCACTTTGTCTTTATCCCTTCCCTCAAAAGTCTCAGAATTTCTCTTTTGGTCTCATACTCACCCCTCCCTTCCAGCTTCCAATAATTCCAATAAACAAAGCAAAAGCAATAGGAGGCGATCTCATATACATCCCACGTGTAATTAGCACTGTCTGTAGGCATTTCTTTCCACAATATCCATGACAACACATAGCTCCATTTCCAGTGTTATATTTCTGTCCTGACTGACCAACACGTGTTTTCTCTTATCATTTCATCATCCACAGTATTTTGTTTGTGCTTGACTCTGATCCCTAAAAGTAGTTACCCAGCTATTCACTAAGTGAACACTCCAGAGCTTCTGCTTTCCATGCTGCTTACCACCATGTGCATTTATTGTCTGACTTCTTTTGTTTGAAATAATTCTTGGGGAGTTCAACCATTTTCACACAGCCCAGAACAAATCTGTAACTTTTTCTCACCTTGATCATCACCTACAGTTCAGCTGCACTGACATTTATTACTGAGATACACAAAGCTTTTCAAGTTTTTGTTAACAAGGTAATTATACTTAACATGGTCTGAACTGCTAGCATTTCATTAGCATCTTACCACTGAAATGGTTTCAACCAATGTTTCCTGCTTATGTACTCCAACTTTTGCTCTCCTACAAAAATACCACTGGCTTGTTAAATATGAATTTGAGTTCAAAACTCATTAAGACCAAAACTGAACTAGTGTTAACTTACAAACTGTCCCCCTACAGTTGCCACACCTACTGTGCTCATTTATAAAGAATAAAATCAACCCTCTCTACTTCCAAGAAAAGTTTAAAAATTCATGGGATTCTCTGTCCTTATTACATCTCAACCTACACCAAGGTCAGGCCCATTGTAATATGAGACAACCTTATTGAAAATACCATGTTACTGGAAAAGTTACTCCAAGCCTCCCATCTCCAAGTCCTTTCCACCCAGCTCACAGTGTTGGTGTCACTGAACAACACATTTGACATACTATTGCACTGCAGTAACAGAGATGCTATAATGACATCTTCCTTCTGCATAACAACATCTGAGCACACACATTTGTTGCCAAAGCTTTTTTTCTCCTTACAGCTCATATTTCTGTGATGCTATGCCAGGTTTAAGGTTTCTTCCCTATGCTGCTTCAAAACCAGTAGCTGCATTAAGGGGAAAATCATAGGGCAACTCCAGCCACCTGTCCACATAACAAATGAGACACACAAGCAAACAAAAAGTAAAAACAGCAATTTTTCTTCAATAATCACAGAATCATAAAGAGGGACTGGGTTGGAAAGAACTTTGAAGATCATCTACTTCCAGCTTCCCTGTCATTGACAGGAACACTTTCCACTAGAGCACACTGCCAATCTGGCTTTGGACAACTCCAGGATGGGGAATCCATAACTTCTCTGGGCAACCTGTTCTAGTGTCTCATCATCCTCACAGGGAATAATTTCTTCATAATATCCAAATCTAAACCTACTCTCAGTTTGAAGCCATTTTCCCTTGTTCTGTCACTACCTGCCCTTGTAAACAGTTCCTCACCACTTTTCTTTTAGGTCTCTTTCAGGTACTGAAAAAATGTAATAAGGTCAGCCTGGAGCCCTCTCTTCTCCACACTTAACAACCCCAATTCTCAGCCTTTCCTTACAGGAGAGGTGCTCCAGCCCCCTGATCATCTAGCTGTTCCTCCTCTGCACTTGCTCCAACAGGTCCATGCCCTTCCTGTGCTGGGGAGCCCAGAACTGGACACTCCAGCTGGGATCTCATGAAAGCACTATAGGAAATCATTACATGCAATCTCCTCAAAAGTACTGCAACTTTTAGTGAGTTCAGCTTTAGAAAATGACCAATTTTTTTTCCTTAAAAGTAGCTCAGAATATTCCAGTAGTATGCAGACTAGGCCCGAATTTAAACAGTCACAGTAGTTGAGGTACCACCTATGATAAATAAAAGCCTAAATGATCAACTTCCATACAGCCAAGTAAAGAGGAAATCTGCCCTCAAATGTTATATATCCCAGTGTATTTGGTTGTTCACTACACTTCTTTGTATCCCTTCCATCTGTGAATAAAATATTCAGTGTCTGACCAACACCCTCACAGAGAGGATGACCACAATAACAGTAACATATTTCCAAACAGAGAGTGTCACAACCTAATTTACCTATACAAACCTCTCCCATTTCACCCTTCCAGTTTGGGGCTTTGTCCCTTACATGGCCATATTGGGTTGGAGACGCAGCTATAGCTATCTGGAACAGTCAGCCTGACAAACAGTGAGAATTTTTGTTTGTTTGCTTTTGCTGGTTTTTTGTTTTATGGGGTTGTGGGGATGTTGTGGTTTTAATTTCTTTTAGGAGTTTGTGGTTTGCTGATTTGATTTGGGCTTGGGTTTTTTGGGGGTTTCTTTTTTTTTTCTTGCTCCAGTCACCTTCTGCAACATCGATTAACCAGAAGACAAGGAATTCCATGGCAGTATTTTACACATAAATCCTATATTCCCCTTTTCCAAGATGGCTAGGACCCCACAGCTACTCATAGCTGCATAATCAGTAAAAACAGGATTCAAGAATCATCATTTCATGCGTGAAGCACAGCACATTTCTTTCATCCTGTCACAGATTGACAACAATATCCAGTTGCTTACCTCAGGTCTAAGAGAAGGAAGGATAACAATTTCTTGCAAAGCTTGTTTAGCCAGTTCCTGCCCTGCAATATCATCAAATTTGACAGCTGGCCCACTAACAAAGAAATGGAATACTAATTAGTCTAACAATGAGATACTCTTTTTCAGCTGCAGCTGACTAATTTAATGCATTTGACTATTTATACAGAACCCTTTTGAGAAAATCTACAACTTATATTGTTAAGTATTTTAAAACATTCTTTTGCCAAAGTAACAATAATACAAACCCAACCAAAAAATCCCCAAGAAAACACAACAAAGTAGAAGTACTAATTTCATTCCAATTGGACCAAGATTGTACTGAATGTGAAACTGATTTGCTGGATTGAAAAGCCTACTTTTCTTCATACTTACCTATCAACAACTTCATTTAGGATAAGATTAGCCAGGTTGCTGTCCACATTTCTAAATATCTTAGTGTCTTTCTTTTTTCGAGGAGCAGTGGTAGGAGTAGAAGGCTTATTTGCTCTGCTATTTTTAGGAGCGGCCTGGAGAGGGGGGGATGAAAAAAAAAACCAAAACCCCCAGATTAATACTTTGAAAGTGTAGTGTTAAACAAAGTAAGACCTACATTTCATTTGCTCCAGTAAAAAGCATGTTCACAAATACCCAATATTCTACTGCTGTATTTTGCTACAAATCATACTATCATATCAGTCAGCCATAAGTAGGCTATCTTGGGGTCCAGTGGTGAAGTATCTTTGGTTTGAGGTTTTTTTTGTTTGATAATTCATTTATTTAACTACAGTATTTTCCCCTAGCATACTCTGGAAGTAAGCATCAGAAAGCATCTCAGGTTCTCAATACTTATAAGCAAGAATTCCTACTACTGTTGTACTTTTTACTTTTAAGCCACTTAAAAGTCTTCATATTATAGCAGCAATAATGCTTTAGCAGAACAGTTAGGTTCAGTCCATTCTGCTCTTTATTCCACTTTAATGGGTAATAAAGATGGAAGGGAAAAAGATAGGTCAAAAGAAATGCTCTAGTTTTCTGTATTCTTACTGTAGGACTTCTGTGCTTCAGTCCCAGCCTAAGCATAATTTGCTTTTCAATGTGGTTGCAAAACAACCTGTGCATGCATGCATGCTTTGGAAGAGAAGAACATGTAGGGGGAAAAATCTTGTAGTTCTGGAATAAGAGGTTTTCCCCTCTATCTTTTACATACTAGAAGTAACATTTATTTTTCTTCTAGGTAACTTTCACTCACTTCCCATGCAATTTTAAAAACAAGTAGTATTTATTACTGTGATTATACTTAAAATCCTTTTTCCCATGCACCCACCTGATGCCCTCCAATTTCTAAAATCCACTCTGCAGCATCCCTCAAGAGGCCTGGCTAAAAATTTGGAGTTTCAGTTTTTTCAAAAACTTTCTGCTGCTACAATACTGCAATTAAGGCATTAAATCCAAAGCTTCTTCTGGAATTTACACTTGATTTTTCAAGTGTATACTTCCATATTTATCCTCACTATACCTTGTGAGCTGAAGGTGTAGGATTAGGTGCTGGTCTAGACACAGATGATGATACCCCACTGTAGCTGGGCGTTCTGTGGTGACCTGAAAGGCCTGTGGATCCAGTTTTTGCAACAGTCTTTGAACGAGGAAGGGAATTACTCGTGTGTGTTAGGGGGTCCTTCTTTTTTGGAACTGCTCCACTTTCTATAAAGAAAACCAGTGTTGTATGAACATTTGCAGCAGTCATACTTTACCATCAACTGCAAGTAGAAGATAGAATTGTTGAAACATATAATACTGCATTATAGAAGAACAACACACATTTCTAAAGAGATTTAGTGTTTTTAAGGGGATATTGACTGCTGTTTTCACCTACAGATAAAATTCTAAATTTTAGCTCTCAAAATTAACCCTGTTTAGCCATCTTAAAAAAGCCAGAGATAACTTAGTCCCATTATCAAGGGAAGAACACCATCTACTCCTAATGATGCAAAGTCTTCTGCTGTCTTCTTTCCCAAGAACTCTTAAAAATAATCATGGCACTATCCCCCAGATTTCAAGCCTTTAGATTCTGAGTATTGATTCTTTAAGTGATGTAAGCAGTAGTTAATTGGATGCCAGTTAACATTATCTAGCACCTTCCACACAGAAGCTTCACCAAAGCATTTTAATCTGGAAAAATGACAGTAGTAGTTATACTTGCAAGTGACTGTCAGGTGTTTTTTCTTTCAACTTGCTTCCACTTTAGCAATCTTGAGGTGTAAGTAAATTCCAAATGGACCAGTCTGAAGCAGCTTACCTTCCTACATTAAAAATTAAGTCTTAAACTACATTTAAACATCACCAGACATTCCACTCACACTACTTATTCACCTCCATGATGAAGCAGAAAAGTCTCAAATTAGGTGACAGATAAACTTGAAATATTGGCCACAGGCCATCAAACTACAAAAAGTCATTCTGGTTCAGAGTAAGCAAAATAGCACTTCATGTCTATGTTCTCCATATGGGATACAGGGTAAAATAAAGTTCCTTGGCACAGAAATGACAAGTGTAAAACATCAAATCAGAGATTAAGAGGTAAGAAGGTGGTACAGCAAGCAGGCAGGTTGGTCAGGTTGGTTAATGATTAGAGCATAGTTTGAGATTAGGGTATTTTTTGTGGTGGGAATACACTACTGGAAACTGTCTAGTACAGTACTGTTGTCTGCAATGGAAACTATAAATACTGTGTTATTTCATATCCTTTTAAAAGGATAAAGGAGTCTTTTGATTAGGTAAGAGAAATAGGGCATCAGAGGGAAGGAAGCTCAAAATAGATTTCAGCTATTTCAGTGTCTTCACTAGGATTGTAGAAATTTGCAACTCAATTTGACCTGCTAGTCTTAAGAAACAGGGCAAAGAACTCTGATTTTTAAGGAAATTAGTGACTCTAAGAAGAATTTTCAACTTAAAACATTGCAGTTCAATGAAAAATACTTTAAGTAAAAAGCCTCATAATTTTAAATGTTGTGTTTAAAAAACTCAAAGAATACTTCAGTCAAACAGTATTATGGAAGGATCAACTAATTACTGCTATGTTCTCAGCCTCTTTAAACATACTACCAGGACCCAATCTCTACACAGCCTGCAGGTAGCCTTAACAGTTCAGTGGAAAAGTTTCTAAAGCCCTTCTTCAGTCACAAATCTATCCCTTTTTAGAGTTACAGAAACTCTGCTGAGGTCACAATAAACAGTGCAGATGTACCAATATGCAAGAAACAAGGCAACTTGACTAATATAATTGAGTATATTTACCTGTATTATGTTTCTTCTTAGAAACAAATGAACAAACAATAAACAAGAAAAACCACCAAAACTGGCTACTGTGACTAAACCACACACAGCTCCAGTGCTGGATCCATTTATTTAGTCATTCCTGCACAGGAATTTCCAAGTCAAAAACTCTTTAAAATGATGTATACTTACTAACTTTCAAGTTCAAAAAGAGTATGTGAATCTGCTAACACATCTAGCTACTCAGCACTTTGACTGGTCCAATTTAATCAAAAGGTGGCATTCAGTTTGGTTGGGTTTTTTTTAGCCCACCTCAACCTCATTTGCACAGCTGGCTTGAAGTCAACATAGGAAGGCTTCAAAAACCAAAATTAGTTTTTCTCCATGTCCTTCACCCTAACATGCTGCTCAATTACCCCACTCTCCCAAAATCACTCCCACACATTGAGAACAATACACAGATCCTGCAATTTTGAGGGTCATAAAATTGCACAGGTAAGGAGTATTTCAGGAAGCTGGAAACAGATGGGAGGAAAGAAGGGAAAAGAGACAAGGTTTAATTCAAATTATTATTTACTCTAACTGCACCTCCAGGACCCAAGACCTGTAGGTTTACATGTTTTGCTGTCAGTCCTCATGGGTAGCACATAAAGAAGCACTGATGAACAACTCCTGAACAGAGCTGTTTGCTGAATGTCAATTCCAGAGGGAAGCTTCATTTTATATACAAATTTTCATTGAAGTAACAAATAAAAATGTTATCAAATAGTTCAGAATTACAGTTTCTATAAAGCTTATCTATTTCTAAAGCATGAGTTAAGTGAACATCACACATCAGACAGTTCCCACTATGCAAGACACGTATTTTGCTGAAAAAACCCCCCAAACACATTTCTTACCCATTTTTATTTGTTATCTACTGAAAGTCTGGAAATACACAGCAAGTGACTTTAATGCCTAGTATCTCCAGCAGCATTTTGCCAAATGTTTCACTGTTCTGCATAAAACAATAAGGAAGTACCTAAAATATGTTCTACTTGTAAATAGACACCATGGAATTTTTTCAAGTGTATCTGAAACACTGAACAGTTCAACTGTCTACTTCATACATACTTATAGAATAGTAATAGATGCTTAATCAGTTTGATTTTAGTCTCTAATTCAGGACAGAATAATTTACTTCATAGCTCCAGGCTAACACCACTAGATTGCACAGACATAATAGCTGTCTGGTCCTGAAAGCATCCCTGCAATTTTAATCTGCCATCCAAATACACACACAACACAAATTACAAACAAGCAAGCAGAAAAATTTTGTCTGAAGTTTTCTATTGGCTAAATTGTGATAAGATGCAGACAGAGGTGCCCAATTTCAGACTCCCTTACAGAAAGAATTTCTGTAAGTTATTATATAATATAGATACTTATTATGTTAAACTGGCTTCAAAGATTAAGTTCAAATATGTTTGAAAAAATCTAAGAGAAGCTTGATTATATTAAATACCTGGAAATGCAAAAACAATCTTAAAATTATTCAACTGTAGCTCATTTATTTAATATAACAACATCCTTTATATTTCCAAAAAAGCAAACCCATTTTTTTTTTCTGCACTTAAACCAAATTAAAACACATGTCAATAAACAAGTTTCTACTAGTCTGTAATTTCTTAAGCATCCAAAATAAAAGTTTAAATTCAAATTAACAGCAGCAATTCCAGTACCGCAGAACAATTTCCAGCCTTCAGTTGTGACATCTTAAAAATCATCAGGGAATATTCCTCAGAAATTCCCTACATATGCCTATTGAGAAGTAAGATAAAGGGACTAAAACAAGTTATTGTACATGGTCTGTGGACACCAATTTGGAAGAAAAAATCTACCAGTCTAAAATTATCTGTAAGTTTATGTATGTCATTTCATTTAAAAAAAACAACAAAACCAAAAAACTTTAAATTGCTGCTTTAAACTTGCAGCAATTGCAAGACTGATCGTTATTCAGGATCAGCATTCACAACAGCCCCCAAAAATCGCAATTCTTCAAAAATTCAATTCAGATTTTTCAAATAGATAGATGCAAGTAATAAAAGCTATTTAACAGAAAGCTCCAGGAACTAAGAAGGACATGCTGCATGTTTTCAGTGGCAGCACAGCTACACAAGCCAGGAGTTAGAGCTGCTTTCCTTTCTGAACTGACAGATCCAAATTAGTCAAAGATCTGCTTTTGTCAAATTATGCTGTTAAAAACAATATTATCGCTACTTGTTCTTCCACTCAGGGAACTCCTTTGAAAACTTCAGTATTTTAAAAAATAGAACTTCTGCACCATGACAAACACTGCCAGTATATGCCTACTATTAAAGACATGCCAGCAACTCCTTCCATGTGAAAAATGAGGTAAAATACTAGCTAGCTGCACAGTACTCATGTTGAGGTAATAGAAATGTAATGCTCTGTCTGGCCATCCATCATGCTGGCATTTACACATCAAATGGTATACAGTGGGATTACTGTAACACTCTAAGTATTGTATGACAACTAAATGAGTTCATGAAACTCATACTCTGCCTTTGGCAAGACTGGCATAATCTCCTTCCCTAGCTTGTTTTAAAAAAAGAAAACTACAATCCACAATGAAAAGGAAAACAACCACATTTGAGGGGGAAAAATACAGGTAAATTGTTTTACATCTAATTTAAAACTGCTATGAGAAGAAGAATGATGAATAATAAATTAATATTATTTCCAAGTACAGGTTGGGTTCAAGGCTACTTGTTATTACTCTTTAGACAAGTTACTGCATAGCCCTCTGCAACTAGGGCAGGTGATACTACTGCCATGAGGTCTTGAAAAACCTCAGTATAAAACTGGAAGATAAACTTCCTAGAAAAATCTCTACCTATTCATGTAAGTTTGGAAACCACAAATGCTGAAGATAGGGATGGGCAATCATTTGTGTTAAGATCAAGTAAATTGGGGAGGAAGGCTGACACAAATACTATCTTGAGAGAAGGAAGAATCTCAAACCAGTAACACTTTGGAAATAGAAAAAATGTGCAACAAGGCTGTGAGAATAGTACCTTACTCAAAATTATGAAGCAAAAACATCTGTAAAGTCTTTGGCCTTTAAAGGCAAATAAATTAAAGCAATGTAATTTTAGACCAAGGTACAAAAAGGTACTTTGTTCATGTTAAAACTAAAAATGACCATGTATCATACTTCATAAAATCCTGAACTTTTAAAAAGCCCAACCTGATTAGGCAACAGGGCAGGTAACACTTCCCACAGATAGAAAACTAAGCTTATGCTAAAGCCCTGTGGCTCAATACCTCTGAAGTACCTCTACCTTCTCAGGCAGAGACAACAGCCCTCTTATCTGAAGTAGCCGCAAACTGATTTTGTAGTTTTCTAAGAAACCCTGTCATCTACTTTGTGTTTTTAAATTATTAGAGCTGTCCATATGAAAATATTGTTTTGCATGTATAAAGGAAAAACAACAGCAAGATGATTAGCAGATTGAAGCATAACCACATATTTATACTGCTTTTAAGAAAAAAAGTGTATTACTTACAAAAAACACTCCCTCACCCCACACCCCAAAAAGACAGAAAAAGCAAGCACAAGAGCATAGGCACCAAACATTTAAGAAATCCAGATGCCTGCTAAACCTGACTTTCATGGTACTATATCAGGGATCCCACAGCTGCAAACATTCCGTACTTTGGGTAACCCTTGGACTTGCACAACTTTTGTTTATGGACAAAAAAAGTTCATTTCTGCTATATTAATAAGTTCGGTTCAGTCTTCTGGGAAAGGATTAAAACAACATTCTTTGACAAAATGCAAGAGCTGCTGTCATTCTCCCCTCATTTCAATTGCATCTCACTTTCTTGATGTAAAAACCCCCAAAATTTTTAAGTTGCTTAATGCATATTCACAACATCATAAAGGAAGAGCTAATTAATGTAGGCACAACGTATAAGCTATATATCCAACACTGACACTTTGTAAAACAGGTTTAATGTAATTCCTTGAAGAATATTACATGAGAAATATTTTCTAAAATCTTGCCTTAGTAAATAGATTTGAATTCTAGGACAGTCATTTAAGAGAAAACTGAATACTACAAAATAAAACAGTGTTGTCAAAGCCACGGAAAGTATGGAACGTATTTTACACAAAGCCTTTAAAAACAGAAATATAAATAAATTTTATTTTAAAGCTGGCAGGGCCAGAATATAGCATTGCATTATTTTGCCTTGTAACACACCAGGAACTGAGAGACATCCCCTCAATAGGTGCTGGTAAAACCAAACCCACCTGACTGGAGATGTCCATTGCGGCATGCCAGGTTAGTACTGTCATTATAGACCTCCATTTGCGGCTTGGAAATTTGCAAAACTGCCTGCAGCTTCTCTACATAGTAGAACAGAGGGGGAGGGAGGAAAAAGGACAAAATAAACAAACAAAAACCAAAAATGAACCAAGAAAATTTATGTATGTTGAATACAGAAATGTCAAGTTTGGCTTTGTTATAGTTAAAAATAAAAGGAATATTTCTACCTATTCTACACATTCAGCAAATGTGTAAGAAAACTCTGTTAGTAAGAGCATGACTGAAAACAGCTTTAAAACTCACCCTCTATGGCTGAGTTAATTACAATCTTTCCAGTCTAGTGCTTGCAGTTACTGTTAAACACAATGTTCAGGATTAACTCAATTTAATTTAATAAATATTCATGTTGATAACACATTTCTGAATGTCCTTCTCAAGGTGTTACTTTTGACCAGGTGCAAGGAGTCCTGACTTGTCTTCATAATAAATGTTCCACTTAAGTAGTAACAGCTAGTCAACATTTTACAGAAACCTTCAAACTTCAAGCAGGACACCATATACACATTACAACGATGCCATTTGACACCTCTATTTAGATATTTAATTGCCTTGAAATTAAGTCAATAAAATTGTCATGCAAATTGTGTTCTTTAGGAAGATTAACAGAAACATCTGAATACAGTATTTATAAAGCTAAAGATTAAGGAGAAAGTAATGAGAGAAGTAATGAGAAACAGCCAAACCATAAGTCAGAGAGGTGTATGGCTGAAAACACCAAAGAAAAGTTAAGGACCACTTGTTCTCTGCAGTCCAGCTACCACTCCTGCTTTTCCCACTGCAGTTAAAAATCCTCTAGGCCATACCTTTGGGTACCTCTCCCATCTTTATTTATTCCAAACACACCCCTCTTGTTTTAAAAACCAACCATGGTCTGCAAGGATGTAATGCATACACTGCCAAGCTCTCTCGTTCCCTTCTCTTTTTTTTCCCCTTCTGCTCCCCCCACAAGACATAACACTACAAAGAAACTGCAAGAAAAGAGATGCCAAGTAGAAAAGCAAAAGCAATGTGCTCTGGTACTATGAAAGCATATATTGCAAAAGCAGACAAATTCTACTGAAAATGTACACAAGGTCACAATTGTGTACACAAAAATGTACACAATTAATTAAATAACCTGGCTGGAGGAAGAAGTGCCATTCAGAGCCTGCCTATGGTACAACCAACAAGCATGAACATCACCTTCCTTAGGCTTCTTTACCTGTTACAGATCTCTCCCTAATCTTTCTGTTTTGCTCCTTTCTTCTTCCTGCTCTTCATCACTCACTGCTTAGCTTTCCTGAAAAGTATCCTTACACTTCATAGTTAAAGTGATGGCTTAATAACATTTAGGTTCAGCAAGATGTAGCTTGGAATGAAAACTTATTAGTTACAGGCATTTATGAAAAGCTAAAGCTCAAGATTAGTATATGTACACAAAGTTTACTTCATTTTAAATTGAAGGCTTTAAACAGACAGAGTAAAGCAAAAAAATGTCAGTCACACAAGAACAGCCTGCAAACAACCACAAGCTCTGCAACTTCCAAGAAGTTACCCTCATAAGCTGTCCTCTCCAGACAGGTAAGGAAAATCCTTTTGGCAGGACTGACTGCAGACAGTAAACTACTTTAGTGGACACAGCAGTACCAAAGGAGGATCAGAATGGTCTACTCCCTGCCCAGTGCATGCAAGGAACATACAGGAAGCTTAGGAAACAAAATTAGTATTCACAGACTTTGAAGATACTTTGAAGATATCCGTTGAGTTTTGGAAAACATTTCTGAGCTTAACAAAAAAAAAAAACTTTCTAGTGAGCAACCGTAATAACATCAATTGGCTGGTGCAGGAGTTCAGGAAATGCTACTTGCTTCAATGCTACAATCTGACACCAGGGTTCTACTACAATTATCAATGCTTAGCTAGTTCCATATATTCAGGAACTCCAGCCAAAGAAAAAATGTAATCCAACTGTTGTCCAGCTTCAATTCAGAGTTCTCTCATCACATTACCTATCAACATTTCATTTTAGTATTGCACATAAAATTTCAAAAGGCAAATATATATCACCTTTCTTTAGGAACAGTATAGCTGTAGGCTCCTCTGGGATATCAAAAATAAATTGAGCTTTTAAATATTATTCCAGGGAATTATAGGATACCATCATCTTCCGTTTAAATACTTTCTCCCTATTTTTCCAGACACTGACAGAAAGTTCACAGATTCTCATTCATTATTTCACTTTCATGATACAACACTGACATAAACCTACCAAAGAAACAGCACTGCAGCCACTGCCTTATTTAGGCAACACTAGAGCTTGAGTTCAGGGAAACTAAAAAAATGCTACCCTGTAACATGAGCCTGAAGCAAAAAGCACCATCTCCTCCAAGAAGTTAAATATTCCAAAAGGTGTCCATTGAAGACTGTACCTACACAGGCAGAATAGAGGAATATTAATACCCTCCGAAGAGGATACTGATGACAGATATTTGAATTATGTATCACATAACACTCTTCAACCAAAATACTGAAGCTACACTAAATACACAGGAAGGCACTTGTGACAGAAATCTGTGCCCCTACAGAAAGTCTCTGAAATGAGAGAACACAGATTGGTAAAACACATGAATAGCATTAGAATTGAATAGTGTTGCACTGACCATTACAGCCATCTATCTTTAGGAACAACAAGCTGCCAAGCTCTGTCTATCAACTGCAGAAAACAAATACCCTCCTGTCATTCTAAATACATCAAATTTAATGACTCTAACATGGGTGATCAGTCATCCAGTAGAGACTAGGTGTGTGAAGACCATCAAAGCAAGATTTAACCACACAACAAACATACCCTAAACCATGTCAAAAATCAGGAGCCACCACCAAATCAAACAGAAGAAATTACAAGTCTCCTGACAGCCAGCACAACCCAAAATTGTCAATGGAGTGTCAAAGCAATCAAGTCCCCTTGGGTTGACCTGAAACACACCAGCAGTCACTTTAGCTTTCAGACTGTGTTACAGGACAGCTTCAAACAGAGTAAGAGACATAATTTAGAGCCAGGATGAAAACAGGGCTCAAAGTAGAAAACCCATCATCCACAGTGGGTAGCTCCACCCTCTTCCAACATTGGAAGGCATCAGTGGTGTGATGACAGAGTGGCAACACATGGGTGTGATCAGACATCACACTCTCACCAGCAGTGTCCAACACCCCCATCAGTGGGGTCATGCAAATTAAAGGCATGTGTGATGTAACACAGGTGATGTACCAACACCTCAAAAAAACAAAAAAACAAACCCTAAAAAACCAACAACTCTGAGCACTTTCAAGGGACAGCTGTAATCAGCATGATTAAATTTTAGTTTTCTATGTACTATCAATGTAACCTGCTTGACTGGATGGCATTTGAGTTAGGTAGTCTGCAATCTCATCTCCCTCTAGCAAGCAGGATTAAATATTTGGCATTATTGTCTGCGTTATCTTTTCAGCTAATGTAATAAAGGACTTGGCCATTCTGACTTAAGAAAGGGAGAAATTCCACAAAGCAGACAACACTTATGAGTTCAATTCATAGAAAAAAATCACTTCATCTAACTGTAATAGCTTCAAGAGCCTCATGCTTAATTCAACTACAAAAGGATCTTTACAGCACTCAAAAGCTTCCAAATATGTTACTATAAGTAACAGGCTGAAAGTGTGTTTGGAATGGCACATGGAATTCAACTCTAGATCACCTTAAATTTTTACAAAATCCATTACAAATGACAGAAAAAAATAATAAAAAAATATGCTGTCAATACTTCAAAGTTGGTTTAATGGCATAAAATATTACTCAAATAGAACCTTAATGATCTAAAACCATTGAAATATCCCTCCAAACCACATCTTTTGCCTTCCTAAAGGGCACATGACTTCACTTGCTCCTTTTTATCCAAATTTCACTTTTAGGTACACTATGAAGCACATCCTCAGTAAAAATTAACAAGCACCTAGGCAAACCAAAGTGTTAAACTGGTAATTCAAAAATAAAAATAAATCATTATTTTACATCAACTAACATAATAAACACTGTTCTGTTTACCTTTCAATCTGCACTCTGAATGAAGCAAACAAATATGATCTGTGATCACACTTTCTGGTAGTAGAGATGAATATACTTCAACTCCAGGGTTTTTTTGTGGGTTTTATCCTTTGTTTCTTTTCAATTGGATCACAGCAAGTAAGCAACTTACCAACACTGCAAGCACTACTAAAGTAATACAAGCAAGGATGAAACACTACCCACAAAACACAAACACTGTTACTTCAAGCCATACCTTACCAAAGATTGTTACACGTAATCCCTTTCACTCTATTGCTCCCTAGTTCATATTACGTCTAGAAGTCAGCCTTTAACCCTAGTAAGTGGAAAATATCTTTTCTCCATTTACTAAAACTATATGAAGAAACACCCATACTAAAGCATAGAAGACAGATGTCTCTTTCACCTCCTGTCCCCTTAATTTTTTTTCAAAAAATATTAAAGACATTAGGAACTCAAGGGAAACAAAAGGAGCTCACTTCCTTGGGATTGTCACAGCTTCCCTGTCAATCACCAGCTAGGACCACAGAACCACGAAGTGTAAGAGGAGAAAAGAGCCCAAGTTTTCCCATCTCCTCTATATGCCCCTAGAAGAATGAGTTAGTAGAACTCCACACAGGAGAGGGTAAGATTAAAGTTGAGATATGCAAGTTAAAATCAAGTACATTTGTTAGTGTACCCTTGAAGAACAATTAAAAGAATATCCCTTATTTTACTTTTACTGACTGAACTGAAAGCATTTTCAAAGTTTTAAATTTAGAAGATGCACTACACAGGACAATGGGTCTGTTGTTTGATGGAAGGATTTTTACTCTGTTAAAAACTTATATAAAACATGTAATTTTAATAAAGCTAAAGCTATACAACACTATGCTTCTGAAAAATATGACCGTACCTTCTAATTTTAAAATAGAACACTACTAGAAAATAATCAAGAAAATTAGAATTTCACAACCTTATGGCCTACATGATATTAAAGAATTATTATTATCATCATCATTATTTAACAATAAAAAGGAAAATTGTTAATATAAGTGACAGCAAAATCAACAGAACATGAAGTAGTTACACTTGCAAGAAGCACACTTGGCACTCATGATCAGCAATATATCATAAATTTCACTACAGTACTAACAGAAAAATCCTGAACAAACTCCATTAGGAGTTAATCAAGACTTCCTCATTTTATGAGTCAAGTGTGCTATGATATAAAGACTTCTCAGTTACTTTTACACCTGAAAGTGGGTCATGAAATTCCATTTTCAAAATCCATCAACAGCACTTACTCCCAACTGAAAATTAAACTAAAGAGACCCTACAAAGATAATGACTCCTTCACTTTAAAAATCAAAGTAATATTTTAGAAGAATATATTAAATGAAGTTGTGCAAATAATTACAAACTTTCCAAAGTCATGAATTGTAACTGGTACCTAAAAGCTGCAACCGATCCTTGGCCATTGCCAAATTTGTCATCATTTTAGATTGGAGACGTCGAGCCCGTTCACACTGATCACCTTACAAAGAAAAATCCATGTTAAAACACAATCTGGTAAATTAAGCGATAAAATACTTATACCCAGGCTTCCCTCCTCCTCCTCTTACCCCTTATCTACCCCCTCCACTATGGAACTGCATTACAAAACTAATGAAGAAAACTCTAAAGCTTCCTATTTAATAAAAAATTTAAAGTTAGTTGACACTCTCTGCTTTACAACAGTGCCTACTGAGTGATAGGAACCCAAAAACTGCTTTGTATATTGTCTAACATTTCATACTGACCTAGTATGTCCCTTGTCTCTGCATTTCTCTGAACAGAAATAAAATTTGAAAAAGATTTTTAAAAAGCTTGAAAAGTGACTGAGAGGCAAGTACAATTTGAATGACTTCATTTTGACAAAATTAAGAGATTTTAATTCAGTTGACTGTGTCCCTTTACATTTTAAAACACATGGAATTAGACATTAACACCACTTTCTAAGAAATACTGTCTGTTCAAGTCAAGCTTTTTTTTTTACACTCTGCAATTTATACAGGTTATACCAAATGCCACTAGTATTGCCTCCTAAGTAAGATCACCACATACTTTTAAACACAGGTGAAGGAATAAATACAAGTCTGCAAAAACACTTACAGGTTCAGGTTTGGGGCAGGTAATTTGGATTGTTATTATTACACTATTATTTTGAGGACAGAAATTTTCAGCCAGTCCTTCACTACACCTGTATTTCCATGGTACATACCTGCTTCTACACTAAAGGTTAAAATGTTTCCAAATAGAGAGATGGCTTTCTTCCTTTGTTGGAAATGTTCAGTTATTTTGGCCTAAGTTATTCAGAAACACAATGTCAGGCCATTCCAAATTGGGGGTTTCTTTTTAGATTATACTGAAGGGAATATAAAATTCTGCATAAGTGAGAACATGAACTGTCAACTTCAGCAACTCAAATCAAAACTCAGTATTTTGGCACTCCCATTATATAAGAAATCACATGTTTTACTTAACAGTGTTCATGAACTCCTTATGATTTTGCAGAGTCTGAAAATATTTGGAGCAAGATTTGCATGTGATATAGACCAGAATATTAAGGTGGAACAGAGAAAAGGACCAGTGTTCACCTACAGCTAAAACGGGAATAAGAAAGATCCTTATGAAATAATTCATACAGCAGGCTGCTCCTAGCCCTACCATATTTAGTAATATTGATTTCTCACTTTAAAGAAGCCATAAACCAAAATCAGTTCCACAAAACTCAAAACTGGCTTACCTTGACCAATTACTAAGACAGCTATTCCTTTTTCCAGTTCTTCAATTCCTTTCTTATACCATTCAACAGCTTGTTCCTTTTGTCCTGCTTAAAAAGGAAGTGAGCCCATTATTTTCTTGAACGAATTAAAGCTTAAGAATGGTTCTATATAATGCTGCATAAAACAAGTAAGAGAGAGGAAGAGATATTTGAACAAAATCCTGTGATTTAAAGGAAGTCTTAAAGGGACACTGTCAACTTTATATCTATTTAATTATCAAATAAGCTTTTCTATTAAAAACAGGTACTACACCAGCCTCAAATCACTTTTGCCTGTTTCAAGAATAATTCTTCATCTGCCTTAAAGAAATAAATCCACCCCCCCACCCCACCCCCCCCAAAAAAAGACATAAAAGCTCACCTACGCATATTCACTCCCAACATAAATGGTGAAATTAACAGTTTTTACTTCTGGAATGTCAACTAGAGATGTGCCTCTTCATCTTCCAGTGACAGCCAATAATAGCACTAATAATACCCAAAATAACACTAGAAGCACAGAAACTCAAGAAGAAAAGCAACAAGTCTAAGACACTACATGAGAGAGATGAGAGACACTTCTCTGGTTACCTTTTGTGCAGTGCAGCTCATTTGTCATGAGGGCATTTCTTTGTTTATGCTATTATGAAATTGCTGTATTACAGATGTGTGTCAGCTTTCACATGAAGCAGAACACAAGCAGAGTGAGAGCTCACCTCTGTACCAACCATGTCCTGAGTGGACATTAAAGCAAACACAGCCTTGAACATGCCTATGCCTGACCTAAGCCATGTGACACCATGACTGCAAGTCAGCCACTGAACACCTATTAATATCTACTTCATACTGCTCTCTTTCCGTAAGTACTCTGCATTAAAAATTAATATGCCTGCATATTGAAAAATAATTTTGCAACATAATTATATCACACTAAGCATGCATTTCCACAGAGGAGTATAACAAATTAGGTACTAGAACATAAAACCTGATCAGCATTAACAAGCTACTAGTGGTAGGAAAAACTAAAAATGCCTACAATGAAACTTCAGATATGATTACCCTATTTTCAGATGACAATGTTTCACAATACTACTCCTAAGTGCCAGTTACCAGTGGTTGTGTGCTTCTACACTCAAATCTTTTGAATCTTTTGATAACTTCAGTCCCAAACCTATTTTCTAGCAAATTTCAGCATTAGTAAAAATATTTCAATGCATTTCCAGAATACTCTTCAGGGTTTTCTCTTACTCCTCTTCAGATTAAAAAAAAATCCCTTAATAATAACATTTGGCAAGTTCCCCTGTGCAGATAATTTCATGCTTTGTTCTTCTTACCACCACAAACCACAGACCACCTGCCTATAGTCATGAACACCACACAGCTTGGGAGTTAAATCATTACTGCCCTTTCTTCACCAGCCTCATATATCCTGACTGTTGAGGACAAAGCTAGATAAATTAAATCACCTAAGGTGAGTGACTTCAATCCTCTCTTTAGACTCTTTAAGCTTCTTCTCTCCACCACCCACAGAAACAGTTTCAACTGCAGTGTAAATCATAAATCTAATACTGATTATAACTAAATAAAAATCTGATTTGAGATAATTCCAGCCACCTGTGCTAACAAAGCCTGGATGGCTTTGTTATTCTTTGGGGCAACTGCAAACATGCCAAGGTCATCACTAAAATTTCACTTCCAGCTTTTAACTGGAGAAAGTTTCCAAAGCACAATACCACACCAAGCTGTTTGCAAAGGGTGTGCTCCAACTCCACACAGAATGGCTGACTAGTTCTCAGTGATTATGACATTAAAAATAAAATAAACATCACAGTCCTTGGAAGTTGCTGACTTGTTATATTGGCTCTGGCAGAATGGAGCTCATTTTCCTCAAACAGCCCCAACGGCACTGTGTTTTGGATTTGTGACTAAAACAGCTGATAACACAGAAATGTTTTGGGTGTGTTGAACAGGAAAACCTCAAGGTTTTCTTTTTCCCATCTAGATCCCCAGTGAGTAGGCTGAGAGTGCACAGGAAATTGGGAGAGGACACTAGCAGGATGACTGACCCAAACTGGCCAATTGAATATTCTGCATCATAATGCTCATCAACAAAAACCTGGGCAGATGAATAACTGAATGGGGGCTGTCTTCCAAGGCAATCATTGCTTGGAAAGATTTCTCACCTTTTTTTTTTCCTCACTTTTGCTCCTCCTATGCTCTTCCCTGTCCCACTGAGAAGAGTAAACAAGCAGCTGTGTGGATGCTTAACTGCTTGCAGGGGTCAACACACCACATGTGCCTTCTTAGGAAAAGATATTAAGCTTAATTGTGAAAATACCAAAACAAGAATAACTGCCCCACCAATCCAGAAACATAAAAAATTACCAGAAGTGTTATCAAAATTACTGAAGTATGCATAGCTCCCACAACAGCAAAAAGGCCACAAAACTAACAGGCAATTAGACAATTCAGAAATTCCAACCAT
Organism: Agelaius phoeniceus; assembly: GCF_051311805.1. NCBI lineage: Eukaryota > Metazoa > Chordata > Aves > Passeriformes > Icteridae > Agelaius > Agelaius phoeniceus. The sequence goes on from NC_135267.1 coordinate 82,644,890, forward strand.
TTCACATACTATGTCTAACGTACAGTTTTCTCTTTGAAGATACAAAAAGCTTGTTTACAGATAAAAAAATTTCAAAGTATTCTGGTAAAATCAGATAAGCAAATAACAAATCTATGTATTAAAGGGAGTTCTTTCTCAGTGGAATGTATATTGCAGTTGCAGGGCTGTAACAGTTGTGCAACTGCTCCTATTAGCAGCAAAGATCATCTTACTAAATGTATGGCCTGTGCAGCTAATTAATGTATCATCACCCTAAAGATACCTACAGAGCAAGTCTATTATTAAAATTCATATTTAAGGGTTACCCTCCAAACCACCAACAGTAATAGGTCACAGCAGTGGAACAGGTGCCTGATAAGGTAAGACTTTGCCACTCACAGAGCAATCACCAACAACACCGAAGCTTTCAGCTACCTCACCTTCTTTCATGCTTTGTTCCTATGACCCTCAGTGCTCCCTCGCTGTACATCTATGCTGAACTAACCCTGCTGCACATGGTGCAAGTTTTTTTTCTCTCCCAGAGCACACTACTGCCACTCCCAAACTGTCAATGCAAAGGAGGACACATCCCATGCTTTTATGGTGCTGTCAGCATGCAGCTTCTGTTGAAGGCCTACTCCTGTATGTTTAATCTCCTCCTCTAGGATAGCAGTTTCATTAAAGCACAACTGAAAGTTTAGAATAAAGCATTCTGACTATTCCAGAGAATTTTAAACATCAGCACAGCATGCCCCCAAAGCCTACCTTTTGCATGCTGACAGAATCATATTGCTGCATTTAGAATAAATGATTAAATTTAATTCAGTAGCAAGTCTTTTGTTCGGTTGGGGTTTTTTTAATGCTCTACAAAAAAAAAAAAAAAATCCTCACTCCTCTGTTTTATTTCACTGAACCCTAAACATTCTCCTTAAGCTCTTCTCATCACACAGTGATAGGTTTTTAGTTTTTTTTAAGAGTATGCATGTCAAACAGTTTGAGAAAAACATGTTTTAAGAAACTGCCAAAATACTTAAAGTATTTATTTCCTTAGAAGTCACACCACTTCAAATGGGCATTCTGAGGGCCAAGTAACCCGCAGCCTCGCTTGAGCACTCACATCGTTTGTCAGGCAGTGCACTGTAGGACGCATCCTTATTATTGTCCTTGCTGCTTTTGTTGTCCAGCTGGCTTCGTGAAGGCTAGCTACAGTCACACACCCGCCCGCAATTTCTAACCACCTCACCCAGACCCCAGCAGCAAAAATTGAGTTTTTGGGGAGAAATACAAGCACTTGTCTTGCGAGGGGAACGAGCCCGGGCCGCAGCTTTGTGATCCAACCCGCACCTGCGGGCTGCGGCAGGGACGGACCCGGCCGGGGACCAAAGCACCGCCACCGCATGCGGGCGCAGCCCGGCTCACCCACGGGCACAGCGTCCGCAGCCCCCCGCACACAGCCCGGCTCACCCACGGGCACAGTCCGGCTCACCCCTCGCATTTCTCCCACAAGCGGGTTTTGTTTGCTCTCAGCTGAAAGCGGTTCCACGGCACAGGGCCTTGCCGGCCTCCCCCCGCACCCCGGGGCGGCCGCGGGCGCTCCCTCCCTACCTGTCTCGTCCTCGTCGATGCGCAGAGCCATGGAGATGCACTCAAAGGCCCGCTTGTGGCACGCCCGCACCGTCTCGGGCGCCCCACCGGGCTCGGGCGCCTCGCCGGCCCCGGCCCTGCTGCCCTTGGCGGCCATGAGGGCGCCGCGGGAGAGGCGCTCGCAGAGCCAGGCGAAGAGCAGCCCGAGCTGGAAGGCGACGAAGCGGAGCAGGGCGAAGGCGGCGAAGAGCGGGTACGAGAAGTAGTACAGGTTCCGCTTGTGCGGGGACGCCGCCGCCGCCGCCCCCGCCGGCGGCACGGGGGGCGCCGGCCCGGGCGGCGAGGAGGGAGAGGCGCCGGCGGTCGGAGGCGCGGAACTGGAGCCGGCTGAGCCCTTCTTCTTCCCTCGGCCGCCCGGAGAATTCATTCACCGCCGTAGCCATAACCCGCTGCCAGGGACTGACAACAACCGGCCATGGCGATGGCGGCGGCGGCGACGCCCCTTTCGGCCGGCCCAGGGGGAGGGACGGAGGGCGGGATGTGGGCGGCCCCAGCCGGGGCGGGGAGAGGTGGCACCGGCCCTTCCACCACGGTAGGCGAGGGTACGGCACCTGCAGCCCGCTCCCACGGCCCCGAGGGGAGGGCTCTCGGGGGCGCTCAGTGCTGGGCCTGGAAAGCGCAGAATAACAGAATCAGTGTGGTCGGAAAAGGCCTGTGAGATCATCGAGTCTAGCCTTTGACCGATGTGAAACTGGACCGTAGCACTAAATACCGCGTCCGGACGGGTCTTGAACATGATCAGGGACGGTGACTACCTCCTCGGGCAGTCCATTGTTAAACAACCCTTTCTGTGAAGAAATTCCTCCTAGTGTCCACCCTGGACCGCCGCTGGCACAGCCTGGGGAATTGTCCCCTTGTCCTTTCGCTGGTCGCCGGGAGAAGAGGCCGCTCCCCAGCTGGCCGCAGCCTCCTTTCGGGTACTTGCAGGGAGCGCAGCCCGACAGCGGCAGCACCAGCTCCAGCCCCAGCCGAGGCCGCTCCGTGCCGGCCCATGAGGCGCACCGAGCGGACGGGCGATGAATAATTTACGAGGATTAGTTATTGTGACCGGGATTGTGAACCGCCCCGCAGGCACAATGCAGCGCGAGTTCCTGGCGCCGCTCCCGCCTGGAGTCACTGCTGGTGGCACACAGGCAGAGCCCGGGGAATTCCCTCGCACGGAGAGGCGTGGAGCAGCCAGTCCCCGACGGTGTCCCTGTCCCCGGGTGTGCGGTGCGGTGCTTTGTCTGCTCCGCAGCTCTGTAATGGGAATGACAGGCTATCTCCTCACATGCAGGGAGCTAATGGAATTCACTATACATTATAGATACATCGCTCTGCCAGAAAAAAAATGAATCTTAATTCTACTCCACTCTCCTTACCAAAAGTGAACATGCAGTTGTCGAAACCCTTGTCAATTATTTGCCCAGCCATAATATTTATTTGTGTTTCACCAAAGAGATAGATCCTCCGGCTCCCTACTCCTTTGGTTATTGCAAACCTTAAAAATGCTTTGGTACCTTTGGTCTAGCAATCTATGGGAGGGAGGCATCCATAGGCCAGCACTTCTGTGCCTGCCGCTATGAACGAACGCCTCCCTCTCTGCTTCAACCTTCCCACCTTTGTGGGTACGTTGTTCCTTGTCTGATCTTTTTCATCGTTGTTTTGCTTTGTCACACACACTGTTCTACAAATAAAATACTGAGTGATACTAGATTATGGTAGATCATCTCTGTGCTGCACCCCTGAACTGCACACTGTCGCCCTGATTTGTAAATAATTTATTGGTTTTGGATTCTTTTATGGAGAAGGAGAAATTTGATAGACTGTTGGTTTGTCCAGTGTCATTGGTGAGGTGGCACTTTCACCCTCCAATCCACTGTCACTTTTGGAAATCTGTAAATGTTGAAGTCAGAAAATAAACTTCCCTTTTTTCAATTTGAGAACAATAGTGTGAGCATGTCGTGTTGTTTCATGTCCTACAGTGACAGCACACAGGAGCTGAGACAGTCCCCAAACTGCAGACAGGTAATTCAGTGCACAAGCAAGTTTCCCCCAGCTTATAGCAAGAAAGGGCAGTTGTGGTGGGGCATGTTAATTAAAAGGATACACCAAACTAAAATCACTACTGTCTGCAGTATTTTATTCATTCTTCCAAAATTACTTCCAAAATTACTATAAAACTACTGGGTTTTTTTTTTTCTTGTTTGTTTATGTCTCATAAAGTTACTTCCAGCTGCCCCTGGTGATGTGTATTTATTTTCTTAAATGACAGAGTGGAGTGGTTTTCTTTTAATGACAGAACAGTACACAGTATAGAGTTTTCTTACTGTATAAAATACAGAATATTATCACATATAAAATAACATACAAACATTTAGCAACTATTCATGACCTAAACCATTTTTAGACAGACAGTGAACCTATTAGTTCTGGAACTAATTTTTTCTGCTGGAAAAAATGCAGCAATGTACACCAAGAATTTTTCTTCTGTGTTTTGTAAGAATGATTATGTACTTCTACTATGAAAATATTATCAGGTGTGAAAAATGCCAACACTTGGTTTTTTAAATTTTAAAAGTTTAATAGCAAAAAAATGGTTATTAAAACAGTAATATAACTAGAGTAATAATAATTTCGATAATTTGGATTAGGACGAGACAATATGAGACAATAGAAACAATGAGTTACAGATGTCCGGGTACCTCTTTCTGGGCAACATAAGCCCGAAAAAGGGCACACATTAACAGAGGATTAACCCTTACAAGCAATAAGCTGTTGCATATGCATACATCTCATACATGATGCATAAATTCCATTCAAACACAGGATTCGGTCTGGTCAGCGTCAACTTCTTCCTCTTAATCCCGACGGCATCTTCAGAACTGAGCGAGGTGGGAAGAAGTTCATTTCTTCTGCTAATGGAGCAATAAATTCTCTTTCTCTGAAAGATTTAGGTGTCCTGTGGTTGCTATCTCACTGAGAGTCCTTTCTTTAGGAAAAAAAAGTCTCTTACATAGCATAGTTTCTATTTTAATATTATGTTATAACCTAAAATTATATTTAACACGCTACTTAAGAAAATTATACAGCATAACTTTCTAACATTACACAGATAAGATTAATTTTAATATTTGTGAAAAGCCAATCATAAAATACACATTTTTCACATCAAGTATGTTCCTGCCCACTCAGGAGAATTTTCTTTTGGTATATGTAACTGTCCTTTAAAAAAATCTGTTATTTACTGATATAAAGTTTTACAGGTTTTGTAATACCAAAGAACTTCCAGAAGCTTCAAGCAGTGTTAACACTAAGTTATTTCACTAACAAAAACCCACTTTCAGGCCCAAATTAGCTTCAGCAACGTTATTTTTCGTGAGCACCAGAGTGACCTCCTCAGACACCAAGCCGCATTGATTTACGAGGATATTCCTGTACCCAAAACCCCGGGACGATTTGGAAGCGAGCACATCCCGCGAGTTTTATCCCGACCGAAGACAAAACCCGCCTGCAGACGCGCACACACCGAACCTGTTCCCGGCCCCGCCCCGCCGCCGGGGCCGCGGGTGGGACCCGCGCAGGCGCACTGCGTCCGGCGCCGGCCGCGCGACCGCTTCACTGACGTCAAAACACTCCGCGACGGCGGCCGCGGTTGCTGCGGAGCGGCTCCCGGTGTCCCGCCGATCCCGGTGTCCCGCCCGTCCCGGACCCACCGGCGGTGAGAGCCCTGCGGCGGGGCCGCCTCGCCCCCGCGGGCTGCCCGGGGCACGGCCGGGGTCGGCGCCCGCATGTGGCCGCGGTTGCGGCGCGGCCCCAGCCCGGCCCTGCCCGCGGGGGCTCTCGGGGCGCTGTAGTGGGCACGGAAGGGACGGACAGACGGAGGGAAGGAAGGAAGCAGGGAAAGGGATGTATCCGGTGTCCCGGGGCATGAATGCTGTATTTTCTAATCGTAGTACTGCTCTCTTCAGCGGACGAAACGCGAAACTTAAAGGCACTTCTCGGTTCTGCGTGCGGGAGAAACCAGTTCAAGTTTGGCGCGGGGGGAGCACGGAGCAACTCCCTGTGCTTTCTAGTAATTGCGCCTTGGTATCCATTAGTAACCAAATGATGCAATATCGCTTAGGTCACATGGGCTTCATCTCAGCCTGCTGACCAGTTTTTTTATTGCTTTCCTAGATCTTCTTGGGCGTCCATCAAATTTCACTTTTTGAATCATGGAGGGAGAACAGATTATGGAGGGACAGCCACAGGTACTACAGTAAATGGTTTATGTGCTTTATGTTACATGAGTAAAAGGAGAATTTTAGCTTTGCTAACCATGTGTTATTTTACAGGTTCCGGAAAATCCTCATTCCGAATACGGCCTCACTGAAAATGTAGAGGTAACAAAGATTTTGTTGCAGTGGAAGTCACATTTGTGATTAGGGGAAAAAAGTTGACTCCTGATTCTAACTTCAGAAAATGTAATATTCTCAATGGAGCTAAGCAATACCTGTCCCTGGTGGAAATAGCTGTAAATATATTTTCTGTTGTGCTAATTCCATTGTTCTAAATGGTACTGAATTAGATAATGACCCTTTAAATGAGTTAGGTTTTTTGGAAGGATCTTACAATTATTATCTGTTCTGTTGCTGTCTGTGAGAGATATAGATATATGTTATGGCACAAAAAAAGCCATCCACATTAGGCTCAACCTATGCTGAGTAGACTGGGAGAATCACTTCCTAACTCTATGGCATTTATTTATTCTTCTTATTAAAGAAAAGCCTTCAGTCTCCCTTTATTGTAAGTTCTTACTCTGTGCTCAGCTTTTGCAGAAACTACTTTAAAACATCTTCTGGGACTTATCTCTCTGATAACTGCTTGTCTCTATGCTTCAGCTTCCATGGTTCCTACAGAACCATAACACATTGGTTCCATGCCAGTAGATTCATGTACATTGCACTGAAAACATGTGGTTTACTGGCAGGGGGAGGGTATCACTCTTCAAATACAGTTAATGGTGTAAGGTGATGCAGCACTTTTTGATCAAGAAGTACCTGGAAGCATTTTGCATATGTTTTCTTTAAAGTGTCAATCTATACTTGAGTAGAGCACAATCACCAAGTACTTGACTTTAGCAGAGTCTCTTTTGTCAGGCTTCACCTGAATTCCTTGTGCTTTTACCATTTTGTGTTAGAAGCACATGTGTACAGCACATGTCTCATCTAACTGAGACTCTCATTGGAAGTCATTCCTGTCTTAGTGGTGTAGAGTTCAAATCAGTGAATTTGAACTGAAATTTAAAAAAAAAAAACAAATAAAAATTACTGGGATCGGATGTCTTCTCTTGTAGAAAACTTACAACTTCTCAACATTGTTTCCCCAAAACATAGGAATTTAACAAAAGGTTCCTCTGGATTAGGTTTTTGTGCAAGGAAAAATATGCACTTAATATTCTTAAAAGATGTAAAGAAATTATTGCCATCAAATTGCAGAGATGGGTACTTTGCACACACACTTCAAAGTAGATGTGACTGCTATTACCAGTGTTCATTCATGTTTTGGTTTTTTTTTTACTTCAGAGGATAGTAGAAAATGAGAAACTAAATGCTGAGAAAACATCAAAGCAGAAGGTGGATCTTCAGTCATTACCCACACGTGCCTACTTGGATCAGACAGTTGTACCTATCTTGCTACAGGGACTTGCTGTTCTTGCAAAAGAGAGGTAAGATGCTTCTGTGTTCCTTCTGTTCCTAGGAAAATGCAGGTCTCAAACTTGGGCAGTGCAGCACCTTTCAGGCCTCCCACACCAAATATGGTATTGCTCTTTGTAAGGTCCTCATTATAACAGGTTTATGAACCCATGAATTGCTGTGATTGACCATGCAGGGTGGGTTCCTCACTTAGGCACACATGGCATGACAGGAGTTATTTATTGAATTCATTATCTCCCAATAAGGTACACTACTGTGAAAGTTTTAGAGGGAAAAAGGGGAGAGGTTTTGTTATTAATTTTATCACATAATGCACCTTAGAGAAGCAAGGCAAGAGGATGTTCTAGTTCTGAAGACTTTTGTAGTGTGGAATTATAAACAGTTCTGCTTGACATTTAAGAGAAGGAAAGACAAATCAGGCATGACATGCATCTTTGTCAGAGATTAAGATACTTTCTAAAGGATGTGGCTGAGCCTGCACTGTAAACACAGTCTGCTTCTGTAAGAAGCAGACTGATGGTTTATCCTCTGAATAAAGATTATGCTGTTGAGGTGCCCCAGCTCTCTTTACCAGTCAGTGTAGACAGGTATCCTTCAATAAAAGCAAACATTTGTTCATCTCAACAAAACTAATTTCTAGCATCTTGGTGTATCCTCACTGGTGGCAAATCGTACTTTGTGAGCCATCTGTCAAATTGAAATAATACAATCAAAAGCTGATATAGACGATCATAATTGCATAATGGCACCTACAGTCAGAAGAACCATCAACAGTGTATGAACTTCAAAAGGAATTGAGAATTTAAACTGCAGTGTACAGACAGCTAATTAAACAAAATTAGGCACCTAGGAAGGTCCACCCATGTGCACACCCAAGGGATGTGCAGATCTTCAGCTGACATCTGTGGGAGTTCTGCTGCAGACTCAAATGTAAAACACAGCCCAAGGTTAATTACTCACCCTTACACTCTGAATACCTGTGTGACAGGCAAACTTTTTCTTCCCTTTCCCTTTCCCTTTCCCTTTCCCTTTCCCTTTCCCTTTCCCTTTCTCTTTCCCTTTCCTTTGCCTTGCCTTGTCTTGCCTTGCCTTTTTTCTTTATGGGGGGCTCTTCACAGAAGGGAAATTGGATCATTGATAGGAGGGGTTGGGGAACATAGAGGTAAAAATCTGAATACTATGAACCTACCAGGGCAAACTGTCTGTTCAGTTGAGCATAATAAACCCTTGGGAGTGTGAAAAGCTGAACTATCAGCTCTGCTGCATAATCTACTGCTTAAAATTGAACAGGAAAATAACTAGTGGGTGCTAAGTTCTTTTTCAAAGGAATATAGAAGTGTTCAGGGAACAGCCCAGTACATCTGATGAACAGGAAAATAACTAGTGGGTGCTAAGTTCTTTTTCAAAGGAATATAGAAGTGTTCAGGGAACAGCCCAGTACATCTGATGATCATGCCTGGAATTCAGTAGAAATTACCATCCAAGATAGTAAGCATATGGATAAATGACATATTTGGGAGGAGGTCAACACAATTTTTGTTAGGTCTTTTAAGTGTCTTGGAGTTTATTGAAGGAGTCAGCAAGCATACATAAAGAGGAATGCAGATGATGTGGTCTGTTTAAATTTCCAAAAAGTTTTTCATATAGTTGTTCACTAACAGCTTTTAAAATGAGTTAGTTGCTGTTGGGATTAAAGGAAACACCTTTGTATGGATGAGGAACTGATGGGAAGGTATGAGATAGAGGGTAGAAATAAATGTTGAATTTTCATGGTGAAACGAGTTCAATACTAGAATCATGGAAAAGATCACTTACAACAATTTGAAGAAGTGGCTGACAAAAGTTGTTAATGAGACTGAGTTTTACAGAATAGATTAGGGAGTTTTGTGTTTCTGTTTGTTTTTTAAGTTGATTAATTGTAAATAATTGCACAGAAACTTCATAAAACTGTGAAGACTGTCATTTAAAAAAAAAAAAAAATTAAACTGACAGAAAGTGACATTGAATCCAAATAAACATAAAATTGTGGACCTCAGAGGGTAGTAAAAAACATGACTGACAAAATGTTAGATTCTGAGCTGAAAATTACCCTTATGGAAAAATGTTGTTAAACTGTTACATGTATATGTCAATGCACTGCTTTAATAAAAAATAAATTCTGAATGGTAGGACTTAAAAATTGAAGGGATAAAACCAACTTAAAATTAAAGGGGTAAAAAATAAGTGTAATGTCACTATTTAAATTTGTGATGTTCTTTTATTTTCAATATTATGTCTAATTCCCCTGTATTCTGGTAGAATGTGAAAAAGTGAGAGTGACAAGGTGGTCATAAGTATGGAATGCTATCTCTATATGGAATGACTGGCTAGATGATATCTAGAAAAGGGGCTTTGTGGATGAACATATTTAGGAGCCTGTTAAATCACAGCAGCACAGAGATGATGGATTGGGATGGACTGTTAATTATCTCTTCTGATACATTAATCAAATTAAATGAAGCAGGTAGCAAATTCATAACGAACAAAGGGCTGATCCTTCACAGGTCACATAATTAAGCTATTTTTTTGCTTTCAGTTGAGGACATTAACATTTTATTTGTGCTCAAGAGGCAACTGGTCAAAGCTGTCGAGGAATCCACCCCGGACTATTAAGGGTGCTAGCTCAGAAATTGGTACATGCTTGGAAGCCAAAAGGATGGTCTCAAGAAGTATCTCTGCATATTTTTGTTGTTGTTGTTGTTTTTGTGCTCTTTATAGGCATATTTGCTCACTGCCAGACCTTTGGTTTGACCTGCTGTGGAATAAGTATGTCATGTATTCTGTGGACAGAATCCAGATTAGCAGGATTCACATGGTATAGCTGGAGGAGTTCTTTTTAATAAAACCACAGACTAAAGCCAGTGATCAGAAGTGTTTATTATTGACTACTTGCAAGTTACAGCACTTCTCAAACTTGAAGATTTGTTGTGTTAGTTTCAGTTGCCAGAAACTATGAAAACAACTCTTAATACACTAGGCTACACAATAACCACTTGAAAAAGAAAAAAAGCAGAGATTCAGTTTTACTTTAAAGAGCATGAGTTAAAGAAAGAGGCAAATGCATGTCATATCCAGTGATGTACCTACAGTATTTATGCTTACAGACTGTAGTTTTAGGTATGTAACTGTTCTAGCAATTTAGTAACATTGAACCCACAGTGACTAAGACCCTTTTTTAAAGATTTTCTCATTAGACATAAACTGGAAATATACAGAGTCACTCTAGGTAGTTGGTCATCCCTAAATCAATGCTTAGAAGTGTTTAGGAGGAGCTGTGTTGCTTTTAAGGGAAGGTGATTGGTTCTTCAGCTACATAACTTCATATAATAACAAATATTTGCTTTTGATGTACTTTTTTTCTTTGCAGACCGCCCAATCCCATTGAGTTTCTAGCAGCATATCTTTTAAAAAACAAGTCACAATTCGAGGACCGAAATTAACTCCACAAAAATGAGGACAGTTTGGCTGCTAGACTGAAATGCTCATTTGCCGCAATTTGTTTTCTGCTGTAAAAATCCTTTAGCCACGTTGTTGTCTTTCTTAACTGCACAATTTGCTTTATCTTTTGAGTTTATTTAATAAAGAACACTTTACATTAAATTGTTCTCTTGTTTTAAACTAGCTATTAAGAGACTTTGAAAATAAAATACTGAAACTCCACTACTGGATGAAAGTCTGAATAACTCCATCACAGGGCTGATAATTTATATAATTTAATTGGGTTTTTTATAGCACCCTCCAGTGCAACATGCCTAAACAGAAAGCAAACAAATGCAGAACAATTAAAATTTATTTATTAAGTAGAGAGGAGAGAACTTGCTTCAGAACACCAGGAAATGGGTTTAGTTAAAACAAACAATGAGATCCAGTAGCTGAACAGATCACCTAGAGACAGAATCCAGTGTCTCACATAGGTACATTAATGAGGTGTGCTGTTCAGCATTTGTCATTGATCTCCTAGGACTGGATTCAGTGTACTGGATTCAGCTGAAACAGAATGAATTTGGAAGTAACATATAAGAGTTCTGTAATTCGGGTCTCTGTACTGCTACCCTTAGTTGTAAGTGTCTAAGAACTTGCAGGGACTGAGGTCTTGCTGTTAGTCTTAGTAGGAAGGTTCTCACTATTTCACATACATCTTAGTATCTTAAAACAGAAACATTGAATTAGAGCAGTAAGAGTGGGGAACAAAAATTGAAAGAAGCCTGCAAACCCCAAATCAAGCGTAAAAGCTGTCTTTTGGAAAACGTACCAAAATTTGGAAGGAGATTACTAATTCTACTGCATTGTGGTGAACACAGTCTCCATCAAACAGTGACACTAAAAAGATACTGAAAGGATTTTAACAACAGTGTTTTGACTTTCTGGAATGACTAATAACATTTAAGTGAAGACAAGGAAGCACCATAAGGACTTGGTACTGCTATTTTTATTGCTAAAATGGCATTCCAATATTTCATAAGAAACAACTATGCAAGACTGTAAGAACTGTTTAATGTAAAGGGAATCTATGCTCCCCAGCTTCTCTGTTGAAAATTTGTGTAAGACCAAACAAAAAGAAGCAGTTTAACTTTTAATCCTCCCCAGACAGAGCAATTTTCTTAGATTTTTGTACCTGAATTCAGAAAACAATCGGATTTCTTACCTGACGGTAATACCTGTTAAGCAGCTGCACAGAACTTGAAACACTCTGGCTTTCTGCACAATTCTTGCATCAACCTGGAATCTCAAAGCATCAGTCCCACTACTAAGGGAAGCTGTCCCTGCCAGCAGTGTGCCATCCACTCAGCTGCTGGTGTCACTGGTATGTGGTGTCATCTGCTATTATTTTCTCATCCAGGCTAGAGATTTAATTCAAGAGAATGAAAAAGCCATGTTCACACAGTGATGATGTTAGAAGATTTACAATGGCAGCTTTTTTGGCAGCCTCCTCTAAGAAATAAATTGTCGTGTGACTAGCAGCAGTGAACTCACCACTCTAAAAATTAAATCTTAGTGATTCCTGTGAAAGTATGACAAGTCAGTAAGATAAACACAACCATTTTCCTTTACTTGTTAAATTTACTTACCCATTGAGATCTTCTTCATAGAAGATACTCTCTAACAGGAATAAGTAGCAAGTTAATACCTGTATTATCTAGTTCTCAGTTACAAAAGTCATGATAAAGTCTAAATTTTAAAAGCATTTACTTGTTTTAAACTCTTCACTACAAAACAATGAAAATTCTGTGAAGAGATGTGACAGATGCTTGCTATCCCAATTTAATCTAGAAAGTGGTACTGTTTTTCCACAGGAAGTAACAGTTCCGAAAGCTTCAAGACAAATTGTATTAAATTTTGAAATACAAATACATTTAGAGTAAAAGCTTGAAGAAGTACTTAAAAATGGCAACTTTAGATGTATGACAGGCCACTGCTAAGTAATTGAAAGCCATTATATAATTTTTTTAAATTATTTTTTAGAGTTATCTACCCCAGGTAACTGAGTATATGCTCCAAATGGCAGTAAAATTGAGTAGAAAATAAAATGGAATACCTAGTTTACTTGACAACATGCCTTTCAAGATTACTATTTTAGATCTCCAATATCCAGAAGTCACTATTCAGTGACTGTGAAAGAATTATATATGTGTCATATGTAGGATTTTGAAGTGTGACTTTTTAACTGCTTCTACTGAGAACATTGTCATTTACCTGGAGGAGAACAATGACAGAAGAAAGGATTTCCCACTAAAAGCAATTCTGATCAAAGGATTCTACATCCTTCTGTTCTGAAGCTAGTTACCACCTAAAATTACAGTTTGACTTGCCAAATCCTTTTTCTTTTTTGGTTTTTTTTTTGCTCCTCTGATTTATCAAGGACTTTCTCCAAAATCAGTACATGTCTTTGAGCAATCCATTTTATTTTCTGAGGCACTGTCGCCATTGTAAAAGCAGTTTGATCAAAGGAACTTTTCTCTTCCCATCAGACTTTCTAGAAATAAAAGACCTGCTTTCAAACAAATGAAAAATCTGAAAAATTCTGAAAGACACAAGCAGTTGAAACCCGTAGGTTGGAAAGGAAACATGAGAAAAATTCCTATGCCTACCACGCTTCATGGAGTGGAGGTTTTGATATATTCTTATCATTGTACTAATTACATAACAAATTATTCTTAGCCAAGCCTTAGCCTGTGTTCCCTATGCCATTTCATAGTCAGGATTCATTTTAAGAGTGACTACATAGCCTAGATCACAGAAATACAGAATGCCAGCTGTTATAGAAAGAGACATTTTACCATGATGAAAAGTCTATCAGCACCGTTTCTGCCAGTGTTCCCATTCAAATACAGTTTTATGCAAGGATTTCAAATGTAAATGTACCATGAATAATTATGGGGCAGTTTACATCAGTGCTAGTGCAGCACTGACTAGGAAAATGTCATATTCCTATTCCAAATGTGCTTTTAGCTCTCTTCTAGAAGTTTGCTTTGCAATAGTGTGTAACAGACCAGTTTTCCAAGAGGAGCCTAAATTGATGAAAGACTGCTGGGTGGTTGAGAAGTATTTACAAGATGGATAATTACCCACTGATATAATCTCAGATGCTCTTATGTTGCACAGGAAGTGGAGAGATTTCCCTTGTAAGGACTGTGAAGCTGGGGGTGAGGCGGGGGTGTCTGCTTTTAACAGCAGAAGGAAGGACTGGTAGGAACAGCAGGTTCCTCAGATGCAGAACAACAGTTTGTAAATAGAAAAACCTAAAGTAACAGTGAACAGCTTCCTGAGAAGGGAGGGGACAGGAAGCGGGCATTGTGAAAAACACCATAGGAAAGAACCACGTGCAAGAGGACAATGGGAGCAAAAACCAAGAAAGCAACAGACCACGAAAGCTGGGCCAGCTGAAAAGCTCCCATCCCAGCTGGTCACAGGGTGTTACTGGCGGAAAACCCTGCGTGCTAAGGACACTTGCCAGTGCCTTCACCCTTTTCTTCCAGGTAAGGAAGAACCTGCCAACAGACACACATGTGCAGCAGAGGTCTGTGCTTTAAGGGTGTGCAAACCTGGGGCATTGTCCATGCATCGTATCAGAGAAAAATGACTGGAATAACAGCTCAGAACTGTTCAGTGCTCGTGTTACGGTTCCCCATACAAACAGTGCTTGGAATAATTGTAGATGAAGCAGGAGCATCTCCCAGCCAAACCCATGCTTCACTGAAAGCTCAGCCTAGTTTCTCAGTTTTTGGCTAGAACGTTTTTATACTTTGTGTCCTGAGCACCAAGAAGCCCAGCACTGCCATCGGTGGGATGGACAGTTCCCTGTGGAAGGGGACCCACAAGGATCAAGTTCAACTCCTGGCCCTGCACAGGACACCCAAGACTCACACCACGTGCCTGACAGTGTTTTCCAAACAGCTCTTGAAGACCTGAGTGCTTTTGTGTGTCTGCCTCTTCCATTTACAGGTGGTGCTGAGGGAGCACATCACTGGCCCTTACACAAAGAGCTGATGATCAGGAGAGGACAGTTACCAACAGGATCCCACAAATCACTAAACAATGCTCAATGGTATTAGGACCACTTATGATAGGGTACAAATTAATATTCTACTGTCACCCTTAACAGTGGAACTGGCAGAATTCCTTTTGTAGTGTTATGGCTGACAAGCTTTGTCAGGAGCAAGCAAAAACTGGAGGACATTCTTCAGCTTCCATGGGCTCTGGACTGACAGTGCCAATTGATAACAGAGAAGGGCAGAGAATCACCTGGCTGTCACAGTGCTTGTGGCACATACCACCATTTAAGGATTAGCAAAAAGAAAGCCTGTGCTTTCTGTGACCTGCTAACACTGAGCTGTAGCGTTCCTCTGCATCTACGTGGATGCTGTGTTCATGTTACACCCAGTAAAAACTTCATCCTAATCTAGGAGAGGTAAAACTACACACAAGGAAAGAAAGGGCAATGAGGAAAGCAAGGGAGAAGGAAGCTTAAAAAAAGAAGCATAAGGAGAAAAGGAATCCAGCCTGTTATATAGCAACAAGAAGAAATATATTTAAGTAATTTTAAAAGGCAAGCTGAAGAGGAAAAAACACTAATAAAGAAAGGTAGTATACCCAGAAGAAAATACTTGTAAAATGTTTTTACTTACTAACCATCTGGTTTACTACTCAGAAGTTCTTATATTTTAATTTAATTGAAAGGAAATGCTTAGAGAAAATGAAAGCTTTTCCTCTAAGTGATAGAAAATAATAACAGATAATTAAAAATTATGTTTTATAATAAAATGTTCCTCCTAGCAGCCTCTTTTAGCTGTTGGTGATGGACTGTGGGACAATGGTGTATCAAATAGCTTAAATATACCCTGATGTGACCCATTTTTAAAGTATATAATCACAACATGTACTTTTCTCCATGCAGTAAAATTTATCTTCTGCTGCATTTGTTAACTTTATTGAAGGATTAGTTTATTGAAGGATCACTCCAGAAACTAGTCTTACTACTGAAGTTTATGTAAATGATTTGAGAGGTACAAATGGGTATCACAACTGACAATATGGTTTTATGTTAAAACAGGCAGGTAGGGTATTTTTTCCAGGCTAGGCAGCAGTTATGATTTGCATTAACTTTTTTAAAGCCCACTGTTTGTAAAACAACAATAGAATACTGTAAGGATATGTAGAGCAGTGAAGGCTTCATAAAACATTAGACATTTGCTGGGATAATTGGGGCCCATTTCCTCATGGCTACCTAATAGAAATATTATTAATTGGAGACCCCAGTCCTTACTGCCCCTCAGCTGCACTAGCAAGGCAGTGTCATGGACGCAGAGGAGGATCCTCACTGATCCCACTTTGTACCCCCACTTCCTTTGTTTTACTGTAAAAAAATCAAAACCAAAGCAAAACCAAGCAAACAAAACCAAAACAATTCCCCAAACCTCCGTATTTTGCACGCATTAATAACCGCCTGGAGGACTTTTCGAAGAATTGGATGACCAAGAGGGAGGAGGAGAGCGTGTTTGCTGGCCTGGCCCACACGTGCTCCACCTCACAAAGGCCCAGTCTGCCTTCAAGGCCGTAATGGCCGCAGCCCCTCATCTCTCCGTTGTGGTTTCCTCTCTGCTGCTTGCATCTCTCACGTCAGCGGCTCAAATTGCTTTTTCCCTTCCCCCTTTCGTACCGGCCCTTCTCCCCTTTTCAGTTCTGCCTCGTTAGCTATTTTGAGCCACGCTTGATGTCTCCATGGCAGCGGTCCATTCACCAGATAATAAAAAAATAAAAATTGAAGGGGTGGGGAAGTATTAAGCTGAGAAGAACCGGAGACTTCCACACAGCTACACTCCCACGGCCCTCGCTCCGTGCCACGCTGCCGCGGGCGTCACGGCACGGGCAGGGAGGGGTAGGGAAGGCTCCTAGTTCGGAAACACGGAGGCCCAGCGCAGCAAAATCCACGTTCCCAAAGGTGCCTTTGGGAACCGGTGCTCCGTCCCTGGAGCCCTCAGCATCCTAGCTGCTCCCGGGGGCCGTGCAGGGTGCGGGGCGCAGGCAGCCGCGGGAGCGGAGGCAGCGGGGACCGGGGCGCTCCCGGGGGTCTCCCGGCCCCCCCGCCCCGCTCCCCTCACCTGACCCGCGCCCGGAATCTGCCCCGCCACCACGGAGACACGACCCGACCAATCAGCGCGCACGGCACCCATCACCACGGCAACGCACTGGCCAATCCGCGGCGGGCTCCCCCACCTGGCTCCGCCCCCTACCCCCTCCCCCGCGGGGCGGTGCTACACTTGTCAAAGGAGTGGGAGGGGCCGGCGGAGGCCGAGCGACCAATCACGGTGAGGCTTTTGCTTTGGTGCCCAATGGGGGCGCGGCGCCCGCGCGGTCCTTAGTCCACGGGAGCCGAGTGGGGCCAAACCCAGCTGCGGCCGCGGCCTCCTTCTCTCCGCGCCCCCCCACCCGCCGGCGCGGAGTTGGCGGCGGCGGCTTCGAGCTCTGTCCCCGCGTCCCCCCCCCGCGACCCCGCCCGGCCCCGCGCCCCCGGCCCGCGCCGCCCCGGCAGCGCCGCCTCCGCCCGCGGGGCCCGGGCCGTGCCGGGGGAGGAGGAGGGGGAGCAGCGCCGCCGCCGCCGCCGCCGCCGCGGGCGGGCCCGTCCCCCAGCGCCCCCCCCGAACACCATAGGCGGCTCCGGCTCCAAGATGTCCAACCGGGTGCTCTGCCGGGAGGCCAGCCACGCCGGCAGCTGGTACACGGCCTCAGGTACCGCCGCCGGGAGCGGGGAGCGGGCGGCGGGGGCTGAATCAGCACTTTGGGGCCGCCGGGGCCGGTACCGGGCGCGGGGAGGGGCCGCCGGCTCCGCCCCCGCCGGCACATGGCGGGCGGGGGTTGGGGGCTGCCGGGCCCGGCCGCGGCGGGGAGCGGGCAGGGCTGGGCACGGGGTGCCACCGAGCCCCCGAACGCACCTGCCGGCCGCCGCTGCCCCTCTCCTCCCGCCCCGCTGCTTGCAGCGGCGCCGCTCGGCGGAACCCGGCGTTTGGCCGTCGCCGGGGATGGATCGGGCCCCCGGCTGCGCCTCGTGTGTCCGCCCTGCCCGGCAGCCGCGCCTCGCCGCTGCTCCGCCGTGTGTCACGGTAGCGGGGCTGGAGCCTGCCCGGGGCTGTGCTTCGCACCGAGTGCTGCTCTCTGTCAGAGCACACGGGCGGATTTCAGTATTTTCAGCTGCTCCCGGGGTTTATTGGTTTTGTTCTGTTAATTCCATGAGAAAATACCGCCCGTCTGGCGTTAGAAGGCAGGGGAGAAGGTGTGAAAATAGGGAGTTTTATTTTACTTCTTGTCGAGGTATGAAAATAGGGAGATCTGTTTCTCTTTTTGCAGTCCAAGGAAACCTATTTTTCCTTCCCTAGCGCTTTCTTTAGAAGGAGTGAAAAGTTACTAGGCAATAGCGCGAAGTGGCTCTGTCCATTTAAACATGTGGTACTTGCAGAAGAAGAATAGAAGGAAAAACGTGGTGCATTGGAGGGCGAGCTACCGCTCCCCTCGCCCACGCCAAAAAAGTGCAGAAACACGTAATAACGGCTTGATAGCACATATATTTGGAGATAAGTTTTGTTCGGTTTTGGGGCAGAACCGCCTTTGTGAAAAGGATGCACGTTTGTCCTTTCAGAGCTGTTAATAAGATTTGTAAGGGATGTTCTTTTACTGGCCCCGCGAGTAAAGATGATTACAAAACTGCAGGTGAACGAGCTCAGATGAACAAGAGGCTGTTGTAATGAGCAGTTCAGAGGGATGGGGGGTACAATTGAAAATAAACCAAACCAAACACTGAAATGTTGCATTCAGCATCCTAAATTAACATCTAAGAATTGGATGTGACAAGTCATACGCTTCTCTTGGCTGAAATAGATGTGGTTTCCCCTCTCCTCCATAAATTGATGAACGAGGTATGAGGCAAAAATGAAAGGGAAGCAAAGAAATACAGAGAAGAGGGAAACACAGCAAGAGGTGGATTGTGTGATAAGTAGCTGAGCTTCAAATGGTTGGGTAGGCATTTTCGAGACAACAATAGAGGATGATTGTTTGCTTTCTGAGCTTAGTATTCTAAACATAATTCTTGTGTCCGTGACAAAACTGGCCTCAAATCTTTGTGCAGCTTGCAACTACGTTTATTTCCAATGATCTAGAAAGGTAGATAGTACTCCATTTACAGAAAATATACAAAATTGTGTCAAAGGTATAGATTTAATTATGTGCAGAGACATCAAAACATCAGAGCTTTGTGGTAATCACCTTGGTCCTGCAATTTATATTTTCATTTATGAGTAAGGCAGAAAACTAATCTGCGATATGGAATGGCTACATAACCTTACACACAAATTTTGTCATTTGTTTGGTATCGGACTTCATGTCAAGTTATTACTGGATACTAGGAAATAAGAATTTTAATTTTTTAAAAATAATTTATGAGGCATGGATACTGTGTTTGACTGTTTTCTTCTCTGTGAAAATGCAGTGCATAATTTAGTTAGACTACGCTGTGGTAAGTGTGTGTGACTAGTTTGGCCAGTACTAGTTGTTTGTAGTAGGACATCCAGAAGCATGTTACTCCCATTGCTTTTGGGCAGCCCTCTGGCAGTTGCTTATTGAGGAGATGTGGGATGGTTGCCCAGACCCACTGCATGAAAAAAAAAACCCAAACTGAATCATGTTGTACTAATGAATTATGACAGCTGTGCTTGTGACAAGTTAAATTGTTACAGTGTGTATGGTGGGGGTAAGTGGTTGATGTTGCATAATCTGGGGATTTTGGAAATGTTTTTCCTTAAATGAGCAAGAAATATTATGTGTCTTGCTACAGAACTCTCTTCTGCTGTTTGCACTGGGCGTGTGAGAGCAGGAATTGTGCCTGTTCAGCAAGACAAGGACTACCTATTATTTATTGCTTGAAAGCAATAAATAATAAATAAATAATTTTATGTGCCATTTAGGAAGGTCCATCAAAACTCAAGAGAAAACAAATGGGGACCAAGAGGCTGTGTGTTCATTGTAGATTTAACTTAAAATCTTCCTGTATTTCAGGCCAGACTCACATGTCAGCTGCCACTTCAAACTTATAACGTAGTCTCCTCAATTGTACTACTTGAAGAAAGTGGATTTTACCATGTGTTTTCAGCCTGCATAGCTTCAAGGCTGGAGCTGAGGCAGGGATTAGTTTGAATTGTGATACTTCTTCAGTGTGTTCCCATGGATCTCTGGGGATTGTCTTTTCAAGTCCTTCTGCCTCCTCTGTTCTTGGTGCTCCTGTCTCGGCCCAGAAGCGATTTGCTGTGTTATGTATAAACTGGTTAGCGTTTGAGCTTCCCCTTTCCTCCAAACTGCTCTCCTACTACAGAGCTGAGTTTGACTACACAGGGTGAGTGGATGCCCTGCCCCTCATCTTGTTCTGTAATTAAGAATATCTATCTGAAAGGGTCATGAGAAATGTGATTTTTTTATAGATAGGTTCAAAATCTTTGCATCTGAAAGCATTTTTAAAAGGTTTGAGTGAGGATAAGGTTTTTAAGTGGTAGTTTATCCTGAGGTGCCTGGTACCTAGGGCTAAAATGTCAACACACCATCCAGGATGATGCATGGCATCCTGTGCTTGGGAGGGGGTTTACTGCTAAAGTGAAGCACCCATTTAGGTGTCTCCTGCACTCCAGGAATGGCAGCAATATCACAAATGAAGCCACAACCAAGAAGGAGCTGCTACTCTTCAGGGACGGTCAATGCAATGTGTGTAAGAGGGTTTGGAAGAAATGCCACTTCTTGTCTTTAGAGCTGCTCATTTCCATGGGGCAGCAATTGCTTCAGCTGAAAATAGACCATTGCTCCATCATTTTCTCCAGCCATGGGATGTGCACTGCTTAGGTTCTGCCTTGGAAAATATAAACATGCACTCTAGTATGAATACACCACCTACTTGTACGATGCTAATGAATGCTGTAGAGCAGGTGGGACTGGCTGGGCAATTATGCACATCCAGATATGTTTCACACCTTAGAATGTTTCATCTTAGTAAACAACTTTGTGTTAGAGAGAAAGTTAGGTACCAAGGAGAAAGCTCACTGCTTCCTACTCAGTAAAGCTGAGAAGGGGACAAGAAGTGGAAGATGAACTTCACCATGATGTTGTAGCATTTCACTTCCCATGTGTTCTTCATTGTGTGCTGTTGTGAAAACAAAAAAAATCTAAAAATTAAGGTCTTCAAGGAGTTTCAGTAGGTGAGTTCAGTATGACAGTTCAAACCAAAATGTTTGTCATCTCTTTCCCCACACCAAGAATTCTAGAGGAAAGGTAATGTTCATTCCACATCAGTCAGTGCAGGACCTTAATGAACTTGAGGTGTATACCTCTGGAGCATTGATTGGCAGCAAACAGAACAGTGAAGTCTGGTCAGTTCCTCCTCCTACTTAGCAGCACCACTGAGCATGGAAAGCTTTACAACTGAGCTTCCAGACTGAAACTGTGCTGTGCCCATTGCTGATAGTAGGTCACTGGTCTAAACAACCTTGTTCCTTACTTGCAGAGCTTCATCTGCATGTCTGCTATTAAAAAAAGTTAATGGTATATGACATGCCATTGCTTTTGTGGACTAGCAGCTTGGTGTATGCTGGCCACTGAAAACATTTGCAGAATTTAGATAAAAGTGTACAATGTAAATAAAAACAACACACAGCACTGCTGTCATGTAGATTGTTTAAAAAAAAAATAAAATATCACTCTTGTGTGGTGAAAAATAGTACATTCACATTTATTTTCGGAAGGAAGTCCCGGTCCTGCTGTGTTAATTCAACCACCTAGTATCCAGACGTCTTGAGAAATTGATTTTTAACCAGCAGGTGGAAGAGGAAGATTAAGGACAACTTGAAACAAAAATGGCATAATTTTCAGTGACTTTGAATGCTGGCAGACACATTCCTAGATACAAAAGAGCAGATGAAATGCAATGGAAATGACATGCTATCCTGAGCATGGACTGTTTGCAGGATAGGTGTGTTTATTCTTCAATATGAGCAGATTCAGTAGGTGCTGGGCAGTTACTGCTGTGGGAAATTAATCCATATGCTTCTGAAATGGAAATAAACATTAGCTATGTCTGTCTTTTTGTTTCCTCTGTAGCATGTCATGACAAGTGAGATATCACATTATGATGCTGAACATGGCTTATGGGCCCACAGCTGGCCTCCCTTGTCTGGCCCCTGAAGTGCTGACTGAGTACTGTGCTGCTCCTTATTAACATGTGTGATAAGAGTTCTTGTTTCAGCTTTTCCCCAGTCAGTAGCATGGTGATACAGGTAAAACGTGAAGGGTTTTAGTAGGCTCTTCCAGGTCACAGGAGTAAAAATCAAATTGAGAGTGTGTGTGAATAACAATACTCCATGATGTGAAACTTGCCCTGCAAAACAAGTTTGTTCAATTAGTTAGGGCTTATTTCTCTGCTTTCCCTGACCAAACCATAGTGGCCAGAGGTGTGCTGTTAGCCTGTGCCAACTTGCTTGAACTAGGAGAACCTTAATTTCCATAAGCTTATTAATGCAAATGTGAGTTGGCAGAGTAATTGCTGTGTCGACTTGAAACACCATTGTACTCATTGTCTTGAATGCTCTTTTTTTTTTTTTTTTTTTTAATGATGAGCCGAGTAAATGGCCAGTAAATATTTGAGGAGACTTCAAGCTTAATGGTGCACTTGTGTTTCTGCTGCCCTAGCTTGTCAGCAAAAGAACCCCAAAGGAGGTAGGCACTGACATCTTGCTGCTACTGTTTGTAGGGATTAAGCTTCTAACTTGTTTGGACAAGAAATGCTAGAACTCTCTAATAACTGGCTGTTGTACTGCCAGCAATGTTTCAACCTTGTCTTTTGGGCAAAAGTCTGCGTGATGGTGTGTAGATCAGCAGGAAAGTATAATGCTTTGAAGAACTTCAGCAGACCAGAAAATAAATGAAAAGGCAATTGTGTGCCATGAATGATCAGTTCAGAAGTTGCATTTCCCTCAAAGTTGGCCACTATTTTCTCACATTTGCAACCCCTTCTATTCCTTTGTAATCCCCAGTAAGATCAGAATTAAGGCTTTTTTACTGCCTTTGTACTAAATACTGTTTTTTCTGATGTCAAAACCCACTTACTCTGTGAGGTAGGCAACTTCAAGGTGCAATAGCAGTGTGATTCTGAGATAGTAAAACTGTTCTCATTTGTGCCTTATGGGGCTTGGGGGCCCTGAGGAGTGAAATGAGGATGACTCTTCATTTTAACGAACAGTGCTGTAATCCAGCCTTTGTATGCTTGTTGGCACGAGCTGGAACTTCTCATCAGCATTAGAGAAAGTGTGTACATCAGTTACAGCTGTTCCTGTTTTGCTGTGGTGTTGCCGAATATGTGTAATCCATTCCTCAGGCCCGCTGCCCACAGTTTCTGAGAGCAGATGCTGCTGCTGGGTTCACTGACCCTGAGTGGCTTCATCCCACCGTAACTTAGGGCAGAATCTCTTCTCTGTAGTGTGCTGGATATGGGTCTCTGCAGCAGCTGAAGTGGTCAGAAGGGAATCACATGTGACTCTGTGTGGTTCAGACTGGGAATGCAGACGAGGGCTTGAGAAAGATGTTCTCTATGCCGTAGAAGAGTCTATAAAAGCGGTTTACTGTGGCATGCCAAGAACCCTGGCATACTCCCCAAAACTGGAATAACTCATCACAGTTCGTTCATAAACGTTATGTAGAAGTAGTGAATCATCACGTTGTTTGTAGATGATCATAGACAAATGGATCCAGGAAAACATGGAAAAAGCGTGTGGGGGTCACTGAAATGAGATGTGGTTTAGTGGTGAGCTTGACAGTGTTAGGCTTATGGTTGAATTCTATGATCTCAAAGGTCTTTTCCAGCTTGAATAATTCCATGATCTCTTGTAGTGAAGGGAGCTTTCTGCAGTAGCAGGATAATTAATGTACTGATCATGAAATCTTAATGTTGTGACATTAGCTGAAGCATTACAAATACAGCTGTTAACTTAGGTTCTTACCTTGCAATCTGTGAACAACTAATCATAGTGTCTTACGAATTCATTAAGTATTTGCTTTGCAATGTTAAATACCAAATGTAATATCTCTCTCCCTTTGGTCGTTTATCTTTTTTTAGGCTTTTTAGGGGGAAACTGGATGTGTCATTACTGACTCTTTTATGAATTAAACATGGAACACAGCATTAATATGCAGACTGTATTATTTAGCATTGTATACTGAAAAAGCTTACTGGAATAATTTGAAATACAATTTCTAGGCTATTATTTCTAGCTGAATCACTTAAATCCTGTCAAAATCAACATACTTCAAAAAAGGAATGTAGATTCAACTTTCACTGTACAGTTGGAATTGAAAAAGAGTTTTATATTTGGTGTAGTTCTGGTATCATTAAAATAGGCCTGCAAGTATCACTTAGTGCACACTTTCACAAATCTCATTTACATTTAGTGTGTGTTAGAGCTAAAATAATTTTAAGAGGTTTGGAACAGAATGTCATTTGTTTGGATCTCCGAATGACCTGGGTACTAAGGTTTTTTAAGGAAGCTAGATAGGTACGTGTTGGTTGATATTCTTAATGAGTGGTGTTATATTTTGACTTTTTACATTTCTGCCAACTTTCAGTAAAGGAAAATCAATAACTAGTTGAGTACTGGAGAACTGAGGCATACAAGTAAGAACTGCCACCAAAGCAGATTTTGATATTTGTTTCCGTGTTTCTGTTGTGGCTTCAGTTTTATTTTCCCCCATTCAAGCACTACTTGCAGTTTTAGCTCCATCTTACAATGTATATAAATAGGAATTAATGTGGCATTGGTGTAATCTCTATTTGTGTCTTAATTTTCCCCTAGGTTCTTGTTTGCATTAGTAAATTTCTGCGTTGCCTATAGTCTGATTTCGCCATTTTATCAGTATTGGAGGAGAGTATATGCTAGCAGTGGAGAATGTGCCCATTAACATGAGTTGTTGGATGTCACCTTCTATTCCTGACAAATCCCAGTCTTTGCATAGCTAAAACTTATTATTTATTCAAGGATATGGCTTTTGTTGCATTGAGAAACAGGTTTGTTTTTTTTTTCAAGTGTGGTCTGTGTGTTTTGAAAAATCTTTACACTTTATGCAATTTTAACTGTTGGTCCTCTGTCACATTTCAGATTTCAGTCTGCCTAACAATTTAATGTGTGTTTCAGATGCACCTTTGGAGTTGTGAAGAAAGGAGTTCCCTTAGTTCCAGTTACTAACCTAATTGTCTGCCAGCCCCCAGGGTTTTGCTATTACTTTGATTTTTTCGAACACTCTACATGAGTAAAATCTTACTCAATTCTTACCACACATGTTGTAATATTTATTAGAAGCATTTTTAAGGTGTAGACTTTTCTCATCAATAGGAAAAGGTAGTTTAAAAGTGAAAGACTCAAAGAAGGGGATGGTGGCTCCTATAGGTAGGGGACATTCTTGCACAGGTAAAGGCTGTCAATGCTGGGGACTGCAGTGTTACTGTCACTGTGCTCCAGCATTACTTGCCTTGCTGCAAGTGCTGTACACCTGCAGCCTAGGGGGACCTGAGCAGTTTTCCCTGGCACTGCTCTAAATTTTGATTGAGGTTTATGCTCTTCCAGTAAAAAAAAGTATTCACTGAGACTGAGGATTCAGAGCAAACACCGAGTCTTCCCTGTCAGTCTGAAGAAGTATGTTTTGTGTGTGTAATGTTGGCTGCAGGAAAAGGAGCAAAATGCAATTACATTGTGTTGACACTTGGCATATAAGCACTTCAGCCTCACCGACAAGGTGAGGTTGGCTGTGGAACAAATGTGCTGGTTTGGTTTAACCTATAGAGTCTGGACCATCACAGCTGTAAATTGGGGTGATGAACTTATCTGAGTCACTACCAGATGTCTTTGTGTTATTATTCCCTGGGTGACAATGGCATGCGAGCAATGTGGAAGGATTCTTTCTTACTTACTCTAGAGCTTTGTGATGGGATAATGTTTATTGTTAAAATAAGCTGTCCTTTTAGGCAAGATAATTGAATAAATGCTGCCTGTTTCCCTAAATTTGCCTAGTGGAGACTTGGTCTGTGCTTGCAATTATTTTAAACCTTGGCATTACTTCTACTGATTTTCAAAACAAAACAGGATGTGAAATATCCATAGATAATGTCAGAAATCTTTAGTTACACACCTATGTTTATACCTGACTTCACAGGTTTGAAATGCGGATCCTAATGTTACGTACTTCAGTGAAGCTCATATTTTGCTGCTTAACCTTCTTTTGATCACTGAAAGGTCTGATCTTACAGTACTAATGCTAAAGTATACTGATTGTTGCATCCAGAAATTGCATCCATAAGGTTTTCTGCCCTTCTGTCTGGGTTAGCCTTAAAATCCCTGTTGCTCTCATCCTGCCAGCTTTCCCAAGATGAGCTTTCCACCTGAGGTTCAAGGAGCTGGGACCTATTTTACTTCCAACCACAACAGCAAGGGGATTCATGGATGGCAGTGTTGTTCACTGTCTGTGCTGGTCAGCTACATATTCACTGGATTGTCTTGATGACTGTTTTTCCAGTTAAGCTTCATTTAAATATGAACAAAACTTCTTTATGAGGAAGTTACTCATGTACTATAATACAATTCCATATGGCAGAGCACAGCTACTGTGATAGTGTGGGTTTATTTATATTTTGTATAACAAATTCAAGTATTTTGACTTTAGCTTTAAGCATCCTCATGTTTGAGAAATTGGGAGAAAAACTTCTCTGAACAGTTCAAGAAAAAGTTGGTCCTAATTTGGTAACAAGAAAATTACAGTTCTAGAGTATCCCCCTTAAAGTATTTGTAAGCATAAGAAGCTGCAGGTAGGCTATACTTTTGTGAATTCACCTGAGTGCTGTTTGTTTGGCTTAACCTATAGAGTCTGGACCATCACAGCTGTAAATTGGGGTGATGAACTTATCTGAGTCACTACCAGATGTCTTTGTGTTATTATTCCCTGGGTGACAATGACATGCGAGCAATGTTTTCCCGTTTTTTTTTTTGTTTTTTTTTTTAGCTAAAAGGTCATGGATATGTTGTATTCTCCATTCTCTCTCTGTTAGTTCTCTGGAGAGAGAAATTTGATTGCATATTTTATTAAAATAGTGCAGATAAGTATAAGTTGAAATGAAAGTTTATATTAGGTCAAAATTAATTATTTAAACAGGCACCTTATACTTGGCATTAGAGGGAAAAAATCTGAAAGCAGATGTGTTACTTGGTCCTTAAGTAAGCACTTAAAAGTTTCATCCCTTGGGTCATACAGATCTGTTATTTTACTGCCTCTAGGAAGAAAATGTTATTTTGTTAGAGTGTGTGTCTGTAGTAGCAGACTAAGCAAACCTGGGCATCTTACTCCACTTCCACACTGCAAGATCAGAAGTTTTAGTCGGATTTGACCAATCATGACATTTTAGGATATTACCAGATGTTTTGACCTTTGTCTTTAAACTGTTCAGCAAGTTACCTGATTTATCTCAACTGAGGGCAAATTGCCTTCACCACATCCTTAGTGAAAAACCCTTGCTAAAGAAGGGATGGAGGAGGGCTTAGCACAGTGCCTTGCAGGGGAAGAGTTCCCCTTGGTTTAACAAATTCTGACCCTTTTGCAATTGTGTTGCCTGTGAATCCTCTTCTTTGAGGAGAACAGGTCAGGTGGGGCAACGTAATGTCTAAGTCTCAGTAGTCAGTGTTGGGGGAAAAAAAGTGTCCTCCTAAAGAGCTTAATTCAAAAAGTATTTTATCTTTCTACATATTTTGGGAGAATTAGGAAGTAAAAACATTTTTTAGGTGATTCGTTTCTTCACTTAAATATATAACAAATAAAAGTGGTAATACTGTAAAAGTGTACTGTTTTGTTAGTCTCCTATTATCTTAGAAGGAGGGTGAAAATAGAGACCCTCTATTTTCACCCTCCTTCTAGTATTTTTACTTAGCTTCCCCAATAGCTTCCATTTTGTAATATGTCATTATGCTTATCTCTATTGCACATCGGCTGCTTGTAATTTCTCCAAACAACACAAGCAGCAGAACAAAATTGGTATGTAGTGGAATTTTTATAACAATTTCATCATTTCACAAAGTCAGTGCATTATGTGATTGACAGCAGCTACTCTGTCACTCTTTCACCTTGTTAGAGTTGTAGACAGTAACTAAGGCTTTCAAGGTGTAATAGAAGATTAAGGAAAATGGTGCTGCACTTGCTCTCTTCCTTCATGTAAGAAGGTAGGGCTCTTCACAACTACAGAAGTTGTCCTTTTTCAAGGAGACATGGATTTAAGTTTTGTATAAAAACTAATGGCTTCAACACCTCTACCCTTCATGTCTGCATTTTCTAGAGAAAGTTTTTTGACTATCCCTGGTCAGGGACTGATTGGATTCTGCAAAAGTTGACATCTTTTCTCTCATTCTCTATGGTTCTTGTCAGCTTTTTGGAGAGCTGTCAGCCCTTGTCAGGGCTTTTTGGAATGTATCTGTGAAATGGCTTTAGGTAGTTTAATTTGGTTTTGACTTCCACTGGCAGTTGGTAGTTCAACACCTGCATGGGGAAGATACAAAGATCTACAACGTGCATGGAAGAAGAAAAGCAGCTTGCTGCACCATACTTTACAGATAAGCTCTGCTGGCATAGAGTTCTGTCAAAAGCATAGTATCAGCTGGAAAAAGTGCATCTATTTTCTTTGTTAATGCTATGTTACTTGTAACAATAGCAGCTGAATGAGATTTTCTTGAAAGTTTGTTTAGTGTTCTTTAATAAGAAAGAATGTTGTACTGTATTTGCCAGACTTGCTTCCTGAAGGATAGCTTAACACTAGAAAGTTTTCTTGTGATGGGAAATAATCAAAATGTGGCTTGTTTGGTTTGGTTTTTTTAATGTTGTATTTCTAGAAGGCTTTTTTTATCATCTGTCAGGTGATTGAATTAAGAATATTTGCTACTTGTTGAGGTACAGAACTTAGCTTAAAAAAATGAAATTCTGGATTGGCCAGTTATCAAAGTTAATGTCAACTAAGTGATCACATACTTGTAGTATATGTTGAATGACCAGAAGTTGTTAAGGTGTTAGGATAAGCATAATGTCTTTTCACTTTTAGCTTTTTCCTGTGCATTTACACATTTTCCAGGTTACAATGTTTTGTATTATGCTCTTCTACTTGCTTAGTAAACGATTTATTACCATAGTCATTGGCTATCCTGCAAGCATCAGGCCTCATATTATGGCATCTTCTCATATTGGGCTCTCTTGATCAAGATCATAACTTTTTACTTCTGAATTCTGGAAGTTCAGTTATGAGAGGAAACAATCATCTGTCAGCGATTCTTTTGAAATCAGCAGCCATTCTTTCAAATGGGGAAGTGGTGTGTTCATTAGTCCTCACAGAGAAGGAAACAATAAGTGTGTGTTTGAATGTGCAGTAAATGAACTTCCAGACCAGGAAGTTGAAACTTTCCTATGGTAACCTTCAACCTTACAGGGTTGGGGTTGCTTTTTGCTGTTGCATTGGGTATTTTGGGGAAATGGTTTTATCTATTTGTTTGTTTTTAGATTTAAACCCAGCTTTGAATGTTTAAGATGACTTTTAAATCTGCTGGACATTCAAGCTTTATTTGTAAATTTTTGAGATGTATTAGGTTCTTTTATGGCTTCAATATTTCCACGTCTCTTCACAGGACCCCAGCTGAATGCACAGCTAGAAGGTTGGCTTTCTCAAGTACAGTCCACAAAAAGACCTGCAAGAGCCATTATTGCACCGTAAGTATGAAACAGAAGTTCAGTATATCTAATACTTGTTTAAATGCTCTTTCTTTTTCTGGTGATTTTGGAAACTGATTAAAGCTAGTATTTAGCTGAAAGAAGGGTTGTATGGTTTCTAAATAAGTATTTTGGATATAGCATAGAATGGCAGAAATCTGTGCACATTTGGGTGTATGATTAGCTTGCTTTTGCTGATGGACTCATAATATTTGTTTGTGACCCAGTAAGATGGGTAAGAGTTATATTAATGAGAAAAACAAAACCCCTCCAATAACAGAATAAAAAAACCAACTCCAAAACAAAATAAGCAAAACTGGTGCATCCCACACAGCCCCTAAATAAAATTTAGCAGAGCTTAAAAGCCAAAAGAAATTAAACACTATTCAACTATCCAAAATGGTTTACTTTTGTTTAGTTTGGTTTTGTTCGAGCTATTTGGCCACAGGTAAAATAGAGATCATCTGAACTATTTAGGGAGAATTCAATTTCTTGAAGATAAGCTGAGACCTGTAATGACAAAAGTATGTTGGTCATTCCAAGTAATTGAGTTGGAAGGAAACACTGGAAAAAGCACCTTAAATATGATGTTTGTCCTATGCTAACATAGCATTGTCATAATGTTTGAAGTATTACATAATAGTATTGAGTGTGCAAAAGAAATTGTCCCACATCTGCCTTAGTCTTTTTTACAGGAATGTCAAGAGACCTTTCAGCTGCAGATTATGGAGTTTGGTTCTTTTTCCAGAATTGGTTGGGATCTTCCTTTGATCTCACCATGTTTTTTTGTTAACTGTGCCCTTTTTTTACCACCTCTGAAATGGGATATGCTTAATATTTTTGTGGTAGATGGAAGAAGCCTGTAGCAGAGGGAGCATTTCAGCAGACTCTTTTGACATTGTCTAATAACATACCTTGCCCATTTGTGAGGTTTTGGTCTCATGTTTCCCCCCTTAGCATGTATGTTAGTAGTACCTTTCTGAGCTCTTTACAATGAGTGGGGTAAGTGATGAAGTAAAATCCCAGGGTCATTTTGAAGGTAACTTGCTCCAGGTATCAGTCTGTGGATGAATAAAAATGTATCCGAGCATACATACATATAAATACATGTAAAATCCTTCAGTGCTGTCAATGGGAACTTGTATCTTCAAGCATTCTGTATACCTCAGGGCTTGCAGCCTGCATCATTCTCAGTGTCATTGTGTAAAGCTGTGCTGTGGGCATACTGCTGAGTGACTAGGAGCCATTTTCTGCCACTTTACCTGGGACTCTAGGAATGAATATTCTATGAAATTAATGCTTTTAGCAGTGTAATGTGGATTTTCACTCATTTTCATGGGCTTGAAGAAAATGGGTCTTCAGATTTGAAGGCAATATTTGAAACAACTAGTCAAAATAATTATAAATTGTCTTGGACCACACACAGGAGCAGAGGTTGAGAAAGGACCATGCCAGACTGATGGGAAATGGTGAAGCATGTAGCTTATTCCCTGCAGTAAAAGATAGCATGCTGCCTTCCACTCTTTTCCATGTGCTTGTTCATTCTGTTGCTAAGTTAGTCTTAATGACAGAGCATTTTTATTCTCTCTTTATCTGCTGTTACATGTAGTTCTCTCTTTGCCAAGACCCCTCTACTGTCATTATATTCACTTACTGGAGTGTAGTTAGAAGAGCTTTCTCCAGTAGTTTGCCAGTTTGCCACTCCCTTGTTCAGTGGCTGCACTGTTAGCATTATCATGAGCTTCTGATAACAGGCAGTTGTGCAGCCTGCATATATCCTTTACAGGTAAGAGAAGGTCCTTTCATCTGGGGGTTTCCTGACTGTTCAGTGGTCACTGATAGTTTTTTAACTGATCAATAAATGGTCATTGCCAGTTCTTCAACAAATACATGTCTTGTGTGATCAATACTGCAGCAGCACTTTCTTTCTCTTTCAGAAGTTTTGGATCACTCTTAAAATTTCTAGTTCACTGGGGACAAAAAAAAGTCCTGAGAGATTAACACTGAATATCAACATATTTAAGATGTTGAGCAAAATGTAAATCCTATCATTTTGTGTACTTTGGTTTGCAGCCATGCAGGATATACCTATTGTGGATCTTGTGCAGCCCATGCTTACAAACAAGTGGATCCCAATATCACGTGAGTATTACAGCTTTCTTTACAGAGCCTAAGACCCTGAGGTTGCAATTCTCTGATAAGTGGAATGTTCTTGTTACATTCTTACATCTTGAAGTACTTACATTTTAATTTTGTATTCTTTTTAGCCTTCTATGCATCACTTCTGTTTTAACATCATAAATGTTCAAATTGGATGTTACAAAAGGGGGAAAAAAGGAATATTGTTAAAATAATTGGTAATTAACTATTTACAAGGGAGGGATTAAAGACTTTTCAGTTTATTACTGATGTTCCACTGCTTTTATAAAAGCCCAAACTGGTTTTGTTGGGTTTTTTGGCTTTTGTTTTGGGGTTGGTTTTTTTGTTGTTGTTGTTGTTTTTGTTGGGAGGTTTTGTTTGTTTTATTAAGTCAATTAAAATACTTCACCATAATTCTGCATTGGTTTTTTAGTGCAGGATTATGGGCTGAATACTGCCAGGATTCTCTTCTGTGGTGGAGGAAGTGACCAGTGTGTTTATCAAAGTTATTTGTGCTAATAATTTAAAATGGACTTCTGTTTCTACGAAGTTTAAAAAAGGAAAAAGTAAAAAAAAAAAAAAAAAACCAAAAAACAACCAACCAACATGCTGGTCTGTGTCTGCCTCTGAAAATTTCAATCCAGTTATTTTTGGGTAAAGGAAAATAATTTTTATGTTCTGCTGACTGCAACATTTTTTTATGACAAAAATTTAAAATGTCTCCAGTGTTTATTCAAAGTATGTATTTTGCAATGCTAAGTAAAAACTGGCTAGGCTTACCAGTTGTTCATAAGATAACATGCTGTAATACTCTTCAAAGACAATGGTTTTAGTTCTTTCTAAGCTATTGCAAATGATGTGAAAATAGCTCATGGTATGACAGATAACTAGTTCCTGTAAAATTTCTGGAACAAGCTGTTCCCTGATAAGGAGTTGTTGAACTTGCTGGATCATTTGTTTTTTACTGCATGGGATATTTAGAATTCATCTTTGAGCTAAACTGCTAAATTGCATATTTGAATATTTGTTTTTTATTAGCTTTGCAGGAAGTTTGTGTTTTAGTGTACCTTGTTATAGCACTCCCTGTGTAAGGGATTAAAAAACCCCAAACCCTCAGAACTTTACATATCTCCCACCCCTTTAATTCAGTGCCAGAAACAAGACTATATAATCCTAAATATGAAAAGCTGAATTGCCTATATTTTTTTTCACTTTTTCTTTTAAGTCCTGTGGCAGGAGATGCTTAATATCTAAGCAAGAGCCAGGAACTGAGGATCTGATGAAATAATGATGTCATGATGACATGTAAAAGGTTGCAGTATCAGCTAAAGCTATGAATGTTCTGGTCCAAGTCTCTGTTGTTGATGCAACAGCAAAAAAACCATAACATGTAAGAACATAAACCCAGCATTTGAGAAGGACATTAAATTTAATTTAGTGAAAAGTAAGGCTAATCAAGTAAATAAGTGGAAAAACTCTGAGTAGATGATAAACTCATAATTGTTATTTGATCCTGTATTTATTGAAGGTGGTGAGTAGCTGAAGGTTGTGTTGATTCAAGGAGAGAGTTCAAAAATCCATTCTAAGTGGCTGTAACACAGCATTCAGCCTCCAAATGAGTGAAGTCTGACAAATTTCTAGCTGATGAGTGCCCACTGATACATAACCTGCTTAAGAGATTGAAGGGTAGAGCATTAATTGAACTGATCTCATGATAATGCCTGACATACCAAGCAAGATTAGGCCATGGATTGATGTGGGGTCTTCCTGACGAGAGAGTAAAACTACTGTAGCCACGAGAAAGTACTACTTTGTATGCTTCTATTAACCTTGTTACTCTAAGCTGAGTTGCTGTACAATTGCAGTTGTCTAAATTGTGGCCTTCTGTTAATTGTTGCAGCCGAAAAATTTTCATTCTTGGGCCTTCCCATCACGTGCCCCTCTCCCGATGTGCACTTTCCAGTGTGGACATTTACAGAACACCTCTGTATGACCTTCGAATTGACCAAAAGAGTAAGTGCATTACAGAGCTTGGACCTCTCTGAGGCTTGGCTATGGACTGTGGTACTGCAGTGCTGGGGACTTTCTTCTTGTTGGGCACTTCCTTGCTCTAAGTGGCGTACAAGTGCACATCTGGGTTTAGTGCAACAAAAAATGAACTTCTGAATGAGCCTGGTTGTTTCAGACATGGTCACATCATAACCATAGTGATTCTCTTCCTTCTGGCAAAAATTCGAAGTTTTTGCTTATCTTTTCAATTTTGAGTGTGTGCTTCAGGGTTTTAAAACTACAAAAGTATTACATCAAATAATAACTCACTGAACATCTTTTCCATTCTCGTGTTAATTG
This sequence comes from Agelaius phoeniceus, assembly GCF_051311805.1. Classification (NCBI taxonomy): domain Eukaryota; kingdom Metazoa; phylum Chordata; class Aves; order Passeriformes; family Icteridae; genus Agelaius; species Agelaius phoeniceus. The sequence continues at coordinate 82,679,020 of NC_135267.1, forward strand.
TTTTGGCTGGAAATAAAGGTTCTTAAGTTGATTTGAGTATGATTCCTGATAAATGAATAACAGAGAAACAAAAAATTGATTTTATTTGGATTGCATGTGACTTTCTAACTTGCTAACTTAGAAACTGTGACTCCATGAAATGCCAGTCTTTTGAACTAAGTGCAATGAAGTTTAATTTGATATTTTGGCTTTTATGTATTTTGAGGTATACCTAAGTGATACAGTGTCTTTTTTCAGAAAGGCTAATTAGCACAGATGTGCTGTGTTTCATTGTAACTGTGATTAAGCTAATTCAGGCTTTCTACATAGTGCCTGCAGAATTTCCTTTGCTTTCTGTAGAGCTCCTTTATGGAGCTGAGAAGGAGGCACAGCCCTACATCAAATTCATCATCCAGTGGAGAATTTTCAGAATGTGGAGATGACTGTATGCTGTCAAATACGCTTGAGAGTAGAAAAGATAACTTAGAAATGTGGGTTACTTAATCAGTTGTGGTTGTCTCTACATTTCATGATTCAGTCAATAATAAATTCAATTAAATAACAAAATCAGCAATTCAATTAAGTAACAAATCAAGCAATAGCTCATCTGATTAATTTTTTTTAAACATATAATGGGCAGTTTATGAAAATAAAAATTCATTGACTAGGCAAATGCATGTATGGTTTCAAATGTTTTATTTGTGAATTAAATTTTGTATCATAACAAAATATTTTTCAATAAACTAGTTAGGTTACTGACTTAACACATTTTTAAAACTGAATCAATTATGTTTATATTTTAATGACTTGAACATAATTTCATTTCTGAATTTATTTAGAAACAAGTGGTTCATGATGATAGCCCTTGGAGGCAAGTAATTTTTTATAGTGAGTATGTTCTGATGAAGGTACACTATAGCTTGCTTTTTGCACTTGAAGCAGTTTTCGAAAAAAGTACTAAAACCTGATCTTTAATTCATTTCAGTTTATGCAGAACTGTGGAAGACTGGAATGTTTGAGCGCATGTCCCTACAGACAGATGAAGATGAACACAGTATTGAAATGCATTTGCCTTACACTGCTAAAGCCATGGAAAGGTACTAGGGCTAATTACTTCTGCAATTAGAATGAACATTATGTGCATTAAATGTTGGAGCTGCTGTGAAGTGCAGTAGGAAATAATAATACATTTTATGGCATAGAAGACCTTATGGTGTATGTAATGCTCATACTTCCCTGTCCCCTGATAAAAATTTTGGTAAGGAGAGGGTCAAAGACTAGGATAAGTTGCTGTAATTGAAACTGTGAGCAAAGTAAACACCTAAACAATGAAGTTATAACACCTCTTATAAACAGATTTACTTAATAGAATTAATATTAGATATGCTTTCATGAACTTTTTTCAATAGCTGATTTTTCCCCCCACTTTTCAAGGCATCTCTGAAAGAAGTTCCAATAGTTTTCTGTGAGATTTTAAGTTTGTTCAGAGCCTTAATACTAATTTTGAAATCAGGCGTATGTTTATAGCTGCTGTTTCAGATGTTTTCTTTAAATAAAAATTTTCAATCTGTGTTGGGGTTTCTTCCCTAAGATGTGCCCCATCCCTTTTTTTTGTTTAAATTTCCATTGTGTTTTGAATTTTACCTAGAGTGTCAGTATATACCTGGGTACTGTGTTGAGCATTTTCATATAAGTTTCATTTACTTGGAGAATTCCCAACATGCAGCATCTATACAGGGAAAATTTAATTCTTACTTCATTGCTGATTTCACTGTCTTTTCTTTTTGTTTGTCTGGTATTTTTACTTTGCAGCAGAGAGAAATACTGGTTTTGGGGGTGTATGTTTTCTGAAATTGAAGTACTTTGAAGTTCTAAAACAACATCCTAGTATGACCTTTGCAAAATGCTATCTTCAAATAATAGCAACCTTTTAAACCATTCTGCAGTTTCAGTTAGCAAGCCCTGAAAAAGCTTCAGATGTTACTTGAATTACAACCTTTTTTCTTTTGCTTATAAGCCATAAGGATGAGTTTACTATTATTCCTGTGTTGGTCGGAGCACTGAGTGAGTCAAAAGAGCAGGAATTTGGAAAACTCTTCAGTAAATACCTAGCTGATCCTAGTAATCTCTTTGTGGTTTCTTCTGACTTTTGCCATTGGGGTAAGTTCCATATCTCATTATAAGAGTATATTGAATATTTTGTAGCTATTTTCAAATAATGTATTTTATTAAACATTCAACATTTTAACTTCTGGTAAATTCATTTTTGCAACTTAAATGCCTTCATAAAGTTAAAGAAGTCTTTAAAATCTGGAATAATAGGTAAAAAATATTAATGTGGTAATATGTTTTCAGTGTAGTGGAGGAAATAAATGGTGATTTTTATACATCTCTTTACTGTTGCAATGAAATAATTGCCTGAAGTTGCTTGCTCTTTTTACTCTTCTTTTAAGTACCTCAAAACAACTTTCAAAATGAATTAGCCAAAAATTCACTGGGCATGGCCACATTCCTCTGACAGAAATAAGTTTTGTATGTTTTACTGCTGGGTAAGATAGCAGATGGATTATTTATTCCAATTCACTGGTGCTGCCCCAGTTCATCTTGGTGACAGAGCTACAAAGACTCCAGAAGCCTTGACTTCTGCCCTGCTTTATAGTTTTATTTTTCTTTGAAGTGTAATAGTAGCTGGAAAAGGGACTGCTTCAGAAAGATATGTGACACAACAGACCTTCTTCCTTTTTTGCCATTGTCATCTTTGCTCAGCTTAATTAAGTGCATGTTTCACTCATCTTTGAAGTGGAGTAGGTGGAAGGTGTATATAAGAATGACCTGGTCCTGTTGTGGCTAATGACCCATCTAGAACTGCTCATTGAATTATCATGAATTTTTTCTTTTAACCTTCATTTACTGTGGGTATTGTTGTGCAAGCAGAAGTAGCCTGACTTTGTCAAGAGGGATAGCAAAATGAAATGTTGCTTTACTTCTTAATTTACAGAATTGGATTCTAAGGCAATAAGAGGCAGTTAGTGATACTTTAGTGTCAGTTCTGCATAGTCGATTTCTCTTTAGGAATATAGCCACCCATCATGTATTTTTTTCCTTTACTTCTGGGCTGCTACTTTATGATTGCCCTAGAATTTCCTCAATGGAGCTAAAAAGTATAAAATAAATGAAGATTACTACTTTATAAGTATTATACTTTCAAATATTTAGTAGGTATTAGGGAGTGGTTTAGCTACAATTTTTCCCTTTTTTATTTTATACGTGATTTTTGTTTCAAGGTCAGAGGTTCCGTTACAGTTACTATGATGAATCCCAAGGAGAAATTTATAGATCCATTGAGCACCTAGATAAAATGGTAAGTTTTCAGATTTGGTGGAACTAACTAACAAATTTCTCCTGTACATTCCATTTCTTTGAACACTTGAGAAATTTTTCTAACAAGATATTATAGATTAGCTATTTTATTGAATGTATAATTTTCCTTTGTTTACCACAATAAGAATTTAGCTGTTGGTTTTAGCTGGTATCCTCCATTTTGCTGACTGCACACAATTATATTGTGGGTATGAATTAGTAAGCATAATTAATGAAGAAAAAAACGCATGTTCACCTACCTAAAATGCCCTGATGTAATGTAATTTCTGTCTACATACCCTCTTCTGTTTTTGAAAAGCAATAAGAATTATGCATGGGAAATTGTGGTAGTTCCAGCTTGATTGCTGTGATACCTGCATATAGGAACAGCATTGTGATTATGCAAAGGTTTCAGCAACATCCCTTTGGAAGAGGAAAGGCTGTAGGGCATTGCACTGGTCAGGGAAATGAAAGCCACTGTTTCCTTGGGAGTAGCCTTCCCCCTGCCCCTTACTCTGTAGTAGGTGGTGGGGAAAAGCAGTACACCATGCTTCATTTGGGGGTTGGCCAAAGCAATGTTAAATCTATAAAGGTCCAATGCCAGTTCTGTTGCATTTTCTTTGCAGTCAGAGGAGCCAAGGATTTTTTTTAAACATAAGAAAACACCAACAACTTAATGTTCAAGTCTATACTTAAGGCACAGATTAGAAGTAATTCTTCTGGAAATACGTAACCATAAAATTTGTTTTACAACTGTTTGCATCATTTATGTAACTTCTGTAGAATCTGTTAGAACAGAGAGCTGTTCTTATTCATGGTATGTTAATTTTTTCCTTATCTTGAAGGAATAAATCCTATCTGTTGGAGACATCTCTAGACTTTCTTGCCTTGTGTATACAAATTAACCTCTTTGTTTTGCTACTATTCATCACTGGAATAGAAATAATAACAGTAAATAATTTGCCTTCATTCTGTTTATCCCATTTTTAATAATTCTTGTAGTCAGTTGAGAAGCTTCTATATCAAGAAAAGTCTTTTTCTACAGAATCCCAGCATCAGTAGCTTTGAGTGTTTTTGCAGGAGAGCAGATTATGGTGCATTAGCAAACATTAGTTTCCCCTTGTTAATTTCTGTGGTGAAAGCTTGAAGAAAGACTGGACTTTGGCATTTAATTACTCTTAGGGAATACATTGCTGCCCCAGCTCTTCCTTTTGGTCGTTATTCAGCTAAATGGAAGTGACATTTTTTTGTAACATGGAAAATCATGTCTACTGTTTAATAACTATGAAAATACTTTTTCAATCTGAAGTTTAACTGAAAACTAAACATGCTGCTGTATAGCAGCTATACTATGGTTATTTTGTGCTTGTTTGTATCATGCCATATCTGACCACATGACTCCATATTCAGATGCTATATGGAGGAGGCTTTGTTTTGGGTGATTTTCAGAGATATCTTATTAGGAATATCACAATGATCTCCCTGTCACATTTTTCCAGTTTTTGGAAGTTTGTTCAATTTTATGTCTCACTTGGCTACTTCTTATTTCCTTAGAGATAAGTATTGGATTTTTTCATGTGATTTGACGTACTAAACAAACTTGTACTGTTGTAAGCAGTAGGCCTCTACACAGACAAAACAGCATTAAGATAGAGACAAAACTGTGCTAAAACTGGCTTCATTTTATTGGCCCTAACTAGGAAAGCAGTTGGGAGAGCACATTGTGGGCAGGAAGGTATTCTGGGGCAAGATGAAATCAATTTTCCTTAGAAATGCCTTTGTGAGAGGATGATGGCCTCTTCCTTAAATGGACTGGACCTTACATATAGGTGCATTTTCTCATCTAGTGCATGAAAACTGCTGAATACTTTGGGCATTGAAGTTAAGAGCCATTAGGCTCCAGCATAAAACAAATACAAGAGTAGTAAATATTGCTGGGCAGACATCAGTTTCTCCATGGTAATTGTTGATCTGACCACTGTCACCACAGCCTACTTTGTGATGTAATTGCAAAAGGAGGGAAATAGCCTTGTGGTTAGAAGGGTACCTTAGGGGATAATCCTCAAATTAGGAGCTGTAGCTGAGCAGCTGATGTGCAATAGTTTATATACCATAACCTGAAACACACTATCTTTTTGCATATAAGTGGGGGAAGTATTTTGTAAGACATTGTTGAAGAGTAATTCTTTTTGATTGACTAGACAGAAAATGCTCACTTCAATCTTGACTGCTACATTGCTCATTTTATAGGAGCATAAATTTGGTATGGGATACTTTATGCCTCACTTGAGTCAATGGGGAGATTTTGGTGCCCTGAATGCTGATGGGGGAAAATGCAGGCACTGACAAGTGCTGTGCAAGAATAGCCAGTACTTGGTCCAGGAAAATGCTCAGCACCCCTTGGCTTCTCAGGTACCTCTAATGACCTGCTGAATTCTGGTGGCTTCTGCAGTGCTGCTGCAGTGAGCCAGGACCTTCCATAGTGCTCCAGCCTGGGAAAGCTTCTTAGGCTGGGCATAATGTAAGATTGAGTCTCTGCCTGGATGCACAAGTCCCTGTTCTCTTCTCTGTGCCTCGACAGTAATTTTCCTGGTGATTATTTGTCATGTAGGCTGAGTGACTCACACATGCAAAGATAGTTGGGCTGGATAGTACTAAGACCAAGTTTGTTTCCACTTCCATTAGAGTGCAATTAGTTTAGATATTGAAGTGTGAAGAAACAACTGAAATAACTGATAACAGACTTTACATGACCAGCCAAACAAAGCATTATTGGCATATAGTATAAAATGAGCCTATTGGTTGCTGGATTGGGTTTTTGTTTGTTTGTTTTGGGATATATGTGTGGGGTTATTATTTTTAAAGTTTTTTTGTAGGCTTGTAGATACTTGATCCTATTAAGGAATATTATTTGAAAATGTAATTTTGTAATCATCTTAAGCACACTGTGCTAGGATATTGTAGATGCCATTAACAGTATCTGGGTAACTAAGGTATGCAATTTCTACCTGATGCCATAATGACCATGTGATAAGCAGTGAAACTGTGCTTACACTTGTACCATGTGGGTTTTATGTGTTTTAACTCTGTTCTAAGCCATGCCTAGCTGAGTTGTTTCAAATACTGAAAATTATTAGCTTCATATACCTCTGCTTTTTGTAAAACACAACCTGGCAAAAATGTTTCCTTTGTTCCTCAACACCATTTTAGACTGAGAAACAAGGTTGATAGTCTTTGTTCCTCTGCCACAATGATTTTTAAATCCAAAAGATTGAAGAGTTCAGTACAACCTAATGCTTATAGGACATCTGTTTGTACCAATTCCCTATAGATTTTCTCCAGTCTCTGATGTATGGAACTCTGTTAGCATTTTCTGGGATGAGCTGCATAGCTGTAAATGTTTTGCAGTGCTGAACTGTGCATTGAAATAAGCTTACTTGGCATTCTCATAAATCCATGTCCATTCATTTGAGACAAATGCTCAAATGCCTCTGCCCAGTATGTTCCAGTGATTTACAGCTGTAAAGTGAGTCTCTCAATGGAGCAGCTATTTTCATGTTTTTAAAAGGTCATGAAAGGGTTTTACAAACAGGTGAAATATATTCTCATGAGCTGTTCAGTATCTAAGTGCCTTATGCATCTTTAGTTTCACTTGAGTATTTAGTCAAGTTTAGTTCTGCTTTCTTTAGCTGTGTATTGACATGTACAATCTACAAGGAAATGGATGGTTGAAAGATATGCTTTGGAAACTTTGGAAATGCAACGGTGTCTATGTAATCACTGCTAGTTAGAGAATAGCTACCATTATTTTTTTTGGCACTCATTTAGGCTCTGTAGATCTGGAGTGATTAACAGCTGAAATTACTGGCCAGGGGTCCAAACACTCTCTCCATGACTCCAGAAAAACTGAGTTCTTACCACCAATTGGCCAACTTAGCTTGGTTTTGTTTTTCCACAAAACGTGTTTCTTTATGAATTCATCATATGTCTGTTTCTGTTTAAAAGTACACAAGGGTTGTGGTTATTGTTGCTGTTAGTAATTCTCCCAGCTCTCCTGGGAATCTTCTGCTCCTCCATTGTAAGCTGGGATCCAGCCTGAATAATTAGCTGATATGTGCCAGATCAGCCAACGCCCTTGCAGAGTGTTGTGGAAAATTCACTCTTGAGGTGGAGACTTCAGACTGACTGCTTCCTGCATTGTGGCTTCTCCTTTTATCACCCAAAAGCAGGGGAAAGAGCTGGAACAAATGCAGGAATCATAGAAGAAATTTTCTCCTTTTCTGGTATCAACCTCCAGTTATTCCCATGCAAAGTATATTTTTTTTCTAGTCTCTAAGAAAGAGCTTATTGTTTCACCAACAGAAGCAGCATAACTATGTATTTTATCGAGTTAGTGAGTGTCTGGAGCTTATTTCCCTGGTGATTCAGAGAAAGGAGAAAAAGATGGGGATGGAGTCTAATACAGGCCAAAGAGCAAACCCGTGATAAAACTGAGACAATAATTGATTTAGACTTGTTTCTATACTAGTTTCATAGTGTTTGATCTGCTTTATGGGATGGGATAAGAGTGGACTGTATCTGGAATTGTAGGATTCTTTTTGCTTTTAAGAATGCAAATGTTTGTATACGTGTAAGATTTTGTTTTCTACATGTGTGCTGGTATTCTCAGCATGACTCCATGGGATCATGGGTCTCACTCTTCTTGGAGGAAAGAATGTATACGTGTGACTTTCTCCTGGAAAGTGGAAGCACCACCTGCTGGTTCTTACATTTTTGTTGTGCACCAACTTGATAGTGCTTTAGAGATTTCCTGGATCTGGTTTTTATGCTCTGAGCAAATGGCCAGGCCATGCCCAGATCAACTGCCTTGCATGCCTGGTGTGTCCAGGATACATCACACTTGTTAAGCATGTGAATTGCACATGGATAGTGTTTGTTTTATCTAGGGTTTTTGGACATCTGGAAGTCCCAGACAAGTGCTTGGCCCTGAACTTTGTTACCAGGGAGAGCAGATGGAGGCACAACTTCTTCCTGCTTTGCCCTTTTAGTAAATTTGTCTGGTTATAGCTGTACCAAATCTTACGGAAGTAAAGCAGTCCTGGATGGTGGGGATCAACTAGTCTTCAGAACTTTTTTAATGTGAACTTCACAGATCTGTGGATTAATGACAACTCTGGAACAGGTCCTGCACTTTTAGTTTGGCAAGGAATGGAAACAAGATGACTACAAGCTAGAGCTCACATGCTGAGATTCCTTTGATATCCTTGGTACAAAGTAGAGGGGTTTTCCTCCTGCTCTGTTGTAACAAATAGATGATGTATAAACACCTTCTTGTGAATGTGTAATGTAATTATTGCTATCAATTCTTTTTCAGGGTATGAGCATTATAGAGCAGCTAGATCCTGTATCTTTTAGCAATTACTTGAAGAAATACCATAATACAATATGTGGAAGACATCCTATTGGAGTGCTATTAAATGTAAGTAACTGTTGATTTATTGAAGAATGCGGCTTCTGGGAAAATGCTTGCATTTGTAAAACACAATACTGCTGCAGTATTCCTTAGTTCTAAAATGTTAAGCCTTGAATCAATTTATTTTTAAGTGTTCTCAATTTGGTCTCTGATTTTCGTGTCTTGCATGTAGACAAATGTAAGCTCTTGAAAGGACTGAGGGTTTTCTGTTCCCTAAGGGAGATGAGATATCACATTCCTTTTGAATTTCAATGAAATGCAATCATTCACTTTCTCTTGGCCCTAAATAAATGAACAAAGTAATCCATCTCCCTGAAGAAGTATGTACTTTTTTGAATCAGCACTTATGAACGTGTATTTATTTTCTCTATATTGCTATTAGCTAGCTGTTGTGAGTGCCTTGTGATGTCTGGCAGTGGTTTTGAGTTTTGAAAATATGGTGAGAGATATACTTACAGAGGCTTAGTGCAGAACACCATTGACTCACAAATTAACAGCAGTTAGAATTCAGATTACTTTCTGGTTACCATATTCTGCTTTGCTGATACAGTGCAAACATAAACCTGGCTTAACTTAGTTGTCTCAATTTGGTTGCAGCTGCTTTACAGCACTGGTGGAGTGCTGCAGATTTGTCATATTGCTTGAGTGAATCTCACTGTATTTTTACTGTAATTCAATGAAACAGGAAGCATGTTATTTTTTTAATAGGGAAAACTTAATTCACTGGGAATGTAGTCTGAATGGAGAACGTAGAAAGGAACCTTTTAAAGTGGAGTCCATAAAAGTTTGTATGAGCATTATCAATACTAGTGATGCATGTAGCAAAGTTCAGTACTATGACAACTCTGCAAATATACCGAACTCTTACCCTCAGATAATTATTAGTTTTGCAGTGAATCACAGCTAAGTTCTGTTCATTCACTTTTGCCAGTTGTCATGCTTTAATAAATTATCTTTGTACCTCCTTTCTCCTTGATGGAAGAAATAGAATCTGAAAAGTGTTAATAGTGTTAGGTTTTTTTCTGTTGCATCTGTGTTTCTGTATAAATTCCCCAATGTACTGAAAGCATTGTTTCTAAAAGAGGTATCATGGAAGGTTCAGTGTTGCTTTAGAGAACTGCACGGATGTACACGGTGTAGTGGGGAAAGTGTCAGTAAACAAAACAGCACAGAAATAGGCTACATCCACTAGTTACTGGGAGGTGCTTATATCATGAGCTTGTGAGAGATGGTGCAAGGACCTTTGAGACCTAGGAAATGTAATTTCACTGATACCTTTTTTTAAACAGCTCTTTTTCTCTCCTCAGGCTATCAACGAGCTCCAGAAGAATGGAATGAATATGAGCTTTTCATTTTTGAATTATGCTCAGTCGAGCCAGTGTCGAAACTGGCAAGACAGCTCAGTGAGTTATGCAGCTGGAGCACTTATGGTCCACTGAACTGCTGAATGCTCAGGGATGGCACCTGCACACACTCTGTATTCGGGGTCCCAGCCTAGCCCTTACCAAGATACAGTCCCTGGTCTTTGGGTATACTGAAACCTCAAACTAATAGAACTCTGTTCTTTTCTAGTAGGTGTAGTCCTTCCTTAGTTTCAACTCATTTAAAAATGCTTTCTTGTTTAGGACAATGGAAGGAAGACTGGTATCTGAGCTTTTTGTGAGAGTTGTTTTTTTTCTTTGGAAAAGATAATGGCTATGAAGGCATGGTGGTAGACTGTCCTTAAAAATACGACATGTAAAGCATTTACCATATCCTAAATTTGCACTCTTTGCAGACCTGTGCACATATACTCAGCTTTCAGAATAGTTTTGCAAGTTGTAAACGGAAAAAGGGGGGAAAAGGGGGTGGAAGCTTTTTAATAAAAGAAAAAAAAGGAAAACAACGCATTTATAAATGATTCTGTATTAGAATATAATAAAACTCCAGTATAGTCAGTTACTACCCGTGATGTACAACAGATATCTTCTATTTTAGTTGCTAATAAAGGGCTACACAAACCAAAATAGTCTGATTTAAACTTATTGCTTTGTGTTCTGTATGTGGCTGCTTGTCATTAACATTCTTTATCCTCAGTTCTTATGCTTGATAATTTAGCCATTCTGTAAAATATTTCAGAATGTATTTTGTATTCAACATCTTTTGACAACATCATTTACAGATTTTTATCTTAAACCTGCACTATGAGTTCAGCTGTGCAAAAGAATTTGGAAAACTTTTTGTATAGTGTAATCTTTTTTGTTTCACAAACAATCTATGAAGTAGTATCTTTTAGTATATGATACAAATTTGTATCAGCAATACACTTTTAATGATTTTTATGCTCAGTTTGATTATTCAAGTGAAACAGACAAAGTATTTTTGTTTGAAGTTACTAAAAATTGAAAACAAGCAGTAGCTTGAAAATGATAATTTTTAGAGTATCTATTTGGCATTTATAGGCCACAGAAGCCATACAGTGCTAATCTCAAGCAATTATTCCTCAGAGGTTATTTGGAAGGGGAAGGTAAGGCTCTCTCTTTCTCCCCATTTTTATTTTCTTTGACTGTGGGTAGAATTATTTTTTAAACATCCCATGTTAAAAGTTCTTGAACTTTCTTGCAGCCAAAATAGTGATGTAATTATTTCAGTTGTCATTCCCAAAGACTTCCTTTTGTTCTAATAAGAAATGCAAAGTAGGATGCAGTATTGGCTCATTATCTAAATGGAGATTTCATTCCTCGATATTTCACCTGCTATCAAGAAACCTCCTGGTACATTCAGCTTTTCTAAGTGGCAGAGGGGAATTTCAGAATTAAATTTAAATTATCTCTGAAAGTTGTGGGAGTTGCTGCATGCAAAGTCTTAGCTGAAAGCATACCAGACATCTTGTTAATTTCTATTAAAATACCCTCTGCTTGCATCACTTCTATTTATCTTATCACAGTTGGGCACCATTTTAATAATAGCAGGTGAATGCTCCATTTATAAAATGAACTACTTTGCAGATGTTCAAAATCCATCCCAAATGCCAAACTCCTGTGCATGCCTGTTCTTTAAGTTGCCTTACTGCTCTGCCTTGTTCTTGGAAAGTCTCAGCAGCAGACAGGGAAAACAACTTTCAGATTACTGTTGACAGACCAGCAAGAGGGCTGTGCAGGTAAAACTGAATTGGTAGCCAGTCTTTGTAAATACTTGTGTGACTGTGCCTTATGAACAAAGTAGTTTGATCATGAAGGTTGTTTAAAAAATCCTTGGTGAATACAAGTTTAATTGGGGCTTGGGTTTCTTTCAGTCTTATGCCAAATGCTTAACATCATTATTGAAACATACAGTTAATTGGAACATTTTAGTATATACTTTCTCCCTAAGGTAAACATAGTAATTAGCTTCTGAATACAAATGCCTAAGTTGCATCTTAGTTCTGTAAGATAGTTGTAATGAAAAAAGCCCATAACTGGAAGAGCTTTGAGGAAATTGGTCAGCCATTTTGCTCAGCATAATGTTATTAAATATCTTATCTTGAAAACACTTCACATGTAAATTGTACAATGTATTTCAAAATAAAGTTTCTAATTAAAATGGGAATTTCTGTGCCTACTAGTAATAATCAGCAATGACAGTTCAGAAATCCTCCACTCAGAATTTAAAGTTTTGTGAAACCTGTTGTAACTCAAAAAGCCCTTGTAAAACCTTTTTTTTTTTTTTAAGCAGGAAATACCTGATTTCAAAAGAACTCACTTTTTTTTTTTTTCCCCCTTTTGGTGGGCTTGGAAGGAGTTGGTTTCAGTGCTCTGTTTCCTGGTGTGTTTAAGATGTGTCAGGAGGAAAAGCAGAATCTTCTGAAAAATCTTCACTCAAGACTGTGAATTCATTATTTTAGCTATACCACACATTTTATTCTAATTTAAATGTACATTTGTATATAGCAAGTTGGAACAAAAAGTTCTGATGTAGACAATACTGAATATTAAGTCCTATTCACTTCTCTGGAGATTTCTTCTATGCATAGGATGCCTGAGTTTTCACCACTCTTTTGGTGCAGGAATTCCAGCCAGGGACATGATTCTCATTTTAAAATTTTGGCATTTTAGAGAAATGTTCACTGTATGACATAGTTGATTAAAATACTCCTCTGTTTTTCTGTTCTCATGTTGTTCACAAAGGAGCTTTATGTATTTTGTTCCTCTTAAATACTGCCTAAAAAGTTTTTTTTCAATACTACCTACTGAGTTTACAGTTCTTCAGTTCAATGTTTTTCACACTGAAGTGGCACAGGAGGTCTGCCAGTGCTTTGTGTTTAGATCAGCAGAAGTAGGAGGAAGCAGAGGCAGAAGCAGCATCGTTCTGTGGGGCACTGAATGCCTCTGGGGACATGGGGAGCACCTCCTGCTTTGAAACCCTTGTGGCATGGGGTGGGTTGGGTGTAGCTGCTCCAGCTCTCAGCCTTTGTCAAGTTGTAATGACAGTTTGGATGTATTTGTTTATTTTAAAGGTCACTACTGGAGTGGCTTTGATCCAGTGTTCTGATTTAAGCTGGACTTCTACTCCAGTGCAGTTCTCTTTTCTCAGTGCCCTGAGAAATGTTGAGTTTGCCCTCAATTTTTTAGACAGCTCTTGCTCACTGCTTCCCAGTCAGGGGCTTGTTGCTGTGTCTGAAGAGTCTTGCATATTCCTTTAGGCTTTACTTGGGAATTTTGGATTGACATGTCAAGTAGTAAAGTGGGGGAAGGGAGAGGAGGGTGTTTGACGCCTGCACACAGTCTCACAGTACTTCAGCTTGTTGTTTCTGTACCTGTAGGGTTTTTCCATTTCCTGTTTCTAATTTTCCCTTTATTCCCTCAGGAAAAACAAAAAGCTGCATCAAAGGAAGCTTGGCTCTGAAATGGTCACCATGATTTGCTGTTGCTATTTCCTCAGGCTGAGTTGTGCTAACTAACATCTGATCCATTCTCAAAAAATTGCCAGAACTATTGTGTTTCTGGAGAAGTGTTTACAGTCCCTTTGCCTTCCTACATCATTGGCAAAACTTCCTGAAAGTTAGCCTTGAAAATATCTTTAGTGTGACCAAGTATGAATTTGGAGGTCCAGTGCATGTCAAAGCTGAGATGTTTTGGGTTAGGATCCACAGTGTAGCCAGATGGCCTTTTCAATAGATGGTTGCAAAACATGACTTGGAAATAGTCTGTAGGGGTGAAATTACTTTATTCTCTCAGTAATGCACAATCTATTGTCTCTAAAGTTTGTTTTATTTCATTTTTTTTCCTTATTTGATTTTGCCTAATTCTGTAAACAATTTCTCCCTACAGACAACTTGCAGATGCCTAATGTCATTTGGGGGTTATCTTATGCCAGGATTAGCTGAAAACTCAGTGTTTGTTTCTTCATGTCTTTTCTGGTGCCTATTTAGTATGTGCATTCCCTACTGCCAGGGTCTGAGGCATCTCTCCCATTGCTTACGCCCCAGGAATGAAATGCTGTGGTACTGATATATCCAAATTAAGAAAGCAATTATGTCAGTTTGTTTTCTTGCAGGTTGCAGGAGGGTGTGTTGGTTGGATCTCTTTGGAAGGGGCAGAGAAATGAGGAGAAGGAAAGGGTTGTTTTTCGAGTTTGATGTTGGCAGCTGTTCTGTCACCCTGCTTGGGAGTTGACATGCTGCCAAGTACTGTCCAGTGCAGCTGTCAGTCAGTGCACTGGTGGGCAGCCTGGTACTGCTACATCAAAGAGAAGACATGCTGGAGGTATCTTGTCAAGTAGAGCTCAGTTTGTTGAAATTCAGGCTGAGAATCCTATGCTGAAATCTTTAGGATTAAAAGGTAAATAGAGGCATCTCTGCCTTTTCACAAAGGTGACAGATGGACCTCCCTACCCCCAGGTTTCTAAGCTGATGTGTTTGGTTCTTGGTGGATTTAAGAGAAGATAATTTAAATAATTTTCTCAATCCTGTAATTTTGATTGATATAAAAATGTATTCTCTATAAACATTTGAGATACCTTTTTCAAAGCTTGTGGAGCCCAAATTATTTTATTATTAATGGAAAACAAAAATATATTCTAATTCTAGTAGTTGTGTTTAAATCTCATGAAAAGAATTAGCCAGGGCTTCAAATTATGCAGTAAGGGAAGCCAGTAAGGAAACTTTAGACTTGAGTGATCTAATATCTGCTCTGTATATGACAAAGACCTAAATGACAGAAAGAATAAAACATTGTGTTAAACATCAAACTAAGAACTCTACAAACCTAAACTTCTCAGATTTCTTTTTTCCTCTAGTGAGATTTTAAAAAGGGAGAAATTACTTTCCTGGGCCTGTGACTGTAACTTCACAAGACTGAAAACTGCAGTGCTATGAAGTCCCTTTTTTGGTAAAAGGTGTTTATTTTTCTGCTGAACTCTTGCAGCAGAAAGTGGAGTTTTGGCATCTTAGTGCCTGGGCCACAGAGGCTTGTCTGGGCTCCTGATCTGTGTGGGCAGGGAAAACTATCCCCTGGGATTTGTTGGCTGAGACTTCAACTACTTTTCATTTGTCTGCAGAATGGTTATAAAGATTTTGAAAAGTGAGCCCTTTAGCTCTGCTATGATGAATAAGTATTGAACTCATGCATATTTTCTACTGGTAAAATTGATTTTTCTTTATGATCACAGTCCAAAGAGCTGGTGTTACAAAGAATCTGTCAGTAAGATGTCTGCTGTAAATGGGTGGTCTGGAAATGCAGTCTGGCCTCACAACTGCTTTCAGGGAGAAAGCACATTGCTGCATTGTAAGGAATGGTTTTCTGTTTGCAGAGCTGCAATGTAACCAAATGCTGCTTTCAAGCTGTTCTGAAATAAACTGTCTTGGTTGTTGTCTGTAAGCACATAGCTCTGGAATGGGCTCAGGGTTCTATCCACCAGACAGGCAGCAGGGCAATGTGATGCATTATTTCCAAGTCAACTGCAAAGCACTGGGCTGATGGGGATAAAATAATTCTATTTCAGTGGAAAGCAGGTATGTTGTGGCAGGTGTAAATCTCCTTTATGGAGACTACGTGAGCAGTCTCATCTTCATTTAAAGAAAAAAACGAATCCAAACGGCAGGAACCCAAACAGCTGCCCAAGACTTAAAAAAAAAAAAGCAAAAGCAAAAGCCATCCCGAGTGTGAGTGTGAGTGCGAGGAGCAGGAGAAGCCGGGCAGGGCAGGGCAGGGCTGGCTGGCGCTAGGTGTCAGTGTGGGAGCGCAGCCGCCGGCACTGACAGCAGCAGCAGCAGCAGCAGCTGCTGGGATGTGACAAATATCAGATACAGCCCTGCCTTTTCTAGTTTGTCCTGAGCTTCTTGCCCATATCCAAAAGCCCCTTTTCCAACAGCCTCTGTGTTTTAAATGCAAATTGTTAAGTATAAGTTAGTTTGGAGATCGTCACCTATTGCTGGCCAGGGGCTATGTACAAATTACAAATGGGACGGGACTGCTAGGAACGTGCCTTGAGCTGTTTTATTTTCCAGCATCAGTCTCATTGCATGGTTATGACAATGGGAAGATGCCATCAGCTCACATCTCAGGCAGCAGACTAAGACCTTAATGTTACAACTTACTTTATAAGTTTTTTGACCAATCACAGCTGCCTTTTGCGGCTTTCCCAAAACCCTTTCATTTTATAGATTCCCACAGTCATCTACTGAGTTACCTCTGTCACAACCTGCAGGAAAAATGGTAACAGCATCTATTGTGTGCAAATGTTTCAGTTGAAAAAGCTCATCACCAAACACTCCAGGAGAAGCAATGGCACAGCTCCCACTGTGCCTCTGCTGTAAGCAGTCCAGGTTTTGTGAGTCCTGCACAAATTGCTGCCCTTGGTCTGTGGGGTGTTTCAGGAAGGCTGTTCTTCAGTTCAAGACAACATGGCAGCCTGGGTTCCAAGCTGTGTGAGGGAAGGATTTCTCCCAAGCTCTGCTGTAAGTGGCACTGCAGTTGGAAAGTGTTCAACACGTGCTCCTGCTGCTGTAAAAGGTGGTGGCCAGGGTGTGATGGGTTTTGGCATCATGGGCTCACAGGGCAGCTGGAGCTGTTGTCCTGCCTGAGCTGGGGACAGCAGGAGGGATGTGAGCATCCTCTGTCATGTCCCACCCTTGCACCCCAAGACCTGGTCCCTGTGTTTGGTGTAGCCTGGCAAGTGGAGGGTTCCCCCCATGGAGATGAGGGATGCCCACTGATCTTTGAGCATCCTACATCTGCACAGATATTTGTTTTTTCAAAGCTTGCAAAAATACCTCTGCATCTGACTGAGCTCTCACTGAAGTCAATGGGAGATGGATCAAACTTTACATTCTTAAGGAGACTGGGAACTGCTCAAGAAAGTGGTGAGGGAGGCAGGTCTCAGCTGTTGTAACCTGTGGAGAGTCTGTGGGAGGAGGGTGCTGGCAGCCCATGCAGTGGAACAAAAGCAGAGATGAAGAAGATGCACTCAAATCATATCTGGAGATAAATGTCCATGCTGTCTAGCCCTAAGCATAAGTTTTGTTTATCTGATCTTCAGTTAATTTTATAAGATTCTTCTGCTCACTAAAAAAGAATAGGAGTCAAGCTGCTGGGGTTTTTTAATTTTTTTAAAGCACATCTTGATTTTCTTGACATATGAGTTTTTCCACGACCAGAGTTTTTAAACTAACCTCATCTTTATCTGAGAGAGAAATCTCAGGCCAGATCCAGCTTAATTTATACTTAAACAGCATTCCAGAATAAAGTCAGAAGGTGAGGGTCTAAAAAGTCACACTGGAAAAGACAAAAATAGAAAAGAAAAAAAGAGAACATCCACTTCTTTTTCCCCCAACTGTCTCTAACTGGAACAGTAAAGAAATTTTGAAATTTATATATTTTTTATATTTATATTTTTTTATAACCTTTCCATGCTGGGTTGTTTTTATCACTGGAGAGCATCTGGGCCCTGGCAGCTGCTGATGTGCTAGAGTGTGCCATCACTAGTCCTTACCAAGGAATGCAGACCTAGCCCTGCTGTTGCTGTCTGTCCAGGAGCAGCAGTGTGTGCTGAAATGAGCACTGTAGCTACTGTGTCTGTGTTTATGTTTTTTTTGCAAGGATGTAGCTGACAGGATGCTAAAGATGCCCTCTTGATGCTGGCTATTGCTAGTGCAGTGCTGTACCCTCATAGGAGGAGAGGTAAAACAGGGGTAAGAGACAGTGTGCCTTGGACTCTCCAGCATCTTGCTGTACTGAGAGAAACAAAAACTCAGGTGGGGGAAAGCCCAGCTTGACCAGAGCCAGAAAATGTGGTTGGACCTGTGTGAGTTGGAAGCAGGGCCTTAGGGAATTGCCAAACAAAGCCCTGCATGTTCCATCTGGGGAAATAGCACCACACCTCCAGGCAGCCTGTCCCAGCCTTTAGCTGGTCTCCCAGAAGTTTGTTTTGTGCCTGGAGACAAAAATTTGCCCTGAAATGACTGAACTGCCCATCACAGTGAATCCTGGTGATGAGAGGGCCTTCATCATCCCTCAGTATCTAACACTGGAAGGCAGGAATGGAATCCCCCTGAGCCCTCACTCCACCAGGCTGCATGAACCCAATCCCTTCAGCCTTTCTTCATGTGTCAAGGTCTCCAATCCTATAACCATCTTGGGGCACTTACCTCCCTCCCCACCCCCAAACCTGCTGGGCTGCCCCCGGTTTTTAATGTCCTTCTTGACTGTGGGAGTAATACTGGGCACAGTGGCCAGAGGTGAGGTGGGATGGCTGTAACCCTTGATGTGCCGGGTTCAGTGTCACTGATACAGCTCAGTCAGCTGCTGGTGCTGCTACAGCCACTGCCATGGGGTATTTTTCATCACAAGCTTTCAATATGCTTTGTAAGGATGTTTTAGGAGTAGCTCTCTGTTTTGGCCCTCCTGAGATTTTTCAGAGTATATCAAAGCTTCTTCAGGCCTCCCATCTATAGATCAGAAGAATTAGGTCTTATTTTAGCTGCCCTCTTCCTTTAGGCATGGCAGACAAATACCTCACATTCTGCAGTGTGTAACTCTAGGATGAAATGTACCTCTAGGAAAAAGACCCCCTTAAAGAGTAAGAGGGGTACATCAATTTCACATGTAAATGAAAGACTATGAAATCTTCCAAGTTTCTCTTATGTCTACACCTCATGAAAGGAATTAAACCTTTTCTAATCTGTTCTATAAACAAAACTCCATGTTTTTTCTTGAATATTTTTCTGAGCAACATGACATTGGCACAAAAATAAGCTCTGATTGATCATTTTATCCAAAGCTGGGCAATTGCTCTGCCAGATCCCTGGTGATGGGGTTGCATGTTCTGTATGAGAGTTCACTGGCCTTCTTGCCCAGCTCTGTGCTTGACCAAATGTTGAACTTTCATCCAAGCAAGGATCTATGCCCGAGATTCCTCATCTTTATAGCAGAAACCATGCTACTTGACTTCCTTTTGATAGCAGAAAGACCTTAGTGACCTCTACTCATCTGTCTGGGTCTTTACACAGCTAACCACAGAATCAATTAGGTTGGAAAAGATCTTTGAGATCATCAAGTCCAACCTATGACCTAACACCACCTTGTCAACTAAACCATGGCACTGAATGGCACATCCAGTCTTTTTTTTAAACATCTCCAGGGACGGGGACTCCACCACCTCCCTGGGCAGCCCATTCCAGTGCCCAATATCTCTTTCAGTGAAGAACTTTTTCTGATGTCCAGAGTGAACTTCCCCTGGTGCAGTTTAAGACTGTGTCCTCTTATTGTGTCTCTGGCTGCCTGGGAGAAGGGACTGACCCCACCTGACTACAGCCTCTTGTCAGGCAGCTGTGAAGAGTGATAATGTCCCCCCTGAACCTCCTTTTTTGCAGGCTAAACAACCCTAGCTCCCTCAGCTGTTCTTCACAGGACTCGTGTTCCAGACTCTTCACCAGCCTTGCTGCCCTTGCCTTTGGAGAGATAGCAGTGTTACATCATGTGACATTTGGGAGGTCCACCACCCATCTCTCACTCAGGTTGCCCAAGCTTAAATTGCTTGTGGCAGATGATTCCCCACTGTGTTTGCAGAAAACCTTTGGTGTGGTGATCCCCAGCCCCCCAGTGTGGTCCTGCCAGGGCTTTGCTGCCATTTCTGGAAGGCATTTGGGTCCAACTCTTTTCTCCATAATTTAATCCTATTTGCTTTCTGATCCCAGCAGACTTGCTAAAGTCTTCCACCTCTTTTCCAGCTGCTGGTTTTAATTGTCAAAACCTTATTGTATCTATTCTCATTTTTCTCTTCCCTGACAGGAACAGCTCCATTTATCTCCATCCTTTTCTACATCATGACTAGTTGTTCTTGCTGCTTTCCTCCAGGCTGCTGGTCAACACTTGCTCAAACTGGAGCATCCAAAATGATTCATTTGTGCTGAGACCAGACTGGTGCCAAATGTGGGGGAGTATAACTTCATATTTTCACATATGTCACCGCTGCACGGTGTGACCCAGGATGATGCTCCCCCTTCCTTAGCAACAAGTCACTGTGACACACACTGACACCTAAATTCAACAGAACAACTGCATAGCCAAAGTGTTGCCTTGTTAAATGTCTGCTCTTCTAGAAGCCCGTGTCAGCTTTACACTTTTTCTTGCCCTTATCGAACTGCCTTCTGTTTTCCAGATACTTTCTCCAGTTTTGAGAATTTGAATTCCAATTTTGAATTCCTAGTCTGTCTCCTGTATACTAGAAGTCCTTCTACCCTATCCATCATCTTCAAATTTATCAATAGTATTTCAGGAGCTCAGTATCTGTTAATGAAGATAGAGTGTAGTACCATAGACTGGCTTCAGTGAAATCCATACTTAATGCACCCTTCTAGTTTAACAAGAAATTTAGTGGCAATGACTCTTAGAAGCAAGTTTTTCAACCAGCTCTGAACGGTCCTTATAATGGTGTCATGTAGACTCCCCCTATAATGCCTCACGTAAGATAATCCTTAAGCTTTACTGTAGTCAAAGCACATCTATTGCTTATGTAGAATGACAGTTTCCATTTTTATCCTCTCACAGAAGGAACCTGCAGAGGTTTGAAATGTTAGTTCCTCCTTAATCTCTATTTGCCATCACTCATCTGATTGGCACCTTTTGTCTATTTGCAAGTTGCCTGTTTTGTTCTTAAAGTGTTTTTATGGGTACTAAAGTTCAGCCAACTGGTCTGCAGTTGTCTTGCCTCTCTGTCCCTCCTTTATTAAACTCATCTCTCCATTTGCCCTTGATCAGTTTTGTGGGACATTGGTCACCCACCCCAAATTCTCAGATAACCCCAGCCAGCTCTCAGGTAGTTTCTACCAGTGGTGGAAATACCCATGGGGAATTTCATTAGATGCAACCAGTTTGAAAATGTTTAAATTATTGAAATAGTCTTTTAAAATAAGTTTATATAGCTTTCTCCTTTTTTAGCACCCCGAAATCTCAGTCTTCTGATGGCAGTTCTGTCAGCTGTCCAATCACAACTTGACCCCTCCAGTAGAAACAGAAAAAAAAAAATTAGACAAATTTGACATTGATAGATTTAAGTAGTAGAAATGTGGGAAGGAAAGGACAGCCTGGTTCAGCAAGTCCCACCTCCAGTGCAGTGTAACTTTAAGTTCCACTTAAAGTGTAACACCATGCAGAGACTGCACAAGTCCCTGCACCTCACAAGCCAAACCTGCTTTAACACATTGGTGCCAGGAAGGTCTTGCCCTGGGCTGCTCCCACTGAAAAGGCAGGCTGGGCTTTTGGAAAGCTGGGGTTTCTCCTTTTGCCTTTCTCCTTCACAGAGAATAACATTCCCAGTGCTGGCTGCAGCACCCCTGTGGCTGCTGCCTTGCTGGATGGGCACCTTCTGCAAGGCAACACTTGCAGGGCTGGCAAAATGGAAGGGGAGCCCTGGGGAGCAGTGCCCATGGCAGGAGGAGACTGCAGTGGCCCAAGGAGAGTGGCCCCAGAGTGGGCTGTGACAGCCAAAGGGCCTCTCCCTCAGCCCTGTGTGCCAAGGGGGATCAGGGCAAGGCTTGGACTTGTGATGCCTTACAAAGCTTTGGCTGGTGGAGCAGCAAGGAGAAAAATACAGACAAGAACTCCAGGAGAGAGCCTGGGGTAAGGGCAATGCCCATCATTTAAACAATGCTTTTGCTAACTTTTATCCAGGTTCTTCTTCTCAGTTCAAAGGAAAGGATACTTTATTCAGGTCTTCACTCTTTCTTGCAGCAATCCATGACTTGCCTATGGCTTTATGATGGCTGTATGGTTTCTAGTTCTTCAATTTCTTTATGCAGCATCACTCCAGATCAGATACCCTCAGAAATGTCCCCAAGCTGTTGGGTTAATCATCCAACAATCTCTTGTTTCAAATTCAGTAAAGTATTATATAAGTATTCACAAATGATGATATTTAAAAATAAGAGCAGCTTTACATGCAATTGTTTGTTCAACCAATGTACAAAGCAAAAATTTTTTTGAATGTTACATTATTGTTATTTTTTTTAATACTAGCTGTTCTTTAGTGAGTGTTAATCTCTGACAGATGGCTCTGTCCATCTGGCACTACTGTAGAGTGTAAAAATCTAATTTATGTGGAAAATTTATTTAAAGTTGTATATTAATTGGAAACAACTAAAACAACTGATCTTTTCATCCTGGGAGAGCATGATGGTGCCAAAGCACCACTAATAAATTCCACTGCCAAGAAGTGGGAGAGAGTTTGCAGACAGAGCTCATGGCATGAATACTTTTTCTCCTTTCTTAGTTGTGAAATATTTCTGAGGACAAAACATGCTGTGAACGAAGTGCAGGGTCCCTCACAGACAAACTTACCCAGGCTCTGGCTGGTGCTGGAGGAAGGTGTGATACCAGCCTGTTCTCACTCTCTAGTCTGAGGAGGGGCATCCCTTGTGGAAAGGCAGACTTGGACATTCTGGATCCGAGTGTGCCTGGCTCAGTGCAGTTCCTGAAGGGCTGTTGATGGACAACATCTCTGCTTCTCTCATCAGACTAACAACTTTATCCTCACCCTGCTTGCTGCAAAGCCTGCAGCTCTTGCTGGCTGCCCCAGCAGTTTGGGGTGCTGAGGGCATTGCCAGGAGAAGGCAGTGGGGGAGAGCTGAGCACAAAGCCTGCAGCATGGGGGAAGAGAGGAGGAGGAGATGGGGTTCTTCTAGAAAGTCTGCAGCATGGCTCAAGTAGGGAGGTGGATCCACGTGGAACCAGGCTTTATCAGTCCAGCTGATCATGGAGCAGCCTTACTTGGGCAGGCATCAGCTTCAGGAAAATTAAAAAAGCAGGAGAGGCATTGCAAATAACAGTTGCACAGAAATATATAATAAAATATAGATTTTACCATCTTCACAGCATGATCCCAGTCCCATGGTGACCTGTTTGGTGAATACACATGAATTTTTTGGGACCTTGACTGGCTTGCTGCATTGCTCAGGGAATCTGAAAAGTTATTTGGATGTAATATCATACACAGAGAACAAAACACACTTTGATTGTGACAAGCAAACCATTCATTCACTATATATTCTTCTTTTAACATCATCAAGTACTCAATCTAAAGAGAAATATGATTCTTAATTTTTTCCTGAAATAAAAAAAAAATATTTCTAATGTTTGTTTAGAAAAGTTCTGTCTGCAATGGACAAGAAGATTGTCTTATCTTGGACCGTGAAAGGGTTGAGTATTGTTTTGTGCTAAAGTAAAAACATTATTTCATCCTGAAGATCAGAACAGCTTACTCAGTATTCCTCCAGAAAGCAGATTTATATTTAGAATGACAATACATAAGGTGTTCTTAGCAATGGTACTTTTTTTTCCTACAAAAACAGTGTTCTGAAAGTAAGTCTTTAGACAAGACTGCTTTGCATTAAAAACATGCTTTCTCTTTCATGAGAGGTGCCAGGTGAGGTTAGCCTCTTCAATCTGTGTGTAAACTTCTTAGGTGAGTTATTAAAAAGGAAACTAATCAGAATTTTGCTACGCAATAGCAATCTATTAAATGCATAATTTCATTAAACATGTGTTTTTCTGGTGGTGTTATAATCATGAATTATCTGACACCAGAAGCATAATTTCTATTAAATTTCAGCTGCATAATTTTGAAGGCTGTAAATCACTCTTTATTTCCTTTTAAATGCTCTATTATGATTCCCTAGCAGCCAAGAGGAAATATTTCCAAAGTTCAAAGCCAAGCTTTAGTCTGCATTGGATGCTGGGGGAAAGCCATCAGGGGGCTGCTGTGTGAAGATGAGAAGCTGAAAGTGGATCCTTGAATGGTCCACCACAGACCCTGGGAAGCTGAAAGGGGATCCTTGAATGGTCCACCACAGAACCTGGGAAGCTGAAAGGGGATCCTTGGCCCACCATACCCTGCCAGCACCGCTGTCTCTGAAGTCCTGAGGGTGCCGTGGGACTTCAAGGCTGCAGCAGACACTCAGGGCTACTGACATGGAAACCAGAACCTGAAGCACATGCTTTTGATACAGGAGACAGATCAGGTTTGGCACCCTTTAAAAAGGATTGGAGACCAGGCATATTATGGGTTAGGGTGCCTCTACAATTTGCCTTCAAGAGACACATTGAGAAAGGTCAGGACCGAGTCCCTTCCTCCAGAATGTGGTCACCCAAACCTGGGTCCTCTTTTGAGGCTTAGTGCTAATGTGTTGCCTTTCAGAACCAAACAAGTTCTTTGCATCCTTCAAAAATGGGAAAAAAAAGGGCACTGGTGGTGGTGCTTAAATTTTACATTAGTGGTTTGAACACGTGCTCAGAAAATGTGACACGTGCCTTTTAAGCTTTTCTCAGCTGGAGGATGTTCAAACCCACATCAGAGAATATCAGCAAGAAAGAGCCCGTAGCTGAGGGATGAGAGTGTTTTCAGGGCAGAGGGCAGGTCTGCTTACACATTGCACTCCAGTCTTTGGATGAAAAGCAAGAATAATTCTGGGAACAGAGACTGGAGCTCTGCTGGCCTTCTGAGTTATACTTCCTCTATCCTGGTCTCTTCTTCTGTGCTCTGGAGAGCTGCATTTGCACTGCCTCTGCCCAAGGGTCCTGACCATGTGAAAGATACTTAAAATTATTACCTTGAAATAAAACTGGCCTGATAGAAACTTCAGAGAGGCAGGGCACAGGTGCTTTGTAACTGAGTGCTGGTTTTTGGGGTTGGCCACATGCTCACAGCCTCCATTTTACCTTTATCAGCTTTATGGTAAAAATTACCAGCACTTCACCTCCACTGAAACCCACGTCCTGAGCTCAGTGTCTCAAAGCAAAAACACACATGGAGGTCACAGCATTGGCAGGCTTTCATTCCCCACACAGTGAATGAAAAGCTGACTTGCAGTTCTTGTCTCTGCAAATGCCAGCTCAAAAGTGTCCCAAAGCACCCAGATGCTTTAAAAGAGAGTGGCCCAGTCAGAAAAGACCTTGTGTGAAAGCTGCACTGTCAGCTTTCTGCACCTTCCCAAGTGTAAAGACAACAGAAATCTTGTGTTGGGGTGGGGCCAAACCCCTCTCAGGGTTTCCCATGGCCCTTGCTGGTCAGGCTGAAAGCCAGACTATCTGTGCTGGTGGGAGAGGCTTGAGCCCATCCCTGGAGAGGCACACATTGCCTGAATGTAAATAACTGAAGCAGAAGAGAATTAAATCCAACAGCTGTTTAGAAAGAAATTTGCAAACAGATCTGCCCTTCCACTGCCAAGGGTGTGCTCCATGGAACCAAGGCATTTTATTGTAATTATCATGCTACCAGAGGGTCTCTTAGAGCCTGACTTGCACAGCCCAGCAAACACAGGACAATCCCAGAACTGATTAAAAGTAGTAATTCAGATTCTAGCTGTCATGAACTAGAGAGTAGCTTGAAATTGTTACTTGTTTTTTATTAAAGGGTTGAAACAAGCAAAAAGCCATGGGTATTTTTAAAATGTAATTATTTTAAAACCAATGCCTTTATATAAAGAAAGAGCCTGATGTGTCATTTTTGTACAGTGCAGCTGGCAATTCTGTGAGCAGGACTGCCCTGCATTTACTAGGTCACTTTGCATGTGCTCCACCATATGCACATATCAGAAATTAGGACCCTGGTGTCCATTTGTCAGCAAATATGGATACCTGGGTATTTGGATCTGTTCTGGAGGTGATGCCCAACATTAATCAGTATTTGCATTGCAGCTTCTGGTGCTGCCTGTGGTGTCCCTGCAGAAAGAACACATTTCCAGAGGTAGCATTGGGCTTGTCACCAGGGGCTTGACACCCACAGCACCACAGGGTAGTTTTGAGCTCTGTTCTTTCCTGCAGCTGAAGCCTTTTGAAGTCTTTAGAAGATCCTCCCAGAATAAAGACAAGTAAAGAAGGGCTGCCCAAGAGACTGCTGAACTTCTGCTTTAATTGTTCTGCTATGACAGGAGCTATTTCAGATAGGCTGAGATAAATAGCACCACATGGAAATAACGCTTCTCCCATGACAGTGGGATTTTTGTGCTATCACTCAGCTTTGCAAGACTTGATGTACAGACCTGGGAAGGCAGTGGGAAACTCATAGAGCAACCAGGGCCCTCCATCTATAACATGCTAGTTTTTCTTACCCCTAATCATAAAAGGAGTAGGCAAGACATGTTTTCTCCTTCCTCCCATTTCTTCCTTTTTGCAGAGAAAGCAAGTTAACTGAGCCAGCCTGATCAGGGAGCAGTTGAAAAACAAACAAAAAGAAAACAAAAATGGGAAAGTTTATAAAAACTGAATGCATGCTTCTTTCCTGAAAGAAGAGAAATGGATCTTGAGAAGATAACCAGCTCTTGACATGGGAAGCTCATTCCCCAAAGCCAGTACCCAAGCCAAGAGGTCAGGTCTTGTATCTTGCTGTTTGCTATTATGTTTGCATGTTACTAGGCTGGAAGGTTTGTGGTTTATGCCGTGACTATGAGGGAGTACAAGCTTTCAGCCACACAAACAAATCCTGAGGCTTTAGCACCAGCCCAGTTTGTCAGTACAAAGTAACATTTAATTAACCTAGAAACTGTTACCCACGAGTTTGTCTGAGCAACAAATGATCAAAGAAGACGTCTCTCCCCCATTTCATTGGTCTGGTTTGACTCCCTACAAAGGGATGTTTTGCACTCTGTGCATGGAGGGGAGATGTTCTTCTTTGAAGTTGTTTTCAAGTGCTTTTGGCAAAGGTGGTAAGAAGTGTGATGTTTTTAATCTCCTTCTCTTTGCAAAAATATTACCAGCTGCAGAGGCCAAAACCTTTCCCTGGAACTGCAAGAAAGTGCAAAAGGCTGCTCCTCCAACAGGTGGTGAACTTCTTCCTGGAAAACCTCCTCTTCTTTTATACTGGCTTTCTCAGGAGCCAAGTAGAGGCCCTCTTGCTCAAGCATGGCAAGTGAGGAATCAAAGGACACGCTGCCCAACGGGGTTGCAGTAAGCTGGGACAAGAAACTGGATGGGAGCTGTGCCTATGACAAATTGTTGAAGTTTTGCTCTTGGCAGCACTTTCAGCCCCAGCCAAACCTGAAAGGAAGCTGACTGGAGCTTTACTCAGCTGAATTCCCTGCTTTACACGCTGTTCCCAAAGTGAAAGGCAGCAGGCTTCAAATGGAACTTTGAAGAGTCATACAGTTTTATTGAATTCTGTTTCCTGATCCAGAGGGGAAGGAGCAGCAGCAGGGAGAAGAGGGGAGACCATCATCTTCAGTGGTGTTACAAACTAATTAAAGTGATTAAAGTCATGCTGTATGCATGACCTTAGAGGACCTGCAGCAAAGACACAGCAGGGCATGTGGCTCAGTGGGTAACTATTTACATAGAACTCCAAACAAGAGCTCATAATGTATTAAATCCAGCCTTCTGGCAGGAACAAAAAAGACAAACACATACACAAACTCCACAAAATTGACTTATTTTTTATTTTTAGAAGAGATTAATGAAAAAATGAAGATGTTCTTTGATAAGGAATTAAAAAGGAGCTGGGATAATATGCTTATTGGAATCCAGATGTTATTTAAGGACACCACTTTAGAAATTGAGAGTAAATGCATCTCTCAAATGAATAAAAACTCTGACAGACCCCTGATAAGGCAAATAAGTCAGTTTGGTTAACCAGCAGAAGCTAACAGAAGTTTACAAAAAAAAAAAAATAGGGGGAAAAGGTTATTTCAAGCAAGGGATAAAGACAATGTAAAGGCAAACATGGAAACATAAAAAGGTTAGATGGTTGGATCAGATAAAAGATTTTCAAGAGCAAGTCACGGGAGGCAAAAGCTAGTATTAAATGTTTTTAAACACATCAGAAGCAGGAAATGGTTAGGTTATGTAATGAAGGCTCATTTGCCCACCCAGAGAGGAGCACAGAGGGTGGGGGATATATAACACCCTGCCCAGGTCCTCCCAGGCCCATCACAGGGACCATCAGAGCACCAAAGGTCCATCTCCAGAAGCGCGAGGATCACTGAGGCCCAAGGGCAAGTGGGAATCCAAATCAAGGAATGAGGGAGGAACTTCTCCAGGCTCCTCCTGGGGCTGTCCCCAGAGGACTTCAGCCCCTGTGTCCAGAGTTTAATCCCATCACAGAATGTCACTGGGGGCAGCTCTCCAAACCTCCTTTTGATCTGCAGGGGGTCCCTGTCTTGAGCTCCAGGACATGTTATGGGAAAAGCAGTTTGGAATTATTCATACCTTATGACAAGATGCCTAGAGGAGGAACCAGAGGAAGGCAAAGGGAGGGATTTCAGTGCCTTGGAGTGCTTTGTGTGCCCGTACCTGCTGGGAATGCATCTCCAGCCTCACTACTGGCTTGACCCAAGGTATGGAGCTGTGGCAGACTCATTTCTCTGGAGGTGTCAGACCCAGCATGATGTGCTTTACCCTAACAAACCAGGCAGCAGTCTGTGGGAGAAACATGATGTTGAGGTGTAAGAAACATGACATTGAGGTGTAAGACAGGTAGTAGGCCCTGGCAATAAGGTTGGCAGGAAAGTTTTGGTGTTCACTGTGTTGGATTTTGACCTTCCTTCATGGCAAAAAAACCTCCTAAAAACTAAAGAATTAGTAAACAAGACTTCAGAAGTGCTGGTATGAATAATGTCTGGTTAGCAGGGCCAGAAGCTATTCAGACCAGGTTTCTGAAGATAGCTGTAACTCAGCTATTGAGTCATGAATCTACTGCTTGGATATGTAATCCACCTGGGAATAATACCTCAGCTGTGATGCCACAGGAATGGAAGATGATAGATGTGACTAATTTTTAATCCAGGAAACAGATCAGCAATCCTGACTTCCACTCAGGGTCATGGCACAGACCAAGACTAGTAGTCACAGAGATGAATGTGGTATGTTGGGAAAGGTCTCATACTGTGCAGAGAATAGTCACTATGTGACTCGGATTCCTTTGAAACTTTTCAAAAAGAATTAAATTGCCAAGGGATTAGAAGGACGATAATTTGTGTATCAATAATGGGTTGAATAATGGAAAACAAGATTTTCTCATTTGGAGAAAGGACTTCAGTGGAATCCCTAGGGAATCAGTGGTGGAGTCTGTGCTTTTCAGCATGCACATAAACAATCAGATGTGTGTGAGCAGTGGGGCAACAAATTTTTTTGACTAAAAAATCTACTCAGATGTACTATGCTTGTTTGAGTTCAGTCAAGGTTTTCAAGTCACATAAGGATTTACAAGCAGATCCATAATGGTAAAAATGGACATAGTTACAAAAAGTTTAATACACAACTGAAATGTAACCCAGGTGAAAATAGAATAGCAGCTACAATCTGGATTTATCGTCCCATCTATGTAGTTTTCAAGCAAAATAGTACTGCAAATCAGTATTATAAAAAACTGCTAATTGTAAATTATGCTGTCTCTTTCACTGGAGATACCTGGACAAAAGGGCTGGCTGAAATCTGCTATCAGATATTATCTTAGCTTAAGCTGAACAGCTTTACAGGCTGCCAGAAATAAAGGCTGTAAAGAGACTTCTGAGACCAGTCAAGCCATTGGTGTCAATTGGATTGACCAGAAAATCCATCGCCTGTACGATGTGTATTTTATCCTTTCCTGACAGACTCATGTTTCAAAGACCTGCAGTCTTAAGGAAACCAAAGGCTCCACCTTGCAACCCTTAATATTGTAATATTTTCCTTAATGTTTATGTTCAGCGTCCTTTGCAGTAAATTAAGCCTAATCTTTTTCCTTGTGAATATGGGAAATAGCTTATTTATTTCCTTTGTAAAGCAACATTGTACATATTTAAGGACATAAAAGAACTTCCTGACTTTTAAAATATTATTTTCCTTCAGTCTGAGAACCCAGTTACTTCAATCTTCCTTCACAAGTTGTATTTTCTAGATCACTAGTCATTTGTGCTGCTTTTTCCTTGCCTTTCTCCATCTGCAGGGATGAAAACCAGACCACCACAAGGAATATTCCAGATGAGCTGTTGCCAAGCACTGAGTAGAGCAGAATGGTGATTTCTTATGTCTTGGAGTCTGTAGTCTTGCTTTTATAAGAATGGTATTTGCTTTATTGTCACCAGACAAACAGTGTTGATATGAGTTCAGCTTCTTCAATTAGTTTATTGATTCCCCTTGGATTATTGCCAGCTATGATTTATGACTCCAGGGGCCTCTGTGCTTTTGGCTCATTACCTAGAGACAGAACAGGCTGAGATGAGGTTCTGTAGAAACCACCTCTGTATGTTTTGCATTGAGCAGTGGCCACCAGGGGCTTCTCTGTGGTCATGTGTGCCACCAGTTTTGTAGTGTTGTGTGAACCGGTGATTGGGAAAGTATTGTCTCAGGCTTTGGAAGTGCCACCTCTAAGGGGTTTCTGAAATGCAGCAAAGAGAAGTAGGTGTATTTTCAGTAATCAGAATTTGCTATGGAGCACTGCGAGCTTCCTCGTGGTTCTACATTAGGAAAGACAGAGAATCAGCCATCCAAACTGTGCTTCCCTAAAGGGTAGTAGCAAATGAAATAGTGCTGAGGAAGGCCTGGCTAGATGCATGGGATGTGGAAACTCTTGCTTTTGCCCTTTCCACAAGGTATGTTATTCCTGTTGCAGAAGGAAAGCAAACCAGTTCAACATTATTTATACTTGACAAACCTATCTTAACTAATACTCACCTTCTTTGTCTTCCATATGTAGTTTGCTCATTTTTTTTCCACCAATATCTTTCCAATGGAAATTTCCTTTAATCAATTGATAACTTCCCATCTCCATTCTACACCTTTTAAAATTATCCCCTCTGGTTTTGATTTTGTCATCTTCAGGCCACCTTATTTGCCCTTTGTGGGTTTGCTGAGATTGCATCATTCTGAGGTTACTCTCACCCAGCCTTCAGGATGTCAGGCTGAGGTTTTCTTGTTCTAGTCCGCCTGAAAAATTCTAAATTATCTGAATAATTTCTATGTCAGGCTTTGCATATTTTTGAGTGAAAATTTTAATCTGCATCTGATTCCAATTTTTTCCGATACCTGCTTCAAACACTTTTGCTCACTCAGATGTAGCCAAGAACAAGCAAATGGAAAAACCACAAAGGCAATTTCACAATATTTTTTTACTAAGCCTCAGTTAAAAAGAGACTCAGTGAGGGCCAAGCCCTCATTTTCTAAGTAATTTAGAATAATTAAACACAGGAGAAAAATGCAGATATTACTCCACAAACACCTGGAATACAGACCGAGAACCCTTGATGCTCATAATGAAAGGCGTCACCGTCAATAGAAGTCAAACTGATGGAAGAACCTCATGTGTTTTAGGCAAAATTTGAACGCTCCAGAGACAAAACCCTACTGAGAACAAAGGAGGAATGATGAGGGTTCACAGCCAAACCACACAATTTGTAGTCTCAGAGTCTTGGACTAAAGATGACAGCCAAGGAATAGACAAAACTCTGCACTGCCTCATTCCCTGGAGGTTTGTCCATCTCCCCTCAAGCCTCAGGGTAAAGGCCTGGTGATAACTAAGTGGCAAAACTTTTCCCCAAGTGTCTTTCACATGACCCTAATAAAGAGGCTAAGTAACAGAGCCTGTGAATCTTAAGAGGCAAACCATTAGTGCTGGGTGCCACCCTGGGAACTGGGAGCTGCCTGAGTTGTGGATCAGTGTGGAGAGAGGCAGCTCCACTCCAGCCCGTGCATGTCCAAAGCTGAGATACTGCCAGGATCTTGGTGAGATCTGATGAGTCACCTCTGGACACGTTGTGCAAAATGTAGGGGTTGGGAAGATAAGGTAAAAATTGGAAGATTTAGTGAGGACAGAATGGTTTTGCTTGAAGTTGGGAATTGGAACCTTGCAGCTGGGAATGCTAAGGAAGCAGGTGTGGGAAAACTCCATTTATTATGCCTAGTGTCGTTCATCCTCTGCCTGCTTTCAGAAGTAGAATTCCTGTGTAGAGATAACACTTTAACAGAGGTGCTTCACTCTCATGTTGGGAGGGAGAGAGATCACAAAAACACAGCTTTGTGATAAACTGCATGTGCACAAAGCCTTTTAGGATGAACTGAGCCTAACCCAGCCTGTATTCCTGTGTGCTTTTGGTCTCTAGGATGAACTGAGCCTAACCCAGCCTGTGTTCCCGTGTGTCTCAGCTGCCTGCTGTTGTTAGTGAGATAATGCAATAATCCACTCTTCACATTTCAGCTGCATTTTGGTGGTTGCCATGGTTTCCTCTCTGTGTCAATTCACATGGT
Source organism: Agelaius phoeniceus (assembly GCF_051311805.1). Classification (NCBI taxonomy): domain Eukaryota; kingdom Metazoa; phylum Chordata; class Aves; order Passeriformes; family Icteridae; genus Agelaius; species Agelaius phoeniceus. The sequence continues at coordinate 82,711,495 of NC_135267.1, forward strand.
GGGTCAAAGAAGAACTGGTCCTCCCAGGCTCCTGACACTGACACTTGCCTTCTGTGTCCCACACTTTAGCCTAGGGCAAAGCAGAAGGAAGCTGGTGCAAAAATTTGGGAGCTCAGGCCCAGACCACTTACCCCAAACTTTGTCATACCACACCTCCCATAAGACTGATTTTGCTATTTTGTACTCTTGCTAGTTCCTAAGGTTCATCAAAAGACTGATAGTGTTACTCTGTGGATCCCAAAACTTTCAGGTGCTGCTTACAGAAAATGATTATTCACTTTCCTACTTCTCAATACTGCCCAATTGGAGAAGCCATCCCTCAAAAGAAATCCATCTCTTTAGGAGAAATTCCAGCAGTACCACAATTACATGCTTTATATAGGGTGAGTCATAGAAAGTCATGGGAGGAAAACGTTTGAAATAAAACATGAGCTATGAAGCATCAGTCCAAATTCTTATCTACAGCTTTGTTAGAGACAATAAGGATGGAAAATAAATTATTTACCATTGCAATAAAACCTGTCAAATGGGCCACAAAGAGCATGACACCAAAACACCATAAGTTATACTGTCTTTCTTTGGAAAGAAGACGTTACCAAACATCAGCCAAGGCTAAATTACTGATCAGAGAGGATGCAGTTCCAAATGTTTTCCATGTAGCATCTAGCTAAGAATGTTTCAAATCACTCCCCCAAAGTAAAAGGTCAGGCATTAAACAATTTGCCAAAAGAACAGATAACGTCTATGGAAGGAACATAAAAATTAAAGAGATTACATTGATCAAAAGACTCAAAACACCAATAAACAACCTGGAATTACTTCCTGAACAGAAATACAATCAAGACAGAGCTGCAAGTTCTACAGCACGACTCAGGAAAACTTCCCTTCCTTACTTAATAAAACAGTCAGTGTAACTGTGTCTACCCAAGTGCACCTCTGGCAAAACATAAATCTGTCAGCTCTTGGAACATGCACTATACAAAGAAGAGACCCACACCTTGAATAGTTCACAAAACACTTTTTACAGAAACTGAAAAGGAGCCAATTGCTGAGCCTCAGACAAACTACAGAATCTAAAATGGTTGATAGTCACTAATCCCCAGCACCATCCCCAGTCCAACACACAGAGCAGTTTTCATTCTTTAGCCTGTATCATTTCCAGTTGCCAGGCTTTAGGTATGGAGATGTGCACCTCAATACATTGATCAGGTATGCAAAACAAGGCAAAATCCAGAAAAAATCATTCCTACACCATCTTCAGATCATCCGTAAAACCATGCATATCCTTCTCAGGGTGTGGTGAGAGCAAACTCATCCCTGATTCCCTGCTCCCAAGCTCAGAACTGTAACCCTCTGCCAAGATGGTTGTCACTCAGACCAAAAACACAACTCATACACAAAGTAGACACTCATGAAGAACATTTCATTAACATTAATCACAAGAGAAGTTCAAGCAGCATCCTTAGGCTTTGCCATTAACATCAGGCTTCTCACAACTCGTTTCAAGAGAAGCCCCATGTAGGTGGCAGGAGTGCCAATTGCAGGTTTCTCTGATGCACCCAGAACCAAATGCTCTTGAGGGACTCTGGAAATTCTTTTATGTAGCAATTCCTTCCCTCCTAAGTAACATGCTGGATATTTGCCTTGGAGATTGAGATAAGACATGGCACCAGCTTTTGGCTAAAACATAACACTGACACATTGGTACAAAGATGTGCTTGAGCAAATTAATTTTAAACCTTGTTTTTTCAGCATCAAGTAAATTTATAGCATTTAAACCCATGTTTATTGCAACTGGTTTTCTGAAATAGGCTTGAGAATAACCACATACATTGAGATAGGCACTCAGAAACACTGAGGTGAGTTGGAAAGAGAGAAATGCAACTTGTGTCACCAAATACCATGCTTTGTTCCTGTCACAACCTCTGTCATTTGGATGTTGATCCTTGGCAGATAAACTGTGAAGTGGAATGTTTTGATCACACACTGGCAGGGAGAATATTGATGAGCACCTGATCTGGTGCACAAGGAGTATTGTCACTGATGCTGTGAAAGGGTGACAGATAGCATGTGGCTGGAGTTTGGTGCAGATGGATTAAAGCTAAGTGCAATAGACAGGTAGGTTAGAGGAGGAGGGACATATAGTGTGTAAAATAGCAGTAGTCACCTGTATTTAGGGTCCTGCCTCCTGCCCTTCCTGTAATTCCTGGGTGCCTCTAACTGCAATGGTATCCTGACTTGAAGAGAAGGCAAAGGGCTGTGAAATATTGACACTGGTGTTACTCCACCTCTGGGCATGGGTGGCCCTCCCAGCAACCCAATGTCTCACCCAGTCTCACTCACTGTGGCAGCCCCTACTGCATTTTCATCAGTGTTTATGGCAGCTGCCTTATTTAAGGCTGCAGCTGTCAGGACAGCTAACAAGGTGCATCTCACAGCACTGCTTTCATGAGACTTTACAAGGTGTTGTGAAGACTTGCTTGCTCTCACACAGCACAGCATCTGAACAAGATGGAAACCCTTCTGTGGAAACACAGCACAAACTGCTGAGACCCTGGGATGCCAGTGAAAGCAGATATCAGGACACAATCAGACCCTGAGGATGCAAGTAGGCCCTGCAGAACTGTGTTTGCTTTCCAACTGTGTTTGCTTTTTGCGTGCCCACAGGGCACATCAGTGCAGCACAGTCTCCATCACAGCTCTTGCTGTGTCTGCTGCCTCAGACTCACAGACAGGGATGAGACTGGCTCTGTGTACAGCACAGACCAGGGTACTTGTGTGTATAATTTCCCAGGAAATTAAAGTGGCCTTGCATTCTTTTTTACTGTTTTTTTTCCTGGAGGAAATAAGTGATGAGGTGGGATTTCCCGAGCATGGGTGGAGCTCCAAGAAGTGAGATGAGCCAAGAAGGGCACTGAGTGGCCTGTGCACGGAGTGGCCATATTCAAGCTCTTACAGCTACTGGTTTCAGTAGCTGGAAGAGCTTGAATATGGGTTTTGCCTCCTAAGGAAAAGCTGGCAGAAGGCACCCTGGAGCTGAAATCAGTGACCTGCATTTCATCTGCCTAGAGGCAAGTGAGGTCCCAGTAAAATTCCTCAGAATGGGGCAGATGGGTACTACCCAGGTTGAGACAGCCTGGGATGGAGATGGTGCATCTGTCTGCTGATAAACTGTAGTCAGTTCTCTGGAATCTGATGTGAGATGCAAGACCTGTTACTGAGATGATTCAGCTGTGATCAAATTCTGAGCTGGGGAAAAAATAAATTAAATCCCAAGGCAAATTCTTACATTTTGGATCTTGTAGACATAGAAACAGCAACACAGACATAGACAGGCATAGACAGAAACATTTCTGACATGAAAAAATTGCAATGTAACAGTGAAAGGGAAATGGGAAGGATGAAAATAAACTGAGGGAGTTGGACTGCAATCTCCCATTTTCATTTTAAGTCATTCAAAGATTATTATTTTGAATTTTTCCTTTAGAATTGATACAAATGAATGAAGTTTCAGGGAAATTGATTTTCCATTTGTTTTCTCAAATAGCGGAGAAAATCAGCCTTCAGTTGGTAATAAGTGATAACACAGAGTCCTTACTAATCTTCAAACTTGCATTTAAAAAAATGTTTCATGGATGAAACAAACTCTTTGGGAGGAACTGATTTTCATTGAGTAAACTCCTGTTCATGCCAGCTGAAGACATAATTTGGGTCAGATGTCTCAGCAATTCACAGCTTGTAATAGATGAAGAATTGTTGTGATTCACTTTGAAACACACAATGGGGTAAATTTGAATTGTCAAAATTCTTGTAAAATTGAAGCAAGGTAGGTTCTGGCTGACCAGGGATACTAATGAAAAATAGCTAGCAGCAAAAGAATGGAAAAAATGAGTGGCAAAATGCAAACCAGGGAAAACAGCAAAAACTTGAACAGGAAACCCAGTCCTTGGGAAACATTTTGACACCCAGAGTAGGAACCTATCTTCAGTGGGATCTGTTGTCCCCATATTTCAGGCCAAGGGTGCTTTCAGAGCAGCAAGGGTTTTACATTGCAATGCACCAGGAACGTGTCGTCACTCCTTGGAGCAGCGCTGTTCCCATGCCGAAAAGAGACAGTCTGGAGCCTGCAAATGAGAGACAGCCTCTGCTGGAATGTGAAAGGACAGCTAAGAGCTGCTCGATTTCATAAGAGTGTGGGATTTTCCTCGGGTGCTTAGGTACCCATTTCTCACTGGCATCCATTGGAGCTATGGTGTGGCCTTCCCGCATTCCTGACAACGCCTTTAGTAGTGATGGCTGGAAAGAGGCCTTTTATTTTTGGGGGTAGCCTGTTTGCTTCTCACATGGGAAGCAATATCAGCTTAAAAATATTCTCATCAAAGAAGGACAAAGCTACATGGGCCTAGGAGAGCTCAGGTGCCAGGGAGCCCCAGATCCATGAATGCCCAGTGTCCCTTGGTTAGCATGAGGGTCTGTGGCATTATCCCACATGTATCCCTGCACCTCAGGTCTGAGCATCCCCTTGGCAAGACTATCCACAGAGATGCTCACAGGAAGGGGGTCAGCAGGGTTTCCATGGGAGCCAGCATGTTGTAGGTACACGTACTTCTTTGTGAGTCACTGCTCCAGGCAAGAGGAATACAAAGCTGAGGTACGCCAAGGCCTCCTCCCACACAGGTATCCCTGCTGGATGCAGGTCAGACTTTCGTAGACTTCCCTAAGAATCCAAAAGAAAATACTTCGAAAAGCACTGGAATTTCAGAAACTAAAACTGCAAAGTCATCCAATGCTTAACATCTGCTGGAACTGGGAAATCTTCTCCAACCTTACCTCAGCATCCTGCCATACACACCAATTAGAAAAATTAAGCTTCTCTGTGGTGGCAAAGTTTGCTTAACATTTGACTTGTAACAGTGACTGCTAGATGCTCTCAACAAATGACAGTTTCTTTGATGATTTTCAACTGAGCAAAGAGCATGGAAAAATACAAAAGGAAACCTTATTCAGTCCAAACTGACAGTGCTATGGTGAAGGAAAAGCCTTTATAAACCCAAAGAAAACTCAGTTTGATGTCCCCAAAGTAAATCTCACTATTGCTAGCCACTGTTGCAAAGAGCAAAGAAATGCTGCCCTGAAACTGCAGTTAAATCTAAAACACATTTTAAATTTAAAATAAAACCTAGTTAGATTACTTTTTTGGTACAATGATAGTCTTGGTTTTCATCCAGCACTTATCTTGTGAACTTTCTGCTGCAACATTCCTTCACCGCCAAATCTGTTTTACTTTCTTCTACAAAGAAAAATGCAAGAATGTGGTGATGTTTTGATCACTTGTACAACAGACAGAAGAGGAAGTTTAGGGACAGCATGGCTGAACATTTGTATAACTTGTCCTTTAGGAAATGAAAAAAGTCTTTGAATGTAATTGTGCTAACCAACAAACGTTAAACAAGTGCTTAGGTCTAATACAATTTGTTCTTACTAAGTTTTGCATAGAGAAAGATGAAAAGGTAATTGGCCAACTGATCCACATTTCTAAATTAATAGATCAGTGGTAATATATTTGTCTCTAATATGCTTAGTGTACTTCTGTCACCCTCCAAAGTTTGTAACATAAAATTAAAAGCCCATACTGGCTGAAGTTATACAACACAATAACTCATTACAGAATAGCCTGCTGTGCTCTTAAAATTTGGTTTTGATAATGTAGAATTAATTTTCAATACCAACTTTTATGTTGCTTTTTAACCCAATTCTCGGTTGGGAACTGTTGTTACAGAACATAGCTGAGAATGTTATCTCTGCTGTCCAAGCAAACAAACTGGCACATTTATATAAAATCTCTTCTTCTCATCACCTTTCACGACTAGATTCAGAGTAATTTAAAAAATGGATTCTTTTAATCTAAAAGGAATGGTGTAGTAAGATAGAGTGTAAGTGTAAAAAAGGAATTAAAACTGAAAGAGAACAAGAAATGCTGTACAGCAGGCAGCCTCAGGTAGAGATAAACAAATAATTGGTGAGTGGCTTTTTTTTCAACAAAATAGGAACTATGTAAAATAGGATATTTTAAAAATTTGAATGATATATTAATTTATGTTTTGCAGATTTAAACAGCTTCAGCATTTTTTCACATTTTAAATTAAAACACCCTTTTGAAATGCATTATTGACTTATACTGACTAATTTTTTCTCTTTATTTGCTTCTCCTCTGTCAAAATATTGAAACGAACCTGAAAACACATTTCCATATTTCTGTCCCTGAATTGGCTACATGGCTACATAGTCTACAAAGTACTGGAATAGCTTCTCATGCCAAGATGTTTCAAAGGTCATTTGGTTGCATATACATTGCATCTCCCCCACTTTCCATAGCCTCACATTGCAGACATTAAATGGTCTGTTAGTACTACTGTTAGTTTGATTTTATTTGCTTTCAGGGTGACAGGCTTCTCAGTGAGTGGAAATCTAAGAAAGATCTCTTCTGAGCTACAGACCCAATTTTGAATAATATGGATGAATTCTGGAAGAGGGAAAGAAAAATGGAAACATGTCAGGACATGGCTTGAAGCATTTGAGAAATTTCTGCCTTGTGTTACCAATGCATATTGTGTTTTAGAATCTTCTAAAGGCAACTGCCTACTCGGTGGGTGGTGGGACAGCAGAAAGCTCCTCTTAGCACAGAAAGCACAGAAGGAGAGGAGGAGAGCAGGAGAGGTGACTGCTCAGTGCTTCTCTCAGCTGGACAAGTGTGTGGAGGCACCTCTCTCTTCAAAACCAGGGTGTGGGGGCATCAGGTGTGACCCAGTACTTCTTCATGCACTGATTCACAAGAAGCCCCCAACCCTTTTAATGAGCTCATTGTGGCACACTGTCAATGTTGAAGCTGCTGTGCATATGTTGTCAGCATGCTTTGGTATTTGCAATTGAGTACGATCTTCTGTGACACTGAAAATTTGCCTGTCCATACCAAAAGATGTCCACATGTTTTAGGAAGGACAAGTGTGCTTCAATAAACCTTTTAATCAATAACATATGCTCAAGAAACAAGAAAGCTTTTATTGATTTCATAAATAGCAAGACAATGTCAACCCTGTGCCAGGCAAACTATTGCACAGCTCACTGAAGTCTGTGGTACGTGTGTAATGGAGAATGGGAGCTGTATGCCAGAGGGACCATTAGTGGTCTCCTTGTCACGGGCTTGGGACCAGTGAGACAACTGTCTCTTCCTTCAGCTCCCTGCAGGGTTGCCATGGACTCCCTGCACTTCAGCAGCAGCTCTGGAGGACAGCAGGAGCAAAGGGTACTGTGATCATGTTCTGCATCCCTCCTTCATGCCCATTTCCTCACATCATCTCTCTAGAGTTCATCTCCTCACTGCTTTTTAAACACCCCCCAGTTCTTTTCGTTTTCATCCTGTAACATGTGTCTTGTATTCCAGTCTTTTAGTCATGTTTGCCATCTCCTGGGAATGACTCATGAGATCAACACAGATTTCTCTGCAGGCCATGCTCAGGCAGGGGTTACCAGAACAGAGAAACCACACAGCTACATGGCATAAAAATGTTAGCCAACTGCCAGCAGCACTGCCAGATTAAATGGGCTTTTTCCCACAATCTCTTTTTCAGTTTTTGAATTTAATTTCTTTTTGCTCTTGCCATTGTGGGGAGTGCCTGAAAATGGAAAGGCATTTTTCCAGTTAAATCTCCTGGCAAATTTCTGGTACCATTGTTATGTGTCCTAACGTAACACTCCTTTGTCAGATGAGTTCTACTGGAGATGTTTTGATGATTATGAATAGATGATATTATCCTTACTTTTTTTTGTACAGTCCTAATGCAGTCCACTGGTTTTGTCACAATACAGGGAGCATTTCAGGAGTGGCTGTTTTCCCACCAATCTTGATATATTTTAGCATTCTGTGATTGCTGGGAAGAAGCCAGTGGGAAGGCATGTCTCCATGGTAAGACCCCTCAAGGCTGTTAGGATAGAGTTTGATCCTCCATCAGGCCTTCCACAAGCTCTTTGGCATATGTTAATAACTTTCAGAGAGAAGTGGGACATTCAGCCCAGGCTGTGACAGAACAATGTATGTACATCAGCAGGACATTTTTACATATTTTACTTTCAACTTCTAACAAAGGAGCAAAATTCTTTCCAATTATTTTGAGAGAAAAAAAAAGCGTTAAATTGGAAAAAATCCCCAATATCAGTAAAAGTCTTTTTCCCCCATTTAAAAAAAATCCTCAGTTATGAATGTGTTCTTTTGTAGTTGTCTCTAATATTTCAGTAGCATAACTTTTCTGTTCAAATGATCATATTATAACATAGATGAAGAAAATTAAATTGCCTAAGTAAAATAAAAAAAAACATAATGAAAAAGGTCATAATAGACCCAGCTTGTTTTATTATTCCAGAAGATATTACAAGCACTAATGATAATCATGCCTCTGCCTAATATTACTGGCATTTACTTGTAGAAACACATATTTACAATTTCATATATGCTGAATTGCCTAGGTATTTGTAAAAATACATGCTGCTTTGATATGTAATACATGAATTCAGAATGTTTCCTAAGAGGCCCCAAAATTTATTTTGAATTGTTCCTAGATATGCAGTAATTTAAATGCTCATTCTAGTTTTAGAAATTTAATTTAAGCCCATTTGAAATCATATTCCACTTGCTATCACAATTAGACATTTTTAGAAATTCTATAAAGTTGAAAGTAGACATTTGCTAAGTTTTAAAAGTGTATGAGTTCTGTATGCTTGCCAATATGTAGAACTTCTTAAGTTATGGGATTTGGCATATGGTTTAATGCAGGCAAAGTTGTTTCTCTCCTGCCATTGATGCCAAGTCAAAATGTTCTCAGTTTGTTCTTTTTCTTTATGTAGGTCAGCTCTTAGCTAGAGTTGTCCTCTAATTCTGCCAAAATCATGTTGATCTTATTCTAATTCTCTTAATGAAAGCCATAAATTTTAATTTTAGCTCTAGATAATAATTAAAATACTTCTAACTTGAACAAATTTACATGAGTCCTCAAGAGACTGGCAAATGCCACATTTCTGAAACAGAGCCTAGATTCCAGTACTCTCAACAACCATGGAGGAGGCAAAACCTAGAGAAAATGTCAGAATATCCTCACAAGAGGTTATTCCCCTAATCTTCCCCCAGCCCATGCCAAGTGTCAGCATGCTGTTGAGCTCTGTTGGCTTTGGACCAGTCCTGTAAGCACCCCGTGAGAGGAGAGCGCAGCTGATAGCGAGATGATCGAAGAAAGGCTCATCTTCTGCCACTGGGACCCAGGAGGAGACTTGGCAGGAAGGGCCTCTCTGCTCTGCTCAAGTGTTCAAGCTGAGCCAAGCCTCTGGAGAGGGCTGCTGGCATCCCTGCTCTACATGGAAGGACATCTGCTTACAGGGGACAGCATGACTTGAGAGCTACTACTCCAGAGATGCAGTTTTTGGTTCACATTCCTTTCCACTCACTCCACCTTTGTCCAGCTGCTCAGATGTTCCCAAATGGACAGTGGGATGGATGGTGTCACTGGACACCCTCAAGAGACACAAAAGAGCGCAATAAACAAAATAGCAATCTAACCCAGTCAGTGTAAGCTTGATTCATCTCTTAGCACAGCCAATCCCTTAGACAGACAATCCCTTGGAAGCTCCAGAAAGGAAGCAATCAAAAGCTTGAAGTACTGAACATGGAGGTTTTGACTTCCTGTAGGATGGTCAGAGCAGCCTGGCAAAACAGAAATAAAGGTTATTATGGCCTCTCCCTAATCACTAGTGGATACCAGGCTTGCAAGTACCCAAAAAAGGAAACAGAAGAACAAACAAAGATGCTTGTAACTCAAGCAGGAAGAACGACAAACTATCCCTAAAAGAATACTGCCATGAGTTACATAAAAGAAGCATGTTTCAACAGCAAAGTCCCAAAGGCAGCATGGCCCGTGGTGTTTAAGGCCATGCAGGAGTGTGGCAGCCTCCCAGGCTGTGCAGCCAGCCGTGCTCCATCAGGGCACAGCTCGCCTGGTCCCCAACGCGCGCAGGCTCTGCGCGAGGCGCGGCTGCCAGCGAAGCTCTCCAGGGCTGGTGAGGCACGCTCCCCTCCCTCACTTGGGCTCCTTGGGGCTATTTTAAGCTTGCAGCTCGCAGAGCTGAGGGCTGAGGGAAGTGACAGTCCCCAGCACAGCAGCCTGCTCACCAGCCAGGGAATCGTGACTGCATGCAGGGCTGTAATTGCTGTTTGACTAAACAGGCACACAGGGAGTAGCTGACTGATCAGCTCGCTCAAAACTACCTGGGGAGCTTCTGGCACGTCTCAGGAGTGAGCATAGATCTCCTGAGCACTGGGTAAAATATTGAAACATTCTCTCTCCTGCTAAACTTCTGTTCTCTCCTCAGGCACATACTTTAGAGCAGCAAAATCTGAAGAAACAATTTGAGAAAATTCACATCCCCAGGATCTACACTCCTCTTGCATGATACTGACGAAATCTGACACAAAATGGTAGCCAATTAATATTCTCTTGAAATCTAAGAAAAGGTTACATTCAGCTTTTCTGAAGTCAAGAGGAGTCTTCTCAAGAAATCTTAATGCATTTATGATGAATTTAGAGGGTGGGGAGGAGGCATGTAGCAAACAGAAAATAAGTGCATGTTAATCAGATGCTATGCTGGTTAAACTATGAAAACCACAGATGTGTACATAAAAAAACCCCACAAACCAGAGCATTTTGTATTAGCTTACAATTTAGAGAACAGTCCTTTTTGCTGCACCTTGTCACCTGATAACTGCACTGAGCACATCATACTTGAGGTACTTCAAACATTCTGCTTGAATCCACAAACATATTTAATCACATGTTCAGTACACATGCTCTGCCCCGCATCACACACCTGTCGTTCCTCACATTTTCCCCTTGCAGATCTAGCAGCCACCAGTCTGCTCAATTCATGATCAACCCTCCTTGTGTCTCCTCTCCAATTCCTGCTGGCATTTCAGGTGCTGGATTTCAGATCCTTAGCTGTAATGACAAACACAAATTCTGTGTGCCTTTCATTATCCAGATGGCATTTCCCTGATTCTTACTGTAACTACCAGACACAACTCATTCTCATTCTGCACAATACTTTCATAAGGGTCCATCCACTGCTTATTATATTGTTAGAAGTGGAAGTTAGTAGGCATTGGCAAATAGTGATTATGCAGCCAGGATTTCAGCAGTTAAAACCCAGCAACGTGGCGTTCACTGTGGTTCACTGTTACTAGTTTAGTGCCAGAGAATAACCAAGCCAAAAATTAAAACAAACTGTGAAGATAAAAAAATACACTAAGAACTAGTTGGAGATACAATCAAGAATATGAACCTTTAGCAGACCAAGTCTAAGGAGACTGGTTTTCCAACTTCTACATTGTGCAATCTTTACTGTCACCATTTCCCTATTTAAGATAAACACATTGAATGACTTATAAGAAGGCATATAAACATAGGCAACAAATTGAACAATCCACATCACTACCTAATCACATAAAATTTCTTCATTTATCTAATATCATATTAATTTTACTGTTGCTGCAAATCTAATCAAACCATTCAATGCAGCATGTGAAAAGCTGAACTCTGAAGGCTGGGCTGGTGAGTCTGTGTGTTGGTAGCTGTGTTGGTGGCTTTGTGCTTCTATTTATTTTCTCTGGCTTCAGTTGGTGAAGCTCACCCAGGCTCCATATGACAGGTGGAAGTGGCTGGGTTACCATGTCACACTGCTCCGGAGAGCTCTTTATTTCTAGGCTCTTTGCTGACTTCTTGAAAGGTCAAATAAGTGAAGAGTATTTCTGGTATGAGCAGCACACCTTCATAACCTCATGCTTATAACCTGAAGAGGAATGGATTTACTAGTTCCAGTAATGATTTCCTCTTGCTTCTCATAGACTCGCACATTTCAGGGCCAGAAAGAACCTAATTCATCTTCTCTAAGTGCCTAACAGAGGCCACTTCATTTTATCCAGCTACTCATGTATTACATTCAGTAATTATACTCACCTGAAGTGCACCCCCTGGAAATGCAGTCTTACTTGGAAATCACATTAAGCAATAGAGAATCAGCTACTTCTCTCTGAAAGTTTATTCTATGATAGTCATTTTCAGCTTTAAAAATCATGATTTTTCATTGGCATTGTCTGTTTTTAAATTCCAGATATTGATTTTTGTTACATTTTTCTGATAAGCTAGGGAGTCAGTTAGCATCAAGTATTTTACCCCATGAAGGTATTTTCCCATGTATAAAGTCACCCCTCAATTTTTATAAGCAAGTAATCTTAATTATTGATTAATTGGGGTTTTTTCAGTCCTAGATTATTTTATAGCTAATTTCAGAACTCTTGGAAACATTCTTTATAATATTAATGGCAAATTTGGAAACAGCATTACTCTTGTAAGTGGCACTGTAACTTGTGTGAATTCAGAAGAACCTGAGGTAACAAGGGAGAGTGGAGACAATAGAGAAGGGGAAAACACAATTCTGCCCTGTTTCATGTGAGGTCAGGAAATGAAGGTCCTCATCTTACAAGGCACCCTATTAAGTCCCACCTAAGTATATTTATTTGAGACAGTTGTGTGCATGTGCTTTAGAGACATAAATGAAGGACTGATCTCTTGTAGTTTGTGAAGACCAAACTTGCACAAGATGATGACTCAAAAATGAGCAAGGGGCTGTCCTGTCAGGAGGGAGGATATCCAGGTTCCAGGAGTCAGTTTAACAGATGCACCTCAGTGGCTCTGCGGATATTGAGACTGGAATGACAGACACTCATAATTACTCCTCTTGCTCAGATGTATGGTTCAAGGAAAAACTTCTCTTTCACTATTTGCACTCTGCTGATTGGCTTACAAAATTGCCCTTTGTACTGCCACTTTAAAAATATAACAAAAAAAGTGTTGATTTGTGACTGCAGAATTTATTTTAGAAGCTGGCTTCAGACAGATGTAGTGGAACAAAATAAAATTAAAAATAAATATGTTCTGACAAACTTTGGCTCCATCTACACTGCTGACTTGGATGATGCCATGAATGGCACTGGAGGGCAACTGTTAAATTGCTAGAATGATCCTTGGCACAGTTTTGGCCTAAACCAAATAACCTTCTGTCGGGATTATAATGAATGCCTTGGCAGCTACTGTTGGCAAGGAGCTGTTCCCTGTAAACATCTTACATGCAAAATGTGTCCAGGAGTGTACAGACTGCCTGGAGTATCCTCACTGAAAATACAACCTGTTCTGTTCCTCTCACCAGCACAGGTCACAGCCCAAGGTACGCTTGCAATTCACGTGCCAGTTATTCTCAGCTGTGTCACCCATGCTTGTTCCGGTCCTGGCTTGGATGGGGCTTATGCACTTGCCCAAACTAAAGTTATACCCATGATACAGCATCATCATTTAAATATTATTGCTACTTTTAGATCTGTTGAGTTTTGTCATAAAGCCCTAAATATGAGGATCAAGAGTTTACATGAAGACAATAAATCCATTCAGTTCTTGTAATTCTGGAGGAGTAAACAACTGGAAATGAAAAACAGAGTAGCACAAAGGACTAGCAATCTTAAATATAAATGTGATTATTATATGTGATGATAACCACAAAATCTGTGATAAAATCAAAATGCACTAAAAGCACAAACAAATACATCCAGTTCCTGAAAGAAATGTGTTACTAGCATTCAAATGGTTCACTTGGTAACTTCCCTATCCAAATTTAAAAGGAGCTGCCACAGAATTTAACAGAATCACAGAACAGCTGAGGTTGGAAGGAACTCGTGGAGGTAACCTGGTTCAATATGCATGTTCAAGCAGGGTCACTCAGGGCAGGCTGCCCAGGATCATGTCCAGACATCTTTTGGATATCTTTCTTCAAGGACAGATCTCTCCACAACCTTTCTGGACAGCCTGTGTCAGTGCTCAGTCACCGTAACTGTGAAAAAGTCCTTTTTGGCATTCTGAGGGAGCCTCCTGTGTTTCAGTGTGTACCCATTGCCTCTGTTTCTGTCACTGGGCACCACTGGAATGTTCCTGGCTCCATTCTCTTTACACCCTCCCTTCACAAATTTGTGTGCACTGATGAGATGTGCCCTGAGCCTCCTCTTCTCGGGGCTGAGCAGTGCCAGCCTCTCGGCTGGGACAGGCTGTGAGCCAGACTGGCCCTTGCTGGGCTCTCTCTGGGAGCACCATCTCCCTGTCCCAGCTGGAGGGCACAGCCTGCCACCAGTGCTGCTGGCAGTGCTCCTCCCAAAGCAGCTGGCACTTGGAGGTGCCATAGAACACACACAGGTGGTCGTACAGAAATAGTCATGACAATGGGTCCCACTGAATTATCCCAAACATCCCTTTCCTTTCCTTTCCTTTCCTTTCCTTTCCTTTCCTTTCCTTTCCTTTCCTTTCCTTTCCTTTCCTTTCCTTTCCTTTCCTTTCCTTTCCTTTCCTTTCCTTTCCTTTCCTTTCCTTTCCTTTCCTTTCCTTTCCTTTCCTTCCCTTCCCTTCCCTTCCCTTCCCTTCCCTTCCCTTCCCTTCCCTTCCCTTCCCTTCCCTTCCCTTCCCTTCCCTTCCCTTCCCTTCCCTTCCCTTCCCTTCCCTTCCCTTCCCTTCCCTTCCCTTCCCTTCCCTTCCCTTCCCTTCCCTTCCCTTCCCTTCCCTTCCTTTCCCTTCCCTTCCCTTCCCCTTCCCTTCCACTACCCTGGTTTGCTGCAGGATATCTACAGTTTTCTAGCAGCTGTGGATTGCTGCAGGTCAGGCTTCACATGTGGGACCTCCCTTTAGGAGATGATTTGGGTACTGGAGTGCTCAGAGGAGCCTAAGTGAGGAGCCTGGTGCCTCAGGGCAGAGCAAAAGGCAGAACAAAGCAGCACAGCCAGCCAGGAAGGTGCGTGCTTCTTGTTGAGAAAACTTTCCACACCTCTCCGCTACAGAAAACAATTGCTAGAAGTTTAGCAAACCACAGACCTAAAGTATTCAACAAATTTCCTGTTTCTGAACTTGCTAACCACCACAAGAGCCCAGAAGCAATAGGATCTCTGATTTACATGGTTGGAAACAGATCCTACATAGGCAAATGAGGTATAAAAATGTGTCTGCAGAGCCTGGATACTCAGAAGTTACTACCAAGTCAACTCTGTATAAGGACACCAGACCTAATCTGTCCATGTCCTGCCCTTTTCCTGGACTCTCCATTTCCAGGAGCAGCATCAGCTAGAAGTTGTGGCTCCAGGCAGGTCTCTGATTTTAACTGGAGAGAGCTGAGGTTCTCCAGAGAAGGCTTCTGGCCTGAATCCAGCACAGCCAGAGCTTCCCCAGGGTGCATGCACTGCTGGCTCAGAGCACAGTGCCACCAGCCAGGCTGGGCAGGGGCAGCAGTGGTGCAGGGGCAAACCCTGCTGCTGGGGTTCAGGCAGGGAAACGTGGCAGCAGAGGGGCTGCTCTACCTCATTTATTACTTCCATACATGGCAGGTAAGGGAAAAAATACCAAAAATCATTATGGATGCCTGGCACTTCCCATAGTTAGGCTCTGTCTTGTGTTGTTTTTAAATTTTCCAGCTCTAGCCATACAGTCTGCCATTTTCCAAGCTTGGTGCCTGCTCAAAGTTTTTGAAAAAGGTCAGCCAACAATTCAACTGTTTCTGAAAAGAAAATAACTAACTGAGCTAAAAAAAATAGTGGCATTTTCTTTGAGCTGCTCTAGCACCCCCAAGCTTTGGAGCATTCACATGAAATCTGTCAGGAGGTGGTCTCCCCATCTGGGACATGCCAAGAAAGAAGTCTTTGAAAATGTGTGGTTTACAATGATCAGGAGAAACATATTACAGCTTATAACTAATTTCCCCAGAGAAACTGTTTGCAAGGACAATGTCCCAGCTTCTGGCGAGCACAGAAACTGCAGTTCTGAGCTGTGTGGGCTCAGTGCTTTACACCAGACACCAGATGAGCAAAATTCTCTTGTGCTCCTCAAGCTCCCCCTGCTTTTCATTCTGTGATTCTCTGGCTCAGCTTCAGTGAGCTCAGACAGCCAACCTCAGTGTGTTTCCTCATCTTGTAATGTTGAGTGGGTAGGATGTTTTAGTGCTAACAAACTGGAATAGGTGGGGCAGTGTGGGTGTGGAGGCACTGTCCTTCTCTGCTGAAAGAACTGTGCAGAGATCAGAATGCAAAAACCATAAATCATAACAAGAGTGTCACCAGATAAAAGAAGATTAATTAAAGGAGAGAACTGGGTATCAGATTCTGATCTCATGGCTTTTCTATATAGATACTGTTCAAGAAAATCTGAAGTAAAAGGAAAGCCTTTAAAAGCTTTAAAATATTAAGCCTCCACCTATCCTTTGTGGGCTTTTGTTTGTCATAGGTTTTCTGTTTTTATATTCATTCCAGTAATGATGTGAACACACTATTAAAAATAACTTGCTGTGAAACCCTGTGTGCACTAAGTTAAAGTTAATTCTGTAAAAGATTTATTCCTCCTTCTTCACACACACTGAACTAATCTGCCCTGTCTTCCTCAAAACCTATTCCCCCACTTTCATCAGTGTTAGGAGTACAAGTAATAGTTGCCTATTAAATTCCACAAATGAAGTTAATGCCCACTTCCCCTGTTTTATTTGCTTCTTTACAGTTGCTTGCACAACTCAAAAGAGAGGCCTTTAAAAGAGAGTTATAATAACCACATGTTGTTTGGTTCCTGCTCTTCCTGTGCACAAACATCTTTGACTGAAGGAAAATGAAAATAATTTTCTCTTTTCATCTGCTGGATCTAGCATGCAACACAAAGTGAAGTCATGCAGCTTCTAATGACAGTGGATAAAAATTCCTAAGTAGTAAAAGACTACTTGTGACTGAGAGGGAAATGTCTATATTGGATTATTAACTCTGTGCTCTTGTGGAATTAAAAATTTTATGAGAATAACACAATAGCAAATGGACCAAGAGGAAATGGACAGTTTCTTAGTCAGCACGGGATATACATTATAGAAACCAAAGAGTGATATATATGATGGAAACAGGGATGTATATGATATATATGATGCAAACCAAACAGTGCATGGCAGTTGATGGTTCCCAGTGTTTCCTAAATTCAGTCTAGCTACATTCCTGTCAGCACTGGAACGAGATTTGCTCAAAATTGCACCAGTGCACAGGGGCACAGGGAGGTCTGAGGAACTACCTTACATAACTGTTCTTCTTATTGAGCATTCTCATTCAAAACTTAATCCTGAGCCCTTCCTAAAGATGATACCTGTGCAAGTGCATTGTGCTTTAACCCCAGCCAGCAACCGAGTACCCGTGCAGCCGCTCACGCATGGAGTGACACCCCTGGTGGTTGGTACCCCCACACTCTAGGTCCTTTTGGTAAAAGGGACAGACCACTCTGCTTGCCCGTGCTTTGATCCTGGCTCACGGGAGCTCTCCCGGGAGAGTTTCCCGGGCCCCAGGAGGGCGCTCACACAGAACCAGCGTGCTCTCACCCGGGGCTGCAGGGGCACAGACCCTGGGGGCCAAAGAGGCACGGGTGTGTCACAAGGTGGCAGGCTGGGCACGGGGAGTGCTGCGCCCCAGCCATTCTGGGATTCTACAGCCGGCCACAAGGATTCCTGGCTACCTCCTGAACTAGGGAAAGAGACCCACAGTAGCACAAAATTCCCTTGATTTTCATCTGTAATTTTCTTCTGAAAAACCTCTATAGACCTCCAGGTGTATAAATAACCCATAGATGACTCATTTGTATAAATATATACCTATGACATATGTAATTTTGTACCTCCCATACATTTTGAACAATTCAATTCTTCAGAAGAGTTGGATTTTTCTTCTTAAATATAAAACAAGCCAAGAGTTCTGAAGTCCTATCAGATACGGAAACAGGATATTGCCTGTACACTCTCCTCCTCTCCCTTCAAATTCAGCAGGCCTAAAAACACTTTATTGTTGAAGTACGTTTTTAACAAATACTCCCACTGAATTACTCACTGTTGAGACAATAAAAGTGTTCAGAATATCTTTAATTTACTGGAGGGGGAAAAGTCTGAATTAAATGGTCTGTGTTTTGTAGCTTGATCATACTGACTTGAGATAATTTCAGGGCAGGATTTATTACTACCTTGTGTTCCTTTGGGCTGGTGTAAAATAAAAAAAAATATTTTAAACCAAGGTTTATTTTTTCCATGGAAGCATATCCAAATATGCTTCCATGGAAAAAATAAACCTTGGTTTAAAATAATTTTTTTTGGTAATTCCATGCAAACCACTTTTTTTTCAACACTGGACCTTGCCACTTTCTCCAAACCCCTGATGAATACAAAGATTTTGTAGCACTGCTTTTACCTTTCTCATCAAAATCCTTCACATGGTACTTAGGCAAGAAGGAGGAATTCTAAGGAGAAGATTTGTGCAGTGGTTGAATATGATGAATAATCATGGAGTGTTGGTTTCCAGCAATGAACATAAATTCCATGGTACTTCGAGAAGTGTTTCTTCTGAACCTTCATTTACAGAGCAAGACTGGGATTCAGTTCTCCTGACACAGGTCTCTAGACATCACAGTTCTCTAGCCAGTGGAGAGAAACAAGTTTTTCTACATTATGATTCATCAATCATACCTCTCAAGGAGGGCAACAGCCCTCATTCATTACCTCTTTGGATGAGATGAATCTCACCTTAAAGGTGCCTCCTTTTCTCCATGGACTGGAAACGGTTTCTACGTCAGTAGCTCACTGCTTCACCACCAGAAGCATCTCTGTTCATTTCCCCTGCAAACAAGTACAGCTAGACTCCTCCAGCTTGAATCCAGCCACCCAGGATGATGAGCAGGGGACTGCCTGAAGCTACCAGTGCTGTTTGAGAACACACCCCTCTCAAGTTCCTATGCTGTGCCTCTTTTAGGGTTTTAGTTTGAATACAAAGCATTGTTTTGAAGTCATCTCCAACTAACTACTGAGCTTTGATATGTTTTGTTAAAGTCTCAGTCCACCACTGGTTCTCTTTCAGAAGGCACTATGGCAGAAAATGCACTCCATAAATGCCTCTAGTGTGCTTCTATTGCTAATGTGTCCTCAATTCACAGGATCAGGCTAGAGGCAGTTCCAAGTAATTCCCCTTGAAACTTGCATATTATGGTTGACAAATTCTCCTATTCAACTGTTTTGCTACACAACCATTTGTTTTGGATTCCACTTCTTGGTAATTAAGATACAGATGGAGATTTCTAAAATCTGTCCTACAAGCACCTTCCTCCACTGATGGTTCACAGCCAGGAACCCTTGCTTGGACAAAGGTACCACTGCTGCTGGCCTGTGACCATTTGTACTGCTTTATGGCAGCGTGGCTGGCACAGTTCTGGTCCTGCCCTCTTTCATACACAGCTGGGAGACAGCATGTACCAGAGACTGGGAGCAGCAGGCAGCTTGCAAGCACCCTGGCATCTTCTGTGGGGGAAGAGTGCTCTGGCATGTGGCTGACAGCCCTAACATGTCACACATCTTGGAGGCCAAAAAAACCTTGACCTGTTTTACTCACTGCAACAAACATGACCTTAGCAACTACAGCACTCTGCGAGGATAAGGGAGAAATTGTTTATGACTGAAAGAGCTCTGCTCCCCTAAGCAGCTGCCCCAAATAGGCAGCAAATACAACATGTGCCTCCCTGAACTACAGGACAGACTACAGCCAGTGGTTTGGTCTCCCTCTGTAAAAAGGGAATCCCCTTAAGCAGAATGCAATTGAATCCAGGCCTCCCACATCCTAAATCACTGCACTCACCACTCAGACCTTGAACAAAAATCAATTACCACCTCTGCTCCAGAAGAGCAGTTTTGTATGGCATCCAATCCTTTGCAGAGCTGCATCCAACTGCTTTCTCAGAGAAGCTGCAAAATGACATGGATGACGCTGTAATTTGTGACCTTGAGGTGATATGCTGTAACAGCCAGAAAAATACAGAGTTTAATATTCTGCTAGCCCTCCTGCTGTAATTCAGCATCCTGTTAATCCTTATTAAATGGAGATCCCAGAGGAAAAAGGCAAAAAAAAGGACTATAGTTTTAGGCAAACTTGTCAAAACTACTTCATGGGGTTCAGACTGAAGGGTTCCTGAGCACACCCCAAATCTAGCACCTATGTTAGGACCACCTTCATTAAAACTTGGGGCACTTAAAAAGTTTCAGCCTTCTTGGGTTATGCCAAACACGACCTGGACTCGTCAGACTCGTGGCTCTTGGACTGTGTTTTCCTAATTCTACGGCAAGCACCTACGTTTGCTCATTTTCCTCCGACCTTTGGCATCTATCTGCTTTTGCTCTCCACCTGCGCTCAGCGGAGCGGCACTGCCTGGCACCAGGCGCTGCTCGGCCCTGGCAGCACTGATGCCCGGGGCGCGGTGACACGCCGGGGCACAGGAAGGGAACTCCGCCGCTCGCTCCCACCTCGCCGGCAGCGATTGCAGCGGTCGCCTCCTGCGGGAGTCACCCCCGCTCACCTCCGGGCCTCGCCCCCGCTCGGTGCCGGCCGTGCCGCCCCCGGCCCTGCCTCCCTCCCTCCCTCCCTCTCTCTCTTCGCCCGCCGCCCTCACTCCGGGCATGGAGCGGACCGGCGGCGGGAGGGGCGGGCGCGGATCCCGGCAGTGCGGGGGACGGGAGGGAAGGGGCGAGGGACAGACGGAGGGACGGGGGACTGCTACCCTCCGGGAGGGACGGATGGCCGGGATGGAGGGGGACAGCTCCTCTCCGGGCGGGACAGGAGAGAGGGATGGAGAGGGACAGCTCCTCTCTAGATGGGACGGGAGGCAGGCAGGGGGACAGCTCCCTTTTGGACGGGACGGGAAGGAGGAAAGGATGGAGGGCAACAGCTCCGCTCTAGGTGGGGGGAGGAGGGATGGAGAGGGTCAGCTCCTCTCTAGATGGGACGGGAGGGAGGGAGGGAGGGATGGAGAGGGTCAGCTCTCCTCTAGGTGTGTGTGGGGAGGGATGGAGAGGGTCAGCTCCCCTCCTGGCGGGTCGGGGCGCCTCGCCCGCTCCGGCCCGGGGGGCTGCGCCCTGTGACGAGCCCGGGCGCTGGGAGGCAGCGCGGCGGGGCGGGGTGACGGCCGCGGCTCTAATAAGGCCGGGGCTGGCGCTGGCCGAGGGCTGCTCGCCCCCGCCCGCCCCCGAGCATGCAGTGCTTCCCCGGACTGGTGCTGGCGCTGAGCTCGCTGCTGGGCGCCCTGGCGCTGCTGCAGCTCTCGCTGCACCTGCGGGTGCCGTCCCGCTACGGGAAGCACGAGGAGCGGCTGTGCCGGCCGCGGGGCCGGCTGCCGGCGCGCTGCGCCTGGTTCCTGCAGGAGCTGCCCTCCTTCCTGGTGCCCGCTCTGCTGCTGGCGCTGCGCAGCCCGCCCCGCCTCGAGCCGCTCGGCTGCCGCCTCCTCTGCTGCCTCTTCTGCTGGCACTACTTCTACAGGTACCGCCGCCGGGCACGGCTCCCGGCCGCCGCGCCTCGGGAAAGCAAACGGAGCGGGAGCAGCCGGAGCCGGGCCGGCGGCGCGGCCGGGGCAGGTCCTGGCTGCAGCATCGCTCCCGCCCGAGTCCGGCTGGCCATCCGCGCCCCGGACTCCGCTCCGAGAGTAGGGACCGGCCGGGTGGGCATCTCTGCCCGGGGGGAGGAGCACCCGGTGGTGCTCGGGTGCTTGAACAGGGGAGAGGATGGATGCTTTGAATTGTTCTCTTAGGGGGAGGGGAAAAAAAAAAGAAAGAAAGAAAAGAAAAAAAGAAAGAAAGGAAAAAAAAGAAAAAAAAAGAAAGAAAAGAAGGTTTCGCTAAGTTGAAGGAAAGGTTTGGGTAAAACTCATCCAGATATCCAGATATTATGGTGGTGCATAGGAAGCGCCTGTTGCGGGCAGGAGAAGCGCCGCGTGTGCGGCGCCGGGAGCAGCGGCGGCCGCCGAAGGCAGCCGTGGGAATACGCGCGAAGGTGGCCGAGAGCAAAGCCACGGAGCACCGGGGGCGCACGGCTCTGCCCATGGAGCACTGGGAGCGCACGGCTCTGCCCATGGAGCACCGGGAGAGCACGGCTCTGCCCATGGAGCACCGGGAGAGCACGGCTCTGCCCGAGCACCCGGAGCGCACGGCTCTGTCCTCAGCACCGGGAGCCCACGGCACTGCCCATGGAGCACCGGGAGCGCACGGCTCTGCCCATGGAGCACCGGGAGCGCACGGCTCTGCCCATGGAGCACCGGGAGAGCACGGCTCTGCCCATGGAGCACCGGGAGAGCACGGCTCTGCCCATGGAGCACCGGGAGAGCACGGCTCTGCCCATGGAGCACCGGGAGAGCACGGCTCTGTCCTCAGCACCGGGAGCGCACGGCTCTGTCCATGGAGCACCGGGGGCGCACGGCTCTGCCCGAGCACCGGGAGAGCACGGCTCTGCCCATGGAGCACCGGGAGAGCACGGCTCTGTCCTCGGAGCACCGGGAGAGCACAGGCGCTGCGGGCGTGCGGTGCCTCGGCACCAAAGTTGGTTCATTATGCTCAATTCGTCATTCCTGCTCCACTACCGAAGTACCAATTTGTGTTGGGGTTTTTTTTTTTCTTTTCATACCTTTTCTTTTTAGAAACCTGGTCTTGTCAGAGTCAACGAATGCTGCAGCTCTAATTAATTCTGTATTTGCTAATCAGGAGTTTAAATAAATAGTAGTGTTTTTATCCAGTGCTGGTGATAACTTTGCAGAGACATAGCTCTACAATTGTTACCCAGTTCTGCAGAGTATCACTAGAATCCATCTTCTCCACTTCCATTTTCTGTGGAGTTCTTTCATGAGAAAGCTGAATTTTGTTTATGGAAAAAAATGGCTTTTATTCACAAGTAGCAAGTGCACATACAAATGTTATGCCATTATGTAGTAAGGAGCAATGTAACTTCTGAGGCAAAACCTTGACTTGATTTGACGGTTTCCACCACCATTCCTATATCTGGGGGTTTTTTTAGTTTGCTTCATAGAAATAGAAAACATTCTTGTAATATTTGATCAGAAATAATTATTTGCTCCTCAACCAAAATCAATATATTGAAAATCCAGTTGCAGTATCTCTACAGATAGTTTAAGGATAGACACTCAAGGCTATTCTGGAGATATTCCAAACAGGGAATGGTTCACATTGCTAACACTATTTTAGGCATGTATTTGTTATCACTCCCATTGTCTTTACTGCAGGAGTCAGCTCGAGGACACACCCATAACATATTTGGCTTCCAGAAAGCTAGATGTATTGATTATATGTAGTTATACAGAATTTAGTTAAATGCATTTTGTTATCAAGAATTTCTGATTGTTTGAGAAACACAACTATCAATGAACACCACTAGACAACTGAAGGAAATGTTACCCTATCAGTGTGCATACATCTATTGGCTCTGTGGCTTCTTTCCCAAATTTACTGCTGGACTGAGGCAAAAGCTCTGTGTTTTCATATGTTTTCTTTCCCAGACAATTTGGGGATCTTCTCATCTCTCACTGGAATATCCTTCTTCACTTCCTCACTTCAACCAAGTCTGTATAAAACTTTTCTTGCTAATACAGCATATTACTCTAATACCAATCTCACAGGCTGCAGCCCCTTCTCACACATGCCATTCTGACATTCTGCTGAATCAATTAATATTTGAAATGTTGTATTAAATATTAATACTCTGCTGTTGTGTAAAAGAGCAGCAAAATCACAAAATAAAAGTTTTTCTGGGTTTTGCCTGACAATACTATAGGACAGGCAGGTTCTTTGAGGGATCCTTGGTAGAATGACCTATGGCCACATGGCTGTGTTTATGATTAGAGCTTTCTTGATAACATGAAAGTTTTAACAATCAGCACAGATAATTTTTATCTACAGTTTCTAGCAGGTAGGATAATTTCTTGTTACGGAGAATTTTTTAGCCTGTAGCATATCTTACAGTTAAACAGAATTTCTGCAGCTTTCTTCTTTTCCAGACCTTTTAGCTACCTGGACTTTTTTAGTCCTCGGATCCTCTGAAGGTTGGGTCAAATTCTTAACAATCAGTAAGTGGCACAATAACTGTAATCTGGATTAAGCCTTGAACTAAAAGAATGGGACCTACTCAGTCCTTGGAGGAAGATGACAACAATGGAGGAGACTTCCCTGACCACTGGGCATCCACAGGTTTTGCCATCAGGGCTCCAGTCTAAGCCCACCTGCAGCTCCTGGATTTTCTAGGCAGTACCTCATGGGAATTTAGGCTTCCCTGTTCCATGCTGAGAGCCATCACATCCTGGTGATAGTGC
Organism: Agelaius phoeniceus; assembly: GCF_051311805.1. Lineage (NCBI taxonomy): Eukaryota > Metazoa > Chordata > Aves > Passeriformes > Icteridae > Agelaius > Agelaius phoeniceus. Next base: position 82,735,806 of record NC_135267.1, read on the forward strand.
TGGTGGGCAAGCTGTCTTATTGCAGAGCTGAAAAAGGGGTGGAAAGAAGGGCACTTACATATGATGTGCACTTGCATATTATGGCTGTTTGCCTATAAAATGATGCTGAACAAATCATATTACCAAGGGGTACTGGTGACACTGCATTAGAAAGTTCCATTGCCATGCAGTGTTTGAAAAGAGGTCCAGTAATTTTACATAACAGTCAGGACCTAGTTTGACTTTTTCCGTTTTCTTTTCTTTTGTTTTGTTTTCATTTTATTATCTTTACTTGGAAGAATCTAACAATGGTTTTAAATACTTTCGTGATTAAACTTGACTGCAAGGATACTAAGTGTTATATCAATCAATAATAAAATTGCATTTACCTAATGGGTGTAGCCTACTTCATTTTCTGACTTTAAAATTTTGAAATGAATAAAGGTGTTCCACTCTTAATCATAAAGGTATTTTGTTAATCCACTTCTACTTTTACTACTGATCATCTGGTATCTGTACTTAAGCATTCCTCTGTGTTTGTATGACACATTTTCTTTGTATATTGTTGCATAATTTAGTGACTTCTTTCTCTCCACAGGGAAGCTTTTATAATTCCTAATCTTGTCTCATCTACTATAGCAAACATACATGAGGAAGGGAAGTTTTCATCAGAGGTATGCTCAGATAGACATTACAGTCCATAATGGAGAAACACATTATGACACATTAAGACTGCTGTGCTTAGCAATTCTACCTTTCTTTATGTTCTAGCCAGCTGTGTTGCCCCTTTTAGATTGAAGCACATATTTCAGAGTAACTTCAAGTCTTGACCTGAAGACCCCTGAAAATGAAAAATCCATCATTTTTTAAAGTGTTTTAATATTTTAATCCAGTGTTTTCTTTGGTAGTGTTATCTTCTAAATTCTTTTACCCTTACTTAAATATGTTTAAAATGTTTTGCTTAAATTTGAATGGTCTTGATTTTTGTCCCAGTGGGCCTTGCTCCTTCTATCCACCCTGTGCTAATTTAAAGCACTCCACTCTCTAGTGTCCTTCAGTATTCTCTTACCATGATATCACTTACATGGTACTGGATCATGTTTTAATTTGCTTGTTACAGAGTTGTCAAGCCCTCTGTCAGCATCAGTTTGATGCAGATAATATAGGAGCACATGATCATATTTCTGTGCATTAATTACCACACATGATGTCATATTTATGCTGAATTGATGGGTTTGTGGTGGATGTATGCCAGATATAGGGGAATAGGCATTACCTGATCTGACACAGAGTAGTGCAGACACATGATACTTCATCTGACATGAAGTTGGTCAGGATAAAATTACCTTTTCATAAAATTAGGAACAGCCTTAAGCCACCATAATTAGCTGGTCCTGCTTTTGGACATGTTGTCAAATAGCTACAATATTTTTTTTTTTATTTGAACTGAGGTATTGTAAACTAGATTTATAATATCACTGAACCACAGCAGACCCTCAATGCAAGACGTTTTTTCTCCCTCTCAGTCCTCAGATAATTTCTGTGGCTTTTTATCCCTCTCCTTTTTTTTCTATTTCTATAAAATGAAGACATCAGTGTGTGATAAATGATACAGTGCCAGAGTTGTAGTAGCATGCCTAGAGAGAACATTACTTTCCTGTTCCGCCATCCTACTCCGATGTTTACACATTAGGAGAGCACTTTTCTGTTTGGAGTCATAGAGGTACATCCTATGTTTCCAGGCTACTTAGAACACTCTAGAGCTGGTGTGACCTGGATTGTAACCAAGGTTACAATCTATCACTCCTTAGGAGTGGTTTTCATTTATATCACTGTATTTCCTTCATTTTTAAATAACTTTTTAATATGGGCTCACTGCTTAGAAATGCTGTCCTGCCTACATTCATATTCACTGCTTGTCTAGAATTTGTGCCATGGGCCAGCTTAATCAGTGGTGGTTTTGTATTGATTATCAGGCTCTTGAGGAGTATGCTGGAGCGTTGAAAGGACCACCCTAATACTGTTCTGGAAACTGGCTTAGCGCTGATGGTGCTCATTGACAAGGACATTGATGGTCCTCATTTAGAGGACGTCCTGCAGGAGTGCCGTGAGCCAGTTCTGGCAGGTGCTGTGCCCCATCCAGCCCACTGCTGGCAGAGAAAGGAGATGGTCCCCTGGGTGGTGACTGCTCATCAGAGAGCCAGCCCTCCCCTGGTGCTGCCCAGAGCAGAGATTTTCTGTCTGCGAGGATTCCAGAGGGAGGGGATGGAGCCAGGAGACTTCCCCTCCATCCTGCCTTGTCCAGTGGCCCGTGGTGAACCATGAGAGCAGAACAACAGAACAGCTTTCTGCCTTTGTCTGCCACCGCTAGGCAGCAGCCTCTCTCTTTGTGCCTTTCAGGAAGGGCTGAAGGCAGCCTGCTGCTGCTGCTGCTGCTGCTGCTGCTGCTGCTGAGGGGAGGAGAAGGAAGGGAGGAATCCCAGCCCCGGCCTCTTTGGCCGCTCTCCTTAGCTAGCCAGCTCTTTGTGTCTCAACAAGCACTTTATCAGCACAGCATGGTGTGAATTTCGTCAAATTCAAATGCTCTCTGGTGCTAAAGATAACATTCTTAAAATTGGAATTATTTGGAATCTGAAAAAAATCAAAATCTGAGTTTCCACGTCTGTTTTCAGTAAGCTCATAGCACCTTCACTGTCACAGGGTATGTTCTGTGGTTGCAGGGGCCTCCAAAAGTGATGGGGTAGGAAGGTAGAGAAAAGGAAGAAGAAAGTGAGAAAAGAAATTACTGCCAAGTCTGCCATCTGCATCTGCAATCTCTGTGGAAAGCTGGTTGTGAGCTGAAAATGATGGGTGGTGTAAGATGTACGTACAGGAACACTTCTTGTGATAAATGACTTACAAAGTATTTTACTTTGAAATGTAGTTTGTAGTACAGCTTTTCCTGCTGGAGGGGCTGTGCTGGGAATGCAGCAGAAGCCCTCAGGTGGTGAGGAGAAACCCATTTGCTGCCTTTCCATTTTGCAGTCCAGCTTCAAAAACCGAAGGTGGGAAACATAACATGTGGCAATGAGAAGAAACCTTTGCAATCCAATCCCATATAAATCCTCATGCTGCATTTCTCTGACCAGTGAGGAAGACAGAGTGATGAGGGAGCAGAGGTGATGCCACCATGCACAATAGCAGCAGGGAGGCCCTTGTCCCACTGACTTGTGAAGATAATCCTGAAGACAGAAGTGTAAAAGACAGGGTGCTGCATTTGCCCCTTCTGTGCTGCCCTTAATAGCTGGGGCACAAGCAACTTAAAGAGGCATTTCAGTTTCACCTATTACATTTACTTATTTATTTTCCTCTCTTGCAACTTTGTTTTCAATCAAATCTCTATTTTCTATTTTATTCTGTTAATACATGAACAAACCAAACTGCTGTTCTCATTTCTGAAGTGCACTGAAGTGAATCTGAGAGACATTAAGTAAGGCTGCTCTTTGAGGTGCAGCTGGATCCCCAGACTCCTCTGATTGGAGGTGACCCATATGGTGCACCTGTAGCTGGTTTTCTACAAATTGACATATTTCTAAAGAGATCAGGGAATGCAGAAATTTGTGGCAAGAGAATGAGAAATGGGGAGCATTTGAAAACTGCTTCCTCACATAAGTTTTTAACACTTCTTTTGGCCAGTTTCCCTCTCTCTGGAATGAAACACTTCTTTTGGCCAGTTTCTCCCCCTCTGGGGGGAGAAAGGAAAAGGCTCTTGCTCTCCCCTGCTCTGCAGAATGCAGTGCCTGCCTGTGCTGCCTGGCTGGTCAGGCAGGTGCTGTGTTTACCTGGACTGGTCCTTTTCTTAAAGTAGGAATACCTACTTCTGATCAGTAAGAAAAGCAGCTCAAGACTCCAGAGAAATGCTGAAGGACAGAGGCTCCAAATGAGTAAATTTTTTATAAATTAACTTGCTTATAATTTTTAGAGGTATTCGGTATTAGTTCATACAGAGTTTTAGTTATGTTTTCTGAAACATGAAGTGCATAAACAGAAATTAGATTTAGCTTGAAGGATATTTATATATTTAAGTGGTACTCTCCTTGCTAGTAGTGAATATAACCAGACCAGAAAATAACCATCAAGTCCAATAGATCCAATCCAGAGATTAATTTTTCCCCCCACAGAAATAGTTATTTTATCCTTTGACCTTAGAAAGTTGCCATTATTAAGTGTCGATAACTAAAGACATTTCTCTTGTTGGCCTCTTATAACCTCTATAATTAATCTCCCTATACAAAATCTGCAGGTTTTTGACAAGTAACAAATCCTGTTCTCTTTTCCTTCACCTTGATTTGGAATAGATCCTGACCAGATTCCTTTTGGCCTTCACCAGCTACACAGTAGCACATTTGCATCCTCTCTCCTGCCGTTTGGCCTTGGCAGTAATTCTAGATCTGTCAGCAATATCCCTAACAGAGGCTGGCCATTTGCTGTGCCTCTTCTATGTATTCCTTGCTCCCCAGGCATCCCAGTGCATTACAGTAATGCTAATATATAATCTCTTCTGTGAAAATAGTAGATTCATTGCTATTTTTATCTGGGTTCCTCAGATTAATGTACTACTAGCCAAGACAAGCATCTCTTCATATGCTTTGCCTCACAATTGTAAAATGCTCATGTATCCAGTGGTAGTGTGGAGTTTGCTTCCTTGCAGTCTTGTCTAGCATTATGAAATGCTTCCTAATTCTGCTCTCAAAATAGAATACTATCTGATTGCCTTCCTAACAGTTAGCACAAATAATCCTATCTATACAGTCCTTTCCCAATGGGAAGTGGGCTAACATTACAGAAACCTCTCAGTTTTGACCAGGCCAAATTTTACCCATGTGATTTTTCCTTTTATCTCTTGTTCTGGAAGATTTTCTGCAGAGATAACTTAAGACTTTTATCTTTTCTCACTTCCATTCAAGACATCATGCTTCTCAGGAGTATCTTTATATCTGATGCTAATTCACTTGTGCTGTTTTGTTATTACCAGGCAGCTTTAAATGCACTAAAGGAGTATTCATGCCTGCTCTGGGACCTCAATGCTGCTGTTATTTACAAAATGACTTGGTGGGTGTCAGTCCAGCTGCTCTGCACTGAACTGTCCAAACTGCAGTTCCAGGGCAGACACCTGAGTCCCAGCCACCAGGACATCACCAAGGCACAAGAAGGTTGCTCTGATCTCCTCTGTGTGAGGCTGAAGCCCACCCAGGAACTGAAAGCACTTGCTATCCTGTGAGCTTAAATCTTTTAGGATGATAACATTCTGAGCTCCAAACCTCACTGGGCTTTGGTAAGACTGGCAAGAATCTGGGAAAGATCTGGATTTGCATCACCACATTCCTGGTGTTCATATCAGAAAAGCAGAGTTATAAAGGGTTATACTAAGACAGAGACAGAAAAAGAAAAAAAATTATATACAGGAGTTTCTGTAAATGTTTTTACCAAAGGAGAAAATTATTTGTTTTAATCATGATGATGTCGGTAGTATTCCCTTATTTGGGCTACTCTTTTAAGCAGGAAATAAAAACCAAGAGAAAAGTGTTAACGTCCGCTCCATATGCCCAGTGGGAAATTTGTGATAGATCTTGCTCCTTCAAGATCCACAAATCTGATTTTTTTTGATTTCTTATCATAGTAGAGGCAGCCATTAAGGAGGAAATAGAACTTTCATACTAAGCCAATAAATATTGTTTGACAAAAGGACACACTTTAGTAGCCCCTTTGTGTACTCAAGAGCCTGTATAATTAGGTAGTTTGCCAGTTTTATGGAGCTCCATTAAAAACAATAAAATTGTGAAATAACCTCCTAGTAGTATGATTATAAATCAGAGTCCATCCTAGACATTGCATATTTCCCTTGGTGTAAGTTATATTCTTAAAATTAGTTTTGGTCAAGAAGGGTTATGATAAAGAAATACTTTCAAACTTGAATTAAGATACAATTCTTAATTTATATACCTCAATGTGTTCTTCTCTGTCCAGAAATTGGTTTAAATGTGGCAGGTGAATTGATCAGTAGGGTGATCTTTACTGAATTTGGTCAAATAATTAAATTCATGTACATCTACACCCATTTAAATGTAAGAGTTGCATTACTCTTTGCTGAGCACTCAGCTGGCATTCTAATTATGTTTGCAACATCTCTGTTACAACAATAGCAATGGGATTATTTTGTTATAAAACCCAACAAAAACAAACCCAATTAAAATATTAGTTAAAATGTTCCATGTAGGGAAATAAGAAAAGGCAATTCATAAGAAAAAAAAGCAGTAAATTTTTCTACAGGTCCAAATTTGTTCTAAGAACCAGCTAAATTCTACCTAGCTGTGAACTTTTGAAGTATCAGTTACTACTGCATTAATACCAAAGGATGGGCAGAAAGTTTCACCATTCCTAGGAAGGTGTATCCAAATGTGACCTTCAACAGCAATGAAAAAAGGTCCTGTTTGAAGGAAGCTGGGTTTGACCTCCTCCTTCCTTACTACCCTTTATAAACATGGAGCAGCAACACCCACAGTCAGCTTCAGCCAGGTTTAAGATACCATTTTCCTTACAACAGGGCTAGAGTTCACCAACTTAATCCAATACCTGCCATGCTGGGAGACTGCCTCCCAGAAACGGCTCTGGAAAATGTCACCTTATCAAGGTTGGCTTCAAAGAGATGTGTTGTCTGCTAGAGAAAGAGGGTTTGCTTAGGGGAGATGCTAAGGAACAGATCTTTGAAATGTAGTTTCAAGACTTTGCTGAAGCAGGTCCTGAGGCAGGAGATGACCTGCAGCTCTTTGACATACTGGTAAAGATAGGCTGGGTGACTTTCCTACAAAACCAAGGCTCCTTGATCTAGGTAGTCATGCCATCATTCAGGCTGGGCAGGAAGGCTACAGAGAGCTCTGAGTGAGTTAGCTTGGCTACCCAAAGAAGTATAGTCACATTAGCATGGTCTCCTGCTGGAGATGCACGTGCAAATACTTCCAGACAGTGTGGTCCTAAGCAAACCTTCCAGTGACTCCAGTCACACATCTGGGGTAGGAAAATGCATGGACCTCTATTAAACTTCTGCTGCTCCTGAGAACAGGAGAGGAAGAAATGTTGAGAAATGACAGAATGGAAGAAAAGTACTTACATTATGGTGTTGAGGGTTTTTTTTCCCTGCTTGCTTCTCTTTAGAACCTTAAAAAAAAAAAAAGATCATTAAAGCATTCACACTTTAAAACTTGGCTCAGATTAAGGTTACTAAAGTGAGACATGTCTCTGACTCTTCCTAGGGAAAGCAATTTAAACTTGGCGGAGCCGTCTGAGAAGTGCGTTTGTATCTGCTCAAACAGAAAGGTCGTCAGCTAACATTTTTAGAGTCTGTTGCTCTGGTTCAGCTGAGGCTATAATGTGAGCCTGCAACCCAGCCAAGTATGCTCTAGGCTGGCACTGTAGGGACAGAGCAAGGCTTTTCTGGCTGCTAGGATAATCAACAGAGAAGAAGTAGTCTCCTAGCTGGAGTTCTGGCAACATGGATTAGGAAAAATACAACATGTCTTGAATGCAGGGAAATAAAAACCACTGTGAGGTTTACAGGGCTACAAGGTGGGAAGAGACAGAAATGTCAGCTGCAAGAGCACAGGAGGAACAAGTAGGAGAGTTGTTAACAACAGCTAGGGCAGTAGTGGGGCAGGAGTGAGAAGAAATGGGAAGGAAAAGGTCATGATGTGAGAGGGCAATGCCCAGGTATCAAGAGACAATGCTGACACTGTGCTGAGTGATTCACCCAGCAGCTCTCAGTGTCAGGAAATCTTTTGACATATTTTGCAAGGAAACAGAGACAATTGTGACTCAGAATCAGCCCATGGTAGCTTTTCCTTAGGGAAAAAAAAAGGCTTCTAAGTCCTCTGATTATTTTAATGTAAGCACAAACTCAGGATCTGACCTGGCCACTTCAAATTTTGTTCCTCTCTATGTGTATGTACTGCCTTGAGTGCCATGAGATCACAGAGGTTCAGTATGCTGGCTGAATATAATCTGACCAAGATTTAATGTTGAATAAGGATAGATTACCAATTATCTGTCTTCCTTTGGTCATTTCTCAGGCCCACAGGAGCAATTTATGGAAAATAATGACACTTGATCTGGTAAGTGCAGTCGTAAGAGCACAGATCTATGCATCCCTGGATTTTGTGCCAGTTTTTATGTAGACGCATCCTCCTGTTCTGCTCATGATCTCAACCTCTGTGAACTCTTAAAACTCTGCTCCAGTGGAGCAGGGAACTTTTTGAAGTGCACAGCATAGTGTCTGATTAAGTTACTCTGGCATGTCTTTCACACTTTTGGCAGACTCCCACAGTTTAGCAATAGGAACAAAGTGATCTGTTTTCATAAATATCAAGTGATTATTTCTGAAGAAGAAAAGAGGGAGATACTTTTGGCTGGCCAAGGCTTTGACACACTATTGCTTAGATAAAACAACAAATATTCTCATAACCTCTAAGTGCTGTTGCCCTTTAGATACTATCAAATAGTAGAGGTAATCATGAAGCACTGTGAGATCTGCACATTTGTCATCAGCACAATCCATCTAGTCAAGTTGAACTTTAATCCCCAAACAAGTCGTCCTTTCCTCTAATCCCCATGAAAGTACAAATCTGGACCAAGTTTAATTAGGGTTTCCACTGCGATAGCTGGCCTGGTGCTGAGTCCATCAGAGCCTCTCTCTGACTAAAATAGCACCATGTTCCCATTCCCAGGCAGTTCCTGGCCACATACAGTCCTCAAATTTTCTTCTCTTTCCTGATGGACATGTGTCTAGTCTGTCCTTAACAATTGCTGCTTATTGAGATTCCTAGTATGTTCCAATGCCTCACTGTCTTTCCCTAATATCTAAGCTGCATTTTCTATACATCTGTTCAGGCCTGTTGCTTCTTACTGCTTCTACTGTGTTCCCAGTAGACAAGGAGAATGCTTGACTCCTTTCTTCTTTGCAGGAGCTTTTTATACAGTTGCAGTTCGTTATGATGTCTTCCACTGGTTTTCTCTTAGTTATTTTAAAGAGCCTTGAGTCCTTCAGTCTTTCCTCACATCACACTTCCTAGACCACAGCTGTTTTTCTTTGGGTTGCTTCCACTTTGTCTTTTATAGAGAGCTGGACAGAGCATCATTTAAGCTCCTACTAGCTCCATGCAAAGGGGAAAGATTACCTCAGGTGTCTCCAACAACACACTTTAACATTTGCCTTTTTCACAAAAGCCTGACCCATTGGCTCATGCTCACTTTGCCACCTACCACCATTCCCTCTCCTATCCAGCCCTTTTTTCAGCCTGTCTTTTACATTTGGTCTTAATTAAGTGTAGCATTTTGCCATTGTCTTTACTGAATTAAATCAACTGTTTTAAAACTATCAAACAAGTATTTCAAGACAATTCTAAACTCTGGTTTTCGTTCTTGGTGTGCTCAGCATCTCTCAAAGCTGCATCAGCCACAAACATTGCAAATATTTTTTCCCCAGAAGCATGATATTAATGAAAAAACTCCTGAGTAGTAGCAGAAGAGTTTTTTGCAGAACCTCCCTCAAAAGATCTTTTTAGTTTGATAGTAAACAATTGTGAACTATTCCTTGATATAATTTTTCAATCAGTTTTGCAGCCACTTAACATCCTCTAAACCAGGAAACTCCAAGTTACTTATAAGGTTGACATGTGAGACAGTGTAAAAAATCTAAGGTCGAGACACAGGACATCATCTGCTCCTACATTCTTCTCTTATAATATATCCAATTTATGTCAATTCCTTCACTCAACAAACTTACCTCATGAAAATAGTGTTGCATATGGAAATGAGTCTTGTCCCCTGCTGTTACAGACCCACAGGACTCTGAGTCAAAGAGGCTGTGACAGGTATTGCTGCTCAGACAAGAGGCTGATCAGGCTGCACATTCTGCACTCCCCTGACTTGGCTGTGTAATGTCTGAGGGCAAACTGTGAATTTGTAGGGGATGGTACTGATTTCAGCAGGGGTCTGTACAGGGGACATATTCCCTTTGCTCTGTTAGCTCCACTTCGCCTTCTTTGGCTATGAAAGAGAAAAGTACTTTTTTAAAAAAATCTCTATCTTTCTGATGAATATGCCAAATTTGACAAGGGATAGTGAGAAAGATATTAATATCTGGTTCATCTGGCTCTTGTTTCAGTTGCCTTTGCTTAAGGGCAGTAAATCAATTCTTCTCTTTGTTTAGTTCAGCTCTCATTCTAATCTCCTTTCCACAATACAAACGAAAAAGAAAAAGCGACTGGGTTATAGCAAATGAAAATAAAATAATATTTAAATTAAGAATATTTTGAGCCTATTTGGCTTATACCAAAATAGAAACATGGAAGAAACAAATATGCCAATATAAATGTATACTGAGTGTAATTTGCTGATGAATTGTGACTTGCTGAGCGAGGCAGCTTGACAGTGCACCAAACCCAGCAGTTCTGTTCTTAGTGTGCCTTTAGAAAATGCATAATAATTAAAATACAGTGTTTTGACGCTGTATCTGCGAAACCAGTATGATGCTTTTCATTTTTGAGTGCCTTTTTACCAGAAGAATTCTCCTTTGTTGGTTCTGTCTGGATGCTGGTAGTCACTGGGAGATACCAGATTTTCTAGTGACATTTTCAGAAATAATGGAAGAATACCAAGAGGAGTAATGAAGTAATTTATAAACAAAATTGCAAAACACTTTTGAAACCTGGACACTGTTGCAGTGAATTTAAAAGAGGAAAAAATTTTGCCTTGGAGTCATGCCTACACAATTATTTTCTAATTAAAACCAAATACCCTTTTTAAGGTCTTATTCTTTTCCCTTTTCTTAATTTGTTTTCCAACCACTTATATTTTATTAAATAGAGCACATCTAATAATATCTGTATGCAATGTGAAGAGGACTAAGCTTTATCTATAAACTGGATTTATCCTTCTTACTTTGCTAAATGCACAGCATGCTAGCAATTTATATCAATCAATGAGGCATTACTGACTAGTTCTAGCTGGTCACAATGACTACTTCAGGCATTTATAATGTTGGAACTGAGTACTACATAGCTCAGATTCCTTAAATTTATCCAAGGTTAAATGCATCATGTTTTTTTTTTCCTTCAATGATTGATAGTGATACAGAAGCACCATTTTTTAGCATTTCCCATGAGATACACATGCTTTTGAAATTTTTTTTTTTCCTATAACTCCCCTTCATTCAAAGGCAGTTGTAAGAAACTATGTTTTTCTGACCTGTCGCCAAGGTTTCAACCTGAAGTCTGTTTTTAGCTCTGTGGCCACAAGTCAAGTGCAGTTGCTGATTCCTTTGACTGTTCTGCAAGTGCTGTCATCCATGGTGTCAGCCTTCCTGGCACAGCAAGTACCACTCTGGAGCTTTACTCATAAATGCTGGTGTTAAGCAACTGCTAATCTATTCTAAGGAGTTTATCATCTTTGAGATGCTCAGTTTGTATAAAATGTTAGATGAGTCATGAGACATTATGAAACCCTGAAGGTAACACGCTGGATTAGAGCAGAGGCCCTTCTCAGTCAGCACTCTGTCTTGGCAGAAGCCAGAGCCAGATCATTCCAAACAAAATGCAGTAAATGGTGGTCAGTTGTCCTCAGCAGCTGCTACCTTCTGCCTCTCTTCACTGGAATATAATTTATCCCCTGAAATATAAGAATTACTATTAATTCCAAATCTTTGTGTTTTCTTTGTAAAAGAATCTGCCTTGTCTGTAATTTCTGATTATCCTCCCTCTCCCAGTCCTACCCAGCTCTTTACTTCAGAGTTTTTTTCTATATTACATTTAATAGAAATCTCATTGCATTCAAACTAACTTCCCTTCAGTATCAGGACAACTGTTGGTCACAGCTATTCAGCTCTCCCAAATAAATTACTTTCTAGTATTGTGTGTTATTTCTTATCTGAAATAAGTTTATTCTTATTAATCTTCACTACAAGTTCAGCAGTCCCCATGGTCCAGTATAGCAGTCACTTACAAGTCTCTTCTCATTTTTCTACTGAATCCTACTGTGTTTCTGATGCCTTTGCATTAAATCAGTGCTGCCCAGACTTTCTCTTTCCCACTGCCTTGCTTCTCAAGAACTCCTTGAAACCCAGTGATGATGCCATGTGTCTCAGGGCTTCCTCAGTCCTTCTCCTATCCCTTGATCAGACATGTGCCTCTATCTCTTGCCCAAGAAAGATGAGTCTGCTCCTGCCAGAAGTCTTCATCAGCCCTGGACCTGACACTAAGAGACCACAAAGAAAGACTGTCCCTACAATAACAGGCTTCAGGTTCAATTCATCTTGGAAATGAACCACAAACATCCCAAGGATAGTAGATTGATGAAATTTTTTTAGATATACTCCTCAGAAATTAACCAGATATGACAGGTTAAGTATTGTTTGATACAGCTGAATCAAAAGATTTTAAATCATATATCTATCTTTCTTATTCCTTAAATTATAGCCATCAAAATTTGTCCAAAGACCTTTGGAGGAACATGGAAGTAGGGTATTTTGCATGTGGAAAAATATTGCTGGCTTTGAAAAGAGAGTTCATTCCAACTTTGTTTTTGTCATCACTAGATAGATAAATCTGCATGATTAAAACAAAAAAGATTGTTCTCTTGCTCCCCTCACTGACTCTATTCAATTATTTAAGCTCTGTTAAGATGAGCTTACAAACTGGGCCACAGTCCAGGAAGTGATTACAGTTACCTGTAGATAGCATGATGAAGGAGGGTTAAAATGCCTAATTTCACTTTTGGAAGTGTTTTTGAGTATTTTCTTTTATTTTCCCTTTAAACTGATAGCAAATTAGCCTGCTGCTTGGAACTGAAAATTTACCCATCACATTTGTTTTAACCCAGTCTGGGATAACTGAAAATTTTTAATTGGCCACAGGAAAATTAGGTGCCAGATTGTGTCCTGGTGTGGACTTGACAGTTTTCTCCTATAAATATCCAATGAGAATTATTGTAACACAACTCAAAACCAGTAAAAGTGCATTTAACCTACAAATAAACTACAGAATGGGGCTCAGAAAGTATGTGCAGATTAATCAGCAGCAGATGTCTTTGGGACATCTAATTTGGCATCCATAACTCTCCAGAATAATTAGAAGCTTTGTGTAAGGCACCACAGCCACCCCAAGCAGAAGTCCATCCTGTTTGTGAACAACTTGAGCCTTGGTCCAAGCGGTCAGGTATGCCAAGGGTGCCAGCAGCTCTCTAGTAATGTGATTCCAGTGACAACCTATGGTGTTAATTGTTGGTGCAAAGAGAACTGGTCTGTGTAATCTCCCCAGGTCTGGACACCAATCTTGTCAATCTGTGCCCAAGAAAGATTGAAAGTAAATCCATGGTTTGATAGCAGGCCAATCCTTTCATGTCTGACTGGTCTGTAGTTAGTGTAACACAAATCACAAGGTTTTTCTTATCACCTGAGATACAGGTATTTGTACAAATAAGAAAATGAAAACAGTCCCATAAGGAAGGAGATGCAGTAGAGTCTAGAGAGCTGTCCTCTACTTAGAGAGGTCTTTGAGAAGGTACCAGTAGAGTGGTGAGAACTGCAGAGCTCAGCAAGGAGTTTTCAGGGAGTGAGAAAAGGGGCTGCAACACGGGCCCTCGATGGAGCAGGGCCCATCATTATCTCACCTACCGCATGAGCCCTGCAGCAACTGCACAGCCTCACCTGTCTGTGTTTTCCAGGGTCAGCTTAGTGCACACATGAGCTGGGAGCTCCCTGGGGGCATCACCCTCATGGGAGGGCCTGGCTGCCCGCCCTGACCTGAGCCACCAGCTCTCTCCACCTTTTGTGCCTCTGGGTGGGACAAGCAAGGAGCCAGAGTACATGGAGCCCAGGCTGTGGGCAGTGCTTCTCGGGCACTGTTTCCCACCTTGGTTCATCCTCACCAGGCAGTCAGGGCAGGGCCTGCCCCCCACAGTCCAAGGAGAACTAAAATGTCCCTGCAAGGACTCAGAGCATTCCTGGTCAGGAGAAGTCCATAAGTCTCTCCTGGAAGCTGGCCAGGGTCACAGGGGATGGGCCAGGGCATTCAGACCGTGCCCCAGCATGAGTAGGACAAAGCTGGGTTATGGCCAGCACCTGCTTTCAAGGAGAAAAGCACCACATCAGCCCTGCCCATCTTGCAATCCTTCTACTTCCTAGCCCTTTGTTCATCCTGGTTAGACCCAGAAACAGGCCTGGTGGCAGAGGCATGGATGGGCAGACACAGCAGGAGGCTGTGGAGGGAACCAGGTGTCCTCCATTCTGGGCATCCTTGGCCCAGCTGCCCCAGGTGTGAAACACCTTGAGCTTCCAGATGTATAAATGAGCTGTTACTGTCTGAAACACTGCAACTAGGGCTTGGAGAGGAGAAGACACAGCAGGAGCATAAACATCTCTGACTGACAAGCTATTGGAGGACTGACAATCTACTCTTATGGTAACATTTGTGAAAGATTTCCACCTTCTGTGGAAAGAAGATCAAACCTATACTTTCCCTGGGTTTAGGTAAGAGTCTCCAGTGTTTTCAAGAAGCTGGGCTAATACCTCTAAGATGAAATTTGATGCAATGTCAAATGATTTTCTCTTCAAAACCTGGGGTTTTTTTGGAAAATAAATGATGGGGAAGAAAATGAATAATGCATTATTCATTCATTTAAAAAGAAGCTGTTGGCAATGGTTTAGTCAGATGCAGTGCCTTTGGCTGGTAAAGATAATAAAGGAGTAATGAATTAGTCATCAATACTGCACCGAAAGTAAAAGGTCAAATTTGTCATTGGACTAAAACCAAAAGACTGGATTTGTTCTGTTATTCTAAAATGGTGGTCTTCAGGCCCCCTTTGATTTTCACACTGCAAAATAGTTCCAGCAGAGCTGCAGACTCTTCTATGGAATATTTAAAACTATTAAATGCCCCTGCTTTATCTCTGTTGCTTTTTCAAATCTCATCAGGAATAGTTTGTGCACCCTCAACTAGCCATGTAGTACAATCTCATACAGAGAATTGAATGTGGTCTCTGGTTTAACAGACCTACCAAGATTTCCTTGGAGAATTTGTTCCACAGCAAAGATTCTTGGATGAAATTCTGACTTGGATTGTCCAAACTGCTATGAGGCAGGATTACAGTGATGCCAGGATTTTACTACCTCAACAACTAAACAAAGCTGGTGCCTCCTGGCTCCCCTGCCATTGTACTTTTACTTTGCATGCAGATTTTTTCTGTCCTGTGTGCACTCCATGGCAGAGAGGTTTGTGGCCTCCTGTTACTGCAGGATAAGTCACCTTTCAAGGGCCTATAACCTCTACAGCAACAGCAGCACCAGGAAGCAGCACAGAAACAATCAGTTTGTCTGGGACCTGAGAACCTTCTGTTTGCATCAGCTGTAAAAACTCAGAGACTCTTAAACCTGACTGGTTTTGGCAAAGGATAAAGCACTGCCAGTCCTACTTGAATCTACTGTATACATTCACCTCCTAAATAATTTTGTGTGGTTTGCATCATTCCCTCTTCTATACAATTTGCTTTCTTCAAGCCTGCATTTGAAATTTTCACACTTTTTTTCATAACTGTTCAGGACAAATTTGTCTTGTCAATATGACTTCAACAGCAGATCAGAATGCTAAAGCTGGCCTTGCTTACTCATAATTCTAGCATCACATTCCTAAAGGGCAAGATCAGTAATTATTGGTAACATTACTCCAAAGAGCATTCCTTCCCATTCTGTAACAAATATGACAAATGTGATATCACTATCTGAAGAACATTTTCCATACCTCTTACGTTTCTCTTTCTTTAAAAGTATTTAGCACTTCTGCATCACAGCTGCCTTAATTGCTGGAAATCTGTCTTGCCTTGCTTTGGAAAGCAGTGAATTAACATGCTGCTGCTTGTACTCTGCTTACTCACTTCCAGACATGGAATGATTTAATCTAGATTTATAATATTGTGAGATTTTATGCCTCAGCTTGCTTTAGTTGACACTTGCAACATGGGATGTGAATTACTTATCAGCAATGCTTATATACTGGTATGATGAGCACCATCCAAAGCCCAAGAGGGCAAAAGAAAGAAATTCAGAGTGTATATTTTTCCACTTGCAGAACTTAAGTGGCCAGGTAAGAAAACACATACTAAAAATTAATATAACTTCTTCGTTTCACTCTCCAAGGGATGATATGGATTGCCCAAAGTGTCAACAGGGATACTCCCACCTGAAGCGAACATACATATAAATTAAAACTATACAAGCACCAATTATTTGCTGACACAGATGTTAATGCTACTGTGAGCACAGCTGCTGCCTAAGAAAGCCCAGTTGCTGTAGCTGCATGGAAATCTTGGTGTTTGTCATATTAAACTTATGGCTGTAGCTCTTCTTATTTTAAACAAAAGCTTGAAAGCATGGAGGGGAGGCAGGGACTGGAGGTAAAGCAGCTCCCCAGGCAGGGAAAAACAGTTCTCTGCCCCTACATTGAAGTGTCCAAGCAGAGCAGGACAGAGCTGTTGTGTGTTAGAGATGCAAGGGGTCTCTTTCTGAGTGAAGTGGGAGAGGCTGGGGCAGGAGATTACATTTTGGGCTGTATACTGCAGGGGATGAGAGAGCCAGGGGGTCTCAACACTGCCCTCAAGCCCATCTGCCACCATGAGTTAAAGCCCTCAGGGATCAGGAATGTCTTCTCCATAACAAAGCTCCTCCCGACGTTCGATGCTCATGGCATAGTAATCGTTGTTTGGAGAATCAGTATTGCAGTTGGTGCTGCCCTTCACAAACATCAGTGATGTCTGAACATCATGTCCCCATGTCCCTCCACAGCAACCAATCTTCCCTTGGCCCACTGGAGCATTAAATCAAGGCTTGAAATGAAAATGGAGTTTGTGGGCACGAATTCCTCATTTTCACTCAAAAGCGTAGAGAAAGGTACAGAGACATTTTGAAAGCATCAGTGAATCTGGATGAGCTTTCTAACTTCCCACCTGCAGGACCAGAAAAAGATGTGTATCTGTAGGATTTAATGTTCCAAATAAATTGCTGATCTTATATTGTTGCAGCTCTTTTCAAATTTTTTGTCTTTATTGACCTATTTTCTACTTTGTGCTTTGTTCAAGTTTTTTCCCTACAGCAGAGAAATTGCAAATACAATGTTATCATGAGCAATGTGCTGACTTTTTTTTCTTATCTACCTTAGGACATTTATTTACCCTTTCTTCACTAGAGGCAGACCTTTCCCACTGCAATTGCTTTTCTTTGGCATGTTATTCTGTATCTATAATGGCTTCCTCCAGGGGTACTACCTGATTTACTGCGCTGAATACCCAAACGATTGGTGCACCGACATCCGATTTACATCAGGTAATTACAGCTGCAGGATTCCCAAGATCTAATCTCCAAGCAATTTGTAAGCATTTTGAATTATGTCCTAATCTTCAGTGAACATGTGAGTCAAATCTGTTGTGATGGAAATCAGCATAAGACCTGCTTGCCGGCCCAGATAAAACAAATGTGCAGTAACTTTTTTTTTCCTGTTAGGCAGCCACCTTTGAAGGTATATCATGTTATGTGTTAGTCTCAAATCATGAGCCTTGTTTTACTGACAGCACTCCAGAGCCTCCTGCTGCAGTGGGCCACGGAGATGCAATCTCAGGCCCCAGGTGCATGGGGCTGTGCCCTTGCTCAGCCAGAAGCGTGCACCCAGCAGTGGCTGTGTGCGAGCGCAAGCTGTGGCTTTCTCTTCCCTGCCAGGCAGCTTTGCACTCCATGCAGCTATTCTGAGTGAGAGAGAAAAGCAGGGCAAAACCCCAGCATGAATGAAGCTCTGGGGACAAAGAGCTCTTTTTTCTCATGTAAGGCACAGGGGAAGATTAGAGATCACGCACAGTCTGGTTGTATGTTAATACGATTCCTTTCTATTCTGTAACTTAATAGCCTAACTGAATTTCACCCTGCAAAATCCCTCAGAGAATAACTGAACAAGAGCAGTTGGATGGCATTACAGATTTGGTACTGCACAGAGAGTGGTTTTAAATGTAAACATAGAAATGAGGATTAACATGGATGTCTGAGGAAACGTTTCGGATACAATAAGTACAAACTAACCAAGGTACTCGCAATACCCTGTTTCAGACCATGGATACAAGTCCAGTCTTTTCAGACAGCATCACATACTAAAAATTCTGGACATTGTTTAGTAAGACCTCACATATCCAACAAAGAAAACACCATATAACTTCATTTTCATGATAAATAATATATATATATGTTTAATGTTAAAAAAAAAAAGAAAAAAGAAAATCAGCATTAGCAGTACTTGAAATATTAAGGAAAAAAAACCCCCAGTATATTCTTCCTCTGCAGACTCTTACCAACTTTCTGTTGCTACTGGAAATGTTGAGGTTTTATCAGCATTAAATCTTTTATTTAACATTGTATTGCACACACTATTTCTTTTCTTGCTTTCCCATCATTGTCAGAGGTGGTTTTCTCAGTGTCCAACGTGTCACAAAATGAACGGCATATCATCTGCAGACTTTCTCAATCAAATGCCTCTGGTTTTTCAGTTAAATGGAATCTGGTCAATGGATCACTCAGGCCAGATAATGTCAGCATCCTTCAGCAAGTACCTACTTTCCATCCATGCCCAAAGCTCTGTCCAGGCAGCCTCACTGCCAGTGGACTGAGAGGTGCTGGGATGTAGGTTCCTTTCCCAGCTCCAGTGATGTGCTGGATAACTCTGTGTCTCTGTGCTCCCTATTCCTCAGCAGTAAAAGGAGGGTATTGGTACTCCTCTACAGCTCAGTGCTTACTTTGTGCACAGCTGTGGCTGGCTGTCATCAGCTGTGGTGGCCATGGGGTACTTTGTGTCCCCATCAGTATTCAATAAATGACTATGGTCACCTGGAAGTTCAGCTGAAAGTGCTCTGGTGTCACCAGACACCTGTGCTTCTCCTGTTCAGTAGCCTTCTTGGCAGCAATGCATCTTTTGACTTGAAAAAGAATCCACCCACCTCAAATTATGACCCCTATCTGTCTGCTGCAAAGATAAACCTCACACATGAGCTTGAGCAGGGATATCTGGACAGAGCTGTCTTTCTAATCCATTTCCTGTTGGTTTCTTAGGCCTCCTCTTATTTCTGCTGGGAATGGGAATCAACATTCACAGTGATCTCCTGCTGCGCCAGCTGAGGAAACCCGGGGAAGTCACGTACAAGATTCCTCAAGGTACATTCTTATCTCCCCTTCCTTGAAGGAAGTAGGGCAGCAGAATAAATAATGTTTTCTGACTGAATTCACAGGAGAGTGACAGTAATGGCAGAGAAGCTGGTCTTGCACAGCTTCTCAGTACCTCTTGCACAGGGATTTGCTTCAGGTGCCCCCCAAAGCTGCAGGGACTGGTGTGAGCTGGCTGCAGGCAGTCCAAGGAAAGCAGCAAGAGTATCTGGAAAACACAGACTGTGAGGAGAGATTTAGGAAATTGGCTGGTAATTCTGAGAAGATTGAAGTGGACACAGGATTTTAACTTTGCAAAAGGCAGCTGCAAAGAAGGAAATAGTCTTCTCCATGCCCAGAAAGAAGTAGTAGTGGACTTCTTACTGTGCAAAAGGTGGATTCAAACTTCAGGGGAAAATAATAACACCAAGGATGCAAGGTGCTGAATTGCCTTTCCAGGAAATGTCTAGCTCTGTAGAGCAATATGGATAGGAATCCAAGAATTTCTTGGGCTTGGTATTGACTCCTTCTGCTGGCTTCCTATGGATGGTGACATGTCTCTCCCAGAGTTTCTCGCCTCCAATATTTACCGGCCTCTTGTAAATGTTGCAAAATCTGAGATCCAGATATTGCATTCCCCACAGGCAGTGAAGTTGCAAAATATTTTTAGGACATGAAAAGGATTGACTAATGCTAATTCTTGTAATTTAAATCTAATAATGGCCTTTTTTAAGTTATTTTCCAAATGAAAATAAATGGTTGTGAAAGTGCTGGAAACCTCTGAGTCAGAATCCCCATTGATTCTTGTGTTTACACATGAATTTCAAACAAGATCCCCCTTTGGCATGGTTCCACTGGCTTCAGGGAAGTGCATTTAGGTTGCTGCTATGGGCTGAATAAGAAAGGGTATATATTCTGCTGCTGACTTCATGTGAAAGAACCTTCCATGTACAGGAGATGACTGTAAAAATTAAATATTTTGTCTGTTGCTGCAGGAGGACTGTTTACCTACGTTTCTGGAGCCAACTACTTTGGAGAAATTGTGGAATGGTTTGGTTTTGCCATTGCAACCTGGTCCCTACCAGCCTTCGCCTTTGCCTTTTTCACTCTCTGCTGCATTGGTCCACGTGCTTATCACCATCACAGGTATCAAACTGTTCCTTGCCATATGCTGCTACTTCCCCTTGGAATGCAGTTTGCAAAATGCCAGGGAGGAGCAGAGCCAGGAACTGGGATAAAACTGAAATCTGAAGCCATGTACAGGGGGTGTATTGGCTTATTTGTGTAAGGCAGGCAGGCAGCTGGTGCCCCTGGCCTGACAGTCATTTATTGTGACCTGAGCTGCATCACTGCTTCCACCTTGCTAAAGCCTCTCTTTACTGAGCCTCATTAAAGTGAGCCTTTCCTAAGGTTTCCCTTGCAACCTCTGCAGTCCTTTGGAACAGATATGTTCTGAATTCCTAAAATTTCTACTTTAGGCCTGTTAGAACCTTAACAATATTATCAGTTAATTAAATAACCGGGTGTAAATAGTTTTGGAACTGCTTTTTTGCAGAGTAACACACTAAGAAAACAAAGAAAGGCAGCTTGGAGCAGTTTTAAGGTTCCTCAGCTGATCTGTGTTGAAACTGTGAAGTTCCCCTCCATATAGGCAGGTTCACTGTCTTGCTTATTTTCTTTCAGGTATTACCTCAAGACATTTACGGACTATCCAAAATCAAGGAAAGCCTTGATTCCTTTTGTTTTTTAATGACTGAAATATGGACTCTTTGTTTTGTTTTTATAGGATTTTTTTTTCCAATTCCTAGTTTTAATGCTAGGTCTGACTATAATTAATTGTATAAATGATATCCCAGGATTGTAACAGACAAGAAGGTAATTTGGAATGGAAGTTCTTGTTTTAATTAGAGGGGAAATTGCAGATAGTTGTGGGCAAAAGGACTCCCCAACAAACATATTTGCTTCTCAGTGCAGTTCTATCTGTGGAAAACAAATATATACCTGCATTGACATCAGAGAAAAAACATTGGCTAAATATTGTTGCAGAAAAGTAAAAAGTAAGCCCATTACTTTGGAGAAAGTCTTCAGCAGCCACTCCAATTTATAGCACTCCTGCAACTGCCCCTCTTGCCCCCACGCTGCAGCACTCGTGCCCTCGCTCTGCTGGCAGTGCCCTGGGTGTTGCCACACTTTAAACCAGACAGGGGGGTCTCATTTGCCCCAAAAAAATTACTCAGCCCATTATTTTTCATCTAAAAGCCATCTTAGCTCCCAGAAACACAAAGTAACAGGAGGGAGCTTGTGCTGGCACAAGGCTGGGAGCAGTGTGCCATGGCACAGAGGTGAGGTACATGGAGATGGAAGCTGGCACTCACAAGCACAATGTCTGTGTTCCTTTCTTAAGCATTACTTCCCTCACTGTCAGATGATTAATCTTCAGCCATCAGGGTTTGTTTTTTAAATGTACTTTGTTATATCAATTGCAGCTCCATTAGCATTTCTTTTCTCTTGCAAATCCAGATCTTTTTTTCAGAATAAAAATTTTTCCACTTGGTTGTTGTTCATAAAAAGATTTGAAATGGTGATGTATGACAAAAATTACAACAAATAAAGAGCTCTGTGTTGAAGAAAATGTTCTCTGACACTGGAAGTACATTTTGTCTACAGAGAATATTTTCAGATACTCTTATTAGGAAATGATGCAGAGATATTATTGAAGTTTTACAATCAGACAGAATGCCTCTTCCTAATTTCAGGATAGTTAGGAATTTTCCAAAAAATGTCATTAATCCCAATAGGAAGAGATGTCCCCTTGGATGCTGATAGTTTTGGTTACCCTTTAGAGCATAAAATCCTGCTAAGAATTATGCTGAGCAGCTGGCAAGAAAAAGATCAGACTGCACACATGAAACATACTACCTACTGTTGGAGTGACCTGATTGATTGTATGCAATTTCCTCCAAAACACAATAAAATTTATGTGAAACACAGAGCTGTGTTAGCCTATCATTTCCTGTTTGCAGAAACAAATCTCTGTGATGTTGCTTACCAAGTTCTGCTCACAGCAGCTTCCTCCTTCTGAACAAACCCTCCCTTCTTTGCTCATATTATAAATCTTCTTCACTACCAGAGCAGAGCAGCCAGCTGGGGTTGGCTCCCACTGGACAGTCCCTCTACAGCCCAGAGGAGAGCCCTGTGTGGGCAAAGGTAAGAGAGGGAGAAAATAAGATGCAAGCAAAATTGTTGTTGCATGGGATGAGAATTTCTATATTAGCACCACAAAGGTGTTTTCCTTTGGTTACCATATTTAAAGCAAGGCTGGAGGCAATGAGGATACCAGGTTGGAGATTTGACCCCTTCTCCAGGGAGTGGATGCTGAGTATGAGCAGCAGCCGTGCTCCCCAGAGCTCCTTCCCTCAACATATCCTCCTTGATGATCCCTCCTTGCAATTTTCCCCTCCAAAGCCTCACAAGTGGTGAGAGAGCCAACAGTCCATGAGTGCCAGTGTTCCTAGCTGCTGTCTGCTCCATCTATTTCTGAGCCAGGGGAGAGCAGGGACCATGCCCTGCCTCACCCTTTTGACCAGAACAGGACTTGTGCAGACTTCTCTGTCCCTCCTACCCACCCCTCACTGTGGTATTTTTGGGGTCCCCAGCATGAAGGAGGAATTGAGAATCTGACTCCATGTTCTTAGAAGGCTAATTTATTGTTTTATGTATTTATATTATATAATATAAAAGAATACTATGCTAAAACTATACTAAAGAATAGAGAAAGGATACAGACAGAAGGTTACAAAGAATGATGATGAAAACTTGTGACTACTTCCAGAGACCTGACACAGCTGGATGGTGATTGGTCATTAAGTCAAAACAATTTACATGAAACCAATGAAACAGTCACCTGTTGGATAAACAATCCCCAACCACATTCCAAAGCAGCAAAACAAGAGAAGTGAATCAGATAATATTGTTTTCATTTTTCTCTGAGGCTTCTCAGCTTCCCAGGAGAAGAAATCCTGGAGAAGGGATTTTTCAGAAAATATGACAGTGACAGCTCACATCCGAACAGGACTATTTCCTGCATTTATTTTGTCTTGCTTAATATGTGCGCCAGGTAGCCTGTTATTGCCACTGTCAGTCCCAGATACCAGTGCATGGAGCTGGGAGAACTGGTGCTGGTCCAAGGAAGGAGATGCCTGCCTGCAGGCTGGAGAGCCCTACAGCCTGGCACAATGCACTTGCTGGGCACAGGGTGCCTCCAGGTGATGGACATCTTGCAGGAGTATCTCCATCCTCTCTGTCATGGGCCTTGGACATGTTGGTTGCAGGCAGGAAAGGAGCATGTTTTCCTTCTGCCCCATCCCGTGGCATTTTTGGACAGCAGGAGCAAGATACATATGCTTTAGACCCCCTACAAGCAATGATTGCAGTTAATTGTCATGGAGAGGTGGCACAGGCTCTCCCTATATGGAGATCCTCCGTGGGAGTGCACCAGGGCAGCATAACTCCTGAGAAATTCCTTTCATCATCCCTTACTTTTATAAGGAAAAATATATCCCCATGTCTGTGGGAGAAAAAAATGCAGCAGACATTTCCATATCCTTCTGCTCAAGCCTCTGGGAAGTTATGTACACATATGATTTCAGAGCTGACTGTAGAATATTTTGCAAAGCAGCACTTCCCTGACTTTCTTTGCAATGTCCTTTTGTTCTGCCAAAACCCAACAGATGTGTCCTCTGCTGGTGAGCATTTTAAAGAATTGCTCGTTCCTTTTCTCCCTCTTTTGCAATACTGTTTTTCTGTTTGGTTTCCTTCCATCATTCACATCATAAACTTCATTAATCTTCGAGGAACATTTATGTTTGGGTGCTGTTCACCAGGAAAGAGCCTCTCTCAGAACAGCTCTTAGTGCTGCTGCTCTGACAGAAAGAGTTCTCTTACATAGAGCTGATACCCAGCCTTCATCCCTGCCATCAGTCTGCTGGGAAAATGAATCCTTTCTTCCCAGGTCTCTTGTTAATTTAATTATTTTTGTACTGTTCAAGTGGTTTTCTTTAAAAGCTGACTTCCTGCAAACATGCACTATACTGCTGTGGAAATACACAAATGGTTTAGTCATACATCTGACAGTTTCTGCTGCACGACGTGTTTTCTGCACCTAAGAGATCAGACAGACCACTTATGAACTCCAGAATTTAGATATCTAATCTATTCTGACAACCAAACCCAGAATTAAATGCTGTTCACTGGGAGGCAAAGTGGAGAACAATGGCACTTGCCAGCCCTCATTCCCATCTCAGTGTGCCACACACACTTCAGCCTTTGCCTGGCTTTAGTCCATGCTTCAGATAAGAGGTCACTCAAGACAACAGAATTTACTTCCAGGCATTGTAGGGCACTCAGTTGTTGTTTTGAAGTACATATTTGGTTGCAATTGTTGTTTTGAGGAACATATTTTATGTAATATATTTACATAAAAGGCAAAGCCCCCCCAGTTTTGGCCCCTGAGTGACTGTCTTTCAGACAAGCACTCATTTGAGAGCTGCACTCCTGCTCCCAGTGCTCTCCTGGAATAGAGCTTCTTTGCTTGGACAGAGGCTCTGAACATGTCTGCAGAAATATCAAACCATAGTGTATCCTGCTATCACAACTACTGAGGAACTCTCCCTAGGTAGGCAGAACACTCTAATGGCTTAGGCTGACGAATATCAGCTTTGTAACTGTTGACTGTGTCACTGATTGACTGACAAATTCCACTGACAAATTCTGGGGCCTTTCCCTTTCCCTTTCCCTTTCCCTTTCCCTTTCCCTTTCCCTTTCCCTTTGCCTTTCCCTTTCCTTTTCCCTTTCCCTTTCCCTTTCCTTCCCCCTTATTGAACCCTATGATCATTTGCTGACAGCAGAGGTTTGTCTGCATGTATTTGATTTACTTGTCCAATTAACAAAAGCCTTTTTAATGCAGATCACCACAGAGTCTCCTTTAGGTCCAAGCATAGTTCTGGAAGCCTCATGTCCTCTCATCAGCCACCTCTGGGCTCTCCTGAAGCAGTCCAATTTCTCAGAGCAGGCATTGCTAGAGTGTCTCCTGTCAGACTCAGACACCGCTGTCCCTGTGTGAGTGACGTGATCCAGGAAACACAAACGTCCAATATCACTTCAGAGCCAGGGCCTACCAGCTCCTCATGAGTAGCACCATGCTCTGTGAGTGAAGCACTGACAGCCACTGACTGCTTGGGAACATGCCATTATTCACCTCAGAAAGGAGGTAGCAAGTTTGATCTCTGCAGGAGTAAAGTTGGGGTCAGACATCAAGAAGTGTCTAATAGCAACACCTGGAAATGTAAAGGAAGATAGGTGGATCTGGTTCTGGTCTATGCTATCACAAGTTACTGCTGCCTTTTCAAGAAACCTACCTTCAGTGTCCTGAGTCAAAAAGGTGAAAGAAAAAGACACAATTTTCAGAAGTTCATTATCACAGAATTACAGAATGGTTTGGGTTGGAAGAGACCTTAAAAATCATACAGTTCCAACCCCCTGGCCATGGGCAGGGACACCTTCTACTGGACCAGGTTGTTCCTGGTCTAACTTAATATGCAAAGTTAGTTCCTTTGCATATTAAGAGAGGAGACTGATCTTAACTGATTCAGTATTTGGAATAATCCCACCAGCATGCTTTTTCAGGTAGGTGTCGAGGTCTCCCCCTTCAGCAGAGTCAGTGGAGATGCTAGCTCCTCCAGTCAGTAATTTACAACACCCAGGCTGGAAGGCTACAATCCCAAATAGGAGATAAGGATGCTAGAAGTACACCCCAGTAAGCCCACATTCATCCATTTAATGGCATGAGCATGTGCCATATAATCAGGTGGGAAACAGCTGTGTCTGGGTCCAGCAGTCTTACTCCCAGAACTTGAGTTATCCTGCTTGAGCACCTCTCATCTCAGCTCCAGCATCACAGGCACCTGACAGGTTGCATTGCAGTTCACTTGCCTACTTTTGCTATGTAGATTACACACAATATTGTCTTGGCCATGCTTCCCTACCACACCAAATACACCGTGTCTGTTCAGGCTGAATATCCCCCTGCCCTGCAGAGTTGCTGCCATGAGGAAAGGTCCTTCACTGTGGGTATGTTGCATTTTTATGCTATGTGGTAAAAGAGGAGGTGGCTGCTGAGGGATTCATTTCAATGAGTTCACAGCAGTCTTGCCTGGGCCTGAAATCTGTGTGGGGTGAGTTTGTTCTGCCTGAGTGGGGAGAGGGGAAACAGCTCCATGAGCCCCCTGTGCCCCCATTCTGTGCCCACCAGACCTTAGGAGCTGGCCACGGGCTCCCTGTGTCCACAGGGCACTGGGTATCACACCTGTGAAGGGGAATTTAGCTTTCTGAAAACCTTGGGAGAGTCATCCTTGGCATCCCCCTCCTCATTTTTCTCTTCCTCAGTCCTCCCTAACAGAGGGCTGCCACACCTGGGGATGTTACAGCAGAGCAAAGCCCTCCTCACCCAGCACAGTCAGGCACATATGTGCAGCCCTGAGTGAATCTGTTTTCTGTCATGGAAACTCCTCAACTCCTCCATCTCCCCGGCAAGAGAGCAGCTCGCAGATGATTTGGAAATCACTCTCTGCCAAAATAGGATCTCTGCCATTTGACCAGAAAATCTGTGTTTCAGATCTCTGCAGGAACAGAAACCCTGTCCTTTCACCAATTAGAAACTTGGAAGGTATTCAAGTAGAGGAAACCAAGAAAATTATGTTCACAGTGGATGTTCTAGAGATGGGGAAAGCTGGCTCTGGCAGGCCTACAGGCAATTTTAAAATACCAGCAAATATCACTCTTGGGATAAAAAGCTGGAATTAAAATACATTTATATCAATGGAGTCCCCTGATCTAAATAATCTCTTCCCTCTGCTGGTAATTTATAACTGGTAGTAAACAGGAAAATGTGTATTTCAGCACTGAATGCATTCATCCTGCCTTCTGCACAGTGGGGTGAACGTTACCCTTGCACATCCTGGCAGGCTTCTATACACTGACAAATACCCCTGGGCATGATAACTGAGCTATGCCAGGCAGTCCTCTTACATGTGATACAA
This sequence comes from Agelaius phoeniceus, assembly GCF_051311805.1. NCBI lineage: Eukaryota > Metazoa > Chordata > Aves > Passeriformes > Icteridae > Agelaius > Agelaius phoeniceus. The sequence goes on from NC_135267.1 coordinate 82,763,133, forward strand.
CTTTGGCTTCACAGCCAGCAAACCAGAGCCTGAGCCCAAAGGGTTACCAAGCATATCTGCAGATAAAGTCATAAACAGAAAAATGGGGACTCACAAAGCTGAGCTGGACACCCTAGAGCTGTGCTGATAACACTGGGCTGAACTCAGGTTTGGCAACCAGCACTTTGAAGCATGTTGAACAGTGAAAATCTCCCTGACTTCATCAAGGATCTGGTTTCACATGTGTTTTCTCTGCTCAGATGTACCAATGGCCTGTAGCCAGTGATTTTCAGCCCTGTTTCTACCCAGCATGTCTTAACCCTGGCAATTCAGGCAAGAATTTTTTCATTAAACAATATTGCTATTTTCCCTCATTTCTGCCAAGATGCTTTTTCACAGGCATTTCAGAATTTCTTCTCTCCCTAGGTCTTGGGCTCTTAAACATTTCCTACAAGGAGGAGAGGATAGACTGTTTGCATACCTCTGCCTTCCCCTTCTTTTCCAGTCTGGTTTAGCCACCAGCTCGAGTAGAGACTGCCATTCCTGCAGCCCAGCTGAGAGCACATGTCCTTGTGGCAGGATAGAGACCAACCCAAACAGCTCTCCCTCAGTGTCCCATGATGGCAAAACCTTGCACCATTTCATTAACTTATTGTCTGCTTCGGGGTTTTGGTTTTTTGGTTTTTTTTTTTTTTTTTCATGTGCCATGAAGAACCTCCTTGAAGAGTTTCCTCTCCTTCAGTCCCCTCCAGAGTTTCAGAAGTCTTCTGAGTTGTGTGGCATTCTGTTTGGGTCTGTGTCAGCAAGTTCAGACTTTACCTGAACTGGCAGTCCCTGAGCCATGTCTTGGCTCTGTAAGGTTTATGCCCTTCCATCTCTTCCTCTCATCCATCTACTAGGCTTTTCCTCCTCTCTTTTTAAAATGGATCTAAACATTTGAGGCTCTGGGGTCTATCTGATGCTGCAGTTGGGATTTTGTCCTCCTGGAAGATGCAAACCTGTACCCTATGTACTTTCACTATGAACCTACCCAACATGAAGCCTAAACTCTCAGGTGGCAAAGAGAAGCCAGTAGAGGAAATAAAATGGAGTTTTCTGCCCTAAAAGCAAAGGAAGTTGGAAGAGACTAGAAGAGTGCTGAATTTCCACCCTACAGCAGGTCATGGAGGAGGTGAACACAAAGGCAATTCCTTGTACTCCCTGGGAGGGACAAAAGGGTCACGTATGGGACCAGGGCAGGGAGTCCATGACAGGACTGGCTTGCTTAGGAGGTCAGCCCAGGTCAGATGAGGAGCCCCATAGAAGGTTCAATAACAGTAAGAAATGGGAAAGCTGTTGTCTGGGAAGGTCACTGGGAACTTTGGGGGTAAAGTTCAGGGTGGTGTAAAGGCATCAGTGGGGCCAATGCTCTCTGCCCAGACAAGTCATTCCCAGTCTTAGCACTACAGGCTAAGGATGAAGGAGCATCTGTAACATCAGCTCTGATGAGTATCAGTGGACTGGTCTGCATGTTCAGGGTGCCATCTTTGCTCTGAGCACAGTATCATTTTCTCTGAAGTGGGGTCATGCTAGTGGTTGGTGCTGGGCCTTGAGTCCCCTGGGACTCTCTGTTGACCAGGGCTCTGTTTAGACCCAGTCTATCTCTGACTTATCCAGACTAGATGAATGGGTCCTGGCTAGAAAGGCTACTAATAAATTTACTAATTGAGCTTCCTTTATTAGGTGGATTCTAATGCTGGCTCAAATGTACCCATTTGTGAAACGTTTTCTGGATGATGTCTAGATGTTCTGATAATCCAGACATCACCTGATTATAGCCAAATAATTGTTTCCATTAATTTGAAACCACTCTTCAGTGAAACTGACCCACAATTTCTGGTTGAGCCCTCACTTTGCAGGGCAGCTGGTGTCATAGCACCATCTCCTCAGTTTTTCTTGATCTCATTGAGGTCTATTGACACTGTGTTGCTTTTGCTGGTTAGAGGACATGATGAGCTCTTGCCAGCCTCAGCCAGCCCTGCTCCCCTGGTTGAAGCAGTGACTGGGAACTGAGTGAACTGGAGTTTGAGTAAATGAAAGCAATGGGCTTGATTATGCCAGATGTCCTGGGCAATTAGAGTGTTACAGAGAGGAAAGGATCTTAAATGCAGCAGTGGGTCTGCCTGGGCACCCTCCAGGAGGTCAGGGAGTTCGTGATGGCTTCTGATGAGAACACCATGCTTCCTTCACCTAACACACTTTTGTTTGGGGTTTTCTATTGTGCTTTAACTGTGAGAGGAGGAACAGCCAAGGAGGGATGACTCACAGCCGTGCTGGAGGCAAGGCAATGACTCAGAGGTGGAGCTGGCTTGCAGTCCAGCTGCAGCCTTACATCACAGGGCAGCGGTGGGGCTGGAGGGGCTCCCAGTGTGCTCTCCTTATTAATAACCCTGACAAAAGATGCAGTGACTTCTTCTTGGCATCTTTTAGCACATTCCCTGCCAAAAATTGCCTCATATGTTCACCTGCTTCCATCTGACTCAATCATCTCTGAACACAAGTGACCAGGCTCAGTCCTGGGATGGCAGGCGAGGCCTCAGTCTCTGCCTTTACGTGATAGCACTAAAGCCTACTGCAAATGCCTGGCCTGACATATCTGACAACAGCATTTACCTTGATTTATGTCTGTATCACACTGGGGACTCATCATAGTCCTGGGGTTGATTAGTGCACCACAGAGCCCAGCCATGACACCTCCTCAAAGGATCTCTGTGTGACTTGGAAGGACCTCCTAGGGAGGTTTCATCCAGCCTGGAGAGCTGCTCAGCTCTTGCTGAGCAAGAAGCAGCTTGTTAGCACTGCCCAGCCAGATCTGTTGCAGGGAAGCTGCTGAGAGAGGCAGGTGCATGCTCACTCTGGTGAGGTGGAGGCCATGCTCTCCCCATCCTGCTGTCTGAGAAAGTCCTTCACTATGAAAACACAGTGCCCAGCTGCCATAGGGGGAAATGGCAGAACGGGCTAAGAAAGGCATGCAACAGAGCTCAAAGAGTAAAAGCAGACTCCTTCCCCAGAAAAAAAATATGTACACACCCAGGACGGGACACAGATTTATTCCCCCACTTCCTTGAGTTGATGAAGGCAACAGAAGCAATGATACATGATCTCATGTGGAAATGGTGAAAACAAAGGTGCTTTGGGCTTGCTTGTCTTCAAGGAGCAAGGAGTGAAGAAGGCAGGTGCCTGGAGGAGCAGCTCATCCATAACACTGCCTGAGCTGGGCTGGGCACTGCATGTCACCTGCTCCTGATATCAGGTGCAAAACCCTCTGGTTTTTTGTCTTTTATTTCTCCTCACTGGATTTCTCAATCACAGCAAAGTGTGTTTTGGTGATATTTTTGTCCCTTGGTCGGAGGACATGTTGACAATCTCACTTCCTACCAACTGCAACACTGCAATTGCTTAATGCAGAGTGTTGTCACATCACTAGTTTATCAGACAGAGCATTTCACGTTTTTAACCTCTCATTCAAATTATTTTATAAAAATGCCACAATAGTTTTCTTGCTATAGCCATAAACATCAGATACTGTGCAAGATTCAGTCCAAACAGCCTAAAACCCCATTTATTTCAATAAAATTACCACTGGTAATTTGTACCTTTTCATTTGAGAATGTGTTCGCACATGAAGGAAATTAACTGTTTTCAGATAAAATTACTTATTGCTAGCAAATTACCATTATTTTGACTTGCATCAACAGTTGCTAATAAGGCAAGATGGGGAGGGAGAGGAACATGTGTCTGTACCAGCTGTTGTCTCACTCTTATCCAAACAGCATGAAGAAGTTGCTGGCAGTAATCACAAAGAGATTTTCTTTCTTTCTCTTCAAGCACAAGTATAACAGCTGTTGCCTCTAGCAAGCGTAATGTTTGCCCTATTGATGTTCATCCCATACCGAGTTTTGTAACAGACCAAAGAAAAATAACTCCCCAAAATGGTAACAGTTGTGCAATAGTCAAACTTGTTTCCTATGGTTGGCACTCAAATAAGAAAAAATCCCCAAAACCAAACTAACCACATGAAGATGTAATGACCCAATGCGCAGACCTGTCCTGTGCGAAGAAGGGCAGTAGCAGCAGAAATTATCACCCTGGTCTCCTGGTGGGACACTGCCTCAGATTTTCCCACAAGTCCTTTTCTGTTGCTATATCAACAACTGCACTCCTTGTTTCTCTGGGCAGCAAGTCTCCTTCTTGACAGAAACTTTGTTTTCTTGCTCCACACTGGGCCTTGTGACAAGGAAGCGGCACAGCTGGGCTGCCCCGGGCGAGGCTGGCCCTGCTCTGCTCTCTGCTGCCCATGGACACTTGCAAGCTGTGTCTGCTCCAGTAGCATCATATCTCCTTACCTGAGCTGATGAAGTAGATGAAAACACATCATTTTGGGGGTGAACACTCATTTTTCTTATAATTGTGTAGTGTCATGGCCACCAGTTTTCAGAGGGGAGTCTCTGCCAAGGCAGCCTAGGTACTACAACAACCAGCAACCCATATAGTGCTAGCTCTGCAGCACAGCTCAACTTTTGCTGAGCAAACCCAATTCCTATTAATTTATATCAAAGAAAGAAAAAATCACCCTCTTGGTACAGGCAACCCCTGGGTTCTGAATTTTTCCTTGTTTTATTTATTTTTGGCAGACAAGCTGCTCACTTACTGTCTTCAGCATCATCTCTGATTTCCCTCCATCAGCTGTGAGGTTTTAACACTGCACATAGCCTGAACAATTCCTTGTTTCTCTCCCTTTCATTCTGAGACCTCACCTTTGTCCCCCTATCTGTCTCACCAGTACTGTATTCTGGTACTGTCCAAAAAAGTTTCAGGCTGAGGTGAAGTAATGTGGGTCAACTCACTGCAAAATACCCTTAAAAGAGCTGCACTAGAATAGAAAACTTGGAATACCCTCTTTAAAATCCAGCAGGTTAGCCACAAGACAACAGACATAACTCTAAGTGCATGCTCAGGGATCCAGTGTATCAATATCCAGGGTAATGTTTCTTCAGTTACAGCAGTACTTCTTTTTCTGGCAGACCTCATGGGCAACATGGTCAAAGACAAATTATAGATCTGATACTCCTTCACAGGCTTTTGATTAATAAATCAAAAAGTGAAGAGCAGCTAAAATCTCTAACATATGCAAGGAGCTAAAATAATTTGTGATACTTTGGGACAAACCTCATTCATTCAGAAGAGAGTGGGCTGGAGAGGAGGATACTCACTCCTGTGATTTAATTTCAGCTGAAGTGAGAGGTGCTCAGCTAGCATGCAAACTGTAGCAGCATAATTTGTCATTCGACTAGAAGTCATGATTTGGATGTGGAAATGACTTGGTAAAATCCAGTGATTTGCTCTTATGCAGAAAAGAGATTAGAATATTGAATCTGCTTCTTAAAGCTTGAAAAATCTGTGAATTTTTTATTCTCCAAAGCCAGGGCCAAGTTGCAGCAATTATTTTGGTGTAAAGTTATCTGACGTGCTCAAGGGCACATGTGGACTAGAAGTCAATGGTGCCATTTGGCCCTTCAGTAGGTCCTTGTTTGCTGTTAGCTTTACAAAATTCAGGGAATGTGATGTTCATCATCCAGCATGAGCAGCTGCTGCTGGAGCTGTTCCTTGGCTGGAGTGCTGGTCAGCCAGGGGCCAGCAGTTCCTCCAAAGTATATTTAATTTTGCAGTGTAAGTTTTTGAGCATATTTCTTAAGAGGCAGCATATGAATAAATACACAGATCCACCTGCTAGCCAGTCTGAAGCAGGTCTATTCAGATGCCAGGAACTGGGATAGCTGGTTAACATTTCTGGCTCAACTTTTGATCTGTTGCATGAATTTTGGCAAGGCATTTCTCACTGTTGCTGCTTCCCTTCCAGTTTGTCAATGTGCAAGCACTTTGTGTGACAGGAATAAATGTAGTCTTGTCTTTATATGAAGCCTAATGAGATGGGACTCTGATCTCAGCCAGTGCCCCTAGACCAAAGACGTTGAATTTAGATTTTTTTTAGTTGGGTACCTCTGAAAAAAACCCCAAAACTTGGGAGCCTGTTTGTCAGCAGCAGCAGACCCAGGGCCACAGTGAGACTGCAAGGAAATCTGAACTCTCCTCTTACAGGACAAGTCACAAAGCAAAACCAGGCAAAATGTTTGCTCTCAGTGAGATCCCTAACCAGAGTCCTGTCTGGTTACAGGACTCTGGTTAGGGATCTACAATGCACTGACTGGCATTGTAATATCAATGATAGGAAGTGAATTCAGCTTGCTGAAAACAACCAGTTTTGGATCACACAGCTGGTGAGGCATCTGACAGGCCACATGCACTGGCTTCTTTCCTCTGGAAACCCCTGGCAGCTTTTAAATGTCAAACCTTTTCCAAATCCTATGAAATTCTAGATTAAAAGAATCCTTCATGCAAAGAAGCTGGACACCATGAGCCAGCCATGGTGCTGCAGCATCAGTGGTGGCACCCAGGAGGAGGAGCTGGGTCTGTGGGAGGCACTGGTGGCAGGGAGGAGGCCCCTTGCCCTATGTCCTTTTTCAGTGTAATTTTTACACTCATCCACAGTTTGAGGCTCAGCATCAAGAAAAGATATTGTTTCTTTGTCAGCATTTTTTCAGGGAACTCCCATGGGAGTTCCCTGAAAAACTCCCCTATTTTTCCCACGGGCTGATGTTGGACACCATACAACCTGCAGCAGAAATGTTTGCTAGCAGAAGGGAGAAAATAGTAAATATACCTCCCTCATTAAAAGGAAATGTTTTCCTACAAGCATCAAGCAACACAAGTTGGCAAACATACTCATCTTAAACACTCGTTGTAGGGCATCACCATTCATGTATTTCCTGAAAGCTGCACTGTCTTGTGTAATTAACACCGTACAAGATGCTGGTGTAATTTCTAGTGGAGGTGGGGAAACAATCCAGCTGATCGTTGCCTAGGGTGATGTGTTTCAACAAAGTTGATGCTACACAGAAGCTGGGTCTCTCTGGAAGGAAAAAGACCTCTGCCCAGAAAGCCCCTTGGAGCCTTGGAGCCCCAAGCAAAAATGCCAAGTCCCATACAGGTCAGGTAGTACCAATTCTGGGAACTGTCCCAGCCGTGCCAGGGACATGAGCCCAACATAAACCACCCCAGGCATTGCAGGCAGGGGCTGTTAGGCAGGAGTGAAAATCAGGGGGTCTACCCTCCACAGGCTCCCTTAAAGCCTGGCTAGGCATTGCCCCATGCCTGAGGTTGCCAGGCAGAACCTCAAGCTGGTGCCACTCAGTTAATTTCCATTATGCCACTTGCAGAAAAATATTTTTTAGCTTTCAAGTGGTGGAGAAGGGGAAGCAAAAAGAACTACTTATTCACAGTAATTCTTTGTTCCAGCAGTTAATGAGCAGATTCAGCAGACTGAGTGATGTTTCCTCTAAATTGCTCAAACCAGAGGTCACAGTGGCTCTTTCAAGGGCACTGGCTTTATGTTAGCTGTCTCTGTTTGCAGAGGATGGATCACCTCAATTTTTCAGTACAGGTGGGTCACAAACCCAACAAGGCTCTGATCACTTTCTGCAAGGCACCAAGCACACACTGACAAATGAGATGTCTTAGCACTTCTCAGGAGGTGATCAGCATCTGGCAAAACAAAAGGCTGCGGGGCTGAGCTATCCTGACAGCCTACGCAACAATAAATTACACATTGAAGTTGCTGTGCTGGCAAATGCATTAGTCACCCACACTCAGCAGTGCTTCTTGCACAGCTGGGCACATTGACATTAAATCTTACCTGCACTGGGAAATGACTCTTTCTCTCAAACATTTTCAAGAGCCAGTCTGTTGCAGATGGTTTGAGGCAACACAGATATCCTGAGCTCTTCTGCACAAGGCCATTTCTATAATTTGCTTTCTCTGCTTATAAAGGAACAGCTGAGTACTGTGTGCTTTGCAAAAATCTGTCCTTGATGGCCATTTCAACATATATGACCACATTTCTAATGAAAAAAAGCCAGTCTGATTTTTTTTCAGGTTGAATTTTCCAGCATTTGGGGTTTTGCTACCTGAGTTTGGACATGATTGCCTCCAAGTTTTCTAGTTAACACCTATTGGTACTTTGACCTGAGGTCACACATGTAGAGGTTAATCACCAAAGAAAATGCCTAATACCAATAATGTCATTGTGGTCCCCAGCTCAGCTTGTGTTGAATTAGGGCATTCCAAATTTAACATGATACAAACCACCTTACACATGCAGTAATTGCACAGTGATAATGAACTGTAGTCAGCAGAGTGGTTTTGGTGCAAGTGGAACTGGAGTGTTTTTATTTTAGACCTCAGAAAGCATCTGCAGGCTAGTTTGCAGCACCTCAGCATGGCAACCCATTTCCTTAGTTTAGTGCACTGTTGCCATTGCACTGCATCAACTGAGTCCAAAATGCCCCTGAACCAGAAATCACAGCGAAACTGTATTTCCGAGTTAGATTTTAAGACCTTATTCTTTAGGATTAATTTGTTATTTTCCAAATGTGCAAGCACATGATTCCTTTATTTCAATATGAAGGGTAATGAGGATTTGTCAGAGCTGGAAGAAAGGCCAGAAAAGCAATGAATAAATTATCTTTTTTATTTTGTGGGAAAAGCTTGATTTTGGATTACTGATCATTGGGTTTTATCTACAAAACCATAGGCATAAAAACCATTGTGCCCAAATAGTACAATTAATTTAGTCAGATTACACATGGGCTATGCAGGAAATTCTACTCTGCTGTGTAAAGAAGTGCTGTTTGTTTATGCCATCAGGCATACATCTTAGGTTGGAAAGGGGGTGTGTGTTCTATTCCTATCTGTTAGAGGTGGGGCAGTTATCCTCTGTTAATTGGGCAGTTTTCTTTATCTCTTCCACAACCAATCCACCCTCCGGGGAGACATCTTCTGTTAATGGGCTATTGGATGTCACTGCATGACTGATAAAATTACACCATCCCATTGTGAGAGGCTCCACCCAGAGGGAGGAGCCAAGCATTCCTACCTGGATATAATCTGAGATTTGGAACACCACAGGCAGCCTTTCCCACTGGATTCCTGGAGGAGCAGCTGCTTTTCTTCCTGGATTCCCAGAGGAAGACCAGGCCCATCTACACCACCACTGGACCTTCAGAGGAAAACTCCACCCTTCTACAGGATGACTGCTCCAACAGAACCACATCTGTCACTGCAGGAGGACAGCAGCCACCATTCAGTCAGACTGCTACCAACACACTGACTCGCAGGGTGTCAGGTCATATTCTGAATCTGTTTTCTTTTTTGTACTATTGCATTTGTTTTTGTTTGTTTTGTCTTTTTTTTTTTGTTTTCTTTTTTGTACTATTGCATTTGTATTTTTAATTTTCCTAGTAAAGAACTGTTATTCCTATTCCCATATCTTTGCCTGAGAGCCCTTAATTTCAAAACTATAAGAATTTGGAGGGAGGGGGTTTACATTTTCCATTTCAGGGGAGGCTCCCGCCTTCCTTAGCAGACACCTGTCTTTTTAAACCAAGACAGACATAAACTCCATGTTTTTCAAGACATGCAATGCAGCCCAGGTGCTCTAAAACATGAAGGTCCTTCTGTGTTGGCTGGTGGGTACTCTCATTGTGTGACCTTCATGCTGCACGAGGAGGAATGTCAGTTATCAAAAAGGCTAGGCAAGTGAAATACTGCTGGGGAACTTGGGAATTTCTTGTGTGGTCAGCTAACAAAACAACTGAGAAGAAAGGAACTTCCTGCTTTGAATTGACTGGTGTAAGGCATAGCCAAATCACCTCTGCTTACCCTCAGTTTGCTCTGATATGTTGGTTATTTTAAATACATTGAAACAACCATCTACCTTTACCTACACAAACCTAAAAATAAACATAAAAGGAGGGATAAGCAAATGCAGGCCATGGACTTCCCTATAAAGAACTTCAGTATAGAGACTCCTGTGCCTGGGGAGTTATTTTACCTTTTATTTCATGATCAGCATGGATAATTGGAAGGTTTTAGATCAGTCTAACAAGCACAAGTTATGGGAGAAGCTTGCTTTACGGGGATTTAATTGGCTATGCACTAAACAAAGTTTGTAACCACAGTCACTTCCCAACTCCTGGTGAACAGAGTGATTCCTGCCAGCCACAGGTAGCTACCTAAAAGTGAAGCAACCTTTCCCTGACACTTTCTAGATTCCCCCTAATGTTAGAGGGAGAACCAGGCACCCCAGAGGGTCTGACCTATGCAGGTGTCTCTCCTACAAAGGACAAACAAGGTCTGCTGAAGTGCGTACTCTTTTCTCCAAAAACAGGAGAAAAGGGAGCCAAGATGGTTTCTTTAATTTGTTGGCAGTGGTGCTGTAGGTGGGACAGGGTAAGTTACAGGGCACTGCAGGGCTGTAAGCAAGGGAAATCTGACTTAGAGATCAGCCAGCACAGTTGAAGATAAACAGTCTATGGGCACACTTAAAGTCGATACTCTCCTTTCATACAGCCAAAGTCAGATGAGATAATCCTATCATAATGACCAGCTTGTTTCTAGAAGCAATAATCTCCCTTGAAAATACACCTGCATTCCTTCTCAGCCTTGCTATTGACAGAACCATATTAATTTTGGGTTAACATGAAGGTTATTGTATCGTGAAGAAATGCATTGACTTTTGGGGGTGGGGGAAAGGCTTATATGGGCATAAGCCATACCCATATGTAAAATATTTGAAATCCCTTATTTCCTCACTTTTGACTGCTTTGTGCAGATTTTAATAAACAACATGATGTCCATAAATTATGAAATGAAAACCCTGAATGGCATTAGCCAAGCTACTGATATTACTCAGAGGTTCCCACCTGCCTGAAGCCAGACCTTGCAGTGTTTGTCTTCTCTCTGCTGCTCGTTTAGGAACAGATGTATGCAAACTAAGTGTTTGAGCAAGGACAGGTCCTCTCAGTGTCACAGCTCACACCAAACCCACCAGCCACAGAACTTCCCCAATTGCTACACACAGCAGCAGGATGACAGAGCACCAGAACAAGAAAACTCTTTCCTGTCCCAATCTGATTTAAGGGAAGAAAAGCCATATTTTTCAGTCTGCAAGAGCAACATGTCTAGGCTTCAGATTACAATGGAAAGAAACCAAACAACAACAATAAAACGTAAGAAAAAACAATTCCCAAATTTAGTAATATGTAATCCTGTAATGTATAAAATTCAGCTGGGAATAGCTCTGACAATCAAGCTGCAACATTTTCTACAGAAAAAACTGAGATGTGATAATACTCAGTATGCTGCTCAGGAATGCAGTTTTCAAGGTCTCCTAAGGTCCCTCTTTTTCTTTTTAAACTGAAATGCATACACTTCTCTCCCTCCTTATTTTTGTGACTTCATGACACTTCCACAACTGCAGTTTCAACCCAACCACCACTTAATATTTTCTTTCTCTGGGAAATTCTGGAGTTCCTCTCTTCATATTAAATTATTGCTGCTCTAGTGGAGAATAGAAGAGATCCCGTTATATTATGTTCGGTCCATTAAGTCTCTAATTACTTTGATTTTGATATTGAAAAGCTCTAATTAATTCTTTTAATGTGTAATATTGTTAAAGCCCTACAATTGATTTAATACAATTTTAAAGGAAAAAACAGAAAATAATTATTTCCAACAAAATATATAGTAGAATTAAAGGATGAGAATACTTAAATATTACATAAGTGTAAGAGATGTATAGAACTAATTGCTAGTATATCATAACCAGGCATTCTGAGTCCAGAAAATTAAATTAAGATGAGACTCTTAAACCTTACAAAAATCTCAGCTGAAACAATTATATCAGCTGAAATAATTCACAGTGAAATATTTCTAAAAGCCCAAACACCTGCCTTTTGTGTCTGAGTCGTTTTAATATTTGGCTTTAAAAACACCACATAAACTGTCAAAATAGATTCCTTCTGTGTAATTACTGAAAGGCAGTATTTAATTCCTTGTTTTTAAACTTGCACCCTTGTAATTTGGATAAGTATAACCACATTGCTAAGCATCCCGTCTCTTTAAACAATCCTGTGCTTGAAAATAATCATTACACCACTGCAGCATCTTCTTCTTTGTTTCACCTTTACACCCCTGATACATGCCAACAGTATGACCTTCATTTTAACACAGAGCTTTCTTCATCTCGGTATTTGCTTACTTTTGGTGTAGCTTACTAAAAATGCCAGACCACGAGGACCAAGAAGTGCTTGTAGAGGACGCTACTGCATCATCTTCACAATGATTTGAAAAAAATATTATCAAGCATGCAACACCTTCCATTTCAACTTGAGGCAGAATCACAGATACTCAAATACAAGACAAAGGCAAAAGTGGATGCCAACTGGATACACCAAAGCAGCAGCCACACCCCAGTGCTGGGGCAGCACAAAGCAGCAGAGTGCTCGTGGGTCTCACCACTAATCAGATATTGACTTATCGACCAGGAAGAAAGGCTGTGCAGCAGGATGCCACCGGGGAGCCCAAACCCCACCTCCAGCTCCTTGTCATTCAAAAACTGCTTTTGGGGTCTTCTCCCAGCTTTCCCTGAGCAGACAGTCTGACTCAGTTCTGGAGCCCTTCCTTGCACCCAGCACTGTGTTCCAGGCTTCCCAATTCCCTGGGGAGGGGAATTGCCAGGGCCAGGTACGCCCGTGGGTGCATCAGGACACGGTGTCCAGACACCCACAGCTGTACAGCAGCCAAACTGGTGCCTGAGTCTGGGGAGATCCTCTTCAGAGCTGCTGTGCTGCTGCAGCTGTGACTCCACTGGTTCCCAACCCAGCCATAACAATTAGACTTGGCAATCATTAACTTGGCTGAGTAAGAACATAAGCTTTCTAATACAGCTCGTCCACCAGGTTTTCAGCAATCCTAACTGCATGAAACCTGATGACATCTGGTACACCAAGCAGCCTAATTTTTCCAGCTCAGCTGAACATTTCCCATTTGCATGCACTTTGCATACATTTTCAGCTGCAGCATCTTCCCTCTTTGCTGCATCTTCCTTCCTGCTTCCTTCTCTATTTGCACAACATCTCACTGCTTTCTTCCTGTGTTTTGACTTTGCAATCCCTGCATCTCAAACCCACTTCCACTTATCTCACTCCCAGTCTGCTGGTGCCACAGACGCAGAGCTCTCTTCTTTGGTTTTGCCATCCTGCTCCTTTTCTCGCAGTTGGTTCCACCTTCTCTCATCCCCTTAATTGCCTCATGCTCATTTTACCTTGTTAATTGCTCACTCTGCACGGGCTGCAGGGGAATCTCTTCTCCAGTGACAGAAGCATCTCCTCCCTGTCCTTCTGCACTGACCGTGGTGTCTGCAGAGCTGTTCCCTGACTCCATATTCTCATTCCTCTCTCTGGTTGGAATTGCACCTTTTCTTACTTTCTTAAATCTGTTACCCCATGGGAGCTACCACCATTGCTATGAACCGGCCTTAGCAGGCAGCAGGTCTGTCCTGGAGCTTCCAGGCATTGGCTCTGTCAGACACAGGGGAACCTTCTGGCAGCTTCTCACAGAAGCCAACTTTGAGGCTCCTCCACTACCAAAACCTGGCCACACAAACCCAGTACAAACATGCACCTCTATTCTCTTTGCTTTGTAAGCTCAGTGAAAGGCTGGACTCCTCCTCATGAAACTCCTCCTCCCTCATCGGGCCCCTGCCCCTACATTCAGTCAGGGCTGTTTTTGTGGGAGCCTCAAAATGACCTCTTCTTAGCCAGCTCCAGCTCTCCCCTCCATCTCCCATCACCTTGCCACAAGTCAGCTCGCCCTGAGAGATTATTCTCTCTGTCATAGCTCTGCCCTCCCCTTTCCCTTCCCTCACTTGACCACCATACCCACTTTTGGAAACTCCTCTTTATCTTGCTCTCCAGACTCTAGAATGGGTGATATAAAATTGTGTTCTTGTCCTCTTTCTCTTCTATGCCTTTATCTCCATGTAATCCCTACCACAAACATAAATTCACCTGCCAAGCAGCTTAAAAACCCAGTGCTCAATTCAGATTAATCTCTAAAAGAGAGATCAACCCAACCAAAAGTAAAAGGGTACAGCATAGATGTCTCTACCTACAATGGCTCCATCTAGGCATCCATTACAGCTAATCCTATGGGAGGTATCTAAAGCCAACCAGGACAGGCACTCAGGAAAAAGCTGTTTCCTTTCCCCACCTAAAAAAGGGAGTCCAGCTGAATGGATTGATGACTGTACTGTAGACACCTAAAACTTGGCAGGATGAGTCATTTTTCCAAACATGTCCTTGCTCAGCTCCCTGATGCATCCTCAGATAAGCCTTGCTGTCAGTTGAAGCTCAAGCTTGGCTAAACCAGCCAAGTTCATCCCACGGCCCCTCAGCTGCTGTTTAGGCCAATGTTCACTTATGCCTCTGACAGGGGGGACAGCTATGGTCCAGACTTCTCCTCGTGTCCTTATTCAGATCATACCCAAACCTTGAAAACACTGTTCCACAAATAATTCCTGACATGAAGCCCTTCTGTCTCCATGTGTGGAGCTAAGGCTCTCACCCCTGCTGAATTGCCACTTTGAATTGTGCTTACTGCCAAAGCACTTGTCTTTCCCTCAATAAACGCAGCCCTGTTCTGCACATAATCACTCTACATGTCTTTGCAAAGGATATGGGTCTGGCTGGTCCTCCAGTGCTGCCATGCCTATCTTTGCATTTCTCCCTGAGCTCCCTGCTCTCTGTCACATCAGATGAGAGCTGTCTGTCCTCGCTTTCGAGCCCACCCCAGATCTGTCTCTGTCATGCACAGCCTCTCACATGTAGCAGCCAGCTCTGCTGTCACCCATCAGCTGGTGAACAGGGCCAGGCTTCCTTCTTTGCAGGCAAATTCTGTCTCACCAACACCCTGGGACTTGTGCACAGCCTCCCCCAAGGTCAGGGGCAGGGCTGGCCTGTGCAATCCTTATGGTGGGCTCCTTCTCCGTGACCTGTGCTCTTCTATTAAATAAATTAATAGATCTAAAATGGCAACAGCAGCCACCAAGTCACAAAAAAGATTTGCATAATAGTATAAAGAATGGCAACTCAACATTAAGAGTGTGAAAAGTGCATATTATATGGCTCTACGCAGATATTTACTATATGTATTATGTTGTATTGATTAGTAGTGCTGTATTAACATTTTAATAGTATGGTAAATGTAGTTTTGTAGCTAAAATGTAACTTTTGTAGTTAAAATAGAAACTATGTATGTGGGAATTATTTTTAAGATAGGAATGAGGTACTTGCACTGAGATAGCAGCCACAGGACACCTAAATCTTTCAGAGAAAGAGAATTTATTGCTCCATTATCAGAAGAAACTAACTTCTTCCCACCTTGCTCAGCCCTGAAGATGCCGTCAGGATTAAGAGGACGAAGTTGACACTGACCAGACAGAATCCTTTGTTTGAATGGAATTTATGCATCATGTATGAGATGTATGAATATGCAACAGGCTATTGCTTGTAAGGGTTAATCCTCTGTTAACCTATGTCCTTTTTTGGGCATATTTTGCCCAGATAAAGGTACCCAGACAGTCCATAATTCTTTGTTTTTATTGTCTCATATTGTCCTAATCCCAATTGGTCAAATTTTTATTACTCTAATTATATTACTATTTTAATAACCATTTTATTACTATTAAACTTTTAAAATTCTAAAAACAAGTGATTGGCATTTTTCACAAGAAGCATAGCTGTAATTTAGGGATAATGTATGCTGGGAGAAATTAAATGCCTTTGCCACCCCTTTGATGATGCTGCCACTTCTTAGAAGCATTGCACATTTCATAGAGTCATAGAATGGCTTGGGTCAGAAGGGACTTTAAAGATCATCTTGTTCCAACACCCCTGCCATGGGGAGGGATGCCTTCCACTATACTATTTGTTTATCAATACCTGAAAATATTTCTTTAATGTCAAAGAATGTTTTGACCACATTAAAATATATACACTGAAAGGATTAGCATTTGACTTGCACTTTTGACTTCACACTTACTTTTTCTCCTTTCAGTGACTAACAGAGTAACATTAATTTTATATTAATTTGTTGGGGTTTTACATACAATTTCTTATTAAAATTAAGAGGAAAACTGCAGCTAAATAGCCTACCCCTTTAAATCCTTTCAAATGGGTGACCTAATGACTGGCCTTCCAGTACCTGAAGGGAACCTACAAGAAAGATGGGCAGGGACTTTTTACAAGAGCATGACAGGAGAAGGGGGAATGGATCCAAACAAAGAGTGTAGGTTTTGGTTAGATCGTAGGAGGAAGTCTTTTACTGTGAGGGTGACGAGGCCCTGAAACAGGTTGCCCAGAGAAGCTGTGGATGCTCCATTGCTGTAAGTGTTCAAGGCCAGGCTGAAAAGTGCTTTGAGCAACCTGGTCCAGCGGGAGATGTCCCCGCCCATGGCAGGGTGGCTGTAACTCGATGATCTTTAGAGTCCCTTCCTACCCAAACCATTCTGTGATTCAATGAACTCCAGCGGGGAAGGCGGAGGAGTGGGTGAGCGGCTCCTGCGATGAGAGGGTCACAGGTAGGCAGGGCCAGCTTTCCCCTGCCGGCGGTTTCCCCATAAGGTGCGGGGCAGGACAGCAGAGCCGTCCCCACGAGGTGCGGGGCAGGACAGCAGAGCTGTCCCCACGAACGGGCCCCGCAGGGCGGCGGTCCTGCCAGCCCAAGAACTACAGCTCCCGGCGTGCCCCGCGACAGACAGCAGCCACCGGGGCGGGGGCGGAAGCGGCTGCCGCGCGGCACGCCGGGATCCGTAGTCCGGAGGCCACTACAGCCAGCGCCCGGGGCCGTGTCCCGCGCATTTGAAAATTCCCGCGGAGGTTCGCTGCGGATCTCGCGAGAACTCGGCCCGTCCCCCCCACTCCCGTCCCGCCCCCCGCGCGGCGGGTGAGCGAGCGAGGTGGGTGCGCGGGCGCGGGGCCGGGCCGTGTCGTGCCGGTGTCGCCGCTGCCGCCGCTGCGGGAGGGAGATGCCACCGGCACCGGCACGTACCGGGAGTGCGGGCTCGGCTGGGCTGGGGGCAGCGGCGCGCACAGGAGGAGGCGGCGGAGGTGGCGGCAACGGCGACCCCCGCCTGCCCGTCTGCCTTCGTTCCTCCCTTTCTTCCTTCCCCCCCGTACCAGCGGGTACCGGGCGCTCCCGAGCCGCATAGGCCGCCACCGGCGCTGGCGCAGCGCGGGCCCGCGGGGGCCTCGGGCGGGCCCAGCCGCCCGTGCCTTATGTAAGTGACCCCCCGGGCTGCGGCGCCGTGTCCGCCACACGTGCCTCGGCCCCCGGCGGCGGGGGAGGCCCGGGCGGCGCGGCCTGGGCAGCGCACATGGGAGGCTCCGCAGCCGGGAGGCTCCGCCAGGCTGGGGGGCGTGGGAGATGCGGCGGCTGCCGCCAGGAGCTTTCCCTCCTGCCCGGCCACCCGCGCACGCCCTCTGTTTTCGCCCCTTGGGCCGTGTTTTTGGAGGGTTTTTCTTTACTTCTTTCTAATTCCGCCTCCCCCTCCCCCGCCGGGCTTCGGGGTTGTATTCCATGAGGAGGCGGGAAATGCGCTCTGTGCCTAGAGCGGCGATTGCGGGACGGGGGGTGCGTGCAGTGGGGAGGCCACAGCTTTGGAAGAATCCAGTGCGATTTGTGGGGGTCTCTGGGTCTTTGCACGAAGCAAAACATCGCGAAGCAGAGTTGCTGCTGGCTTAAACAAAAGTGCTCGGTGTCTTCCTTAATAAACTGTGAGTCCGTGTCTGGAGCTTCTGCCAATAGAATGCTTGGTGTCAGTCTTTCAGGTCTAGTGATTGCTTCCTCATCTTGTCTGGGGAAATTGGAGGAAACTGAGGGACGTGTTTGTGTCGGGATGGCTGCACCCCGTCTGGGGTACAGGGCCGAGCGTGGCCGTGCAGGTGCCTTTGCAGGGCCCGTCGGTCTGGCTGGTTGTGTCAGCCTTGGCTGGCACTGTCCCATGCGCTTGGGCACACAGCTCTGTATCCTGGGGAGGACAGCTCCTCATTCACGTGCTGCCTCAGCTCTCCTTCCTGCATCGATTTGCCTGGGATTGGTTTTTTCAAGCGTGATGAAGCTTCTGTGAATTTTACGTTTTCTGCCTAGGAAGGTGTTGGACAGTTTTGGAGAAGCAGTGGTAGCATGCCTTTCCTGGTGTGACGCTGCTTTGGTGGAGAGAATAGAATCCTTCAATTGGCAAGAGAGAGTCACCGTGTTACATGGGTTGCAGGTGTTTCTGTAGTTAGTTTTGTCAGGTTGCTGGTTGTTAAAACTTGTTGGACAATTAAATGTTCCAATTCCATCTGGATACAGCCTTGGGCAGCCTGCTCTAGGTGATGGCTTGAGCACGGTGTTTAGAAGAAGTGACTGTGTGTGATTCTGGCAGATCTTTCTCTTTGATGTGATTCTGGAATTTGTGCTGGGAAGGGCCAGTGATGGGATGGCATACCAGTGTGGTATGCTGGAAATGTCTTCCAAAATACAGGAGTAGAACAAAGGAGCAAATACGGAGATGAGAGATGGCAGCAAGGTCTCTCTTTTGATGTCAGTGAAGTCAACATGTCCTGTGAAATCTTGTCTTCAGCTGTGACTGACCATATTTTTAGCTTTTTCTTTATTGAGCCCATAACGTTGTTGGCCTTTTAAACTGATTTTTGTGGAATACCATCCGTCAAAGTTGACATCTCGGAACTCTGACTTGGTTGTATGTAATTCTGCTTGAACACGCAATTTCTCTTTCTTTTCCCTCCTTCCCTCTCCCCCCTCCCAAGCTTTTTAATCCAAAAATTTATGACATTTCTGTCTTTGGAAATAGTTCATGGTGCTTGGAAGTTATAAGTTCCTTGGGTGAAAAAGAATGGTCATTTTGGCAACTTGCACACAGACTGCATTGCTATAGGATACAGCTGGGAGGTTGAATTCTGGTTTATTCCTGAAAACAGAGTAAGCATGTGGCATTTTACCCTAATCTGATTTCTAACACAAATAAGAATGTGATTGTAGTTATTGTTTCAAAGAGAGCTGAAATGCAGTTGCTGTTGGATATATCTCTTAAGGTTGAGAGGCTTTGTGCCTTTAATCTAGATCTAAGTATTTCCCCTCTGTTTTGATTTCCTAGCTGTTCTTGGTTTAACTTAGCAACATGATGCAAGGAAAGCATCCTTATAGAGAGGTCAGTATATATGGTTCATAATTTGTTATAAAGTTTATCAACCTTGTTCCATGCCTGATTTCTAAAAACAAAAAGAGGTATTTATAATGGTCATTGCCTTACTGGAGCAAAACTGAGCATGCCTGATGCTCTAGTATTTTCATTTTCTACAAAAATGGTTTAGCTTTTGGAGTTCTACTTATTTGATGGTTCTTACTGGTGTTCGTGGATGGATTTTTTTAGTATTGTGGGCAGGAGTATGCTGTGTTAACATATGAGCTTTCCATCAGGGAAGGATTCTTTTTGGGATGGTGAGGAGTTAGTTTTTTAAACTCAGATCTCCCCAGTAGAGGATGTTTGAATTTGATTTCCAGTTTAGCCCCACAAGGTTCTGTGCTCTTGGCACAGCAGGTAGGCAGTGTCTCCAGCAGGATGGCTCAGGGTGACTCAAGGAGAGCACGCAGCTGAGAAGTTTCCTTGCATGCCCTTACCTGCCCTACTGCAAGATAATTGCTCACTCTTTTCTTAAAACTATCTTGCTATTATTGTGCTGTATGGTATTAATAATCATATACTTACCACACAGACATCTCCATTCTTATTTACAAAAAAAAAGAAAAAAAAATTATTCACTACAATAATTCTGGAATTTTGTGCTCTTTTCTAAAATTCCTTAGTATATATTGTCAGAGTCAGTGCTTTGTCAGGTTGGAGAAATGGGCTGACAGGAACCTTATGTAGTTTAACAAGGGAAGGTGCCAAGTCCTGCACTGGGGAGGAACCACCGCAGGCACCAGTGTGTGTGCAGGGGCCTGCCCAGCTGGAAAGCAGCTTGGCAGAAATGTCCCTGGGACACCCAGCTGGCCATGAGCCATCACTGTGCCCCTGCAGCAAAGAAGGCTGATGGTATCCTTATCCTGCCTGGGCTCATGAGGAAGAACTTTTGCCAGCAGGTGAAGGGAGGTGATCCTTCCTCTAGTACTGACTGGTGAGGCCTCAGCTGGAATGCTGTGTCAGGTCTAGGCTCACCAGCCTCTCAAGATGAGAGATGAAGGTGCTGGAGGGAGTGCAGTGAAGGACCACAAAGATGGTTAGAGGAGATTGGAGCAGCTCTTCTCTGAGAAAAGGCTGCGAGACTGAGACTGTTCAGTCTGGAGAAGAGAAGGCTCTGGGCTTCTCATCAATGCACATAAATACCTGAAGGGGGGTGTAAAGCAGATGGAGCCAGGAACATTCCAGTGGTGCCCAGTGACAGGAACACGAGCACATGCTGAAACATTTCAAAGATGCTATTCATCAACCAGATGTGTCTGAATCAGTATTTGGTATTATGGGTTACTCCTAAAATATATCCACTAAATTGCAATTAAACTAAGCAAGAATGCTGATCAAATTGTGAGGCCTTTTACTCTCTGGAGCCCCTGGATACAGTGCAGAAGTTGTCACTTGAAACTGATAGCAAGTACCAAAAGAGAAACTCAGCAAAACTACTGCAAGTGAGTTGTCCCACTTGGAACCTGATCTGTGCTAGTAGTGAATGCTGGCAGAGTGGTCAGGCTGGCTGGCTGCAGTAGTAGCTTTGCCATCAGCAGCATTTTTGTCAAAATGTTGACTTGTGCTTAGTGCAGGAACCTGATTTACCCTTCCTGCGCTTCATGTGCTTGTTGTCCTGCTGGCAGCAGATTCGGGAGCACAACCCACACTAGTGACCTGTATATAATACCTTGAGATGTCATGAAGAAAACAGTACTGTTTGAACAAGACAGTTCAGTTTGTCTTGTCTGTCAGAGGCCTTTTCTATAAGCCAGGTGACTTGCAAAACATAGATACTTAAAGTAATTTGTATTTCCATGCATATGGATTATCTCATATTTAGCCACCTGTTTAATCCTGTAAATTAGTTCAGCTCTTCAGTTTTTCCAGGAAAAAAAAATCTGTCTTGACATACTGAACTTTTGTGGAGTGCATGTATGAGCATGAAACTGTCTGAGGCCTAGAAATTTTTTCTCTAATACTGCAGAGATGTGATAAGGACAGGCAATAGGAAGGAAGGGACTGGAATAAGAAATATAAGGATTTCAGCAGAGAAAAAGAGCAATCTTTTGAAGTGTTGTATTATATTCACCTCTTAAATGTATGGAAAAATACTTCTAATTGATCAGCTATGAAATTCAGTATTACTTGAAAGTATTAGCAATATGTTTTCTGGAAGAATTTGAGGATGAATTTGGTCAAGAACTTCGTATTCCTGAATGCCAAAAATAAACATGCAAAAAGTAAACAAGGCATGGCTGATCTGTGACATCTACTAGAAGACAATTGACAAAAATAATACTGTATTAAATCAAGGGAAAGGGCAAAGTTATATGTCTTACTGAGAATCTTTTTGAAATATGATTTTTCTGAGATCACATCTTGCTAACCAGGATGAGTAAGCTTGAACTTGGTGTCTTGTTCTCTTCCCTGTTATTTATCTTGTTCATCCCTCTGTGTCACTTATTGTTGGTGGTCTTGTAGGCATCGGAAAAGCTCAAGATTGTCCTTTTGCTCTGCTGTGAGATGAAAAACTGTCCCAAGTGCCATTTCATTTGAGCAAAAAAAGAGCTACAAATGATGTGTGGGAGATTTGTCTCTGCATACTGATGAAGCTTGGGTCAGTCTCAAAGATATTTATGGCTGACATGAGTCTCTTTGCCTTTTTTTCTTTATTTCCAGTGAAGAATGCGAGACCTAACGGCTCAGGTAACGAGCAGTCTGCTGCAGTTTCCAGAGGTGACTGTTGAGGCACTTGGGGAGGATGAGATCACCCTAGACTCTGCACTGTGTGGGAAGTTTTCTGGAGGTGAGCATTTTCCTTTAAATTTGGATTTGGTGTGAAGTTGTTACTGCCTGAAGCACAGGGTCATGGCATCAGGTTGGTTCTGTTAAGTAAAATGCATCAGGTTCTGATATGTTAATGTAATGTAAATGCTAACAGGATATTTTAACAATTAGAAGCATTGAAAGTGCAACAGCCTGCTTCAGTCCTGTGCTATTTAAATAATAGAGCTGACCATGCCCTCCCCAGTTCTGAATGAAATAGAAGGCAGTTTTCAAGGAAGAAATAGTGTTGTTTTGGGACAAATTTCTTTTTAGCCGCTCATGTATTTTGTAGGTATTTAGTAGGATGCAGATTGAGGACCCAGTGAGAGTTGCTGACAACAGCTAAGCAGATTAGGCAGTTGACTTTCTAGGTGATCTGAAAGTAGAGCTGGATGCCTGTCTGGATGTCTGGGCTTCTGTTAAGAGCAGGTAGAATCTTATCTACTTGCCTGTACTTGCAGTAATGGAGCTCATCCTTCTTTTGGGCTTGAAGTTCCTCAGTAGAGGAGCAAGTGTTAAACTCTTGAGTGAAACACCACTTTTTGAATTTTTTCTGGGATCAGCTCATGTAAAAGTTGGCATTACACATGCAGTGCCCATTTTAAGATACTTTCCTGTCCAAATCCCTGCCCAGAGTAGTCGTGTGTCAAGCACAATTCTTAAACTGGAACTGAATTGGTTTAGATGGGCTGTATTTGAAGTATGCTTTGAGACTTGTATTCCTGTACATATTTAGGTGTTTTTTAGCAAAACCAGGCCAAGTATGGTGTACAGGCAAGAGCTCAGTCTATTGTAATCTTTGTCCCAAAGAGTGAATGTTCTTGAGTGCAGGAATGACTAGTACAAATGCAAAAGAATGGGTTTATTAATTTTAAGAATTATTGGTTGAGGACTGCAGTGGGTGATTTGAAATGATTGTCCAGGTGTAGGTAGGTTGGCCTTTCCCTTTGTTGCATTTGAGGGAGGGCCCAGTGGCGTTGCTGTTGTTCCAGTTGTGCTGCTGGGCATTTGGTGAGCGCCGTTCCTTTTGCCTTGCAGGCAGAAGTGGCCTGGCGTGGCTGGCGTGTGGCCCCCAGCTGGAGGTGGTGAACTCGGTGACAGGAGAGCGGCTCTCTGCCTATCGCTTCAGCGGGGTGAACGAGCAGCCTCCCGCCGTCCGCGTGGTGAAGGAGTTCTCTTGGCAGAAGAGGACTGGGCTCCTGGTGGGCTTGGAGGAAGCAGAGGGAAGTGTTCTCTGTCTCTATGACCTTGGGATCTCAAGAGTGGTTAAAGCAGTCGTTCTTCCAGGAAGGGTATGTATCTTTTTGGGGGAATGAAGGTTTTGTATTGTTTGGTGCTGCGTAATCCTGTTTCAGGAAAAGCTCTTGTGCATCTCTTTGTATGACTTATCCTTTTTATATTGCATTAACATATTGTCAGTTCAGATTATCCAGTCAAGAGAGCCTTGATGTAAAACCTTGGACTTGGCAGTTGCATTATCCTTTGAGCTTACTGATAGTAAAAAAAAAACATTGTAGAGCATATAATCACGAAATTCTCCACTTTAAAAAAAAAAAGGCATTGAAAACCTTTATTTTTTTTCAGAGCAAAAAGGAATACTCCACTTAAATTGTCTGTAATATTCCTTTTCTAAATGGTTAATTTCTGTCAGGAATACTGTCCTTAAAGTATCTCAGGCTCCTATCATTGTGCCGTTAATGACTTTGATACATTCCCATTAATCTCAGACTAGGAAGTAGGTGAGGTGGGGAGAGAAGAGATTTTTCTGTTAACTTAGGATTGGAAAAAAGATTTTAGTGAGTTATCTGTCAGATAGTTGGCAGATTTACTTTCAGTCTGCAGTCCTTGAGTCTCTTCTTGTTGAATATAGTGTTTGTGTAGATGGGATACAGTGGTGTAATGTTGATAATTTTTTCTGCCTTCTGTAACCCTTGAATTCAAACGATGTTGTGTCCCTGGGTCTTATTAACACAATGGAAACAAGAATCAGATTAAGTTATCAGAACATCAAGATTCACTGTGTTTTTATCATCTTAGAATCTGCAGCAAATAAATACTTATTTACTACTCAGTTTTCCCTAACATTATTTGGTTTGACTTACTAGAGTACAGGTCAAAGTCTTGTTAGTAGTAGTAAGCATTTGTGTTAAGTTCTAAAGATACAAGTCATATCAGTGTTCCAGTGTGTTGTTTTGCTATCTGCTCAAGTTGTAGATGGAAAAGCAGGCTGTGTGCTAGCATGAACTTAAAATAAGTAAATTAGGTTTTGGTAAGTGGTGTTGGTGTGTTAGGTTTTATTTCTTCTATCTAAGTAAGCTAGGAAAAAGCAAAGGTTAAGAAGTAAGAACTATGTTGCACATTGAATCCGTAGCTGTGGAAGTGTTTTGAAATAGAAGCTAGTTCCAACAATCAGTTGTGTTAGAGAGTTGTTCTATACCACAAAAACTGATTCAGGAGCAGAGATGAAGCCCTGCAGGAAAGAGTTGGTTGTTGGGTGATGAAGGGTAAGAATTTTGAAATAAAGCCAAAGCTGCTCTGAAGGTTTTGCTTTTATGCCCTGAAAGCTCATGATTACAAGTATGTTTGGTCTGTTGCTTATGTTTGTTTCCTATGTCTTTGGTATTGTGTTAGTTCATAGTCAGGACACAGGTATTGCTAATTGGAGTCTTAACTTTCAGGCTGTGAGTGGGAGTAAGGGTAAGCAAAAACAAATAGATAAACTTGCACTTGGCTGCTGTCCATATGTTTTGAATTCTTTCAGAAACTCATATTTGCATATTATGTAATGTATCGTTTGGGGGGGGATTGATTTGTATGAATGTTTCTCTGATTTTCAGATTGATTATTTTTGAAGGTAAAATATGGTTCTTTTCTTAACATCACTTTCTGCAATTCTGTCATTACTCTTTTAAACCTTTAATGAGCACTGTGGTTTTGGGACTATTTTCTCAACAGGTATAAGTTCTGTTTACAGCTAAGTTGTACAGTTTAATTTAGAGCAAGTGCTCCAAGGTGTCAAGTTGTTAGTCTATTAATACAGGGTGTTTATTGTGACTGTGTGAATGCTTTTTAGGGTAAGAATGGATGTTAAGTTGTTCAGAGAATAAATAAATCAGTTAAAAAACCCAGACTCAGGAGCTTAGAAAGAATTTTGACATAATATCTTTGCATGTGTCTGTGAGTATCTCTTGATGCCCTCTTGATATGTGTATGAGATGCAGCAGGAGACTGAAAATGATGATGAGTATGATTTGAATTGGATTATGAATTAAAAACATGAAGTACATCAAATTGGTTTATAACAGTTGCATGTTTCAGAACTGTTGCATGTTTTTTTCCCAAATTTTCCTGGTTCATATGAGGCAGAAGGGCAGCATTCAGATTCAGTGAGCTGAGAAAAGTTTTCTTTGTTCTTTCCCAGAATGAGTTGGCAAAGCACTAGGAGAATAGGAAAAAGCAGTGCATAGCATGGTGGAAAAATATGTAATTTCAGGAGCTTCTACATGGAAAATTGAAGTAATCAGGGAACATTTTTGGAAGCCTATGCAAAACTAGTAAAGATTCATTTGGACCCAGTTGTACAATGAAGAAAATAACTTGAAAAGAACTCACAAGCAACACTTCAACTTCAGCTAATTGCACAGCAAGATTTGTTCTGTGTTTCCTCTTCAGTCACCAATGCTTGGAATGCAAGAATCGAATCTGAGTAATCAAAATACTTTCATTAGTCCTCAGAGTAGCAGAGAGGATTAAAAATTTAATTTGAAACATAAGAAATCTGAAAGAAAACCAAGTTTCCCAAATAGCTAAAGAGACTTCTAAGATTGGAGTTCTTGTGTTCAAGGTGAAAGGTGGATTGTATAGCAAGTGGCCAGGCAAATGCAGTCATAAGCAAGTGCTTGATACAGCATAGAAGAAAACCTCAGGGGCCCTGTAAGTTTGGATATTTTTCCCATTTCTGGGGTAAATAAACTGCATAAAAAGATGGACCACCTTGTGACATTCACTTCTTTGTTTCAGACAAACCTTTGTTGCTGATGTAAAGCTGTCTGCTTTCATGGTGCTGCATTTGTAAGAGGCCAGAAGATAGCCCCTGTTCCTGTGTTGTCCTGCTCCTTGAGTGCAGGAGCCCTGGTGTGCCTGTGTCTCTGCTGGAGCAGTCAGTGTTGTCCTGGGTGTGCTGTGGGTGCTGAAGGGTCTGTTCGCCTTGTGCTGAGGTCATGGGGAGTGCCTGGCCTGTCAGGGAGCAGAGAGAGCTCCTGCCTCAGGCTGAGCAAGTTCTTGTTTGGTCTCTTGTTGTTGGGTTAGGCTGCCTTTTACAGTTTTCCCTACCATCTGTAAGAGTGCTGGTGTGCATTTCAAATGTTTGTTGGATATTATCTGTCAAAGTGAGGGCCAGCGTAGATTTTAGTTATTCAGCATCTCCCTCCAACCCTTTCTAGGAATGTCTCATTCCCATGGAAATGGTGCATCTGGTGTATCCCACAGCCACAGCCTTGTTTCCTTGCAGCCCTGATTTAGCTTACAAAATGCAGGGTAAAGGAGGCCTGGACTGTATCACAGTGCTGATTGATTGGCTTTGAGTAGTGGGAGAACTAGATCTAGCTTTGTCTTTATTATTTAAGTCCTTTACGCATGGTAAACCTTTTAGCATGTAATTGATTTCATGTCTCTTCTTAGATGCAATTATTTCTAAGTAGGAAATGGAAACGGGTAAGCTGTAAAGATGGAATATGCTATTTAAGTGGAGAGAGCTTTCTTTCTATTAATTTCCTTTCTGCTTGATACAACAGGGAGCAGTGATTTGGTTTTAAGTCTTATGAACCTGTATTTCCTGTCCTGTTTCTGATGTGCTGATGCTGGCTTCCCTTCTGAGGATTACTCCTGGGGCTGTCAAAGACCTTGACATTAACCTGCAGTTCCCTGCAGGTGACTGCCATCGAGCCCATCAGCAATGACGGCGGAGCCAGCGTGAGCACGCGGCACCTGCACCAGAGTCTGCGATGGCTCTTTGGAGTGGCAGCAGTGGCCACAGATGTTGGCCATGTCCTTCTGGTTGACCTTTGTTTGGATGATTTATCTTGCAGTCAGAATGAAGTAGAAGCATCGGGTAAGCTGCACTTTTTAAACTTGAATTTAGGTGTAAGAAGATGTTTCCTTTCAAAAGCCAGCTTGTATCCCATGAAGATGCCAGCGAGCTGACTGGCTGCTGGCATTTCTGACCTTGCCCACTGCTGGCTGTAGACAGCAGTGTGACATGGTATGGTTCTGAACTGATCCAGAAATGGGAGTGGCTTAATGCTCCTCCTGATGTTCAGAAGGCCTCTTGCTGCCCACACCCCTTTGTCCCTGTGATTCTTGCCAGTGGGAGGTAGGAATTTCTCCATTTGAGTCAGTGCAGCTGTGTGATAGGATGTTGTGTCAGAGGTACCAGATTCCTTGGGAGTGTTCTCCTGTTTCCGTCAATGGCTGGAGGCAGGCTTTAGGCTTGTGTTTTAAAATAAATCTGGCTTATCAAAAGTCCTTCATTTGGGTGAATGAATCCTGCAATTTGTGTTTTCAGATTGCAAACACTGTTTTGGGTGTTGTAAGAGTGGCTTCAGGAGCTCATATCCCTAGAAGTAGCTTCCTCATGAGGCCCAATAAAGGAATTTGTCTATAATGGTTACATTTGTACCCAGTTTTGAAATAGGAGAGAGAATACCTGTCCTACTGCAGAGTCCTTCTCAGAGTTTTCTGAATGGGTGCAGAAACAGGAATAGCCAAAATAAGGTGCTGAAAAAATGGGCGTTCCATTTGCAGAATTAGATTATATATGTTGTATAATCACATCAGTTTGGAAATGCAACTGAAGTGGCATAATGCATTCATTTCTCCCATGCTTTTATGTGTGTAGATCTAGAAGTTGTCACTAGAATTCCTGCTGAAGTTCCACAAAGAAGAGAAGCTGTGACCCGGGAAGGGAGGCATCTCTGTTTTCAATTGCGAAGTCCTTCAGGAACAGCAGTATCAACCCTGTGCTACATAAGCAGAAGCAACCAGCTCATTGTGGGATTTTCTGATGGCTACTTGTCACTATGGAATATGAAATCTTTGAAGAGGGAGTAAGTAGTCACTTCCACTTGGTTGCACTTGGAGGTGCAGGGGTCTCAATTTTTTGCTTCAGGAAGTCATGCAGTAGGGATGTGATAGAGCTGATTTTCATAAGTCTGTTCTGTCCAGTTGTATTTTGTGGACCCAGGCAATGTGTGTGTTTCCCTGAGAGATTTGCAATGATTCACAACCAATTACTTAAATTAGAACATCCATTGAAAGGCTTCACTGTATGAATAATGTGATTTTAGTGATCATATTCTTTAAAGTGTCCATGATGGATCTAGTTAGACATGATAATTCAACAGTTGATCTGTGCCTGAAAACACGTTGTTTCCTACATTTCAGCCTTGATGGAAATTGGTGGTCGACTCATTCCCGGACCAGGAATATGTGAATGAAAGTTTGTTTGAAAGATTTGGAGATCAGAATAAGGGATATATACATTTTAAGCAATAGTGAATTTTAGAGGTGATTTGAAATCTGCCACTTGAAATATATGACCACATTCAGATAGGCGTTACTTAAGGAAATCTACAGTGCCTCACCAGAAACTATGTATGTGTTGTGGATGCATTATGGATGCATAAATAGACAGTGGACACATAATTATATGCAAAAAAAAAAGGATTGTGAAGATGCAATTGAAGTTCAGATGTTGGGAAGACAAATATTTAAGAAGTAGTGGCTTGTCAGTCATCAGTTGTTTTAAATGGAAGTATGACCATCTGTACTTTGAGGATAAGTATGCAAGCTGCTTTTTTCCCAGAAGATGCTTCTACCCTTCTACAAACAGCCAGAGCTAGCAGGCTCTCCTTTTTTCTATATTTTTCTTTTAAACCTGTAGGCACCACTCCCAGCTTGAAGGAGGAAGGATTCCTGTCTATGCAGTTACTTTTCAAGAGCCTGAGAATGATCCCCGCAATTGTTGCTACTTGTGGGCTGTTCAGTCTACACAACAAAGGTGAATAAAATCCTGCCATAAGTCACTGGTTTTTTTAATATTTGTTCACATTCAGTTGATATCTGTGTATTCATTTTGTTTCTTTAACTGTACAGGAGATGAAAGTGATAGGCTTACAGTGCAATTTTTTCAGGGTTTTACATTTGCAAGAAGGGGCTTGACTCTTTACTACCTTGTGGAAGAAGGCAAAGGAAACAGTGGCTATGTTTTTGTGCTTGCAGTCTCAAATGATTTCCCTTGTTTCTTGATGACTGCTTCAAGATTTGTTTGGTATTCCCACCATGATATTCAGAACCATTTAAAGTGGTTTAGGCTGCAGATGCAGAACAGTAAACATCATCGGCAAGCTACTTAATCAGCACAGCTGTTCATAGACTGGCAGTCTTCTTAAGTTCAACTTAAAAGCAGTTTTCATGGAGAATGCTTTATTTTTATGAGCTATTTCCAGCAATTTAGCAATTATTTCCTCCATGTTGCATATTAAAGCTTTCCTAACAAAGGCATTGTTAGCATTTGCCCCTGAAGCTGTTCATGTCAAAATTTCTTCCTTTCTGTTTTAATGGCTAAATGTGACCAGTTATCATGCATTGGGAAGCAGTGTTTTTCTTTTCAGCAAGAGCATGCTCTTAAGTCAGTTCCAGCCTAGATCTAATAAAATGATAATGAGAATTGTAAAGCAGCTTTGTAACCAAATTTTCTCATTTATACGTTTTTCAGTGAAGGTGATGTTGTGAGTTTACATCTGTTGCAGTTAGCATTTGGTGACAGGAAACGCCTGGCATCAGGACAAGTCATGTATGAGGTAAGACAGGCCTGTATATGAGAAGATGAAAATAGTAATTTGTCTAAGTAAGGATCAGTTAAGTTGACCAGATTAATATTTACCATGAAAGATCAATGAGACTTAAGAAAAGTCTTTTGATGAGTCTTTTTAGGCATTCTTTTGTCCATACTTTTCAGAACAAGTCATAGAATCATGGAATGGTTTTGGTTGGAAGACCTTAAATATCATGTATTCCGATCCCCTGCTATGACTATGGATTCCACCCACTAGATCAGTTCTCTCAGGGCCTCATCCACTCTGGCCTTTAACACTTCCAGGGATGGGACATCTATAGCATCTCTGGGCAGCCTGACCTCCAGATCCTCACCACTCTCACAGTAAAAAAATTCTTCCTAACATCTAATCTAAATCTCTCCTGTTTTGCTTGAAAACCCCTTCTCCTTTGTCCTATCACTATCTGCCCTTGTAAAATGTCAAAGCCTCCCTCTTTTTTATAAACTCGTTTTATGTGCTGAAAGGCTGCCCTTAGGTCTCCCAGGATGAGGTTGGACTTCTGGGCTGTGAGTGCATATTGCTTGCTGTCCACCAGAACCCCCACATCCTTCTTGGCAGGGCTGTTCTCAGTCACTTTTCCCAGTCTGTAGTCATGTCTGGGATTGCCGCATTCCAGGTGCAGCACCTTGCACTTGGACTTGCTGACCTTCATGTCCTGAGGTTCCCATTGGCCCATCTCTCAGGCTTCTCCAGATCCTTCTGGATGACATCCTGGCCTTTTGTTTTGTCAACTGCACCTTTCAGCCTTGTGTCATCTACAAACTTGCTTAAGGTGCACTTGATCTCACTGTTTGTGTCATTGATGAAGATATTGAAGAGCACTGATCCCCACACAGGTTTCTGAGGGACACACTCAACATCATTCCATACCTGGAGATAGACCGTTTGCCACAACTCTCTGGCTTGGTCCTTCCAAACAATTCCTTATCCACCCTTCTGAGTCGTCCACCCTACAGATCTGCTTGTCTTCAATGTAGAGATGGTGATGTCATGAGGGATTGTGTCAAAGACCTGGTAGAAGTCTAGATGGATGACATCAGTCAGTTTTCCCTCGCCAAGTGTTTCAGTCACTCCATTGTAGAAGATGGCCAGATTGGTCAGACACAATCTGTCCATGCTGAAGCCATACAATTTTATACTTCAGTGTCATGAGTTCCACCTAGATTCATCTGAGAGGAGCCCTTACACATCTGATTCCTGAAGAGGAAATGGCTGTTACAAATGAAATTACTCTTAATTTAAACATCACATGAATGGCATGTAGGAAGAGAAGACAAGGCTTTGAATAGCTTTGTGTTACCAAACTATAGATTTGAGGAAGCTTCTGTCTGTCTCTTTTTCTTTCAATATGGTCATATATTTCTCTTCATACATTTCTGATCTCTATTTTATAATCTTGTTTTTCTTTTAAACTCTGTCAGCCTGACTTCAAATACACCTACAAAAATACCTACAATGTCTCTTCAGCGTTGATTCTGAAACTCAGTAGCTGTAAAGATGACTCTTGTTTTGAGTTTTGGATGGGTTGTCTCTGAAACCTACTCTTTAAGCCAACAAAAGATGTACAATGGTATGATTTGGTCAGAAAAGTCTCCGTAAATTTTTAGAACTGATTGCAGATATGCTGTGGTATAGAATAGATAAAATATAGAAGGGGTATCATTAGGTCTCAGATAATCTAACAGAGGCAAGAGGCACCTCTATAATGTTTTATAATGTTTAATTCTATTCAGCAGTATGCATGAAATTCTACCAAGATCTTTTTGATGGGAAAGTAATCTTAATTCACAGCAAGTCGTTCCTCCTATTTGACACTTGTCCTTGTATGTTCTCAGTAGTACAGAAATGGAGGTAATCCTTGGATTGTGGTTCAAAGATTTTTTTTTTTTTTAATAGGGACTTTGAGTTTTGAATTTTTTGAATGAGTTTGAATTTTATGCTTTTTTCCTTTTGTCTGTAGGAAAGGACCTTCCTGATTTGGAAGTGTTGCTTTTGAGCAGATAAAGGTTGGGTGTTGGGAGGAGGTGGTGTTTCTTTAAAATACATCATCTGTCATGGTGATGAAGTAGAAATACCTTCAAGTGGTTCAACACATCTGAATATGCATGTCGTATCTTCATGTGCAGTTTTTAAGTGACAAAAATATACAGTGCTCTAGAGGAACAGAACACCTTGTTTACTGGGAGGTTTTTTGTGTTTGGTTTTGGTTTTTTTTTAAGGGTTTTTGTTGTAGTTCACTCCTGCATCTTGTAGTGCTCTAAGCACTTGGGCAGGTTGATAGGAGAAAGGTTCTTTAATCTTCTCAAGATTTGCTTTTGAATTTCAGTTTTGTTTTATCCTCTTAAAAGAAAATTTTTAGCTAAGTCTTAGCAGTGACAAGGGCAGTACCTTTTACTGTGTGCTGTACTGGGGAAAAAGCAATTGTCTCTATTTCCCTCATGGCTACTACCTTTTTCCTTCTGAACAACTTAATGTTAAAATGTGAGACCTTTAACTATTTGGCAGTTATTTGTCTTGGTTGTCTTTTCTGAGCAAGATGTGACAAATGTCAGTTTATACCTCAGAGAGTTGAAATGTTTCATCAGTCTTTAAAAATGGATTTACTAGAAATTCCACTTGACACTCTTAGAAAAAAAGCACACAAAGTGATAAAAAATGTTACTGTGTTTGTGACCTGAAAAACCTGTGGTGTAGTTAAAATAAGAGTTGGATCCCTCTACAGACTGTACAACCAGTAGTACATTCACAGGCATGTGTAGAAAGATTATAACAGGAACCAATCTTAGAAGGCTGTTGAAGAGAGCTGAACATCTGCACCCTCTGAGGAGGAAAGACAGGTTCTTCAGCTGGCTTACAGATAAACAACTTAATAGTGTACTTTCATGCTGAGACCTGTTAGCATCTACTTCCAAAAAATCCCCACAAAACAATTCTTAATCCATTCCCAAGGGATGCATCACGATAGGATCTGTGCTCACCAGTGGACACTTAAGTGTTGGAATACTTACTGTGGTCACAGATTGGTCAGTATGATATGATGGCTCTCTTCTCATTGGTCTTCAGTGACATAAAATTTAAGAGTTGTTCCCATTTGCCAGGCCAAGCTTGAGTAAACAAGGGGAAATTAATCTACTGCTGCTCCTTGTTCACCGAGTATGTGTCATAGGAGATTAAAACATTGTAATAGGAGCTTAAAACATTTGTCTGCTTACATCACTGCTGTACATCCCAGGATTCAGACCTGAGGCTATGAAACCATGCATTTTTGACTTCATATCATGGTAAAAGTCACAAATGGACCTTTTGGAGCATGTGGCACTGTATTTTTATAAACGTGTCAGACTCGAGTCTCTGTTGCCTTCAAGGCTGGTTTAAATCTGCTCAAGTAAGAAAACGGAAAGACACGCTTAAATTAGACTTGCAAAGAGCTCTTTTAGATCATCTCAGCAGCTGCTGTATCTTGCAGATCAGTTCATGGTCCTGGAGCATATCCTTATCTTTGTTCTGCACAAGGCTTGAGTACAGTCTCTGTGTTCATGTCAGTATCTGACCAGTGCAACTCCTTTGAACACTGTCCTGTTTAACTGATCTGGAATGTCATTTCTCAATATCTTCTATGCACTAGAGTTCCTTAACTTGGATTTGCTTACCCCAATGTGGAGAGCCTAAAATACGCAGCTTTGGTTAGGAAGTTGTCTTTGGCAGGAACTGTTTGGTATTACTTTCTCCTACTCCTCTGCACTGAAAGGTGGAATGGCTCTTCATATATGAATGAAAGCAGAAATTTCTAGTCATTAAAATTAATGCAGGACAGGTTTATGGAATTTTAGTTCTTTATCTTCTGGAACTGTCTTTTAGAATGGTGAATTTCTTGTTCAGGACATCATCTCTGTTAAAATTGGTTTTAGTGATTAGTTATCCTACAGTGAAGATGAGGTTCTTTGCTTAGGCTTCATGTTAGTTTTTCAAAGAGATGATTTTGATTTTTCTTATCTGCCTTGCATATATCTGTTACTTCCAAAATTCCTTAATAAAATAGTGTGAACTGTGCATGCTTCAGAGCAAAGTTTTGCTAAGGAAATGCTAATACTTGAAAATGTGCAAAGCCTTTTCAGCCAATATCTGTTAAAATTTGACACTTAATTTTTTTGAATGTCAGATGTAGTTCTTATTTGCTATAAGAAATAAGTTCATTAGAAATAAACAAGTTGATAAGTTAGAAATAAACAGTACAATATGCATGTTATATTAGATACATACATTCTTTCTTAGTGCATCTAATGAAAATTAGCTTCTTCTCTTTTTTTTTTTTTTTTTTTTTTTCTCCCCACACAGGGTTTGGAATACTGTGATGAAAGGTACAGTTTAGACCTCACTGGTGGAATCTTTCCCTTGAGAGGGCAGACCAGCAATACTAAATTACTCAGCTGTCAGACCATAGAGAAATTTCGCAACCATGCTGACAGAGA
This sequence comes from Agelaius phoeniceus, assembly GCF_051311805.1. Classification (NCBI taxonomy): domain Eukaryota; kingdom Metazoa; phylum Chordata; class Aves; order Passeriformes; family Icteridae; genus Agelaius; species Agelaius phoeniceus. The sequence goes on from NC_135267.1 coordinate 82,797,527, forward strand.
GGACAACGTTAATGAAGGTTTGTTCTGATGTCCCTGCCTGGTTATTCTGAACTACATGGTTTGGAAATCTAAGCAGTAAATGCTATTCTGTACCCACAGTCTTAAAGTCTTAAGTATTCATCTAGATGACCTTGTTGGGCTTATTTAAAAAGCAAAATTGTTTGCTGAAGTTGTGTGGGACTTTTTTATCCCTCTGAACATCATATTTTAAGGGAAAAAGTAGGTTTTATTTTATGTTAGCTGGGGTGCTGGAACAGTGTGTGGGGTCATCTGTATAAGGCTGGTCAGTCAGTTTGTTCTGCCAGTTGTCTGCATTGAACAGTAAGATCCTTCTGTCTGTTGCTTGGGAGTGTTACCTGAATATTTTTTATCCTCATCAAACCTCTGGCTGCATCCATTTAGCACCTGGTCACTACTGGTGTTCCCCAGGGCTCAGTATTGGAGCCAGTTCTATTGCATATCTTTTTTTGATGATCTGGATGAACAACTTGATGAGCTAATAATTGTGTATTTGGTTTGTTTTGGAACACATAAAATTTGACAGAGAAGCATTATGATTAAAACCTATCACATTGACATTTGCTACTCTGTATATTGTTTTTATCATTCATAATAAAGTATTTGGTTTCCTGAGTGAAATAATAGAATTAAGCCAAAATAGAAAGTGATATTTTAAAACCACCAAAAATCTGGTATTTTCTACAGTAAGAAACAATGTCTTGTCTTTGACAGTAATCTCTCCTGACACCAGTGTATCAATCTTCAGTTGGCAAGTGAATACCTATGGTCAGGGAAAACCATCTACTTATTTGGGTGTGTTTGACATCAATCGCTGGTATCATGCTCAAATGCCAGACTCACTGAGGTAGGTCTTAATTAGGAGGTTTCAACATCTCTACAAAAGGTTAATTTGAAAATTGGTTTTGAACATATGCACTTGTTTTCTTTAAGGCCAGAAGAATTCCTTCATGATTGCCCCTATTTTGCCCTGTGGTCACTGGATCCTGTAATAAGCATGACTTCTCCAAACCTCATTTTGGATATTCTGGTACACGAGCGTAGTCTGAGTCGAGGAGTTCCTCCTTCCTATCCGCCGCCTGAACAGTTCTTTAATCCAAGCACCTATAATTTTGGTAGGTATTTGACTGCTTTTCATTTGAATAGTGGCAAGCTTTGGTGGAGGTCAAATGTCACTTGAGTGGTTCTCTTTCTTGTTCATTGTTTGTCACATGAAAACCAAACCAAAAAAAGCCCCACAAACCTTCTCCAACCTGGTTACCTTGTCCTGACAAGGCACTTAGTCTGGTGAAACATATCTGACAGGCAGCTGAGTTTTGGGTTTTGGGGCTTCTGTAACATGGCCTGGGAAGGGGTGATGGTCCCAAAATGAAATGCCTTTGAGCTGAGGCACAAAGCACAGCACTGGGTGGCACTCAAGTTTCTAGAGACAGAGAGTAACTCCTTTTTCTGGGATGTGTGTAAGTGATGTGATGAAGGAAAAGTGGTGCTGGAGGTTTGTCTTTGCAGACAGCAGTATTTATAAAGCATGAACTGGTGAGAAGGTGCCAAGGTCTGTCAAATGTTGCTTGTTTCTGCAGATGTGACCTGCTTGCTCAGCTCGGGAGTTGTTCACATGACTTGCACCGGCTTCCAGAAGGAGGTGACTTTTTTATTGTCTTGAGAGTGTCAAGAGATGAACCTTCTGTAACTTTTCTCTTGCAGTGCTTTGAGTGTCAGAGACCACTTGATGCTCACACTGCCCATGCCCATGCATAGCTGCAGTCATATCGTGCCAGTTTCATGCAAATGGCAGTGTTGTAGGGAGGCATGAGCAGGGATCGAATGGCTGGAAAGGACGAGTGGGGTGGAAGCTGGGGAAGCTGTTTACTTCTTTGTATGGTGTGGAGTTAGGGTCTCGATCCCTGATGAACTTGAGCATGGAGAGAGGGAAAAGTGATTTAACTGTTGAGGAAGAAATGCCTGTTTTTTCTCTCAACCTTGGCCAAATTCTAATTTCTGAGCCACTGCACAGCTTTTGACAAACCCTTTCAAATTAAGTTCCAGCTCACTAAGTATTTCAGCTTCAGCACAAACAAGCACAGATGTGTGATTTAAAGTTGTGTGTTAGGTTGAACTTTTACAAAATGTAATTTGTGTCAGGGAAAATACCAGGCCTGTGTATTGACAGACAGGCTGGAAAATGCTTCCTTTAGCATTGCAAAGGTTGTATTTTCTTCTACAGGATATTTTTTTAAAAATTGAAACCATTAGTTTGGCTGTTGTTTTTAAGGCAGAACCTTTGTGATTGAATGCTGTCTTAACCTGTTTTGATTGATGTTTCAGACCCTGAAGTTTTTGAAGAAATCTGGTCCTTTAATAAGTGAAGCCATCCGTGACAGCTACTCTCGGTGTCTTGTAGCTGGCTTGCTGTCTCCAAGACTGGTTGATGTCCAGCCATCCAGTCTGAGTCAGGTGAGTGTATGCTGGAAAATCCAGGGGGAAATATATCCATCTTGTCTGAAGGCTGTAGAGGCTACAAGACCATGATTTTTGATTGCAAACTGCTCTGAGAAGCAGGTTTTGACATACAGTTAGCAGAAGTTATAATGTTCTTCTGACTGTGAGCTGTCCTGAGAGGTTTGTCTTCAGTGTCTGTAAATTTCATGCCCGCGTCTGCATGTGGAAGCATTCAGTCAGTGCTGGGCACGTGCATCAGAAGGCAGCTCTCCCTGGGAGCAGCCTTCATCCTCTTCATGCCCCCAGTGTCTCAGAGCCTTGGGTGCAGGACAGTAGGTTGCCCAATGGTGCCTCCCCCTCAGATGTGCACTATTGCAAACACCAGCTTGCTGCACTAGACGTTATTTCCTTCCAAGGAAGTGGTAACCAGTTATAATGGTGCTCTCTACCTGACAACTGCATCACCACTTCCTCTCATTATCCCTTCATGGGGGAATTTCCCTTCCCTGCACCCTCTCAAACTGATCTTTACCTCTGTAGCCTTTGCCTTGAGCTGTTGTAGCTCGATTTCCTCCTCTTAGACTGCCCTCTTGCTGCAGCACCTCCCTCTCCTGTATCTCTCAATACTGCTGCATTCTGTCTGTCACCACAGTGGCTTCACACCCCCCTCTCGTGCCTTTTCCATTTTTGGTGCAACAAACTTTGTTTCTCATCTGAAGGGTTTCATGAAAGAAGGAGCCTTTGTGATGAACAGCCCATCTTTCTCCAGGCAGGGTCAAAGCTGAAGGGTTCAGTGGTTATCATGGAGTGGAGAGCAAGCACTAGGAAGGGGAGAGCAGTCTTCCCCCTGCCTTCATCTTCCTGTCTGTGGGATTCTTCACCAGACTGTGGAAATGTGTCAGGAAAAAGAATACCTCTGCATAGTGTGGTAGCTAAAACAAATTTGGCAAGCAGACCCAGCCCATAGAATGCTTATTTTGCAAGCCTGATGTAGGCGTTTACATTCTGATTAGATGTTCTGATGTCAACTCTGGTGTGAAATTACTTGGGATAGCAAGAAATTTTATGATGACCTTTGCTGAATTGTGACTGTACTGTTCAGACACTGCAGTAAATAGGGATTGCTTTTGAATACTAGAAAGAAAAAAATCAGAATTAGGGTCAAATAACTTGGAATTTTGTTTGGTGGCCTAAGTAGTATTTGGCATGTTTCTTTGTCTGAAACCAGATTTCAGAAAAAGATGGAAATATCCTGTATGTCTTCTAATATATAGAAATTGCTCTTAAATATAATGATTTTACTTAGAATGCAAACTTATAAAATTGTTTTAAGAAAATAGAGGAAAGAAAAAAAGAAAAATTTGTTGCAGGATCATTTCACCTGAAATAAATGTCGGATCTTGAATAAGCTGCTACATTCTTTCCATGTGTGTGCATGCCTGTGCATTATCCTTCTCAAGGACTGCCATGGCATTAGAATACAGTAATTGAACAGGCTGAAATTCCAGCCCATTAGAACTGAAATGTTTCGCTTCTTTATGGTGCTTTAACAAATTGAAACTTCATGTTTTGGCTGTCAAAGTTGCTTCCTGTCTTGCTAGTCTCAGGAGCTGCTTGGCCTCAGCTTCACTGTTTCCATGCAAACACAGTGGTGTTTGCTCTGTCCCCTTCACGTGCTCCTGATGGCAAAGGGATGTGCCCAAAGTGCATAATGGGTATTAGCAGAGGATGTTACTGGAAATAGTTAACTGGGACTCTGTAAATGAAGACTGAAAGCCTGAGGCACAGAAATGGAGATTGAAACTAGCCTGCATGAAGTTGAAATGTCAGAGGAAAACATTCCTGTGTTCCTCAAACCAGCCAGCAGTCCAGCCTGTGGCTAGAATGAAGAAAGAGTCAAGAATATGGAAGTAGCAGCATTTGCAGCTAATGTCTGAGTGGGTAACCAGTCAGAAGCAAACACTTCTGTCAGGGGCTCAGGTAGTGTCTGATTGAGGGCTACTGCATGGGTCACCGAGAGAAGCTGCAGTGTTTATCAAGGTGAGACTGAGAGGAGAAGTCTGTGAGGTTGTGATTTGCTTTTGTCTGTCCTGTTCAGGAGGAGCAGTTAGAGGCAGTGTTGTCAGCTGCTGTGCAGACAGGTTCTTTGGAACTTCTGACGGGATGCATTAAACACTGGACTTCTGAAGGTAATGCTGCTTCCATTGTTTTTATGTGGTGTGTGTGTTTTGGTTAGAAATTGTGGCTTCATGTCCTTTTTGTTTTCTGTTTTTAAAGAGCAGCCAAGTTCTGCTGTAAATTTACGGTTTGTTCTTGAGTGGACGTGGAACAAAGTGATCTGTACAAAAGATGAACTGGACCAAATATGTGAGTAGTGGTGTGGTGGTTTTTGAAACCTGGAGTCATTCTTTCTAAAGGATCTTCTTCACTCCTCTGCCAGTGTATGCTGCTGGTTCTTTAAATGGTTCTTGAAGTCTCCTGTGCTTGTTGAAGTGTTGAAGTTTGGAAGTGTGCAGTTGCTCTGCTGAGTGATGATTCCATATTTCTCGTTGACAAGGTGTTCCGCTGTTTGATGGTTCCTGCAACTTCATTGACCCCCAGACATTACAGTCCCTCCAGCACTGCCAGCTGCTGCTGAGCAACCTCAGCACAGTCCTGAACTGTTTCCTAACAGAAGCCCGAGAGCTTACAGAGAAAGGTTGGTGAGAGCCCTGCTAGGCCTTTGGTCTGGTAGTTAACATTTGGAAGATGCTTGGGTTGTAACGGTGGAGACAGGAGCCATTGTTGTTTTGGGTGGTTGGGAGAGAGTCAGGTTGAGCTGGGAGGAGAGGCTTAAATCTGATCAGTTGGGACTTTGATTTAAGCCACTTTGAGTTCAGGGGAGCAGCTTGTTGTGGAGTTCATGAGGCTGGGTAGGAGAGGGTGCACTGGTTCAGCACTGAGCTGAATAAGGACCTGGGCGCAGCAATTGCAGCAACAGAGTGTGGTAATGCTGAGAAGTGTTCCCAGTTGTTAGCTAGCAATTGATAGTTGTGTGCACATTGCTGGGAAATACAATAGAAACTGAAATGTGTAATGTGTAAAGGAAGTTAACCTTGAGTTCTTTTTGGCCTCTGATTTTAAAAATTGTTGTTGGCATATTGAGGGAAAAAGAGGACTCTTTGGCTAAAGTAAAAATCTCTGCTACATGGAAAACAAATGTTGTCTTCTTGAGTGTATCTTACAGTTTAGGCTTTATTTTTCAATTTTAATCTTTTGTGATTCTGTTTCTTTGTAGTGATTGGTTTTTGTTTTGAGGGTGAACAGTGGTTTTTTTTTCCTTCAAATTCATAATTGATCCAGAGGGACAACTACATGTAAAAAGAGTTCCACCATGGTGTTTCATACTTTGTGTTTGTTCTGCTGAGGGGAGCTTTGTAAAAATGAGAGGAAGATCCAAAACATCTTATGCCTTTTTTTCAGGTTTTACAGACTTGACAAATAAGCAGATGGTAACCAGCCTCATTTCTTTGTACGCACAAGTGGTGATCTGGTTCTGTCGATCCAGTCTCCTTCCTGAGGGTTTAGGTAAGCACAGAGACTGTAGTACCAAAACACTTGAGGCTGTGTGGTTTCTGTCTGTCTAGACCAAAGTTTTAGTTGAAAACGTGGTCTTAATTCTTTAACTTGCTTTTTACTTTATCACCTGTAGATGATGACATGCATTTGTCCAGACCTTTCTACAATTACCCTCTGATTCAGAGCTACTATACGGGTCACCGACAGAAACTGGAGCGCTTATCAAGGTAAGACTTAGAGGAATTCTCTAGAAAGCTGCCACTGTTAGACTGTGTGAGTGTGGTTATTTTTGCAGTTAAAACCCTTTGTCTGCACTCCTTGGCATTACACGTAACAGAGCATGAAAGCAAGCCTGGAACCCAAAAGGTCATTGCAACTCTTCTCTTGGGTTTGTGTGTTGGACTCCTTAATGAATAAGATGATTGTGAGCTAAGGACCATCTTTGCTCTGACTCCTGAAATCTGTGACACTGAGGGGCTGGAATGAGTGTTTTACTCTGTGCAAGCCCTTGGTCCCTTTTGTTGCAGAGGCAAATGGGATTCTGATTGCTTGATGATTGATGGAATGGTTTCCCAGTTGGGAGAGGAAGTGGAGAAGTTGTGGCGGAGAGATGAAGGCGGCACTGGGAGATACCCACCTGTTAGTTTACATGTGAGTGTTCTGTTCACTGAAAACCCCAGCAGCAGCAGCAGCAGCAGTCCCCTGAAGCCAATGATGTTGAAAGACAGGAGCATTAGAAAACCTTTTCATCTTTCATTTCAGGCACTGCTGGATCTCTATTTGCTAGAAAGCATTGAAGAAAGCGACAAACATGCAATTGTATCCTTTCCAGATACTTCATTGTGTCATTACTTCAGTGTGTGCACATAGAAGTTTTTCATACTTGTCACCTGTGTGTGGTTAACAACACTTTTAAATTTATGCCTCAAACACAATGTGAGTGAACACATTTATAATAGAATTAACTCCTTGACAGAAGCATTTTTTAGTTTCTTTCTAGATTGGAAGTTTACTGGTTCCTTTTTTAAATGTTTTGTTGCAAAGTCTCTGGTCCTATGAGAAAGCATGTTCTCTAAGTTGAATTCAAGATAAAAACCTTGCTTAGTTCTTCGCAAATTTTAATGCAGTTACTAATTTTTCAAGACACCCTTATATGTAGCATATGACTGCTTGTGATTATGGTGCCCTAAAATGTACTGTTTCAGAGTAAAAGGGTTTGTAAAAGTGGCTTTCCGGTTGCTGATTTTTACTAAAATCATTTGTTTCCCAGCCTTACTAAAAGTGTTTGGTTTTGGGTATTTTTTGTGTTAAAAGTGCAGGCACAATGAATATTCATTGGTCAGAAGCTTAATTTTTAGGCTGCTGGAACATGCAGAATTATCTTTGTTATTTGTTGGCTAAATCAAGAGTGGAGCCTGGAGAGTAAAGGGGTTAAAAATGCTTGTAGTCCCAAGCTGCCTTATTCAGACATGTTCCTAACATGGGATGTCAGAAAGGGAAGGTGAGGCTTTTGAGTGAGGGGTCCACATGCAGTTTTAAACACAGTTTCAATCAGTCAGTGCCAAGTTGCATTGTAAGGGCACCACAATTTGTGTTGGTTTTGTGAAGACAGGAAATGAGGAGAATAAAACAGCTGTAGAGCTTGTTTTCTTTAATAATTAAGCATTGGATGTTGAAGTGTGTTGAGTGTCCAACTGGTAGCTTCACTGACAGAAGCAGAAGCCTGGGTTTGTAAGAGCAGTATATAAACACCCAATAGCTGCCTTTTTGATTGCCTTCCAGAAATCCACAAGTGTTTCTTTCTGGAAGTATATTCAGAATATAGTTTTGAGATTAGGACCTGACTATTGATATAAAGGGTTTTAATAGCTTAAAATGGCAAGATCAATACATTAGGATTTGCTGCTTCCTGATGATAATATTACTATGTTTTGTTAAATGTACTGTGATACAAGTTTTTTGTCTTAGCCATTTATTTGCCTTAATTAGATACTCTCAGACAATTTACTTGCTGCTGGATATTATGCATTCCTTTCCAAATAAAACAGAAACTTCAATTGACTCCTTTCCAACTGCCTTTGCTATCCCTTGGGGTCTTGTTAAGCTGATTCAAGGGTTTTGGCTTCTAGATCACAATGATTATGAAGTAAGTATGAAACAGTTGAGTTAGACACACATTGCCCTGCAGAGCTGTAACCAATAACAATAACAATTTTTTTTTAATTGGTACTTAGGTATAAGGAGCTGTTGAACCATTGGAAGCTTTTTTTTAACACTGGTCTGACATCTTCAGCAACAAGTTAGATTTGAAATTTTGTTTTGACTACTTTAACAGAAAATTGATTGAAACAAAGGAGTAATCAACTTAATACTTAATTTTTGAATTTTCAAAGCTGTCCATGGTTAGGTTTACAGCAGACAGGTTGGGCACTGATTCTAGAAGAGTGTTTTGGGTACTTGAAGCATGGAAACTGATGGTAGCAGGAACATTTGAGACAAAAGACTGCAGGAGTGACTTTTCAACCTAATAGCTATTCTTCCTGATACTGAATGTTGTTCTTGTCACTGTGCTAATACGACCAATTTTTTTATAGTGTAAGTTATCAAGTAATGTATTTATTAAAAGCGATGTCTGTACACGGGGTTTTGTGAACTTAGAAAAATCTGATTTGTTCCTCTTAAAGCATTCGCTTTGTTCTGGGTGGCTGATTTTTTTTTTCCCTGCAAATACCTGAAGAATTTCTACTGATGTGTCCTGGATCAAGTATTTTGTTATTTAGACCTCTAAGTTGGTCTAATGCACATCCAGCCTTGCTGCTGATGTGTCCTGGATCAAGTATTTTGTTATTTAGACCTCTAAGTTGGTCTAATGCACATCCAGCCTTGCTGCTGATGTGTCCTGGATCAAGTATTTTGTTATTGAGACCTCTAAGTTGGTCTAACGCACATCCAGCCTTGCTGCAGAAAGTTTTGACTCTTTGTTGCATGGGTGTGTGTATCTCTGGTAATGAAGTTGTTCTCAACTTGTCCAGAATTCCCTGGCCCTGCTCTTCCATCCAGCTACACTCAAGACTGTGTCATGGCAACACATGAGGATAATCCAGTCCCTGATGTGCCAGGGGGAGCACAGGCGAGCCCTCAGGTACATGCAGATGATGAAGCCGTCGATGTCCAGCAGCAGCGAGGTGCGGCTGTTCCTCACCGTGCTGTTGTCCAATAGGTAAGGAAACCTCCACTCCTGGCATTCACATCTTGGGAAATGTGGAGAACTGATGGCACAAAAATGGAGGGGCTCCCCTCCATTTCCTTTGAGCTTTGAATGGATACTATCACTGTGGGGTATCTTTTTGGCCTCAGTGTTCCCATTCCTTTCCATGTCCTAAACCTTAACTGCAGGTGCATGGTGGAGGCTTGGGGTCTGTTGCAGCAACACACCACGAAGTTAAACATAGAAGAGTTGCTAAAGCACATGTATGAAATCTGTCAGGAGATGGGACTGATGGAGGATTTGCTGAAGCTGCCCTTCACAGACACAGAAAAAGTGAGTTTGGAGAAGAAACAAAAAAAAACACCTTGTCTCTTTGGCAAGAGAAGAGGCAGAATGGTAATGATGTCTGAAATGTGTTATTTCTCACAGGAGTGTTTGGAGAAGTTTTTACAGACCAAATCTGGTGTTCAGAACCATGAATTCCTCTTAGTCCACCATCTGCAGCGTGCCAACTACATCCCAGCACTCCAGCTGAATCAATCCATGAAGGCCAATCTGTTGGTAAGGGTAGCAGTCCTGCTGTGTGAAATTATGAATTAAAACTTACAGACCACAATGGACTCCAGTTAAAAGAGTTTGTTTGCATCTGAGGAATAAACATGTATCTTCTCTTTTCATTCAGTTCCTCAGATCCCTCTGTTATGTATGGTTTAGGTTATGGAAGTAGTTTGTGTTACTTGTTTCTGTGGAGTGAGGAGTACATTGTATGTCATGTCTCCTATCTGGCTTTTACCTGAGAGCAGTCTAGATGCTCCATAGGTAAAATTTGCCTTATGATTTTTAGTTGTGAGTTTTGGAGTTGTTTGGAGTTTTTATGTTTTTGGGTTTTTTTACTAGTCTTCCTTGCACTTCGAAACTACCAGGTAAAATTGATGTGTGCTCCTGGGTGGAATCTAGAACTTGCTGTGGTTCTGTGCAGGGATTTGTTGTCCTTTGTCTGTAGAGCAAATTTAGGCCTTAGTTGGAAAGAGCAGAGACATCCTGTGCAATGAACTTCTGGTGAATTGTTAACTTCTTGCTTTACACATTTCCTTTGTCAGAATGATCGTGATCCTCGCTTGAGAGAGAGAGCAGTAGCCAGAAATTCTCTCTTAGACCAGTATGGCAAGATCCTTCCCACAGTTCAAAGGAAGCTGGCAGTAGAGAGAGCCAAGCCATATCGTTTGCCTTCATCAGTCTTAAGAGAAGGTAATTTTAGAGAAGGGAACTTGGATGTGCAGCTGGCCATCACTTTGAATACACAAGGCTGATACTTTTCCCTCTTGCTTTACAGTCCCAAGGCCAAAGCCATTATCAACAGCAACAAGGCAGGCTAATGCAGGAAATGTGCATACAAGAGCAACTTTCATCAGTAAAGTGTTGTCCAAAATTGGAGAAGTATGGCTAGGAAATGAAGAGAAAACAAATATCTCACGATTTGATAGGTAAGCAGCCTTTTATAAAAGTTACTCCTAAACTGCATGTTTGGAGAGGGAGGTGGAGAGAGAGTGAGTTGTAGCGGGAGAGAAAGAGATTTCAGTTTGAATTGTGTTAGTTTTTTGGTGGGAAGGTGGACATGAATAAAGCTTTGTTTTGCATTTCTGCCCATATATAGCAGCTAACAATCAATTCCTTGTGTAGTGTGAGGAGAGTTTTTCTGCTGTGAAATCTTCTCTATACAAATGCACATATTTACATTATGGCGAATGTGTTTACAGTGTTTAAGAAGCTGAAACTCAACTTGTTTGTCACTACCATGAAGCTGTTGGTGTACCAACTTTTATAGACTCATTTGTGTGATCCCATAGTAATCTTTTACCAGTTCCTGCTTGGTTATTTAAAAATAAGCAGAATTAGTGAGAGTGGGGAAGAGGCTTAAAATTGTCAAGTGATTGTCCTACATGGGATGTAGGTGGATAAACTTTAATTCTGATATGGCTGGGCTTTGAGGGAATAAAAATCGATTATGTTTTCATTTTCCTTCTAGTCCTAGAACTACAGAGCCAGCAGTCAGTACACATCCTCTCCCTGGTGCAGAGTTGCCTGATGCCTTTCTTGGGACACCTATTACAAAACTTTCTCAAAGGTGTTCAAGGTATAGTAGATCTACAGACTTTATATTTCAAAATTGTATTGTTTATCATATATATACATGTGCATGTGTGTATGCTTTTTTTGGTTTAGCAAGGATTGTGTTGGATTTAGTGTTGTGTCTCAAAGAAAAAGTCAGCTTAGGGACAAAATTAGGTACACAATTTGAAATGGTCCCTGCATTGCAATGTAGATGAGTTTTCTCCACTACTGAGAATTAGGTCATTATGCAACATAAAATTGGGTATTCTTATGTCAGAGGCAGGGATTTAGGAAATTAGGTATGAAATGCAAAGAAATAATGAAAAAATGCTCCAGAGTGCCTGTCACTTGGAGGCACCCCTGTTTGTGGGACTGATTGATCACCCCCTGCACTGAGGTGGTATTTCTTGTTTGTCCAGTGTTTTTGTTCTGCATCATCTGAGATAATCACAGCATGCTTTTTTTCATTTATTTATTGATGTTCCAGTTTAAAATGTGTATTTTAACAGGTTGCTGGATTTGGTGGTTCGTCCTGTTCCTTCCCGCTCTGTAGCACAGGAGGAGAGCTGGCAGTCCCCATGCAGAGCTTCCACTTCTTTTGTGGCATCCAGCCCCCTGAGAGCAAATGCACATCGCTCCAGCTCCCAAAACAATCTGCCAAGGGCATCAGAGTTGAATTTACTGGAAACTCCTCGTGTGGTCAAGGTTTGTATTTTAAAAACTCAGTAGCAACCAACCAAATGAAAAACTTGTAAGGTTTCTTTTAAGTGAAATCACCAAAGTATTTAGTAGAAGTGCTTCTGGATTGAAATTTCCAGTATGCACGTGGTTATTACATACACAGTCCTTTTGGAAGCACTAAGTTGGGAACAGTCTTTAAGCAGGAAACTTTAGTTCTCAGTTGATTGCAGTGGACAGCTTGTCCCATAGCTTTGTGAACTAAATTTATTTTTATTGTATGGAACAATTCCATCTTTTCACCTTCTTGTGAAGTGCCATCCATACTAATGAGCTAGCTTCATCCTCCACTTTTGAAAACCCTTTCAATACTGTAAAATAATCTGAGATAAGAATAGCTGAATGCTTCTACATGCAGATGTGTAGGTATTTCTGCAGCAGTGTCACTTCCTCTTGTGTGTGGCTGATTAATTAAGGAAAAAGCTGTGTCTGTTTCTCTGCAGAATGGCTGTCAGATGCAGCGATTGAAAACGCTAGTGTGCAGAGTGAAGTTGTGTGCCTTTTATAAGAGCAATGTAGGAATTGCAAAAATAATGTGGATAGGAGATAACATTGCAGAAAACAAGATGTCAGTCATATCCTTGTTTCCTGAAGAAGTAATTTTGAAAAATAACATTTATTTTGTTGGCATTACAAAGACAAACGAAGGGAAATAGAAAAAGCATGCATTTTTATCTTTAAAATGTTGGTATTTTTGGAAGAACAGTGCAGAGGCAAAACTTTCTGCTGCTATAAACCCAGCTCACAGTTTAGAGTAATTATATTTTTGTAATTTAAGCACAGTCATCTGTTTTGATGATTTAACTGGTTCTAAATTAAGTGTTTTTATTTCTTTTCCTAGAGAGCTAAAGTTTTGGCCACATCTTCTGGTTTTCCTGGGTTTACTCCTCAGTCTATTCTCAGGTCCAGCCTTCGCACTACACCCCTAGCAACTCCCTCTGCATCCCCAGGACGATCAGTTACTCCTCCTCTACGGGCAAAGGAACCTAGAATATCTTTCAGGGAAGAGAGCTCACATGCAAAGTGGGCTGTTGGGGTAAGCTGGACTGCAGCTAGTGAGTTTTCAGATGATGCTGTGATTTAATTTAGACTTATCTATATTCCTTAACTGAGAATCTGGATTGTGAATCAGAATGGCAGAATTTGGTTAAAAAAAAAAAAGATTGTGTTATGCTAGACATTTTGTAACATGATGTTCTTGCAGGAACATACTCATAACAAACATCAGGGACCATGGTGGGTTTTTCTCATGTGTTCAGATTGTTAGTTCACCTTTCAGCTGTACCTTTTCAAATGGTAGTGTTGCAGGAAGGTAAGGAATACAGATGGAGCCTCTTGTTTGGGTTTGTTAAATTTTGTAAGTTGAATATCTGGGAAAGTAACAAAAGTCATAAAGATGCATTGACTCTCAACCTGTCATTTTGCAACATTGAATTTACTTAAATGATGGTAAAAAGAGACTCCTGATGAAGAGAACTGTAGTGTTTTGTTCTCTCAGGCCTAAAGTTCTCGGGTCAGCTTCTTGCCTTGCACCAGGGATAGTATCCATGTAGTTTTCAAATGCAATGGGTCCATCTTGACCAGCTGTGGTCCCTTCTGCTCCTGCAGCTGTGTAGCTGGATTCTGTGGTTGAGCCCATCAGCCACTTGCCAGCATATTGTGCCCAAATGGGGGGCACAAGAGGGGCATGTGCTGCTATCCCACGTGTGAGTAGCTCGTGTATGTCACAAGGAGCTGCTCAGTTGTAACAAGATGTGCTCTCTCCTGTATGAACTTCTTACTAATAATGGCACTATGGCCAGATTAATTTGCTTGTTCCATGCCACAGGCATAGCTGAAAACCAGCATGTTTTAGTCGTGCATATGTGTTTGTTGAAAGGGCAACCATAAAATAGAGAAATCTTGAGCTAGGGTTTTACTAGGCAAAGCTTTGTCTTCCTGAAAACACACTAGTAAACCCAGTGAAGAGCCTTGAGATGACATTGTGAGCAAGACTGATTTAATCTTAATTCTTCAATGTCATGGAAACTCAATAAGCAATCTAAAGTGTAATTAATTTTTACACTCAGCCTTAAATCTAAGATAAGGCTGGAAGGAGAATTAATTTTGCATTGCCTCACTTAGGGGACATGTGGAACTTGAAAATATCAGTATTTGTTGGGTTTTTTTTGTTTTGCTTTGACAACAAGCAGACTCATGTTGCCAATCTGAACTTTTATTTTAGGTGACAGAAGATGATAAGGCACTATTTGGAACTTCATCTGAGCAGCATCAAGGCTTGGTAGAGGATGCTTGGTCTGAAAGCAGAACTAAACCAGATGTGTTTACTCTGAGCAATCCTGGGGAAGATCGTGCTGAATTGCAGGAGTCTTTAGAAAGCATACCTGGAGATGATTTGGAGAAGATGGATGTCAGCAAGGAAAATAGTAACTTCTCTGTCAGATCAGACCAGACTACTTTGGAGTATCATGATGCAAAATCACCTGGTGATTTTGAAGATGATGTCATCTTTATATCTGCTAAACCAGCTAATTCTTCCTATGAAGAAACTGTTCATGTTCAAGAATTGGAGAAGGAGGAAGAAAGTGAAATGGTTGAAGACAAACCTTTCCAGATAGAACAACCAGGTCCTTCAGGGCAAAGAAAAGAAGCAGGTACGTTTCATCCTGTGATAACCTAAGTTTTTGAATTTTTTTTATGTCTTCAGAATATTGAATTACTGAAGAGTGCAGCAATTAATTATGAGTTTTCATTAGTGCTCTAGGCTTTTAAAATTACCTCTATATTTTAAGTCCTTTTTTTGGTATCCTGGACCTTACGAATGTATACTTTCCTTGGCTGACATCTTTTTGTGTAGTTGCAGCTGAAAGGCAACAGTGTGGGAGTTTTGAAAAGGATGCATGTTTAAAACTTTGGCCTCTGGTTATGTTTTAGGAGTACTTCTATAATTTGCAGGAATTTTTACATTGTTTGACTGAAATTACGCCTCAGGCTTCTTGTTCTACTGGAAAGAAGAACACAGGCCATCTGCACTTGAAGTCTTGGGTAGCATGATTTTGTTAAGTCCCTGTCCTAGGTGATGTGCATAAAGGATCACTTTAAACTCATATGAGCAGTTTAAAAGAAGTGATGTTGAGTGCGACAGGGAAGTCATCCATCTCTTCATTTTGTAGGATTTGTGGAAGAATCAAATGCTGAATATCAGACCCTTCCTGAGTATAAGCTGGTGCTTAAAGCTGCTGAGGCTGCAACTTCTGGGGCTGGAAATGAAGGGTGAGCTTATGAAGTAGATGCATCTTTGGGTTCATACAACATATAGCTGCTGGCTTTTCTGTGTTTGGAAACTGATTTTGACCTGGGATTAGTTCTTTCCTGTGTTCTTATATGTAAGGGCCTGTCTATTCCATTCTGTCCGTGACCAAAAGTAATCTGGCATGAATGTCATGCATATTGACTAGCTGTCAATTTGAGCCTTTTTTCTCAAATCATAGCAGACCACAAAGTATGATGATAAAGACTTCATTCAACAGTCCCATACATACCTTGTGAGAGTTACTGAGCAGATACTGTGAACATAAGCCCTGGAATTTTTTATCTGAGAATTGTGTAGTTAAAAAGGAATCCTGAGATTCTTGTAACTTCAGTGGGTTTATTTTGGAGTTTGAATGCTTTCTGACAATATTTTTTACACTTAATTTTTGTTTTCTCTGTGTGTGCTCCACTAGCATTTATTTGTTTATGGAAAGGGAAGCCATTTTCTCACCAGGTACTTTAAAACCTGCAACTGCTGAGCGATAAAGAATGTCAGCAATGAGAGAACCTTTAATTTCAAGTGGTAACTTTCACCTGTACAGACTTATGTTCAGTTGGTTCTGAACCTCTTATTGTAGTTGCCTTTTTTCTATAGAAGACAAATAATACATTATTCTGTAATACACCTCTACTATGTTATTATCTAATGTTGGATCGCTGGAAAGAATGTTATGTACTTGATTGATTGCATAAAATGAGTTACAAAGTGAATTACGAATTGAGTCACAAAATGAATTATGTTGATAGAGGAATTCCTAATTTTTCTTGTATTTTTTTGTGATTTGAAACTTGAAGATTTTCCAGTGAGAAAGTAACTTGTAGAGCTCTTAAAGGTGTGTTTTCAAGCTTTATGATGAATTTTTCTCTTTTCATGAAGTGCAACAACCTACCAGGAGTCTGAAATGACCTCTTCATCAGAAAAAAAAGCCATACTGCTTGCAACAAACCCACAGCTCGCTGAATCCCCGGAGGCAGACAGTGAATGTATGTTGGAAATGTTCTGTGTGGTAGGGTAGCAGAGCTCCTCAAGTGAAATGTGTAGTTTGCCATACCACTGTAGATGTCTCAGATTGAAATAGTAGTAGCATGTTACTGCTAACTTTCATTAAACTGTGGAGAGAACACCTTCTTTAAAGAAAGTCCTTGGAGAAAGTGCATAGTGAATCTTTTCATTCTTGATCAAAACATTGAGATGCTGGTAGAACTTAAAGTATTTTAAGGAGAGATCAGTATTTATTTTAATGTTGTACACCACTACCAATTTGTGTGCCATGGGATGTGCTGCTTGATTTACTATTTTAAAAGATGATGCATCCTCAGTATTCAGACTGAAGCAACTGTCTACCAGTGTGCCTTTCCAGCCACATTTTCCTCTTTTTTCCCCTCCATGGGCTTGACAACTGATTTTCTCCTCTTTCTTCCTTGCTGTGGGGCTGCATCCTTTACCTGATCTGTAGTTGTCACAGTTTAGACTCAGTCGACAACTAAGCCCCACACAGCCACTCACTCGTTTCCCCTGGGTGAATGGGGAGCAGAATCAGAGAGCTAAAGGAAAAATCTCCTGGGTTGAGATAAAGACACCTTAATAGGGAAAGCAAAAGCCTTGCATGCAACTCAGGCAAAACAAGGAATTCATTCACGACTTCCCATTGTCAGGCAGGTGTTCAACCATCTCCAGGAAAGCAGGAAAATGGGTCATGGGAAGGAAGACAAACACCATAACTTTGAATGTCTCCTGCTTCTTCCTTCTTTCACCTGCCTTTTATACTGAACATGATGCCATATTTTATGGGATGTCAGTTGGGGCCAGCTGTCCTGGCTGTGTCTCCTCCCATCTCCGTGTGCACCCCCAGCCCACTCACTGCTGGCATGGTGTGAGAAGCAGGAAAGGCCTTGGCTCTGTATAGGTGCTACTCAGCAGTAACTAAAACATCCCTGTTATCAACACTGCCTTCAGCACAAATTCAGAGTAGAGCAGTACCAGCTACTATGAAGAAAATTACTATCCCAGCCAAAACCAGCACAATCATTTTAGCTTTTGGAGAAAGCCCAATATATGTGGCAGGATGGAGAACCATATTGTTTGCTCTTGCTAGCTCTGTTACTTCTTTTTGCTTAAACTTAGATCATTTATATAAAGGTTAAGATAAAATTACATAAATCTCTTCTAGCTGTGATAAGTATCCTTGACAGTGAGGACATGGTCAGTGCTCCGTTTCAAAATCGCCTTGAGGGCAAGTGTGTGGATTTACCTGAAGAATGTAACCCTGAAGCAGCTGAAGCTGAAGAAGTCCCTGTTTCTAGCAATCCTCCAAAAACTGAGGAAATTAATGTAAGTAAACTATTTTCCCATTTTCTACACAATAGAACAGTTTGCAAATTGAGGACAGGCCTGTTATATTGACAATTTGGAGGCACTCAAAAATGTGTCTGTTTCTTGAGCTGCTTAACACAAGTTAAAAACCCCAGTGTTGTAAGGGCAGATATGTTTTTCTTTTCTGCATTCTCTGTTCCTATAACATGAATGGGACCTGTCAAGACTTAGGCCTTTGAGAGCAAACAAAACCAAAATAAAAGCCTAAACTATTGTTGAAACCAGCTAGGCATTCATTTGATTTACTTGAATTCAAACTTTATTTTACTTAAAAAATAGTTTTAATGTTAAAGACAATAAGAAAGTTACAGGAGTGCAGCTGCTTTGTACTGGTAACCAGTTACCAAAGGACAAAAAGATGTGGGAACCAAACTCAGAATTATTTAGGTGCTTAGGTCATTTATTCCTTCTTAACACACAGAATTCCCAGTAATGAGCGCATTTTGGTGTCAAGAGGTGGAGGTATTTAGTAACTATGTGTTATCTCATGCAACCCAAATGACTCCTCGAAGTGCAGTGTTGAGTTGTTGGATGTGATACCTGCCCAGTGTAAGTGCTGCTGTCAGAACTATCATGACTGAATCTTTAAGCACTGGGGACCCAATTGTATTTTACCCTGTCAGAGGCAGTGGGTCACTCTGCACTGCTCCACAGCCAGAGGGCACTGCAACGTGATGGGCACCCCTGGCCGTGTACACACCTTGTGTTGGAAAACTGCTCCTGGTCATGGGCAGTGGCAAATGGTCATTTCTGAAGAGAAATACCAGAAACAGGAACTGCTCTGATCCCTGTGCCTCAAATACATAAACTCTCAGCTGGAGTACAAAAGCACATTGTTTCACATTCAGGGGTGGTCTTAAGGGAACTGTCCTCAGTTTCATCTAGCTCAGTGTGAAATTAGTCTGTTTGGTATTGAATAAAGTATTAACAGACATTTTTTAACTTTAGGTTATAGAAGATACCTCAGAACCAGCACCTGAAACATCACCATATAGTGAGCTAGATCCATCAAGTGTTCTTCATTATAACTATGAAAATATAGAGCAACAGTTTGCATGTGATTTGCCTGATAACAAAGATAGTGAGTGTGATGCAGCTGAGGGAGATGGCGACCTTTTTCTATCTCAGAATAATTTTACCTTAGTTTTGGAAGGAGAAGAAGGGGAAGCAGAGATGGGAGACCCTACATCAGTAGATGCTTCTAAACCAGATGACACAACAACAGAAGAAAAGCCTGTGACCAATTTAGGAAATACGGAAAGCCAGGAACATGTTACAAACTCAGTGTCCACTGTAACTGGTGATCAGGAATCTCAGAATATTGCAGAGTCACTCCCATATGTGCCTGAACCTATTAAGGTTGCCATTGCTGAGAACTTACTGGATGTAATCAAGGACACGAGAAGTAAAGAATTTACATCTGAAGTTGTAGAACAATCAATTCATGAAACCATAGGTAAAAAGGTAACTAGATTCCAGAAGGCAAAAGCTCCCTTAACACCTGTGCTAGAAGCAGTGGGAGAGGAAACCAGCAGACATCATTATGGCACTGCTCCAAGAACACGCACAAGGGGACAGCTGGGTAGAAGTCTGGGTGTTCTGTCAGCAGGCACTCAGCAGCTGCTGAAGACAGACAGCCCTGCTCTGCTTGGCCTGTCTCCTCGGAGAAGTACCAGGCGAACAAAAGAAACACCTGAGACTCCCAGGCTCCAAACAGAGGAAAATGCTCAAGAGAAGCAAACACCTGTGACACCTGTTACTCCTAGGAGAGGTAGGAAACCTAAACTGTCTAATTTAGAAAAAACAGAGAGCAGCCATTCTGATGGACAAATCTTGTCTGACAGTACACGGCCTGTTACTCCCAGGAGAGGATTAAGGAGAGCAAAGGAAGCTGCATCTGAACTATCTGAACTACAAGAAGAGGCTAATGAGGAAACGCCTCTTGCTGAAGGCAGCGTTACAGCTTCTTTCGCTTCCAGAAGGACTAAAGGAGGAAAAAGTTTGGGTGGAAATCCAGAAACTGGCAAGACTGATACTGATCATCAAGTAAAAACAGCAGTCAGTCCCAGCAGAAGTGCAAGAAAAATGAAAAGCTTTAGTTTAGAGTTTACTGAAGATACTGTCAAGGATCAACAGGTGCAGCTTAGTGACCAACTCCTTTTACCAGTGCCAAGTAAAAGAGGCAGAAGAAGAAAGATTAGTTCATCAGAAGTTTCAGAAAATTCTGATCTTGATGTGTCTAAATCATCGATTCCTCAAACAGAATTTAAACTTCCTGTCACACCTAGAAGAAGTGCTAGGAAGGCGGCACAAAACCTCATGGCAGACCAAGAGTCTACCTCTTCTCAGGAAGACATACGTTCAGGTGTGAAAGTAGAAGCCCTTGATACTCCTAAGAGAAAAACTAGGAGACTGCCACAAGAGAACCCAGAAAAAGTGGATACTCATGAACAAACTCCTGCAGAGCCAAGTGAGGTGCCAGCCACACCCAAGACTACCGTGAGGACAGGGCGTCGGGGCAGGAAGAGGAGATCAGTGTCTGAGGAGGCCTCCCAGGGACCTGGGGGCAGTCCTTTGCTGCTGGAAGACATAAATCCCTCAGGACATGATCAGACATCCAGAGCTTTGACAGATCGGGTTACAAGGACCAGATCCCGCAGGACTGCCATCCATCAGAAACTGTCTGCTGAGGAAAATGAGGCTTTCCTTTTCTCTCCTCCTCTCACAAAGCTGACAAAGAAATTTGAAGGTAGGTGCACTATGTTTATATGCAAAAGAGGGCATAGCCTCTTTAAACCACTGAAAACAAACGGTGAGGATGGCTTTAAGTATTGTAAAGAATGTAAGCATGCAAAAGAAAATATTTGCCAAGAGGCAGTTCACCTTTTGGCTGAAGTCTGTGTGACTGCCTGCCTAGTTCTGGTAGAAATAGATTATGAAGCTGATCTAAGCCATGAAATTAAATTTAAGCTATATTTTTGTAAGGAACTTAATTTCTGTCACATTTTGAAAACCAGAGATTATTTGTGAATATGTGATTGCCACCCCTTCCCCCCAGAAGAGAAATAAAGGATGTGTGTTTTCCAAATGCTGTTCAGTTTTCAAGTTCAGATGAGCTGCATCTTCCAACAAACTGTACAGCTGTTTAATTATGTGATTCTTTTTCATGAGTGTATACTTTGTCAGTGAAATTACTGTACCCAGGAGTTTTTTAATTAGAGTACATGATAATTTTTTTTTTTAATGTGTAAGGACTGTTGATGCCTCGAGTATAATATCTGATTATGTAGGTGCAGGTAAAATCACTACATTGGCTTCGTTTTGTTTCACTATTTTTATGGTAAAAGAATGAATCCCAAGAGGCAGTTACTGGGGGGAAAATGCCTTTGCATGGAGTGTTTATAAAGCTGATTGGACCTTTATTTTGGGAAGCTATTGTGCTCTTATTTGCCAGCTGTAATGTAATATTACTGTCCCTCATGTATAATGTATGTACATGCTAACAATGCATTGTCATTTTAGCTGGAAAAACAGACCATCCTGTGCAGTTGCAGGATTTGGACCCGGATTTGTCTTCTCAATTTGTCTTTTCGCCCCCTCTTTTGAGATCAAAGAGAAAAACTGTAGCTAGCATTTCCCGAATTGTGAAAGAAGCAGTAAGTAAAAACTCCAGTTGTCCCATGTTCTTGATTTTAGTTCTGTACCATTTTTTGAGATCATACTTTGCCCTTTTCATTGGAAGCGTATCTAAAAAGAGCTTTAAATGAATCAGCTAAAAATGTTATTGTTTTTCTTCATGAAGACAAGCTACAAAAGTCAGTTTTGAATCTATGTAAATCAAGAATTGATAAATACTGTTTTGCTTTTAGCAAAAGGCACAGTGGCTCTCTTTAAACTTACTTCATATGTTACCTGTTAATTTCAGAATTTTAACTTTTAGGATAGTAAAATAATTTGATGTGAAGGTTTGTTTTTGCAAACAAAAGGTACTTTTGGAAATAACTTTGGCATGATTTTGTAATGAAAAAAAAAAATTATTATTCCATAGAAGTCTAAGAACTTGTTAATGAGTAACGTTTTTGTTGTCTTAACATAGGAGCTTCCAGCTAAAGAGGAAGAGGATACCAAATCCATAGAGGCCGGGGTAAAGCAAAAATTGAAGAGAGGTAGAACTCCAAAATCAAAAATGAAGAAAGGAAGCAAGTATGAAATAAGTTTTGAACAGTTATTTGCATTTCTTAATGTGATGGTGACTCAGCTGTTAAGTGCCTAACTACTTCTTCCTCACTTGGCTGGGCAGGTCTTCTCTCACTCCATCAGCCTGTCCAGCTCAGCCTGCTGGTCTAATAGGTGCCTTTCCCCATTCAGGGGTATGGTTTGCTAATGGAAATGGAAGAGGGAGGGAATAGAAAAGGGCAGGTGGATACGAATTGCAGTGATGACATTGCAATGCTCTTACATTGTCTTATTCCACCTTATGAACTCAAACTCTTCCAGTTTAACTTCACATAGAAGCTGGGAGATGGCCAGACAAGGAATAAAGGGAATGAAAGCCAAACAAACCTGATTTGTGTACCTTTTTTACCTTAATTCTATCTGCAAAGAAGACCATGCATTTATTTTTTTTAACTGATTTTGGAATTCTGTGTAGTTTTTTTCCTCGATTAAATACTGTTAGTACTGAAAAATTGATTTGATGCTTGTCTTTCTTTTCAGAACCACAAAAGATTCTTGGTCACCTCCACCAGTTGAAATAAAATTCATCTCTCCTTTTGGAAGTCCAGTGGATGGAACAAAAACCAAACAGAAAGAAACTACAGATGCAGCAGGGAAGACCCTAAGAAAGAACAAAAAAAGACTGTCTAATTTTCCAAAGCCAGTTGTGCGCCGGAAGATGCTGTAACTGTTTTTTTTTTAAGTTTCTAATGTACACCACTGTTTGTAAAGTCATCAAAATTGTGTGAATTAGTAAAAAGAAGAAAAATCATCTAATTTGGAAGAGATAATTTATATAAATTATTGTAAAATTTCATAAAAATGATCTTCAGTAAGTAACTCCATATGGAGTGTAATTTCCTCAGTCAATGCAGTTTTCTATTTTATATTAAGACTTCATACATTTATATAATATGTAAATACAGCTTATTTTAGGAATGTTAAATAAAAATGTATACTTCACAATGTGCTTACTGTCTGATAGCTTTTTGAGGGAATATTGGGTTGAATGACCTGTATTGCTCAGAACTTTTAATGTTGGTTTGTGGGAGTTACAGACTCCCAAAAGTGATTCCAAAAGCTTTTAAAAAGTTTTTTTAGAATTCCTGTAACAAGTACATATTTTAAACATACTAATTTTAATTTTAAAATTATGTTTGACCTTCTGGCACAAATAATTGGACTTACAATACAAACTGGTAATTCCTTACATTCACGGTTAAGTTGTACTGTATTGAAGTCAGAATGTAAACAATTGTGTTTTAAGCTGTGCAATATATATTTTTTTTGTATTTGTCTTAAACTTTGGGAAAGCTGCTCTTTAGTTCATAAAACCGGATCACACCTCAGATGTGTCATTATTTCTTAAAATCTGTTGTCAGCAAAAAGTTAACTGTACAGATGGTGTGATGCTTACAATAGCATATCAGATTTAAAGGGACACTACCCAGATACTTTGAAATTTGAGCCAAAATTATTTTTGTAATATGACTGCTACTATAATTGAAATGCTTACTGTCTAAACATGCTTTGCAGTATTTGAAACCTGCATATCACAGCACTGAAAATCTGATGGTAAAGCCTATATAAGTCTGGAAAAGGTACAAAAATGTACAGAAATCTTAGTTACAAACCATATTTTTGAATAATTATTTCATTAACAGTGTTGGGTTAAGGAGTATATGTCCCTATAAAGTTTCAATTTGTATAAATAAAGTCACAAACCTATTCTTTTAAAAGCAGACATGGAAGTACTATTTTGATGTGCAGTCTTTTAGACAATGGATTATTTTTCTGTATGTTAATTTATATATGGATGCAACTTTGAAGACTACAGAATGGTGGAACCTGATATTAAACTTTTCAATTAGTAAAAGCAACTACAGTTCTTCAAGACATAAGTTATTTATTAACTAATAGCTTGTACATAGTGAATGAATGTATTAATAACAGACTAAGCTTGTGAAAGAAGATTGTTCTGGGGCTGTGATTTTTCTATCTCAGAACAGATCATTCTAGAGAAGCAATTGCATGCACTTGAATATTTTTCTCCCTGGGGAAGTATTCATGACTGAATGAAAGCTTAAAAAAAAAAGTCAAAAGTTAAAAATGTGAAAGTGGCAGCAAATTGAGACCTTTGAGTCAAGTTAGTAATTATTTTTTCTGTTTATTTTGTACATGAGTGACTATAAATATGGTCAAAGAGGAAAGGGGAGGGAAGTTTAGCAATTTTTATATTCACATTTCTCAGAAGTGCAGTCAATAGCTCAAAATGGGGTAAAAGGTCAAAATTTCAATATTTGAATAGAATAGAGATGACAAATCTGACTTCTTTTTGTAGTGTGCAAGAGTATTTATAAAATACTCTGATTATTGTCGAAGTGACTGATGAAATGCTAGTGAAGATTGCTTAATAGGGTTTTGATGCATTTCTGTAATTTATACTTATATATGTATATTTTTTGTATGAATTATTTAGAAAAAATGAAAATATAGCATTAGCTGATTTTATTAGTTTTTAGCGTCTATTTTATTTACACCTCAGCTAAAATATCCTCATTTGTCTGTGCTTAGGAAGAAAGCAAGCAATAGCAAAAGACAATTGGGAATGATTTAATTACTTCCTAAAGGTTTGCATTTTTCTAGTAACTTTTTACTTCAAAGGAGTTTTAATTATGTGTTGAAATGTTTTACTCTTTTTTCTTTTTTGTTGTAACTTGGATTTGGTGCACAGTTCTCCAGTGCAGACCAGTTTCCCCAAGGAGCAGTTTGAAAAGGAACCTGAGCATAATGTGTAACATGGAGTGGGCACAGAAATTTGAGGGACATAGAAGGAAATGGAAGCAAAACCAGACACTGTGACTCTGTTTAGAGCCTGAGAAAAGGAAGAAGCTGGGGAACAATGTTAAGGCACCAGCTCAAGGATGGGTTTATAATGGGAGTGGAGAAAATAGACTTTATGTGGGTGCTTTCTGTGTAGGCTTGCTACATGTGTGAAGGATGAGTGGAAAAGATTTGCAGCTGTTTGCACATGGATCTGAGAGGGAGAGAGCAGTAGTGCCAGAGAGGGGCAGGAGGGACCTGTGAGAGGAGGTGGGATGCATTGTGGTGGTGGATGGATGCAGAAAGCTGTGGGGGCATAGAGCTAAAATTTTCCAGCAAACAAGGTGGGAGTTTCACAAGAGCTACAGCTCATTGCTAAATAGAGTATTCTGAAGTTTTTCTATGGAAAGAGAAGTAATTCCTTGATTCCTTAATGTTTTTATCCCCTAAAGAGGTGCTGGATGGCTAAAAGCTAAAGCCAGATTGTGCATCTGTACCTTTGAGGTGTAACCCCAGAGAAAACTCCACTGGAAGGTTGACCACCTTGGGACAGCAGAATCTTAGCTTGCGGGAAGAATAAAATGGGGTGCAATGCCAGATTTTATTTCCAGGAAGCACACAGCAGGAGATATTAGTGACGGGAGTATGAATAACATTAAGAACTGTTGGAGGTTATTTTGTAAGAAAAGAAATGTTACAGTGGAAATTATTCTCTTGAGTTACCTCACAAACTTTCTTTTCTTCAAATGTTTATAAGCTAAGGCTGGTGAAAGTATTTGTTCTAGGTTATAACATGAATGAGCATGAAATCTATTTTACTTTCAATGGGCACTCCGTGCTTGAAGTGCTAATTGATTCATGTTGACTTTGTGTATTTGCCTTAATATTTGTACCTGTCCAGTGTGCAAGTAAGAGCACAGATAACTATTTATTCCCCCATCAGAACTTCCTCTCATGGAAGGCTACTCTCAGGGTTGTCAGTGCAATAAATTTGTTTGCTGCAATTTCATTACTTCCCATGTAACTAATATATAGCAAAGTTGTTGATTTCTGGTGGGGGGAAAAAATAAAGCTATAGCAGAAAACAACCTACAGGTTCTCATGAGTAGTTAGGCAATGCTTGCAACCAATTAGTCTAGGCTAATCTGAAAATACTGAAATAATAGAATTTTAGGTAATAGGACAGTGTTTGTTTCTTTGTACTTTTGTCTTCTGTGCAAGCTTCAGGGTTTCCATTCCAGGAATGCTTTTTTCACCAAAGTAGTCAAGATAATGAGTCCCTTTGATGTGCTTAAAGATAAATGTTCTGTGGTTCCTGTGGAATTAAAGTTGTTACTAAAATAAAATGCATTTTCCAGCACTGGGCTGTGTGGATGACCAATATGTGAGGTAGAGTGAAAAATGCAAGTTATGGTTACTGATGTGACTGTTCAGGTCAGTTCCTCCCTGGCTGTGTCATGACTCACAGCAGGCATTGATGTGCTGTGCATTGCTGCAGAACTTGGTTTAAACCTGAATTGAGACATGAATTATTAGTCAATGACTGCTTGCTTGTGTTTTGATACTGCAACTGGGATTTTAATAACAGTGAGAGAAGGATGCAGGAGGTGGGTGTGTGATTTCTGTGAAAAGCAACAGCACAAGCATATATGATCCCAGGAGTCCGGGGCATTGAAAAACCTTTGCTTTTGACCTGACCTGTTCTGGCTTCTGACCTCGGTGTCTCCCTTAAAGGACAAGAACAGTGTGCTCATCTCAGCAGGACCCAACAGTTACATGGGCCAGGTAAGATCTTACTCAAAGAAGCAACTAAAATCAGTTTTCACCAATTCACTGTTGTAGACTGGTCTGGTTTTTTATCTCTCCTTATTAACATTCACCTAAGCATAATGCACGTGTCTGGTGTTCATAGGTTTGAAGTGTTATGTAGTGTTACCTACATTTCAGTCATCCTGGAACTTAACACCAAAATGTAGCAGATGCTCTCACCCAGAATCACTCAGAATAAACTGAGTTGGAAGGGACCCACAAAGATCATTGAAGTCCAACTTCTGGCCCTAAACACACCATATGCCTCAGAGCATTGGCCAGCATTTCTTGAATTTTGTCAGGCTGGTGCTGTGACCACTTCCTTGGGCAGCCTCTTCCAGTGCCCAGCCACTCTGGGTGAAGAACCTTTTCCTAATACCCAGCCTAAACCTCCCTGACACAACTCCAGGCCATTCCCTCAGGTCCCGCCACTGGGCACCACAGAGAGGGGATCAGTGCCTGCCCCTCCTGTTCCCTCACAAGGGAGGTGTAACCGCAGTGAGGTCTCCCCTCAGTCTCCTGAGGCTGAACAGACCAAGTGACCTTAGCCACTCCTCATACAGCTTCTCCCCTCGGCCCATCTTCCTTGCCCTTCTCTGGATGCTCTCCCAGAGTTCAGTATCCCCTTTCCGTGGTGACTGCCGGGCCCGAGGGTGCCCCGGTGCCGGGGAGATGGATGGATGGACGGACGGATGGATGGATGGATACGTTGTTTCTGGGAGCAGCCAGCCCCGGCTCCCGGGCAGGCCCTGCCGGTGGAGGCGGAGCGTGCGCCCGGCGCGGCCCTGACAACGGCATGGCTGCGGCTTAGCCGGGCTGCGGCGTTCCTGCAGGCGGCCCTGCTGCCTGGCAGCCAAGGACTGCCTGGCTGGCTGCTCTGGGAATTAAGGTGTCAGATGTAGTCTTGGACAAACAGTGGTGACAGTCCTTTCCTGGTGTGATGCTGGTTTGCTGGTGTGGTGGAGAGAACAGAATCCTTAAACTGGCAGGAGAGAGTCAGCGAACACCAGGCCCTGTTGCATGGGTTGCAGGTGTTGCTGCAGTTGTTCTTGTCAGGTTGCTGATTGTAAAAACCTGCTGGAGAATTAAGTGTTCTAAATCCACCTGGATACAGCCTTGGGCAGCCTGCTCTTCTTAGTGACTTGAGCAGCAGGGCTTGGACGAGCAGCTCGAGTTGGATGAGATGGCTGCCAGTGGTTCCAGAAGGCCATTCTAGAATTCTGCTGTAAAGCCAAGATTGTAGAGCTTGTGCTGGGAGGGACAAGCAGTGAAATACCTCACTGCTGTGTTCTATACTGAGCCCCTTGGCACCTATGTCTGTCTGTCCAGGTAAAGGAAGTATAGAGACAAGCATTGACTCAGCACAGACTTTAGGAACTATTGCTGTCTGAGCCATGTTAGACAGGCTGCAACTCTTGAATGAAATGAGTCATGTCAGACAAGAGACACAGCGGATAGCTGGGTAAATTTGCCCTAATGTCCAATTCTGATTTGTGCTGGTTTTGTTTTCTCACTTAAAGGAAAATCAAACCTTTGGTCTGCATCTAATACAGAATCTTAGCTGTTGAGAGCTATTGGGATAGAGTGCTGAAATCCTTTCTAATTATTATCTTCTGCTGTAGGTTTATGCTTCCTGGCAATCACAAATGTTTTGAAATATGATTTTTCTGAGATCACATCTTGCTAACCTGTATGAGTAGACTTGAACTTGGTGTGTTGTTCTATTCCCTGTTATTTATTTTGTTCATCCCTCTGTGTACTTTTTCTTGATCTCATAGGTATGAGAAAAAGCTCAAGATTGTCCTTTTGCTCTGCTGTGAGATGAAAAACTGTCCCAAGTGCCATTTCATTTGAGCAAAAAAAGAGCTACAAACGATGTGTGGGAGATTTGTCTCTGCATACTGATGAAGCTTGGGTCAGTCTCAAAGATATTTATGGCTGACATGAGTCCCTTTGCCTTTTTTTCTTTATTTCCAGTGAAGAATGCGAGACCTAACGGCTCAGGTAACGAGCAGTCTGCTGCAGTTTCCAGAGGTGACTGTTGAGGCACTTGGGGAGGATGAGATCACCCTAGACTCTGCACTGTGTGGGAAGTTTTCTGGAGGTGAGCGTTTTCCTTTAAATTTGGATTTGGTGTGAAGTTGTTACTGCCTGAAGCACAGGGTCATGGCATCAGGTTGGTTCCGTTAAGTAAAATGCATCAGGTTCTGATAGTGCTAACAGGATATTTTAACAATTAGAAGCATTGAAAGTGCAACAGCCTGCTCCAGTCCTGTGCTATTTAAATAATAGAGCTGACCATGCCCTCCCCAGTTCTGAATGAAATAGAAGGCAGTTTTCAAGGAAGAAATAGTGTTGTTTTGGGACAAATTTCTTTTTACCAGCTCATGTATTTCGTAGGTATTTAGTAGGGTGCAGATTGAGGACCCAGTGAGAGTTGCTGACAACAGCTAAGCAGATTAGGCAGTTGACTTTCTAGGTGATCTGAAAGTAGAGCTGGATGCCTGTCTGGATGTCTGGGCTTCTGTTAAGAGCAGGTAGAATCTTATCTACTTGGCTGTACTTGCAGTAATGGAGCTCATCCTTCTTTTGGGCTTGAAGTTCCTCAGTAGAGGAGCAAGTGTTAAACTCTTGAGTGAAACACCACTTTTTGAATTTTTTCTGGGATCAGCTCATGTAAAAGTTGGAATTACACATGCAGTGCCCATTTTAAGATACTTTCCTGTCCAAATCCCTGCCCAGAGTAGTCGTGTGTCAAGCACAATTCTTAAACTGGAACTGAATTGGTTTAGATGGGCTGTATTTGAAGTATGCTTTGAGACTTGTATTCCTGTACATATTTAGGTGTTTTTTAGCAAAACCAGGCCAAGTATGGTGTACAGGCAAGAGCTCAGTCTCTTGTAATCTTTATCCCAAAGAGTGAATGTTCTTGAGTGCAGGAATGACAAGTACAGATGCAAAAGAATGGGTTTATTAATTTTAAGAATTATTGGTTGAGGATTGCAGTGGGTGATTTGAAATGATTGTCCAGGTGTAGGTAGGTTGGCCTTTCCCTTTGTTGCATTTGAGGGGAGGTCCCAGTGGCGTTGCTGCGGTTCCAGTTGTGCTGCTGGGCATTTGGTGAGCGCCGTTCCTTTTGCCTTGCAGGCAGAAGTGGCCTGGCGTGGCTGGCGTGTGGCCCCCAGCTGGAGGTGGTGAACTCAGTGACAGGAGAGCGGCTCTCTGCCTATCGCTTCAGCGGGGTGAACGAGCAGCCTCCCGCCGTCCGCGTGGTGAAGGAGTTCTCTTGGCAGAAGAGGACTGGGCTCCTGGTGGGCTTGGAGGAAGCAGAGGGAAGTGTTCTCTGTCTCTATGACCTTGGGATCTCAAGAGTGGTTAAAGCAGTTGCTTTTTCAGGAAGGGTATGTATTTTTTGGGGGAATGAAGGTTTTGTGTTTTTTGGTGCTGCATTATCCTGTTTCAGGAAAAGCTTTGGTGCAGCTCTTTGAAGGTTGTATGTTTTCTGAATTGTATTAACATATTTTCAGTTCAGAGTATCCTCCAAGAGAGCCTTTTTCTCAACACCCCTTTCTGCATTTTTGTCATTTTTGTTTTAAGGCTCTAAGGGACACCATGTTTCTGATATTATTTTCCTTGTGGGTTTATATTGATTGCATGTTTCAGGACTTCCACATGGTATTTTCCCAAATTTTCTTGGTTTACATGAGGCAGAAGGGCAGCATTCAGAGAATGAGAAACGTTTTCTTTGTTCTTCCTCAGAATGAGTTGGCAGTACACTAGGAGAATAGGTAAAAGCAGTGCATAGCATAGTGGAAAAATATGTCATTTCAGGAGCTTCAACATGGAAAATTGTTGGAAGACTCTATGCAGAGCTAGTAAAGATTCATTTGAATCCAGTTGTACAATGAAAAAAATAACCTTAAAAGTAAAAAGAAAAAAATTAACCTTAAAAGAAAAATGTTAGAAGCAGCAACTCTTGAACCTTGTCTAATTGCGCAGCAAGATGTGTTCTGTATTTCCTCATCACAGTCACTAAGACTTGAAGGATAATAATTTGAATAATGAAAATATTCTTGTTAGTCCTCTGAGCAGCAGTGAAGATTAAGAATTTAATTTGAATCATAGGAATTCTAAAAGAAAATAAAGTTACCTGAATTTACTAGAGGTAGCTGTAAGCTTGGAGTTCTTGTGTTCAAGGTGAAAGATGAATTGTGAAGCAGGTGGCCAGGCAGTACAGTCATAACCATGTGCTTGGTACAGGAGAGAAGAAAAACTCACAGGGACTATAAGTTTGGATATTTTCCCCCATTTCTAGGGATAAATAAGCTACATAAAAAGATGGACCACCTTGTGACGCTCATGTCTTTGTTTCAGACGGACCTTTGTTGCTGATGTAAAGCTGTCTGCTTTCATGGTGCTGCATTTGTAAGAGGCCAGAAGATAGCCCCTGTTCCTGTGTTGTCCTGCTCCTTGAGTGCAGGAGCCCTGGTGTGCCTGTGTCTCTGCTGGAGCAGTCAGTGTTGTCCTGGGTGTGCTGTGGGTGCTGAAGGGTCTGTCCACCTTGTGCTGAGGTCATGGGGAGTGCCTGGCCTGTCAGGGAGCAGAGAGAGCTCCTGCCTCAGGCTGAGCAAGTTCTTGTTTGGTCTCTTGCTGTTGGTTTAGGCTGCCTTTTACAGTTTTCCCTACCATCTGTAAGAGTGCTGGTGTGCATTTAGAATTTTCGTTGGATATTATCTGTCAAAGTGGGGGCCAGCGTAGATTTTAGTTATTCAGCATCTCCCTCCAACCCTTTCTAGGAATGTCTCATTCCCATGGAAGTCTAATCCTGTATTTCCTGTCCTGTTTCTGATGTGCTGATGCTGGCTTCCCTTCTGAGGATTACTCCTGGGGCTGTCAAAGACTTTGACATTAACCTGCAGTTCCCTGCAGGTGACTGCCATCGAGCCCATCAGCAATGACGGCGGAGCCAGCGTGAGCACGCGGCACCTGCACCAGAGTCTGCGATGGCTCTTTGGAGTGGCAGCAGTGGCCACAGATGTTGGCCATGTCCTTCTGGTTGACCTTTGTTTGGATGATTTATCTTGCAGTCAGAATGAAGTAGAAGCATCGGGTAAGCTGCACTTTTTAAACTTGAATTTAGGTGTAAGAAAATGTTTCCTTTCAAAAGCCAGCTTGTATCCCATGAAGATGCCAGCGAGCTGACTGGCTGCTGGCATTTCTGACCTTGCCCACTGCTGGCTGTAGACAGCAGTGTGACATGGTATGGTTCTGAAGTGATCCAGAAATGGGAGTGGCTTAATGCTCCTCCTGATGTTCAGAAGGCCTCTTGCTGCCCACACCCCTTTGTCCCTGTGATTCTTGCCAGTGGGAGGTAGGAATTTTTCCATTTGAGTCAGTGCAGCTGTGTGATAGGATGTTGTGTCAGAGGTACCAGATTCCTTGGGAGTGTTCTCCTGTTTCCGTCAATGGCTTGGGGCAGGCTTTAGGCTTGTGTTTTAAAATAAATCTGGCTTATCAAAAGTCCTTCATTTGGGTGAATGAATCCTGCAATTTGTGTTTTCAGATTTCAAACCCTGTTTTGGGTGTTGTGAGAGTGGCTTCAGGAGCTCATATCCCTAGAAGTAGCTTTCTCATAAGGCCCAATAAAGGAATTTGTCTACAATGGTTACATTTGTACCCAGTTTTGAAATAGAGAGAATACCTGTCCTACTGGAGAGTCCTTCTCAGAGTTTTCTGAATGGGTGCAGAAACAGGAATAGCCAAAATAAGGTGCTGAAAAAATGGGTGTTTTGTTTGAAGAACTAGATTATACACATTGTATCACGTATATAATCACATCAGTTTTGAAGTGCAACTGAAGTGGCATAATGCATTCATTTCTCACATGCTTTTATGTGTGTAGATCTAGAAGTTGTCACTAGAATTCCTGCTGAAGTTCCACAAAGAAGAGAAGCTGTGACCCGGGAAGGGAGGCATCTCTGTTTTCAATTGCGAAGTCCTTCAGGAACAGCTGTATCAACCCTGTGCTACATAAGCAGAAGCAACCAGCTCATTGTGGGATTTTCTGATGGCTACTTGTCACTGGGGAACATGAAAACCTTGAAGAGGGCGTAAGTAGTCACTTCCACTTGGCATGCTTGGTGGTGCAGAGTTCTCAATTTTTTGCTTCAGGAAATATATTAATTTCAAGAGCCCTTTTTCCATGAGTGGGATGTTGGGTATAACCTTGGGGTGTTCAGAAATCCTCTTCTGAAGTATTAACTCATACATGGATTAAGTACAGCACCTTTTCTACCGTGGACTGCAATTGACTTCTTACCGTGCCTGTGCATAGAGGTCTTGTGGAATGTACTGAACATGTCAGACAGCAGGGGTGTGGGAGATCTGATTTTTCTAAGTCAGTTTGTTCTGTCCAGTCATATTCAGTGAAAGAAGGCAATGTGTGTTTTTCCATGAGACGGGTTTTAGAAATTATTTTTTAGAACCAGTTACTGCAATGAGGGTATGCACTGAAAGGCTTCAGTATCTGAATAATGTGATTTTGGTGATTATATATTTTTAAGGGACCAGGATAAAATGAGTGAGACATGATAATTCAATAGCTGATCTGTGCCTGAAAGCATATTCTTTCCTACATTTCAGCCTTCATGCAAGTAGGGGACTGACCTATTCCAAAGCATTGATGTACGTGGACCAATTTTTCCTTGGAAGCCTTGGAGATGAGAATAAGAAGCATATATATTTATAAACAATAGTAAAATTAAGAAATTATCTAAAATCTGCTGAAGAGCAATGTAACTTTAAATACGTGGCAAAATTCAGATAGGGGTTTACTTTAGCAAATCTGCAGTTACTCACCATAATTACTGATACATAAATAGACAGTGGAGGCATAATTAGGTGTCAGGAAAAGATTGTGAAGGTACAACTAAGGTTCAGAAGTCTGAAAGAAAATGTTTTTTGCAATGCCCAAATAAAGAAATGAGAAGCTCCTTCTGTTTGGTGTTTTTTAAAATATGTTCAGGTTTACTGCATATTAAGTTCAATATGTTGAAGTAGGCTTCAACAATAGGAACAGTGTTTTCCCTAGCAGCTGAACTAATCATTTCTGTTCCTCCTCCTCAGGCAGAGGAGGACATAAACAGAGGTTATTGCTTTGATGGACAGAAATCTCCTCACCTTGACTGCTGCATAAAAGGTAGTCACTTGCTTGCCTCCATTATTTGTCTTTTCTATTTTTTTTTTCAAACCTGTAGGCACTACACTCAGCTTGGAGGAGGAAGGATTCCTGTCTGTGCTCTTACTTTTCAGGAGCCTGAGAATGATCTTCAAAATTGTTGCTACTTATGGGCTGTTCAGTCTACACAACAAAGGTGAATAAAAATTACAATAGGCCACTGATTTTGCTTTTTTTTTTTTTAATATTTGTTCACACAGAGTTGTCCCTAAAAGAGGACAATGACAGTATTGCTGGTTGCTTCATGAGAGCTTCAGAATTCTATGGAGTCCTTGTGTGCAAGTTCAGCTTCCCTGGCAGAAAAGGAGCAGTGTTCAGCAAACAAATCAATGGCTTCCAGCTGGGATAAGGAAAAAGTCAAGAGTGTAGAAGGGTGCACTGCATGCAAGAGAGGGACTGGAACTTAGGTGGGAAGGGGACAAACATACGTCTCGCTCTCCCAGTGTCAGCAAACTACTTAGCCCAGCCTGTTTATAGACTGGCAGTCTTCTTGAGCTTGACTGCAAAGCAGTTTTCATGGAGAATGCTTTACTGTGAAAAGCTATTTACAACAATTTTAGGTCCATGTTGCATATTAAAGCTTTCCAAACAAAGGCATAGTTAGCATTTGCCCCTGAAGCTGTTTGTGTAAAAATTTCCTCCTTTCTGTTTTACTGGCTAAGTGTGACCAGTTGTCATGCACTGGGAAGCAGTGTTTTTCTTTTCAGCAAGAGCATGCTCTTAAGTCAGTTTCAGCCTAGATCCAGCCTAGATCTAATAAATTGATAATGAGGATTGTAAAGCAGCTTTGTAATCAAATCTCCTCTTTTATACCTTTTTCAGTGAAGGGAATGCTGTGAATTTACATCTGTTGCAGTTAGCATTTGGTGGCAGGAAATGTCTGGCATCAGGACAAGTCATGTATGAGGTAAGACAGGCCTGTATATGAGAGATTAAAAGATAAAGTTTCCCTGAGTATCAGTTAAGTTGGCTCTTTGTATACGAATGAAAGCTGGAATTTCTAGTCATTAAAATGAATGCCTGATGAGTTTATGGCATTGTAGTGTTTTATCTTATGGAACTGTTCCTTGGTATGGTGGACATCTTGTTCTGGTCTGCATTTTTTATTAAAATTGATTTTATCTTTAGTCATTTTATAAGATGAGATTCTTTGCTTAGACTTCATGTTAGTTTTTCAAAGAGATGGTTTTGGTTTTTCTTAACTACTGTGCATGTGTATCTGTTATTTCCAAAATTTCTGAATAAAATAGAATAGAATGTGCATGTTTCAGGACAAATGTTACCATTTTTTCTTTTCAATAATGAAAGACTTTTTAATTTATTCATATTTTTTTAGACACCTTTGATATTCATTTGTAGCATTTCCTGGAACCATTAAGAGAAAGCTTGTCTCTTCTCAGATTAAATGAATTAAATGTATAGAATGAGAATGTGTTGTTTCATGACAGTTCATTTTAGATCTCTGAAAGTTTTGGAAACTCATTTTTTGCTTGGAAGTGGTTTTGCTGGTTTTTTTTAGTTTGGTGTTTTGTAGGGCTTCTTTATTGTAGAGCAGCTATTTGTCCACAGTACACACATATTCACATATTGTTTGGTAGACAGGTTAAATGAAGGCTGTACTGGAAAGACAGTATTTCATTTAATGCTTCCTTAGAAAATGGTGGTGGCAGAGGTTCAGGGCCATCCTTTCTGTATATCTATTTCTGCGTATCTCAAGGCAGTTTTCTTGCTCTGTAGTAATTTGGGATCTTAAACACATTGTCCATGTTCATCCCATGTCCTCGCCATAAGGAATTGAGGGATATTTCCCTGATAAGAGCTCAAAAACCTTTGAAAGAAGGTTTTAAATCTCTAGGAAGTTCTCATTGTTACTAGAGAGGTGAGCACTCTACTGATGTGCCTATCGATAACGTCCCCTGACAGAACTTTAGCTGCTCTAATGTCAGGTTCTGTAATCAAAACATGGAGCAAAGGCTTTGTGTGAAGGTGTGTTGCATTGTTTTAGATGTCTCTTTGTAAGTATATATTCAGGTTTGTAATGACAGTTTGATAATGCAAGAAATTCTACAAAATATGTTTAGATCTAGACTAATGTTAGGGAAATGCTAAATTTTGAAAATGTGCAAAAGCCTTTAGAGTAAAACTTGCTCATTATGACTTGACACTTAATTCTCTTGCATGTCAGATGTAATTCCTGTTGATGGGAAACATACAGTAAAATAAGCATATTATATCAGATATTTGCATTAATTCATACTTAGGTATAATGTATATTGTTATTTCAAAATTGCCTTTCCTCTCTTCTTAATTTTTTCCCCCCAGGATTTTACATGTTGTGTCAAGCTCTTCAGTTTAGATCTCTCTGGTGGAATCTTTCCCTGGAGAGGGCAGACCAGCAATACTAAATTCCTCAGCTGTCAGACCATAGAAAAATTTTGCAACCATGCTGACAGAGAGGACAATGTTAATGAAGGTTTGTTCTGATGTCCCTGTTTGGTTATTCTGAACTGCATGGTTTGGAAATCTGATCAATGAATGCTGTTCTGTACCCACAGTCCTAAAGTCTTAAATATTCATCTAGCTGACCTTGTTGGGCTAATCAAAAAAACCTGTGTGCTTAAGTTATGTGAGACTTCTTATCCCTCTGAACATCATTCTTTAAGGGAAAAAGTAGGTTTTATTTTATGTTTGCTAGGGTGCTGGAACAGTGTGTGGGGTCATCTGTATAAGGCTGGTCAGTCAGTTTGTTCTGCCAGTTGTCTGCATTGAACAGTAAGATCATTCTGTTGCTTAGGAGTGTTACCTGATTTTTTTTTTATCCTGCTCAAACCTCTGGCTGCATCCAATGTGCATCCAGTGAATCTAGTTCCCCAGGGCTGAGAACTGGAGCCGGTCCTGTGAAATATCTTCATCAATGATCTGAATGAGGGGATCAAGTGCACCCTCAGTAAGTTTGGGACAGCACCATCATGAACAAGAATGTTGATCTGTTGGAGGGTAGGAAGGCTTTGCAGAGGGTTCTGCACAGGCTGGATTGATGGACCAAGGCCAGTTGTAGGAGTTTCAAACACCTTTTGCAATGCTACAGGCTCAGGGAAAAGTGACTGGAAATGTGCCTGGTGGAAAACTACCAAGGTTTTGTCAGCCTACATGACAGCTTGTTGAATACAAGCCACCCCATTAAAAAACCCCAAATCCCCCAAATAATTATTCATTCAGCATGCAAAACTTAATTAATAAATGTGTATTTGATTTTGCTTAAAACAAATATAATTTGAATAAGAAAAAGAGGCACTGAAATCTATTGCAGAGATGGTTGCTATTTCATAATTTTTTTATCATTCCTAAGTAAAGAGCTGTGTTTCATGAATGAAATAACAGCAAATATCTCATATTTTCTACAGTAAGAAACAATGTCTTGTCTTTGACAGTAATCTCTCCTGACACCAGTGTATCAATCTTCAGTTGGCAAGTGAATACCTATGGTCAAGAAAAACCATCTGTTCATTTGGGAGTGTTTGACATCAATCGCTGGTATCATGCTCAAATGCCAGAATCACCAGGGTAAGTTTTAATTAAGACGTTTCAATATCCCTACAAAAGGTTAATTTAAAAATTGCTATTGAACATGTGCACTTGTTTTCTTTAAGGCCAGAAGAATTCCTTCATGATTGCCCCTATTTTGCCCTGTGGTCGCTGGATCCTGTAATAAGCATGACTTCTCCAAACCTCATTTTGGATATTCTGGTACACGAGCGTAGTCTGAGTCGAGGAGTTCCTCCTTCTTATCCACCGCCTGAACAGTTCTTTAATCCAAGCACCTATAATTTTGGTAGGTATTTCACTGCTTTTCATTTGAATAGTGGCAAGCTTTGGTGGAGGTCAAATGCCACTTGAGTGGTTCTCTTTCTTGTTCATTGTTTGTCACATGAAAACCAAAAAAAGCCCCACAAACCTTCTCCAACCTGGTTACCTTGTCCTGACAAGGCACTTAGTCTGGTGAAACATATCTGACAGGCAGCTGAGTTTTGGGTTTGGGGCTTCTGTAACATGGCCTGGGAAGGGGTGATGGTCCCAAAATGAAATGCCTTTGAGCTGAGGCACAAAGCACAGCACTGGGTGGCACTCAAGTTTCTAGAGACAGAGAGTAACTCCTTTTTCTGGGATGTGTGTAAGTGATGTGATGAAGGAAAAGTGGTGCTGGAGGTTTGTCTTTGCAGACAGCAGTATTTATAAAGCATGAACTGGTGAGAAGGTGCCAAGGTCTGTCAAATGTTGCTTGTTTCTGCAGATGTGACCTGCTTGCTCAGCTCGGGAGTTGTTCACATGACTTGCACCGGCTTCCAGAAGGAGGTGACTTTTTTATTGTCTTGAGAGTGTCAAGAGATGAACCTTCTGTAACTTTTCTCTTGCAGTGCTTTGAGTGTCAGAGACCACTTGATGCTCACACTGCCCATGCACATGCATAGCTGCAGTCATATCGTGCCAGTTTCATGCAAATGGCAGTGTTGTAGGGAGGCATGAGCAGGGATGGAATGGCTGGAAAGGACGAGTGGGGTGGAAGCTGGGGAAAGTGTTTACTTCTTTGTATGGTGTGGAGTTAGGGTCTCGATCCCTGATGAACTTGAGCATGGAGAGAGGGAAAAGTGATTTAACTGTTGAGGAAGAAATGCATGTTTTTTCTCTCAACCTTGGCCAAATTCTAATTTCTGAGCCACTGCACAGCTTTTGACAAACCCTTTCAAATTAAGTTCCAGCTCACTAAATATTTCAGCTTCAGCACCAACAAGCACAGATGTGTGATTTAAAGTTGTGTGTTAGGTTGAACTTTTACAAAATGTAATGTGTCAGGGAAAATACCAGGCCTGTGTATTGACAGACAGGCTGGAAAATGCTTCCTTTAGCATTGCAAGGGTTGGTATTTTCTTCTACAGGGTATTTTTTTAAAAATTGAAACCATTAGTTTGGCTGTTGTTTTTAAGGCAGAACCTTTGTGATTGAATGCTGTCTTAACCTGTTTTGATTGATGTTGCAGACCCTGAAGTTTTTGAAGAAATCTGGTCCTTTAATAAGTGAAGCCATCCGTGACAGCTACTCTCGGTGTCTTGTAGCTGGCTTGCTGTCTCCAAGACTGGTTGATGTCCAGCCATCCAGCCTGAGTCAGGTGA
The DNA here is from genome assembly GCF_051311805.1 of Agelaius phoeniceus. Taxonomy (NCBI): domain Eukaryota; kingdom Metazoa; phylum Chordata; class Aves; order Passeriformes; family Icteridae; genus Agelaius; species Agelaius phoeniceus. The sequence continues at coordinate 82,836,538 of NC_135267.1, forward strand.
GTGTATGCTGGAAAATCCAGGGGGAAATATATCCATCTTGTCTGAAGGCTGTAGGGGCTACAAGACATGACCATCTGAGTTTTACTTGCAAGTTGCTCTAAGAGGTAGGTGTTGACATTATTTAGCAGAAATAATAATATTCTTAGATCCAAACTCCGAATTTGACTTGGAAGAACCCTCTGTGCAAGCTGACCCAGGCCACATAATACATATTTTGCAAGGCTGATGTAGGCTCTTACATTCTCATTAGATATTCTAATGTCAACTCTGGTTGGGAAGTAACTTGGGAAAGCAAGAAGTTTTATGATGACATTTCCTGAATTATGACTATATTGTTCAGAGACTTGTTATGCATTTGAGCAGGGACTGCTTTTGGATGCTAGAAAGAGAAATTTCAGAATTAGGTTAAGAAGCTTGGGTTTGAATTTCTTTGGCCACTCTAAGGAGTATTTGGCATGTTTCTTTGTCTGAAACCAGATTTCAGAAAAAATGGAAGTATCACACTTGCTTTCAAATGACAGAATGTGTAGAAATGTCTTTGAATGTAATAATTTAACTTAGAAGGAAAACATATTTTTGAGTATCTTTTAGAAAAAAGAGAGACAAGGAAAAGAAAAGAAAAATGTAAATTTCTTTGCAGGATCATTTCACCTGAAATAAATGTCTGAACACCAGCTGGAATTAGCTGCTACATTCTTTCCCATGTGTGTGCATGCCTGTGCATTATCCTTCTCAAGGACTGCCATGGCATTAGAATACAGTAATTGAACAGGCTGAAATTCCAGCCCATTAGAACTGAAATGTTTCGCTTCTTTATAGTGCTTTAACAAATTGAAACTTAATGTTTTGGCTGTCAAAGTTGCTTCCTGTCTTGCTAGTCTCAGGAGCTGCTTGGCCTCAGCTTCACTGTTTCCATGCAAACACAGTGGTGTTTGCTCTGTCCCCTTCACGTGCTCCTGATGGCAAAGGGGTGTGCCCAAAGTGCATAATGGGTATTAGCAGAGGATGTTACTGGAAACAGTTAACTGGAACTCTGTAAATGAAGACTGAAACCCTGAGGCACAGAAATGGAGACTGAAACTAGCCTGCATGAAGTTGAAATGTCAGAGGAAAACATTCCTGTGTTCCTCAAACCAGCCAGCAGTCCAGCCTGTGTCTAGAATGAAGAAAGAGTCAAGAATATGGAAGTAGCAGCATTTGCAGCTAATGTCTGAGTGGGTAACCAGTCAGAAGCAAACACTTCTGTCAGGGGCTCAGGTAGTGTCTGATTGAGGGCTACTGCATGGGTCACCGAGAGAAGCTGCAGTGTTTATCAAGGTGAGACTGAGAGGAGAAGTCTGTGAGGTTGTGATTTGCTTTTGTCTGTCCTGTTCAGGAGGAGCAGTTAGAGGCAGTGTTGTCAGCTGCTGTGCAGACAGGTTCTTTGGAACTTCTGACGGGATGCATTAAACACTGGACTTCTGAAGGTAATGCTGCTTCCATTGTTTTTATGTGGTGTGTGTGTTTTGGTTAGAAATTGTGGCTTCATGTCCTTTTTGTTTTCTGTTTTTAAAGAGCAGCCAAGTTCTGCTGTAAATTTACGGTTTGTTCTTGAGTGGACGTGGAACAAAGTGATCTGTACAAAAGATGAACTGGACCAAATATGTGAGTAGTGGTGTGGTGATTTTTGAAACCTGGAGTCATTCTTTCTAAAGGATCTTCTTCACTACTCTGCCAGTGTATGCTGCTGGTTCTTTAAGTGGTTCTTGAAGTCTCTTGTGGTTGTTGAAGTGTTGAAGTTTGGAAGTGTGCAGTTGCTCTGCTGAGTGATGATTCCATATTTCTCATTGACAAGGTGTTCCGCTGTTTGATGGCTCCTGCAACTTCATTGACCCCCAGACATTACAGTCCCTCCAGCACTGCCAGCTGCTGCTGAGCAACCTCAGCACAGTCCTGAACTGTTTCCTAACAGAAGCCCGAGAGCTTACAGAGAAAGGTTGGTGAGAGCCCTGCTAGGCCTTTGGTCTGGTAGTTAACATTTGGAAGATGCTTGGGTTGTAACGGTGGAGACAGGAGCCATTGTTGTTTTGGGTGGTTGGGAGAGAGTCAGGTTGAGCTGGGAGGAGAGGCTTAAATCTGATCAGTTGGGACTTTGATTTAAGCCACTTTGAGTGCAGGGGAGCAGCTTGTTGTGGAGTTCATGAGGCTGGGTAGGAGAGGGTGCACTGGTTCAGCACTGAGCTGAATAAGAACCTGGGCGCAGCAATTGCAGCAAGAGAGTGTGGTAATGCTGAGAAGTGTTCCCAATTGTTAGCTAGCAATTGATAGTTGTGTGCACATTGCTGGGAAATAGAAAGGAAACCAAAATGAGTAAAGGAATTTCCTTGAGTTCTTTTTGGCTTCTGATTTTAAAAATTGTTGTTGGCATGTTGAGGGAAAAAGAGGACTATAATCTCTTTGGCTAAAGCAAAAATCTCTGCTACATGGAAAACAAATGTTGTCTTCTTGAGTGTATCTTATAGTTTAGGCTTTATTTTTCAATTTTAATCTTTCGTGATTCTGTTTCTTTGTAGTGATTGGGGTTTTTTTTGGTGGGGGGTGGAATGGTGGTTTTTTTCCTTCAAATTCATAAGTGTTCCAGAGGGACAACTACAAAGACAGGTTTCCACTGTGTTTGTTCACACTTTGTTTGTTCTGCAAAGGGTGTTTTGTAAAATGAAAGGAATTGCAAAACTCAAATCATGTTTTGCCTTTCTTTCAGGTTTTTCAGATTTGACAAATAAGCAGATGGTAACCAGCCTCATATTTTTGTATGTACAAGTGGTGATCTGGTTCTGTCGATCCAGTCTTCTTCCCGAAAGTTTAGGTAAGCAGAACCTGTAGTACCAGCACATTCATTTTGACAGTAAAAGCAGTACCTGCATGTTTTGAACCTTTGATTTATTGCTCGAGGTGAAAGTGCACCTTGGAAATGCTCTTAATTGAGACACCTTATAAATTCCATTTTCAGCTTTAATTATTTTACAGATGCTCACATATTCAAAAAATCATTCTCTTTGAGAGTTGTTTATTTAGGAGTAGCCTTGAGCTTACCCTACATGCTCTGAATGCAGCATCAACCGCAAACATGAAACTGATCTTGAGACAAGAAGTAGTTGTAGTTCTGCAGTTTGCAGCAGTAGTAGTTTTGTCTTAGTTCTCCTTTAGCAAAGGCAGAAACAGGATTGGATTGAGAGTTGGAGGCTTCTGGAGGCTGTGTGGTTTCTGTCTGTCTAGACCAAAGTTTTAGTTGAAAAACGTGGTCTTACTTTAACTTGCTTTTACTTTATCACCTGTAGATGATCAAGATGATCACATGCATTTGTCCAGACCTTTCTACAATTACCCTCTGATTCAGAGCTACTATTCGGGTCACCGACAGAAACTCGAGCGCTTATCAAGGTAAGACTTAGAGGAATTCTCTAGAAAGCTGCCACTGTTAGACTGTGTGAGAGTGGTTATTTTTGCAGTTAAAAGCCTTTGTCTGCACTCCTTGGCATTACACGTAACAGAGCATGAAAGCAAGCCTGGAACCCAAAAGGTCATTGCAACTCTTCTCTTGGGTTTGTGCGTTGGACTCCTTAATGAATAAGATGATTGTGAGCTAAGGACCATCTTTGCTCTGACTCCCGAAATCTGTGACACTGAGAGGCTGGAATGAGTGTTTTACTCTGTGCAAGCCCTTGGTCCCTTTTGTTGCAGAGGCAAATGGGATTCTGATTGCTTGATGATTGATGGAATGGTTTCCCAGTTGGGAGAGGAAGTGGAGAAGTTGTGGCGGAGAGATGAAGGCGGCACCGGGAGATACCCACCTGTTAGTTTACATGTGAGTGTTGTGTTCACTGGAAACCCCAGCAGCAGCAGCAGCAGTCCCCTAAAGCCAATGATGTTGAAAGACAGGAGCATTAGAAAACCTTTTCATCTTTCATTTCAGGCACTGCTGGATCTCTATTTGCTAGAAAGCATTGAAGAAAGCGACAAACATGCAATTGTATCCTTTCCAGATTCTGTTATTTCTCCTTCAGTAATAACAACATACATGTTCTTACATGTTTGTCACCTATGTGTTTTTTTGCAAATTCTTTTCTGATACAAGCAAACAGGTTCCCTAAAATATTCAAGATAAAAACCTCGCTTAGTTTCTTTCAAAACATTAATAGTTTTTAATTTTTTTAAGCACTCCTTTCTGTAGTAAAGGACTGTGTGTTAGAACAGTGCCTGAAATATGCTGCTTCAGAACAGAAGGGTTTGTAGGAATGGTTTTCCAGTTGCTGATTTGTTTCCCAGCCCAGCTAACAGTGTTTGCTTTTTTTTGTGTAAAAAGTACAAGCACACAGAATAATAAAGAGGGGGTTGAGAACAGTCATTGGGCTGAAGCCTAATTTTTAAGCTGCTGGAATATGCAGACTTTCCTTTGTTGTTTGTTGGCTAAACGAAGAAAGGAGGCTGGAAAACAAAGGGTTAAAAATGGTTGTGGTCCCAAGCTGCCTTACTCAGACATGATCCACATGCAGTTTTAAACACAATTTCAATCAGTCAGTGCTAAGTTGCATTGTAAGGGCACCACAATTTATGTTGGTTTTGTGAAGACAGGAAATGAGGAGAATAAAACAGCTGTAGAGTTTGTTTTCTTTAATAATAATTAAGTATTGGATGTTGAAGTGTGTTGAGTGTCCAGCTGGTAGCTTCACTGACAGAAGCAGAAGCCTGGGTTTGTAAGAGCAGTATATAAACACCCAATAGCTGCCTTTTTGATTGCCTTCCAGAAATCCACAAGTGTTTCTTTCTGGAAGTATATTCAGAATATAGTTTTGAGATTAGGACCTGACTATTGATATAAAGGGTTTTAATAGCTTAAAATGGCAAGATCAATACCTTGGGATGTTCTGCTTTCTACAATTTTCATATTCTTATTTCATTGTTTTGCTAAGTGTACTGTGATACAAGTTTTTGGTCTTAGCGATTTATTTGCCTTAATTAGATACTCTCAGACAATTTACTTGCTGCTGGATATCATCCATATCTTTCCAAATAAAACAGAAACTTCAATTGACTCCTTTCCAACTGCCTTTGCTATCCCTTGGGGTCTTGTTAAGCTGATTCGAGGGTTTTGGCTTCTAGATCACAATGATTATGAAGTAAGTATGAAACAGTTGAGTTAGACACACATTGCACTGCAGAGCTGTAACCAATAACAATTTTTTTTAAATTGGTACTTAGGTGTTACAAGCACCTAAGAGCATAAGAAGCTTTTTTTTTAACACTGGTCTGACATCTTCAGCAACAAGTTAATGATTTGAAATTTTAACTACTTTGACAGAAATTGATTGAAACAAAGGCATAATCAGCATAAATAATGCTTAATATTTGAATTTGCAAAGCCATCTCTGTTTTAGGAGGTTTTCAGCAGACTGGTTGGGCACTGATTCTAAAAGAGTTTTTTGGTACTTGAAGCATGGAAACTGATGGTAGCAGGAACATTTGAGACAAAAAAAGACTGCAGGAGTGATATGTCAGCCTGATCTTCCTAATGCTTTAGGTTTTTTACCTGTCACTATACGAATAGAACCAATTTGATTGTCGAGTAACTTATTATTTAGTAATGTATTTATAAAAAGGGATGTTTGTCCACAGAGTTTCATGAACTTTGAAAAATCTGAATCGTTCCTTTTAAGACATTCAAAATTTTATCCCTGATTTTTTTCCCTGCAAATACCTGAAGAATTTCTACTGATGTGTCCTGGATCAAGTATTTTGTTATTTAGACCTCTAAGTTGGTCTAACGCACATCCAGCCTTGCTGCTGATGTGTCCTGGATCAAGTATTTTGTTATTTAGACCTCTAAGTTGGTCTAATGCACATCCAGCCTTGCTGCTGATGTGTCCTGGATCAAGTATTTTGTTATTGAGACCTCTAAGTTGGTCTAACGCACATCCAGCCTTGCTGCAGAAAGTTTTGACTCTTTGTTGCATGGGTGTGTGTATCTCTGGTAATGAAGTTGTTCTCAACTTGTCCAGAATTCCCTGGCCCTGCTCTTCCATCCAGCTACACTCAAGACTGTGTCATGGCAACACATGAGGATAATCCAGTCCCTGATGTGCCAGGGGGAGCACAGGCGAGCCCTCAGGTACATGCAGATGATGAAGCCGTCAATGTCCAGCAGCAGCGAGGTGCGGCTGTTCCTCACCGTGCTGTTGTCCAATAGGTAAGGAAACCTCCACTCCTGGCATTCACATCTTGGGAAATGTGGAGAACTGATGGCACAAAAATGGAGGGGCTCCCCTCCATTTCCTTTGAGCTTTGAATGGATACTATCACTGTGGGGTATCTTTTTGGCCTCAGTTTTCCCATTCCTTTCCATGTCCTAAACCTTAACTGCAGGTGCATGGTGGAGGCTTGGGGTCTGTTGCAGCAACACACCACGAAGTTAAACATAGAAGAGTTGCTAAAGCACATGTATGAAATCTGTCAGGAGATGGGACTGATGGAGGATTTGCTGAAGCTGCCCTTCACAGACACAGAAAAAGTGAGTTTGGAGAAGAAACAAAAAAAACCTTGTCTGTTTGGCAAGAGAAGAGGCAGAATGGTAATGATGTCTGAAATGTGTTATTTCTCACAGGAGTGTTTGGAGAAGTTTTTACAGACCAAATCTGGTGTTCAGAACCATGAATTCCTCTTAGTCCACCATCTGCAGCGTGCCAACTACATCCCAGCACTCCAGCTGAATCAATCCATGAAGGCCAATCTGACGGTAAGGGTAACAGTCCTGCTGAGTATGCATATTTCTGTCAGTGTGACTGATCACTTTTGATAGTCCTCAAGAAAAATCTTGCTTTGTCTTTTATACCACTCTTTGAAAGAATAGGAATAAGTTCCTACATGTCAAGTTACAACTCAACCTAAAAGGTGGGTGAAATAATTTTACTACTGCAAACTGCCGTGTGAAGTTATAAATTAAATGTTCAGTGCTTGACTCCACTGAAAGTTTGTTTGTATCTGACAAAAAATAGGTATCTTTTCTACGATCCCATATTTTCATTCAGTTCCTCAAATCCTGCTGTTATATATGGTTTAGCTAGGGAAGTTATTTGTGTCAGTTTTTTCTGTGGAATAAAGAGTATGTTGTATGTCACATCTTGTATCTTGCTTTTACCCAAGAGCAGTCTGGATGCTCAACAGGTCCAATACGTGTAGTGGGGTTTAGTTGTGGTTTTGGGTTTTTTATTTTCTTAAATTATAGCGCATGCAAGCTCTCTGATTCCAGTAGTTTCATGCTACCAATTTTATGACATGAATTCTAACTTATGTTTCTCAAAATATCCAGATCAAATTCTGCATTATGTGAACTTCTCTTAGGGATCTCTGGTGCATGTGTTGCTTTTTGAAAGTGTATTTTTCCAGTAAATCAAACTTAAAAGGTAGTCTTGGAAGGTTTAAGTGTGTGAAAACTGTGTTCCAGACAGAACGTGTGTCTAAGTAGATTTTCCTAATTTTCCCATCATTTTGTCCAACATAATTTGCAGTTGCCCTGTGTATTCAGTAATCTCAGACATCTATATTTCATGATAACCAGGGGAAAGCCTGCTCTTCCATAAGCCATTTGAAAATTGCATGTGTTAAAAAGTATGTACGTAAGAATAAGGCTCTGCAAAGTGCCAGAGTCCTTTTAACTAGGAGTTTTATGTTCTGCTTTTATTCCAGTCTTCTTTGCACTTATCCAAAACTACCAGGTGAAATTGGTGTGTGCTCCTGGGTGGACCTTGCTGTGGTTCTGTGCAGTGGATTTGTTGTCCTTTGTCTGTAGAGCAAATTTAGGCCTTAGTTGGAAAGAGCAGAGACATCCTGTGCAATGAACTTCTGGTGAATTGTTAACTTCTTGCTTTACACATTTCCTTTGTCAGAATGGTCGTGATCCTCGCTTGAGAGAGAGAGCAGTAGCCAGAAATTCTCTCTTAGACCAATATATCAAGATCCTTCCCACAGTTCAAAGGAAGCTGGCAGTAGAGAGAGCCAAGCCGTACCGTTTGCCTTCATCAGTCTTAAGAGAAGGTAATTTTAGAGAAGGGAGCTAGGATGTGCAGCTGGCTGTCACTTTGAATACACAAGGCTGATACTTTTCCCTCTTGCTTTACAGTCCCAAGGCCAAAGCCATTATCAACAGCAACAAGGCAGGCTAATGCAGGAAATGTGCATACAAGAACAAGTTTCATCAGTAAAGTACTGTCCAGATTTAAAGAAGCATGGCTAGGAAACAAGACAACCAAGTTCTCGGAATATAAGAAGTAAGCAGCCTTTTCACAAAGTTTAGCCTTGTTCTATGTGTTTGAAGGGAGACAGAAAAAGGAGAGAAATCTCTGTGAATTATGTGTCTTGGTGGGAAGGTACATGTGAAAATAGGTTTGTTTTGCTTTTTTTGCACATAAAATATACGTTTGAGACACAATTCATCATAAGTACTATGTGGAGAAACATACTTTTCTGCTATGATAATCTTAGTCAGGCAAATACATGTGTTTACATTATGAGAAATGTGTTTACAGAGTTTAAGACAGCTGAAACTAAAGCTTTGACCACCACCAAGCTCTTGGTGTACACTTTAACAGACGAACAGAAAGAAGTGCCTGTCATTTCTATGTGGGCCTAATGTATCACCCCAGCAGTGAGGGTTTACCTGTAGTTCTTGTTCACTGAGTGTTCGTGTTGTCAGCATCACAGCATGTGTTTTTTTTAATTTATTTCTTGATTTTCCTAGTGTAAAATGAGTATTTTAACAGGTTGCTGGATTTGGTGGTTCATCCTGTTCCTTCCCGCTCTGTGGCACAGGATGAGACCCAGCAGCAGTCCCCATGCAGAGCTTCTACTTCTTTTGTGGCATCCAGCCCCCTGAGAGCAAACGCGCATCGCTCCAGCTCCCAAAACAATCTGCCAAGGGCATCAGAGCTGAATGTACTGGAAACGCGCCTTGTGGTCAAGGTTTGTATTTTAAAAAGTCAGTAGCAACCAACCAAACCAGAAGCTTGTGATCTGCTTTGTTTAAAATGAAACCCCTGGATTCAAATGCTGAGATACTTTTTGCATGCATGTAGTTATTGTATACACAGTCCTTTTCCAGCAGTAAAATGGAAAGAGAGGGAAAGTTTAGTTTTCAGTTAATTGCAGCGGTCACCTTGTCCCACAGCTTTGAGAAATACACTTGTTTTTATTGCATGGAACAAAGTTCAACCTGGACTTTTCAGTCTGTACTTAGCTGCCTAAAGATGCAATTTGTGGCTTAACCATGTCATTACTTAAGTGCCAAGTAGCTTTGTCTAGTTTGATGTGCATTTCTACAATTAAGAACTGTGCTTCAAACTCTTAATCCAGTGTTATGAATGACAACTGAGCAATGTCAGTGATGTCAGTCTCTGTCAGATTCAGTGATGACTCTCTGCAGCAGTTTTGCCTATCAGGTGGTTTGTGTTAAACTGTATTTCCAGTCACTGCCATCTCCCTGAATTATAACCTTTTTCTTGTTAGGAAATATCATCTATACTATTGAACTAGCTTCATCCTTCTCCTTTCTAACTCTTTCAATACTGTAAAACATTTCTGAGCCAGGAAAACCTGAACAGTGCTACATGAGGATATGTAGGTATTTTTACAGCACTATCCCTTCATCTTGTGTGCAGATTGATTAATTAGTGCAGAAATAAGCTGCGGCTGTTGCTCTGTTGACTGGCATCTGGAATACAGCAATTGAAAACACTGTCTTGTGGAATAAGGGTTATGTGCCTTTTAAAAGAGCAGCGTAGAAATTGCAAAAATTACGGGGATAGGAGAGAACATTGTAGGCAACAAGATGCTATATTTTGTTTCTTCAGGAATTTTGAAAAATAACTTGTTATCATGACTGAATCTTTAAGCACTGGGGACCCAATTGTATTTTACCCTGTCAGAGGCAGTGGGTCACTCTGCACTGCTCCACAGCCAGAGGGCACTGCTATGTGATGGGCACCCCTGGCCGTGTACACACCTTGTGTTGGAAAACTGCTCCTGGTCATGGGCAGTGGCAAATCGTCAGTTCTGAAGAGAAACAGAGCATGTGAATTGCACACAGGAACTGCTCTGATCCCTGTGCCTCAAATACATAAACTCTCAACTGTAACGTAGTACGTATGTTTCACATTCAGGGGTGAGTGGAAGGGAAAAGCAGCTTTTCTGTGTCTTGAATTTCTTCTAGCTCGGTGTGAAATTAGTCTGCTTGCTACTGAATAAAGCATTAACAGACATTTTTTAACTTTAGGTTACTGAAGACAGTGCAGTGACAGCATAAACTTAAGAAGCAGCACCTAAAACCCCACCATATAGTGAACTACATCCATAAAGCAATCTTCGACACAGCTATGAGACTACAAAGCATCAATCTGTATGTGATTTGCCTCAGAATAATAAAGGTCAGTGTGAAACAGCTGAGGGAGATAGAGACTTTTGTGACCTTAAGTATCTCAGAGTAACTCTCATAGGTTTTACAAGTTCTACTGATACAACAAAAAAAGCCTCTACACGGAAACAGAATTTAATGTATTCACACTCCTGAAAATCATGAAGGCTACCTTTCAAATATTCCCGTGACTCAAAGGTTCCACTGCCCACAAATACAAACCCAGAAATCAGAGAGCAGGACAAGACACTCTTATAATTCTTAGGCTAACAACAAAAAGCAGGCTCATCAACCACAGTATCAAGTAGTGTGAAACAGGTCAGTGCACCCAGAACCTGGATCGCATCAGGTCAGATTCCAAAAACAATCAACAGAACAAGCCTCCTTCTTTACAGAAGCAAAAGCACAATACAGTTCATGACTACTTACCTAACTACAGAAACTACACATAGATCTGCACTAACAACAATTATTAAATAAAGGAAAGATTAATTGAAGATGTTAATAAAGACATACACCAAACACACATTAGAAATAACTAGTAGCTTATCTGCTAAGGCACTTCTGTTTCCAGGCTGCCTGCTTTACATAGTTGCAGAATGGGGCAAAGCAAGGCAGCTATGCTTACTTGTGAAGCAGATGGTATAGTGGGTCCATGAAGTAGGAACTTGAACTTAGATAATGAGATTAAGATTCCAGAATTAGTACCCAAGAAGTTACCAATTTAATATGTCTGTGAATTAACACTCAATACCCACCCTTTAGGGGTTTGCTCACTATAGCAAATACTATTATAGCTTTTAACTTGAATTTTCTTCTGTTTCTGCTGCAAACAATAGCATAGTGAAACTGTTTTATGATTAGGCTTTTGCAGCCAAATGGGTTTTATTAGAGTTATACTCAGGAAAGGTGTTAGTTCATACAGTTATGTTCTGACTTCAGGCTTGCTAATAACAGAGAACTCAATACCACGCTTGTTGAGGCGATCAATCAGTTTTGTTTTCGAGAAGGCAGCTCCTGGGGAATACACACCACCCCTGCAAGTGAAAATCAAAAAGGAGAAACATTAGTGGCAGAGTGATGGAGGGACACCTTTTGTTAAGCTAGAGATGTGCTTCCCTGACTAAGAAAGAAAAAGCCACTTAGTCTGAGAAGAGAGTGGGTGAGGAATCTGCCAGGGTGATTATAATCCTAGGTTCATTTCTGCATCCAGCAAGCTCTATAGAAACCACTCCATTAACTGAACATAAAGACATGGATGCCAAGGCCTGACTAGAAGCCTATGACTACTGATTGGCTGGTGAAGAGCAAGTGGCTTTAAATCAGCTTGCAGTGAACCATCTCCCTTGCACAGCCAGTTGGGTGAGGTAACACAAATCCACAGGGCTGATTAAATGTATTTTCAAAGAGAAACATTTGCACATAGTAGCTTTAAGGGAGAGCAAGCTGCTCAGCATGGGAAGGTACTTACTGTTTAGGCAGAGAAGCTGAATCTTCCAGAAGAGATAGAGCTGCTTGAACCATTGCAATTGGTGTAGCAACATATCCAGGCTCTGACAAAAAAAACAAACCAAACCAAAACCCCCCAATGAAATACGGTGCCTTGAAATGTGGAATGTAATCTTGCTCTTCCCTACAGCATTCTGGAGAATAATGTCTTTAGCAATGAAACAGCCTTCCCCATTTAAGAACAGCTTTTTTTTACCCAGTAAACAGACCGAGTAGCTGGTGAAATCCTTAAGATCTAATCCAGACAAATACCGATTCACATAATGGCCTCTAACTACACAACTGTGAGTGACCACATCATGGTGACAGAGGGCTTTCTGACACAGCAAGAGTTTTCCCCATCCTGTACTTCAATGCAGAATTTTACCATGCAACACTTGCATTCTGCCACATCTCTAGTTATTTAAACAAGCTGTACTCCAGTAACTCATTTCTGAATGTACATTCTTGCTCTCTCCAAACTTCAGATGTCATGTCTCCTCAAGGAATGACCTGAACAAAAGTATATAATAGTCAGAAATTATACCACACCAGACCTGTTAAAGTTCACTCTCTGGGAGCTGGAAATAAACCAAGTACTAAGTCCAGGCTGTAACAACTAAAAACTATTCTTAAACCCCTCTTCCTTCAAAAGGTCTGCTCTGCAAAAATGAAAATCAGACCAGGGAAAGTCAGAGTAAAGAAATTCACAAGAATGCAAGTGAACTGGCTATTTCAGAAACCAGGTCACAATGAATTCTAGTATCCAAGTTAATACACTGTGAAGGCCGTTGGCTTTGTTCCTGTTGCAAGTGCTTCTCAAGGGTGAAAGGGACAGCAGTGCAATCAGAAATGTATTTTAGAGCAGGGAATGCTAGGCAAAATACATACCTGGTCCTTTCACTTCAGTGCAGATCTTCATATTTGGTTTGGCATTCTGGGGATCTTGTCCCTCACTGTAACCCTCACCAAAAAACGTCATTGTAAAAGAGGTTTCATCCATCTGTAAGTGGACAAGACAAGCATGGTCACCAAAAGAGAAACTGGTTGCTACCAGGAAAGCATAAGTAGTAAATAAAAGTATCCAAATTCTATATATAGAATCCTGCCAAATACTATAATCCATTTAAACATGAAAGGAGTTATTTTAAATTACTGCTTAAAAAGTTAATCTGAGTTTTTAATTGCTTCCACTTTGTTGCACTGGCTTTGTACTAAAGTCTGTTTGTTCTCTCAGTACTTTCAGTCCTGGGCTTTTTGCTAATCAGTCTCCCTTGGTCATCACCTTTGATAGAGTGCTTTTGAGCCATCCATGGGAATACATCAGGCCCAGAAACATTATCCATTTATTCCTCATAGCAGTTACACACACTTTGATGTCTAAAAGCAGAAGGCATGGTTATTTAAATATCCAGTAACTATCTAAACAGGCACACACAACATGCATTTGGACCTAGGGAGGAAGCTGGTATGAGTGGAGGCTGAGGTTTCTTGGTCTGATCAGCCAGGAGGAGACTGAGGGCAGACCTCACTGCAGTTACACCTTGTGAGAGGAAGAGGAGGGGCAGGCACTGATCTCTGTGGTGCCCAGTGACGGGACATGAGGGAATGGCCTGAAGTTGTGTCAGGTTGGATATCAGGAAAAGTTTCTTCACCCAGAGGGTGGCTGGGCACTGGAAGAGGCTCCCCAGGGAAGTGGTCACAGCACCAGCCTGACAGTGTCCTCAGCCTTGGACAGCACTCTCAGGTACATGGTGTAACTCTTGGGGTATCCTGTGCAGCGCCAGGAGTTGGACTTTGATGATCCTTGTGGATCTCTTCTAACTCAGAATATTCTGTGATTCATTTAGAAATTATTTCTTTGAGGCTAAGCAGTTGACTTTAAATTACTATTCCACCATTACCACAACAAATGTATTCTGTAACTGTGGTAGAAAACAGTCAGTTACCTGCTTCTGGGTTGGTCCTTTCTTTGAGAAGCGTCCAGCAGAGAAAAATTCTGGGTACTGTATGAATAGAGGAAAGAAAAAAAAAAAAGGAAGAAAAAGACAAAAAAAGACCAGCAGTAAATAAGAGGGAGAAAAAAAGATATCTCCAATATCTCCAAACACTAAATTATTTTGTGTTTTGAAAACTTACTTTTGTCAGAAGTTTTCTTCCAAAGTTAAACTTCACCAGAAGAAGAAATAACATGCCCAGAAACATCAGCTTGATAACAGAGCCAAGACCACCTACGGTCACATAAGCACCATACTGGACCTGAAGAAGAATGTATTTTCAGTGATGGGATTGACATTAATTTTTTCCATCAATTGATTGTTATAAATCAATCTACCCTGTAAGTAAGATGCAGTTATTTTGTACAACATACATGGGTTTAAACAGGGCCTTAAACAATTGTTTTAGTTCTAAGGAACTGTTTGAAGAATGCTTCACTTTATCATTTATTCTGGGAAGACAATGTAACTACAGAGTGAAGAGGGAGCAGACATGGTACACAAGAACAGAAGACTTTACAGAAAGATGTGTTTTGGCATCCAATTTCAGCCTTCTTTCCTAGATCTTACTTTTCTCCTCCTTGTGCTTTTTTTAAAGAGAAACTGAAATAGAATGGCAAGCCTTTCCCATTTGTAGTTTTTGAGTGCATTTTTAAAGCACCATCTCACCCTCACTGCTGAACTGATGCCTGTGATTCTGCACAGTTATACAGATTGTTGGTGGTCATCTCCTCTCAGGAAATCAGGAAAACAAAAATTAATCATCTTTTCCACCACCATTACTTCACACTGCCTTTACTCTGCACACTGGAGACCCAAGCATCAAAGAAATCTTAAGACATAAATGAGCAGCATATGAATTATGTATCAGAATATTTACTACACTATACTGAGCTGGCTATAGCTACCATTGACTACAATTCTGATGCTTTTAGAAGCTCTGCTGATACAACAAGAAAAGTCTCTGCATAGAAGCAGAATTTAATATATTTATCATGAAGGCTACCTTTCAAATATTCCTGTGACTCAAGGTTTCCATTCCCTACAAATACATACCCAGAAATCAGACAGCAGGAGAACCTGACATGACAATCTCATAACTATCATGTTACCAAAGGCAGGCTCATCAGCCACAGTCTCAAGTAGCATGAAACAGTCCAGTGCACAAATAACAGTAACTTACAGGTGTTTGCTGCAACTCAGTGTGCAAATAATGCTGAGTCCTTTTCACGACAGAACCATCAGCTCCCATAAATCTAAGACAGTACTCCTTGAATTCCGGACTGTAAAACATAAATCCCCTGCAAATGAAAAAAAATTAAGTCAGAAAAAAATGTTCCAATCTTCACACAAACTGAAAGAATTGACCATAATGGCCTTACCATTACCAGTTTTCTCTCAAGAATTTTTGTGACATTATCTCTTTTGACTGAAAGCAAGCAATTCCAAATATATCCCTGGCTCACTCAAAATTCACTACATATAATTCACTATATATAATTCACTGTATGCACTATATCAAGGATGAATCTGATAATCAATATAATATTTTCATTTTTTTCCCTCCATTCTACTAATCGCTTCTGAAATCAAGTTTCCCATGTCACTAGAAGTCCTTTAGAATGAGTTAATTTTGAGACTCAGTAAATGCTGAGACATGTTGCCTTTTCAGTAAGATATGAACAAGTCTGTAAAACTGAACTTATCTTCAATTCTACTAGATGAGCATCTATGTGTTCATACTATACTAAAGTCCTAACTGTATCTTTTCAGTATTTAATACTGTACCAATCTGTATCATAAATACTGGAACTGTTAGGAGACTGTATATTCCACATCTTATGCTTATACCTTTTTTTAAGCTTTGCACCAACTACTGGAATAGCGGCATATCCTATCTGTTTTCGCAGCTTCTTCAGGCTGGCTTCATCTGCAATGCCATAGACAGCTGATTTCCAGGTCCCATCATGTACACCAAGACCCTTGTGACATACCATGAAACAATAATTAGTTCAGTATTTAAAGGTTTCATGGATTATTTTAATACTATTAGAATCACTACATGTATTACAATTATTACATATAAATGTTATGATGATAGTGTACTGAAATGGTGTGGGTTGACCTTGGCTGGATGTCAGGTGCTTGCCAAGACACTCCATAACTCTCCTCCTAGCTAAGATAGGAGGAGGAGAAAATAAGATGGAAAAATCCCTTGTGTGTAAAGATAAAGGTGAGTTAATAAAGCAAAAGCTGCATATGGAAGCAAAGGTGTGGTAGTAACAAATGCCTCCCCCCCTACCCTTCTCCTTAGCCTTTATTGCTGAGCAGACAGTATGGAACATCCTTTTGGTCAGTCTGGGGCAGCTGTCCGGGCTGTGTCCCCTCCCAGCATCCTGCCCACCCCAGCCCACGAGGTGAGGGGGGGAATGCTGCACAGACAGCCCGAGTGCTGTGCCAGCACTGCTCAGCAGTGGCCACAACACTGCTGTGTTACTGTCACCTCTGCAGCTGCCACACAGCTCAGCACTGTGAGAGCTGCTGTGGGGAAATGAACTCCATATCAGCCAGACCCGACACAATCTCCACCCCTCTTTCCACATGACCTGCAACATACTCAGGACCCACAGAATTTAATACATATCTGCAGCTCTTCATAACTACATCTCAGTGTAGTTAATTCTCATTATTGAAATCCATTTCTTACCAACACTTTGAACTTATGCTATATATTTAAATAGATGTCCTCATATCCAACATATAGATGTATACATTCCCATGAACTGCTATCCCCTGCTGCTTAACAGATACTACTCTCCCATTCCATGGGCCTCCTCCACTCCTCCAGATGTTTTTTAACAACAAAAATGGTTTGTAAGGCAAGATAGATACTCATGCCAGGAGCAGTAGTGTTTGGTTCAAGACTGACTTGGATCATTGTTGCATTGTTTTAACAACAGCATTAGAATTATTACATATATTACACATTATTACAATTACGATCCACAGGTATTATCATTACATGCATTAATGTACATTGAAACGACCTTCCCCCCACCAACAAACAAAAACCCCAAACAGCCTAACACTAGGATTACTGGCAATACACTCTGGATCTGTTACAGTTTCACTTGTGTAAGAATCCTTCCCACAAGTCTGCAAAAGCAAAATAGTTCTTGGAGCAGCTTACCAGGGCAAAGTGTAGGTAGACAGCTCTGCAAACAGACCTTACAAAAGGTTGTTTGCTTAGGATACTTTTAGTAGCTCCTAAAGAATAAAGTTCTCAGACTTATCAAAGACCTGCCAGCTTGCTCCTTGGTCTGACTTAATGTAGCAACATTTATTCTGATGGGCTGTGGTGATGTTATCACAAATACTCCTGAGTTTCAGGAAGGAAGAAACAACTAACCTCAGGCCCAGATTTCACCGACAGGAAACTTTCAACAGCAGTTAAGGTACCTGTAAGGGAGGGGAAAATATTACATATTTTCAATATTGCATATTGGCACATGCAGTCATTAATCTGCAGAGTCAGAGAATGCTCTGGTATACTCAAAACAGCAGGCCACTGACATTAAAAGGTGAAAAAGCAGAGTTACATCTTTATCTCAAAGCAAAGTAATGCAACATTAAGATGCACAGCTATTTGAGTTAGCAAGTTATTACATTTCTTGTGTAAATTACTTCAATACGGGTCACTAGTATTACCTCTATTCATTAAATTTTTTCCTTTATCTAATGAATGAGATAATGTAAAAAAAATCATTGAAAAAAAGGAAAGTAATATTGAGAGCCACATTTAGTTTTCCTCCAAGTTTCAAAATAAAAGATGATGTAGGCTGTGAAAGCAAACATGAACTTAAAAATTTTGTTACACCCAAACTACAAAAAACCCACCACCAAAACAAAACAACCCACAACCCCCCAAAAAACCCAAACCACAGAAAATATTTAATTTTAGCATAGATTAAAATAGTGTTCTGAAAAGAATGCTTAGTTTGATGAACAGCAAAACAACACAACGCCTCCAAATTCTGATTTGTTTTGCTTAGTTCCTTCTGAGATTGGAAAACTGTATTTGTATGGATAAACTTCAATATAGCAAGCAACTGGATAGACAGAGGTAATGCCATAAAGTCAAAATAGGAAGAGATAAAAGGTATCTATTCAAAACAGGTATCAAACATCAAATTACAACCTCATGAACATCCAGATACTCATTTCCATACCTTGTTTCTCCTCCAAAGTCTGAGGTTTCTTCAACTGAATGCTGACTCCAATGTAAACCAATCCCATTTAGCAGCCTTTTTAATAGCCCATAAAAGCAAAACATTTGGATACTCTTATGGGCCCTCCCAACTTAAAGTCAGACCTGATTAACAGAGTATCCTCATCTGGGAGCAGGATCAAGTACTATTTACATAGAATTAAATCCTCCCATGTATTTTCTTAAATGTATTTCTCTTTCAGTTACCCTCTAGCTATTATAGAAGTCAAAGGCACTGCTACTTACACTCACAAAACAGCTTCTCAGAGCTTGCAGTTGAAAAAGGAAACTTTGGAAACCTCATCACCCCCCAGTCTGTGGTCTCCTTCCCACTGTGTCTTCCCAACAAGATTTTCACTGCACAAGTGGCAATTGTGCTGAGGCTGCCTAGGGACATCCACACATTGGCTGAGCAGCCTGCTGCTCACAGCTGAACATTCTGTCCTCTCAGATTCACAGAATATTCCCAGCTGGAGGGGACCCATGAGCACCATCGAGTGAATGGCCCGCATGGGATGGAGCCCACAGCCTCAGTGTTATTAGCAGCCTGCTCTGAACAACTGGGCTCATCACAGGGCCCTCTCAGTGAACAACGGGACCATAACTCCTCCCCTATCCAATGATCCATCCAATGGGACACTCAATTTCTCCCTACCACATTTGGTTGAAACTGGTCACCTGGTAAAGGCAGGCAAAAAGAGACTCTGAGAGAGTTTCCACAGGACCACTGCTGCTTTAGGAAATCAGATGAGAGCATAATCTGCATTCTTTTTCCACCATAAAAATATTCTAGTCACCTTTCAGCTTGTCTCTGGTGTACAGTACTCCCATATCTGCCGGTATGGAGTCAAAACCACAGCTTCCAATGACATATACCCCCTTTTCTGCAGCTTTCTCATTGTATTTCAGGTACATTCCTTCCAGAAACTGAAACACAGGCAGAACAAATATTTTAAGCTGAAATTCATTCTTGGCCATACCCAATATCAGCCATCAGCACTTCATTGTCACATCATAGGCTTCAAGTATTTTTGACAGATATATACGATTCCTGATCTGTAGTATGAAAGTTTCACAGCAGTGAAAAGAAAAGTACAAAATTCCTATGTAGTATCATAACAGAGGCTTGAAGCATATTCAGCAATTTGGAACTTCCACAGAGACCCAAAGAGGCTGTCTTAAAAGCAAGAAAACTACACAACCAAGTATAATGTACTTTAAAATAATTACTGCATCTTGAAATTGTAGATCAGGAGGCAGAATTTGTCTTCATGTTCAGAACCATAAGCAGAAACAAGAAACAAACTAAACAAACATTCCTTTTTCAGAGCCTTGATATAATGTCATGCTTTTTTACCATCACATACCTGGGGTTCTCCACAAATGTCAATGAAGCTTGCACCATTTTCAACACAAGCTTTGACCACAGGTTCTCCAAAGAATCTATACTATAGAAGGAAAGAACACCAGATGTAACAAAAGAAAACCCACATACCACAACTCACCCAGTGTGCTTTACCTAAAGTATATCTATGCAATAGAAGTGATATTGATTTTTCTAAGTGGGGCAAAAATGCAAGAGCACTTCTATTTCTTGGGAGTGTGGGGAGAAGAAAACAAACTTCACTGCTGCCAATGGAGCTTGCTGCAGACTACTGCACCTGATTTCTCTCATAAAATCAGATCAGATCACCAAGACAAATTGAATACTGCCACTAATTTCACTTTACACTTCCTGCACTCTTATTATCAGCATATTCTCTACTTAAACATTGAATTTCAAAGAGATGATCATGACCCAACTTCCACCACACACACTCTAAGTTTTAAAAGGGCCAAGTGCTTCTGACAGCGAGCCTGTGGGCCCCTTTTCCAGCTCCGTGCTTAACCCTAGCAACAATGACATTCTGGCTCAACCCAAAACGTTGAGCCAAACTTTACCATCAGAATCTTAGGCTGCCTGTGAAAGACTGAAAACCATCTCCGCTGTATTTCACTGCGGACACCTATCCGTGAACCGCACCACTGCGACGGCGGTGGGAAACCCTTCGGCCACGGCAGCGCACAGCGGTACTGGAACTCCGGGCTCGAGTTCCACCAGCTGCGCTGTCCCTGCGCGGCCGCGGCAGCTCTCGGTGCCCCGGTGCGGCGCAGGCAGCCCGGCCGCCCGCAGCCCAGGCTCGGCCCCGGGGGCGGACTGGCCGCGGGGGCACCGCCCCGCCCGCATCCCGCACTCACCGGGCCCACGCAGCTCAGTACCACCCGGGTCTGCTTCGCCATGGCTGCCAGCGAGCCCGCGTCGTCCACATCGCAGAGCAGCACGCCGACCTCGTCCCCGAGCGCCGCCTTCCCTGCGTACCGGAGACCGCGGTTACCGACACCGCTCCGCCCGGGACGAGCCCCCTCCTCCCCGGCGCAGCGCCGGGGCTCGCCCTGCTTCGCTTCTCTGCCCTTGCCCGCACACCCGACCCGCCGGGCCTCCCCGGGCAGCGGCGCTGCGCCCCCGCCCCGGCCGCGGCCCGTACCCAGCTGCCCGGCCGCCCGATCCAGCACCGCCCGCAGCTTCTCGCGGTTCCGCCCGGCCACGGCCCAGCGCAGGCGGCCGCTGCACAGCTGCCCCTCGCCAGCGGCCGTCGCCGCCGCCGCCCGCGCCACCTCCTCCACCACGAACTGGCCGGTGAAGCCCGAGGCGCCGAACACCACGATGTCGTAGACCCGCCCGGCCGCCATGGTGCTACTGCGGGCCGTCATGGGGCGAGCAGCCTTCGTACTGACGGCAGCGCCGGGCAGCGCTGGCATGACGGTCCCGCTCCGCCCCGCCCCGCCCCGCCCCGGCGGGCCCAGCCCGCCCCGCGCCCCCTCGGGCTGCGCTCCGCCCGCCCGGCCCGAGCGTGGCCTTTGCTCGGCTTGGGCGGCAGGGGCAGCGCCGCAGCCTCCCGGGGCGTTTAACGGAACAGGAGAGTAGAAATGTGCCAGGGTACAGCCCAGGGGGCCTGGAGCCCTGCGGCGTAAGCGACGTTAATAGGGAGAGGCCCTATGGAGTGATAAAATGGTTTGAGTTGAAAGGGACTTAAAGATCAACCCCCCTGCCATGGCATGGGCATGCCATGCATTGCCGTCTATTGCCATGGGCAAAGACACTTTTTACTCGACCAGGTTGCTCAAAGCCTCATCCAACCTGGCGTTGAACGCCTTCAGGGATGTGGCATCCACAATCCCTCTGAGCAACCTGTTCCAGAGCCTCACTTCTCTTACAGTAAAGGGTTTTCCCCTAATATCTAATCTAAACCTGCTCTCTTTCCATTTGCACCCATTTCCTCTTTTCCTGTCACTACATGGCCTTGTAAATAGCCTTGCCCCAGGCTGCAATTAGGTCATGCTGAAGTCTTCACTTTTCCAGGCTGAACAAACCCAATCCTCTCAGCCTTTCCTCATAGGAGAGGTGCTCCATCCCTCTGATCAACTTGCTGCTCCTCCTCTGGGTCACCATTGTTTGGTCCCAAAGCAGAGATCCTCTTTCATGATGACCATGGCTCTGTGGGGATTTCAGCACAAGCAATACAGGTGGTCGGAAGACTGTTATTAATAAAAAAGAGAAATTTAATGACGTAGATGTAAAATGAAACACTGTTGCCCCACAGTTGCAGCAAATATTTATGTTATGCTCAAAAACAGAAGCAGAATGACACAACATGCCAAGTTCCTGTTGCAGCAGGGAGAACTGGTGGCCCTGTGGACGAACTTCAGGATGGAGCATCCCGGACTGCACAGAGTGGTGAGGCCATGTTCTCTGTGTTTTCGTGGCCAGGCTGCTCACCTGAATTCCAGAAGCTTGCAGCAAGTCATGCAAGGGAAGCAGCCTCGTGAATCCTGCTCACTGGCCCAGTTTCCCAGGGAGCACCTACCATATTTAATTGTTCCCAACAGAAGCTTGTCTAACCTGTTTAAAATCCTCCAGTGATAGATGCTTTCATACCGTTCCTCAGGCAGTCTCCTCCTGCATTTGTTATAAATATGGATGGAGACAAGAAGCTAGATCTTCAGATCTTGTAGTTTTAGCCCCACACTATTTCTCCTGTTTCTTGAGGACATTGGCAAAAGATTTAATCTCTGAGGAGTATATAAAAAGATGCTGCAGAGCTGGAAGCTGCCATGCATCTTCTCAGTCTTTATTAAAAAGATTCCTTTGATTTTTTTTCCCTTACAGGCCACTTTGAGCATAGATTTCTCCTGTTCTCTTCTGAACTATCTTCAGCGGGTTTACATTGTTTTGGTAACATAATGTCCAGTACTAGACCCCACATTTGCCCTGTCAGTGTGAAACTGATTGAGAAGGTTATGTGATATGATGGAATTTGCATCCAAACACTTGCCTTCTTTTTTTCTTTTGCAAGTGTCACATTGTTGCTGCACCTGCAGGTCATGATCTGGTCCATCTCAGAGGCTTTTTCAAATTATTGCTGCCTAGCCAGTCTTTTCCCATCTCAGATTTGTACTGAAGAGTAATGACCTTTCTGAATATATGCTAAACATCTCATCTCCAAGGCAGCAGATCCTCTCCTCCAAGCATCAGTATCAACTCCTTGAGTAGTGCTGAAGCAGTTGTTTGTAGGCATACACCATCAGCTGTGTCAGTGAAACAACTCAGTCTAACAAAAAACAAAGAGTGGGGGAGGGAAGGACAAAGACTTTTTTGTGCTCCTTTTTAATTCAGATAATTTTGTTGATCTGATTTACAGAGCAACCCTGCAAAACCAGTTTCTTGTGTTTGAGGTCACTGAACATCATCAGTCAAGCTGTCTCTACCACCTTCTTCTCCTTCCTACACACCAGGATAATTTCCATCTGTGCTCACAATACTGTGGAACTCCTCTGAGCTCTTATGCTCAATTTTTCTCTTCTGTCACCAATTGTCAGAGCAGTCTTCTGTGAGGCCACTGGTTTTGGTCTTCCATTCTCTTTCCTCTCTTGCAAAAGTTTTGAGAAAACATTGCAACCATAAACATTAGATATTTTCCTGCTAATTTGAAGTAAACAAAAATATATTTTTTTCAGACTTCTAAAATTATTCAGTGACAGGAGGCTGTAATAAGTCTGCAGATTTGCAGAGGTATCCTGACATAGCTTGGAGGGCTGGCTGGGAACCTCAGTCTGCTTTCTTTATCCCTGTGCTTCAGATGTTTCTCTCTCTTGCCCACTCTCCCTCTCCATGTTATCTCCCAGAAAACAAGGCAGTTTATAAACCTATGATTCCGACTCAACCATTTGTTTAAGAATCAGGGCTGCACAAACCTCCTTGGGCCATATGTATTTGATAAGACCTTCATTGTGTAGTTATGCAGAGGCTTGGCAAGCACAAGCTTGCATGCAGTGCTGAGTGCCCTGTCTCCTCTTGATGACTGAAACATTACACCAAGTTGGGCCAGACCTACCCTGTTTATCAATCCACAACTCTCAAGATTTCTCCTGCTCTTTCAATGTCAGCTGTGCTTCTTTAAAACACACTGCTGGAGCAAGATTACTCATGTAAATTGCAGCTTACACAAGAGAGAAATTAGGGTTTAAGAATTACAGAAGGACAAGAAATAAGCAGAGGTTATCAAATGTGGCAAACCTAGGTTGTTTTTTTTTCCTTTTTGTTTGCATTAAATATCACTATGGTAGCTTCAAGTAATTTTTTCTTGGGAGAGTTCTGTTTGACAAGTTGAAGAATTCTGTATGCAGTTTCACTCCAGCTCTCTGCATACAAAGAGAACAAAATTCAGTCTCTAAGCCAGTTTCCATTCCTGCCTTTGAACTAACAAGTAGGTGGATAGGTTTCAAAATAGCAAACATCAAGGTGATGTCAAGGCTCTGACTTTAAATGGGAGACTTACAGCAGACTTGACTAAAGGCAAAGGTTAACCCATCTCTGTAGTTAGTATCGACAATGCAGGATTGCAAAAAATACTCTGTGGGAAAGCAGTGGGATGATTTATAGTTTTTCCTTGTCCAATAGGAAGACAAGAAATGCCAGATCTGCTGCCAAGTGCAGTTCTGCAAAGGAGGTTCCAACCTGAATCAGCTTCAGAAACTCACCAAATAAAAAGATACTGCTGTTTCTTAAAATTTTGTTTCTCAGATTTGAAGACAGGGTTTTTTCCATGTGTGCCTACATACAGATACTTCAGGATTTCAGTACTTTAAAGCCTCCTCTAGACTTTAGATTCAGCCTCCTTTGAATTCAGTCTAAAACAGCTTTATCTACTATAGGTCCCTGCTGGTTTCTTTGGGATAGAAAAGCATGCAAGTGAAATACATAACACTCCCATGAGTGCTTTGCTGTATCTTTTCAAATTCCTGGAATTAAGTGGGCTTGCCTCCCTTTGCTAGCTTTTCCTGTTCCATCTGGAGCACCTGACAGGATCTGAGGAATCTGTGCAAGCATTTTTAAAAGCACCCATATGCCCCTTCATTTCATGCAGCAGTTTCTCCAATAAACTCCTTTATATCAATATTCATAAATTTCTTGGACACCAATATTTGTGGTAAAGTTTTTTATACTCATTTACACCTTTAGGGCACTTTTTGTTTACTGAAGTGGAAATGCAGATGTTCTATTACTACTCTTTTTAATTAAAATAATACTAAGGTAGCAGAAAGCACAATATTATGTCATTTACACAATGCTGTATGATTTTATAAAATACAATTGTCACATACCTCCAAGGATGAAATAAGATAGTTGACTTGCATAATTGCAAAAGTTACTATGGAATATAAGAGTAGGCAGAGGTGTTGGGAAATAAGGTTGATTAACAATGCATGGATAAATCACTGCAGGGAATGAAGAGCAATGTGGGTGAGTATAAAAGGGATTTAGAAAAAGCAAAAAGGCAGGCATCTCTGTACCTGCTACAGTTGCTACAGTTACTATTTCAGAATGTGAGAACAAGAGTTTCTGGAGCAAAGCCCACAGGTTTTAGTGCCATCTTACCCTTCATTTGTGCAGATTATTACTTTACAATCAAGAGGCAATTGGCTCCAAAATGCCAACCCATACAGAACTTAAAGCTTGTAAGAAACGGAACCATCTCGACTGGCACAAGTAACAGGAGCTCAAACTAAAAAACTGCTGACAAGCCAACAGGCTTGCCACATGTGACAGTTCAGTAATGTGTTATTTATTTTACTTTAATTTTATTTTAAAATTAAAATGTCATCTAACCTTAAAAAAACTAATCCCAATCTTGAATTATAAAATCATTTAGGTTGGAGAAGACTTTGAAGTTCACTGAGTCCAAATACAAGTCTAACATTGCCAAGTCCATCACTAAGCCGTGTCCCTAAGCACCACACCTACACTTTTTAAAATATCTCCAGGGATGATGACTCCACCACTTGCCCCTCTATCCTGTTCCAATGCTTGGCCAGTATTTCCATGAAGGAATTTTTCCTAATATCCAGGGTAAACCTCCCCTCGTGCGACTTGAAGCCATTTCCTTTCATCCTGTCGCTTGTTCCCTGGGAGAAGAAGCCAATCCCCACCTGGCTCCAGCCTCCTTTCAGGGAGGTGTAGAGAGGGACAAGAGCCTGGGCCTTCTTTTCTGCAGGCTAAACACCCTCAGCTCCCTCAGCTTCTCATCCTCAGACTTGTGCTCCACTCCCTTCACCAGCTCCACTGCCCTCCTCTGGACCCTCTCCAGCACCTCAATGTCCTTCTTGCAGTGAGGGGCCCAGAACTGGACACAGCACTCGAGGTGCAGCCTCACCAGCACAGGGGGACAATCCCTGCCCTGGTCCTGCTGGCCAGACCATTGCTGATACAGGCCAGGATGCCACCAGCATTCTTGGCGCCCTGGGCACCCGTTGGCTCAAATTCAGGTCCTTTTCCATTGGGCAGCTTTCCAGACATTCTCCCCCAGCCTGGTATGCTGGATGGAGTTGTTGTGACCCAAGTGTGGGACCATCTTAATCTGTATGTATGCATACATACAGATTAGTGTGTATATTGTATACATATGATATGTAATATGTATATTATATACATATATAGTCAACCAAATATATATTTAGACAAGTAATACAAATGCATTAACAAGGTTACTTCTACCTATTTTGCTTATTTCTGAATTGGAGATTACAAAGCAACAGATGGCAGCATATAATACTTGCAGATCCCATCCTTTTATTTTTGAATAAGCCCTGTGCACATTTCCATTCATGCACAGCTCTAAACAATCTCTTGAGGAAAGGAAGTGAAGGCACCATTGACACACAGAAGTACAGCCAAGGTCAAAGCTTTTGATTTTCACTGGAGTCCAGGGTCTTCTTTCTATATTTACTGCAGTTACTACTTCTGACACTGAACTTGAAACACAGGTCTGAAAAGACCGATAAATGTGTAGTTTTGTCAGTTCAGGGAGACCAAACAAGCCAATGTAGAGGAAGAGCACATTTTCTCTGGTGATACTAAGTAATAACCAGTGCTGAGTTAGAATACTCTACAATAAAAGTGGGCACCCCATAAATTAGGACTTTAGGAGTTAAATGTCAGAGCTCTCTTGCTGAGGGTTCTGCAGTACCCAACAGCTCAGTATTCATTTTGAAGACAACAATTAAAGATTTGAAACTTTCTTTGATAGCTGCAAAAAAAAAAAAAAAAAAAAAAAAAATTAAAGGCTGGTAAGAATTTAAAAGTGAAAATATCCAGAAAATGCAAGCTGATCTCTTCTAGAGAAGTTAAAACCTGGAATGCAGCTATGCTAAAGAAATAAGGATAAATGTTTTGCCCAGAGGATGATAAATGAAGGAGACATTAGCAATGTTGAGCATCAGATTGCATAGAAAGAAATAAAAACCTGTCTCCATTTGAAGCTGTCATTTAAAACACTGCATTCCAGTTCAGCCACTTTGTTTCAAATTGAAGACAGTTGCATGAAAATCAGCCAGGAAGTAATGAATTATCCAGGAACAGGAATGGAGATATCTTCCAGGAAAAAAATTCCCAAGTTCAAGGTTTATAGCGTCAAGATAAAAATGGCTACAGAGGCATGATAACACTTTGGAAATGTCTGAGGGTGTAACTCTTAGGGATGGAAGGTGAAGGACTTGGAGCACAAGAAGAGGTGCCACCTGAGCAATGTGGCTGACAGGGTGACCAGCATGACCCATTCCTCACAGCAAGGGAGGTGTTGATAGGAGAACAGGTCCTGTGGTTTGACAGGTGCCAATGGACAGGACATCTGAAACTGACTGTGCAATTTTGTGACAAAGCCCCAGAATGTTAGCTGTGAGGAAGCCTTATGCTGCAACAAGGGGAAGTGGATGGCTGAATAGATCCCCTGTTCTTTTCTGTCTGCAGTCTTCAGTGTTAGACTGAATTGTAAAATTCTCTAGCCACCTTTCCCTCAAGTGTGTTGTGAATATAAAACCAGAGTCTAATAATCCTTTAAGTACTCCCTGCATTTTACTTAAGCAAGATCATTATGAAGGGAAAATATCCATATGCTCTAATTAGCTGAAACTGCTCTCAGGCAAAAGCATTCAGTTCCTTGATGTTATTCTCTACTCTACTGACTTTAGCTGCCTACACAACCCCTTGGGGGGCAGTTCAATGCCTGGTCCCACACCCAGATGCTTCTGTGCAGTGCATTTGAATGATCTGTCAGTGCTCATGCAGGGCATCCACAAGTACTTTTCTTCTCTCAGCCTAAATCCTATCTGTTCACAGACAAAGAAGGACTATCAGATTATCCAGTTTACACATTGGCAAAAATATGACTGCTCATTTTTTGTTACATTTACAAATCACAGCTGAACTACACATATACAACTGTTTGCAGAAGCCTTGTAACTATCTTTGCAGTGGTAATACATTCCATCTTTTTACAGGGTTGCAAGATGATTGACTCAGGTCATCAGTAAATTTCCACTGTGGCCAGAGTCCAGGCCAGTAGTTACTGGAATTTTACTTGAGAAGTCTAATAATAATATTATTCCACTTAGGCTGTTACTCAGACAAAAATAAGTTTTCAAGGTTATTTGTTAGAAAACAGGAGCTCATTAGGCAACAGAAGTTCCTGGGAGCAGACAGTTTTTCTGATAAGCTCAGGGAGAGCTGACTGCCCATGAGCCAATAATCAAGGCTGAGGCCTAAGGAGCGTCCCTGAGATCATGGAGAAGCCAGAGGGCAGTAAGGGGCCAGATCTTGCATCACCACAATGCTACATCCTCAGGAATTATCAGAGATTGAAGGGCAGGGAGTTCCTGATAAGGTGAGAGGAAATGGTGCAGTGGTGGAGCTTTTTTTCCTCCCTCCTGTTCCTGTGAAGAAAGTGGGATAAAAGAGCACACCATTCAGTTTTGTGCAGCTGTCTTTGTTCTGTGTGGATGTGGATATTTTGTGCAGCAGAATTTCTGCAGAGTTTTGGAGGTGAGAGCAGTTTCAAATGGTGCTCTCAACCACTGTACCCTGACGAGGTATTCCTGTGCTGAAATAAGGGGGATGAGCAACATTTCCAAGCTTATCCCTCTGTGTCTCCTATGTATTCAACAGCCCCTAGCTGACCTTGGCACAGCCCAGCTGCAATTGAATTTAGATCTGTTTGTAGTGTGGACAAAGGCAAGGTGTCTTCCATCTCCACACAGCAAAGATCCTAACAGATCCCTGTTGTCTGTAATGTTGGAATGGGGCACATTTTTCAAAATCTTCGGCTCACAAATGCATCTCATCAAGGAGGTTTTCTGAGAATTGCCACAAGATTAACCAACTATTAAATTTTGTTCATTCTGCAGAAAGCAGAAGTGTAACTTTCAAACCACTGGCTTGCCTCACTACTGAGTTTAGTCCTAAACTGAGCAGACAGTGCATGGAGCATTTACTGTGAGAATGGAAAGAACAAAACCACAGGATGTAATGCAGAGACAGCAAATTCCCCTTGTTTCATAAAACTGGCTGTTCAGCAGCATGAAGGGCCAGTAACTGAAATTTGAGAAATCCCAAAGAACTAAATGGTCCCACAAAGTGAGGAATATCTGCAGTGCAGTGCTTTTTGCCATGTTCTTGAGACACCTGCAACACACCAGGTAACTCTGCAAGGCCTCTGTAGAGGCCTGCATTGGTTTGTGCCAGGACAGTCTTGCTTACCAACAGAGAGAAAATTCCTTCCCACTTTTGTGAACTTCTGGCTTATCATAAAGGTGTTTAACCAAGGTGAGAGCCAGTTATTTAACTCTTTACTTAAATAATAGCGTCTTATTTGTCATCTACTGAAGCTGGCTCAACTCGTGTGAAGAAAGGAATTGAACTTTTTAACCATTTTCTCTACAAGCTGAACTATGTGTGGGGTGATAAGGGTAAAAGTTCACTGTCTGATCTTGGCCAGCCTCCTCCTGTTGCACCTCCCCTCTAGCAGAGTGCCTAAGACTGTCCTAAGTGTTTTGGATGATTTTTCCAACTCACATCAGTGTTTTAGTCTTCTCCAGCAAAAAGAGGCTCCCAAGGTGTGCCAGACAAACTTTTTTACAGATGTTTTTAAAATAATAATCCAGTTAACACAGCACAGCAGCAGATCCCAAGTCTGCCGTGTGCCGACTCTTGCCTGAACAAGAGCCTCCACGTGAGCAGCAACCGCATGACATGGGCAGGACAGCCTGATGGCAGATAATACCTGACCACATTGTTGAAGCTCTTTACTCCTTAATCACTTCTGGGACAGCAGATAAACACTTTCCCAACAGCACTCACAGTGAGCCAACAGAACCTTGCTCCTGTGCAGCCGAGCGCAGCCGACGGCTCCTCACCTCCAAGTGGTGCCCAAACCTGCACTTTGCAGCTCAGAGCAGTGGGGCAAGGAGAGATAAGGGCAAAACGAGAGAAAGCACATTGGTGAAACCTGATATGCTGTGGGTGGGTGAGGGGGTTAGGCCGGGGGCAGAGGCCAAACGTTGGGCTCTGGCTGAGGTTGTTGCTGTGCCAGGAGGGTGACTGAGGCAGGTGCACTGGTTTGCAGGAGCAGGATGTGCAGCAGAAGGTGTCAGTACTCGGATGTCAGGCTCTAGGGAGGGGGAAGGAAAGAACTAGCAGGGAATAGGCAGGCAGGAAGTGAAACAAAACTCTTTTTGACCCAAACTCAAAGTCAAACTCTTTTGACCCATTTTTATGGTTTCAAAAAAGGTATTCTGGTAATAATGACCAGTGCTAACAAACAAAATTTGAGATTTCCCTGCCCAGTTCAGCATTGATTTGCAAATTATCTGCAATTGCAATCTCAGTGTACTTTTCATAATGCAGGCTGTGTAGCTGCCCACACAGGGACTGTAAATTAATCAGCTGGGGAGATTAATTATATTTAACAAAACACACGGCAAGTAACAGGGTGAGGTATAATAGCTCCTTGCTAAGCCCAGAAATTGTGTCTGGGCTCCCTCTAGTGAGATGTCTTGGTTTTCTACGCTTAGAGACTGCTACTGGCTGCCAAATACCTATTGATTGAAAGGCTAAATTCAGACACAAATGCTTTCAAAACAAATAAACAGGCAAAAGATCTTTGTACCTGTATGGTAACAGCTCACACCACTTCTGCTTCACAAAGCTAAGTTCTTCTTTTCAGAAGTTTCTAGAAAAGCTCAAAAGACCAAATGCAGTTTTAGTGGTGATAGAGACAGATTGAAATGAAACTGTTTCCAAACCACTTGCAAAACAAAAGCAGCAGGGTTGTATAAATTCCTACTGCAGGTAAGGGAAATATTTTCTAAAATGTGAAAAGGAGTGTGGTAGAGGGTTTTGCCACAATGAATGCAAAACAGCTGTCAGAAATAAAGCTGGCACACAAATAATTTCACTTGATAGCTTATGGAATAAGCAAATGGGTGCCTCACTAACTTTTTTAAAATTCAGACTTCTCAATTTTCTTCATGACATATGAAATCTAAGACATGGCCACTAATGTCCACTATATGAATTTTAAGACATGGCCACTAATGTAAGCCTAAAGAGGAGATTTTGCAATTCATTAAATCTCCCCCCAGGATTTGGCATCCTCCCACAATAAAATCCCACTTGCAAAGTTTGGAAAATATTTGAATTTGTTCCAATTTTACAGTAATTAAAAAACCAAAAACTGAAATAGAAAATAAAATCTCATGGAGCATGCAGCTTGAGACATATGTTGGGTTTTTGTTTTTTTTTTTCTCCTAATGTTATTTTCCTACCTGCCAGTTTAATTATTTCCTTCTGGAATGAGGAATGGAAGGGACATTTTTGTATGCAATGAGTTTAAGCTACAGAGGAATATGGAATCTCTTGTCTTGGTTATACACTCTTGTCTAGGCACTACTGGCTGCTACAGCAAACTGTGGGCACCGGCAATGCTGTTCCCATCTGCTGATATTCTCTGTCTTATCATTTTTGCTACACTCATGAGACTACATTTTACTGCATCATTCAGCCACAAGTACAAATTAGTTTCTGTTATATATATTCTTCCTTTTTCAAGGTTCCTGTTTCACCAAAAAAATTCTTGTCTCCTAGATATGTGCCACTAACCACCTTTTACAGCCCTACCCTCTTCCGGGTGCAGCAGAGAAGTAGTTCCCTCATAGTTCCTGGCTTCACACTGCCCTGCCTCACTGAGAGCTCATTTCTGGAGTTCTCAAATCCAGATACACATTTAGGAGTGGGCAAGAGAGCAGTTAATCAGAGCAGGAGGAGAAGTGCTATCCCACCAGGATGAGTGAAACCTGTAAAGTTAATTTTCCCAAGTGAGGAAGAGGATGAAGAACTGGAGTTTGCATTTGGCATTACCAGACATTTCCCTGCCCATCACATCAGGCTCATCACGTGCTCACCAGCAGGAGTTTTATTTGCTTGTTTTTGCAAAAGATGTCAGAAGATGGGGAAACACCTCAATGCTGTGGTAGTAGAAACCACTGCACTGTCTCCACACACCTCCCAGGCTAGCTCGCCATTTAATCACGCACTCAACATTGAAATGGAATTTTTCAAAATAATTGCTCTACCCTTTCCTACAAATCCAGAGGCAGTTGAGGCTTCCCAAGAGAGTAGGAGCCCCATTGACAGCTATGCTCAGTCACCAGCTCTACCTGCTGCCTAATTGCAAAATGCAAAATTTCCTAGGTTTAGTTTAAGCTGAAATGAATAAGGCTGAATGCACAGTGATACACTACAAAATATAAAGCATGTGGAATGAATGTAATTTGCAGTACCATGATCAGCTTTCATATTAGAGGAAGAATATAATGCTGAAACCATCTGGCCTGCGGCTATGAAAACACCAAAGAGACATAAAACCGAGTTCATGGCAGCATGCCAAGGCCTTGTTAAAAAACAGCACATCACTAAAACAAAGCAAGTGCTGATGTAGCACCAGCAAAGGCTCATTAATGGGCCTGGAGACAGAGTGCTCTTATATTTCATTATGTGCTTAACAGCCATACCTGCCTCTGCAGAGGAAAGGTAATTTCTAATGAACACTTTCTCATGTCCTATAATGATTCTATACCAGTGATAAATACTAAGAGCTCTGGTTGTCCTGCTTACTCTGTATTTTTTTACACAACACCCTGGAATTTTATTTATTTCTTTTTTAAATTATTAATCTTCTTTAGAGGAATAAATAATAAGATGCATCGGTTGAAACTGAAACCAGGACATTTTAGCTTAAGAATAACTACAGGCTATGGAGACTAAAGTACTGTGTTCTGGGTGCTGGTATATAAAATATAAAGTTGTTAGAGAGCATCTAAAGGAGGGCTGTGAAGATGATGATGGGCCTGAGGGGAAGCCATGTGAGGAGTGGCTGAGGTTTCTTGGTCTGATCAGCCTGGGGGAGACTGAGGGGAGACCTCACTGCGGTTACACCTTCCTTGTCAGGGGAACAGGAGGGGCAGGCACTGATCTCTGCTCTGTGGTGCCCAGTGACAGGACTTGAGGGAATGGCCTGAAGCTGTGTCAGGGACGTTTAGGGTGGATATTAGGACAAAGCTTCTTCACCCAGAGGATGGTTGGGCACTGGAACAGCTCCCCAGGGAAGAGGTTGCAGCACAGCCTAACAGAGCTCAAGAAGTGTTTGGAAAATGCTCTCAGGTACATGGTGTGACTCTTGGGGTATCGTGGGCAGGGTTCAGATGGCCCTTTTGGGTGCTTTCCAGTTCAGGATATTCCACGGTTCTGTGCTGAGGCAGTGGGAGGCAGGAGCCGAGAGGATCCCGGCGGGACCAGCAGGTGGCACCGCCCGCTCTGCTCCCGCCTCCAGCGCCAGGACCGCAGGGAGGAGGGATCCATTTCATGCAGGCAAGGAGGGATGGGAAAAACCCAAAGAAGGGCTAAGTGGGTAATGGTTCTATTTTTGAAGCAGCAGCCTGCAAAGTGCTTGCTGCACAGAGGTCAACATTTGTTTCCAAATAAAAATCTGGATGCTTGTTTGGGTTTGAGGTTTCTGCTTATCAGCATTTCCAGAGACTGTGACTAATTTTCTTTTTGTGGGAATTCTCAATAATCTCTCAGATCATCAGGCCACACACTCCTTGTTTTCTCTCTCTTGCAGGGACCGTGGAGAAGAGTGAAGGGATGAAAGTGAAAATAATAATTTCTGCCAAAAGTATGACTGGGGATGTACACACAACTAGACTTAACACAGCAAGGGGCATTGTTGTATCTGGCTTCGTACTTGAACAAGATTGTCTCTAGATTTCCCTCTGTCCTTCCTCCCAGTTTTTGGAAGCCATCAAGCTGTGCCCAGAGCTCACTCCTTCTGACTC
Organism: Agelaius phoeniceus; assembly: GCF_051311805.1. Lineage (NCBI taxonomy): Eukaryota > Metazoa > Chordata > Aves > Passeriformes > Icteridae > Agelaius > Agelaius phoeniceus. Next base: position 82,870,490 of record NC_135267.1, read on the forward strand.
CATCCTCCACTTGTGTTCTCTCTTCCAATTTATGTCCTCTTTGTGTTATCTCTGATGCATCTGAAAGTACTGAATGTGCAGGCAGAACGCAGACAACATGACCTCACACTTACCTGCATTTCACCGAAAAGAAGGGAGAGGGCATCTCCTCAGTTTGATGAGACAACATGCCACCAAGAACTCATTTTGATTCTGCACAGATGTCTTTCAAAAATTGGAATGTAGCATTGTGTCGTTTATACGGGTTTTATTGTAAGGTTGGAGGTTAAGATTTGGTTTGACCCTCGGTTCCCCCCATGTTCTCCCTCATAATGGTTTGTTCCTCCCGCCAGTTACCTGTCCCTCATTGTAACCAACCCCCTTTCATTTCGAGAACTTTCTAAGTCAATCTTCCCTTACCTAACATATGATTTTTCCCCTGAGCCTTTTCCCTCCCCTGGGCCATTCCTATTGGTTCAGTTGTGTCCCTCGCTCCTCCCCTGGGATTCGTTCATTGGTCCCTCGTGGCTCCTCGTGTCACGCCCTTCCCCTTTATAAGTGCCTCCCCAACGTTTTTTCTCTGACATCGTCACTGGCCCCGTCTGGGTCAATAAAGCGCCTTGGCTTCCATACGCGTGTCCACTCCTTCCTTCCTTCGCCTCAGGGCTTTGCAGTCCTGCTCTCGCCCGCGTCACCACGCCGCAGATGGAGCCACTACTCGGGCTTCTTGCAGAGGACCTGGGAGTGGCGGGATTTGTGGTCTCCACCGGTCACTCCGGGAGCGGCTAGCTGGCACCCATCAGCTCCAGTGGCCGCGGAATGAGACTGCAGTTGGCACGCCACCATGGGGCAGCTTTGCCCGAACCTGTCAACTTCGGCGCCAAACGTGATGCGGCTTTGAAGACGTCGCCAGTGCTACGCAGCTTTAAAGGCATTGCGGCTCAGAAGGAGCCACCTGGTGGCTCTGGACCTGTCCTGTGGGCATCGGCCCTTGTGGAATTATCGGTTCCTGGCAGCGCCAACACCTCCACGTAAGCACGCCGATTTTTCTCTGGCAGTGCTCCCAGGGGAGCGAGGGCGCACTCTCTTCTTGCAGCGTGCAGATAAAGGAGCGCCTTCGTGGCCTGGGGACTGCTCCTGCTGGTTTTTTTTCCATAAGTCAGTGGTCTGGTGAGTTTTCCCCGGGTGGCGTTGGGACGGACCCAGCCAGGTGGGGCTCCCTTGAGGCAGTTGTTAATCCCAGGGGGAAGGGACACGCCATGCACAGCATGAGCAGTCGCTGCCGTAGCGTTTGGGACCCTTTTCAAAGTTTTAAGTTTTCCATTTCCAGCAGCGAGTGGGTGGAAGTGTTCTGAGTTGGCAGCGTGGGTAATAGGCTGTCAACTCAGCAGAAGGAGGTGTGTTTCCAAGTTGTGGGATTCCTGCGGGAGGGGGATGAACGTTTTTCTAAGGGTTTAGTTAAAAGCTTTGTCCGATGGATGTTTTCTAAGTTCCCGCAACTGACCGCTAAGGAGGTCAAAGACAAGAGTTTCTGGAAGGCAGTAGGTTGCAAGCTAACCGAAAGTACGAAGAAAAGTGATCCTACTGTCAGAGAAGGGTATATGCGGCTGTTTCTTTTAATTATCGAAGTTGTAAAAAATAAAGCTGCAATTCGCAAACGGGAAAGTGGAAAATGTCCTGCGGCAAGCTCCCCAGTTCTCCCTCAACCCCCGTCCCTGCCTTCTTTCCCTACTCCCACTTCCCCTACACCCGGTGGAGGGGGGAAAGCAACCCATCCAGAGCAGACACAGGGCTGCTACCGTCTCCCTGGCTTCCCCCAGTCCCCTCAGTACCCTTGCCCCGACAGTGCTGGCCACACTGTCGGGGAACCTGCTCCTAACCCTCCTTCCAATCCCCTTTTCCCGGTTTCTGAGCCTGAAAAGGTTCAAGGTCGCTTTAGTGCCCAAAACCCCTTCCTCGCGTGATCCCAAGACATGCCACAAGATGGTCGCCACCTCGTGGCAGCCGCTCCCATGCTACAAAATGGCTGCCACTGCGTGGCTGGGTGTTCTTCTTCCTCTTTGTCATCGTAAAATGGCCACTGCCACGTGGCGACCATGCCTGCGCCACAAAATGGCTGCCACCTCATGGCAGAAGCGTATCCTTCCCACAATCCCTTCCGTCCCGCCCTGCCTCCTAACCCCGCCTCTTTCCCCTCCTCTTCCTCTGCAGCGTTTGCATTGTCTCCTCCCACGTATGATTATGTAACGCCTCCTCCCACGTCACCTGACCCCTCCCCTTTTCCCACAGCAGTACCATCTGCTCTGCCATTGCTCCACTTGGCCTCTGCCCAGAGTTCTGCCCCTCACGCTCGGGGTGCCGCCCCCTCAGTTCCTGTTTCCCACGCCCCGCCTTCCAGTTCCCATGGTGATGCAGCAGCTGGGGTGGGTGGGCCTGGAAAGCAGGATGCTTTAAGTAATGCAGAGCCTTTGTTCCTCGCTCCAGTGACGTATACTAGAAACGGGACACACCTGCGGTATAAGCCTCTTTCTTATGATAATATCCGGGATCTCTGCAAGTCCAAACTAGAATTTGGCCCAGAAAGTGAGTTTTTTCAGATCATTTTAAAGACAACGTTTTCAAGAACATTAGTGCCCAAAGATATTAAACAGCTCTTTAGTTGTCTGCTCGCTCCAGCTGAGTATCAATTGTCGGAGAGGACGTGCAGGAGGTTAGCAGGGCACCTCCTCCCAGAGATCCAAAAAAGTGCGGACTATGCTGCGAATATTGAGGGCTACCCAATTACAATAGATCACCTTATGGGTGAGGGGGAGTGGAGTTCTGCGCAAATGCAAGCGGCAAAAATTCCCTGAGAAGTCCTGGATTTGGTGAGGGCTATGGCCAAACGAGCTTTCTTTGGAATGCCTTCCAAAGAACCTGCAGTGCCTTACATTGCCATTAAACAATCTCTTTCTGAACCATTTATAGATTTTGTTGACAGGGTCAGAGCTGCAGTTGAGAAAAGGGTAGACAGCCCTCAGCTACAAGAGCAGCTCATTCTAGACATTGTAACCACCAATGCCAATGACGCCTGCAGGAGGGTTATCCTCGCTCTTCCCACGTCACCACCACCCACACTTGCTCAAGTTACTGAAGAGTGCACATGGAAAGCCATGCTCATCATTGAAGACGTCTTTAGAGCCAATCCGCCAACTGAAAGAGCGATGGCCACGGCCTTCTCAGCCCTAGCAAGACCCAGCTTTGCTCCACGAGCTGCAAGCACGCCGATGTCGCCGCAGCGTTGTTGCTTCCACTGTGGCCGAGACGATCACCTGATTCACCGCTGCCCTTTCCTTGGGAGGGCTCCCCCGAGTGCAGGGGGAGATAAAAGGGGAGGACAAGGGGGAGGACAATAACACAACTGTTGTGTTGTGTTATTATGCTCCGCCGGTTTAAGCTGGAATGTGCTGTTACCCCCTTTTTCTGTATAATGGTTCTGTCTGGAATTCCCCATCTTTCCCAGTTATCTGTCTATCACCAGTTACCCTGGAAACTCGCGCCCTTTCTGTCACCCCCCAAATACCCCCCTTTTACCAAGAAACTTCGGTGCTATACATGGAATTATTGGGCTGGGGACCGGGGTCCCACCTTTGAGCTCTCTCGGTTGGTTACCCGTCCTGTCACTCTGAAAAGCCCGTGCTCACCATGGATCCCCATTCTCTGCCTGTCTGAGCTCTCCCCCTCCCGTTTCTCCTATATAACACGTGTATTCCCTCCCCGTGCCGCCTTTCGATCCAGCGGCTTCCCCTGGGTGTTACTCCGCATTCTGGAATAAAACCTGGACTTGCCCTGGTTGGGGGACGCTCTCCCATCCCTGTCTGTGGTCCCGTGCCTTTTTGTCCGCCTCTGGCAGAGCTGATCGCCGAGCCGGCGCGCCACTGTCGACAGAGTGGCTCCCACGCGCCGAGCCGAGAAACCGCGCACTCCTCCCGTTCCGTCTGCTGGCAGGCGGGGACGGCGGCTCAGGTGGGACTTCTAAAGCCACGGCTACCACAGATTTTGGCGCCCAACGTGGGGCACCTTTGTGTTCTCTCGGCACTAGTGGTGCCAGTAAAGCGCCTCGCCGAAGAGAACCGCAGGACCCGTGTGCCGAGACAAACAGTCTCAATTGGTCGTGAAATCCTTCTGGGGGTGAATATGGTGGCGCTTTAGCACGCTGTATGCCCCGGGGCGGGACGGCAGCTCCGAAGCACCTCAGGAGTCGTCCCGGGACAGGACACCACTTCAGACATTTTTTTTCGCTCTCGCTGGAATTCCGTGAGTCTTTTTCTCCCCCCTGTCCTTTTAACCCTTTTATTCCTCGTTGCCCTGGGCAGGCAGAGGCAATTTTCCTCTTTCCTCGGCTGCACAGCCACTCCCTTTTCAGACAGGGGCCAGCGTGGAGCTTTTCTTGATTTCTTTTTCCTTTTCCTGAAGTGGTGGGTGGTTTGACCTGCTCTTAACATCTCTGCAATGGGTGCAAAGCAGTCAGCAGCTCAAGGAGAGCCTTTATCCAAGTTGGGGATATCCTTGCTGGGGGGGGTTTTCATATTCCAAAAAAGGAGTTGAAAATATTAATAAAGTGGCTGTTTTCTCAATTTCCTGAAGTTTCCACTGACCAATTAGATAATTATAGTTTTGGGGATCTTATAACTAAGAAATTACATGACTCTGTAAAAAATGGAGAGACAAAACTGGCAAAAATCAGCTTTTGGTCCTCCCAAGTTAAAACGTTGTTAAAATCAGGTTCTAAATTGCGAAAACACTCCTCTTCTTCGAGTTTGCAACCCAGTTCTCCCTCTAACCCTGATCCTAGCCCTTTTCCCTCCCCTGCCTGTCCTAATACTGGGATTCTGAGAAGAGCAGCTCGCTCCAGCAGGGCGCAGGGTGGTCATCTTTTCCCTGGCTCTTCTCAGAAATCCCAATCCCCCCGCCCTAGCAGTCCTGGCCAGACTCTTAGGGGATCTTTTCCTTCTCCCTTTCTCCCGGTTCCCAAATCCCCAGTTAAAATCTCTCAAGTTTGTTTTCAGCTCCCCTCCCAAGATGGCTCCTGTGGAGCACAAGATGGAGGGGACCACATGGCTTTTCCCGCCCTTTTTCCATCTTCTCCCCACAATCCTTTTCGGTCAAAAAAACCCCCTTTCCTCTCTCCAGACTCCTCCCAACTTCCTTCCCCTCCCCTCCATTAGCACCTCCCCTTTCTCCTCCCCCTCTCTACCAGCAAACCATGCCCACCGACTCCTCCCTTGGGGCGGCACCTTCGTCATCTGATGCCCCCGCCCAGTCCTCCAACAAATCCTCCAGCCACTCCCCCTCCTCTCCCCCTTCCGGTTCCCATGCTTCGGCATCCAGTAGGGGCAGGGGGGAAGGGACCCGGGATCCGGAGCCGGTTTCCATCCCATCAGAGGCTCCAGTCTCATATCACCCTGAGGGGGTGGGGGGAACCCAAGCCCAGTGGACTCCCTTTCCCCACCACCAAATTAAAGAACTCTGCAAGGCCCAAAAGGATTTCTCCCAGGAGAGTGAATACTTCCAGGGGATTCTAAGGGCCACTTTAGCAGGAACGGAAGTCACTCCCTATGACCTCTGAAACCTTTTCTCATGCCTCCTCAACCCCACTGAATATGAAATGTGGGAGGTGGCATGGAGAAGGGAGGTGGTGGGGATCCTTCCCTCTTTGTGGGTGAACCCCCACACGGGGCTCGATCGTAATGGTGAAGGCATCTCGGTCAAACACCTGCGTGGGGAGGGAGTTTTTGCTGATGGGCAGTTCCAGGCCAGAATCATCCTGCCTGAAGTATTAAGGGAGAACCAGAGAGCAGCAGAGAGGGCTTTTTTAAGGTTGCCATCAGGGGTGCCCCAAATTTCCTATTCAAAGATCATGCAGCAAGCTGACGAGCCATTCATTCTTTTTGTTGAGCGTCTCTGGAAAGCCATTGAATCGCAGGTGCAGGGGGAGGAGACCAGGAAAGAACTCCTAAAGGAAGTGGCCTCCACCAATGCCAATCCAGCCTGCAGGGATGCTATCTTGAGCCTGCCACTGGACCCTCCTCTAACCCTGCAGCGGATGCTGGAGATCTGCGCCCACAAAGTCTCCTTGGCTTCCGGGGACCTTGACCCAAGGGCCCGACCACTGCCCAGACGCGTCGCTGCTGCTGATACCTGGGATGCCACTCCAGTTGACCCTGCTCCTGCTTCCCAGATGAGCCATCCACCGCCATCCCGTACCCCTGGGCCGGTCCACAGGGGTACTTCCCCCTGCCATCTCTGTGGACAGTTAGGGCATTGGATGCCTGACTGCCCCCTGCGGAAGCAGTTTTATGAGTTTAAAAGGGGGCAGGGACTTCGGGGGAACCCCCCGCCAAAAAACTAGGAGCTGAGCGCAGTTCCCCCCTGCCTGCCGAAATAAATAAGGCGGGTTCAACATCATCATGCAGGGAGGGGAAAAAGGGAAAACCACCTGCCACCTCAACCAAATGTGACTTCTTTTTACCGGACTTGTCATGCTTATCATGCCTCCGACCTATGCCTATTCTAACCACCTTTTCCAAAATTGAACCTTTCAGGCTGCAGCTGACGGAGCCACTCCATCTGAAGGACTCCGATTTTCATCTTGTGGCTGTGTGCCCGGAGTGCCCAGGTAACTGGGGACGGATCAACTGTGGGTATGTAGTTGTCAGAGACACAAAATTCACACCATCAGAGGTAAACATTGTCCTGGGTCTCTTGACATCAGACCCGGGGCAATTCTCAATGGGGCTGTACTGTGTCCACCCTCCCCTCTTCCTGCCCAAGGGACAGATTATTGCTCAGGCCATTCCAGTGCCTGAGCTAAGCTGGGTCCCAGGACCGCCCTCTACACCACCTCAAGACGAACATCCTAAGGTGGCCTGGGCTCAGATCCTTGGGCGGGAGAAACCAAAAATTACTTGTCAACTCTCTAGGGGAGGAGACCAAATACCCCTTAAGGGTCTTTTGGACACAGGAGCAGATGTGACGATCATTCCTTCTCGGGAATGGCCGTCGCATTGGGAATTGCAGGACGTGGCTGGTCATGTCCATGGTGTTGGGGGGCTTCAACTGGCCAAACAATCAAAGAGCACTGTGCAAATTAAGGGGCTGGATGAGCAATTGGCGTCTATACGCCCATTCGTTTTGGATTATACGGAACCCCTATGGGGGAGGGACCTCCTTGCCCAGTGGGGAGCCCGAATTGACCTACCAGTGGCTCCTCAGGTTTTTCAATTAGCAGTCGCTGCTGAGCGCTCTACCTGGAAACTGAATTGGAAATCGGACAAACCAGTACGGGTAGCGCAGTGGCCGCTCAATAAACAAAAATTGAAGGCGCTCAATGAGCTCGTCAAGGAGCAGTTAATTAAAGGCAACCTGGTGGAGATCATGTCAGAGTGGAACTCCGCAGTGTTTGTCATCAAAAAGCCAAACAAAGATAAGTGGCGGCTCCTTCACGACCTCCAACAAATTTATAATATTATTGAAGATATGGGTCCCCTCCAACCCGGGATGCCGTCCCCGACGATGCTCCCTCAAAATTGGAATCTGGCAATTATAGATATCAAAGATTGTTTCTTCCATATTCCTCTTCACCCGGATGACGCCCCGCGTTTTGCGTTCACGGTTCCTGCCATCAACCGTGAGGCCCCAGGCAAGCGCTACCATTGGCGTGTTCTTCCTCAGGGGATGAAGAACAGCTCTGTGATTTGCCAGTGGTATGTCACTTCCTTGCTGTTCCCCATTTGTGCAGCCGCTGAGGATGCAATAATATATCATTATATGGATGACATCCTCGTTTGTGCTCCGACTGACGACATACTCACACACACGCTTGACCTGACAATCAATGCATTGATTGCTGCAGGGTTCGAGCTTCAGCAGGACAAGATTCAAAGGATGCCACCCTGGAAGTATCTGGGTTTGGAGATAAATAAGCGGACCATTGTTCTGCAAAAATTGGTTATTCGTACAAATATCAAGACCTTGGCAGATGCTCATCAGCTGTGTGGGTCTTTGAACTGGGTAAGGCCTTGGCTGGGCATTCCTACTGATGTCCTAGCCCCTCTTTTCAATTTATTGAAAGGGGGAGAGGAGCTTAGTTCTCCTAGGGCCCTTACTCCAGAGGCTCAGGCAGCACTGGAAAAAAATCCAGCAATCCATTTTGGCCAGGCAGGCCCACAGATACCAACGGGGTCTGCTGTTCAAATTTATCATCTTAGGGAAATTGCCACACCTCCATGGTGTGATTTTTCAATGAGATGATTCTATCAAAGGCAAGGACCGAGGCTCGGAGGACCGCCTCTTGTTCATAGAGTGGGTTTTCCTCAGCCACCACAGGTCCAAAAGGATGACACGGCCATCAGAGCTGATGGCAGAATTGATCAGAAAAGCAAGATTGCGGATCAGGGAGTTGAATGCATCCACATTCCAATTAAATTAGAGTCGGGCCAATTCAAAAAGAAAACCTTTGATGAACTGCTCAAGATTAATGAAATGTTGCAATTTGCACTGGACAGTTACACCGGCCAAATTGCAGTTGATCGGCCGGCCCACAAATTGTTTAATCAAGAATTTTCATTATTATTAAAAAGAATTCAGAGCCGAACCCCTTTGGAGGCACTGACTGTGTTTACCGACGCGTCTGCAGCATCCCACAAGTCAGTAATGACTTGGAAGGATCCTCAAACTCAGCAGTGGGAGGCCGATGTTGCCAAGGTGGAAGGTTCTCCACAAGTGGCAGAGTTCGACGCCATCGTCAGGGCCTTTGAGAGGTTCTCTGAACCATTCAATCTTGTAACTGATTCAGCATATGTCGCTGGTGTAGTGTCCAGAGCTGAAGAAGCAGTTCTTCAAGAGGTGTCCAACATTCCCCTATTTAACTTGCTCTCAAAATTGGTAAAACTGATCTCCCACCGAGAGCAACCTTTCTTTGTGATGCATGTCAGGTCACACACTGATCTGCTGGGGTTCATTGCAGAGGGCAATCGAAGAGCTGATGCCCTGGCTGCTCCTGTTCAGATGGCCCCGCTCCCAGGTCTGTTTGGTCAAGCTAAGATCAGCCACCAGCAGTTTCATCAGAACGCCCCTGGCCTGGTTCGTCAGTTCCAGCTCACACGCGAACAGGCCAAGGCGATCGTGGCTACATGTCCCCAGTGCCAGTCCCACCAGCTCCCATCACTCAGCTCCAGAGCTAACCCCCGAGGTCTTTCTAGCTGCGAGGTGTGGCAAATGGATGTTACACATATCCCTTCTTTTGGCCGGTTGAGTTACGTACACCTTTCAGTGGACACTTTCTCCAGTGCAGTCTACGCCTCTGCCCACACAGGTGAGAAGGCAGCTGATGCTGAAAAACATCTTGTGCAGGCGTTTGCTGTCCTGGGCATCCCCAGGGTCATCAAAACCGACAACGGCCCAGCATACAAGTCCAGGGAACTGCAAAGTTTCCTGCAGCAATGGGGAATAGAGCACAAAACAGGCATCCCCTATTCCCCAACAGGCCAAGCTGTGGTGGAGAGGACCCACCAGAGCCTTAAGAGGTTTTAGAGCAACAACATATGGCTGTGAAGGTGGAATCTCCCCATGTCCGTCTCGCAAAGGCACTTTTTACTATCAATTTTCTAAACTGTTCCTTTGAGAATTTAAATCCTCCAATAGTGCGACACTTCGGGCAACACAACCAGCTGCAGCTGAAAGCCAGGCCTCCGGTCCTAGTTAAGGACCCGGAGACCTGGAAAACAGAAGGGCCTTTTGACCTGGTCACCTGGGGGAGGGGATACGCTTGCGTGTGCACTCCCTCGGGGCTTAAGTGGGTCAGGCCCTTCCTTCCGAAAAAGGCACCAAAGGTTGGAGGCGTGGCACAGGTTGAGGAGGCTTGTTGGAGGAGGAGGCGGAAACCCTTTTCCCTTGACTTTGATGTCCTCTAAGTTTCCCTCTGGGCAGAACCAAGATTTTAAGTTCACCTTTTCACCCTGTTTTCTTTGATGTTTCAGTGATACCCATTCAAATGGCCTTTTCTCCATCTACCATCCTGCTGCTGGTGACAGCACTCAGGTCCCACTTTCCACCTTCAGGCACCTGGATTGTCCCTCAGCCCAAAGAAACATCAGACTGGTTGGGGGACATCTTTTCAGGATGGGGCTTTTCAGCCTGGATAAGGTCAATTCTAAAAACTGTTCTGTTGGTTCTTTTTATTTTAGTTGTAGTTTTAGTTGCGTGTTCTATAATTTGGAGCCTGATGAAGAGACTGCTGGGTAGGATTGCTCCTACCCTCGAGGTAAACCAGGTGGTGGCTCCGGGACCGTACAGCGAAGCAGAAGCTTCGGAATCAGATCGATCGGAGGCCTCCTCAGCCGTGGATGATGACCAATGAGCTTCTGCACCTTTCAGCCACCCCTGGTTCGGAGATTCCATCCCGGACTCAAGCTGCCTTAGTCAGACTCAATTCACCTAATTTTAAGTTTTTATTTATTTATTTTTAAACAAAAAATGGGGAGATGTTGTGTTGTGTTATTATGCTCCCCCGGTTTAAGCTGGAATGTTCTGTTACCCCCTTTTTCTGTATAATGGTTCTGTCTGGAATTCCCCCTCTTTCCCAGTTATCTGTCCATCACCAGTTACCCTGGAAACTCGCGCCCTTTCTGTCACCCCCCCCCCCAAATACCCCCCTTTTACCAAGAAACTTCGGTGCTATACATGGAATTATTGGGCTGGGGACCGGGGACCTTTGAGCTCTCTTGGTTGCTTACCCGTCCTGTCTCTCTGAGAAAGCCCGCGCTCACCGTGGGTCCCCATTTGCTGCCTGTCTGAGCTCTCCCCCTCCTGTTTCTCCTATATAACACGTGTATTCCCTCCCCATGCCGCCTTTCGATCCGGCGGCTTCCCCTGGGTGTTACTCCGCATTCTGGAATAAAGCCTGGACGTGCCCCGGTCGGGGGACGCTCTCCCATTCCCTGTCTGTGGTCCCGTGCCTTTTTGTCTGCCCCTGGCAGAGCTGATCACCGAGCCGGCGCGCCACTGTGGATGGAGCGGCTCCCGCGCGCCGCGCCGAGAAACCACGCACTCCTCCCGTTCCGTCTGCTGGCAGGCGGGGACGGCGGCTCAGGTGGGACTTTTAAAGTCACAGCTACCACAGTCACCACAGTCAAAAAACTGAACGCGCAGCCCCGCGCGATTATATAAATAGGGCAGTTTGTGGGGGGGTCAGCTAATCATAATAATGTTTGCCAGTTAACCACAGCAGATTGTCGTGAACCTTACAGACTCAGACTAACTCAGTCTATCATTTATTCCAATCGGGACTGGCTCGAGATTGGCGCAGAGCCTGGACTTCTCCCCCATATTCAACAGGCGGAGACCTACAGGCGTATTCCATCTGTTGATTTCAAGTATCTTGTGGGGGACACTAAATACACTCCCTTGGGGTTTGAAGTCATTCCAGCAGTCCTCACACTCAACCCAGAGCGCTTCACCCTCATGACCTGTGTCCACCCCTCCCCCCCCGCCGGAAGGCCAGATCATTGCACAAGCTATCCCTAATCCCTATACCATGCTTTATGTACGATGACCTGGACCTTTCTGTCTTTTACACTGAGGTGCTAGGAGAGGAAAAGCCCCTCGTGTGGTGTGGCCTTAAGAGCGGGGGCCAATCTATTCAACTTCAGGGGATGATGGACACGGGAGCAGACGTGACGGTCATTCCTACACACAAATGGCCGTCACAATGGGAGCTGCAAAACGTGAGTAGCTCAGTACTGGGAGCTGGGGTTTCCAGTCGGCACGCAGATCAAAGAGCATAGTGCAAATTACGGGGCCAAATGGGCAATTGGCATCTGTAGTCCCATTCGTTTTGAATTCCAAGTTTACCCTGTGGGGGAAAGATGCCCTGTCACAATGGGGGGCGACATTGGACTTGCCTGCTCCTCAGCATTTTTAGGTGCGGCCACTGAGGAGCACCCTACCCTTAAACTGAATTGGCTTACAGATAAACCAGTCCAGGTAGAGCAGTGGCTGCCGGACGAGACTGCATTGGAAGAACAGTTTCTTGTGGGTAAACAACTGAGAAGTCCTTCTTCATGCATGGCATCTGTCTTCCTCACATCCTCCAGGTGGAGGATCTTTCAAGGACTTTGGGGTTAGAGTCGGTTGCAAAACATCTTAATAACCTCTTAATTTTTGCAGTATCTGTTTTGCTGGATATGAGATTGATTTAACAGTGGTCTATGGATATAGACAAGTAGTATCTGTGTACACTGTGATGGACAATAAATATTGACCCTGAAGTATTTGAATACAGTCTAGTGAAATTAAAGTTTTTTATATTTAAGTTATAGTTTCTAAGGCTTCAATCTTCTTAAAATATTTGTCTCTCCATAGTTATAAGGGACAAGAGTTTTAAATTAAAAAATTCAGATTCTAGTAAGAATACACACTAATTAGCTGAGACTACAAAAACACTGTTGAACCTGGGCTACAACACAAAGGATTGAAAACACAACACACAGAGGAAGCCTTTACCTCTGATTATCAGTCTCCTAGAAACAACTGATTGCATAAAATGTCTGAAATCTCAGTTAACATGTTGTGTAATCACCTAGCATAAGGTAAAAATTCTAGACTGCATAGAGGATACCCCTAAACAAACCTTACAAATAAGGCCCATGAGGAGTTTCTGTCTCATCCAAATCCAAAAACTGTGGCTGTAATGTTTTCCATTTTATTCCCTCCCATTCCCCTGGGCCCTTTTGCTTTCTCCCAGGCTGAGCTAGCATCACCATTACATGCAGCTGCATCTCTCCCTCACCCACATAATTCCCTGTGGCAACTAGGAACAGAAGGGCAAAGGACTCCAGTGGCTATGGAGGGCACAAAGGTCTCCATGGACTATTTCTATGTCCATAGTTAGAAGGGAGAACAGCAGAAATATTAATAGTGAACATGTTGTTACAGACTTCAGCTTTAATCACAGAGCAGCTCCAGGAATGTTGCTCTGGGATCCTGCCACCTTAAAAACCTGCTGGAGGCACTTTGGGAATTTGTCCAAGATTCCACCAAACTCCTGGCCAAGCAGTAATACTTTGGATCTGCATCCAAATCTAAAGCATAGTTGAGAAAAAAAAGAAGCTGAACTTACCTTAAGTCCACTGGAAGTTATAATTACTAACTGCATTTTCCTTATAGACACCCAGAGATTTATGTTGACTTACATGTCCAGGAAATGAGTCATCCATTGGTGGGAACTGGGAAAAATTCCCATTCTAGGTGGAACCAAAAAAAGTCATAGCCATGACACAGCTGCAACCTCTTGTCCAAGGTCAATTGGATCCAGCTCCTCCCCAAAACCTGTTAGAAGTGGGGCAAAGTGCCAAAAAGCTTTGAGAGAACTGATTGCTCCTCCCAGGGCTACCAAAGTGAGAGCAAGCAAGGAAGAATCAATCACCTGGAGGGGATGGCAAGAATCACTCAGATAACCTGCTTTTTAACCTGCTTTCCTGTCTCCTTCCATGTTTTACCAGGGTCACTCATTCTGCGCAGTGCAGCAGAACCAATTACACAACATGGCTTTCAAACCTCTAATTACTGTGGCTGCTTCTGCCTCCATATTGCTGGAGGGAGACATCCCTGCAATGGAGCTCTGGTGTCCGTGACAGCCACAGCACGTGCCATGCTGCTCAAATACTCGTCCGTGACTACATTTCAGTGTCACCCTTCCTGGCAGTAATTACACCTCACTATTAAAAAGGAATCATCATCAAGGCTGCTACAAAGAAACTGTTTTCATATGAAGCAAGGGACTCAAGAAAAATATTGTAACATAAAATAATTGAAAGCATCTATTTTTTAAAAGTCTCAAAGGATGAAGCTTTTGTGATAATGAATAGTCTAATTTTTTGTAACTGAAACTAGGTCAACAACAAATTAAATTACCCAGCCAGCATAAAAAAGATGAATTGCAGGAAAATAAAAACCTGCCATTAAAATAGATTTCCAGCCTTTCTTGTTAACCTGGAAGGAAAAAAACCCAGTAATTTCAAGATGTCAGTGTCATGAAAAGGAATTAGGCATTGTCATGCTGCTTTCCCCTTTATGAAGTGCAGTGTTACAAGAACCAAAGAAATAAAATTTATACCAGGATAGTAACATATATAAACAACAGAAAAGTGATAGCAGTTGGTTGTGGTGTTCTTTCAGTATGTCTTTTATTGAAAAAAATATGAGATTAACAGCTTGAAATTAAATCATGGTGTCAAATCATAACCATGAGATATTTTTCTCTTCTTTAGCATTAAAACAAAAAAAGTCAAGAGTGTCTCAAAGCATTTTACTAGTTTTAGGTACGTGTCAAATGTATTTGAAATCAAATTCCTCTGTGGGGGCTCACTGCAGTGGTGAGAGGGAAACTGAGGGAAACTGAGCACTCTTGCACCCCAGCCATGGTGTGGGGCAGTACCACGTTCTGGGGAGATGGAACTGGGCAGAGCAAGGTCTGACTGTGTTCCCTGTGGCTCCTGTCTGGGGAGATGCAGGACTACACCAGAAGTGGAGCAGGACCTGTGCCCTGCCAGGCAGTATGACACATAATGAGCTTTAAACATTAATTATAATAGCAATAAAATACTTGTCTCCAAGATTGAAAGGTCAGTGACAAATCTACCCCAGAATATCTGTGTAAGAAGGGTTGTGAGCTTATAAAAATCCGGCTTTGCTCTAGCTAGAGATGATGCTGCAGGGCTATCAGACAGCTTTTTCCATTTAACTGTGATTTTGTTTTGGAAGAAAATAGCCTAGAAGTGTTCAGAAGTAACTCAGTAGTGTTCTGCTTTTGATTGAGCTGAATGTTTTAAAGCAATGCAACTGAGTTGCTGCTTCTCTAAAGAGCACTGTCTATTAAGATTGTAAAGCCAATGCCTCCAATCCCAGAAATAAGACTGCTTGAACTTTGTGATTTGGGCTTTTGGTACCTATGTGTTACGGTGCTGTCTTTAATTACATGGGCATATCCTGTTGTTTCAAGGATTCCTGTTCATGTAGTCACTGGGAAGCTGCTCAGAATTCTTTTTGCCTTCCTTTCTCAATGAGTGGTTTCAGGTCTTAGTTAACATACCTCCTCCACATCAGCTTCTGCTTATGGACCTATTCACTTGAAGTGATGGATTAGCACTCATTTAACTACAGTGTTTGCAGGCTTTCTTGTAAATATTGAAGTATTTAAATATTTAAATATTGAGGCCTTAAAAAGACAGAAGACTTGATCTCTGCCAACAATTCTGCATAATTTGAGAGAAGGCTGCTCAACAATGCCCATTAAACTAGTGCAAGCTCAGCCAAGTACAGAGACCATGCATGGCTCATGTGCTGGTTTGAAGTGAATTTGAAATTCAAAGGTAGTTACACTTGAAATTTGCAGTACAACTAAATGAATTGTTCTTCTAAAGGAGGAAAACTCAGAAGGAAGCAAATATCTTATGATAATATACATTGCTGGTGACATGTCCAGCATAGTCTATCAGTAATTTACTTTAAGAAAGCAGCACTCCTCACAGTAAGAGAAGCAACAGCAGCAGGAGTCTGAATTTTGTTTTGGAGAATGAGATATTTGAGGTCAAGAAACAATGAGAAACAAGAAATAGACTGAAGAAAGGACAATAGAGTTACATCCCTTGCTCCTCTATCTCTCTCCAATTTGAATAGATTGGCAATGAGTATTCCATCACAAGGAAAATCCCACTCCTATGACCTATTTTCATCTAATTACATGACCCTTTCCCTCCCCCTCCTAAAGGTTTTTTTACCATTTACTCAAACGTGCCCTGGAAATCATGGGGTGCTGAAAAGCAGCACCTCAGTGAGATGGGCTGAGATAAGAACTTCAGCTCACAGAGATCTAACAGTGAATTTTAATAGGGGCTGATAGGATTATTTATCTAACATCCATTTCTGGCTTTCCTGTGTTACATAGGGATAGACAGCATCAAATGGTGGCTTCTCTGTATTTAGTACTCCCAGCATCAACTGAAAAGAATAGGATATGCATGGGTCTGAAAAATGGGTTCACAGAAATGTAACAATAGCACCAAAAAATGGGTGCTACCTGCTGTGACTGTAGTCTTTTTCTATTTCAGTAAGAGATTATGATACCATCACTCTTCTCTGCCACCACCTGGGTACATGTTTGGAAGAAAATGGGCAAAACCTCTACCTTCTGCACAAAATCCTACAAGAAAGTGACTTACAAAAAGGGGGGAAAAAACCACAAAACCAACAAAATGCCTGAATTTCTCTGCAGTCAAGGGCAGTTTCCACAGCTAATACCTGTGACAGAAGGTTGCTTCTGGAGGCAGCTGCACTAGGGAATTTCTAGATTGTGTTTGAACTGGAAGGTGTAACTTAATTTGGTTCATTTCTTCCTTTATATCAGCCTCCCACATTATTTTCAAGATTTCCAGTGAATAGCTTATGATGGGCAATTTCTCTGTGAACTTGAGAATCTAAATCACTAAATATATCTAAATCACTAAATCCCAACTAATCCTGTCACTACAGTGAGTCACAGGTAAAAAAAAGCTTAATTGGTATAAATGTGAAAAGGATGGAGGGACAGACTTCCACATTCTCCTTCAAAGCTTTTAGAATTGACACTTTAAAAAAACAACCTGGTAGTATTTTCCACAGTTTATTTCTGCCAACTCCCCCTCTCCTTTCCCTACCCTTTGCAGGGACCACCAGCAACATGAATCCCCATTAAAAGCTCTGCTCCTCTGCAGGTGGTATAAAGGGGGAAGGACCAACAAGTCTGTGAGCTGCAGATACCAGAGACTGAAATCCATCAGCCAGGTAACTGGCTTTACCCCTCACTCCCACAGGGAAATGCAGGGAGGCAAAAGCAGTTTTTATTTCTACAGCTTTTTATTTTCTGCAGCTATCTAAAAAAAGCTGTAAAATGTCACAGTATAGTCATTATGATGCTAAAACAAGTCACAAAAAATCCCCCAAACTGAATGCAATTTATTCACCTGATGGCACAGCACAATAGCTGGCAGAAATATTAAAGTGTATCTCCCTATTTTTCCATACTTCTTTCCTATGGCCCCTCTGAAGCAGCTTTCATATTCAGAGAAAACTCAAAAAAGAAAGTGAATAACAAGAAGGGTTTTCTTCCTTTCTTTTCTCAGATGCAGGGTTCACTGCAATTACTTGTGACAATGCAGGGTAACCATCTCAGTCGAAGCGTGACTAGCAAGTTGCTGATGTTGCTTGAAATGTGTTACTTCTGAAATTACCATGACTCCACTCACTCTCAGGATCATTAGAATGAGAACTGCCACAGGGAGCTTCAGAGAATTGTCCCTGTCACATATGCAGTGTACTGAAACACAGGAGAATTAAGTGATGTGCTTAAGAACACATAGGAAATTTGTGGAAGAGCAGACAATTAAAGTAAACCCTCCCAAGTTCCAGGTTTGTGTTCTTATCACTTCATCAACTCTTCCTCCCAACTACTTCAAATGGTGTCACAGCACAGCCTTTTCCAGCCACAGCCATTTCCTTCTCTGGCCATATAAAAATAAAAATCATTGAGCCAATTAGTTAATAAGGATTTTGTCCAGAGGCAGGGATGAAGATTTGAGAAAAATAAAGTGGAAAAAATATAAGGACTAGGGAAAAACCTCAACAACAACAACAACAACAAACCACCCAAAAACCTGGAAAGAAAGTAGTTTTCTATTTAACAGTGCAGTTCAGAACAATAGCCAGAAAATAAAATTAAATTTGCCCTGTCTCTGGTCTAGTGTGACCTGTTAAACCATATTTAAATTCATGACTGTGATGGTAAGTGCTCTGTCATGTAAGTGCAAGAGTGCAGCCTTTTAACCTTAGGAAACTTGTTCATATTTGAATGATAGTGAAATCATGAGGCAGTCTCAGCAGCACTGCTTCCACTCAAAACTTTCTACAAGTCTTTTTAGGGTTTCCATGATACTTTTGTTCAGAGATCCCAAAGTCTTTGATCCCTCATGCTACACATATCTACTTAATGAATATCAGCAAGTTTAGTACCATAGGACAGCTGTGCAGTCTCTTCTATGCTGGACTGTAGGCAAAACAATTTCAGGCTCAGTCCTAAAAGACACTGCTTGATCTCCTGGGAGCAGAACATTTGAGTCACAGTTTTGGGGTTTCATTGCTGAAGCTGCAGGTGTCTTTAAAGACAACTCTTAGCTGTAAAGCTTTGAGAGACCTGGTCATCTCTGCTCATCCCTGTGCTGAAAGGAGCAAAGGGAAGAATGCTCGCCTCCTTGGCTGCTCTGCACTGAGAAATTTTAGCCCTGAAAGATCCCAGCACAAATTGCACCAAAGTGCCAGACTGAGCTGGCAGTGTGGGTGGGCTGTGCAAGGCTTGCTACGCGTTGCAAAATTCAGCTTATTCACTGAAAATATTGTTTCATCATCCTGCATTGCATGACTTGATAGGGATGGTTCCTTTTAATGGGGCTGTTTTATAATACATGAGTCACTTATTGCTAATGGCCATCTACTTTGCTTTTGTAGGTAAATCATGGGCTATTACCCAGTGAACTGACTCAGAAAAGTAATTCCCTATTTATAGAAAAATTCAAGAGACAGTACACATTAAAAAAACCCTCAAAAAACATTGCATAATTTTCTTTGCCTTCAACCAAGGGAAAACTTTCAGGAACACAAAAATTGAAATGAAAGTCATTTTTTAGGGATGCCAAGAGCATTTGAAATTATTTTCATCTTTCACATTTGCAGACAGTGATGACAACATCCACTTTATGGTCAAAACATTTCTGTGCCTCACAAGAACTTAATTTCTGCCGGGAGGCAGAATCTGGTGACTGCGGCTTCTTCCCACATCGCTTTGTTTCCTCCCTCTTGGCACAGCCACAGGTATTGTGTGAAGCCCAGCAGAGCTGTGAGATTGTGCCTTGATTAGGATTCTCAGCAGGGCCCCTTCTCCTGAGAGTTATTATTTTCCTGGTACTTAACAGAGCATGAGTTAGATGGTGAAACACAAAGTAACTGCAGACAGCCTGAGCCTCATTTTCTGATGATAGAAATTGCCATTATACTTTGTGTTCCCACAAGTTTGTGGTCTGTTGATACCATTTGTTTTAATACATGTAAATAGCAACCAGCTACCATGGCTATGATGATATCAAGGACTAAAAATACACCAAAATGGTATTTGCAGTTTGTCCTGCATACTAGAAAGGAAATTCATCCCTTGAATAAAATTGATTCTTTAAGATCACCACAAAATTTATAAGAATATGAAAATATCTTTAAAGAAAGTCTTCAAAGCTGTGTGAGGTCAAAGAGACTATGAACAAAAGGCTACTCATTTATCTTCCCTAATCTGTGTTGTCCTAGTGGGAACTGGAAACAGACAAAAGATCATAAAATAGGATTTACAAGCTCTGATCTCGCTCTTCTTCTTCCTCTACATGACCTTGTACAAACCACTTGCTCCTAAGGAGTCCACAAAGAATTTAACAATATTTTCATCCTCAGTCCCTTTTCCTCCCTGATATCATTGAACTATTGTGCGTCTTTTTTCTGTTTTCTGATGAAAAAAACCCATCACTGATAGATACCTTTATCAGAAATATTTTTTATTATTTCCAGTAAAAAATTACCATAGCAGATCTAAGGTCTTTGCTACATTATTTTTGCATCCCTTTTGCCCACAAGATACTTTGTTTTTACCTTTGTGTAACACTGAGAAATTGTTCCCCCTTATTTATCAATTTCTACATAAATCTTTAAATCTTTGAAAAGTCACTAGAAACCTCAGAATATTTTTTTTTTTGCTTTAGAACTCTTTTCAAACATACTCTTTTCTATTATTTATGGTGGGTCTTTTGAAGCAGCCTTGCTGGTTTCTGTGATGGTAGATACTGACATTTTGTCTTGCTGAAATTGACTGTATGGATCTTTAATGATTCAAATGTTCCGCTCCCTTTTTTTTCTGCAAGTCCCTTCCACAGTGCACTGAATTCAGCTAGCTCAGGAAAAATAGTGTGAAAATGTTCTTGCTACTCTGATAGCCTCAGAGACAATCTATCCATTTCATTAGAAATTCTGGCAGAAAAGCTGTACAAGCACGAAGATTCTCAGCATCAAGCGGCAAGATGCATGTTCTCTCTGGCAAAAAGCATTAATTCCTATTTCTGGAAAGGAAACAGAGGAATAGGCTTAATGCTGTATTTCTCTAATAAAAAGATAAGAAAGGAAACTGATTAATGGTTCCTAAATGAAAGTTATAAAAAAAAAAAGAAAAAAACCACTTGTTTTAGGTGTATGGTTTATGTGGAAGGAACATCTCACATCTCACATTGCTCAACTTCTAGTGCATGTATGCTTTCATCATTTCTGATGCAACCACTCCCTTGTCATGCAAGGCTGCTGGCTCAGGAGAAGAGAATGAATCCTGGCCAGCTTAAGGGGTGTGTTGTAGTGCGTTCTTATATTTTGTAATACTTTGAAGTAGTTTGTCTTGTATCCCCATGTTTTTCCCAAATGGTTTATCCCAGACTGTACCCCCTCCCCTCCTTTTCCCTCTACTTGTGTTATCCCTTTCCCGGGATAAGATCTCCAAAACCCCCACCCTGGCTCTCTGCCAGTCACCTCGACATCCCAGCCCCCTACCTAGAAGTTTCGGTCCAAGTTGTCGAGTGATTAGCCAGGGGCCAAGGGTCAACCCCCCAAGTCCTGCCCCATACGCTGTTTTGTATGTCTATCCCCCCAGCACCCATCCCCCAGGGATACCTATTGGTCAGTAGGATTTTATCTATGTTAGTTTCCTCCCCCCTTTAAATGTAAGCTCCAAACGTCCCCCAGCGCTCTCGGCAGGAGGAACCCCCTGAGGCATAGGAGCTCCCTCGGGACTCCTTAATAAAACCTTGGAATATCCCCTGCTGGGAGTCGGCCCCTTTCCTTTTCCACCGACGTCTCGGTCGTCTCTGCTGCAACGAAGGCAACCAGCCTGAGTGCCCTCAGCACCCTCGGGGCACAGAGAGTGTCTCCCTGCAGTCGGCCGTGGTGGGGCTACCCCCCCCACTCTCTGCCGACCCGGGTAAGGCCCAGGGACTCGAGAGGCTTGCAGAGAGACTGGGACAGGGGTGCACTGTTGGAAACACAGCATGGGCACTGCTTCCCTGCATTGCAAACAGCAACTGTGGAGTCTGGACATGTTATGGCAAAACCAGTCAAGTTTTCTCATTGCAGTATTTGGCACATGGTGCTTTCTGAAAAACATTTAGCTCTCACTCTGAAAGCTGTTTTGGTAACAGCTTTAAAGTTGATCAGTCTATGAAAGCACAATCGTGGGGCTTAAACTCATTTTCAGTGCCAGGCAATGAAAGGGGACACGATCATTAACTGGCACTTGACAGAAGTGTTACTGGAACCTTCCCAGCAGCCTAACAAATGAGTGCTGCATCAGGGGCCCAACTTGGCTAAAAGATGACACTTTGCTAGACAGCTTCTTGGCAAAAAGCAGAGGGAGAGAGCTGACAGATCTGATGTCATGTGAAGATGGATTCAAACTTGTTTTCAAGAAGAGCAGCTTAAAATTTTAGATTAATGGAGGACTTTGGTCTAGTATTGGACATACCTTAGAAATTTTGGCCGTGCTTCAGTGCTGTCTCTATATTTTCTATTTTAGCCTGTTTGCCATATTAAAAAAATAAAAAAAATCCAGATGAACCCAAGTGTAGGACTTTGGCTGAAATTCACTGGTATCAATTCAGTAACAGCTGTCACAGAGCAACTGTAAAACAGCATGCACCTACTCCCCACCATCATTTTCTTCAAGAGATGACCACAATATTTGGACATTACTGAAATCAGTAAACCCTAGGCTCAAGTTATGATAACATGAATTACCACGACTTTTAATTCAAAGTAATACAAATCACAAATTATATAAAGGAGCCTTAAATTCTAAAGGAGCCAAATTCTAAAAAAATCATTTTAAGAAAGGAATTTATAGTTAAATATTTTAGGCATCCTTGGATTTTAGAGAAAAATATTTCAAATATTTCATTAAGACACATGGACATCAGCATGCAGTCCTTTAAACACCAGCTGTTTAAGAGTGGTACAAGAATCAGTAAGTTTTGCCATCACTGGTGTACACTGCTGAGCCAGTGAGAGTCAAGAGTTTTTACTGCAAGACTGGTTGTAATTGCTATTTTAGTTTTGCCTGTGGCCTACTGCTGATTTCTAAATCTAACTATTGAATTTCAGAGTGTGAGGTGGAAGAGGGAAGGGATGCAGGATCCCTATTTTAATAGAAGAATTCTGGATCCCTGTCAGGAAAGAAGATACTGTGGACAAGAAAGGGAGAAGAATCAGAAGGACAGTGGTAGAAAATAGTGTATAGGCTGGAGAAGAGATGATCTCTCTGAGGAGGTTACTAAGAAATGCCCTCACAGCAGTATTGGGAGCATGAGAGACAACAAATGGAAAGAGAGATTACACAGGGTATAAAGAAAAACCTTTTCACCCTGAGCACAGCCAAGCAGAGGAATATGCCCAAGGAAGTTGTGCAGTTTCATCCTTGGAGGGTTTCAAGACCCAACTGGATAAAGCCCTGAGCAATTTGGTCTGATCTCAGATGACCCTGCCTTGAGCAGAAGGTTGGACTAGAGACTTTCTGAGGTCCCTTCCTAACTCAATTCCCCCATGGTCCTGTGAATGATAGAAAATGTGCTATTTCATCCTGGGAAAGAACAGTAAAGTGGAAAGGAGACAGAAGGAATAAAAATGGGTGGGAAAGTGTTGCAAAATGTAGCATTGATACGCTCCTATTCAGATCAGAGGCTACTAGGTTGGATTGACTTGCAACTGTTTGTGGTTTTATTTATTTCATGGAGTTCAGAGAGCAGAATGCCTTGTGACCATTATCCAGGTCACCCACCAATTACTAGGAATTCTGAAACTCACCATCTGTCAATTTGTTTTCACAATGATACAGTAAGGCAATGTTTTAGTACCTGAATCCCACCTGTATGGCAGCACCAGGCTCTGTGAGGAAACTGGGTTGTTGTTAAACTATTGAAACAAAGGCAACCAGGAAAACTACACCAAACTTTACACATTTTATCCTCACTTTGCATTCTGATTTGGGTTTAGTAATGAAATTCATATTGGAGGTAATGTTCATTTACTTGAATTTCACAGAAAATCTCCGTCTTTTCAGACATTTAGAAATCACAGTATCCAAAAAGGTTAATGTATTTTCTTTGGGACAGTTTTTATTTCTTTTTTTTTTTTTTTTTTTTTTTTTGCTACAGTATGCAAATTACAAGCTTGGGTGACTTTCAAAGACAGTTATTTACTCCTTTTGCTAAAGGAAGCTTAAGATAAATTTGTTACAAATAACTTTGATTCCCCTCAGATGTTCTTGGTTTTACATTACAGTACAAAGTAGGCAAACATGTTTCCTCAGGAGGGTCATCCCTTTAGGTCATTGAGTGGAACAGTACCCAGTCACACAAGAATCTGGACTTCCAATGTACTCTGTTTACCTGATAGCTCAAACTTGCCCTTTACTACCAAGAACCCTAAACCAGAGTTTCCCTTTTTGTTACAAAACTTCCTCTACTGCTTGTCACCAGGGCTGCTATGCATTTTCCAGGTATGAAACCAAGGATAATGGAAAAAAAATTTAAATTACAGCCCAAGTCTAGATCACAAACTTCTGCTGGCATACCTGAGTTGTGGAATGTTTGCTTCCTTATGTTGTCTTGAGAAGAAGCCTGTAGTCTAGTGTGGCTACACTACAGCACAGTGCCTTTCTTGGTCTAGTCTGGGCTGTTTGGGGTGAGGGTGTTAATTATGTGGTCAGATCTTTTGTCAGAATAATGCTGAATCTACAAAAAAAGCCTTGTTGTTTTTTCTTTATCACAAGAATCTCTTTGAAATAATTATGCTCAAAGAATAAACAGGAAAGTGGGGGTTTCTAGCAGAGTGCTGCAGATGATTAAGTGACACAACTTCTCTGAAGGTACACTAGCAGCCTGAAATCCAGTCATAGTTTATGAAAAATTTTTTAAACTACTGTCAAGTATGGAACCATTTCCTGAAATTTTTTACCAATTACAAATGTTTTCAACTCAGCACAGTATGGTCCCTCTATTGCCAAGCAGAACAGCCATAAAGACAGTGGCAGGGAAGGAAACAGTGAATAAAAAGTTATATACAAAAGGCTTTAAAATGCACTAAGCGTGTGTGTGAAGGGGAAGCCTTTTTCCACTGATTTCTTCCTCCTGAAACAATCTTAGCTGTTCCTTGGTGTTATTTTACCTCAAACACTCAGATGAGTAATAACTGTTCAAATCCACTATTTCTTTTTGCTTTGCTTTACCTGTCTGTAAGGTCCTAACCCCTCAGGTCACCCTGCTGGAAGCAATGTCACCAGTATTCCAAAGAGAACAGAACACACAGGAGGGCCAACATCAGGCCTGCCTGCACACTCTTTGGAGCTCCAATGCAAAGCAAATTTTGTTCTGTTGACAGCTGCAAGTTTGGTAATCCTACAGACCATTTGCACTGACAGAATTGTCACACAAAGCATGAATTTGCACCATCAACTTTTCATAAAGGAATGCCAACAGAAATTGGATCCAGATTTGAACCCTTGGTTGCTACTGAGGAGTGAGCAGCTCAGCTCAGGAGCTGGACAGCCTGTGCACATGTGCCTGTTCTGCTCCCCCAAATCCTGGGAGCCTTTGCAGGGCTGCTGCCTTGGCACAGCTGGGGAAGGCTGCAGAGATGCTCAGGTCCCAAGGGAAGGGTGTCTTACAGGAGTTACACAGAATGTCTGGCTGCTCACTTGTCAGTGGGTACACGTTGGTGACGTGCTGCACAACCTCCTCAGCATCTCGTAGGCAGTTCTGCTGATACTCCTGAGTCTTTGCACCAGGGACACAGCACAAAGAGAAAACACCAGGATTTGGGTCACTGATTCGAAACTGAAATAGTTATTAAAAATTGCTTTGACTTTAAATAGCTTTATAGTTTTAAATAAAATAATTGCTTTAAAATAGTTTTAATTAAATGAACCTAAAAGTTGTGGATCTTTGATATCCATGTCTGATATACTTTTAAATAAATAGATCTATAAATACCTCTTGATCTTTTTGGTGATGAAGTGCACAAAAAGTTAAAAATATTTTTTTTTTAAGCTGAAATGAACAGTCGTCTCTTTAGGAATAAACTTAATATCCAGAAACACTCAATGCAAATTTACAGAAACTCAAAATATATTCTAACTACATAGTCACTATAAATACATACTTTAACTGAAAGCATGCTTTTTAATTATTCTGTGAGTAAATTGCCAAAATAGAAAATTAAGCTTCTCTTTAAAAGAAAAACTAAATAAATAAACAAACAAACCCAGAATTCAAATAATAAACTGAACCAGCCAGTAACACTTTAAAACACAAAAGTGTCTTTCCCTTTCTCCTTTACAGTAGCCCATCATGATACTCTTGAGGACAACAAACAAACAAACAACCCCCAAACTACCATTCTCAAGTTTCTTTCTAAAAGCAAAAGTTTTCATTAATTTGGGCATTTGAAATTTGCTAGTTTAGTATAAAGCTGCACATGAGGCTCCCTAGGGTATAAATAAACCAAGCCTCCACAGTGAAAA
Source organism: Agelaius phoeniceus (assembly GCF_051311805.1). Taxonomy (NCBI): domain Eukaryota; kingdom Metazoa; phylum Chordata; class Aves; order Passeriformes; family Icteridae; genus Agelaius; species Agelaius phoeniceus. The sequence goes on from NC_135267.1 coordinate 82,896,186, forward strand.
CCAAAAGAGAAATCATACATGCAGTTTATTCTAGAAAAAAACCATGATTTTAACTTTCACTTTAAAAACCCGTTAAGTGTAACAGTGCATTAGGAACAACCAAGCTCACTAGAGGGACAATTTACTTGCAAATGTCAGAAAGCATGATCTTTAATGTTATAATTCTGAGCAGTATCTCAAAGATTTCACTTCATAGCATTTTACAAAATAATGTCCTAAACCTGAACACACTGCATCATACAAGGTTAGTAAGCAGGAAATCACAGAGTGGAGTGAAGTGGGCCCCTCAAAAATACTGTTTCCTGAGGTGTAAAGGAATCCTTTCACACTCACCCTGTCAGCAGGGCTGCACCACTGGGCTCTTTGCAGGAACAGCTGCCACCCCTCGAGCAGAGCCTGGCCCAGAGGCCTCTGTATCCAATTCTCACCTTCACTGTGCTGCCAGTGCTTCTCTCACCACCACACAGGGAGGGCTGAGCACCAAGTGATAGAAATACCCATTTCAAATGACTCTTTGTACTCATCTAAATTTGTTTGTAAAGCTGAGAAAGAACAGATTTTACAATCCAGGTCTCAGAACTGCAGGGCAAATAAATGCAAATGTGCTTTATCAGCTGGAACAAGTGCCCTGGAATACTGACAGGCTGTGGATCTGCAGTGAGCCTCTGAACCTCTTCTGCTGGACCAGTCCCCCTTTACATAACCTTTACTTACTGACAGAGGCTGCAGCCACACAGTTCTGTGAGCCTGTGCACTCATTTGGGATGAATCAGACATGAGCCCTAATTCCAATAAATATTCATAGACAAAGGCAAGGATCATTATTCCCCATTTATGGAGGAGAAACTGAGGCACAAAGTGATTACTCCAAGTCAGTGATGTAGCTGGAGGAAAACCCAGTTAGCCCCACACCTGCCACCAGGTGCTTTAAAATGAGCCAAAGCCACTTGATTATTTAATATGAATAATTTAGTAAACATCTTTTGTTTCTGTGTTTAGTGAGACCAGTGATTTCTTTTTTAACCTTCCATTTCTATAACAACCCACATGATACTGAGAGTAAAGGTCCAAGAAATTTAGTGAAATCTGCCAGCAGATTTATCCCATTCATGATATTCACTGCAAGCTATAAGATACAGGGTCAGCCTGGTAATTACCAAATGAGGGCTCTGTGAATGCCACTGCACTCTTCTCACTCCACCCAAATAATTACATGGCTCACCAGGAGAAATAAAATGGATAAAAAAGTTAAGACTTAGGGAAAAAAAATAATGATTCCATAAAACAGAGACTTATTGCATGATAGCTGGAGGCAACACTTTTGCACAAACAGCTGTAAATTAAAGCTGTCCTTTTACTAAGCTTCCAGAGATTGCTTACACAATGTGTGGCAATGGGAGAGAATACAGAAGACAGTTAATGTTCTTCCTTCTTCTTCACTTGCTCAGTGGATGAAAAGCTACTTGCCTACTTTCAAAAGGATGAAGATAATGACTTTTTATGCTCCCATACCACGCTGCTACAGTTGTGAACAGATGTGAACATTGTGCCACCTGATTGCTAAACTAAAATTTTCTTGATTTCTAAGTAAATGTGAAAGTATATCATCAAATAAACATCACCTGCAGGTGGCAAGTGTTAAAGAACTTGAAATCACAATTTTGTTCTACTCTCTCCAGTAACCACAGGTGAGCTCTGAGTGTGCTGTGTCCACTCCTTTCAGCTATGAGAAGGCTATCCAGTGTTTAAGTTCTTCCACACGCTGCAGTATCTGTGTATAATAGAAATCCATGTTGGCTGCAAAATCAGTACACACAGGGGATTCCATGTCACCAAAGGTGCAGTACAGTGCAGTTCCTCCAATGCTAAGGAAAACAGTTGCTATGCACAGCAGGATCAGCAAAATACAGGAGCCACCAGACACTTCATCTGCAAATAAGAGCAGAAAAGGTGAAAAAAGATGCTATACAAAGCAATACAAATGCATGTGAGAAAACTTGAGATAGGTTTTATCATGAATGGGTCAGGAGGTAAACACATTTAATAATGCTCACCATGTCAAAGTGACCACAATACACATGGGAAATTATATGTTTCTCAGTCTCTTCAGAAACCTAAATAATTCTCTTGCTTCATTTCTGCAGTCTGTCTGCCTGTCCTTGCTGGGATCACTGGTGGGGTCGTTCCATGCTGAAGCACAACAAGCTCACCTGGGAGAAGGCCCCTAGGCCAAAGCCATCCTCCATGGAACAGCTCAAATGAAACCAAGGCTTTGCAAGGAAACCAGATGGAAACATTCTTGCTTCATTTGTAATGACACTGACTGCACTACAACGAACTGCTTCTGATTACTCTCACATTTTGACTGCAGACACAAAACCTTCAGTGTAGGCTAATGTGAGGAGTTATTTTACATCCCAGTTATTTTCTGCTAATTCTTTGCATGATTCTTTATTCCAGAGTAGGAGCAATGCAGAGAGGTACTGCTACATCCTCACAACCTCACTTGTCCTTGCTAATCTGTACACATGAACAACATCTGTGCCTCCTGTCAGACTGACAGGGCTCTAAGGAAATTTCTGTACTCCCTTCAACTCTACACAGGGAGAAGAAATGGGGTAAAAAGAAACATTCAAGTGATTTTTTTTTTTGGTGTGTGTTTGAAATCAAACTTGAAGTAATAATAACAATATAAAACAATTTTCCTTTTGAATCACTAAATCCTGGGGAAAAATCAAAGAAATAACTCTAGCTGGAATTTTAAATAAAACATAAATACTTTTTAAATAATTTCAAGAGAAAGATGGGATAGGGTCTCTTCAGGCTGTGAATGTTTGAGACATGCTGACACACTTTTAAGAACTAATTTATACCATTTAGTGGCTGGCATACACAGTAGATAGAACTTTCTATATCATTAGCAATCAAAAGTAATTTTCTTAGTATCTTTTCAGAGTGAATAATAGAGACCCTAAACTAAAAAAAAAAAGAAAGCATGAGAAACATACTGTGTTTCTCATGAGGCTACTTAGCCCAACAAAAGGTGTCAAGCCAGATTTAATGACAGCTAGCAAATATGTATGGATGTTAAATTATAAAGCAAGGTTAAAATCTGACACCCTCCAATTGCATGGAAACCACTAGAAAGGGTTGGAAATGTGCCCATGGACAAAGCACAACAGACTTGTTTCTCTTGCATCCCTCTACCTACACAGTAAATGGATTTAGGGAGAAAGCTTACACCTCCCACCTCTAAGCAATGAACATTAATGAAAGGACTTCAATTATCTGTCATTTGTAAATCATTCAGCCAGAGGGAAAAAACAGTGACTTCATTCTCAACCAAGCTTTAAATCAGAAGTGTGCTCACTGTATCCTTCTGTAGTCTTGTTACCCAAACCTGGTACAGATTAACAATCTTTGATCATTCACCTTTACTTACTAAGTTTTAAAAAACAACAGAGTATGTTGAATAAATGCCTGCTTTGCTGCTGTGAACAAAAAGATTGACAATATTTGCACCCCAAGAGCACAATTCATGAATTAACAAATTTAAACTACCTTGATCCAATGTGTCTTCCATTTCTTGGAATCTCACTCTTCTCTTTGTTTGCCTTTGCTGGACTTGAGCAATTGTTTTTCCATCTCTGTCATCTCTCTTCTTTAGTATAGACACCAATCCTTCCACTGGGGTAATCTATCAGGAAAGTCAGTGAGTGGCACAAGAGATGTTAAATAGAGCTCATGCTTTGATTTCTCACAATGACTCAGGGAGGAACCAAGCTAAACAGTTAATAAATGGTTTCCAGTCTACTTTTCTTAAATATTGCAGCAGTTGTGAAACCTCCTTCTTGAAGATATCAAGTCCTGAACAGACAGGACAGTTGCAGTATCATTCTGCTGCTGACTGACCTGCTTGCCTTTAATTGTTATACAAGTGAAATGCAGACACATTTTCTGCTTGGACTGTACTTTGTGTTCCTTTGTAAGCTCACATGGGCAGGGGCAGTGGTGAGGCGGATTTGTGTCAAAATCACTGTCATCAGAGGGCAGGAAGAAGTCAATGACACACTGCTGCTGCCTCTCCAAAGATATAATCCTGCAGAGACCATCAGATACTTATTGTGAGATTAATTTTCCAGCACTGCAAGTGGTTCCCCAGGGGGGACAAGCAGCTACAGCGGGGCCACAAAACCAAAGAGAGGGAGCACCAGGGAAAAAGAAAGAAAGCTTCAGTGCTCTGGATGGATTCCAGCTCCACATTGTAATAAGCTCTCTGCATACAGCAGCAGCAGCTCAAAAATCCTTCCCTACAGGCTGGTCACCCAAACAGCTTGTACAAACAGCAAGATGGCCAACAAGTCAATAAACCACACCTTCTCTTTTCTTGGCTATAGCATTTCCATTAGCTCCAAGAATATATGCTAAGCCATACTGGGTTGGTTGAGCAGTCTGTAACTTCCTAGTTATTAATGAAATGAAAGTAGGTGAAGTACCAGGAGAAAAATGCTTTCCTAAGCAAGTAGTTCCTGGTGTGCTAGAAATAAATAGAAATTAAAGTAGAAAGTATGTTTAGAATTGCCCTTTTTTTTATCTTGTGGGCATCCTTGCCTCAAAAAAAGTCATAATTTTTTCTTCCTAGACCTTAGTAGGACTTTAAAAATCTTAATTCTGTAGATTAGCAGTAACATTTGTTAAACTGAAAAGCAGTATGTATGCATTTGTGCTACAGTTAAAACATATCACATTTATAACTGAATTTGCAACTCATCTATTAGATAACCCTAAAGGCCTCTAATTTCCACAAAAACTCAAACCACCCCAAACTTTCCATGTAACACTGTAGTTTCAGACAACAGCTATCTATAAAATAAGTCAGAAGACCCCTCATAAAAACTTGTCTGCATTGCATTTCCAAGAGCTGTAGAGAAACAGAAAACAAACAACTTCATAACTTCTGTCCTTAAGCTTGCCTGATGCTGTGAGCTTATATAAAGCATCGATTATGGTCAGAGAGATGGAGCCCTGCACACAGGGAGACACAGGGCACAATCCAATAGGCACTGGAGCAGCTTTGGTCTTTGCAACATTGAACTGAAAATGTGGCAATTACACTTGCAGGTCTCTGGTCTGGCAGTGTTTTATAGCCCTCAAATGGACAAATAACGTTACCCAGAACAACTCAGAGGATAAAATTGATCTCTGCCACACTTTTGATACTCACTTTCCCTTTTGTTTATCTGCTCAAGAGCTTGAACGGATTATTTAATGGAACAATGCAAGGAAGTACTTGGAAAGTAGTGGAAGTGTGGAGGCAGAGGAAATAAATTAAGTCAACAAGCAGAGGACCAGTAGCTGGCACAAATGACCCAGAAATAATAGTCTGCAAGTGTTTCATCAAGAAATGAGTGCACTGAGGTGCAGCTTCTACTGGTAATGTTAAATTAGCCTTGCAAAACTGCCACGAAAATTTAACAGGGCAGCAGAAAAATCAACACTTACGTTTCTTTGTTGTGACAAGGAAGGGGGATTATGTAGGACTGCTTTAATTTGACTTATTTGTTTGGAAGGGTAGAGATGAAATGATATCCTTTAGTAGAGTAGATTATTTTAAGCTTCTGCTTACAGCATTGCTTTCATAAAGAGGATCAATTGCTCCTCCCACACCACCCACACAGCAGGCTGGCTGTTGCCAGGCATGATTATTCCCAAGTGGCTTGGACTGCACAAGGTGGGAATGTCACCCAGAGACGAAGGGCATTCCTACCAGTCTGCCCTAAGATTAGAAGTGGTGGTCTGTTCTGCAAGTCATCACTGCAACCTGAGGCACTTCCTTTTGTCTGTTGGCTCTTGGTAGTTTCTGAATGACAGTGTCACAAACTTGTGTCTTCTCCAAGCTTAAAACCAGAGGGCTATCCTTGACAGGATTATGTGGAAATGTGTTGCAGTAATTACAGTTACATAAAAGGCTTTCTGGAGGAAAGACTTGCTACAATGAGGTTCATTTACTTTCCCTGTCAGCCTACATGGATACATTTCAGGATTTACTTTAAATATATAAAGAACTAATGTGACACAGCACAGGTTTCTCTATTCTGAACATCTTCTTTTGCTTAAAAAGAGGGAGCAAATGCTTTTGATTTTGCAATAAAAATCAGTGTGGCTAGTGTTACTTCCCTATTTCAACAAAAGCCATAAACCGAATTTTGAAAAATGGCCCCTTTACATGATATGTGATTAGTCCCTAGAATAGAATCATGGAATATGTTGAGCTGGAAGGGACTCACAAGGATCATGGAGCCCAACTCTTAGTCCCGCACAGGGCACCCCTAGAGTCACCACACCCTGTGCCTCAGAGCACTGTCCCAACACTTCTTGAGCTCTGCCAGGCTGTGCTGCGACCTCTTCCCTGGGGAGCTGTTCCAGTGCCCAGCCACCCTCTGGGTGAAGAACCTTTTCCTGATATCCAACCTAAACCTCTTCTGACTCAGCTCCATGGCATGACTATACTTCATCTGCCTTTGAATTTTATGAGCTATACATTTAAGGATTTTTATCTTTGTCTACAATACACAACTCTGATTATATTAGATCCATCTCCCACTAATTAAACATCCAAGGAGAAGGACTTAGCTGCCACACAAGACAAAGTTCTACATTCCACTCTTTAGGAGGCAGAATATACTATTTAAACTGGAAGTTAATGAGGGACCTGTGGTTAATACAGTTGACCACAAGTCAAGCAGAGGCTTGACTTGAACCACAGGCAGAAAAATGCAGGCTTGCACCAGACTGCCCTGCAAACAGCTCCTACATGAAAGAGCTGCATAAAGGACCCTATTGAAACATCAGATATTTTCTTAATTCTAAGCTGGATAATTAACAGAAGATGGTCTTGGAGCATCTATGTAACTGAGGGTACTCAGCTCTGCTGGCCTTCACAAAATCTTTTGACAGGAGTTTTTACAGTCACTGTACAGGAACTGAAAGTGGCATGCAGGTTTGTGGCAGCATTTTCACCAAGAAGGCAAAAAGGAAAGCAGCAATGACTGTTGGTTAATTGAAACTCTGTTAAGTAAAGCTTTTCTCTTTTCCCCACCATTAATAAGTGAATTTGCTTCAATCAAAAGTTTCACACTTTTCAGATAAATTTTAATAACCAAGGTTGCAAAATTAGAAGAAATAAACTATTTAAACTACCTGTCTCTTCTCTGTTTAAACAGAATTTGGCAATAAAATATCAAAAAGCTTCTTACACTGTGCTTATTTTCAACAAATATGATGTGTGTATACTTACAAACATACTGGACAAAACTAAGAAAATACAGCCTTGTAATTCAAGTTCTGAGCAGAGAACATACTGAACTTCACACTTGGAATTAGTTGCAGCATATAGACATAAATAAAAACCCCAAAATGGAGGCACTACAAACTGGAAACTAGGAAGAAAAGTTCATTGTATGAAGTAGTTTGGTCTGAATGCAGAAAACTACTCAAGAAGGTTTGTGTATTCTTCTGTGGGCTGTATTCCTTATTCAGTTACGTGGCAAAGGACTGCAGTTTTATTACAAGCAATACCAGATTTTTTTAAAGCAGTAATCCCCAAAATGACAAAACCCAAGAGTGCCCTGTGATACAGTAAAACCAGCAGACAAACCCCTTTGCTAGTAAAAGTAATTTGAGTTTGAAAGAGAGCTGACTTTGCAGGTTCAGTATTCACACCCCAGCTACTGAGGGTAACTATATTTCCTGCTGAGACACTTGCCATGCATGTACCTGAGCTCCTTTATACAGCAACAGATACCTGACACCATGTAAGCACTTCACCTGGGAGCACAGCTCTTGCAAACTCAAAGCCATAGAACCCAAGCCATACAAGAGAATAGAGGATCCAAAACAGTGCCTCCAAACCTAGTGAAGACTTCATTTCTTGGTATACAAATTGCCATCCAAAAGCTTTCTGTTCTGGTAGACAGTCTCACTATCTTTGCTTTCTAAAAAGAATTTCCCAATTATAATTTTCTAATAAGGAAAAACTTTAAGATTTTACTCACTTCCCTAACTGTCTCTCACATAGAAAGCTTATGGTACAACCTTTTATTTTATATAGCAAAATGCAACTTTATAGAGGTTACAATTTGTTTTGCCACTGGTGTGTCATTTCATTCTCAGAGAAACGATAGCAAAGATATTTAAGAAGAGCTACATACTTCTAATATCTGTTGTTGCCAGCTTCTGACTGTGCTTCAAAGTTCTTTGTTAGCATAAAATGCCTGTGGTTTTCCATCATTTGCATCATTTCCATAATTTGTTGTACATGGTTTGTACTAGTGAAGAAATACTCAGTAAAAGGGCCGGTGCAATATGAAAACTACTACTTCAGTTTTGCAACTATTTAAATCCAGAGTCAGATTTTGGTGAATTTTCACTCTTGTAATTAGTTATTGTAAATGATAAACTAAAAGCAAGTGACAAAGTATCTAAGTTAGAAAACGGCATGAGATGATTGGATGGAGCCAAGCAAAACTTCCTCACTGTAAATACCTACACAAGTATTTACCTTTCTCCATCTTCAATAAATTATTATTACATGTCAGTTGAAGAACATTACTGAAATTTTATCCTCCCATATGGGTTTTGTCTATTTCAAAATTATCTTTACTTCCACCTTCCATTCTAATTTGTTTGTGGCAGTTTTGGAAACACTTACTTTGTGACAAGTTTTATCACAGTCAAATTGATTATTTTTTTCTATTTTACTGCCACATTGGTACATTTCATGTGATTCATTTAATTTCACTCATGTGGCTACCACTGCATTTTCTAGATACTCATTAACAACCAGTGTATGAAAACACTATTATCTTCTTAGATTGCCATGGCCTGAACAATGCAATTCCAAAGCCTTCAAGAGGACAAGAAAGGAAGAAGTGTTACAGCTGGGTACAAAGATTCCATCTGCTCGTCAAAACTTCAGTGCAATCTCATTTTGGCACTGAAACAGAATCAATGAACACAAGTTAACAATGCTGCTTTCTCAGGGGTGCCAAACTCTTTCAAATGTGTCTTCCAAGAAAGCTGTGGGTGCTCATCACTTCTGAAAAACAACCCCTAGGCTACTGATGGGTGGTAAGATTAACTGGAAAGGCATCCTATAAGTGTATAATGAAACAATAGAAGCTGGTGTGCTGTCCTTACCTCACCCTGTGGCACCTAGAAATCCCAAGTATTGCAAAACAACCCCAGATGCTGCCTGTGACAAATTTTAATTGCTACTGACGTTAATCCTTCTGCCCTTCTCCCATTTAAGCCCCTGCCTCACACAAAACTTGGGCCTCTTGCTAAGAACGATCCAAGGGGACTCTCACCAGTGCAGCCAACATGATGCCTTACATGGCCAGAAAAAGCACTATGGAAAAAAGTACTTTTTCCTCTCGAGAGACTCAACTCTGCCATCAGAGTACTGGCAGTCCCAGCATCAGGAGAGCAAACTGGAATTGAAATTGGATGCCCTGTAAAGCATCATCATCAGTCACATGGGACAATCAATACAAGCATAATTTTTCTAACAGTATCAATATGCTACTTCCTACCCCATCCTCTGAAACACAAATGGCACAAACACAGCTATTTAAAAATAGATGCTATTGGATTAATTTAGGCTATATCTATGTGAAAAAGAACAGTACTCCTCTGCTAAAATACAGCACTTTCAGTGGGCTCTAAAGAAATTTAATGCAGAGGGATGATACTTAAATTACTCTTTTATTATACAAGTATTCAGACTTGGCAGACTGTCAACAAAATGCTCTTTTTCAAAAGCGCCCTCTAAGTGAACACAAGCCAATTATGAAAATTTGGGATACATGTATTAACATGTATGTGGGTTTCCACATCTGTTTGTGTACAGCTTTGTGCACATGGCTGTCAGTCCTGGTATGTGGCATAATTCCTGAGAGCCCACAAAAAGACAAGAGGCATGATCTTGGAAAGGATGTAAGAAATTCTTTAGGTGGGGAGAAAAACCAAATGCTCTCTTTTCAGCTCTGGAGACTTCACCAAACGTAATAACATCAGCATTGATCTCCAGTATTTAGTTCCCTGCTTGGCCACTGTCCTTGAGCAATTGTGGGGTTCTTGGTCTCTGTGCATTAGCTTGATCTACAGAGAAATACTGTAACTTTATTGCCAAGGGGATAGTCTATTGTGAAAGATCTTAAAAATAGACATGAACTAAGAAGATATCTTCATACAAGCCTGCCCCCTCCAGCATCTGAAATAACATAATTTCACAATACACTCTTTTTTAATTTAAAAAAAAAAAGCTCTTAAGGATGCAAATGCAGCAAAACCAGAAAAGAAATAAAGCAAAGATGTTGCCATTACACTCTCTAAAAAAGTCCCAAAGCAATAAATCTCTATTTTCAGAAGAGCAATTTAGCTTATGAAGCACTCACCCTTGTTACAGGCCTATGAGGTGGGTTCAGGGTTAGAAGCTCTTTCTTAGCTTGGGTTGAACAACAACTCTACCTTAACTTGACAAAATCAGAAACCCATTTATTCATATACAGAATTTATATATATGTAGTTCTCACTTCTATGGAATAAGCACAAAAAAGCAAACTTTGTTCTATGCATAGAAATGAATGATGATACATCATAGGCATTATGTAGATTTCTGACACAAAATTTGATTTAACAGGAATTGTGAGAACACCTCTTAACAGTCTCTGTCAGAATACAAAAAAATTAAACTCCCCCTGGTATCACACTCATGTATAAGATCAATCTTATTTTTAAAACAGTGCACTGCTGGTCAAAAAGGAGACAGAGGTAAAACAAAACTTTTTTTTTAGTAACTCAGAACAATTAAATATGTATAGATTTCAGATTTGAAAAAGCAATACATAAAGGAATATTTAACACATTTTGAATCTGGCAATATCTAAAATATTTTAACTGAGATAAACATGGAAGACTTGATAGGATTTACAATATTTACCTCAGTAATCTCTATCCTTCTTGTAAGTTCATCAAGAGAAGAAAAGCTGTCATCTAGTGATAAAGCTTCCAGGGAGTTATAAGATGCTCGTTCAGGTGAAATATCTGGAACAGTGTCAAAGTCCTCTTGGTTTGCTAAGTCTGCAGATTCTTCAGTGTCTATTATGTTTCCATTCAAAAATCTCAGAAATAAGTCTTCTTGTTCATTATTGACCTTCTCCTTCTGTCCTATTTCCTTGCACACCCGTGAATGGGCAGCACTCTCATGCTCAGACACTTCCTTACACCCAGAGCATTCACCTGAGGCAGTTCTGTCCCATGAAGACTGTTCATCATCATCATCATCATCATCAGGCTGTATCTGTTGCTGCTTTAAATCACTATTTCCAAGCTGGCCACTAGGAATTTCTGAAGACCCAGCAGCATGTTTTGATCTGAGCAGACTTCTATCAGCTGGCACATCTTTATCAGAAGGAACCAAATCAGTGGGCATATAATCATCATCTGTTAAAGCCAAAGCATCTACCATTGGCTCAGCAGGGAGTTTCACTCCAGGCTCCCCAGCCCCTTCTATTTCCACTGCATCCTTGGAGAGCTGTCTTTCCCTCAGCTGCAGGCTGTTATCTCTACCAGCATCCCCAGATGATAAACAGCCCGAGGAAGGCCTGCCCCCTGTCCCTGTGGACTGGGTGTGTGGCTCCAGCGTTGATTCAGCACTGCAGTGCTGCTCCTCCATGTGGTCCTTTCCTGCAGCTACCCGAACACTTGATGCCTCTGTCTGTCTCTCAGTTTTGTTTTCACCTGGGCAAACAGTGCTCAGCTGTTTATCTTCTTTCTTTGGTGCAATGCCAGGACAAGTTTCAGTACCTAAGTGCAATAGGAAAAACAGTTCCAGAGTTTTTAAATGATTCAAAGCATCAGCCCAGGGGGGAAAGAGTATACTGTGATTTGATAACATTGTAACCTAATGCTTCAAAATGCTCTCCCATAAAGGGCAGGTAGGTATTTTATGCTCCAGTCAGGATAACTTGTTAGTAGTCTCTGACTCCTGATTCAGGGAAAAAAAAAAGTATTTGCACACATTCTTGCAGGTAAAGCACATGATTCAGTGTCCTGCTGCAAAAAGCTACTCCCAATATGTAAGCAAGTATCCTTCTGAGCAGTCACTTTTCCTCTAATGGATATTTTACATGAGTCATCTCATGGAGGCCTGGAGTTCAGACAAATGCACTTAATTACAGAAAACTGTACCTTGATGCCAGTGTATCTATCACCTAGAGAGATGTCTGCATTTCCTTTAGAGAAGTTGCAATTATACTAATTTAATAAATTTTAAATTTGCAAATCAATAGCTCCTTTGGTTAACACTAAACTAAATAGAAATTACATTTACCATAAATGGACAGCATAAAAAGATGCTGCGTTTTGGATCACTAAGCTAACACATTAAAAATGCAATTTGATGCAACTTATTTCTGTATTCATATTTACAATACATATGAATTTTTTTTTCTTATCTGAAATTTCAGAGACACACAAAGAGTTCTACATAGCTTGTGAATTCACCTACTCTTGGCATGATCTGCTGATGAAGGAGTAGATGCTTAGCCCAAATTACCTATGAAATTATTAGGTATTCATCATTACAAGAAAGCCAAAACTCTGTTTTTAGGCTTAAAAAGAGAGAAAGGGGCTGTTAAGAATTAAAATACCAAAGTAAACTAGCTAGGAAAGAAACTGCCTTTTATTCCATACTTTAATAAAAACTATGTTAAGACTATGTTATAGTAGGACAGCAATACCCTCATCAACAAATTAATAACTTTAGAAAACACTTATTTTCATTTTTTGGTCACAGTGAAAAGCAGAAAGGTCTTATGAACAGATTAATAAAGATATCAAACAATGCCCTTCTTAACCGAGTTCTCCATGCCAATTTTATTCTTCCTCACCTGTTAAAATCTCTCTTAAAATGTGAGCAATTTCCTGAACTTGTTACACAAAATAGTCATATTCATTAAAGGTTTGCATTAATTCATTGTACTGAACAATTTTATTAAATTCCAAACTCTACCCCTTTTAATGGATAATGAAATGCAAGGCAGCACAGAAAAGACAGACTTGAAAATTGAAAAAGAGAATATTCAAGCAAATCAAAATGTGGAAAAAACATCAGAATGACATTAACTGAAAGAAAGAGTACAAGCAACCTAACTTCTGTAAAACACTGAAAGAATAGGTGTGAGATGGGGACTTTTTAAAAATTAGACACAGATGAGTAGATAGCTCAAGGGATTTGTAATGGGATACTGAGCCCTTCACATACAGGTCATGAGTTCAAACACAGCCTGGATTATTGGTACAAGATTTTGTTACCATCTGTCAATTTTTCCTAGTGGATATATCCACATTACAACAGGCATCTTTGCTGGCAGCCCCAACTGCAACAAAGATTAAATGGAATCGGAAATTAAATCAGATTCTTTACGGTGAAAGGTGTCCCTTGAGCTCAGGGCACTGTTCCTAAGGAAGTAATAAATAATCCCAGCACTGTTATCTAACCACAGATGTACAAGAACTGGGATGCAATGATCATTCACATCAAGTTTTCAGCAGTGTTCAATATTTACAACTACTTCAGGCAACCCATGCCCACTACAGACTGAGGGCAAGTTAAGACATACTTAATTAGAAAAGATGCCTTTGCCAACACTAAGTCAACTGAAGACATACCCACCAGGGGCAGTAATTTTTGCCTGACTGACAGAGGTACAACAAAGTGTCTACAGAAAATTTTTTAGCAACAAAAGCACCTATGGTAATTTAAAACATGGCTTCTTTTCCCTCTGACAGAGCTGCATTACAATCAACCTTGGTTTGCTCATCACAGGAACCTGTAGGCACCACTTTGTCCTGTTAACCTAGGACAGCCTAGCAGACAGAGTACTGATCTGCAGTAATCTACCAATGGAGAATTCACTTCTCCATCTTTGTCCTTCTTCCCAATTAAAAGCAAATCCCCTAGAACCTAAAAGAAAACAGGGTATAAAGACTTCTTCCCCATCCTGGAAATGAGTCTAAACTATATGTACACACTGCAAACTTATGCTAAGGGTTTTGTTAAATTCAGCATTTCATTAGGAAGGTTTTCATGAAACACATTAATTTATCTTTAGTTAACACTAAAAGCTATTAAATTTCTGCTTTCAGTCAGAAGCTGAAGAAATTCATGGGAAAAGGATGTATCAAATCTCATCTTTTAATATTCACACACAGTATTAAGGGCCAAATTCTCTCTGTTGGTAGATTCAGAGTGAAAATCAGCCAGACAGTAAAAGGTAATAGAACAAACCATTCACAACCCTTACTCAGAAGGGCAGAAATCTAATTAGGTACTGCCCCAGGAATCCTAACTGGAGGACTTCTTATAAAGCTTTTTGTCACTCACTGTAGCCTCAGGAGAGAGGAATTGTGAATTCTTAGGATCAACTGCCTACAGAGGCTCAAACTATGTTCCCATATACCTCAGAAGATCAGTGGAGTAATTTTTGCTTCAGATTACCAGGCAAGTTTGATTTTATTTCAAAGATGCTACTATAGTGCAATGCAACAATCTCTACAATGCAATATAGATATTGCTACAATGCATTTTATATATTCTTACTGATAATTGCTACATAAATTCTTATTATATATGGATCCATATGAAGGCTAGTTCTCAAAACACATGAGAGTTTCCTTTTCCTGTCTTACTGTAAGCCAGACTTCTACTGCAAGCAGCTAAATGAGTTAAGTAGTTCTTCCTGTGGTTTGGTGGATAAATGTATAAGAAAAGTAAAACTTGACACGTTTACTTCTCATTTTTCATTTCATTTTTCTTTTTTTGGTAAAGAAAAAAACACCTAAAATGCAGAAGTCAAGCATTCTAAGTTTTCAGTGAGAAGGCCCATGCATTTGGGCTACTGCTGAAAAGGTTAAATATTAGGAACTGTATGTTTACTATAATAAAGGATTCTGCTGGGGTTCAGGCAAAATCAAGAACCAGTCCCAAGTGGTCATATTGCTTCTAGTCCTGAGCTGGATCACTCAGGCACAGCTTGTTACATGAACAATATTTCAGACTATGAATCACCGTTGTCAAATTTCTGTGCTGGTTCACACTGATGCCTTCCCTACCCAAATCCTTCTGTCTGCAACCAAACCCATTCATCCCCATGGTACCAATGCACTGACACTGAAGGGCAGCAGCAGCCAATGACCATGTGCTGCCTCAGCAGCTGCTCACACTCGCCAGGGAGAGAATTCATTGCTTCCTCAAGAAAGCACCAATCTTGTGAAAAGCATCTTTTGCAAATCTCAACCATTTAAACTCGAGATAGGGTGGAAATATTCCTATCTTTGTGTTGGAAGTACTTGGTACTGCTGAAAATTTCTCAGCAGAACTGCTTTTTATTGGATGACATAGCTTTATCAATTCACCAACATTCCACAGGAACCCAAAGATTTGGATGATATTTTGACAAGGTTTACATTAAGAGAAAGGCATGAAAAGATCCATTTACACCATTAATTCCTTCCACATTATGTTAAGATGTTGTACTAGAGTATTTCAACATTGAAACAAATGTTCCTGAATTCAGGACGTTCAAATGTTCAGAAGTTCTGCTCTCCAGAAAGCTTTTGTTTCCACTTGGAATAAAATCAGAGGAAAAATTGTAACTGACCATTTTTTTTCTATGGGAATTTCCAACCATCCAAAAATAAAAAGCACCTGTGTTCTTTTGATCTGCTTTCTGAGCCGTAGAACATGTTTGTTTCATGTTTCTAATGTTTTATGTTTAGTTGGGCTACAAGAACAGAAGGGGAGAAAAGGCAGTATAGGGGTCATGGTAAAAGAGCATGGAGATAAAGAGAATCCACACATGTAGGAACTGTGACTCTGTATCTTCATTAATTTCTGATTCCCCTGAACATCCTGGCTGATACACATTTATAGGACAGTTTAGGTTGAAAGGGACCTCCTAGGATCACTTAGGCCAGTTCTCATCTTCTGAAGAATTCTAGCTGCTTTTGAGGGAAGGTACTTAGCTTAAGCCAATTTTGGCAACTGGAATATGGCAAAATAGCAGAAACTTTTTGCTCAGAGAGAGGAGAGATGAAGCACAGCCTGGTTGTCTATCAATATTCTTTCCCACTCTGTCTCCATTTTAACAATTCATTAATTTGTAAATGTTTCATAAGAACCCAAAGATTCTAACAAATTACTCAAACAAAAAGGCCCCTGCCCCAAGGCAGAAAAAGGAAAATAAGGCTGAAAATGACATAAAAGTATGCACTGAAAACAATTAACTGAATGTTTTTCTCTTCAATATTCCCCCAAAGGCTTCATCATTTTCTGTGTTGCTTCAGAAAAATGCGTCTCAAAATCATTACACTCCATGTAACTTACAATAGTTACTAATATTGTTAACTACACTCCATTGCCACACCTCAGAATGTCTGTCATCAGCTTGATTACCTAGTATATATTTGTATTCATACAAATGATGCATCTTCTCTCTTTTATACAATTTTGTAGCTTACATAAGCTAATAGAAATGCATGCATATTGAAGACTTTTTTTGATGGAGGCTAGAATTACTTTACAATTATTAATATCGATGACTAATTAAAATTGCATTATTTATCCATTGTGCTAAAAAAAAAAAAATCATCCATTTGTGCCTCTGTTGAGATCCAACAAATGCTGTAGCTTCAAATGAAATAGCATAATTATATTTATAGAAATATACCATTATAGTGTAATATTTAAAACAAATTTATGCACACGTACATACATACACACATACCTGAGTTAAAAGCAGTAGCTTCTCTTTCCTTTAAAGTTCTGGATTCCATTAACTGAGGTAAACAACTGCTTTCCCATGTATTTTCTGCAGTTACTAGCTGTAAAATATGATAGTATTACCTGTAATTTTTGGAATTAAACAGGAATGCTGTAGCTTTTTGAGACATTCAAACTTCAAAAAACTTCTCAACTTGAAAGATTTTATCTAATATTTAAAATATATTTCTTACCAATTTTTGACAAAGCAGAATTCAATAAACAGCTGCTTACCTTCTTTTTGGATGCCTGTGGCCTGCAGCAATAAAGAAAAAAAGAATAAATTAAATAACCTAGTAGCAACATTCTTCATGATAAATATAAGTGAAGTCTTAGAAACCTTTGCTCTTCTCTAAAATTAGCACAGAACATTTCGTCCATTGAAAGTGTCAGCCTGCTAGCATACTTTCAAGCACAGATCTGTACTTGCATGAATATCATCAGAAGACAAATTAGCCCTAACTTTGTTCCACCTAACTGAGAAAGCAGTCAGAAGAAAATTCACTGCAACATATCAAGCCATTTGCATTCCTGTAAAACGTTATGCTCAGAAGAAACTCTACCAACTTTAAAAATCATATAAGAACTTGATGTCTACTACTATTTAAAATAGGGCTCACTATAAAAGAGATTGAGGAGTGAAATGCCCTCCCCAAAAACCATATTTCCCTCTCCACAGACTGGGATATTTTCTGGGTTGTGTAAGGTACAGCAGCTCCCACTGACTCCATTCAGATTCACAGGTGAATCAACGCTGCTCACAGTCAGCGTGGACTTTGCCAGCTGGATACAGATTCATGCACAATGTGATTTATCACACACAATCTGTCTTGCAGTCTTTCATACAGCAATGAAGATAAAATGTGGAGCATTTTATTTAAAGCTACTGAAAAAAAACTGGAGAGACAAAGGAAGAGTACTGATTTTCATATTCTCTAACAAAAACTTCAAAAAGTTACATTGTCTTTAAAATGTTACCATTTAAAATTCAAATAAAGGACACTCAAAACTATATTTAAAGAGCAAACATGTCCAGTATGTAGGTGAAAAACTTGAGTATGAGAAAAATTTACATTACTTTCAACTGAAAAAGCAGAATGCTCACATTTTCCATGACCTGCATGCTATTCATTAAAAATTAAAGCGTAATTTCAATTAAAAAGTAAAATGAGTTTAAAGCTTAGGAAAAACCCCCTATATGAAACAATAAAAGCAAATAGGTTTTTGCCTTGAGAGTTTGAAAGGGTAATAGTATTACATCCAGAGCACTGATCACAGCAAATGAACACAAGCCTTAATCTTTATCAAACTGCAGGGTTTCTCAGAATGGGGAATGACATTTCAAAACTGAAATGAAGGAGAAAGCAGAGTTATTCTCAACAAGGTGACACCCCAGGTGACACCAGGGAGGTGCTGCTCGTTGCAGCACATAGATCCCAGCAGACCTGAGTCTCAGCCCTTCTGTGGGCTCGCGGGGTTGTGTGCAGGCCACGTGGGCTGGGGCAGCCGCAAGCGCTCAGTGCAGCCTCAGCAGCAGCAGCAGCACTGCGGCTGCAAACCTGCAGCTCCAGTGCCTCACTGCCCCTCTTCCTGCAGGGATGCAGAGATGCCTTCCCAGGGCCTCCCTCCCAAAGGCATTCAGAGTACACCTGAAAAATCCCTGCATGGATTCTGGCAATCGGCCGAGGTGTTTTCCAACTTTGGTACCATCACCCAGGAGAAAAAAAATGATTTAACCAAATCAATACTCTTTATGAGCAACAGGAGCATTTTGGCTTTTGTTATATCCAGATTGACTAAGCCAATGCAAAAGTACTAGATAAAGTTCTCTCTCCCCATCTAATTGAGAGCATCTCGCCTGTCACAGCCTTTGAATGTAGTTAGTTTCCTTACTGCTCTTGGCTGATCATTTTTCAGTGGCAGCTCGTATGATTTTTTCCATCTGTGCATTAAAATTGATGTCTGGACAGTAGGACATTCATCCATGAAGGAACAGATCTCCTCCTCCTACCTGATGGATACAATCCCATATATGTTACTACCCAGAAAAGCACCCTGGGCACAAGTTTGTTGTACTGTGATAGACTGATTCAGGAGGCTGATGGATCAGGCAAAGCAGCTACCAACTGAGATTTCACTGCTCACAACACTGTAATGCTAGGAAAGTACAGAATCACTGCTTCATGTAAATGCAACAGATATGAAATTAATAGGAGGTGACAAGAACTATTTTAAGCATTAAGGAATTGTCCTAAAATGTGGAAACTTGGGAAAGAAATCCTATAGGGTAGGTATGGGTGCTGAAGTGTGAGATGCTGGACATGTGCATACTGAAACAATGATTAAGCCAGTAAGTATTAAACATGAATACCATCATTAGTTCTACAGTCTCTCTCTTCTTAATAAATACTGCAAATAAATGAATAGTGCTAATAAATTAACACTATTCCGTTTTTCCTTTGGTTGAAATAATAAAATCAAAACTCCAGTTCTGGAAAACCGATGATTTGCTAAAACAAGCTCAGATTTTAGTCTTCATGCACTCCTCAAACGATATTAAAACAATGTGAAAACTGATGGTAAAAATATTTTAGTTACGTATCAGTAGGAACCACCACTTTATAACCAAATCCAACTCAGTGATGCAACTTTTATTTTTACACTGATTATTTTAGAACCCGTAATGGCAAGGAGACAACACCTGCAGTAACATATTCATTTGAGGAGTAATAATACTTTCTTATACTTACTGTTGATGTGAAGAGCAAACTCTAGTAAGCTTTTCCAGTTCTTGGCCACTCAGCTCTTTATCTGAATTCCTCAGTGTTGTAACTGGACTGGGAACTGCTGTCTTCCATTTTCTTTCTACATTAAATTAAAATAATTTTTACTCAAGATACTATAAAAGTAGCTTAACACAAATAGGTGAAACTAATTAATGGAGAAATATTGACAACTTTTCTGTGGATGTTCTACAGTCTCATTCAGACCATGTAGAACAGCACCCTATTCTTTCAGAAGACACTTTATAATCATCACATCACATTCACCAATCCTAACCCAAAAATGAGCTTGAAACAACTGTGGATCAAAATCTCTATTAACAGAATAAAGAATTACAAACTATTTCCACATTTATAATTAAATGTGTGCAAAAAATTCCGAGGCATGAATACTGTTCTTCTAACAAGCTCAGATAAATTCTGATATAAATGCCGCTTTTGCTATGTAACTGTTTTATCCTGGAAATGTATTGTTTAGAAATACAAACTAAAGTCTTCTACCATATCAGTTTATCTGGTACTCACCCCACTGTTCCTGTATGGAAGAAAGATTTGCAAGCAGCTGCTCATGATAAAGTCGTTCAAGCTGAATGAACTTCATGGCCTTCTCATCTGAATGGGAGGTTAAAGGCAAATGCACACATATGTGGACATGGTATGACTGACTTATAATTGGCATCATGTTTGAAAGGGAAGTAATTACACACTTGAAATTTGAAATAAGTGAATCAAAATGAATAATGGCTAGCATCCTGATTTCTGTGCAAGAAAGAAAAAATAGCAGACATGAAACAGCAGGCAAGAAGTAAAATAAGTTGAGAAACATTCAAAAATTAAAATCCTATTTGTTTCAGCAGCTACCTCTTCTCATGTGCCTGAGGCACAACAGAAGATTTTTCTTGAAAAGAAATTACTGAAATGTTATTATGCTGATAACTTTACCAAAAAAATGAAATCTCTGGGAAATGAAAAGCAAAACAATGACACAAATACTAGCACGTATCTCGCAAGAAATACAAATATATGCCAATAACCATGACTAACTGAAAATATGGTTCCTTTCTGCTGACCAGCTGGAGACAGTATTAAAACAGTGATCCAACTTCAACTTTTGAAAAATACATGCCCCCCTTTTCAACCATTATACTACACTGTTGGACTGCTGAGTTTACCTTTTGTTTTCCTGAAGATTCTGCTCACTTTTCTTCTATATGAAGAACTCTCTCCCCATGCTTAGGGTTATCAATATATTCACAAAGGTATACTGAAGTCACATATTTTACAATAGTCAGGATAATGCTAGCTCCACTAAGCCTGAGTTGTTAGTTGTGGTGCTTGAAGCTGTTTTATCAGCTATTTGAAATGTAATTCTACAATACAATGAGGACAGAAGTGAACGAGGTTCTTAGCAATACAGAAAACCCACTTTCCATTATTCATGCTAATTAAAACACTGGAGTAATTATTACAAAAACACAACCAGTAGTTCTTATTCTGGTTAGCTTCATGCAATAGCATGGCTTATGAACAACAATATTAATGGAAAGAATATTCCCTGTCTTCAGGAAATCTGTTATTAGAAACAGAATTACAGATCACAGAGAGAGCCTTAGAGGATCACAGCAACAAACCCTGAATTATTTTTAATATGAGATTCCACACTGGATGAATTAAAATGTCTGTCATGGATAATTAATACAGTGCAACATGATCAAGTAAGTTCTTTATTAACCTCAGGAAACTGATGGCTGGAGGTACAGTGGAGATATCCTTCATAAATATGTATTATATAGTGGTGTTGAATTCCACACATCAGGTGTACATTGCATTAAAAAATATTTCCTTTGATCAGCTTTAAATAGAATGCCTTTCAATTAAAGCAACTCCAATGAAAGAGGAACTGTTTCTACCATGCCATTTATATTTTAAATTTACTGTATCCCTCCTGCATCATAAATTACTACAGAATTTTTCCATGCCTTTAATTTGTGCTGTGCAATTCACATTTTATGATGGACACTTTTGAATTAGGAGAACCAAAACAAAAATACAGTCCTCTAAAACTGTGATGGATATTTTATTTCATATGTTGCTTTTATAACACTGCAACTGTTAGCTCTCTGGTTTTATCTACAGGCTAACATAATTTATCTAGGTTTCTTATGCCTTGTTACTTAGCCTGCTAAACAATTGCCGATTGCTGTATTTTGTTTGTACAAATCACATAATAAAGAAATAATCTGTATGCACAAATTCTGTAATAGATTATGCATCTTGGTGAATCACATATACCTTAAGGGCTTACCACGGCATCTTCTTTTTATAATCTGATCACTTTCCCTTTGAAGCAAAGAGGAAATCCCAGTCCACCTTTTATAAATGTCTAACTTAACTTTGAGGTTTAATATTATTATTCTATCACACAATTACTGAAATATATCAGAATAATTATCAGCAGTTCAACTATTACAATTTTTTGACCAAACTTACTTGCATTATCTAGAAACAAATCAAAATAAACTGGACTATTAAACTGTTCCCAGAAGCAAGTACCCATATTTTCCTACAACAGTTTTTCAAACTACCTTGATATGATTTTGACTGATTAGCATTTGTCAAACACCATTTTGATATTGTTTGCAGGTTGCTGATCTCAGCTCCAGGTGTTTGCTATTTTTATTCCAATCTAGACATTTTTACTACATATTCTAATAAACTGTTGTGACAATTTTATCATTACTGTAAGTACTCTATGTGATATAATACATACCCTATCTCTAAAATGGACATTTTCCCACTTACTAATATTTAGAAAGAAATTATCTTATAAAAACAAAAGTCCTTTGAAAATGTTTTCTTACTTTGTTGCTTATGTCCAGCTACTAATGATGGCATTAGTACAGCTGTTGGAAGTGAATTTATCCCTTATCTCACATTCCAGTTGATTAAGGAGGATTTGCTAGCATATTGTGTATTCACTCATTGGTGAATTATGGTTGTTCACTTATTTCTAACCCTGACCCACAAGATGTGAGTTAACAACAAAGCATTGGACTTTTATGTTTTATCATACCATATTATTTTAATACTGTGCAACAATTTCTGCAAGTAAAAGGATACATTCTTCCTCTTGAAAATAGGTCTCAGCTATCTGCAAAAATGGAAAAAAAAAATCTGTAATTCTCATAACAGTGGCAAGGATGTAATATAAACTTATTATCATAAATTTAAACATCTAGTTTGCAAGTTCCTATGTAGTTTGGGTAATATATGAAGGTTCTGACAAAATACATGTATTCCTATTCTAGGAAAAAGGTTTTAAAAGAGTATCAAAGACCACAGAAACATTAAATCCTCTCACATAAAACAGATTTGATTTTGTGTAATTTACAGAATTCCACAAAACCAAAAAACCTTAGTAGGGTTTCATGTTCCTGCAACTGTAAAAATTATTTCAGAAACATTTTTACTTATCTTAATAGAAAGCTTTAAAATTACCTACAATAGAAGTACTATTTTTACTGATACCAGTTCAAAATTTTGAATTCTGTGCCTGACCAATGTTTCCTGTTGGATCAAATTAAGATCATTGCTGCACTCTCCTGAGTATTACATTGCAATGGTTTAAAACACAAATGGAGGTTTCCTGACTGATGAGAAGAGTCTTTTGTTTTCCTGTAAACAAAAAATATTTGAGAGTTGCAACAATAACTTATTTGTGCTTGTTACAAAACTGTGCAGGCTTTCCTAAAAAGCTGAGGAATAATGACATCTTTGTTTGTAAATGTGATGAAATACAAAAAATATAAACCTCAGAAGTATTCCACAGAGCTCTACACTAGCAGTGAACTTTATAAGCAGCAACTAATCACTCCTTGGGGACAGCAAATTTTGGCAGCCTTCCTATGTGCCATGCATGGTGAGGCAAGGGCAGAGCTTGCAAAATGTGTCCAGGACTGCAGGTATGCTGATACCAGAACATTCAGGTTGAGGCACCTCACAGATGATTCCCCAATGACTTCTGTGGGAGCACTCAAAAATTCTCAAGATCTTTGGGACATATCAGTTTAAGTAGTCATGATATGGAGGGCTTAAATAAGCATTTTTGTAGAAGCCTGCAGATGATTGCTCAAAAACGACAGCAGCTTGAAGAGGAGTCTAGATTACAAATTGTATTTCCTGGCTCTCAGCCTTACTGCTAACCACTAGACCATTCTGAGTCTAGTACCTTCAAGAGAGAATGGGTCAGTGACTTTTAATGTTCTTTATCTGCACATTTTGTCTGCTGTCCACAATAGATTCCTAAGAATTTTTGGAGCTGTCAAAGCTCTACCCATGTTTTATATAAAAATACCTCTTAGATTCTTTAACAAGTTCTAAACAAATCAAATTAATCCCATTCAAGACAGGAAAAAAAAATTACATCCTGTTTTAATCAGAAGTTGACTCTTAGAACAACCCTATTATCCAATAGTCTTTAAATATTCAACACAAACACCATGGACTGTTAATACTCCAGAACATCTGACACAGCTCTTAATTTTACAATGAATTTTGTCATAGAGAATAGAAAAATAATGTTGTAGCAGAGTATTTGATAGACTTGGTTTAATGTTACTGTCAGGCTGCATTAGAAATCTGAAAAAAAAGTCTAAAGATGACAGGTTAATTCACTAGAAAGGGAAAAAATTCTCAATAGACTCACTTTACAGTAATGCTAAACTTAAAATCCTCCCCCTTCCCGTCCTCTATTAAAGGAACAGGTTAGGGGCCTTGTAAGCTCCTTCAGCTTTCTTTCAAATGCTCCATTCAAAATGCTTGAGAATTTATAGGAAAAAGGAGAGAGTGTTTGAATACATATTTCAATCTGAACATGCAGATTTTGTTCTCAGTTCTGTCACAGATCCTGTATGACTTTCAAAAGGTTCTTCCCCTTAGGGTTTGGCTTCCTCATCTAAAAAACAACCTCCATCATGTGCAATTGATTCCCCTGATGTTTGTAAAGCATTTTAAGTTTTTGCCCTACCTTGTTTTCCAAAAATGACCTTTGTACTGACTCATGAAAAACCACCAAATTTGATGAAGCTAAAAGCACAAGTTGTTAACCCTAAAGCTAAGCTTCTCATAGGTTAAGGAACAATATCAAATATCTTCACTCAAGCATAGATAAAGAAAAATAATTTAAAATTCCATGTCAAATGTGGATTATCTATAATGTGCAATCCTAAAGTGAAACCTCTTTCTCCCATAAAATTGCTTTTTTGTATCAAAAAAGATGAGTGCAGCAATGTCATTGCAGTTTAGAAATATAGAATATCCTCCAAAATAAAGACAATGCAGCTAAGCCAAATCAGACAGGTATAGTATCAACATATGGCCCATAACAGACATCACAGCCAAGCAAAAGGTCTTCCAGTCTGCTGTTAGTCTGACACAACTAAACAACAACTGTACATTAATACTGCATCATGTTCTATCCACATATTCATTCTGCATCATAACCTCCAGAAAAAAAAAAAAAAAGCAACACACTGGCCAGTTTGTAAGAAAGATTGCTTTTCAAACCACAGTCTTCCCTTTGGTGTTGCAGGTGTGGCAACATGCTAATATAAAGGTATACACTAAGAAAACCTTGAATCTTAATATTCATGCATAAAATTTATGCTAGAAAGATGCCTGCAGCGGTAAAAACAATTCCAGACTTAAATTTTTATTTAGGTAGCTGTTCTGTAACTAATCCAGTGTCTTACAAACCTTATTCAAGGTAGATTAAAGAGTGATATTGCTAAATCTTCCTGCCAAATGAATTTCACCATTTGGGGAGTTAGAAACCCATCCTTAAGAGTTTCCTTTAACTACAGATTATATTAATAAGGCAATTTTTTTTTTTTAAATTTATTTTATTTAAGAAATATTAGAAGATCTTGGAAGAGATATTTGCCTTGACCATCTGTTATGCATCAAAGTATCCTGTCTAGATATGAGTATTGGTATAAATTGCATTTACACGTATTTTCCCTAATGAACAAAGGTCTCAAATAAAAATAAAATTGGGTGCAGCACCTCAAAATCATAGAAAGTACCTGATGGAGACACAGGGGCAGTATCTTTGAATCCATCTGTTCAACCTCTTCACGGAGCAAAGAGAAAAGAGACTGCAATGTTTGCTTTTGGTCTTTTGGATGAAAGTTCTCCTTTGCTTCAACAGCACTTTCAGCCTGCACAAAATCTGTTTCTGTATTAAGAGCATTTTCCTCCTGGATTGTTGTGGCTCCCACTGTAGAAATGCCTTAAAAAAGGACAAGTACTTAGGTTAGGATTAAAAAAAAAAATACATCGAGTTGCTTTTTTAGGAAATTTCACTATGAATGTAATGAATAAAAACCTAGTATGTTAAACAACATTGCTACTAAACCAAATGCTGGCCTTGTCAAAATCAGTTGTGACAGGTCTGTCTCACTGTCAGCTCACCTACCCAACAACAAACTAACACACATCAGATACACTTGTACACTCCTAAATGGGACCCTGCTTTCACTTATGGGGAAAATAATCAGAACACTTAAAAAGTGTTATACAGAGTTACTAATAAGAGGCCAGGATGACCTAAAAGTGCTTAGAATGCAGTTTTGCTCAGAAAGGGCAAATAGCAGGTAGGTGAGGGCAGCATGACTGAGGCTGTCAGTTTGTCTCTTTGCTCCTGCCAAGGACCTCAGACAAGGAGGTGTCCTGGGGATGGACAGACACAAGAGAGGAAGGACAATTCAATGGATTCCTGTATTTTAGATGGTAACACAGTGGCTCCTCACAGTGACTGCAGGATCTTAAAGGATAGAAAGAAGCTGATGATGCCAGTGTGGGTTTCTGCTGTAGGAGAGAGATGTCTAAGGGGACTTTCCTGCTGAGTGAAAAGGAAATGTAGCTCTGTGTAGCTGGATAGTTTCTTTGGGTGTCCAGGGAAAGAGGCAGTAGTGCTGATCTGTGTTGGCAACAATGACACAAGGATGTGCAAACTGAATTTAGATCCCAGAACTTCTTGCTAGACAGAAAACTAAGTTCTCCATGGTACATTTCCTGGCAGCTCACTGTTGCCTGTCTCCAGCTTTACAGAAGTCAAAAAGAGCCAGGCATTCAGGTGGAGATATGAAAAATAATGTAAAGCATAACACTACAAGAATATTACAGGAAAAAAAAATCTTTCTGGATGCAAATCCCACATTTTATTGTTGGAAATGAAAACATATTTATTTTGATCGTGAATATGATAGTTTTGAGAAAATGTTAAATGAGATTAACAAAGAAGTGTAGAGTAATAGTAGTGACAGCAGCAGTGAGAGAAATCAACTACCCATATACTGACAGGATCAGTGTCTCACAAAGATCAGAGAGCAATAAATTACAGCTTCCTATAAAACACAGAGCAACCAGAAAACTACAGATGATTCCAACAGTTAATAAACTCCTCTTTAATTCTCCATAAAACATTGAATTTCACACGCTTGCATAAGACTGAACTTAAAAAGATTCCCACAATTGGGAATTTAAATTCCCAAATTTAAAACAATTTAGAGAATTTGGCCACAGAAATGTGCACAATAAACTTTTGATAAACTCAAATTTTAATGAGTAATGTTCCCCAATCAACATTTTCTGAAATCATGTTATCATTTGAAAGATGGACAGCTGAGGGCATTACTTCAAGTACCTTTGTGTCCTCAGCTTGGGCACTCTGTTTCAGACCCCTTTGATTTCATTGCCTCTGAAACCCAATAATGATGATTCAGGTTTAAGATTTAGGACATAAGAAAGGCATTAGCTTGTCCATGGAACGTTCCACCATTTTACTTTTGATTATTTAAACTCTTTATTTAGTAAACTATCCAAGTTAGGACTACTAATAATCTCTGTGGGTGGCTATTTTCACAGGGCTTACTGCCAGAAAAAATATGGGTGTAACTTAACATTGCTTTTTCAAAATTAATGCACATGTCTGATCTTCCGGTATTTATTTGGGTTTCCTGTGGGCCAAAAGCAACAAGAGACACAACTGGATGCAAGATACAAACCAGGAAATACTTCTAGAGATGGAATTAAGGCTGTCTTTAAAAATACAGCTTCCTGTTTAGCACATTATCATGAAACCAGAAAAGAGGGTCCTCATGTTCTGGCAAACCTTTTCTCTCAGAAAAACAAACAAAGAAACCAAACTTCAAGCTGCACTTTACTAGCAGTTAATAATCACCTGTCATATCAAAACATGAACATTGACTGCAGCATGCTCAATAGCAACTCTCATGAAAAACCCTAATACTAATGTTTTCATGATACTGTTGCTAACACAGTTCATAAACTGCGTTATTTGTACATTATTTGTACATAGGGTTGAGCTGTCATTCGGAATCAAATCCTGCCCTCAAATTTCCACCCTGATTTTGAAAGTGAGGCTTTACAGTTATGTGGGTTAATTCTAACTTGTTTGATTTTCAACACAAGACAATATTTGTGCCTCAGTTGCACTACAACAAAGAACTTTTACTGTAACACTTAGTAATGCTATTTCACCATAAAGGTGTGATAGGGTAGGATCTCTATTTGGTTTTTTTCCCCCATTTTTGAAAACAGCACTCTACTTTTTCCAGGAATCAATCAATCTTACTGTCCAAAGCAGATAGATACAGGTATCTTACATATATTTCTGATTTTTAATAAGGAAGGATTAATTTTTTCACTTTATAAAGCACTGATATGTACTCCACCCCAGAATGGAACCAAAGCCTTTATGAAAATGTGTGCAAAAAGCCACAGAAGACATCAGTGGCCAGAGCACTCAGCAGGTCAGTGGCAAAGAGCCAGGTTCAAGTTTTTGCTCTGCCAGACTCACAAATGTTTCAACTGACCTCTTCTACACCCAGTTGGGTGTGCCAATGTTTCCTAAGATAGGGAGAGAAGCAAACTTTCTCTCAACTTCCCTAACAGCTCACAGAAGCAGCCCCATGTTTGCCTGGAAGAGATCAAATGCTGACACATTTTGAATAAAACCCCACATTTTTTCAGTATGTCTCAGGTTTTTCTCTTTTTCAGTACTGCAAGTATATGAAATTAAGATGTTCTTTGTTACCTGCCCAAGGATGAATCCAAGGTGAAGGTATGAGTGATTTGCTATCAAAATAAAATTATGGATGTTGCCTTCTGTTTTTTTATATAAATTTGAATTTTCATATTCAGCACTAGCTTAAGTCACCAGTAACAGAAGTTTCTAGTACAGGAAACATATGGCAATTTCTTTTTTTAAACATTCTTTGGTACCTAATACAGAAAGCTATTTCAGACTGATTCATTCAAGAATTACTGAGGAAAAAAGAAAAAAAGACCAGCAAGTATTTAAAAACTATTCATTTTTAAGAGAAGAGATTTTGAGATAAAATTTTGGGGGTAAAGATACAACTTCAATTGAGCAAGGTCAAAATCTTGCTTAGTTTGGTTTGGTACACAACCCTAAATTAAATAACATTACTTAAATTATGGCATAATTTGGCTATCTTATATTACTATATTTTATTTCCCTCAAAACCAGTTCCATCCCAAACACTTCCTTCCTTCCTCCACGTTCAAGCAGCTATAAGAAATGAGTGGAATAATTTACAGAAAAAGCATATGTTGCAGAATTTAACTTGGGGAAAAAAGACTGAGTGCAGGTTACCATGTTAAGGAATCATATAATGATTTGACAATATTAAGTTATGCCAGGACTGACCTTTTGAAAAAAGATGAACTTATTTTCAGAGAATATGGATAATCTGAAGTCCATTTTTGCAAAAATGTATCGGAACAGATTAAACTTGATGAATCACTATCTCTACCACACTAAAGTTAGCACAACTCTTTACAAGGAATAACATTATGAATAATCACCAAAGTTTAAATTCTTCAGTTAAAATGTACACATATTCTTTGGTCACCAGTCCTCCCTAACCAGATATAATCATTATACATTCAAAACTATGATGAGTATACAAAAAGAATGTGAGAAAAAATTAGGATCTAGGAGCTATAGACTTGTCCATCCCCTCTCAATCTCCTACAGCATCAAGAGGGCTAAAAGGAGGTGCTTCTTCAAACAATAAATAGATTAAATCCTGGAACTGCTATTCCACGACACAGACATGGATGCAAAAAGCAACTGAGCAACTGTAAGTCAGGTGATAAATTCACTCTAAAGTATTACAGTCTACCAATTTGCACCTGGGGGAAGTCCTGAGATTGCTGCAGATGGGGAGCAGAACATGCAAACAAATCACTGCATGTTTGCCTTGTCCTTTTACTCTCACCTACAAATGCTCTGTTGGCCCCTGTCAGGGGAAGAATATTGAACCAGGAGGATCTTCAACCAGGTACAGTGACTGTTAAACTTGCATTCCAGTCTACTGATAGGAGAAGCTAGGATAATTTTAGCTTCAACAGATCCCAAACATATACATACTGGTAATAATCCAACTTATGACTCTTTATTCTTCACAAACAACTATTTAGAGGGTTTCAGACACATTGCAAGTGTGAATTCTTGTTCTTTCTTCTAATGTACAAACATGTTGAGAGCGAAAGATTGGCTTCAGTAACGATCACCAATATTGTGCTGAGCAAGTCACAAGTAAACAAAGATGACTAAAATGTAATTTTCCACATAAATTGCTTTAGTCACTAGCAAGAAGAGGAATATGAACAATGTGCTTTTGAAGTCAAATGTCATCTTTTCTAGAATGGCAACATGTAACAGCAATCATAACAGGTGTGCTTATAGAGAAAAAGATTCATAAATCTCTTCCTTAGTTATGAGTCAAAGTAACTCATCCATGATTCCTCAACAGTTGAAAATATTATTTTATAAAAATTGCAACAATACATGCCATACAAGTACTTAGTTTGATATTCCAGCTTGCTTGTGTGCTGCTCCCACTGTCACCCACTCAGGAATCTTCCCATCTAGTTTGATTATTCTCTCCTTTAACTCTGAGTTGGTATAAGGAGGAGAAAGCTAGTTTGGACCTTTATGTAGAGGGTGTTATGAGATATTCAGGGATCATTTAAAATAGCTGGTGCTGGAAATTAAATGGAAAATTGACACAAAAATAAAGACACTTGCAACATCAAGAAATTGACACAGTCAACTGCATTTTGTGAAAACAGAAGAAACATCATGTGAGAGTACCAAAAAAATTACTAAGTGTATATTAGGCCATAAACAATGGGAGATATAATTTAATTTCATATTTTGACCTTCCTCTCTAACAATCAAGGTACTTTACTAATAAAGTAACAAGAGTTTACTCCTAAGAATTCAACAAAACTAAAGAGTTTTTCAGATAGGATGTTCGCTTGTATGGTTTTCTACATTGCCAGGTTTATCCATGAAATTCTCTATATTTTCAGGATTCTAAATTTTGTCTTAAAGCTTCAATCTACTGTGGACAGCTAATTTTCCAGTATTTCTGCATGAGTTCATTCAACAGGAATACAAAGTAATGGAGAAAGAATATAAGCCAAGTTTAACTTCCAGTGTTTAGGTGAATTTTTTCCTTTTCTTCCTCTTATTGTGCTTCAGGTACCTATGTCAACATGTATGTATAACTTTTCATCAACTTGGTTTTTGTTGTTCCCATCATACAGATGACTGGTTCTCAATTACTTTTGCCAATCTCATTTTAATTATTTTATTCTGTTACTAAAACTTAAATCTACAGGTGAAATAAATCTACTTAATAAGAGCAGAAGAAAGTTATTGAGAAATCACTCTCCCTGTAATAACAGATTTCAGAATGCTTTTATCTCTACTAGAAAATATAATTTTTCTTTTCAGATTTTGCCTATTTGTACAAGATATGGAATGTAAGGCTTCCTTCCTTTCCTGTCTTTACCTAGTCTATAATCCCTTAAAATCAGTTTTCCAATTAGGTCACAAAATACTTGCCATTTAGGAGAAAAATTATATTTGAAAATTACTTCATTTAAAATGCATAGAAAAAAGCATACATGAATAAGCTGTTCTTTCAAAGAAACCTGTGGATGAAACATACTGATTTTAATTAATATATACAGCACTATGACACATAAGCTTTAGAATGTATGGCAAAAACCTAACATAACACATTCTGTTACACTAAATCCCGCTCCTTCAAAAAGGGAAGAAGGATTTCAAATAAGAACATGCAATAAACATTACATTTGCCTTATCCAATTCACATCCAAAATATCTGAAGAAAAAGAAACATCAAAAATTGGTAGGAACACATTTTTAAACAGTTTGTTACCCAAAACACACAACCTAGGCCTATCTGGTAAGCTTTGAAAAATGTATGTAAATTTTACAACAGCAGGGCAAGATCAAGCTATTTGGTTCTCATAGCCAGATTTGAAATGTTGACATGGGATCAGGACACCAAAATGTTGCACTCGACCATGATGCCCAAATGAGCAAAACCGTAATGCCAGAATTTCTGTCCATTCTGATTTGGACACCAGCCCAGTTTCCGTACTGACACTGTGCACCTCCCTCTACTCCTGTTTACTTGGTGTGTCACATTTGCTACATAGCCACTGTTTAAAATACAGAAGGTGAAAACATGTTAAAGAAACCAAAACCCACCAAACTTTTAGTGAAATGCTAAAAATAATTAGTACAACACCTAAAATAGATTTCTTATTAGCTCACAGATTTAAACTACAGTATTACTTCTGAAATAAACAGAACAAAAAAATTTAAAATGAAGTACCTTTCGATTTTTTATTGGAGCTTCTTTTGCTTCTTGGACTGCTTTTTCCACCTGGCTGTTTTTCTGTAACAGGCTTTTCCTCCAGCTGAGGGTCCATATGGACATTTACAGATCTTCTCTCAGTCTCACTTTCCTTGCAGCTTGGGATCCAGTCTCCACTGTCCATATTCTCATTATTATTGATGTTATCCTGTTCACCTTTATCCTGGCGTCCCATAGCAATGCTGCTACTGGTCAGAACTTCATTCCCATCACTGTCAAGTTGATTTTCATTTTCATCAGCTGAAGGAATCAAATGAGATGCCAAACTTTCTACCCTGTAGTTAGCAGGAAGACTGTCCTTTGAGTCTATTTGCAGATCATTTGGTGGAAAGTCTCTGTCATCCATTAGAGCGTTACTTCTTGAACCACTTAATCTCCCTCCAGATATTTTTAGACCTAAAATATAAAATGGAATGAAGCATTTACAATATGTATAGTATAACAGATAAATAATGTCAGCCAGTGCCAGCCAATAAAGACTCACATTAGCGAAGTGATACAACTTAAAAATAAGGGGGATTTCTTTCATTCACTGACTCACTTAAAGTCTTAGCGTGGGGGATATTTACATACAAAAAACCCTATAAAGTTGTATTTTTATCCAATTACAACTGTTCTAGTTACCTGAGCAAAAACACAGCTGATCTTTACAACAGTGCTCCTGTTGTTACAGCTGAGGTAATGAGAAAAACAAAAAGATAAACAGAAGCCACCTCACGTCCCCCTTCCCCCCCCCCTTTAAATCCATGGCTAAAACAAAAGCATTCTTGTCATGTAAGATCATAGTTTGCCTGAAATAAAAATAAACCAGGGAGGAATAAAAGTAGAACTTTTAATTCTGTCAGTGATGGTATCAGATCAAACTTGCAGATAGATTAACTGTGTTATCAGAATTAGATGGAAGTAGAACTTGTTTATTGCCTCAATTGTCACATTATTTTCAAGAAAACATTCAACATGTGTTCAGTATACACAGAAGCAGATGGTTTGTTGATAAAAAACCAAAACCCCCACCTACTCTCAGCGGGAGTCAATTTTCCCTTTTTGTGAAGGTGCAACTCCAATCAATGCTGCAATTAGACACATTCACGGGGAACAAAAAAAGGGAAACTTAGCAGAAGACCTACATGTTACAGGATCATTGTTGTATCTGTTCCTATCTTTAGCCTTTAGAAGCACGGCAATACTGCTGTTTAATTTAGCAACATATACATGAAATACAGCTCCATTATGAACACCTCACTAGATCTAGCTCACGTTTTAAATACTGAAGCCAAGAACCAGCAAGCACTCTTGTATTATAGAAGAGCTTAGGTAAGCCTCCTACAGCAGCTTCCTATGCTTTCCTTTAAATGAAAGTACATTTTAGGATACCTGTTTTCACCAGGTTTTCTCAACTCTTGGTATACACAAGTTGAGTAAATGAAATAAACACTTGGTAAATTTGCAAGATACTCTTTCACTGTACTTGCTAGAAGAATTAAGTTGCAGAAAAATGGAAAAAATGCCAAAGAATAAGTAAGCTTTCCTTCATACACAGAAACATATTTCTGACAACAATTAATAAAGTGATTTTCCCCAAATTATTCCTTCATAAATTTCATTGCTGCTAAAAGGACTGAGTAAAAAAAAAAAAAAAAAAAAAAAAAAAAAAAAAAAAAAAAAAAAAAAAAGAAAAGAAAAGAAAAAGAAAACCTCACTGCTATCTTAGGCACAAGAAGAAGAAGAAGAAGGATTTAGTGAGATACAGGCTGCTCTGCCTCACCTCAGTCCGTGGAAGGTCTTACAGCAAGTTAGCCCAGAAAGCATTTTCAAACATCTGAAGGATAAGGTGGCCATGAGGTGCAGTCAGCATGGATTTATGATGGGTAAGTTGTGCTTCTACAAAACACTGACTTGCTTGGCAGAAGAAGGGGGAATAATGGATGTGATTTACTGTGACTGGCTTTTGACACTGTCTCCAGCAACATGCTCACAAACAAGCACACACAGTACAGGCCTGGTTAAATAGATGGTGAGGAGTTCCAGAGAAGCACACAGAAGGCAACAAGCCAACACCAGCTGGGCAATACAAAAGCAAAATCCAGCAGCACCCAGGACAATTCCATCTCTGCTTCCAACCTGAAGAACTGGCTAAGCACTTCCAGCCATATCAGTCTAACAAAAATGACTGCCTACCCTAAAACATATAAGCAGCACCAGGGAAGGTCAGGCTGGACATTAGGAAGCATTTCTTTACTAAGGGTGCGGTCAAACATTGGAACAGGCTTCCTAGAGAGGTGGGCAATGCCCCGACATCTAAGAGGCCTTTGGACAACGCTCTTTGCAGCGCACTTTAACTTTTGGTCAGCCCTGAATTGCTCAGGCAGTTGGACAAGGTGATAACTGTAGGTCCCTTCCAATGGAAATATTCTATCCTAGTCTAGAAGAATTATGAATTGTACATAGAGATGAAAGTTGCATTTTCCTTTGGCGGCCACATTAGGTGATAATTGGTTTTCCTTGAGCACCAGAAAGACAAAAGGAACTCTAGAGGAGATACTGAGGACTTATCTGGAAAACTCATCTGTTCACTAGAAGGATGCTCCTGAATCAAACAATTTTCTCTCAAAGAGAATTAAACAAAAAAAATACAGGTTAAGAGGAGGACAGAATTTTAATCAGAGCAGAAAGAACCAGAACTAGATATTATTAGACACCCATACTACAGTTATGCTGATTTATTGATACCTGTTCTAAAGCACTAAAAAAATAATCCCAAACAGAATTATATTTGAAAGGTTCACATTTTAGTCTTTCTGCCACATGAAATAATAACTACTGCTGCTTTCCCCAGCTCATAGATCAAATGATGCATCAAAAGAGGTTGAAGTAAATTGCCCAAACCCAATGAGCAATTAGTTTTAACAGTAATAATTAAAAAATCAGAATGCCCTACCACCACTGTCTTGCTTCTATCCGTAGAAAACAGTTTATCCTTTCAACAGCCAGCAAAGGGAAAGAGAAATACAAATGCATTTGAACAAAGTGTTTCCTATTTGATTGTGAAAAATGAGAAAAGATGCTTTTGACAAGTGATATTTGCTGTAGAGGAAGCTGACATTCTGATGGAAAATGTTAACTCACTTCCTTTGAACATTTGGCTGAAGCGATAGTCCCTCTCTAGCTGAGAAGCTGGAAAGCACAACATTTCTTGGTCTATTGCTTGAAACTCAGTATTTCTCCAAATAAAAGTAGCCCTGAAAATCTATTCCTTTCTACAACCCTTAGGACTCCTTAGAGAATGAAAACCCAAAAAGAGCTAGTTCAAGGAATTTAGAACACTCTTGCCCTCGATCTTTTAAAAGTATTTCCCAGATGAAATTTTTTACCTTCTTGATTTTCAATGCTGCTATTTGCAATTCCTTTTGAGTTTACCAAGGCACTAGGCAGGTATCAAAGTGAATCTAAATCCTGTGAGAATGAACTTTAGCTCTGTCTAAAAACAAAAGTAGAAACACTTATTTAGAAATAAAAATAAAATTAAAGTCCCTTGTGATTTAAACTATATTTAAAAGACCATTAACATGCTGTTCCTGTATTTACTGTTTTGCCACTGAAATGAATTGTAAACACAAACAACATGTTAATAAAAAATGTTTGTTTCTTTGTAGGCCCAGTTTTCCTCCCTTCACTGGTTGCCCAAAATTGAAATAAAAGCTAATGCTGAGTAGAACTGTGCTGACCTTTGTTAAAGGTGTTTGTTATTTGATGAATAAAGTGCTTCAGTTGCCACACAGATTCATACAATTGGCACATGTAATCATGGTGATTATAGCACAAATAAAAAATAAAATGGAAAATATTTGTCAAGTGGCTAAAAGACAAAGTCTGTATAGAAGAAACTACTTGTATGTTTGTTTGCTTTAGGACAAACAGTATGTACATTAGAGAAATTGCTTCAGTTTTACAAGGCCCACGCTCATCAGTGTTCCCTTTCATGTACTTCATACAACTTAATATAATTTTGATAACTTTTTCAGTTGCTCACTTTTTTCCATCTATCCTTACTATTGAAATATAACCTTAAATATAGCTGTTTGGGGAAAAAAAAAAAAAAAGTAGTAAGAAATGGGACCACTCCTGACCTGTCATGGTTAAAATTTGAAGAGGGCATTAAAACCAAAACAAAATCACAAACACCACCAGGCCCCTTAGCCTTTCATACTAACTCAGCTCCTTTATCCTGAACAGCTGGAGGGCTCTGTGAACGTTTGCTGAACATTGAGTGTAGTATTTCATTTACTGATCTTGGATGTATCTTACAGAACAATCCAGGACATAACGTTGTTTCTTCTAACATTCAAAAAGTTTACAGCTAACTGATTTTTTATTCCATTTGATTGCCTTCATATAGCTCTTCTGCCAAAGACACTATTTCCCTCCCTCATTCTCATGCCATTAATTTTTTTGTGTTAATTAAAGAAAAAATTTAATATTTTAATTCTTTGAAAGTCAGCTTCCCCACTATATCACCAACACTGCTCTATTCAAAATGAATGGGCATTTCAGATTGGTTCCCAGTGCTGCTTCTATGCAATATTTTCATTAACTTTGATGATAAACCATAGTAGCAGTATAGTCTACAGTTAGAAACAGTTATAAGCATTTTTGAGGATTTAATTCAAAATTAATTGCAGTAATAAGTGCTCCAAAAGGAATAGCATAAAATTCACTAACACAAACAGAATGTCCCCAAACTTTTGAAATAAATAAGCACATCTATCTGAAATAGAGATTAACCAGTCATTTTGTTATGATGAAAAGCATCTCAAAGAGACACCAGACAGAAAACTGACCATGAGTCCAAGCTTTCTTTTTCTCCTGAGATACAGCAAGTGTTACATGCACAAGAGAATTCATTATGGTCTACCAGGCACTATTCTATTACAATCATGGGGAGGTTTTTGTGCACCATATACACAGAATAAGATGTACACAAGAGAACCTGGATCCCAGCAAGAGAAGAGTTTTAGAAAGGAAGGGTCAGCACTTCATCTGGCAATAGCAATTCAGTCTAAAAAAGGTCTCTATGTAAACAACCCAACAGGCTCTCTAGAGATGTTGTGGAATCCCCATCATTTTAAAGGAGAAATCCAGCAAGTCTCAGGTTTAAGGACAGGTAAAAAATAGGCACTAACCAGTATTAAAGGAATTTGGTTTTCTTTATTGTTGCAGGGGTTTTAGTATCTCCCCCTCCCCACTGAAAACAAACCAAAAACCAAAAAATCAACAAAATTGATTCCATGAAAATGAAACAAGTAGTTTTAAAAATCATTATGTTTACAGAGTTGGTGCTTCTACCATTAGAACTAAAAGAGGAAAATGGCAGAAACACTAAAATTTAAAGAATAACTAAACCTAATCCATATATTTCTTAAGAATAAATATGTTGATCTTTCTGATTGCTGATGTGAAGATACTATCACTTAAAGATTCAATTGTGATATGTCTCTTTTCATATTGATAAATAATCTTCTACAAATTAATAAAAACCAATGTGAAAACTATCATGGCCATACACAATCAAACCAAATACTGGAAATTCTTCTTACTGCCCATTAACATCCACATAGAAGGAAAAAGGTTGATCCTATTCTATGAATTAATACCAAAATGAAGATTCAGTGATTGGGGGGAAACTCTAAATGACTCAGTATCTACATGACACTATGTAAAAACTACAACATAGCATTACGAGTTCATTAGCTTGCAAAAAAAAAAGACAATGTCTACTATGCTGTTACAGGAGCTAATAAACAAAGAGCACATATGTTCTTTAGAAAAGTGCAAATGCAACTTCTCTACAGCGGTTTGCTTCTTCATGTGCAAGCCAAGATACACCTAAGGAAGCTTGGAATATTATCACCAGAGTGCCCTTGCCTCACCACAACCAAGAAAAGTACAAGTTGCTGAAGATGTGCTTGACCATCACAGAATCTGCTACAGAAAGAAAGAGACAGCAGACAAAGGTGATAGGCAATTCATGTTGCTGTGATCATTTCACAGAGCCAGACCAATTCCAGCTAACAGAATCAAACAGTAGCTGGAATGCTGCTGTTTCTAAAGGAAGAGAAATAAAGATATTGATATGTATGCTTTCATTATCCAACCTGACACCTCTGCAGAAAAACACACCCCATGCTGCTGTGCTGTCTTATAGCATGGACTCACTGGAAGTTTATCACTTCAAAAGGCAGACTGATGTACAACCCTTTTACTGGGGAGCCTCACCATGAGAGAATCTCATTAATGTCCTCCTGTTCAGTTTGCCCTGCTTGGCTTGGGAAAAAAACATACTAGGGGTAAAAATATCTTTCTACGTGCTTTCTTCTTCTGTGTCAGATACACAGATTAAGAGGTCTATTTTTTCAAATGCATTAAGTCTGCTTTCCTTCAAGAAGTATTCAGATACCAGGGTGGTTTATCTAATTTCATTGAATTTACAAAAATGTCTGAGCACAAACACTGGTGGTTTTGTACTTTCTGACACTGAAGTGACATTTCTCAAGTGGCAGTGGCATTTAAAGGCACAACGATCCTCACATCTATAAACAGCAGGAATAGTGAGGTTTAAAGAGGAAGTTTCACATGCTATTTTCAACTTCTAAGCTTCCTACTCATACTGCTTATTCACAGTTTTAATAAACAATGATAAACATACTGCCAGGCATAATCCACTATTCCACATTTAACATTACTTAAAAAATATGTTTCACTCATGTAGCCAAATGCAAGAGGTTTGTCTGGAAACAAATAGTAGCTTTTACTAGAACATATGACAGTTCTCTCAAAAATTTCACACAAACAGCCTCTTTGTCAGCACTCAAAATACACAACAACGAGTCCCCCAAGTGTCTGAAAAGTTTTGGGTTTCAAGCTTCACTAGAACAAATGAATGTTACAAGAACAAAATGCAACCTCACCATTTGACGTGTTCATTTTTTTTTCTTGTCTGCAACAAAACACCAGAACATGTCTTGGGTAGAGATATGGTAGAAGAGGCAGTAGACCAAGCTGCTTTAGGAGAATGGAGAACTCTCATCATTGCAGCTCTTTTATAAACAGTCTAGACAAATGTTGTTCAGGAATAACCTATGAGTAACTGGTCTTGCCTTGGGATGCATGATCCTCCTTTTAAGTCTTCTGAAAAGTAGTAATTTGCCTTTTTTGATTTTTAAATTTTCTTTCCAATTGAAGAACTCTACGATTTTTGTTTTTGTTACACTTCAGAACATGTGCACAAGTTTGATTACAAAGCATAACAAAAATGAAAAGCTTCCTACTAGACAAATTTATGCATATTTTCTAGGATAGGTACTTTTTCCTTATAGACAAAAAAAGAAAAAAAGTCCTGCAAATCCACAGACTATATTTATGAAAATTGACCAGCTCAACTCTTATCCAAATCTTTACTTTCCAAGGACCTAAGAAAGCTGTTGGATCCTACCATCTCATAAGAGGTTGCTAAAAAACATATGATATAAAAACTCTCATGATCTCAGTTAACAATTTTCAACATATATAAAAAAGCAGAAATGACAGAAAAGATCCCTTGAAATCCAAAGAAGAATGAGGCAATTATCTAAAAGTTGCCCAACTGAAGAAAGAAGAATGTTCAAGACTTTCTGAGAATTACATTTCATAGTAAGACTGAAGTCCATAATTTTTATATTGATGAGGGACAAGCAAGTTTTATAGCCCTTATCAACACACAGAAAGTTAGTACTAAAAAATATTCAGTAAGGTCCTAAATCATATCAAGGCCAGAAGCAACCACAAGTAGGATAGAAAGCTGTCCATAAGAGTTATGAAACAATTATTGTCCATAAGTACTACATACTTGCAGTTCCTCTGTTATCAAGCCTGCAGGTCCAACCAGAAGGTTAATTAAGAAGAGAGCTAATTGTTAGAGTTTTAATAATTGTCATCATTAGAAAATCAGAATACTCAG
Organism: Agelaius phoeniceus; assembly: GCF_051311805.1. Classification (NCBI taxonomy): domain Eukaryota; kingdom Metazoa; phylum Chordata; class Aves; order Passeriformes; family Icteridae; genus Agelaius; species Agelaius phoeniceus. Next base: position 82,936,656 of record NC_135267.1, read on the forward strand.
CATCTCTTCTAAAATCTTGCATCTATTTGCCTTATATTTCCGAAAGGAAGGATGGTCTAGTTTCTACATTATTTATTCAGTGTCAGATACAAATGAATGAGATCAAATCCCTTCTGTGCTCTGAAACTCCTCCATGAAGTCATCACACTGTTACATCATCTGTATTGCACTTCTTAACCACAAAGTACTGACATAGTTCACAGGGATGTAGCAAAGATTAATACAATGAGAGATTATGAAATAAATATTTCATACAAGGACTGTAAGGAGGTACAATACATTTAATCTGGTCTTTTTTCTTCTTTCTTCTTTTGGCCCTTAAATGCGTGAGCAAGAACGTAATCATGTATGAGCTGTAAGAGATCTATGTTAAGCAAATCACAGCCCTCAAAAAATTAATCACTGGTGTAACTGAACTGAAGTTAATGAAGCTGCAACTACTTAACCCCAGTGGTGAATTTAGCCTTGAGTGCTGTTTCAACTCTCCCCTTTTCAACAGGAAGTTATTATGGTAAATTCATTTCAACTCTAACAGCGTAAACAGATATTGGCTATATGAGCTGTCTCTAACAATTTACACATACTTTTGACTAATAGATCTTAGAGAGGTTTTCTGAAGAACACAATTACCAGTTTCTCCTTACAGAATTTGAATGCTTGCAATACCTGAGCCTGTTAACAGAGATCTAATTTGTTTGAGGTCAGCTTTTAAAAAAACTATGATCAAGGTCACTTTAAGTAGTTTCTATTTAAAAAAGATCTTTCCATTACAAAATCCCCACTATCCCCACAAACATTAACAAAAACTCAGTACTGTAAAGTGGTAAAAACTAATTTCACTTAAAACCCAAAGTGAGATTGTTTCAATGATTCCATAACAGAAAAAGTTTAACAGCCCATAGAGAAACTGAATGACTATTACTTCTCCATGTGTTAATGATGTTATATTTCAGTACTAACATAGCAGACTTCAACAGTCTTCCAGGAGAAAAAGAGAAATCCAGGTAAGAAACTAAGCAGCTCCCAAATCAACATTGGATAAAGAGTAAGTTTATATGCAACTCTTGCTAAGATCCAATCTTCCTAGGATCAAATGTGTAAGCTCTGCATGGTGTACATCACCTTATAAAATAAAGACAGGAGTCAGTGAAAGTGCCAAAATATTACTGAACAACTGACAAACGTGTAATTTCAGGACAAGATGCACCCCAATTTGTTTATTTTGCCAAACTAGGTCAACTGTAGAACTGTAAAAACAGAATGAACAACACCTGAATTGTGATCCAGGCCCAGACGAAATGTTGGTCTGAAATGATAAGATCATCATGCCCTCACACAGAGGCTAAAAGCACACAAAATTCCAAGTTATAACCATGAAGAAAGAACCTCCAACATGTACATTATGAATTTCCACATTATTTCAGTAACATATTCACCAAGTGAACTTAAAAATCTTCCTAACATGCTCATTTTACCAAGATAAAATAACTACCACAATTAGTTTTAGGTTCTTTCTTTTTCTGAAGTTATTCTGAGTTAATCTGAACTTGCCTTCCAGTGTAACATTAATGTTCCAAACAAAAAACCCAAGAAAATCATTGGCATGGACAGAGAAAAGCAGTGCTAAAGCTCACATTCTAAGGCCACACATTAGCAATTCACTTGGGACAGGTGGAGCAGCGTAATGGAACAGCAGTGGAAAAAACTTCACACTCATGCTAAGCAGCTCTGTTCCTAAAAAGCAAGCACACAACACAGCAAAATTTGTCTACAGGAATCTCTGGCACTAGCAGCATTTCACTTTCCTTATCAGTTAGCCAGACAGTTTCAAAGACATCACAGTTATATTGTAAGTAGATTAATAAGAAAAAAACAAGTGAAAAAAATCTTTGGTGTGACAGGCTCTTGAGCAAGGCAACATTTCAAAAGCCTTCTGGATAAAGACTTATGATGAGATAGACACACAAACACATACTGAGTGAATATAAGTCAGCAGAACATGCTCACCAGAATTCAGCGAAGAGAAATTCTGAGAGAAATAAACAGAAAAAGTATCTATTGAGTGTTTTTGCTCCTCCCCACAAAGGTTTAATAGAGCCTTTTTTTTTGCATGCACACAAAAAATATTTGCAGTAAATTTAGTGCTGATGAAAGATGCCAGATTGATAGCCCTAGGGACTGAGATTCTCTGTACACACAGACAAAGTACAGAGTGAGAAATTTGTAACCCTGCCAAAATGCCTTATAACACACAGCTTACGCAACCATCTTCACACTACAAAACCCTTCACCCCTCCACTAAAAATGTCAAAAATATTGCTTAGTGTTCATTAGAAGGGAAATAAAACATGGACACTGTTGTTAGCATCAACAGGGACAGAATTCAAGGCACCAGATAATTTTAAAAATGTTTACTTTTGTTCTGAATGGTTCTTTTGTCAGCTGTGAACTTTGCTGCAATGTTTGTAAGGCTGCAAAGTCAATCTGCACCTGGTATGAAAAAGCTTTCGTATTAAACAGCACGGTATTACATAAGAAAAATAGCAAAGGAGTGGTTTAACTTTTTTATTCAAACAAGCTTATTCTAGCATACATGACTTCACACCTAGTGCTCAGAAACTATCTCAAAGGAGAACTGACTTGATAGTTTCACTTAATTGGTACCTAGGCAGTCACTCTCCAGTGATCTGCACAATTGATCTAACAGACTTTTAATGGACAGCAACTCCCTATTAACCAGGTTTTCAGCACTAGGCTGGAATCTACATTGTCACATGGAGCAGGCGAGCGTCCAAGGAACCTTGGATTCTAATTTCCCTTGCTACTAATAGCTTGGCCAAACTGCAAAACTCCCCCCACTCCCTAGCCACTGTCCCCCATCCAAATGTCAAGCCATTTTTAATTGTCAACAGAGGACATGTAGGAAAGCAGTAAGTTAAGGTTTATAGACCATAACAACTCTAAATACAAAACTGCCTGACCTCCTTATAAAGACAGATCTCACTTCAAAGGAAGACGTCCAACACAACCCACAGGCTGCAAACTCACTGGATCTCAAACCAGATTGTGGCATAGATTACATGCCACTTCAGTTCTTGGGAGATTTCCTTTGTGCAGATATGGGATTGGAGCAGGGGACAGCAATGGCAAGAAAATATGACAAAAGAATGAGGCTACTCTCTGGTAGATTTTGAAAAAGTAATTCTTCCTAGAGACTCTTTTCCTGAGTGTGCAGAGCTTAGACCACTTTTGAAAAAATCCGTTACCACTCCTTCTACTATTTTCCTTGGTCACCAACCAAGCATTACAACAAAATTATTCAAGTATGCTTAACAAAATAAATGAATTCTGCAGCATCCTGCATCTCAGCAAAGCAGAGACATTTTTGTCAACTCAAGCATGTAGCAGATTATTTTATTTTCACATTACTGAAGCAAATAGGCTTAAGTGATTCTTTCAGCTCTATTGTAAGAGCTTCTTTCATTTCTGTTGAAAGCTTTTTCTAAAAGTCACATTAGAGGTGGTATTTGGTAACATGTAAACCTTTCAAACTTAATCTGTATTCTGAGTCCTTAGAGGAGACAAGTATCCAATAGGAGGACAAGGAAAAAATACCATCATACAAATTTCCATTGACATACTCATCAGGATCTTTTTGTGGAAGACAGAAATTCTGCCAAATTTATACTTAAAATGAAGCATGGGCATAAGAGTTTGAAAAATTGAGATCAAGATCCAGGTACGGCTGCAATTTTCACCCTTACTTAGAAACGACTGCCAATATTTACTATGGCTAAGTGGTTACAACATAGCAAAATAATACTAAAACACTAATGCTATAATATTAACTTGAAAAATAAGCTTTGAATTGAGCCAAATAAAGGTAAATGCAAAAGGTATTTAGAACCATTGAAAAAAAAATCAAATCTCTTTACTATCCTTTTGACCCATATAACTAATGAGCCCTTTTGGTTCAAGCATATACTGGAATCCAATAGAACAGGTAACCCTCTTGATTCCTTCTGATTTATTTCAGGAAACAATAATTAGAAGGAAACAATTCCAGAGCACTCAACAATGCACATAAATTACAAAGGCATAAGGCTGTGTGAGGTAAGACTGTAAATTCAAATATTTGCATGTGGTGATAGCTGGATTAAACTAGAAAACATGTATCTCAATCAACCATAATGTAAAAATAACTGTTCAAGTCTCCCTGTGATACACTTCAATATATGAAACCATTTTCTACATTGTAATTTCTAAATAAATTTTTAAAAAGTTAAAATCTTACCATTTTCCTATGGTTTCATCAGTTTGTCAAAGATAATGACCAGGTCATAAAGAGGTAGTCCTTTATGCATGAAAGATTCAGCATATATCTAGCAGTTCTAGCAGGGGAGAAAAAAATCAAACCATGAGTTTAGCCCACAGAGACATGTGGTTCATCCAGGCAAGTACTAAGCTAAAATAAATAAAGTCGTGAAGAAAAGTGCATAATTCATAGTGTATGAAGACTTGTCAGGGCATTTTGTCATTTGGCTTCTATTAGTAAACACTCCTTTGAATAATCTCAGTTGCTCTGAACAGCCCATTCAAATATGACCCTAGCACTCCTGAGTCCTCCAAATGACAACAAAAACTTCCAAAACTCATTAATTGAGCTTAAAATTATAGCTAACTTGTCTGTGGCCATAGCTGTCAATAAATTTTGACAAGGAATGCTGAATTAGGACATTACTAGACACTTGCTCTAAGAAAACCAAGTTCTGATTGATGTTCTAAAAGTCCTACAAATTACTGAATTATCAGACTAATTAGTAAGAGAGGGAAAAAGCTATTAAAACATAAAGTCCAGTTTAAAAATGGATTGAGGTCTATCCCATCATCCAGCAGAACAATCTGTCCATTTCCCTTAAGGCACAGGGAAAACTATTACAGCACTCAGTATAAAAAAGCTGAGTACTTAAAAATAAATTGCAGAGTTGAAGGACTGCTGCATTTGCTAAGGCATTTTTCTAAATTCAGCCCAGACGCTCTTCATGCCACGCGTAGGTCCCCCCAAAACACAACAACAAAGGCACAATTTTCTATCCCAATTTCTGTTTTTGAGTGATATTCCAAACAAAACAACTTTGTTTAGTAAGTAGGGAAGTGTCAATTTCTCGACAAAACGACTTTGTTTAGTAAGTAGGGAAGTGTCAATTTCTCAATTCACAAGCAGAGAAACAAGATACATGAAATTAATTTCCAATTTGCAAGAAACCATACAGAAAGTCTACTTCTGAGCCATTAATTTGAAGACCAGGTGTACGCTGTGATTGCCAGATCTCTCTTGCCTTCTGCACAAACGAGGCAGGGAGCAGGGAAACACGTTTGGAAGGATTCTCTCTCCCTTCCCCCATCACACTGCGGCCACCCTCCTGCCACTGACAGGTTTTGGCACAGCATCCCTGAAGGATGAACTCCAGTTTGGCAAAACTTGACAACGTCTTGAAGATGATCCTGAAGTTATTTCTCGTTCAGGCATTGGGGACGTTGCCGAAAGGACAACGTCACTGCTATCGAAAATGACAGGTTTCGCCTAAACCGTAATTGCAACAAGGTATGGAGCAGAGAGAAGCCGGCAAGGAGCGATGCCGGAGATCGGCCGGAGCAGAATCCTGCACCTGCTGAGAGCGGCAGGGCGACACAAACAACCGAGTCCCGAAGTGACTATTTAGCTGCAGACGCGGAGATCAAAGACTCCCGTGAAACACCCAGGCAAACCTCAAACTAAATACGTAGCTCCTGGGACTCCACCGACACACGGAGCACACACATCGCTCCACGGGCGCCCGGCACAGCGCTGCCCGCCGGCCCGAGCCCCCTCCCGAGCCCAGCCCTGCCCGAGCTCGGCTCCAGGGGCACCGCGCCGGGGCCGGGAGCCGCGGCACCGCCGCCTGCCCACCCCGGCCCAGCCCGCCCGGCACCGGCTCCTTCCCGCCGCCCGCCCGGCGGCCCTAGCCCGCCCTGGAGCGCCCGGTGGCGGCCGACACAAGCAGAAGGCGGCGGCGGTGCGCGGCACCGGGGAAGCATCGCATCTTCCCTTCCTCCTCCCCCTGCGGATAAGCCGCTGTCAGCTCACCTCAGCTCCGCGGCGGCTCGGGCGGCCGGGACCCGCCAGCCGGCATGGCGTGGAGGCGCGGGGGCTGGTGCTGCCGCAGGCTGCCGGCGGTGCGGGGCGGGCACCATAGAGAGGGCGGGCGGCGGGCGGAGAGCCCTCCGCCGGCGGAGCGGAAGCGCGCTGGAGAGGCCGGGCAGAGGAGGAAGTGACGCCCCGGTTGCCGCGGCGATCACGCACCCGGAGCGGGGAGCGCGGCGCGGGCGGCGCGGCGATGCTGGCGGGCCGGGCCCCGCCGGGCGCCGCGCGCTGCGGCCGCCTCCTGGCCGCGGGGCTGCTGCGGCCGCTGCTCTGCGGGCTGCCGCCGTGCTGGGTGACGGCGGGGCGGCAGTACCCGTCCCTGCGGGTAGCGGAGCCGGCGAAGGAGAAGCGGCTGGTGCGTAAGGAGCAGCGGAGCAGCCTCGTGGTCCGCCGCTTCATCGACTGCCCGCGGCTGGCGCGCACCGTGCGGCGCTGCCTGCAGGGCGGAGCCGGCTCCGGCCCCGGCCCCCAGCCCCTGCTGCTCGAGTTCGCGCCCGGTGAGCTGCCCCAGGCTCCGGCGCGCCCCAGTGACCTTGGGAGGGTCAGTGCGAGCTGCCGCCCTCGCCACCGGCCCTGCCGGCAGCCCGGCCCCGCTGCGGGAAGGGGCTGGGGCCGTGCCTCTCCCGGCATCTCGGGCGGGGGTGGCAGCTGCGCTGCGGTCCGGGATGTCCCGGCCTCAATCCCGGCCGGGGGATGTCCCGGACCCGCGCCCCGGCACCTTCCCGGGACACGTGGGTGCGGGCCCCGGGGTGTGCCTGGGGGTGCATTTATGCAGAGCTTGGGGAATGAGTGAGGGTGCAGTCTGGAGGCCTGAGTCAGTCGTGTTAAAACTTTGCTGTAGAGTGACCAGAGATGGCATTTTCTGTCAGGTAATGCTGTGGTCTTGTAGGCGAACTTTATGAGTAAAAGCACACCCAGGATTATGGGCTATGGCAGATCCTCTGCAGTTACCTAATGGTTTGTGGTTTTTTTGTTTACATTTCTGCAGAATGTGTTTTAAAGATAATATGGGTAAGGTTTCACAGTATATTTCAGTTGGCAGGAGAAAAAGTATTAGAAATATTCAAAACGTTATCTCCAGTCCTGCTCAGTATCTAATTGTAACGCTGTGCTCAGTGTAATTCAGTGAGAAATCTCGGGCAGGCTGCCTGTAAATCATTTCTCTAACTCTCCTGTTGAAGGTGATATGTCCCAAGTGTTGTGTTGGAAAAATCACTAAAGGTAATCACTTAGAAACAAAAATGCAATCCTAATTTTTTTTTTTAATTTTTTTTTTTTTTGTTTTTTTCCTACTCAGGTCCTGGGATTTTGACTCAATCTCTGCTTGATGCAGGTTTTAGAGTGGTAGCTCTGGAAAGTAACTCAGATTTTCTTATAGACTTACAGGTATACTTTTGATTCAGTGCATGTTTCTAAAACAAAATTAAAGGGAAAATGAGAGCTTAAATTGTTGTGTAATTTTTGGATCAAAAAGGAATTAGACAGTGGTTGTTACTTGCAACATCTGACATAATGCCTAATAACAGTATATGGTTTGGTATTGTACATCAGAAATGCAGAATGTTTTTAAATTAATTTGGCATTTTGTGTATGTAGGAATTCAAGTTCATACGTAGTCTTTCTATGCATAAGTGAAATTTCATGCATAAATTTGAAACTGATCGGAGTCATTGTAGTAGTTTATGTTTAAGCAAGGCTTCTGTAAGAAGCTGTAAAAAATCTGTAAAAATATTCTTTAGTTATTCTGATTATCTCACAGTTTTATTTAATCTGTTTTCCTGCAATTGACATATGTGTTGTCCTCTGCTGCTCAACTGGGCTTTGCATGGATTCAAAGGGGTCAGAGGGGGTCAGACACAGAGCTGCAGAAGTTGCTCTAGAAGGTTTGCATTACTGGTTTGGAAACAGTGACTCTCACCTGACTTAAAATGTGTACAAAAGGTATCCTCTCCACAGATATGAAGAATTTTAGTTTCAGATTGTTAAAAGGAGCAGTTTCCTTATCATGTGGTTTTTTAAAAACATTGGAAAACATCTTACAAATTTAAGGATGTGGTTTAAAGCTCAAGTTGAACAGCACAAAAAATATCAAAATGCCTTTCCCAGTGAAGGGGGCAATTATTTTTATCAGCTGAAAGAAAGAAGCTGTTCTTTTTGTCATCTGTAAGAAGTAGCTCTGAGGTTTGACTCTTGTTGACTGGGTAATAATTTTAGGTAGTGCTTGAAAGCATTTTTTGTTTGGGTTGGGTGTTTTGCAAAACTAGTTACCACATCCAGATTTCTTCAACTAAAGTTATTTTTATTCAGTCCCTAGAGAGTAGCCTGGATGGGCAGTTAAAGGTGATTCATGGTGACTTCTTCAGAATGGATCCTATGGCGAAGGGAGCTTTGAAACCACCTGCTGTGTCTTCTGAAAAACTTTTTGAAACCCTGGGTGTAGCAGCAGTTCCTTGGAGGGCAGGTATATGTTTACAATCCCACATGTTACCAACACACATGTTTGAAGGGTGCATAGGCAGTTTGGCAAAAACTTTGGGATTTCCTTGAGATATATGTTCTCTTAAATACCCATGCTGGATTATTAGATGCTGTTTTCTACATTTCAGCTTTGCTTAAGAATCATGATAGCTTCAGAACCACCCCTCCCATCCCATGGCAATATCAGATAATTCGGTATTTTCTTGTCATTTAAAGTTTTTGTCTAACGCAAACTGGGCTTAGCTTTGACTAAGGCTTGAATTGTATTCATTCTTGAACAACATGAACTCACAGACGTTCTTCTCTTAGTTTTTTGTAGTTTAGACATTAGAATTAATGAGATTGTCTAATACATACTGCACAATTTTAAAGATACTTTTGCTATTGTGGGAAACAGATGTTCCTTTGAAAGTTTTTGGGATCGTACCACAGCAGTTGGAAAGAAACAGACTTTGGAGACTTCTTTTCGCCATGTATGAATGCAGTTCCATATACAGATACGGAAGAGTGGAACTCAACCTCTTTATAAGTGAAAAAGAGTATACGGTATGTGCAAGGCATTTTACAGGTAATGAAGGTGTAGTGCTTCATAGACCACAAACCCATTTATATTGAGTACTTAGGGTTTTTGCTAGTGAATTTTTTTCCTACCAGAATTTTTAAGTATTGTCGGTTTCCTACTTGTTTGCTTTATGCTGTGATAGCCCTATTAAGAAACATTCTGTTGTCATTTAACCACAGATCTTAAAACTGTGAAGACTGGTCCTTGAGAAGTATATGCAGCAGCAGACTAGCTGCTTTCCATTGTAAATTGTGAGGTGAATAAGTTCTGTGCCATGCTTTTGCAAAAAGTTTGTTTACTAGTTGCAGGTAGTAGTTCACAGAGACTGAATTCAAAACACAAAAACACAAGTGAAGTCACTAAATACCAATACAGTGAGATGCACTTGTCCTCTTGAGTTTTTATGTATGCAGTACTGAAAATAATAGAGTCAATATCTAATGATTTACACTCCTTTTTATTAATGCTCTGTAAACTAAGGTGCAGAGCCTTTTCTGGATTACATATTCCTAATTTATGCTGTTCCAAGGCTCTAGAACTTTACTTATACTTCAAGGATGGCTTCTTTTTCTCTCCCCCTGCCACCATGAAACTGGGAGGTTTGTACAGAGTCATAAACCTTTAATTACTTGAAATAGACAAGGACTTCCAGGTCCTTGTCCTTCCACAACCAGTATTGTATCTAACACCCCACTGAAAAAATTAAATGTCTTAAGTATATTCTTCTGTGAAATGACAGTTTGGACACCACTGAAATACCCACTTGTATGGTATGTTTTAATGGTCGGATGTTTTACTAAATACAGGGCAGCCTATTCATTTAAGGTAATCCCTGTTTCTTTTTTTTTTTTTTTTTAATTAACTTTTCTGTTTATAATGTGAACTCTGTTACGTAAGAGGTGTGTAGTAAAAGCTATTGGAACCTCCTTTAACTAGACATTGTTTACTCCTTTTTCTTGGTTGTTCTTTTTTTTATCATATGACAAGGCTGTGTTAATCTATTACACAAAGTTAAATCTCCCTGCTACAATTTATTTCTTTCCTTGCCCTTTTTGAGAATAATCACAAGCTTTTCTTTTTTCCTTGCCCTAAGAGTTGTTTGATTTGTAACATTGATCAGGATGATGACTCTGCAAGTCGCTTAATGTTCAGTGCAGTCACCTGATGTTTCACTTAACTCTGCTTTGTGTGTCTTCTTGGGAATTTTATCTTATCAGTGCAAACTGATAACTCTGCCAAAGTTGCAGTTGTTATATGAAATCTGATCCTTCTTTCTCTTCTGTGTGAAACTTCTCTGCCTTAAAAGGAACCAGAAAATATATGCTGGGGATTCATACATAGTTCGGTTATCCAAATATGTGCCATGAAGAAATATTTCAAATATTACGTGTTCTAGCTCTGTCTTCTCACAAGATAAATTAAAATAGCACAAAGCACATATTAGAGGCCTAATGTAACTTTACCTTGGAATTTTAGACTTAACTGAATTTCTTACTGTTTTTTATATATATATGTGGATTTTGCTTAGATAATACACAGTCTTGGTTCTTGCAACAAAAATGCTTGCTCTTTGCCATTTTTTTAGGTATTAACAGCAAAGCCTGGGAAGTCAAAGATTTATCAAGCACTTACTGTACTTGCACAACTAGGGTATGAAATTGAACTACTGCATAAGGTAAGAGTTTTGTACCAGCTGATATGGCCTAAAGCTGTGTATGGACATGCAAAAGGGTTTATAATGGTTTACCATTGCAAACTAACTGGAAGCTAATTTGATGTTTAAATCAGTTGGAGAGCTGTTAAAAACTTTTGTAAAAAGCTAAACCATATTTTCATATTTTGTGTAAAACTCTTTCAATTAAGCAACATTGTTATTCACTATGATGTCAGTGTTTTCACTGCAAGCCATTGTATTCAAAAACATTTATTCTCAGATTCTAGTAGATAAAAAAAGATGTTTACACACCAGATAAACCTTTTCCATTTTGCTAATGGTTGTGTGAAATTAGAATTCTGTTTTTCCAATTTGTCATAGTCTGCTCTTTGTTATATCCTCCAAATTTTGCCATCATGTATGCTTTTGACTTCCTAAGCTGTGTTCAGTAGAAATTTGTTTGAGTCTTGGTGCTTTAATGTTCCAAGCAAATCTGCTTCTCCTACTAGTCAGTACCTCCTTACCTTGTGAAACATGCTGTGGTTTAGTTTTAAACATTTTTTTTTAATGTTGTCTCCCCAGTTTCCCGTGCGCACGTGGCCATCAACTTTCAGTTAGTTAATGCTTTTCAGATTTATCTTTGTGCTCCATTTTTCTAGGAACCTACTGTCCTGGTTTAAATGTTTTCCTAATCTAAAATAAGGTTTCACTATCCATTGTCTTCCAAATACCTTATACTACAAGGTATACATTAAGGTAAATATTAGGAAGTTGAAGAATAGTACTTTTTGAGGGAGGTCACCTGACTAACAGGGACAAAGTGGAAATGGAGGCATTTGATGTCTCTTTTTTGTCAGTCTTTAATAATACTGACAAGCCTTGGGCAGCCTGGCCCCCTGAGCAAAAGGACCATGAGTGTGGGAATTGTGACTTTCCATTTATGGAGGCAGAAGGGACCAGCAGTATCAGCTGAATGTTCTCAGGTCCTTGGGGCCTGATGGAATTCACCCCAGAGTACTGAGGAGCCAGTGAAGCTATGGCAGGACCTCTCTTATCAGGTACCAAAGGTCTTGGGGGTCTGGGGAGGTCCCTGCTGACTGAAGCAGGCCAGTGTTATTCCACATCCTCCTACAAGGAACAATGTGAGGGGAGGCTCAGTGAACTACAGACTGGTTTGTCAAACCTCAGCACCTGTAACCATTAGGGAGTACCAGAGTCTGCTGGGTACTGCTGAAAGGCATTTGAAGAATAATGCACTCATCAGGCACAGCTAACATGGGTTCACAAGGGAAAGTCCTGTTTTAACCCATTTGACACCCTCCTGTGATAAGGTCACCTGCCCAGCGGATGAACGGAAAATGGTGGATGCAATTTTTTCTGGATTCTAGGGAGGCTTTTGGTACTGCCCCTCACAGCATCTTTCTGGAAAAGCTGTCCAGCTGTGGGATGAGCAGGTTCAGGGTGTGCTGGGTGGAGAACTGGCTGAAGGGCAGAGCTCAGAGGGCTGATTTGGGCTACACCTGGCTGGCCACTGGTCACCTGGGGCTGCTGCTGGCAGCAGCTCAGTCTGAGTCAGCAGGGTGTGCCCTGGCAGCCAGGAGGGCAAACTGCACCCTGGGTGCCTCAAACAGCATCATCAGCTGGTCAAGAAAGCTGATTGTCCACTGAATTCAGCGTTGGTGCAGCCTCACCTTAAAGACTTGGGCAGTTCTGGGCCCCACAATTTAAAAAGGATATGAAGGGCCTTGAGTGCATCCAGAGGACAGCAACAAAACCAGTTCAAGGACTAGAAGGAATGTCCCATGAGGAGCCACTGAGGGCTTTGGGCTTGTCTTGTTTGGAGCAAAGGAGGCTGAGGGGTGACCTCAGTGCTCTCCACAGCTTCCTGAGGAGGGGAAGGGGAGAGGGAGGTGCTGAGCTCTTTTCCCTGGTATCCACTGACGGGATATATGGAAATGGTTCAAAGCTGTGTCAGGGGAGGTTTAGACTTGGCAGTAGCAAGTGCTTCTTTAGGGAGAGGGTGGTCAGACCCTGGTACAGGCTTCCCAGAGAGGTGGTCAATGCCCCAAGCCTGTCAGCATTTGGACAATGCCCTTTATAAAATGCTGTAGCTTGGCCAGCCTTGAATTGCTCAGGCAATTGGACTAGATGATCACTACAGGTACTTTCCAACTGAAATAGTCTATTCTATTCTAACAAAACACTTTAATGCCATAATACATAATACATTTGCTTCCTCCCATAGGAACCTTGGTCTTCATTTGCAACCAATTTGAAAAATGGGGGACTGGCAATACCAAAAGCTGGGGTAAGATTGTTGTATATACTTTTCTTCAGAAGATACAGCTAAACTACTTTTAATGAAAGGTTAAGGTAACTTTATAGCAGCATTTACAGATGTGTTTTTTAAGAACTGTTCTAATTAAAATTTAGGGCAGCATAGAGATTCATCAAAAGTGGAGTGAAGAATTGAAAACTGAAATAAACTAGTATCTTTATTGTCTGAGATGGAAAAAATATAGTGAGTAAACAGCATAAAGGAATATGAATAGCTAAAGTATTTTTCAGAGAAAGTTACTGATGGTCACATCTACCTGCTTAAACAAAACAAGTGTTACCACAGTTAATAACACAATCAGTATGCTGCTGGTTTTGGTTAAAATAGTTATTCACATGTCTATTGTAGATTTAATGTGCAAGTTAATTGTAGAAAAGCATGAGTCTCTGAACTAAAATCTGAGAAGTGCAGAAATACCTTGTGTAAAGTTATTTACTTCCCTCCTTTGGAAAATTAATGATGTTCCTTTGTATAATAAAAGAATATTCCTATTTAATTCTGATAATATAAAAGCACATTTACTTAATATTTTTGAGTGTCTAGCTCCCCAGAAAACTGCTGTGGTGCTGTATTGAGTGTAGTTTGCAATTGTTCTGTAATATGTAAGTGACTGGGTATGCCTTACATGCTTTGTGTTGCTGGAAAGCCATGTGGAGAGGCCCATCAGGTGGGCTATACAAGATGTACCAGGACAACTTCAGAAGTACAGATGTCAGATCTAATATATCCATTGCTGCCAATACAGAAGTACATTTATTTCCCTTGAAGACTCCACTTTGTCCCAGTTTTGTGACTTCTTCATGTTGCAATAATGTCTTAGTGTTACACTCTGGTAATTCCGTCTTTATATATAAAAGGCAGGTCTGATACCTTGCATAGTATGGGAATACTATGCAAGATATTGTATGGGAATACAATAGTTTGCAAAATCACATCAAGCCTGTATTGTTCATTTCAACTAAGAAAGTCCAGTTTAAAAATATAGAAATAAATCCCAAGTGATAGTATGTTTCTTTTGTTTTCTATTTCCTTTTCTGTTTGAGGCACAGGGAGGTGAAGCCTCATCTGCCGATGAAATCATTGTTAAGACTTTTAATAAGAAATGTTACCGGTGACAAAGATTAAACTCTTGGCTTAAGATAGATACTGTCTTAAAAAGTGATTTCTTCAGTGACTTGCTCTGTTTTTCTTGCAGCGGCTGCCAAATGACCATTTCTGTTTGGTACGACTGACTCCTCAGCAAAATCTATTTACGGGAGGCTTGAAGCCCTCAAATGCATCTACCTTTATTTTCATGGTGAAACAATCCTTTGCTAAACCTAAGTCTAAACTTACTGATAGATTAAAGTAAGTAAGAAAGAATTACAATTTTTATACTTCAGAGAAATACATGAAAATATTAAAATATGTTCGCAAAGCAGTATTTATTTGCAGATGAAGTACTACCTTATAAAAAAACCTCATTAATTAATTTTTAATTAATTATCAACATGTAGAATAGAAGATTTTATTATGCAACCTGCTATACAGTATTTTGGGGACTGTTCCTGTCAGGAAGGTTGGAAAGCATTTAGAATATATATGTGCAGTAATTCCTGTACCTCCAATGGAGCTTAGGTCATGTATCTGTAAGAAGTTTTCACTTACTTTACAGATACTATAATAAAGCCACCAAGAGTTTTGCAGGTACAGAAATTAAAAGCTGAAAGAGATTCAGCTTACAACAGACATCAAAGTCACACTAATGAAAACAGCTGAAGGTTATAGAAGGTGGAATGGGGATGTCCTCAAATGGCTGTTACCTAATTAAAAAATTAGGTTTTAGACTTTACCAATTATGCAAGCTATTCACGTTTCTTTATGATCAGTAGATTTCTGTTTCCCAGAAATGGAAGGTGTTCACAGTCTGGAAAGCATTGACTCCTTGCTGATGAAAATAATGAATATACTTCTCATTTGCTGATAGTAGGTTATGAAAGTTAATTTCCAGAAAGGGAGAAAAAATAAGCTACTAAATTCCAGTAACTGTCTTAGAAAGACAAGTGGAAAGAGCCTTAATGGATTTCCTTCTTAAAGCTCAGTGGTATACCTCATCTCCACTTGATCCTTCAGCCAGGAAGTTGAAGGCTTCTAATATGCATCTTCTGTGTATTTATACACTTTTTTTCCTGTCTGGGAAATAGTTAATGTATGTGCACATTTATAAAAGTATAGCTTTCATAGCAAAGATGTAGATGGGAGGGAGGGTGAATACATCTGTTTAGGTGTAGAAGAAAATACCTGGGAGGTGTAAGTCACTAGTTCATGCTATACTGAGTCATCCTTGGCTTTAATTTCTCCAGCACTGAAGCACCCTTATTAGGCTGTAATGCCTGTTACTGACTTATGAATTTAGGGTGGATGAAGGAGAGCAAGTACCTGTCCTGTAATGAGGAGGTTTGTGTGGTTTGGTATTTTCTGTGCATGCTGGGGGCTTTATTTGCTATTGATGTGTTTTAATAGCAGAGGTTTCTTCCTGTTTGCAGTATGGATTGAAAGTGTGTTGCAAGAAGAGGTTAGCTTCCTCTAGAGGCTATGAAAGAGTGGACCTTCAGATAATGTTTCTTGCTTTTTAATTTTTCACAGAAAGAAATGCTCCATTATGATTTTGTTTTGTTTGTTTCAGTTCCTGGAGCTTGGACAATAGTGACACATTACTGAAAGCACTAGAAATTCCCAAAAATGCTTCAATGTGTAACTTGTATCCAGAAGACTATAAGCGTCTTTTCGAGGCTTTGCAAAACTCCGATTTGTTTGCTGAGACCTTCTTCCATGATGAAGTCTTGGCAAGTACAAGGACCATGAACTTATAAATCTAAAGCTTTTGGAAGATCACTTTTGCTTCTGGAAGATTCCTTTGATAAAAAGTGATTTAAATAAAATCGGAGATACTGTTAGCTAGATGACTTCCTGTCCAAACAGGAAAAATTTAGCAATTAACAAGAGCCCTTCTACTTAGGATGAAAGTAATGAATTCACAGTTATCATTCACAATCCTATCTGGAATGGACAAGCTTTGCACACAATCCTATCTGCAATGGACAAGCTTTGCAACTTTTGCAGGAGCGTATTAGGTCGTGCTACTTTTGGATGTACCACTTTAAATGCAATGTTTTGTTACACTGTTGCTGTGTATTTACAACATTTGAAAAAAATTACCAGACCAAATTATTATTTGTTTGGTTTTTATTTTAGTGCTTAATGATTTGGATGCCCTTTTGACAGATTCACAGAATACAAAGGTCTTAACAACCACTGAGCCTGCAACATTGTCTGCTTTTCTGAATTTGCAGCCTAAAGTCAATAAATGCTAATAAATGAATAGTGGTATGTTAATAGAAGACAACATAATGACAGGGTGATAAAATATTATCTGAGAGTTGCTTAAAATAAAGGTTGTGATATCCCTGAGGAAAAGTTGTAAAAGTTATTTCTTTTGAAAATACCAGGGGCAACACATACCAGTTTGTAATACAATACACAAACACCTACATGTGTATAGGGATTATTTTACGTCTGAAAGTCATCAGAATATTCAGTGCTGTATAAATTATTTTTTAAAAAATAAAATCCTCTTTTTTGAAACCTTTGCCAATATTTTTAATATGTAAATACATGTACCAAAAAATTACTCAAAACCATATGCTATTAAAAATCTGGTTTTAGCTATAGTACTCTGTAAGGCAACCTGTTCCAAATTTCTGTCTTGCCATGTAACTGTTCTGTTGTTGTTCAACAATGCTGAGAGGTTGTACTGGTTCTGTACTGGTTGTATATTGTACCCTCTAGAAAGAGCTGTGGTAAAAAATACACTTCTTTAGCAAAGCACTACTTTATAAAATGCCATCTTAGTGAAGGCTGAGCTATTTTCAGGCTGTGGATAACAGCAGTGCCCCAAACAATGCAAACAGAATTGTATTTATTAAGGTTAGTGTGAGGTATAGATGTGATAAGCATTCATCTCTGTCTTCCTCCTGCAGTTCTGGCTGCAGATGACAAAGTGACTTTGAGCAGCCTCAGTTCACTCTGCTAGCTAGGCTGCAGCTTCCTCTGGAAGCTGCTGCTGAGCTTTTGTAGTATTACAATTAAACTCCTGGAAAGGCTGAGGCTTAATTTGCAGTCTGCCTCAGAGCCTTGCTGGTGTTCTGGTGCAGGTTGTCAAGATTTGAGGCTTCCTTTCTGCTTACATCTCTGACTATTTCAGAAATAGTCATTGTTAATTGTCAGTGAATGGCAACCTTGCATTAACAGAAGCAATTCCACCTTTTCCAGTCTCATCAGATGGTAACTCTCTTATCTACTGGTCTACAAGACTGCTGTGTCTCTTGGACTGATTCCCCCTCCTCACCTTGAATCAAAACACCTTGCTCTTGTTGCAGCAAGATGTCTTACACCTCCAACGTACCAGGAGAAGTGTTCTGTACATGAAATGTAAGACCACCACTGTCTAAATAAATTTCTTCAACTGTGTGCTGATAACATTTCAAACACGAACTGAGAAAAAGAAATTTGTTTTATTTTGATACTGTTGCAAAGCAGCACTTAATCATCCAATACAGACTAGCAGCAGGAGTCTGTAAGTGGAAGGAATATTGCATAACTGGGGACTTGAAATGAGATTTACTGCTCAACAGAAATGCACCATTAAGGCTAAGTGTAAGGAATGTTTAGCCCTGATCACAAATGTGAAATGAAAAGAGAAATGCCTGCCATTATAAAAGTGATTTTAGTATTCATGGAAAAGATTGAAAATGTGAAAATGGCTATTGCATATGAATAAATACACAGGGAGTGAAAATTAGGTAGGTCTGTATATTTGATTAATTTATGCTATCCACTCAGTAATTCCTACAGTTGCAGGATTTTAGCTTTTGTAGGATAATGTTGAACTTTCACTTCACTTTCAAAATTTCAACTGTACATAAAGACTTGTCATACATTTCTGTTACCATTTTTTGTAGGGGGATAGAATATAAGAAAATAAAGAAAATGTAGAAAGTAATCTTACCCCTAAGGAGTTGCAGCTGGGCCAATTAGCAAAGATTAGGAAGAGGCCTGACTTTGCCAGGCCACAGTTGTAACCAATGAGAAGAAGAGTGCTATAAAAGAGTGGGGTGGCTGGTTAAGAAGAAACTGGAGTCAGTTGGCTGTTTTGTGAAGAAGAAAAGAGTCAGTGCTTGGAGGAACAGCTCAAGAGAAAAGAAGGTATGAAACTTTTGTGATAAGGAGACAACAGTATGGAATCCCTGCAATCAGATGACAATTTTTAACCAATGCTGTACTATTTGTATTTGTTTCCTTTGCGTAACTTTTTTTCTTCAAGACTGATTTAATATGTGAACCTCTGAAAGATGAACCGCATGTGATGCACTATCTAGTAGAACACTTTTAAGTGTTGCTCTCACTCTTCCAGTTTTTTTGAGGAGCTGCCCAAAAATGGTGTTTGGCATTCCCTATTAAAGCATCAGTATATCATAGCTGATATATCGATTGCAACTTTAGAGATGCCAAGTCTTTTCTAGTGGCCCTCATCACTTGTGCCATATGTCTGGGAAATAAAATTATGACTGTGCTAGCAATTGCCTAAGCTCTTCCTACTTGCCTATATTTAAATCATAACAAACACAAATAGAGACAGAAACAAACTTGGTCCAGTTAATGAGAAATTTTGCTGCTTGGAATTAGGTCAGTTAAATTGAACTCTATAGTCAGCTCACTTTTGATCTAGAAGAAGTGTTTGTGACCTTGCAGTAATTAATCTAGTAGATGCTGTGATAAGGGGTTGTTAAGGTGGAATGTGTCCGTACTGGCTGTAAACCTGTTCAGCATTGGACATTTTAATAATTAGAGCTCAGCCTTACAGGCTAATGATAATGTTGATGGAAATATCAGCATGAAACTTGAGAAACAGATTGTGTGGTACCGTTTAGGATGTGCAAATGTGATAGGAAGAAACTGAGACTTCCTGAGAAGCATGTTGAATTAATTGTTTTGTCAGACTGAACACAATCTGTGGGGCTGCAGATTGAAAACTCTGACCTGAGCTTTGTAAGACATTAATTAGCAAAGCCATACCTTTCTTCTGTAGATGTTGAGAAAAAGGAAATAACAAGTAACTTTTACAGAAAGGATAAGTCAGTGGGAGATGTTGATTTGCTCACGTCATATCCTTGTTTAACAGCTATTGCATCTTTCCTTGTGTGGGCTGTTTAACTTGTCACTGCTAAAAATAGGCATACTGACTGTCCCCAGCAGAGAGAACACAACATACAGGAAGCCCAAGGGAAATTAGGAGTAGTTCAGATACGCCAAATGAAAGAGTCGATTACTCATAATGTAAGGCACTGATGTGGTTGATCCTATTGATACGACCCCAAATAGACAAACAGCTCAGAACTTCCTGAGCTTGCTTCTGTCATTTGAAGGAAATTGACATGTTTGGGGCAGGGAAGATACAAATAAAGTAGAATGGTTAGGTAAACTTCCCAGTAAAAAAAATTAACAGATGAAATCTATATGAAATTTATTATGAATTTGTGCTTAAAACGCTTCTCCAGTGATTTTTAATTTAACATTCTAGAATCAATTTTTCACTAGCACACCAACACTGAAAGTGAAGAGAGCTCTTCAAGAGATACATGTTCATAAAAGATTTGTCTGTCCTTACACACTTTCAACTAATTAATTGATAGCTATTCTATGCTGTTAGTGACACAGGTTTTGTACAATCCAAAATTTAACATTTTGTGTTTTGAGCCATATTTTGGTCCCAGAAAAAAAAAATCCATGTTGTGTTGTTTGCAATGGCTATTGCACATTTATGAGTGGGGAGCAGAATTTGAATTATTTCATTACTGCAGCTGTTTCTCTAAATTCACGTTGTAAAACACGCCGTCCTGAGATACAAGAGCTGAAGCTTCATGATGGTGTCTCCTGGCAGTAAGGATGTATGACTAATTCAGCAGCATCAGCCACAATTAAGTGATATTTCCTTCAAAAGTGCCCTCATTACACTCCTTGACAGCTTCTTCCATCCAGAATGTGTCATGCACTTCAAACAGCTGCTGAGAAGTCTGACCTGTTTAGGTCCATGTATGACTTGGTCATATAAAAATACCATGCTGATAACAGGGATTAAATTCAACTAAATATATTCCTGGGCTAAATAAGCACTTACTGGGATATACAGCCCTACTATCATTATGCTTTCGAGAAAATTCAGACTGATGAGTCCAAAAACATCTAAGTTGAGCATTCCATTGATCACCATTGCTCAAAGATTGTTGAATGGCCCTCCTAGGCAGATTTGTCACTAACCTGTAGACACAGATATCCACAATAAATTCTTCAGGCCCTTCACACAGAAGTCAAAATATCCAACACTGCATTAAGATGTTCAATGCTGTTTTTGAAAGCTTATCTACACAGAAGATCTCTATTACTGCAATTATGTTTTCATATCACTTGAAATGTCAACTAAAAGCTGTTTTCAAGTTTCTGTAGCTTATTTCCTGTACAGCTTATGCCAAGCTGATGGAAGTCCCATCTTCAGATATTCATACTTTAAATCTTCCTAGAGTAGCTGGGCTGTTCAAGATTGTGATTTTCATATTGTTTGTGTGTCAGTGAGACAGAAGACTGGAATTCCCTCAGATGTGTTTTTTGTACTTTGCAAGGTCTTTTTGTGTTACTGGACATACAAGTGAGAAAACCTGCCAAGTAAAAAAACAGAAAATAATGAAAATTACATCTGGTATTGTATATTTATATTAGCTCTTCCCTGAGTGTGCTTTTTGCAGTTCATGGGTAGGCCTTTCAGTTCATGCTTTTTGTTTGACCATTCATTACTTAAATTTATCCACTAATACAGGCAGATGTTAACTTCTGTTATTACTGGGCTTGTTTTTGGTACAGGTTCTGGGTGATGCGTGCTTAGAAACTAAAACATAGCATAGACAGGAAAATGTGGAACATTTAATAGGTGAAGAAGTAAAGCATATAGGCCAAATATGGAGCTAGTTGCCTAATATTTTAATAACTGCTAAGGTTAATTCTTGAGAAACTCAGAGTATCACTGTAATTTAACACATTTTAAAAATTTGCTAAAAGAGCTAAAGATAAGCATAGTAACAGGCATAATGATTTCACTAACAGCTAGATTGCTGTCAGTTCTCTTGGTAATGAATTACATCATTGCAGCATTAAGCAAATGCCAAAAAATATTTTTTGTGAGAATCCTCTGGCTTTAGGTACCTTGGTTCTTCCTAATAGCACTGTTTTAGATATGCATATTGCCATTCCTTATTACCTTGTTGCAACTTGGATGATAACAACTGCACACTGAAATAATAGATACTGAGAACAAAACTGAGTGGTTTTAGCACAGCTGCTTGGCAGAACTATTAGGTCTATGTCTCAGTGTTCTTTGACAGCATGAATTGAGACTCCTTTCCAAAACACAAGCCCTACCTCCCTCTACAGGCGTGACAAGGAAAACCAGACAAAGTCGATCTGCAGTTTAGCACATTTAGCCTGCATCATGAGTATAATCTCATAAATGAATGAAAGTTATGCAGACCCATGCAGAAAGCACTTATTTCACAGGCTTTGTGCACCAGCATTTCAGGTTAATATTTAATTCTGCAAGTTTTGCTTTTTCTGTTGTCATTTATCTGGTGTCTCTAACTCGTGGTTCTGACAAAAAGTAATCTGGGATATGGGGTGCATTTTCAGTGAGCAACACCAGAGCGTAGGTGCAGCTACTGGCCCAGTCTGTATTCAGACCACAGTGAGATCCAGAAATACATCCAGATGCCAGCTCACAAATATAATGTCCTTTTTGGGGATGTCTTCTGACTGAATCATTATCACGTCCCTTCCTTTGTTAACTAAACTGTTTAATATTTTGGATGTAAGGATCTCAAGTGAGGGAGCCAGGCTGTACTCGGTGGTGCCAAGCAATAGGACAAGGGGCAGAAACTGATGCACAGAAGTTCCACCTGAACATGAAGAAAAGCTTCATTACTGTGCAGGTGACTGAGCACTGGAGAAGATAGTCCAGGGAGGCTGTGGAGTCCCCCTTACTGGGAATGTACAAAATC
Source organism: Agelaius phoeniceus (assembly GCF_051311805.1). Classification (NCBI taxonomy): domain Eukaryota; kingdom Metazoa; phylum Chordata; class Aves; order Passeriformes; family Icteridae; genus Agelaius; species Agelaius phoeniceus. Next base: position 82,959,012 of record NC_135267.1, read on the forward strand.
CTCTGGATGCATTCCTGTGCAATGCGCTCTGAGATGGCCCTGCTCGAGCAGGGAGGTTCCACCAGATGACGCACTGTAGTCCCTTCCACCCTGACCCACCCTGGGATTCTGTGATATGCATTATTAGCTGCCTCTTCAGGCAAAGGGCTGCCTGCGCCTCTCAGTGCGGCTGTGCCGGCTCAGGACACGGGCATGCCGCAGCCCCGGCTCTATCCCTGGGGGCCGGGCTCCTGCCCGCTGCGGGGCCGCCTCCGCCCTTGCCCTGATTTAAGATGGCGGCGGCCGCGCCCGGTCACGTGCCGGCGGGCGGGGCGGCCGCGCACTCCTCTCCGGTGGCGGCGCGCGTGGCAGGATGGAGCCGGCGGCGCTGGAGCGGTTCCACAGCCCGGGCAAGGGCAGCGGCCTCCGCTCCCGCCGGAGCGTGCGGCCCGGAGAGCTGCTCTACCGCGACGTGCCCTTCGCCTACGTCCTCAGCAAGCAGCAGCTGGGCAGCGTGTGCGAGCGCTGCCTGCGCAGGTACCGGCGGGAACGCGCCGTTCCGCAGCCAGCGCCGCCCCTTCCGCCGGGGCGGGGCCGCGCCGTGCCGTGCCCGCGGGCCGGGAGTGCGCCCTGACCCGAGTCCCGCGGCTGTGTGCTGGCTGAAGTGCGGGGCTTGCAGCTTCCTGCTGCTGTTTTTAACTGGGGGCTTTTTTTTTTTTTTTTTTTAAAGCGGCTGTTTTGAGGATGTCGCCTCTTCCCGGGCACTGCTGTTCCTGGAGAGGTTTCCCGGGCTGGCGGGAGGCGGCAGTGCCGCCGTGGCTCGGTGCGGTGCCGCCGCTCCGCGCAGTGTTCCCGCTGAGCCGGGAGGGTCCGGGCTCCGCTCGGGGCCGGGGGCAGCTGTGCCCGCACCGAGGCACCGGCCCTCCTGAGCTCCGTGTCGCCAGGCCGGGTTTATCCCCCTAAAGAGCACGGGGCTTGGAGACATGCTGTAAATTAATGCCTGCCTTCCTCCCGCGTTTGCGGAAACTGACAAACACATGGTAACTTGCTGTGTTTGTTTAGAAGGAAACGAACGAAAGGGGATTTTAAACTAGAGCGGTTTCCCAGCAAGCTGGGCTGTGGCCGAGCTGTTAAAGGAACATGTATTTATTAGTACCTGAAACATACTGCTAGATGAGCCAAACCCCTGTGTAGTTGCCGAGACATGAAGAAGAGACAGGAGAAAATTCGATACCGCTAACCTTCCTTTTTTAGGTTTTTGCTTTCGTTTGATTTTTGTTGTTTTTTGTGGGGGTTTTCTTTGGGGGGGGGGGGTGTTTGTGGAGAAGGGGTTATTTTGAAAATATTTGAAGTTTTGTTGGTAGAAACAGTCCAGGTGGTTTGCTTCATGTCCTTTACAGGCATGAGAATATGGGTCTCATTTAATCAAAGAAAAAATTGACAATCTCTTCCAGGTGATGCTTGCATCTTATAAGATGCATCTTCAGCATATTGAAAAAAAAAACCAAACCAAAAACCCAACAAAAACTCCTCCAAAAAAACCCAAATAAACACCAAGCTCAAAAGATTTTTAGCTATTATGTTTGTTAAGTCTGACTTGTGACATCAGAGCCCTTCAGGGTGGTGACTGAACATTTTCTGCTTCAAGTTGTGAGAGGCTGCAGACTTCAGAGGACAGGCTGAGTGCAGCAACAGGTGGAATAAAAGTGAATCGGAGGTGTTTGAATGTAGGTGTGTAACCAGGTGTGTTTTGTTGGGAGAAAGAATGGTATTACCAGCTTGTTGTATCACAAGAGGTTATTAATTTGTGGTAATTAATTTTGTGTGTAGGTTTTTTTTTTCTACATAGTGATAGCAGTTAAAAGTTTAAAAAAGTAAATAAGGAAGTAAAAAATATATTTCCACCAGTCTCTCTTCATTTGCAAAATATGCTGTGGTTAGACAGAGTTTATAGATTAAGACTGTCCAAGCTGACGTTTGTCTAATTAAAGGATATCTATACATAAATACAGAGATTTTTTTTTTTAAATGTATAGAAATTAGGCAGTTAGTCAAGTACTGCTGAACTGTGATGTGAAATAGAGCTGTGTCATCAATCTGGTTTTGATCTGGTTGAATCTGTTGTGGTCTTTTTTCAGTGAGGTATCAGAAAAACCTTACTGTTCTCTTCCAGGAATGCAGATAAAAGTCATGTTGTCCACTACTGTTCCTGTTTTTCACTCTGATCTTTAGGTGGCAGTACAGGAACACAAATTAAAAAAAAGTCTAGTTCTTAACGTTGATTTGGTGTTTTAACAATCCTTTCATATATGCAATTAATGTTTGAGGCTTTACACTGATGTGTAATTCTATACTTTTGTCTCTCTGCTTGTAGTAGTGAATGTTGTTTGGTGCAGTTTTAGGCTGTATGAGAAGTGCTGGGTGAGCCTGAAGATGGGTAGTGAAGTGCAGAGTATCTTCCTTCTGGACTGCCTGTTGAGAGGCAGCATGGTGTTGCCGGGATTTGGGGTCACAGGCTTGTGACAGTGATGATTTACTCTATGACCTTGGTCAAATTCCTACAGCAAGGGTAAGGTTGGCTGTTGGGGGCAGTTTGCTGCTGTTCTAGAAAGGAAAGCTCAGATAGTGCAGTAGTTCTGCTTAGTCTTGCCTCAATTAAAGTGAATATTATTGCAGATTTAAAGTGCTGAAGTATTTATATCCAAGAACATACATACATATATATATATACACACACGTTACATATATATATATACTTAGTGCATCTAATGGCAGAAAGATTATCAGCCCTTCCTTATTTTACTGGGCTGTTAGTACTGTCTTTATAGTGACAATAAATTTTTCAGTCATTGTTTTTAGGTCTACATCATATGTAGTGCAGATGGCAGATTTTTGTCACTGTCTTCCCTGTTGTGGTTTCTTACTTCAAATAGAATCTTGTATTTTCTAATGAAGAGGTTCATGCTGGTTTTCTTTATACAAGGCTGGGCTGAAATGCTCTGCTGTAGATGGTTTAATATGATAGCCTAGCTGTTTGAATGGTATTCTGCTAGAAATTATAAAAAATGCTGCCCTGAAATAGGATACATAATAAAGATTTGCTCTGAAATACAAGTTTTGATAGAGTACTGGCAGTGTGTATTTCTATGGAAGCAGTGTCTAGTAAAATATGATGTATTGCATGATGGTACATTTTTTGGAAGAGTATCTGTAGTGTGACAAAATTTGAATGGCCAGCCTATTTTTTCCCAACAATTTCCTGGGGAATGCAACAGAAAAGATTTTTTTTCCTCTTACTAATTAAAAGTTTTCTTTATGGGTTCTTCCATGGTTTAATACCTCTTTAATGTTGATCTGATTCTCAGATTTTGTATTGAAAATAAACCCAACCCTGTTATAGATGGGGAATCGAAATGAAAGTCAGTGATATCTTTGGTGTTTGCTTTTCACAAAACATTTCTGTGATGCCTTGTAGTTGCAAGAATCCACTGCAAGAATATTTAAGTCTTAGTTGATATTTAGGAGCAAGCAAACAAACTTTATAGAATCTGAGTCCCAGAAAAAGTAGGAGAAAAGAGGTAACACCACCCTGTTTCAAAATGCTATAACATTTACACCTTCAAGCAAAACGAATATATGAAAATAAGTAATGAATAACATTATGTATAGACTATGAAATAAAAGGCATTAGTGTTTCTTGTTTGGGTAAGGTCAGAGGTTCAGACTCTGGAAGTGGGTTAAGGGGAAGTATGAATATATTTTTGAATGACTACAAGTTTTTTAAATGTATTTAAAAAGGGGGGGGGGAAAGCTAGGAGTGGTGATAAGCAAGATGAGACTGCAAACATTATTGCAGTATGGGAAATATAACCAAGCTGAATAGTTGGGGGATTACAGTATACTAAACACAGGACAGTAATTGTCTGCTCCTTGCTTGATTTCACCTGATTTAAAAATAGCCAAATGGAAACACCTTTACATTCAGTCCTGTGTCTTCAGCATTGACACACTCTTAAATTGGCTACTTTGTTATTATTATTCCTACTAATATGATTACTGCTACTAAGACAATGTTGAGTTATTTCATCATCATGAAAGTTGACATTGTTAGAGTGTGGAGTGTCAAAGTTATTGGCAGCCCGAAGGTACAAAAACACCATTAAGTTTTAACCATGGTATGGAATTTTTTAAGTGGAGAGAAGCAGGATTTGACTGAGAGAGTGACCGGGGGGTGGCTGTGATTGCGTGATCCTTCCTACCACTGTGTGTTTTAGAGTTGTGTGGTTCTGCCTGAGGAGAGCTGGTTGTTAACTGTTCAGGTGTGCCCCTTTCACGCTGCAGCAGGGAGTCAGGAGAGGAGAGGCGCTCATCATTTTGGCTTTCCAGCAATGGGAGTTTCTCCATGAAGGTTCTCTCGTTCACCAGTAGCTAAGATGCTTCCTTAAGCACCAACCAGGGGGTGTCTTACAGCACAGCACCTGAGTTCTGCTGCTTCCAGCTTTGCTGGTGATTAGGTGCAAGCTAATGGGTGCTCTTTTTTTATGTGATGTTTAGCATATGTGCGGCTTCTAGTAATGCAAAAGGCTGTAAAATCTACATTACCTCTGTATTTATATCTGAAAAATACTTCTGTTGCTGGTTAATGCACAAATAGATGTAAATTTAGGCTAATTTTTTTGAAAACATCCTGTTTTGTTGCTCTAGGTGTTCTTGTATACGTATATTTTGTTCTACAGGGATTCTAGAGTGTGGAAAACGAATACTTGATGATACATTCTTTGACTTTTAACTTTTCATCAGTTGTCATCAAATGGAGATAGTTAAGTATTATAGTTCTTTAAATATAAAACAATGTCCAAATATCCATGTTTTATAGTTTGCTCGTATAAAAAGATGTTTTGGGTTTTTTCCCTCCTGTAGAATATTGTATTTCCATAAAACCTTGTTTATAGAATGGAACAACGTTTTTTAAATTCCTTAAAGATATGTAAGAATATAATTCTTAGACTTATCTTATAAATGAATAAAGTTGGTCAGCATGACTTGGTGCCATGTCAATAAGGTTTTTAAAATGTGAGATATATGATGTGTTTCGTGTCCCTTCAGTGCCAGTCAAAATTCTAGACAGAGTTCAAGTAGTTTTCAAGATGCATAATTTCTTGTGGAGTAGAGGAATATAAAAAATATTATTAATCACATTGTAAGTATTAGGAGCAATTATGTTTTTGTGCTTCCGGGATAGGATAATCCTGGGAATAATATGCTATAATTTGATGGAGCATCCTAACAGTTAGGAGTGAAACTGCGGCACTGACTCTTGAAATACCTGAAGTGTGAACTAAGAGCCAAGCATGTGAAACAAAATTATATGTGAGACAGAAGCTATACAAAGTATCATAATTTCAGGTTCTGTGTACATTTGTGAGAATGTTTCCCAAAACCTGAGAAATTGAACACCACCACCACCAGTAACGTTTCTCTCTGTAGCTGGATGACAGCCTGAAAAAAGGCAGCATTTTCCTTAGAAGAGACTCTCCCTTCCCCATCTCAACTTAGTCCCATATTGTTCAAGCAACTTTATGAAAAGCAGTATAGAAATGTTTTTTGTTCTGCCCTCACGCCAGCTGGAGCCATAGAAGTGGCTTTCAGGCTGCTATCCCGTGCTGCCAGAAAGTCTTCTGTGAGAGAGTGAAGACATAGACTGTGCTTTCCTGCAGTGTCCTGTCCAGAGAAGTCTGGAGCAGATGGAGACCATTATGTATATGGTCTCCACCTCCCATTCCTTCTGTTTGGCGTCAGGTTGAAGTAGGGGGAAGAGGGAAGCTCTGGCATTCAGGATAGTATTCATAAGAAGTTGTTCTGGCCTGCCTGTTGGTTTGGCTTACTTCCCTCACAGCACCCTTTATTGTGTGGTCAGGAGTTTGGTGTGTTACTGTTAGCAATATCCCTTGGTAGGTGCTTTTGACCGACTGTTTATTTATCCTGGAGGCTTGTTTTGAGAGTATAATTCAGGTTCTGTTAGCTGTAAACCCTTCTTTTCATTGGACAGTATTTTGGTCTTCAATTGGTGCCTCTTCACTGCTTTGGATACTCTGGGCTTGCTTTAGGTAATATATGGGTCACTGCTAATCTCCTTCCCTTCCTCTCCTGCCTTGTGGTCTCCAGACTGTTCATGTCTGCTGCTGCCAACCTGGCTCTGCTCCTGTTAATAATAGGAGAAACAGAAAAGGGAGAGGCATTGTTAAAAATAAATTCTCCAAGGGCAAGAGTTTTTATTGCCATACCTGTCATTCATGGAAAATGAAAATTTTAGACATGCTTTAAAGGGCCCTACAGCTATTACTGTGTTGGGATTTTGTGTATACAATTTTCATGCTTATACTTCTCTGTAATTTGAAAGGTATGGTATCAAAATTGTTGTCCTGTCAAGCTGTGACTGACCATTTAAGTTATAGCATTCTTGTAGATTTTACTCCATTTAGGTTTTGCTGTGGATCTGCAATGCACACCTGATACTGTGTTTCTGTTCTGCATGGCGCAGTCCCTAATACTAAAGTTTTAAAATATTAGTATGCTCTGCATAAATACTCTTTGCTTGTGGTTATTGATAAAATGATGAAAATAAGTTTGTGGATTGGATTGTCTTTAGTATGCATTTCCTTAGGTTGAACTGTAATTGTGCAAGTACAAAATTATAATCAGCAAAATGTGCAAAATTATAATCAGCACTAGAAGGGAAAACATGAGTGAATTAAGTATGGTAACCTCTAGGTAATGTAACAACACAATTAGTTCCAGATATTTCCCAAAGTTTTTAATTATGTGTAAATTGCTCAAAGTTTTGTACTGTATTAGCAATTTATTGTTTAAATTTTTTAAGAACTGTTACTGATATCTTGCACATAAGTATTGGAATTCATGAATTGTTAGTGGTTGCTTCCACTAAGTGTCCTCAAAAGCCACTATGTGCTTTTGCCTGTATGGTGTGTGGAATGATGCTGTTTTCCCTTGAAGAATCTTGTCTTCAGAACCAGTTGCAACAGGTGTTTTGAATTACCCAAATTTAAATGGGTGAGGCTGATAGAATTTTCTGCATGTCTCTCCACCCCAGCTATTCATGTTTTAAAGTGGGTTATGCATGACAACTTACCTGATGTGCTGGCTGGGAGCTGCTGAAAAGGCTCCCTCGAGTCCTTGTTCTCCTTCCTGCTTGCCCCTTCTGCTTCTCATTTGACACTTTGCTGCTTATATGACCTATGATACACTGGTGCAGAGAAATGAAGTGGCAGAAAACATTTCCAAAATAGAAAAGTCTTAGTGCCCTTGAATCAGCTCTTGCTGGGGAAACAGAGCTGAAGTGGCCATTGAACAGGGGTCAAGGTCTGATGGGGAGGGCTGTGCAGTCTGGTAGCAGCTGGCCTTTAGTCTGCTGTAGCTAAAGATGAAACACTAAGAAGGACAGTTAGAGGAATTTCTGAGCTCTTATGGATGTCTTTAGGAGAAGTGCTTTCAGGTGTGCAGGATTGACTGGCCTGTTAGTGTTGGGGGCGATGTTTTCTGCCTTGTAGTCCAGTCTAGTCCTGGACCGCAAGACCCCACCCTCATTTCTTTACCAAGCCATATTTCAGTAATATTTTACATCCTCAGAAGCATATTCTAGCTTCACTTCAGCAGAAGAAATGCTGCAGACACTTGCAGTTGAAGTCTTGGTTATGTGGGGGTTTGTCAACTTTTCTGACTTTATTTTTGAAACTGATTTTACTCATTTTGGGATCTGTGCTTAATTCCAGCAATCACAATTCTCACAGTGCCTCTGTGGCTGACTGGGAGACTTCATTTGAAGGCCAAGCAAAAGTTTTGAATCATTCCCAAGGGTGTCCTGATGACTGTAGGGTTGGTGTCAAGTGACACAATTGGTTGAACACCAGTAATTCCTATGCCAACTCAAGTTGCAATCTCTTGTTCATGCAATATTTAGCTTTCCTGTTTATCATCATAACTGCTAGCTGCCTTCAGCTCAGGGATTGCTTTGCTATTAATTTCATGGTTCAAGCTTAAATTGAAATTAAAGACTGAGTGTTTTTTGAAGTATCTTCTTGGCCTCTGAGTTCCTCATCCTGCAGTCAATAGGTAGGAAACACAATTTGGCTTCACTCAGGGCAGGCTTGCCCTGGCTGTTCATGTAGTGTTTGTGTGCTGCCTGTGTCATCTGGTTTAAGCATTCAAAACAAAAAAGCCAGCAAGTGTGTTGATTGCTACTTAGGAGGGTGTGAGTAGGAGTGGTTATGATCTCAGAATCACAGAAGATGTAGAAGTGCAGAAAAGGAGTAAAAGAACATCACTAAATAAAAAGAGGAAATAAAATCAGTCTTATAAACTATGTCTTCTCACAATTCACCCAAATATGGCTCATTTATACAATCTAATTCAAATGTCTAATTGAACTGCTTGGAGTGAGCACTGGTGACTTGAAAAGACAGCTTCTTTGGTGATGGCATTCTTGGTTGTGGGAAGGAGCATGATAGAACAGGGAGAAAGAAGCTGAGATGTTTAGTGATGTATGGTCCTCAGGGAGGAGGGATTTGTCTCAGGAAATACTGAGCATGAAATAAACTGTCTGTGTTTCTCGGGGTAAAATACTTATTCGGTGTATTTTGTGCTTCTCAGGCAGAAACTTGTTTTTATTTGTTAGTCAAGAGCTTGAAAGCAGCTCACTTTAACATAAAGGTTCAGACTGGAGTGCTGTCTTGGTGGGGGTTTTTTTGTTTGTTTGTGTCTTTGTGGTTTTTGTTTGTTTGATTTTGTTTTCCCTTTCTTTCCCTGTTGTGTTAAGTACTCCTCCCTGGTAAGATAAACTATGACCCTGTTCTTTTTGTGGGCTCATGGCTGTTTTCTATCACAGAAGTAGAGCCTGCTACTCCTTTTGAGGTAAGTGGCATACCAAGGAAGACTTCCTGTGTATAAAAGTGTGTCTCATAGATTTTATCTCCTCCATTTCTATGTAACTTGTGTGTGAGAAATAAATTCCACCTTGCAGATCATTGTGTTCGAAATCTTTATTTAATGTTGTATGGGATGAGAAAGTTTATGCCAGGCTAGTACACTACACTTTAATTTCATTTGGAAAAAAGTTAAGATTTTTTAAATCAAACTCTGGATACACATATTTTAAGAATTGAGTGAATGTTGGTGTGGGTTTGTTCTTTCTGTAGCTGGCTTTGATTTCTGTGGTATATTGACTCCAAGTCCTCCAGCTGTTGAAAGTATCTTAGTCCAGATTTCTGAAAAAGCAAAAACAGATTGAAGGATTTAAAAGAAAAAATGAAGTGGGACAGAAAACCACTTCAGAGATTTATGGTCATAAGCATCTATGTTGGTTTAGCAAATGAGACTGGCTATTCAGCTATTTATGAATTTTATCCACTTGTCATATTAAAACAGTCATACTAGTTGATACTCCTGCACAACAGATGGAATAGCCATGGAAGTAATTTCTTGAAATACTGTATGAAACTCAGTATGTGATGATTGATTTATCTGAAGCCTTTGCCCCAGGAGAAAGAGGCTGTGCAATAATCCACACAAGATATGTATAATATCAGGTGTAAAACAGCTACAGCAATGAAATCTATTTTATCATCAGTAAGATCCTCAACAGTATTATGTTGGCTCTTCTGTTTATTTGTTTGTTTCAATTTTGGTTTTGTTCCACAAAATAAGCACATCATACTTAGGTAAGTATCTCTTACTATAGAGTGTCCCTTTCTGTGGCTAAGAAAGTAGATGAATTGTGCTGATGAGCACTAAAAAGAGTACAGGTATAAAAAATAGCAGAAAAGTTATAGAGGTTCTTAGTTAGCAACCCAGTGCTGAAAGAAGTTAATTTTGCCACTTCCAATGGAGACCTAGTATTTTATTAGACGTGTAGTCAGTCCGTGTATTTCTTATATGTGGGTTTTGCTGCCAATTAATACCCTTTGCTGCTTTGGCAGTAATTTTGATTGAATTGCACTGACTGTTTTATGTGATTACTGCTTTATTCTGTGTTCTGATATGTCAAAACTACTTAAATTCAGTTTTAAATGAAACTCTGTAAGGAGTACAGACTTGCTGAGCATTGTATGCAAAATAATTAGACCCATCTAAAGACTTTGTGAAAATTTGGAATGGGGTTGTTTTACTGGATTCACATTTTTATTGAAAAGTGTACTGTCAGGAGAATGCTGTTACATGTATATAAAATATGACACAGGTTGGAGTCATTAGTGCTGACTTAATGCCCCTTATGGAATTTAGGATAAAAAATAAATGAATGTGTGGAATTTGGTATGTGTGTGCCGAATTATATATTCAAGTAATTTTTCATTGATTAGGAAGTTACTGGATTTTTCAAGATTTTATTTTGGTGGTGTTTGTTTTATTTGGTATTTCAGGGAGCATTTATCACTCTCTGGTGCTGTTGACTGCATTTTTAGAAATTCCCTTTGCAATAATACATGTCACATTACTTGTCAGAACCCACTTGTAAGGACTGGTTGTCATTTTTCTCCTTTCTCCTGCATGGACATTGAACACAGCTTGGGAGAGGAAGAGTCAATAAAATCAAAGAATGGCTGTGCTCACCTCTTTTTTTAAATGTCTTTCTCATGTATAAAACTAAAGATACTGTCAGCTGATGTGTATATTTTAATGCATGTATGAGAACCACGACAGATGAAGGACGATCTTGTAGTTCAGATACAGAATTGGAGGATTAGAGACTTTGTTTTGCCTGTTAAATTTAAGGTCTTTCCTAGATTACCTGTTTGAGAGAGATTTGAGGTTTATTGCATTCACCCATGTATTTAGAAGTTGTAAATAGAATGTAAAATAAAATTATTTAAATTATATGTTTGTATGTCACCTTAAGGACAATATTTGGCCTTAACTCACTTGAAGAATCTTAAAAAGTGATTATAGGCAGCAGAAAGCATATCTGCTATAAATTTAATAGTACCACTAGGAAATAGTCCAACACCAACAGGTTTATGTGTATACTTGGAATTAACATGGCTTTTTAAAATTGGTAAAATACATCCTAATTGTGCCAGAGCTGAAAGCTTTGCCATGCAAAACTTTATGGCCCATGCAATTTGCTGGATGTTATGATTGTTCCTTTCAGCTTCAAAAGCTGTGAAACTTGCTTGTCCTTGGCAAAGGAAAGTTTTTGTGTGGGGGAAAAAAATGCAGCTTAACTGATACCATAGATGGAACAGTAGAGGCCAGTGGAATGTGAATTACAACAGACTAAAGAAAATGTCAGTAGGAAAAATTGTTTACTTGAAATGGACTCAGGAGACATAACCTGGAGAGCTGCTCATAGCAGAAGAGATATTAACTATTTCTGGGGAAACTGATCATAAGGGAAGAACAAAACAGTTTTTTAAACAAGTTGTCTGCTATGGATGATATTCTAGTATAAATCAATTACCACAACAAGAAAAAATTTAGCAGGTGGAAGCTGAAGTTAACAATTTATTTATGGCATGAAAAGCTGTGAAAAATACTTTCTGGATTTTGTGTAAAAATCTCAGAGACTTGGAAAGGTGAGACCTGAAGTCCTAGTTTTCCCTGGAAAGTTATATGGCTATGACTCTTTGTGTGACTCATGGGAACATTTAAAAAAATGACAAGGAAAATACAGGACTGGGAAGAGGTTGATAATTTCTGTACAAGATTTCAATCTCCAGAAGTCGAAAGGCATCTTACAGAGAGGGTAGAAATGGTTTAAACAGACAAGATTTTTTTTTAATTGAAAAAATCTCTATGAACTTGTAGGCAAAGTAGCGTGGAGGGAGCTAGATTTTGAGCTAGGCAGTAGAAAGTTGTCTTTTATTTGGTCAGGAGGGCTGTGAGATGAAAGCCTCAATGCAAGGCATGTGGCTGGAGAGCCTGGGGCTGTTTTCATCCTGCCATCGGGGTGGTGATGCTGCCTGGTGGCAGAAAAGCACATCAGTTATATCACGGTCTGTACCAATGAATGTGTGTTACCTGCAGTTCTGAATATCCTGTTTCAAAGTTGGTGTTAGCCTCTTATCTTGTTTTTGAGTGTCAGGGGGAGTTGAATTATTAAAGGACATATTTTGTCTTTGAACAAGTAGCTCTCAGCAATGTGAGTGTTTGGTGTGCACAGAATACAGCGATGTTTGGCTTTTTTTGTGGGGAGCTGACATAGGGCTCTGGTCACTGCTGCAGCTTTCCTTCCCCTTATCTGCTTTGAGGCCGATGAAATAATTTACAGAATGCCCAAGTGTGTTAGCCAAAGATCTTGTCCTTAGAGATTGCCTTGGAAGTTGTGACTTTGGGAATACATCTGTTCAGAACCACTGCACTGTAGACTTATTAATTTTTAATTTTCATATCTTCTTTTTAACCTCCCCCATGGAGTCTTACAGGCTGTATCTGTCAGTACACATACCGTTTTATGACCCTTGTAGTTAGGGTTACTTGTGAAGCACATATTTGGTACTTGTTCATATAGGCCTTAATATTAAAATATTGATTTTCAGTAAAAGGTTCTTTACTAATATCTGTTTGATATTAATTGAAAGACTATACTTACTTTTCTGCTTATAGCACATAAGGATTCAGAATCAGTTTTATAAACTGCATTTGTTGGAACATCTCCATGTCGATCCATTTTACAACTTGAAGGTAATGGCATTTTTAAATATTCATTTTATTTTCCCAGTACAAAGTCACCTGCACTGTGTGTTTGCCTCCCTTTTGTTGTAAATTCTTTGAGGCATGAAATAGCTTGCCAGTTGTCTCCTATGCTCTGAAGTTAATGAATGGTTATCAGTTTATTGCAGATAATAACTTAGCTACAAACCGTAATGCATGCTTAAGCGCATTGTTTAGAATTTTTGCCTTAAGACAATGCTTAATCAGTGGTTGTAGGTTCAAGAATGTCATTCCAGGCTGTGCATTCTCCCAGGACTACATAACAGAAACCTTCTCCTCCCCTGCCATCCTGCCCCATTCTATGAGTAAAACTTCTCTCAGCTTTGAAATGCCTCCAATTTTACCACAAACTCATTGTAGCTTTTACTAAAGCAGGTGTTTTGTCTTTACCTCGTGGTGAGTCCTTAGTAGTCATTCTTACTGGTGAAAATTAATGACCTCCAGTTTTTCCTAGGCTTGTACCTATGAAATAAAGTCTGTCCTTGACATGTGTATCTCCTTTTTACTGCTGTTGGGGATGTGAGCTCACAATAAGGAAGAATAAAATCTCTGTGGACTCACCCCTGCAGTTATCTCCTGTTAGAATAAAGACAGAAAAAAGGTTTAAATTTTGTTCAACTTTTATGACTCCTAGAATTGGTAATTTCCAAAAGTGCTTTTTTTTTGGTTTGGGTGTGTTTTCTTTTTATGCCTATGTATCGTTCTTGTGCAATAAAAAAATCTGGATTACTTTTAATTAGGAGAATTATGTTCTCCTAAACCCACCTCATAGTGGAAATAAATAAGCTATGTTTGAACAGCCTTTAAAAAATTTAGGTTTTAATCTGGCAAAGTTATTTTCCAATAAATTTTAGATTAAATTAATTTTAAAAATCCATTCATTTCTTCTTCTTGATTTTTATTTTAAAGTTACTGAGGTTATATTTAGCAAATAAATATCGTGTGCATTTGAGGAAATAAATTTCTACTAAAGCAGTGCAGTTACTGCTGGCACTCTGCAAGGTAGTATGTTGGTGGTAGGCCATCAAATAGACCTGTTATTTAATGAGATTTACCACAAAGCTTTGTACAGTGTTGGCTGCAATATCGGGCTTTTGGAGGAACCCTTTAAATACAAGTTACATCTTTTTCTGTTTTAAAGATGTCATGGCAGTTACTGGAAAAACATTAAAAACATTTGGACTCTCTTCTTGCTTTGTACTAGTTTTTCATCTTTTGCATAATTGTGTTGACAAAGCCTCGTTGACAGAAAATCGACCCTGAAATGTGCACAGCATAAACACTGTACGTTGATGTGGCTGTAATTCCTATAGAACTGTCCATGAGGAGTGATGCTTTGCCAATACTCAGTCCTGTTCCTTAGCCTGTTTCAGCAGTGGACTTGGAAGCAAATGTCCCTTCTCCTTATGCTAAAGACTAAACTGCTTAATTGTGCTGGGGGAGGTCAGTGCAGCTGCTGCCCTTGTGCATTGCTTTAAAGCCCCCAAGTGGTATTTAGGTCATGTGTGATGGTGCTGCTGGGTGTGGAGGTTGGGTGCTCCATGTTGCTTTTGGATTACCTGCTCCAAGCAGAGCCTGGCCCTGTCTTCAGGAGCTGTGCTTTCCTTTCACCACTTGAATTCAGCTGTTGGGGTTTCACCAATGACCAAAGCCCTCTGTGCCTTGTTTTTTTTTTGGGGCCTCTACAGCCGAAATATTTCCAAAGGGAGGGCAGATGTGTCCTGGTTTGTTGTGTAAACAAAGTTGTTTCACAATAAGATGAAGGATTTTTCCAGGATGTTGTGCAGAGAAGCCGTTTCTGGTGAACACAGGTAGCAGCAGCCCAGGGAATGAACATTCAAGAGGATTAATATAGTTTGAAGAAGTGAATAGATATGTTTGGGACTTTAAAATATGCCTGGAGAAAGCCTAATTTACAATAACCTTAATTGTAGGAAAAAACCCCAAGCCTAAACCAACCAATATCCAGAATTAGATTGCTTTTCTATGTTGTGCAAAAGCACTATTCTGTTTTGCTTTTTTTTTTACCTAATTGACAATTTTTAGTTGCATTTGACTAACATTGTTCCTAAACTTTCTTTAAATACTCAACACTAAAAAAGCTAATTTGTCTAAAAAGTCTTAGTAGTGTGATTAGGTTTTTTAATTGCATGCTCAGTTTCACTGAAAAGATGATCATTAAAAAAATCAGTGCCAGACACAAAAGCAGTGTTTAGTTAGGCTGTAAGACTTAGGCAACTTCATCTTTCTTGACAGATGTTGAATTTCTCTGTGGAGATAAGTTTAAAACTAAAAAAAGGGAGAAATTACAAGTGAAGCTTGTCTACCCACTTGCAAAATGGCCAGCAGCAAGAAAAGCAAGAGAGACTCACCAAAATTTAACTGCAGCTTCATGATACTTTGGTTTTGTTTTCTAGGTAGCCAAAGTACACTTGTGTGTCTCCAACAGAATAGGAGCTGGTGTTCTTCAACACTAATTTTGGTTGATGCCTTCCATGTGCTTCAGCTAATCTGAAATTTGAAATTATGCTCTATTTTAAAGATATTTTTGCAGTTGCAATCAGATTTTGCATTCTCAAGAATTAGGTTTGTAGCTTTCTATTCTGTGAACACGAGGTCTGACCCTAGGAGGTGTTTAGGTGTGTCCACTCCTGCTGAAGGGATTAGACCTTAGACATAAGGTACAGGAGATGGGTTATCTTGTAGGACTGAGGCATTTCACTTCATTTCTGACCTAATCAGTATTTGAACTCTAGTTTCAGGAAATGAATGCTTACTTTTGCCATTTCATTTCTATAAGGTGCTGCAATGAATTGGAAAATTATACTTCAAGAGTACATGAGAACTTGGAACATCTGTTACAGTACTAGTGAAATGTGCATTTCACATGCCTGGCGCAAGAAAAATAAATCCTTTACATCTCTATATATTTTGGAGTTGCTTTTTTTAATTTAGCCCCTTCAACATTTTTCTTTTCCCTCTTAAATTCTTCTCCTCTTATTTGCAGAAGACCTAAATGTAAGCCTGCAGCATTTTTCAGAACAGTAGGATCTTTAAATAATTAATTTGCTAAAGTTACTGCCGATTAAAACTTGGACTGTGGATTTGGATTTTGCCTAGAATTTGAATTTTAAAACATGATTTATATACAGGAAGATTTCTTTCTTAGGGTTTTTCCCCTTCTGCTTTTGTGAACTATTTTGTATAACATTTTTGATACAAAAATGTGGATCTCTTTTGCTATCAAAAGATATTAGACTATTTCTCTGAATGTTGGCATATTAAATATCCTAATGCTGAGAAAAGATGATTTATGTATTCAGATGTGCCAATTTTTTTTTCATTTCTAACAGCAAGTAAAGATTTTGATAAATTGTATATGTTACTTGTTCATAGTAACAAAGTAACTATTGATAGCAGTCGTCCTTAAGTATCTTTGTTCCTTCCTTGTGGTTGATCCCATCCTATGACACTGCATGGCTGACATTGTTCTGGAGGTTAGTTGTGCAGAATTACTCAAAAAACCCAACCCCCTGGGAAAGGAGAAGAACTTTCAAAACAGAAAGATAAGAAGGGTTCCAATCACATTGATCAGATAAGGTGGGGTCAGTTCCTTGTGTTCAGGCACACTGGCTTTAATCTGCAGGTTCTCCCCCAGATGTAAATGTACCCTCAATGGTTATCTTTCTGGTGAATGAGGAAGCATGGTCAACACTGAAATGAAAAATTATTTTCCAATGATAGATCTGTTTTATTGGGAATTGTTTAGCAGAATATGAACAATGACTATGAGTCTCTCTGTGACTAGAAGATGCTCAGTTGTTGGGGTCTTAAACCAGGAACCTCTTATGCTGAAGTGTTTAAAACTACTGTAGATACTAACTATCACCTAAAGGTCTGTATCTATCTGAGAAATAATTATTTCTTTGGTCTGGCTATTGATGATTGATGCATTTGTTGAATACTCTGCCAGCTAAGAGATGAATTTGCTAATGAGAAACAAAATGACTTCAAAGAACTGGAATTATGAAGAATCGATTATGCTCTGAAAAAGCTGTGCAGATTCTACTTAAAACCCCTCCTGCTTTGGGATACATGAGATGGGATATAAAATCTACATATTCTGTTGCTATATGAAATAAGTAAAAATTGTGGATTTTATTAAGTAAAAATTAGGTGGTATTACAGTCTTTCATGTTCAGTTGTAACAGGCCATGTACAAAATCTCTATATATCAGCTGTGGTTGCTATGAATAACTGAGTATGTTTCCCATAATTTGTCTCTATGTGATCATTTTAGTGATTACAGAATTTTCTGTGAAATGGTTTTGGGGGCTCAGAATTAATTTAAAGCTTACAGAGTAGAGTGGAACAGTTATATGATCATGTCACTTACTTGTGTGAGGAAAGATTGATTTGATATAAAAAGAATTCACCAGCTGTTTTTCTTTCTGCTCACAGATCTCTTATATGTGTATGGATTTTAAGGGAGTGGAATGTTGCAGGAGTTTTGTCTTACCTTCTGCCAGAGTCAATTCAGTGCCAGCTGTAGTTAAAAGATGTTCTTTCTTCAAGGTTGTCATATATACTGGAAAAAAAAATAAATTAGCATGCCATAGAGAAGGACAGAACTTTTATTTAGCTTTAACTTTGCAATTCAGAACTATTTTCCTTAGACTAGTTTGCATCATGAAATAACATCATGTATTCTTCAGCTGTTCTGTGGTAACAAGTAGCATCCTACTCTGAAAAAACAAATGATAAAAAAAAGGTAACAATTCTGGTGAAGGACATCTGTTGCTAACTAGTAAATTATAAGGGGGGAAGTGTTTTTCAGCTGTAATTGGTTACATTCTGGAAGTGTAGGGGAACCTAGCTTAAAATAATTTGTGAGCAAAATGAGATATGTTTTTAAAAGACAATGTGCCTGGCATATTAAGGAAAGATTTGTGGGGTGCAGGAGTCCACAGCAGAGTAAGCTCAAAAACTGAAAGCCGAGGGGAACCAAATGAGGCTGCTGTTGCCTCTGCAGAGGATAGATGAACTTGTGTTTTGATTATTGAGAGAATGAACCAATTTTAGTGAGCAATGGAATATTACCTCTTCTGGAGCTATCATAATGAGCTCTCTTACATGATGCCTAGTGGCACCCCAGATTACATGCTATTTAAAAAAAACCCACCAAAACCTAACGAAATAGAACCAAAAATGCAGAATACATTACTTACCTCCTGCTGTACTAAGCATCCTTCTATTTCCTGTGTCCTTTAAAGGTATGCCCCAAAGATGCACAAATCTCTCTCCCCACCCCACTAATATCTTTATTGGAAGTAGCAGGACTGCAGTGTACCCTTCAGCCCTGTGTCATTCCACTATGCTGTGTTATTTCAGGATTGACAGGGGAAATCTTATTCTGCTGCTTGTCTTTCAGAACAGTGTGAGCATTGTATCTGTCATGGCTCACTGCACTGATTTCCAGTTGCCTGTAATTGCATCCAGAAATGTTTGTGAATTAGAACTGTTGATGAAGTAAAGGTAGACTCTGCATACCAAACCTTCCCCTCTGCAGCCCAGCTGGAGTATCCAGAAACAATAGGAAATTTCAGCTGGCCTTCAAGAGTAACACTGGGAAAAAATGCATTGCTGTAGATTGTGTGGGAATGACACACAGGAAATGGTTTCAGGGAGGTCTAAGAAACCCTGTTTTGTTGTAACTAAGTGGAGATAAAGAACTGGGTATGTGCATTATGGCTAGGGCTTTGCAGCCTGGCAGTAACTGGTGGCCCAAGGGCAGGGTAAGATTGATGGCTCACTCCTTCTATTGCCCATTTCCATCTGGTGCAATGTGGTTAAAAGCCTCAAGCTGTCCTCTCTTATCCAGAAACTTTGTCTTGGTAATACTAAAAAAAAACCAGAGCAAACCATGCTTTGTTTCTTCTTAATTAGTACATGAACATATGAGTTTACTTCCTTTAGATATTGGATCTGGGCTTCATCACATGCAAATTGTCCTGGGTCTGTTTGTTAAATTGTCTTTATTTTACAACTTCCTTAGCTGTTTCTGATGTTGCATGGATCCCATTTTTCCAAGAGTCAGTTATGAGTTTTAATGGTAAGTTTTTACGTGAGTTTTTGTGGTAGTTCATGCATGTCTGATTTTACATACTAGAATTGTTATCTAAGCTGATGCTATGGATGTCCTCTCCTAAGACCAATCCAAATCAATGACAATACATGCAAATTTATTCAAAGATTATGGGGAGGTCTCCAAAATGTATTAATAGCTGCAAGTCATCTGTATTCATAGTCCATCACATGCAGTGTGTCTACTGATCTGAATGATGGGAATGGGAGACAATTTTGGTTTCTTCAAAACCCTGTGAGCAGTGAATTTGTTTCTTGTGTACCTGTAATGAATGAATAAAGGCTTCCTCAGGAGAAACCAGCAGGGTATTGTTTTAATAAGAGGTCAGCAGCGAGGCTGTGCTGTTCACTGGGTGCCAGCAGTATGGCACTTGACCTGGCTTTTGGGTGCTCAGCAGGGCACAGAGTAGTGAGAATTATCTGGACTATGGTTTCCAGTTACTCTTTGGTATGGGGTTTATGTGAGAAACAAGAAAAAGTAAAGGATGAGTTTCAAACTGTGTTACCTTTGAGTTTGGTGTTTGTTAGAAGTCTACTTCTGAGCAAAACCAGTAACTTTCAAATGTGTATAAATATATTAGTGCATTTTCATATTTGTTCAAAATTCAGAATGTTTTGGAAACTGATGAAAACAACTGGTAGAAATAAACTTTATTATTTCTTAGCTCTATACCTAAGTTATGGATCTTGAGCCTGAAAACTGGATTGGTTTGGTTCCAAAACACAAAAGGGTTTAGTAGTTTTGGTAGAATAAAACTCAGATTTCAACTAGTGTAGACTGACCGAAATAGTGTTCTATGCTAAGAATAGCATTTCTTTTAAAGCCCTAATTAGCCTTTTGTTGCTGTTAGGAGCTTTGCTTCTAACTGCTAAATTGTAGGGGTTTCATCCCTCGGATGCCCAGTTGTTTGTCAGGTGTTCACACGGTGATGCAGCCTCTATGGGGCTCATCACCAGGCTGTGTATTGGTGGCCCTTACAGCACTGTGTGGTGGCTGACAAGGTTTGGAGTCCCACGAGGATTTTCTGGTTTAGAAAGGGCAGCTTCAGTTTGCCAGAGAAAACTTTGTATCCAAATATTAGAATTTCTTTTGTTGTGCAACTGATATTTTAAATACAGTACTGCACTTAAAAAAACAGACTTGAGACTGCCTGTGAAAGGTCATCTGCAATTACAAAATAAAGACATTTTCAGAAGTGTACTTAGAATAGTAGGAAAAGAAAAAAAGGTAATTCTGTTTCAAGTTAAGTACATTAATCCTGGGTAATAAATTTATTGCCCAAGACTAAATATATTCAGATTATTCTTCTTAATTCCTTTCATTAAGAAAACTGTCTTTGTGAGAACATAATGACTGACTTTGATGTGGTCATTCTTCCACTGAAGCAGGATTGTTTTTCCTTAAAAAGCAGATTTAAATTTGTAATCAGTCTTTAGAGTGACTATTAATGAGAGATTTTGACGGACTTTCTAGGCATCCCACAACTGCTGCTATGATTGTGTTAGCTCTTCCAAGTAAACGGATAAAATTCCAAGATTCATAGTCAGTCTGAAGTATTTATATATTCTTTTAAAGATTGTAATGTTTGTCATATGCAAACAATGTGTAGTTTTTGTCATATGGCTTTAGTGTATTTTTAGGAGGTGTATTTTTTTTTTCTTTGATGAAAGTAGTAAATTTTGCATGGATATTAAATACTTTGTGTGACAGAGGCTTGTTAGCAGTATATTTTATAAGTGCAATTAATAAATATTCTCTATGAGGCAAATTTAAAATATGAATCAAAGTTGTACTTTTTGTTGGTTTTAATTTATGGCAGATATCTGTTGCAGGTATTTTTCAAAGAATGATCTATTGATTATACTTAAAAGAATTTGAAGATATGGAAATACACAACTTTTTTCCTACTGTTACTGTTTTGATCTTCCTCCCAATTGGTCTTATTAACTGTACCTTACATGAATTGAAATTCATGCCAGTGTGGGGGCTTTAATAAATACTTCCTTACTTAGGGCCTTCATGCTTTTATTTAGACTTTGAAAGGTTTTTTTCCCTAGGTATTTTTCTTGTTAGAATATGGCTTGTTTTGTTAATGAAGTTTATAGAAGGAAGTAGAATGGCACCATGTTAAGGCGGGTTCCATCAGGCTCAGGGTGGGGTAGCCCCTCTGCTCAGGGTTTTGCAGAGCTGTTAGATACAAAGTTTGAAGTAGCTGAGATGGAGCATTAAGGGGAGAAGTTTGCCTGGAGGGATGTGTGTGCTTTATTTTGAGTGGGGTGTCACAGCACGCTGGCCAACAATGTAATGGACCATGTGTGCTGCAGTTTGCTGGGATGGAGGGGTGAGATGTGAGGGCATGCACAGATCATCTTTCTTGAGAGAGAGCAAGGGTAGAGGAGTTTGTTGTGCAAAAAAGGATTTCAAGAAGAGCACTTTCTATGTATGTAGCTGAAGAGTGGTTACCAGCTGATCTGGTCACCTGCAAGATATATTTTTTTGGCATTTAAACACCTGCACGTTGCTGGAGAAAGAGGAAATGTTGAATTCTTTGGAGGGGTAGGCTTATGGTCATATAGGTACTGCACATTTTGGCTACAAAACTGCAAGATTTGTTCTTAAAAAAAGCTTGCTGTAAATATGTGGCTTTCTGACAACCAGTATGTATGTATTCATCTGAATTTTACTTTTCCTGTCTTTAGTCCAAATTTTAGATCAATTTGATTTAGACAGACATATTCTGGATTCATGAAACTAGAGTGAAACAAGCCTGATTGAGAGATGCATCTTGATTTTTAGTGGTCAGGATTATGGCAGTAAAAGTAGTTACTTGGTTAATGAGCTGTGTGGATTTTCCTGTAATCTCAGGGAGATATTGGTTGCTCTCTGGTTAAAATTACAATTAGCTAATATATTTAATGGAAGGATTTATCCATTTAAAACAAACCAGCAGAGGGGTTATTCCATTAGGATAGTGAAGTCAGCCTATGCAAGGCTCTGTTCTCAGTATCAGTTCTGCTGTATTTACAGGTTTTTCGAATTGCTGCATTGGAGGTACATAATTTCTGTGGTTGGGACTGTTCAAATCCTTCCCTTCACTTTCTTCATTGGCTGCTTAACTCTTCTGGAATTTCTATCTTGGTATCTAGTTCAAGTGTTTAAAGTACTCTGACTGTCTTTGCATGGCTTCAAATTGCTTCCAAAGTGCATTTAAACGAGTGGTGGTTAAATGTTTTTGGTGGTGATGTAGTCTGCTTATCTCTTGCATTTTGTGTTATGTTGCCCTTCTGTTTTCCATATGTGCAAACATTCCTGAGAATGGTCCCTTCCTAACTTCTATAACCTTTATCATAACCTCCTGAGATTTTACTATGCTTATGTTCATTCTCTGATTTCCATGAAACTGATAGCTGATGTGTTTCTTGCTTTCATTGTCCTGTGTAATAAAGTATGGTATTTGGCTAATTAAATTTATCTGCTTTTTTTCTGTAAGTATGTACTTCTCATCATTTCATAATTATTTTTAAAAGATTTTCTTAGGACTTTCATAATGATGAGAGCAACTTCTATATATAAAGTTACTTGGATCCTTCTTTGTAGGATAATTTAAACTGTAGAAAATCAGGACTAAAATTAAAATAATGAAAAAGAAGTACGTTAAGTTTTGTTAGTACATTTGTTGTACCAGTGTTCCATGTTATGAAGATTTTAGAGTGTTGGTCAGTTCTAATGTATTAAAAATATAAGCTGAGATGAGGAGTTGAGCAGTGCTAAATATTTATAGCAGAGGAAAGTCAGTAACTACAGGAAAATGAAGGATTATGAGCTCCTTGTTTGAGGTTTCCAAGCCTATTAAAAAGGGTTAACGTGGATATTTAAACTTGCTAATAAATAGCATATGCTTTCTCAAGAAATTGTTCAATTTTGCTCCTACTAGGAACTTTTGAAATCTGTAAGACTAATGCTTCTTGCTGTAAGTAAACTTTGGAGCAGTTACATTTGCATGCTATGTAAGTTATGATTTCTTTTTGGTGAATTATGGTACTTTTTGAAAGACCAATATTTAGACAAAATTATTTTTAATTTTCCCTCCCCTTTGTTCCTGAAGCTTTTCCAGTTTTGAAAGTAAAGATTTAAAATATCATTAAAAAAAATTGTCATAGAAAATGGGATGCAGTTGACTTTTTTAAACAGCTATCTTGTAACCTCATCTAGTTTATATTCTACTGACTACAAGAAAATGCTTATACATAAATCAGTCTCTCTGCTCTTGATTATTGTGGGCAGTGATGCAGGGACCAATTCTAATAGAATTTGCAGGGAAGAAGTCAATTGAGTTTCGACAGGGGTCATGTAGGATCCATAAACTCCCACGGGGCACTTATCAAAGATGTAACTGAATGCAATGGAGCATAACAGAGCTAATGCCTTTTACTTACTGATTCTTGATTGAACAATTAGTTTGACAGTGGTCACCATGCTCTTTGCCCTTATTAGATAGGTTTGATAGTACAAACAATCTTACAAGACATTTATAAGCTTCAAGGTGATTTGAAGTTCACAGGTAATTCTCCCCAAGTGGTGCTTAGGTATCAATTATCAGAGATTTTACTTTTGCCTTCTTGGGTTTAACTCATACTCAATGTGTTTTTTCTTGATACCGTCACTGCTTTGTAAAACTCAAAAATTATGGGTTTGCCAAATCTCATTTTGCATCTTTGTTTTCATTGGTTAGTTGGGCTGGTGCCACATGGCCCCTAGAAAAAGGAGAACAAATAAACTTACTGTACATATTGATGTGTGTGTGTGTGTTTGTTTTTGAACAAAAATTACCTATGACTGACTCATTTTTTGTTAAATAGAGGAAAAAATAAATTCAGGTTATAATTAACAGGTATATCCCTTAATATCTCTTGTATTTTTTTAAATGGTTAAAAATAATTGGCAAATTTTTTGGGGGGCATTGCCTTAACTATTTATGCCTGCAATAATGTTTACTAATTGTACTACTTTTGTGGTGAGTACATTACTATATTATGGCAAAAATAGCATATTACAGATAGCTTTTGTTTTGTACACTATAAATCTTGTTGAACTTGTTCACTCTAAATTTACGAGTGGTGTAATAATGTGTCATCTCATTCAGTGTTTGTGTTTTGAACCAGTATTGTATTGTCTGTCTCATGTCTAGATAGGGAAATAGGCAGGAAAATTAGAAGTTGTGCACCATTTTAAATGGACACTTAAACAGATTGCCTTTTAAATTGGTTTATAGCTTTTACATATATAAAGTATTTCTGGCCAAGTGTGGTTAGATAGTAAATATCTGAGAGCTTTCAGTATGCACATATGTTACAATATTGAATATTAAAAAGTATTCAGTGAAACAAAGTAACTTTAGTCAGATCCACATCTGGATATATGTTCAAATAATCATTTTCCTTCTTTTTGGAGTTGGAATGTAATTATTTTGATACAGTTCTTACACAGCAGCTGAGTTCTTAATTTAGATGCATTCAAAACTCAGTTTAATTGCAAATCATTCCTGTCTTCTACAAAATAGTCAAGTTATCAACATTTTTTCTTCTGGCAGAAGTATGGGCTTTATCACCTGCAGCTGCTGACTGATCATCAGCTTCTGTGAAATCCAAATCTACATATACATTTGAAGAAAATGGTACTTAAAAAAAAAAGAATATCAAAGTGAAACCACCATAATATACCAGGGCTTTTTGAAGACATGATTTTTTTCCCCCAAATTTCAAGGTAAGAGTGGCAGAGTATCTGAAAAATTAGAGAAGGTGTAGTGTAACAGTGTGTGAAATTATTTCTTCTCTATTATTGCAGCTTTGTCTGTTTTAGGGGACATTTTTGGCTCCTGAGTCATTGTAAATCATTGGATGCAAATGGAATAATGTGGAAGTAGCAGGAAATTGTTGATATGTGCAACAATTCTCTGTCCTTGTGATCTTAAATTCATTGCCTTTATTTATTTTTTTTCTTAGTAATCATCTTGCTGCTAGATTAAGGTTATCTTTGAGAACTCTTGCATTCAACCCTCCATGCATAAGCAGTAAATACCCAGTTTTCTTTTCTACTTGAGAGCGAGCAAGGAAATTTTACTGTGGAGTAATTCTTGTTGTCATTGATAGTAAATGGTTGAATGCAGACCCAGAATCTATGCTAATAAGGTAATCTGTTTCCATTTGCAATAGAATTTTATTATTCATTCTTTGTAAACCATTTAGGAAGGAGTATGGGCTACCATTGATTAGTCTGTAATTAGTGCTCACAGGCAGTATGATTGGAGCTGTGTTGGAGGGGAAAATTTATCAGTTTTTAAAAACTGCATGACTTGTGTAGAGGAACTAAAGTGCAGACTCTAAAGTGTATGAAATTGCTATGTTTATCATCTACCTAAATGCTACTGTGAGTTCTGCTTTATGTGCAACTGTTCCTCAAAGTGAAGCAGGAGTATCATGCATTATGTTCGTAACAGATTGAACATGAGGCAATTATCATTAAGCCATTTGATGGTGAAGCTTATTCCCCAAATCAGGAAGCTAGAAGCAGGTATTCCACAGCAGACTGGGAAAAGGCTTTTCAAAATGACCACAAACACTGTGCAGATGCACAGTAGAGCATCTGTGCAAGCTTCAGGCAGCCATTTATATACATTAGCGAGAGCATCAGTCCTTGTGTGACTCCTGTGGGGCATGCAAACACTGCTCAGCTGTTATTATGCTGAAAGATTTTCTTGCCAAATTTTATTGAAGTACATCATGGGGTAACATACAAATAAAGCTGAGATGAAATGGCTACAAAGCCTGTCTGAGAGTCTGCCTTGCTGTTCTGACTTGTGTTTATTCTAGAGATGGTCTTCCATTAAGTATCAAACCTTCACAGGTTAGCTACATTTGTCTTTCTTTAGAGCAGCTCCCTGTGTAGCACTAAATTTAGTCAAGCCTACTAATGTGTAATCCCAGTGCCACTGACAGGGCTTGGTGATACTATTGGTGTTTGATGTCATGGAAGCCTCCAGCACATAAGAGGATTTTGTGGAAGCAGTGACTGGTTGCAAGAGAAATTTGGAGTGCTCCAAATTGCCCCTGTGGAAGAGGGAGAGGCAGCATGTGCTTGGCAAGCAGCGTGCATGTGTCCACTGTGACCCTGGTCACAAGGGTTTTCAGGATGAAGAAGAGACGAGAATGTTGACTCCATGATCAGAAGGCTTGATTTATTATTTTATGATCTATGTTACATTAAGACTATACTAAAAAGAAATAGAAAGGAAAAGGTTTCTTCAGAAGCTAGCTAAGCTAAGAATAGACAAGAATGAATAACAAAGATCTGTGTCTCAGACAGAGCAAGAGCCAGCTCTGCCATGAGTGGTCAGGAAATCCAAACATCCACAGGAGACCAATCACAGGTCTACCTGTTGCATTCTACAGCAGCAGATAACCATTGTTTACTTTTAGTTGCTGAAACTGCAGCTTCTCACAAGGAAAAATCCTAAGAAAGGATTTTTCATGAAAGATGTCTGTGACATGTCCACCTGTGCCCTTGTGTGCATTTCTTGTGGTATTTGCTCACTGAACAGTGGTGGAAAGGCAGGGGGCTGAAGGTGATGTTGCTCTGAGTCTGCCTGTCTCTGCAGATGCTGGTCTGCTGCCAGGGTGGGTGATCAACATCTGGGGCTCTTCCTCTAAATCCCTGCCCTGGGCTCTTTTGGACTTGGGTCTCTAAAGTTGGATGGTTTTCTTGTCTGCCTCCTTATTTCTTGACTTTGCTTGATGCTTTAACCTTGCTACCTATTTCATTCTCTGTTTTGTTGTTTCCAAACAAAGTAAAAATTCCTGCTGTAATGTTTCAGAATTGAAACTGATGCCACAGTACTTAAAAGTTTTCAAGAATTTAAGACAGTGACCCATTGCCTCTTCCTGCATTGTAGAAAATAATCAGTTGCATAGAACTAAAACAATGAAGTGAAATTAATTGATACCTGTTCATTTAGAGTTCAGTTGAACCTGCAAGTTCAGGCCACAGGGGAGAAAATTAAGAATTCCCCCTCAGCCCCCATGAAGTGAGGGACAGAGGAGGATTTGGAGAAAGCTTTCTTTCGTAATTGCAAATATTGTATCAGAAAAGATAATCTGCAATGTGAGAATGTAGGTTTTCAAGTTGCATCTTGTATTTAAGCCATCGCTTTCACTTGACTATCTATAGTTGAGGATATATTTGTCCTCTTCTTGTTACTGTAAACAGATACTGTCTTAAAATTATGTATTGTAGTAGAGATTTGTATAATTATAGTCTGTCTTCATAGTTTTGTATCTTGAGCATGGAAAAAACATTGATTCATACAAATTTTCCAGCAGATAAGGGATCACTGGAAAGTGTTGTGTGTAGTGGAATATCAAAGTCAATTATGGATATTCCCAATCTATTAACCTGTATAACCTTTCCTTTCCTTTTTTGGTATTGATGAATGGTGGAATCTCTGTCACAAACTCCCAATGTTATTGTATATGGATGTTCCATCCTCTTTCAGATGGACTTGCTAAATTGTTTCACCAGACAACTGCTTTATTTTTTTTAACAGTATTTGTGGAGTTATTGAATGAATAGGTAATTGCAAGCACTTTGAGGTTTTATCCTAAATATAGTAAGCTTCCTAGTTACAGAAATTACCAAAAAATTATGTAATTCCTGCCATTTATTGATACTTATTTATTTTTATTAAATATGTGTATGATTTTTATTTTTTAAAATGAGGTTTAGTTTTACTTTTAGTTACTACTTTTTCTAGCCATTTGTCCCTAAAAGTAACATTCTTAAATATGTCGATATATAAAGTATAAAGGAATCTCTTTCTTCTTTTGATTTTTTGGGTGGTAGTTTGTGTGAGGGGTTTTTTTCCTCCCTCCATTTTTTTGTGGTTTACTTTTTGTTTGTGGGGTTTTTTTTCCTCATTTTTTTTCCTGTGGTATGGGAAGAGACTGTTAAAAAGTGCCATGTATACTTGGTAGTGTTCCTTTAGAGCCTTCAGACAGTTTGAAAGAACTGGATTTTCAGGGGGTGTATGTATGACCTATGCTTACTGATGCTGAATAATGATCTCTCACAAAGAGGGATTTGCTCTATCCCTCTCTACTCACTCTTGATTCTCTATACTTGCTCTTGGATCCCAGGGTGGCAATTTGAGTGTCAGTGTCTCCTGGATGTCACCAAGAGGAATTGGTGACTCAACTCATGTTGGTAGCTGCTCACCAGTACAAATAAATGGTTTGTACTCATTTCAGAGAGATGAATATATAGATGTATAGCAAGATCAGTGGAGTTGATGATTGTGGAATTTTCATTGGCACTTACATTTAAGCTGAACAGATTGTGCTGCACCTGATCAGCCTCTGAAAGTCAGCCCTGCTTTGGGAAGGAGGTGGGACATGATGACTTAAAAATTTCACAAAACTTAACAGGTTTTATGGTTCTGTGATTTCTGTGCTGAGTTGTGGTGTGAGCATCTCTCCACAGCTGCATGCTGCTTTCTCCTTGGAGTTACGAGGGGTCCAGAGAATAGTCCCCACAAAATTGATTTGAATTGAAAATCTTTAGGAATCTCTTCTTAGGTTGGTGTAATCTATACTTGCTATTTCATCTTCCCTTTGTTTCCCTGATCCCTGAAGCAGACATGCCTATAGCTTTGGTGTTTGTTGACAAATATGTCAGTGAGTGTTACATTTGGAGAATGGACTAATTCCTGCCAATCATTATGTGGGTGGTTTACTTATGAACAGCGATCACTTAAACAGCTTTCTGTTAGTGCTGAAGTTTTTGCAAAAGACTTTTTTTCCCAAGGTCAGGTTTTGGGTTGTTTTTGTTACAAAATGTGTGACTCAATGTGTCTCTGTGCTGAAGAGTGACTGACTGCAGAGTGCTGCGGGTGCCTGAAGCTTTTCACATGCTGGCTTGACTGCTGCTTTCAGCTGGGTCACAGCACAAGGGCTGCAGCTCGTAGTTACCCCAATTTCCCCAGCTAACACCATCAAAAATTGGTTTTTTTTTTGCATTGTATTAGTGCACAGTCAGTCTGTTTCTGGTCTGACCTGAAACCTAGAGGTTGTGTTTCTGGTGTCAATGCTAATTTCCTTTTTCACTGGTCCGAGGAGAGCAATCTTTGCTGGAAGAAACAGACCCACTTGAGTGACTTGTTTTTCTACTACTGCATTCATCCAGCAGTAGTGTAGTAGGTGAAAACTTTGTCAAAGACTTCAGTGGTACAATAGAAGTCCATTGCTGAGCAAGGTCATGGCATTCTGCTGTAAAGGTCAGGGCTTTTGGGCTTGGAAGTCAACACTGGAGAAAGCACCAGTTCTCGTTCCTAGAGTAGGTAGATTTCCTCCTTTCATTTACCTAGTTGGCTTTATCCAGTATTTTTATCTGCAGCTCTCCACTCAACCAGCAAACACATTTTCCACTAGAAAATGCTAATTTGTAAATTTTTTTTATGTATACATGCTAAGTATGCTTTCATAAACAAAATTTTTCTTATCTTAGAAAATGTGCTTGAACAGTTTAAAACCAGTTAGTATTTGGGAAATTAATTGGTTTCTTCAAGTCATAACTTGGAGAGTTGTTGTATTTTTTGGTAATTACACAGAATGAGAAAATTTTAGGAGTAGGAGAGATCCTAGAACAAGTAATTCCTTTTTCAAAATGCATGGCATGAATTCACTACAAAAATGGTCATTAACAGATTTTTTAAAATGTTTTTATAAGAATTCCTGTTAAACATTATAGGGATTATAGAATGGTAGGATGCTTTATTCTGCCAGTTTCTCTGTTTGCATTTAATTTAGGATATCTTGAATATGTTATTTTAATACTACAGAAATTAAATATAATGATAGACTTAATTTAGGATTTCATTTTTCTTGCCAGCATTCTAAAATATCTGCACTTAAAAAAAAAATCTTTTCGAAGTCAATGTTCCTGTGAAAATAAAAGCACCTTCTTAGGATATGTACAAGTGTTAATACATTGATAATCTGTTTTTATCCTTAGCTAACAGAGTCCAGATCTCAATGATTTTTTTTTCCCCCAAATGTGTTTTTGTTTTTTTTTTTTGTATGTGGTAGCACTACTAAGTATATAATAATTTCAAAAGAAAGAGAGTTGTACCATGTTCTTCTGGTGTCCTAAAACAACTGTTTTGGCACTGCCTAGTTTATATTAATCTATCTGATATTTTCATAGGATTTATACTTTGGTTTGGGGTTATGTGCTTATATATATTTAGTTTTAGCAGATGACCACATATTTATTTATTTTGGCAATATCTTTAATCATTCAGAAGACTTTTATCCCCTAATCCCTTAGTTTTCTAGGCAGACCTAGAGCATCTGTTTGCAATTCTGCCTTGGACATTGCCAGCACAAATTAGTCTTGGAAACTCACTTCACATCTTAGCTTAAAATGTTCACAGACATTTTCAAGGTTCATGAGCCTTACAAGAACAATTAATACCAAATATGCTCTAATCCAGATTTCCACCCAAGTTTCTTAAAAATCATTACAAATATGAGCCTGGCAGTTCCCCTTTCCAGTCGGGTAGGATAAGGAATTTCTGCTGTGTCTTGTTTATTGGGACACTGCTGCTGCTCACCTTACCCATAGTTTAGGATGAGGAATAAAGAAGAATAGTATAAAATGGCGGTGTGTGTGATTCATCCATCAGTTCCACCAGTCCTTGCCTCATCATGCTTGGGTTTTGCCTTTTTTTTTTTTTTTTTTTTTTTTTTTTGCAAAAAGCTGAACTTGTGGAATTTTTTGTTTGTTTTTAAATGAAGGCAATGGTCAAAGCCTTAGGGATTTTTTTTATCTCTTGAAGAAGGGCTCATCTTCAACAGTGCAAAGACCTAGTATCATGATGGGATCTTTTTATCAAATTAGGTGAAAAAGCAGCATTGTATGAAGTATAAAAATGTGGCCTTGATTCAAGAAATGATTCTGTGCCAATGTCTTCCATAATATGTTCCCAGTTTAAAGTTGGGAGACACCTGGCATATATGTATGTTTATATATAATAACATAAAGGGAAGCTTTTCAGTTTTGTGAATGTTTCTGTTGTGAAGAAGCTCTACAAAATTCATGGGTTACTGATTTGAAGCTAACACATTTTATTAATTGCATGTAACCAGCATGCACTTAGCCTGACTTCAAAAACACTGGTGCACAGCAGAGGGGATGCCACAACTCAGCCCTGCTGAGTAAGGGTGCTCCAGAACATGAGAAATATCTGTATAACAGCAGACTGAAAGTTCAATGTGCTTTATGGAAGAAAACAAGAATTTTTTTGAGGTAAGAACACAGCTTATTTAAAATACATAATTTATCTAATTGACTGCCCTGAACAAACGTATATTCTTTAAACATAACCTGTTCAGTGTGAAAGCCATCATACCAGTAGAATATGCACTACATGCCCTTTTCAAAATACAGTTTACTTTTAAATCAAATAACCCAAATCAGTGTGGATCATCTCTGGGTTAGGTTTTGGACTTGAAATCTCAGTGGTTCCTTGACTAAAAGGAGTTTTGTTGCTGTGAAGAAATCTTATTGTCCTCAAAGGTGAATTTTGCCATGGTAACATGAACTGCATCGTACTGGGTTAAAGGCATTCCTTACCTATTTGTCATGAGTTTTATCCTTCCTGTATTGGAATGGTTTTATAATTTTTATTTTGTATTAGCAGAGTACTGCATATACATGCAGCACTTACAAATGCCTAAGTGCTGGTATTCCTTAGGCAAATATTTTAGTAGTGGGACTTGTTTTTGCGTTTGACCGAATTGTGTTCCCTTTGCTACTTCTTCATGAACCCAACTGATCTCTTTTTCAGATGGTGTATTCAGGTTTTGAGAACTCCACCAAAAGAAGTCAAGTAATTTCATGTGGAATTCTTATATTCAGCTAAAATTGTAGGTGTAATTTGGATTCTTTTACCTGTTTTAATAATCTGTATGCAATTAATCAGAGGCATTAATCCACTTGCTAGCTGAGAAATACTCCCAGTTATTAACAGCCAGTGTCTTGATTTAAAATGAAGCAAACCAAAAATCCCTAATCCCCAAACTACACCTGCATCTCCTACTGTTGACGCTGACAATTTGACTTTGCTTTTTTTGGTCAGACATTAAGAAGTGACCTCCTTGGGCAAGTATTTCCTGCACAGCCTGAGGAACCAGGGTGACAGAGGCTGGGTGTCTTGCCTCAGTCCCCAAGTCACTTGGCCTTGCACCTGTCCTGTGGAGGAACATTTTCTCTGCATCTCTTATGTGCAGCTTTGCTTTGTGCAACTCATGCTTTCGTAAGAAACTCAAATCAGTTTTACCTTAAGTAGCTGTTGCAGTCATGTAACAACAGTGGGGACTCAACATAAGCTACTTAAAGCTGTTGGCATGCTGCAGTGTGTTTGAGTGAAGCATGCACAGGAGAACCTCTGGCTCTCCCTCCATTTATAATGACAAAGTAACCAATTTGGATGTCAAGTTTGATTGGAGACCAGAATTCAAGCAGTAAAGTAAACTGGATGTAGGGTTTATGTAGATCCCTGTGATACTGCACCAGCCTTTCCCATGTGCACAAGTCACTTGTGTGCACTGGCAGAGGTGTGTTGAAGGGGGCAGGTGCCCAAGGTGGTGAGGAGCCTCTTGTGACTTTCACTGTGTTATTGCAGGAGTGGTAATGGATGTTCAGAAAGCGTGATGAGTTAGTGTGTAACACTTTCAGGAGATACAGGAGGAAATAACAGTTATGAGATGAAAAGTCACAAGAGGAGTAAACTGCCAATAGAGGTAGTATTTGTGTGGATAAGAATATATTCATGTATCTGCATGCACTTAAAAAACTGTTTATTTTGCTATCTTGATGAAAGTGAAATTTTTATAAAACAGTGTGGTTGCAGTGGATCGTTTCTTCCCGCAAGCTTTTTCAGCTCATTGATTTGAGGCATGGTTGACTTTAGAAATTACCAGAGGCTCATTTTTCTCCAACATATACCGTAGGCATTTATTTTATTCTGCAAAGCAGAGCATTGCTTGTGATTATTTAACTTTTACTGATACCTATAAGCCATATCAGCACTGACATACATTAACAAAATCCCCAGCTCTCTCCCAGCAATTGCCTAGCACAATAAACCTTCGCTGTCTTCCTTTGCAAATAAGGAATAACATATTTCTCATTTTCCTGTACTGTGCTCTGCAGAGTCTCATTCCATGGCTGTTGAACCGAAACAAATAATCTGATTTCACTCATGACCCATTGCTAAAGCTACGGTATAATGATTAAAGGCTCATATTTCTTGGCCATGGAGAAAATGAAATTTAACTGAAGACTTATAATGATGTAAAAGTAGTACCTTCTGGAACATAAACCCCAATTTTAACTAGGTAATTGTGCAAAATCCATGGCCAATCCGTATCAATTTGTGATTTTCCTTATTAGTTTAAACCTCCTTGCTCTGTCTATGCCCATTTGAAGCTTCTTCAATACCAGTGGCAATTTTTGAAATAGAAAAGTGTGTACTGATGTATTGTCATTGGAACAAATCAGCAGGAAGGTAAACTGCAATCTCTTAGCTTATGACAGATATTATGGCTTGGCAGCTCCTGTTCTTTTAACATTTGCTATGGAATGTTCTAAGAGAAACATGAGAACTGGTAGCTAAGTGTGGGGAAGCATGCTGTGTGTTGAAATTGCTGTGACTTAATTAAGAAATAGTTTTTAAAAATTAAAATATTAAAATAATAGCTTCAGATTTTTAAAATCACTTGGTTGTTTCTCATGTTGATGCAACATCATTATTCTATTGCCTGATAAAATGAGCTGGAAATGCCTTTCACTGAAAAATACATGGGAATTTTTAATAAAAAGTCAAGATGAAACAAAAGTAGTTGAAGTTTTATCTTCATTTCTACAGTTCCACAAGAATTTATGAAAACTTATTTGCAAGTATTATCTGTGCTTTATCTGTGTAAAATAGTTTCTGGGAGACACTAAATGATTTTGACATTTCCTAGTTTGAATAGGTCTCTTTTGTGAAGGTATTGACTTTAGTTAGAAATGTAGCAATACTTATTTCAGAACCAGTTAGTGAGAGAGAGCTGCCATTTACAGGCATGCCTGAGCATTTGCATATCTTCAAGCACATCAGTTACTGAGATGGAAATTTTCAGGATTACTCCTGGGGTTTGATGCCTTCCTGGTCAAACTCTCAATTCTTCAGCAGGAAAAATTGTACTAAAGCTAGTGATAGCAAGGGGCTCCAAAATACATTTTGGAATTGGGCTGGTTTCTTTAAAAAGACCTTTTTGCTGGAAATGGGCAAATTTTAAAACTTGGAAGAATGTATAGGTTTTGGTTACTGAAAGTTTCTCTAGAATAGGTGGGAAGTAGATTTAGGCAAATTAAGACTAGGGCTCACAGCTGTTAAATTATAATTCCTTTTTTTTCTCAAAATATATGGGTGTCACTATAGCTAGAGGCATTTCTTTTGACTATGTTTTTGTTTCTCTACTGAAAAAAAAAGAAGGGAAACTAAACTTGGATAATTGCTTTCTGAAACTGAAGAAACATCTATTATGCTTTTAGCCATTGGATGTCACCAGAGTACAGAGAGTATTAGATGATGTGGAACTGATTTATGGCTTCCCTAGCTGTTTATTTTAGACTGGGAAGGCTCCAGCCTTGGAGAGGCTTTCTCAAATCAGTAGTCACAGCATCTTGACCAGTTTCATCATGTCTCTGACTCTCTTAAATTCAGAGTCTTGAGCATGAAATAGGTTCAGTACCATGTCCTGCCTCTATCGGGGCATTGACAAGAGTGAAGCAGGAGAGGAAGCAAACAAGAGGTGAAGAAATATCACCACACAATTCAGCTTTGGTATTTCCCTGCCTGTTACAGTGGCACAATTGGCAGAGGCCTTGAAAACCTCTTGTGTCCCCACTGCACACATAGTGCTGGGATTGCTAATTAGCTCACGTACGCCATTTGCTCCCTGCTCTTGGGTCGTGGTGCCCTGCCAGGTTGGGTGGCTTGGCCTCTGCTCTGTCTGGGGGCCTTTTGGGCAGCCCTGGGCACTGCCAGGGCTTTGCTGTAAACACTGAACCTGCAGTGGCTCAGCTGAGTCTGGGGACCTCTGCAGGAGTTTCAGTACAAACACGTTAACTAAAGCACAGGAGACCCTTACAAAGACCTTGGAGAAACACATGAGGCTCCAGTGAGTCTTTATGGACTTTATGCTTTGAGATGTGAAAGGTTTAGTGCTTATGTTTTTTAACACTAAGATTTCTTCTAGCTGATTATATATCCAGGTCCATTATAAATGGACTTTAGGGCATTTTAGTTGTAAAGCTTAACTTTAAGTTTTAGCTATTATATGGACAGTCCTGGTTGAAGGTCTTGCTTTCCATCAGTAATAGTGCAATGCAGGTCTGTGAAAATAAAAATTTTGTTTTAACTACCTTATAGGAGTCAATAGTAAAAAAAAACCTAAAATATATATATATATATTTATATGTTCTGTATTTTCTGAATAATTTCTATGTAGCATTGCTGTTCCTATGCTAATATGAAATACCTTAATTCTTACTGGTGAACATTTTCAGAATTAAGCATTAGTGTGGGAACTATGGAATCTACCTTTCAGTGACACATAAAGGAGGGACACAGAAGGGGAGACATCCCTTCTGTATTGACATCCAGAATCTGTTGGAGAAATAAGTGAGAGATGTGACTTAGGAGGTTTTATTCAAGCACTTGATAGGAAGAAGCTTTGTAAAATGTTTTCAGATCAATGCTTGGAAGTGCCACTCTGATGTGATATGAAAATTGCTGTAAGGAGTATAAAGTGAAAAAGGATT
The DNA here is from genome assembly GCF_051311805.1 of Agelaius phoeniceus. Classification (NCBI taxonomy): domain Eukaryota; kingdom Metazoa; phylum Chordata; class Aves; order Passeriformes; family Icteridae; genus Agelaius; species Agelaius phoeniceus. The sequence goes on from NC_135267.1 coordinate 82,994,782, forward strand.
TGAGGCTGGTGGGGAAAAAATAAGACTTCTTGGAGATAAAAAAACAATGCCTTTGTAATCTATAAGAGGAGAAAGACATTCTGAAATGGGAAAGGTGTTGAAATAGAGTAAATTAGAGGAAAAATATGAACAGTGACAAGCAAACCAAAATGCCTGCAAAGCTGGAGATAATGAAATGACAGGCATAAAATACAGAAGATTTGAAGGAAAAATATGATGGAATGTGTCAGTTAAGGGTAATTTAAAAGACTGTGGATCCAGCTAAACTGAAAGAGAACTGGTTAGGCAGCTATTTGTAAATTTAGTACAGGTGTTTATTGATTTGCTAAAAGTGATCTTTTTTCAGGTTTCCCCAGTGTCTCACAGTTGAGTAGAATAGGTTTTGAGATAAACAGTGGTACTCTCAGGAATAGTCTGCATTTCTAGGAGGTGAGGATGGACTCAATATGAGAAGTGCCTTTGTCTGAGGGAAACTTATGTGCATTTAAAGTGCATCCCCAGAGAAACAGGTACAGCAGAAAACCATCCTGCACTAGAGGGCTGGATTGAAGTGGGAAGCAGAATTACAGATGTCAGGAATATTTTCATGTTCTTATAATGCAAAAGTCTTCATTGGGATTTTATGAGTTCATGACAAGACCATTTCGGATGTCTTGTGAAACATCACAATATCAGATTGCACCTGAGCTGGAAGCAAGCTGTGTCTCTGCTCTTTCTGCTATTTGATAGGAGCACATTTTTCCTGCATTTTCCTCTCATTTTCTACCTTTGCAGGTTCTTCAGCTTATAAGTAAGCAGAACTGACTATTCTGTTCCAGTCACCTATATTTGAATCTTAATTTGGATGTGATCTGACCAAGGGCTAAGCAGATTGAAAATGAAGAGTTCACTTGATGTATATCCTTTCCCAATTCTAAATCTACAGGGCAAAAAGCACTGGTATTTATTTTGAGCCTATCTGTGTTACTATGTCTGTCAAAGATTTTTGCCTGAAATATTTTACTTTTTCGTTCGTCACTTTCAAAATATGTTCCATGGGGAATGAAAGATCCTTTGGGCATAGGTGTTCACATTTGGAAAAAGAAAAGCAAGTGAATAAGAATTGCAGGATCTCTAAAAAATGTTTATGCCAAAAATATACATGCGGTCAAGAAAGGAAAGGAGCTGAAAAAAGCTCATGAAGATATTCTTCTCTGAGAGGGTCAGAGGGGTTTGTATTTCATTGAAAATTATACATGCATATGATCCCAGAGGTAATAGGAGCAGGAAGTAAATGTTTACATCAGTATGATATTTTAGAGCAACAGCTTTGTTTTGGTGGAACAATGACCTATGGGTTGAAGAAAAAACTACTTAGATATACATCAGATTAATGACAAAATTAATCATTTTTATAGGGAGAAGTGAAAGATGGGATGTTTTATTATACTTAGCTTCATTGGATTTTAACCACATGTTCCATAAATGAGCATTTAAAAATTGCATGTAGCTTTTTTCCCAGGTTACTAAGTTATAGATATGACCTTTTCATATTTTGAAATATAATCTTAGTCTTGCACAGTATTTGGCTTTCTTCTTTGATTGAAATCCCAAGGTGGAATGAATGTACTGTGTGACTGAAAATAATCTGTTTAAGCCTGAAATTGCTGGAGGGAGGCGTGTTGGCATGCCCACTGCAGGGAAGCCCTGGAGATGGCCTTGATTTGAGGGCAGCTGTGTGAAAGCAGCTTTGCAGGGCAAGGAGGTGCCACTGACAGTTTGTAGGAGTTACCTGATGCTCTTGGAGCCACCTTCTGCTGTGATGCTGTTTCAGTGCTCTCAGTGGGGGACAGCTGTGAATTTTGCTGGGGGAATAATTACAGTGTTTTCACACAGCCACTGATTTCAGTTGTGATGGTGTTTGTTTTATTCATCGTGAACGTTGATAAAGTGTGTGTGTGTTTGTACATATACTGTGTGTGTACTTCTATAAATGCAAATATATTCCAAAGCCAGTCTTGTCTTCTAGGATAAAAACCTCCTTGTTTTGGGATATGCTGAGAGCTTCTGAATGAGTTTTAGGGTCTTGTACTACTGAAATTCCTTCTAATGTAAATATTTTTGGTTTTAGTTGAGAGATTTTTTGGTGTTTTCATGTAGCATGAGAGGTAAATGTTGAATGGAAAAGTAGAATTCAAAGTTAAGATTAAATTTCATGCCAATTTGAGAGTCATATGTTTTGTTATTTCTTTTTATAAGTTCCTTCACTAATTTTATTGGAAAGCACATCTGAAGCATTTCACCATTTACCAACTTAGTGGAGAAGGGTATAATTCTGTTCTAGGTTGTATCAAGTAATATACTAAGTACTACATTTTAGTGTCTTTCTCTTAAAAAAAATCAATGTGTTTTTTTTTTGTTTGTTTGTTTGTTTTTTTCAGTTTAACCATGGGAGTGACATCTTTGTGGCTCTAGATAACTTTTCAATTTCAGCAAGGAATGTCTCACCATTCTTTTTCAAAATAGTGCAAAGAGGTTTTGAAAAATCAATGCTTTCTTATCTAAATTTGGCAATAATTCAATCACTGGGTGAATACAAGGACCAGTTTCTATACAGAAGGAAATGAAATCTAGTACTTGTTTTTTTTTCTTCTTTTTTTCTTTTCCCCAGCTTTGACTTTGGCTCCTGCAACCTCCAAAAGAAAAAAAAAACCCAACTAAAATTCCAATGAAGATTGTCAGGAAGGGTTATATTGCAATGAAGAAGTGACTATAGACCCTTACAATTTTTGTTTAGAATATGTTTTTCGGTTTGCAGACCAGATATTCTTCAGAAGAAAAAATAAGGTGCAGAAAAGAATGATGGGAGATATACCTACTACACAAAACCAGAGAAAAAATAAGATCCAGAAGCCCTTGTCAGCTAAAGTTTTGTGACCCATACATCTGTGGAGTATGAATTTTATAACCAAATACAGACAGTACATATGTAAAAAAATATTTGTAAGTTCTGAACAGAACTGACACCTATTCTAAGCAGAAGGATTATCTTTCTCCTCATCCACTGAATTCTGATTTTTCCTTGTAGAATATATGCAGAAATGTTTCAGAGTGTTACATGGATGTCTGGGTATAACAAGAATTACAGAAAATAACAGCAAGTGGGCATTCAGGGTTACAAGTAAGACTTCAGTAACCAAGATTTAAGTTATGGGCAGTCATTCTGAGTGCCAAATTTTTGTTCCTGCTAGTAAGTAGTGTCCTTTAGAGTGCAAATTGTCTTAACTAACCTTTCATCAACAGGTTGGTTGTTCATGTGTTCTCTTTTATGTGGACAATGCAATACCACTTCTGTAGAAGGTTCAGGTATGAAATAGATGATAATTTTATTTGGAAGTAAAGTAGGTGTGTTTTCCTTATATAAAAGGTCTTAGTTGTCACTTGAATAATGACTCTGATCACTGATGGCTAGCTGTAGTGGCTGCCTTTTAACTCTAATTCTACCTCCCAGAATGCTATTTCCCAGTGCTGCTCTTAGGTTAAAAAATATTAATTTGTACACCTAACACAATGAAGTGTGCATGTGGAGAATATGTGAGATTTTTTCCACTACTTTTAGGAGTAGGGAATTCAAAGGCTTCTTACCTGGTGTACTCTTGTTTGCCCAGATCCAGTGAGGGACCTGAGAGCAGCGTACAGCAGAACCTTAGGGCAGAAAAGCCTGGCAGCCTTATTTCAGAGGCAGTGGGCCATGGGACTTGTAGAAGACATCTTCTCTGCCAGCTCATCAGAGACTGCAGAGCAGGTCTGGGGTCCTGGCAAGGGAGAGCCATGAGCCTGCCAGGCCGAGCCAAAACACCCAGGGCACCAGAAGGGGCTGGGAACCCTGCTGTGGGCACAGCTCACTGGCTGCAGAGGTGTTGCTTGCCCAGGGCTTGGATTTGGGTTGTTGCAGACACATATGCCCTGGGTTGTGCTGCCTGGTCCTCAGCTCTGTTCGTCCTTGTCCCCATCTTCCCCAGAGTGCCTGCTGCCCATGTGAGTCAGCAGTGCAGTAGCAGCTGGGGGCCAACTGTGTTGCTACACCTCATTATTGGGAGAGAGTTGTGGAGAGAAAGCTGTAATTCCATTTAACATAACCCCTGTGCTCTCAAATCTACCAAATGTAAGATGGCTGTTGGCTCTTCACAACTTTATTTTTATTATTAGAAGACAGAAGCGTATTAGTTAAAATGATGAATGACTTCTTTGCTTGCTGTAGGTATTGATTGCTTTCATTTTGTGACAGGTCTGAAATGCACATACTTGAGAAAATCCAAGTAGACTTTATGCACTTGACAGGCTTGACTGAATTGCAAAGGTCTGAGAATTTGTTCCGGAAATTAGTTCAGTTTGACATGCATTGGAAAGAGCTCTCTTTTCATTCATGTATACAGGGCAGGATTATTAACTGAAAAACAATATCAACAACAAAAATGCAGGAGAGGATTTGTGTGAGATAGTCCTGTCTTCCTGCAAGATGTGGCAGAAGTGTGAATAAACTATGTGGAAAGGCATGTTGAATGCAATCTTTTAATCAGTTCTGTTATATCTGATACTTATCTTGTGAGTAAGGCTGAAAGTCAAGTGCCTGCAATCAGCAGAGAAGTGTAGATGCATTGCCATTATAAATTAAGTAGTCTAATTGTATTTGGTTGACTTTGTTTTGGTATTTGAAATTTATTAGGCCATTTCCTGGCACACAGAAAATATTATGTGATGTTTTTAGAAATGCACATGTAGCAGGTGTGGCTCTGATAGGACCTGTTAGTCCAGGCAAACCTTTGTTAACCTCTTCAACTTCTTCTTAAGATTTTAATCATGTGTTAAAAAAAGGGGAAAAAAAATCTGAGGAAGATGTGCCCACTCGGGCAATTCCAGTTGAGCTGTCTTACTTGTTTTTCCCCTTTCTCATAAGTTTTCTTTTGTTTCCTGTCCATATCAACCTCCTGGAAATTTTCTAGCCACCTCTGCATTTGGTGTTGCTCTTTTGCCTTCTCAGTACACATTGGAAGAGCTAATTCTACGAACAGTGTTTGTAGACCATAATGATGACAAGATTTAGCAATAACCAAATTCCTTGGAGGCAAGATTCTTAACTTGACTATAAGGCTATGTTAGAGGTCAACTGGCAACCCCTGCTTACTTGTGGGTTTTGGTTTTTGTTGTTTTTGGTTTTGGCTCTTTGTTTTAGTACAAAGATGCTCACTTTTGCTTGTTGTTTCATAAGGGGTTGTGGTCATTTGCAAAAACTTGTTTATACTGTGCTGGAAAATTAATAATTTATTTTTGATTGCTGCATCTTTCCTTTTTTTGTTGCAGCAGAAACTTTTTTAAAGATTAAAGCATAACTGAATCCATTATATCAAATTTCATGCATTTTCTCATCCATTAAATTAGTGACATTAGGTGAGATGCGGTAGGTACCTTGTAAGGGACCTGATACTATCTCCAGGTGAAGTTTACAGGTAATAAGAAATGCATGGGAGTATCTGACAGTGACTTTCAAATTCATTTAATAAAGCCTATGACATCAGTAAAATATTGAGAAGGACAGAAATATACCAGGGAAATTGTCTTACTTCTTAAATGTTCTAAAATACATAAATCCTCTATATATGAATACATGAATCTGCCTGTAAAGGATTTAAGAGTTAGAGCTTTAGATCATGCTGTTTTACACTTAGTATGCCATGTGGCATGATCCAGAGATGTTATAAATACAAAGGAATTTTTTTTTTGGTCCAGGAAGGGAAAGAAGGATTGGAAAAGAAAGCAATGATTTCAGTAGCAGCTTTACCATTCAGCTCTCTGACAGGCATTCTACATCTACTTGTCATTCAAAGAAATCTCAAAGATTAATGGATAATTCATTCATTAAATGGCACCAGAAGGGAGTTGCCTTATTCAAATAATCTCACTGAAGTGTCAGTTTGACAAAAATTCCAGTTTTGAGTGGTGCTTAGATTTTTGTGTATGTGTTTGTTACTGCAGCATCATTAACCCTTGGGGACAAGGGATACAAAGGAAATATTAACGTAAGGTATTGAAGCTTCCGAGGTTGCTGAGGGAATTTGGTGCTTTGTGCCAACACATCTGCTAGTTGTGTTACAAAAGAAAGATGGAATATGTGTTGGTGACTTGACACTAATGATTTCAGTAAATCCTGGCATTCCTTGGGAAATTCCCAAGGGATGTACCAAGGCCAGGTATCCTTGCAGGTGTATTAAGGTTATTGCATCCAGCCTTCTCATGGAAGAATGTGAAAACTGTAGGAAGGACTTGTCTGGTTGTTGTGGGTATTGGTTCATTTAAATTCAGCAGCCAGAAAGTTATAATCACTCTGCTTTGGAAATCTGCATCTTACCTGTTGCTGCTGGGACTGTGTGGTACTTCAGTGTGTTTGGGACTAAAATTGCACATGCTCTGTTTTCAAACTCTGAACTGATTATTGTGTTTTGGTGAATAACATGTAGAACAAAGTCTGCCCTCAAAGTGTTTTTGCTTGAGCTTCTAATCTAAATTGAGAAATAGATCCTCCTCTACCAGAATGTGGTTAAGGTTGTGTCATTGCTCAACCTTGAAGATGAAGCAGCTCTCCCCAGCTGGCAAAATGAAGATTTCACACTTGTTTCTAACTCTAAATCATCCTCAGGCATTGCACCTTAAAATCAAAAACCTATTGTACATGTACAAGATTTTAGATTCTGTTTATAGAAATCCAACAGTTGCTAGTTTTTTCTGTCTCAAGGGCTGGCTTTTCAGGTAGGAAGATAAAGAATGCTGTAGGAAAATACCTAAATATTTATTATATTTAGGTATATACTACTTATATCTAAAATGTTTATAAATTACTTTTGTCCTGGTAGTTAGTATGAATATCTACAAAATATTGTGTGACAAAATAGGGATTTTTATGCAGTACAAATGAAAATATTTTTACTTGATTATAATGGACTGTTCATAATGCTCTTCTTAATCTTTGACCAATGCAGCTGTCTAAACTCCCCAAATCCTTATAAGAGTCCTAAGGTAATGCACCAGCTCTTACTTTTAATAATTCAAACATAGTAAAACTTTGATATATTGGCAAAATACCTTTCTCACTTGTGGGACCTGAGGGAAAGAGGAGGTTGGGTTTTGCTAGAGGATGGATGCATTTCTGGTGTCCTCCTACTTTTCAGTTTTGGCATCACAGCTGAAATAAGTGGGCTACGTTGTTTATCCAGAAGTTCTAGATTGAAGTTTGTGGGCATGTTGGTTCTGTCTGGTTTGCGTGTGGCCTTTGGATAGGTAGTGTTCTACCTTTTTGAAGTCACCCAGAGAAATTAAGATTTGGGAGCAACTGAGTGGTGTAAGTGAAAGAAGGTCATGTTGTAAAGCAGTTGGTCTGGGAGTCTGACTGTGTGATGTACAGTCTCTAGATGGCTGGCAACAGCAGAGGAGTTTTCTTTTGGTGACAGCAGAGACAGCAAATTACATCTTTTCATTGCATCAGATGGGCGTGCAAGTGAAAAGAGCACATCTGGTGCTGATGTGCAGACACCAGGAATCTTGCAAAGTCAAGTCCTTAATCTGATCACTTAAACTTGCCCCTTCAGTTTGAAATGGGCTGTTACAGATAGTTATTTTCCAATTAAATTGGAAAGGTGAATTAATCTATATAATAAAATTTGAGGCAGCTAAATGTAAAACACTATAGCAACCTAAAGATACCATTACTAAAATTACTTTTAGAAGGGGACAGTGGCACGATTGAACCCTCTTTCCTTGCCTTGTAGAAGGATGGAGAAGGGGGTACTAAGGAATAACTCCTGGTGATAATTTGTTGGGTGTAAATGAGCCGTGTTCAGCCCTGTGCAGCTCACAAGGGAATAGTGGCACTGAGTGAGGTACCTGTGCTTCTTCACTAAGATCAGAGGGGTGGCCAGGAGGAAGTCTGAGGGGAAAGTAGTAAGGGAAGAGTTGTGCTGTCCACAGAGCCCAGATAATTGTTGTGTCTGTAATGTAAATTGCCCACCTTTGGTTTTAACAACAACAAAAAACCCATAGAGTTTTCCCAGCCTAGTTAATGACCATAACTCACATAAGCAGCCTTGCATGTTAAGAAATGAGAATGAACACTTTGCAATGTTACTAGAATAATGCATCATGTTCAGTATCTTCTACAGGAAAATGATAGGGAAGGGAAGCCTCAAATTCTGTTTCATTTCTACTCACCCAAAGTAAATATCTTTACTTATACATTTAGGGTACAAGATTTGGTCCATGTGTGCTTTCACATTAAATGCTTACTGACTGTCTAAAAAGGTACAGAACTTCAGTGATATTTTCTTAAGTTATATGGATAAATTAAGATAGTATCAGAAAACACTGCTACAGCCAGGAGGTGCTTTTAACCTTTAGATTGTAATGTATAGGGGCTGGTAGTTCTCCTTCTAGTTTTTATTGGATTTTTATACTTCCCCCATGAATTTTTATTTTGTTTTCATTGTCCACTGATCAGAAGTGTTTTCTTAAAATAGAAATTTCTGCTGACATGTCAACTTTGGACTGTGTTATAAAGATAAAATTTGATGTCACAGCCACAGGTTCACAGCAAGGTCTTGTTTAAGACAGATAGTGATGCTTGCTTAAGACAGGGCTCAGATAGTAAATAGATTAGCTAGCTGTATTCCACAGCTCTAATTATGATGTTATCTACAAAATCAAACTCCTCAGGGTTACAGCTATGACAAAATCTACATTTCATAATTTTCCTGTTGGTCCAAAATGGCCTCAGAGATGCTAAATGACACAAGTAAAGGGTTATGACTATAGCTTTGAATATAACTATGTACAATTTCTTCTTGCATTGCAGTGCATTTTAGACTATTCTTGTTTTAAGGATATTTTTTGTGACTTGGAATATTTGGAAATTGCTGGTTAGGTAAGAAGGAAAAATACAAAACTTGATCTGTATGTATAACTCTTTTTCTTTCCTTTTTTTTTCGAAACAGGAATGAAAATCTGCACAGATGCTCTCAGTGCAAGGTTGCTAAATACTGTGGTACAACTTGTCAGGTAAGATAAAAATAACAGCTATAAAGGGTTTAAGAAAATAGGCATTTGAAGACTTTTTTTACAGTCTCCATAAGTTTTGCATGTTGTCATACCTCCACACTGTAATTTATTTGTAGTTTTGGACAGAGTGGCTAAAAATGCTGGCTTGTTTTATTTGAGTATTTTTAAAGCCACAAATGTGAGATTCTGGTAAGTACAAAAGAGAAAAATAAGTTGAAATGTGTGGTGTTTGACTGTACTTGGTGAGAGGGGAAGAAATAATTTGTAAGCTTGTCTGTAGAATGGAAGCTCTAACTCAATTTTCCAGTAAAACAATTTGTATTTCAGGAGTACTTTTTGTGATGATAAATTCTATATTCCAGTTTTTTAAGAGGAAATGAGGGTCAAGAATCTGTTGAGAAGAGAAGGCTTTAAGGAAAACTGCATCTCTGAGGAGATTTCCAAGAAGTAAAGTGGTCCGTGGCAGAAGGACAAGGGACAGCAGGCTTAAGTTGAAAAACCAGAGGTTCACATGGGATACAAGGAAAAACTCTTGACAGCCAAGAGATGGGACAGGCTAGCCAGGGTGTTTGTGTGATCTCTGTGTTTGAGGGTTGGGAGACCCTGCTGGTTAAAGCCCTGAGCTGGGTCTGACCGCAGAACTGACCCTGCTTCAGCCTGAGGTAACCTGTAATCCTATCCTATGAAGGTGAAAAATTCTCCAAGGCCTAAAATCTCAACTGTTATATTTGACTTGATGTAGAGGATTGCCTTATAGACCTTATAGAACACTTGAAGTTTTAAATAGTGTTGCACTGTAATTTTTTTTTTTTTTAAGTTAAGTCTTTGACATTCCAACAATCATGGAATGAAAGCATCATAGAATGGTTAATGTTGGAAGGGACCTTAGAGATCATCTAGTTCCACGGGCAAACACTTTCCACGAGATCAGGTTGCTTAAAACATTGCTCAAAGCGTGCCATCCAACCTGGCATCAAACACTTCCAGGGATGGAGCATCCACAGCTTCTTTGGACAACCTGTTCCAGTGCCTCACTACCCTCACAGTAAAGAAGTCCTTCCTAATGTCTAAGCTAGGTATACTCTCAGTTTGAAGCCATCTCCTTTTGTCCTATCACGACATGCCCTTGTAAGCAGTCCCTCTCCAGCTCTTTTGTAGGCCCCCCTGTTCAGGTACTGGCAGGCTGCTGCAAGGTCTCTGTCTGTCTACATAGGAGAGGTGGTCCAGGGTCATTGTAGCCCTCCTCTGGACTTGCTCCATGTTCTTCTTGGTTGGGGTCCCCAGAGCTGGAGGCAGGACTCCAGGTGGGGTCTCACCAGAGTGGAGCAGAGGGGCAGAATCCTTTTCCCTGCTTTGGATGCAGCCCAGGACACGTTTGGCTCTCTGGGCTGTGAGTGCCCATCGCTGGGTCACGTTGAGCTTCTTGTCAACAACACCCCCAAGTCTTTCACCTCAGGGCTGATCTTGTCATGTATCATGTGCTTCTGTAAGCAATTCTGCTTTAATATAATCTGTAGTGTTCTCAAGATCCCACAAATCCCTCCTTTTAGGGATTAAAACATATGGGGAGGGAGAAGAGGAAGAGGTGTCATTTTGATTCTTCGTACGGCAAATGTGTGCAATGTACATTAGGTGCTTACTGTAGCATCAGTAATAATGCCACAGGTAGATTTATTATGGGAGATCATAAGGAAAACATGGCCATTAAGACTATAAAAGACCAAAGTATTTGCCAGGTAAAACATCTTCTAAGAGAGTCATTGGTAAAGCTTCTGTTGGCAGGTCTCTAATGTGAAATGAGACTGTGGGCACTCACCAGCAATCTGACTGCAAAAGCAAATGTGCAAAGTGTAATGCAGTAACAAATTAGGTGTAGAGGCAATGGGAGTAGGAATTGGAGCTTCCTCTTTGAGAAGCACAACTGTCTGAACATTCTTCAAGGATTCATAAGGGATAGCCTGAAGCCATCTTGAGTGTCTTGTGCTTCCAGCTCTGGGGTTTGCATGCTTGAAGCCATCCATAGTTGTAGGTAGGGATTTCAGTGAGACAGGCTACTGCTGCTTAAAGTAATCTGCACTTAACACACTGTGTACTGACAGTTACATAATTTTTTGAACTGTTTATGTAAATAAATTAACATTGAATTAATGCATGTAATATCCTGTGATATTAGGTAGTGATAGAGAATAACAGGAAAAAAGAAGTTATTTTTTAGTCAAAGCAGTGAATTTCTTGGGATTGATGGCTTGAAGCAGGTGATACAGATAAAACTGAGACCAGCCAGATTTCTTTGCTCTTGAAAACTGTCTTTTGATTCATATTTGTTCTAATGAGCCAGCTAAACCATTTGTGCTTCTCTGGTTTTATAGCAGCTGTTAGGAAAGCTAAACCAAATGCTTTGTGCCCTACTTAGCCTCTATAGCTTAAGTGCAATTCATTATTGTGTGCACTTCTAATTGAACTAATTGGTCAACAAATAAACAGCAGGGTATTGATGAAACTGCATTTTGCACATTTAAAAAATGAATATTGGCAAAACAGGACTATTTTAGTTTTATAAATACAGATAACTTGGAAGTGCAAATTATGCAGTTGAATTTGCAGTTCACACTTAGTTGCAGAATGATTTAATTATTTTTGAACATGTGATACTGCAACTCAAAACACTTAGGCTTAATAACTGTAATTTTTCTGGAGTTTTGTAATTTATAGATTATATGAAAACAGAATTAATACAAAAACCCCTGAATTTAAGAAGTTTAATTCAATAGGTGTATGGGTCTAGAATAATGGTGGATTTTGTGAAAGAAACTTCAATGTAAATACGACAGTGGATTTATATTTCAGATATAAAAAACCAAAAGGAACAGTTTTTTTAAGCTGCAAATATCTTGTAAAAATCTTCATTTGCTTTAAAATGTCAAGTGGTACAAAAAACTATCTTCAGACTAACCTTAAGGAGAAGAAACAGTCTTTGGAAATATCTCTTTTTTTTGTAACTTGCAGTGATAACTATTATCTTTTAAGGGAATATGTATGCAGAGCCAGTAGTCCTGAAAAAAAATCTATAAACAAATCAGAATATCCATTTTTTAAAAAATCTCCATAATGTCTGTTTTAAAGATCATGAGTGAGTTGTTCCAAATTAAAAAAATTCCCATTATTTTTCCTTTTCAGGCCAGCTGAAGCAAGCTGTTTTAATTTATTTTAAAATATATTAGAAATGCGAAACTGGAATTTATCACAAGAGATCCTTTGGGCTGACCTTTTGCAACTGAATTCTGACTTCAGGATCAAGTACCTATAGATTTTTTGCTTTTAATTTTTTTTTCACTCAGACCTAATTGGTTTTTGCCCCTGTTTGACATTTCCCTGTTGCAGTCCCTTTCCCACTGGTTGATGCCTAATTTCATAAGCTGCCTTCCTTAAAGCAATGTTATGTTGGCTGGGTGTGCCTCCAAAGGTAGGGTTATCACATCTGCTGCTCCTCATAATCACTGTTGTGATCACCCCTGACAATGTTTATTAATGTAGTATATCTCATGGATTGGGGACCAATGATATAGATGATAATCCCTGAGAAGTGGAAGAGTAATTTCAGGCAGAATTCAGAATGTGATATTATCAAACATTATTGAAACAATGTAATAAAATTAAAATATCATAATTGAAAAAAGACATTTTGTGAAAATTCACAGTCCTTTGGAAATTACAGATTATTTGCTTTTAACAGATCAAAACCTTCCAATGGAAAAATATCTTTTTTTTTTTTTATTAATAAGCTCTAGCCTTTAACAGCTTTTTGTTAGCACATTAATCTGCAGAAAGCATTCTTTTTTTGTGATCTTGCATGGAAGACAAGGGAAACCTTTGTTTCATCAACATTGCTTTAGGAACTTTTGTAGATTCAGGCTCCAAAGGGAGACAGCAATACCATATGTCTGTGAAAGAATTGGGTGTGCATTGGCAAAATTGCTCTGCTGCAAATATGCAAGACATTGCAGGCATTTGTGAGGGGTCTTTGCCCGTGACCTGAGCCAGCAGGGGGTGAGGCTGGCTTGTGCAGGGAGGTGTTGGAGTTGGTCTGGCGCTGGTTCAGTGGGCAGACTCTCAATCTGCCACCAGTGAAGAGCTCTGTGCTGCACCATCTCGGTAGCCATGTGGGTGCTGACCATTTTCCCTTGGGTGAAGCCTGAGGATTTGCACTTGGGATGCATTGAGATTGAAGGAGAGACAATGCTTTGGGAGGAGATAAACAGAAAGATATTCTTTCCAAGCTTCCAAGTGTAGTGAAACCTTGAGCAGGAGGGTTTTGTATTAGCCCTGTACTGTTCACTTGCCTTTCTTTGCCTCCTTCTATTAGTGTTCATTTCTAACAGGAGAAAAAGGAATCTTTGCAAAATTGGAAGACCTTCCCTGGCATGGAGGAGAAGGGTCATACAGGTGGCTGTGTCCCTGCACTACAGTGTTTATACTCATGCTGGATATAGGATATAAAACCTTGACTGAAAGCCAGGATACACAGAATTAAGAAAACTCTTCCACCAGGAAGTGTGATACTAACATAAGTCCAACCAATAAATATTTTTAGAGACTGACTTTAAATTAGGTCTCTCCAGGGTCACAAATCTTTGTTTTCATATTGTCCTGTAATTTGTATCTATGTTGTATGGATAGTAAGAAGAAATATTGTTGAATTTCATTATATTTAATGCATTTGGAGCTTTCCTCTCTCTCCCTTTCCATTTGGGAATAAGTGACTGGCAATCCCTGTTCTATTCTAGCTCCTTCTGCAGAGCAATCAGAATGATTCCTTTTTAGCATCAGTTTTGGCCAGAGTGCATTTTCACTAAAGGCATGTGTTTAAACTATTCTTACCACGTGGGAAGAGGCAAAGAAACATGGCATATGATGCTATGTGGTCCAGAATATTTCATCTCATTAGAGCTATATTGGTTGGGTAAGTTATTAATCATTTTGATGTTAAACCTCTAGCATGTTTAAAATTCTGTGCAACATTTATGTTGCAGAGGAAAAAATTTGACAGTAAAGGCTTACTCCTAGGACATTTTTAGTTTAAGTTGGATGAAAATGCCAATATAATTATATTACACAGAACGATGTCTGGACATTTACAAGCATGACTTTGTTTTTTCTAGACAAGGATAATTCTATTCAGCACTAAATACTTAACTTTTATTTGCCAGACACCATGTGACACTAACTGTATTTGGATTAATGCCTTCTTGGTGTCATTTTTTTCTCCTTGTAGAGTTATGGGTAAAAGAAATGAAATCACAAATCTCTCATGTATCTGAAAGAAATAAAAAGTTCCATTTATTTATTACACATAAGCCACAGGGGAAAAAAATCCTGAATTAAATTTAATAAATGCTACTGATGCTGAAGCCTAGTTACCTGAAACAATTCCCTCATTTATGCAGCTTAGGAAAAAATTGTGTGAGTGCCTTTGGAATCTTTATAACTCACATGTCAGCGTCTCCAGGTCTGATGTGCCCTTACACATAGCTCTGCCATTTTATCTTTATTTTAAATTGCTGAACATGTACCTAACATTAGACAATCATTTTCTCTGTGGCACTCACCTAACAGGAACTGGTTTTCTGGGTTCATGTTTTTTTTTTCCTTTACTGCATATTTGTGAGAAAATGTCACCTTCAGAAGCCCTTGGTTCTGAGTACTTGTCATTGTAGCAAATTTTCATTGTGCCCTGTTCTTTTAATTTGCTGTTAATGCTATTTGAAACAGCTGTCTGGCTTCAAACATGAATTTTGAATATACAAATAAAATGTGTAAATATGTAGTATGTTAGATTTTTGTATATTATAAACAGAATTTTCTGCTTATAGAGACAGAAGACAGGGGAAAAATGTGATCAGAAATTTTCTTCCAAAATATTTCTTTAGCTGAAGACTCATTCTTGCTGCTTTTCTGCACTAATCTTGGGGCAACAATGAATGGTAGAGAAAAAAAGAGACATAGTACAATGTTTCCTTTATCTTATCATCCTGCCTCTTCCCTGCTATGGAAGTGCTAGTCTGTCTCTGCTATTCTAATCAAAGTGGCCTGCGAAACAAAATTTCAGGTTTGGTTAATAAATGTAACTAAAATATTGTTGGTTCTGTCTTCTGTTTTGGTATCCTGGTCTGAACTGTGAAAAATATCACTACCAATCCTCCCAGCTGTGGGCATTGATATCTCATCAGATCAGGGATATTTGGGGACAGTTTTTGCAGCAATGAAAACTTGACCATTGCATTAGGGGAGCTGCATTTAGTGCAGTGAATGTACTCTGAAGGCCTCTGTAGTCCTGATTGCTGAGTGAACGTGTGCCTAGGGTTTTGTGTGTATTAGTTAGCATCCTTTCTAGTGCTCTCCAGTCTTGTGAAGTGCCACAACAAATGAGAATTAGTGCATATTGTTTTGAGCATCTTTGTGTGCATATTTAACTATAGATAACTATATATATATGTAAAATATGTGTGTACTTATAAAAAAAGTAGGATACGGTTTATGTAAAATAAAATGCACCTGATTTTCTTTTTCTTCCTTTATAAAATATCCTGATAGAAAGAAGCTTGGCTGGACCACAAGCAGGAATGCAAGTGTCTTAAGAGCATCAAGCCCAATTTTCCTCCAGACTCTGTCAGACTTGCTGGAAGGATTGTTTTTAAACTAGTAAGTGATGTTCTTTTAGATTGATTCAGTGCAGCAAATTCTGGTAAATACTTTCTCACTCTACATTTTTAATGCAATTATGGACTACAAGGCTGAAGTGACTGAGAGTGCTGAAAAAAATTAGACTGCAAATTGCATTACAAGTTTACTGATTAATTTGCAGAAATGCTGAAAGGATTAAGAGATTCCAAAACAGACATGACTAAGCTCAAGGGACATGTTTATTGACTTTCTTTTCCTATGGCTATGTGGTGGCATTCTTAGCTTATTCCTGCCTGGAAGCAAAACATAGGGAGACACTGTTTTCCCTTCAATACTACTGAAGTTATTGGTGCTTTTCTGTTAAACTAATGGAAGTCTCATAAAGTGTTGTTTGAATGAATGGTTAAGGCAGAAGCACTGGTAGCTAGCCCTTTCTTTAGATGGCACAATGCCATGCTTTCCATGCTGGATTCTCTTAATCTCAATTACCTTTTTTAATGTTTTTCTAAATTCTCTTAGAAGTCCTGGGTGTTTGACATTCCCACAGTTTGATTACTTTATATGGCCTAAATTTTCTGATAGTTTAAGCAGCTTATAAATGTGTGGGATTGTAAATCAAAAGGGATTTGCTCATTTTTTTGCTGAACCTGCTATGATGCTGTGTGTGTTGGATAAATGGGCAGGCCTTTGTTGTGATCTGAGGTGATAAAATATGATTTCACACTTATTTTATACATTGTTGCAAAGAGTTTGTGCATGATAATTTTTAAAAGGCAAATATGTACCTAGCAATACTGTGCATTAATTAGACTCACATGAACTCTGAAACTACAAACCCATAATCTGATTTCAATTATGCTCTAAAAGGCTAAAGTAAGTTACTAAAGGTAAGCTGTCAAAGTGTTAAAAAATCAAAATGAGTAGAAGGTCATATAACAACAAAGAAATTTAGTTTTTTAGGATAGTTTGTACAAAGTCCTGGATTTATGTTGATGCTGTTGGCCTTGCCTGATTATCTTGTGTGTTTATCACACGGAATAATCAGTCTTGTAGAGTGTTTGCAGGATAAAACATGCTATGTGAGTGTTAATTATCTGTTTTTCCTCTACAGCTCAGACAATCAGTATGCCCTTCTGAGAAACTCTACTCTTTTGCCGATCTTCAGTCAAGTAAGTAATTGCCAGCCAGATTTCAGGAAATACTTCCCAGGTCTGGCTTACGAAAAGGGCCATCTGATTTTCTTGCAGCTTGCCTTCTGAAGATTTGCTCTGTGGAGTAACAGAATCAAAGACAAAAACCTCTGTGGGAAAGAACAGTTATTTCAAAGATAAAAGGAAAAACATGCCTGTTGTCTTGAAGAAAAGCCTTCCTGATTTTTTTGCTTTAGTATTTTTATTTTTGCATTTTACAATGAACATCTTGCCTGCTCATTTTTTAGTTTACTAATTGTCTGCCTTACTACGTATAGTGTCAATATTTCTACATATATAGACAATAGTACATATTTTTTTACAATGAAGTTTTACTTTTTAATACTTATGTGCTATTACATAAAGCTTCAAAATAACCTCCAGGAATAGGACAGAAAGTTAAATTTAAAAGGGATATGTGTATGTTTTTCTTCTATGTGACCTTTCAATAGAGAAAAAAGATGAAATGATGCAGTTATTACTTTTGTGGCTTCACAAGTTTCAACTGCTTGGGTAGAAAAAGATGCTCATTACAATCTCTCAGCAGACCAAATGTTGAAATAGGAAACATTTGTCATATTTTGTGGCATCTTAAAGACTGAGGAAGAAATACATCCTTGGTTCATTTTTGCATGTTGTTTAAAGGGATTTTCTGGAGAGTAATGTGAATATTTTGATTACCTCAATGTTTTTAAGTATTATGCAGAGTTTTGGCTACAAACCAGCTTAATCAATTGATATAGTACCTGTATAAACACAAAAAATGCAACACAGTACTAATTTTACTTCCAAACACCCTGACATTCTGCTGCTTTCTCTCGAAATGCAAGGGCAAAAGACCTTAACATGGCAGCAAATTAAAATGGATAGATTTCAGTTATTTAAAACATAGGGATTTTCTGTAATGGATATTCTCAATTTGTGTAACAAAGGTTTATGGAAAACAGATACTTAAAATTACGTTAAAATGATGTAGACTATGGACTCCTATGCTTCATTACACTGCTGGGATCCAAAGAAAGAGTCTTTTACCAATGGCTGATTCTAGAGTGGTGCAGGAGGAACTGGACTGGAAGAGTCTCCCTTTAAAAATTAAACATTGATCACCTATACAGCAGTTGTCTCTAGTGTAGGCAAAGATTTTTTTGTAACTGATTGTTCCATACAAACAATCTCCTTCAGGAGATGATCTCAGCTTTCCTTGGCTTGACTGGAGACAGGGGGAATAGTGTGATAAGTTGTCTGGAAAGAAGCTTGGTGTTGGACGGGCCTGAGCTGCAATGGATAAGTGGTACAAAAGTCTGTAGAGTGGCCAGAAGCTTCTGCTAAAATTCTCATTCTGAAGGAAATGGTGATGTGGCCTGTGATACAGATGGGATGACTGTCCTCTCACTGATACAGAAATAACTGGTACATAGCCAGTTAGTTTAGGAGGAGACAAATGAGAGATCCACATGTAGTGTTTCATCTGTACTTAGTCTGAGTCTTAATAAAAAGTCCTGTGGAATCTTCTTAACTCCACAGCACCAAGTGTTTAGGACATTAACACATTAGCAGATCTTGATACTTCAGGCTGCAGTACAAATGGTCTATGCATAATCTTATGTAAAGGTTTTGGCTGACTCTTTGCTTGTGTTGTTTTCCTGGCTTCCTTGTTAGAGTGAATAGATGGTCTCTATGGTTTTAGAGTTAAAATAATCCAAAAGTGTTTTGGGTTGGTGTGGGAACTTGTAGTAGCTGTGATTTTTTTTTTTTGCTGCATCTGTATGCTCCAAAAGCTCCAGTTATTTCATAACAATTTCCCTGTTTGCTGCACAATTTTTGAATGGTGTTGATAAAGCTTTTGTTTCTTTGTGTACTTAGTGGAATCTATAGGAAAATCAGAAATGCATTTGCATTAGAGGCATGAGTATATAGGGGAAAAGATTTCTTTGAACAGAATCACATGAACTATGAATACAGGCTGCAATCTGAAACAAAAACATTTTCAGGAAGCATCTTTGTAATGGAAGATAATGTTTCAACACTAATCAGAAATGTGACAGAATTCTCATTGATATTCTTTTAATATTTTTTTGGGTCCCCCCCCCCACCACTTGTAATTCCAAAATATTTTATTTTTGAAAATTGTTATTGACATTATGCTGTCTCTTTTTGCTTTACATTATTACATTTCAACATTACTTTATACTGTTGGCTGATTTGTAGTGCAGGAGATATATAAACTGAATAGAAATGTATAGTTTTATTATACACTTTTTGAATAATTATCTGCTAAAAGATATAATACATGAAAAACCACAAAGCATGTGGAGGCATCCAGCCATTTATGAAGTTCTTTTCCAATCTCCATATTCCTTGAAATTCCTTTATATGTCCTAAACTCAGATTAAGTAGGAGGAGTCTCTGAGCATTGCTACTTTTGCTAGTTCTCATTTATCTTAAGACAATTTCTTCATTCCTTAGTTCTCTGGGCTATCTGTATGTTACAGCAATTCAGAAATCATCTCTGATTTTACTTACCAAGACTCAGTATCCTGAAAATAGTTTGTGTGCTGTATTATGGGGCAGATATTTTGCTACTTTACTTGTGTAAGAATCAGAGTTACATAACTAAATCCCCATGCCTTATTTAGAAATTTTTTCATAGGCCTTTGTTGCATTTTGTCTCCCACAGCAAGTTTCTTAAACAATTAAAAAAGTTCCTTAAAAACAAAATTTGAAAACGTACACAAATTTCATTTCATTTTGCTTTTGGCCTTTTTTTTTTAATGTGCTTGGAAAACCAGGTCTTGATCATTTTCCATTAAGGTTCCTGTGGGATTTTTTTTCTGGATCATTAACTCTGATGTCCTGGACAGATTCCAGTGTGGATAATTGCATTCTGCTTCCAACTCTATCAGTTCTCCCTGAAGTTCCAGTTGGTTTTGGTATTCATGTTCACATCTGTCCTAAGCTACAGTGTCCATTTGTAACATGCTCCTTATGTTTTCTCTTCTTTAGTCTAGGGTTGTTACATTTGCCAATAGTGAAACAAACCATGCCTTCCTCTCTTTGTTATAATACATTTTGTAATGTATTATACATAGTTTAAGGTAAATCACATGTTATCTTGAATAATTACATTTGAAGTAAAAAACATTTTTGTTTCCAAAGGGTTATTATATAAGAAATGCAAGCATGTGTTTATAATTTTTCTTCTATATTTTTTAAACTTGATTGTTTCAGTCATCTAAAAGTTTGTTGCTTCTCTTCAAGGCACAGTCCTCATAGATACTATATTTTTCTATACCAGGGATTTTCTGTACATTGTGAAATACATACATGTCTAGATTTCTAACATTTACATTTGTTCATGCTTACAACATCACCTGCACGCATCCACACTGTTAATTGCACTTGGGTAGTGCTGTGAGCATCTATAGATGTTTATGATAAAATTACAGTTCACCATTATGCAGAGATAGAATTGATTCATAGTGCATCATAAATCTCTGCCATTTGTTATAGACTGGTGCTTGAATATGTTCTGCTTCACATTCTCCATTTTGAACTAACTGGTAGGAAAAAGAAAGTGTGAAGCAGATAGTCAGGCAGTGAACTTGCTAGGGCAGCAGCAGTTTAATTTTTTTGAGTTGAGACCTGGTGCATGCATAATCACTTAATTAGAAAATGAGGCACTGTGATTCTATCTGAACAACATGAATAGTGGTGCTTTATAATAAAGTGATATGTACTTATTATTCTTTCATATTCATTGTTTACCATTTGCACTGTATGAAACTCCTTTTGTTCATAAATACTTTTCTGTTTCATCTGCTAGCATAAAGCGTTTCTGACACATGTATGGAGAACGCAATATAAAAGTATGTACTGCTGCATAAAGTTCCAAGCATATTTCTAATGCAGTTCATGTTACAAGCCCAGATGCCTGATTTTTGTATGTAATGTCTTACATCTGCTTACACATCTGCTTTATCTATTGGCTTTTGATCTTTAACTTGCTGTTGCATTCATATGATTTGGCAGTAGCAACCTGATAAACTCTACTGTGTGTTGATAGGTAACTGTCACAAAAAATGAGAAATGTCTGCCCTCTGTCAAAATTGCCCTCTGTCAAGATTAATTCCTGGACTGGAAATGTCTAGACTGTATAGCTGCCATTGGATGTTTTCAAAATGTTGGTGAAATGTTCTGTTTATGACATGGTCTACTTTTTTCCCCTTTCCCAATAAGACACTGAACGGTTAAGCGAAGAAATGAAGGATGGCCTCAGGCACCTTGCACAGACTTTGCAACTGTATTTGAAAACTGAGATCCAGGATGAGTCTCAACTGCCACCTGCAATTGACTTTTTTCAGATCTTCACAAAAGTAAGTGTTAAAATCTGGTTGCTTGACAACTCATAAATAATCTTTTCCTCGTGTTCACGATTTATTTCTGAGTGGGAGTTCAGTAGATATATCACACTGTGAATGTATGACAGAGTGGATTCAAACTATTTTTTTTATTCAGTCAGTATTTAAGCAGAAGTATAACTTTAATTGCAGCGCTTCAAAATTAAAGCAGTAGCCAGAGGATATTTTTTTCTTTTCCTTTTTTAAAATTATCATGTTAAAGTTGTTGGGTGAGAAAAAAAACCAAGAAAGTTCAAATATAATTCAGTCAATCAACCTCAGTAATTTTTTCACAGTAATGAAGAGCATATAACATCACTCTTCAGCCTAAAATTTTTCTGCAAAGTGAAATGTATTTGCAGATATCCTCCCATCCCACTTTGTCATTTAGAGGCATATGCTACTGTTTGTTATTGTACTGTATCCTACAAGCTGCTTTTTCTAGAGGCCTTGTGGATTATTTATTGGGAAAGGTGACATATAAAGTATTTAAAATTAGATTCCACAGTATGTAAAATGTCTATTGTGCTACTAACTAAATATTGTTGCTTTTGATGTAGATATTTTATTACTTTCAATTCAAGAAGCTAAACTCAAACAATGCTAGCAGAAATCTTTTATATGAAGAGTACTCAGAGTTTTAACTCCATTTATTTTTTTAAAATTTCTTATTGATTGATAAATTCTGCCATAAGATTTATCTTAACTTATTTGTGTTTTGGTTGTTTTAGTAAGTGTATTCTTATGAAGTAAGCCTAACTTTTTTTTTCTGCTATGAATAAAAGGAAGAGCCTCTTTGGGAGAAATTAAATAAAAATACTATAAATCATCTTTTTAACATTTAAAAGAAGTCTGTTTGCACAGTTAAAATTTTTTTTTTTCTTTTTGCTGTGGACAGGAGTAGGAGCAATTTAATCAACTGTGTTGTTTTTCTGGATTTTTTTATTTCTGATTAGACTGCTGTGATGTAAAGTTGCAATTTTACTTGAAAAATCACACAGTCTGAAATAAACCCAGTCAAAAGGGTACATAGATAAAACCCTTTAGGTACTACCTTGTCTCCACTCAAGCTGTTTTATTGTCTTGTGTTGGCAGCCTGGTTTGGCCTGAGCTTTGTCAGATGCAATTCACATGAAACATGCACATTGTGTTATCTGATGTAGAACTGTGCAGAGTTTGTGCAGCTGAAGATAAAACTGATTATCAGAAGATCATTGCCTACTCAGTTTGAACTGAATTGCAGCTTGTAAGAAGTTCTTTCCAAATGTTTTTGCCTTCTACATAATAATAAGCTTAAGATGGGGAATGGCCATGTGGCATTACAGAAACAGTGTGATGAGTACTAAACACATTGGAACAGTGATGAAGAAAGTGCAGAAGATTTTTAATTTTTTTATGTACACACATGCACAAGCATGTGCACATATGTGCACCTCCTCTCCGCTCCCATGTAATTTACCAAGGTGGTGTAAGTGCCCATCAAGGGCAGAGTGAAAGCCAAGACTTCCCAGCTCCATATTTTAACTGGAGAGCTGGGAATGCTCCTGTTAATGACAACATTTGCCTTACTGTATCTTTGGTGTCACAAAGATATTTTTTATATGTTGACTGTCAATTTTTCCCCACTGTATTGAATGTAGTGCAAGGTGCTGAGTTTTTAAGGTTTTTTTTTGTTGTTGTTGTTTTTTTTTTAAATTTTTTTTTTTTGTTTGGAGTTTTTTTGTCCATTAAACTAGGACTCATTTCCTTCTTTTGCTGGTTTTGCTTAGTCTGTGTGATAGTCTGCTCTGGAAAAATGGAGAGCTAATTATATAGACCTGTCATGTGTACACATACTTGATATCATTAATACTAAAAAGATCTGGCAGAAGGGATAGGAGAATCTGACTGGACAGGTGAGTGGTTGGGAGAAAACAGCCATGTGCTTTGCATGAGTAAAATTAGTATCTTGTTCAGAGTTCAGTCAAGCACAACTGTCAAGCTTTTTGTAAGACCTTGTTGTCACTCTCTAATTTTCCATGTGGCATTTTACAGCTTTCCTAATTTGGTTGTCAAACAAGTTTGTTATGAGTGTGATAATGTATTAAAATATTAATTTGGTACTTCCCCATCCCTAGGCAGGTAGCAGCAGATGTTTTCTGCCATTCCCATGGAATGTTCTTTGAAAGATAAGCTGGATGTCCATCCAAGTGTTTTTTTTTTTAAAGCTGAGTAGGGATGCTTATTCTCAGCAGGTAAAATTTAGGACTTGGGAACTGTAAAGTCTCTGGTAAGACTTTTGCAGTCTCTTCTCTGTAGTATAACTCCAAAGAAGACCAGCTGTGATGACTTCCCTCTGTGGTCAATAGAATAAAGAAATAATACAGATACATAACTTCAATATATAATCTTGTTTTCCCAATCACTTCCAACATTCCTTTCAAGTTCAGTAGGAGCTTATTCGAACATTGAACTTTTTTGGATCAGTTCTTTCATTGCATGCCACAAAAAGATCCAGTCAAAGGTCATTTTTTATTCTGTTTGATGCTGGATTCTCAAGAAGGAAAATAAACAGACTGCCAGACAAAAGAGAAAAATTATCCTGTGGTGAGGTGACTATATTCCAGATGGTTCTTGGAAAATCTCCAGCCTGCTTTAGGTCAAAAGAGCTTCTCGGAAGCTCTTTTAAACAGTCCTCCTTCTCTGCTGTCCACTGCTCTTGTCTTTGTGAAAATTAATTATAGTTTTATTCACTTGCTTGTGATGCTTAATAGGCAGAGAGTCCCCCTGAGCGCGCTATTGTAGAAACTTCCCACTGAAAATCAAAGGAAATTTTCACGTTTCTTTCCACGGGGGCAGAATTTCACCCCAATGTATTTGTAGTTTGCATGAGATCAGTGGCAAATACCAGCTGTACTGGATGGGAAGGTGTTTCAGAAGGGTTATGCACCTATCTTTCTGACAGTGTTGCCCTGTTCTTACTAGACAATTTGCTTTTGTACCAACTGTCCTTTGAGCTGGAGTTGAATTTTCTCATTTTTGTTATCTGATCACTTTTTGCAAGCTTCAGTTTATTTAACGTGCCATTTATCAAGGTTGTGACTGTTTTAAAATTCTGATCCTCAGTATTAAACAGAATTATCTGCAGCTAATTACGTGGTAAGGCTTTAACTCCACTGAGACATTTTCTAATGTCAAGATAAATTTTTGACAGTGTGGTTTTATGGTTTAATGATGTTTCCATAACCTTGAGATAAAATCAGTCCTTGCTTTTTATTCTTCAGCTTTTACTTACATGTTTGAGGAGGTGGCCTAGTGTCCTTTGAGACATTTAATGGATGCAGGATAAAGAATTAAATTTTTGTATACATTTATGGTTCTTTTAATACGAGCAGACAGAACCATGTGAACCTCTTTAAGACATTGAATAAACTCTGTACATATCATAAACCTGTGAGTGACTCTACTGACAGGAATCAGGCCAAAGATGACTTCTTTTAGACTAAATATAGGCTTGGCATTTTACATAGAGGTACAACTACTCATTCTGTGTCAGAATTCACTTTTTGTGCATTTTGAAACACAAGTTTGAACATTTATTTACCAATTAATGAGAAATAAAAGAGATTCTGATGTGTGCTAGTATGATAGCCATTTTAAAGATCTCCTAGTTTCAGGTCCTCACATTTATAAGAACAGTAAAGTATAAGCCACCTCTGCCTTAACTAGCAGTAAGATTAAATCCAGTGACAGTGAATGAACTGCTACAAGCAGACTTCTAGGGCAGTTTAGTAAACTTAATCCAGAAATGTATTGGAAAGATGTTTTCTAGAGGATGTTTTGATGAAAATGTTCATAAACTTTTTGGGAAAGGATGCTGGATTGAAGATTTTAGGGAACCCCATATGATGCCATTTTGGTTTTTGCCTTTTTTTACCTTTTATATATTCTCTGTATTTTTCACACATATGTTTGTAGCTCTGTAGTCTATTGTATTGATGGCTAGTTTTCCCTGTAATTTTCCATGGCCTTTTCCTAAGCAGAAGGACAAAACAAATTCCAGAGCTCCAAGCCCTGGGAGGTAGAAGGCCCCAGTGCTTTCTTGGTTCTACCTGGGAACCAAAGCCAAGAACAACCCTTCAAGATGCATTCTCATGGACAAAGCACAACTAGTGCTGAAGGGGGAGCTCCAGAGAAGGGGCTTGACCTGGAGGGGAAATTGAGTCACCACTTGTCCTCCTAATTGGTGCTTTTTATCAATTATGCTGCTTTCATAAAACCTATGAATATGTATTCATCCCTGTGGAGGTGGGCTTTTGTGGACATCTTTCCATGACTGCCCCTAGAGGCCTCCATTAAAGATCCTCTTTATTGCTTTCTTACTAAAATTATCCCTGGTTTCATTTCCAAGTTGGGAAAAATGCAACAAAAGAACAGAGATGATACCCTGAAACAGCAGTCTCCCAAACTCTTCTGTTGTGCAAAATTTCATTTTCTGGACAGTATTTTAACCACTTGTGGGATGACAGGAAGTAGACAAAGAATTTTTAGCTTTATGAAATTTTCAATCTTTCCTACAGTTCCAATCTGGACACCTTTTTGATATGATCAGATTCTACCTTGAAAGTAGGTGTGCTGCATTCTTTTAGTTCACTGGAGAGGTCACACACTTGTATATGTGGGAGGTGAGTAGTCCTCTTAATGCGTGTGGTGGATGTGCTGCTCACCACTATCTTCTCAGGTGCTGTTCTACTCTTTCCTTTTTAGTCAGTGTAGAATTGACACAGATCAAAGAATAAGAACATGTCTGAATGACTGTGGAGCTGTAAGTCTAGCATAATGGAAAAAGAAGTATCTCTATGTATTAGAAACATGTGTGCAATTTTAATATGTCAGATAAATTTATTTTCATCTCACTTTTTTGAGGTTTGTGATATTGACATAAGAGTAAAGAAGAATGCAAGTTTGATGCTGTAGCCCGGTCTCTGTGCCCACAAAAAGTTTTAACCAGAAGGCCAATTGTCTGTTTAGGCTGTTGGTGTGTAGTTGGTTTTGTTTTAAACTTAAGAAGTAGTAAGGAGGCTCTATAAAGTGCAGAGGTACATCCCTCAAGAGGCAAAGAGTCCTAGTCTCTTTAAAATCCTTTGTTTATTTATCCTATCAAAATTTAGATATTTTCACTGGTTCTTCTGTCTTTTCTGTACTTACTTTTTTTCCCACTC
This sequence comes from Agelaius phoeniceus, assembly GCF_051311805.1. Lineage (NCBI taxonomy): Eukaryota > Metazoa > Chordata > Aves > Passeriformes > Icteridae > Agelaius > Agelaius phoeniceus. The sequence goes on from NC_135267.1 coordinate 83,021,332, forward strand.
AATGCTTTGAAAGAATTTCTTTTCAACATAAGAAGTATTACTACCAAATAAAAAGAAATCTCACTGTTAAAAGGATTTTGGTATGGATCTGCATAGGCAGAAGAGAGCCAGGAGTTGAGCAGTGTCATTTGGCCTTTGTAAAGCCTGAATACTAAATTATGGTAATTTATTTGTGTGTTGTTTTATGGGCAAGTTGAAGGAGATATTTAATGATGTGACTGATAAAGTGTGTTTCATCTTCACATTGCTCCTTCAGATCTTACAGGCTCAGTGCTCTCTGGGTAGACCTTGGAATACAAGATACATCTGCCTGGTCAAGATATTCTTAAGTAATGCTTTCAGTAGGTTACTTTTACTTAGGATTCACTGGTTAACTTAATTTATGGAATCAGGGAAATTAAAATCAATTTGTATCAAGAAAGTAAAAAGAAGTATTAGGATAAAGTTATGAGCAGGTTAAGAACTGTTAAAGACATACAGGTGAAGGTTGCTTTCTGATGCTAGACTTGCTAATCTAATTTACTCTGGATGCACTTGTTCAGTTTCCCTGTGATTGGGAAGCTGTGAAGTTTTTTTTCCTGGAGGCAGGAAGAAAAGCAAGTGCATGTTTAATCCATCATTATTCTTTGTGTAATTCAAAGCTAATGTACATTGCTTCCCTGTCTCATGGTAAATTGAAGACCAGTACTGACAAATTTACTTTTAGTCATGGCCCGGGAAACTATTTTGCAAACACCTTTTAATTTTGATAGTTCTTTTTATTATAAATGCCAAAGTCTTATAAATTATAGGAATACCTGAAACAACATTGGTTAAGCTTAGGTGCTTAACATACATTTGTGTTTGTTAATATTTTTGACCATTTTAGAGTTGTAAGAATATATTCCTGCTCATCAAGCTATATCAGAACCTTTTTCTCTGGCTGTTGCCATCATTAAGTCTACTGCATGAGATTTGTGATTATCTTTTTACCTATAGTGCTATTGATTTAGTTGATAAGGTTTTGTTTGGTGGGAATATGGACAAAGGAGTATGGACTCAGCATTTGTCTGTGCTTGTGGTTTTAAGCTATTGAAAACTTCACACAACTGTGAAGAACTGACTTGCAATCATTAGAAATACAGTGTTAGTTAATGCCAAAATATTCCAGGAGAAATTTTCTTTACTCTTTTTCCAGTGTACTCCACAGGAACATAACAGAAGTCATTCTGATAGTTGTTCATAGTTGTACTGAGAAAACATGAATGATCACTTGCCTAACATGTATTGTTGATTCTGAGTTGCTGTCTTATCTAGCAAGAGGGGAATAAACTAAGATCAGCCTCTGCAGTACACAAACTCAAAGGAAATTGGTAAAGCTAAATGTATTAGGAGAAAACTAAGCAGTAGTTTGTGCTTCAATCCTGCTGCTCTTGAGAGCATAGGAATATGTAGAAAATCTGAAGTTCACCTTTTTTTAAATTTAAATTGGTCTGTGGTTTCAACATGTCTGTTAAATGGCAATAATGCTTTTCACTTGTATAGTGCTTCCAATAAGCCTCAAGAAGAACTTGAATAAGATTTAGCAACAATTCTTTATAGTTTTCTTGTTTACCAGACAAGTATTTGTAAGAAAACTAAGGCTAATAGAAGGTGTTCCTATAGCTGCCTTTTCATGAGAGTTCTGTAGGGCAGTCAGAACCAAACCACATCTGTCCTACCACACAGTGTAGCAGTCACAGTCTGCTGCTTGTTTCTACAATGGAACAATAAACAAGTGTAAAGACAACTGGAAGATGCACAGTTGTTTTTAAGAGCCTACATCTTAAGTGGTATCTTTTGAATTTTGCAGAAATAGTACTATACTGCAGCTAGGATTTGAATTGTATTTCTCATTATGTTTGTTTTAGCTCAGTGTTGTTGCTTGAAATTAAGATTGCAGAGAAAGTGGTAACCACCATGCATCAGCTTTAGCAGCAATAGTGTAAATAGAGATTAGAGGAAAATGAGTAAATGTTTTAATAAAATAGGAAGAAATATTGCAGCAATACTCTAGAATAAGGGTGATTGAAACATTCTGATAAGACTCCTCTCTCTTTACTTTGCCAAATGAAAGTTTAGTCCCTACAGGAAGTTATTTTTGTCTAAGGTGATTATTCAGGTTTAGTGATTTTTCTGGTATTTCCTCATTGAATTATAATTTTGGGAGATAATCTTCTGTAGCAATTATCTTAATTTTCAGTCACAGTAGTTACCTTGAAGACCAAAAGGATATTATACCAGACCATGAAACAAGGCTTCAACCATTCTATCAGATTTTAAATTAAAGTGCATGATCACAATTAAAATGTAAGCTTTTGCTAACAAAGCTTGTTACAAGTGAAAGTAAAACTATAAGACTTCAGTAATTCAAATTGAACTTATGATATAATTGGGGTCCCCTCATTCAGTTGTATGTACCATCTGTTTTACAAACTGTATAACAAGTGCTAGGTGTAGAAACTTGGGTAGAAGGGTTTTAAAGTGAGAATATATTACAAGGAGTGGATGGGTAGAATTTGTAATAATTTGGTTTTGTGTCATAGGAAAGTAGGCTTTTTTCTTGAAGAGTAAAGGGAAGCAGAAAGACTAATTTTAAAGGAAGTTAATTCAGCACAAATTGAAAAGCATAAACTGATAGAAAGTTGCTGACTGGAGCTAGCCAGCATGGGGGTATGCTTCATGTTCACTTGATGCTTCTTCTATTGGGCTAAGCTGAAAGTAATGAGATAGCAGAAAACAGTTTAGAGATATAAATTGCAGGGTAGTGTAGGCTATTTTGCAACAGTTTGGTTTTTAAACATTTATTTATTTATTTTCTAATTTTTTTAGATTTTATATTTTAGTGTAGAACTGTAAAGGACCCAGGTAGCCAGGACGTTAATTACCTTTAATTTGCCTAATTATGCTCAGAGCATATCCTCAAAACACACTTCTAAAAAAATGAGTGGTCTCTACATGTGATATACATCAGTCTGTTGTCTGTTTTCTGACACCCTTATGGAAATGAACTGGAAGCAGTAATGATAAAAAGCTTTAGTGGTTGTAGCAATTGGAGTACATGCAAAAAAATGTGTGGGGTGAGGTACCTTTATGTTTAGGAAAAGCCAGCATGAAACAAGGTCATGGAGATGTTTAATAAAGATCTAAGTAAATGAAAACCATTTACATCCTCTACCAGCAATTTTAAAAGCCTCTAATTGAGGAGAATAAGCCTGATACCTGTTTATAATGCTTTTGGCAGCAAAGTGGTCTGTCCTTATCTTTAGGATGACCTGCAGTGGGGTTGCTTAAAGCATTTTTGTTAGTTTGTTTTGGCTGTGGCAGAGCTAGGAATTTATGTGGAAGGATTATTAATCAGCTCTAAGACTTGTTCAACATGTTTAATAGATGAAAAGGCACAAAACTATTTTTCTTCCAGAATGACATCGTCGTAGATTGATAATCAGTTGAAAAATACCATGCTCTTGGAATACAGGATGGGGAACCATGTATTTGTGGTGCTATTGTTGACTTCCTATATTCTGAGCTGCTTCAGAGTCTCTCTGAAAATGAGGATAATAGCTGTCCAAGGAATGCTGTAGAACAAATAGCTGTTACAGCTGAAGTACCAATTGAGGGTGCAACAAGTTCTATCTCATGTAGGCATTTCAGTGGGTGTCAATTAAATGATACCTACCTACATGGAATTCAGTCCTGAAAAGTGTGTTCTCTCTCTATTCCCCAATATACAAGTATATCTTTTTGCTTTAACAGTAATTGTGGTGTGTCATGTTCTATTTCATTGAAACTACTCCTAAGTTTGTTGTAGACACAAGATGGATAAAGAAACAATTAGACCATGGCCCTGGCTCAATGTCATGATTGAACTGATCCTGTATTTTAGTATGGGTGAGCAGCTGTCACAACGTGGTTGTAGCACAGCTGCACTCTTGGCTGGCCTGAGATCACTTAGCTTGTGCAATGGCAACCTGGAGCTGACAAAGGCTGTCTCAAATAGCTTCATGACAGTACATGACAGTGCTTATGGATGTTCTGTGATAGTGGCTGGCAGCAGATCATGCAAGCAAGGTGCGAGAACTGGATGGTTTGTCATACCTTTCTGGCTTGCTTCTCCTTACACACCTACACTGGAAGTTTTCCCATACTGTCCCCAGGTAAGTCAGATGTAGATTGACTGGCAGAGGCAGATCAAGGAATATTCCCTTCAGGAGATCATCTAATTTGCCTTAGTGATTTAATTTTTTTCCTCCTCCGTTCCTCCTGATTGTATAAATGTTGACTAGACTTTTTTCATGTCTGTAATCACCAATAAATTGCATTTCTTCTTGCAGATCCTTTGAAAATATAGGCACATTTTGAAATTTTAAATGTATTCATTGAAATGTGTCCCTAATGTCATAGATATTGCAGATAATGGATTTCAGCTTATCTCCCTTTTGAATTTAAAGTAATTGTGAGCTGTTATTAAAGTTTTTATAATCACTTTTGGAAGTCTGGCAGTATTTTTCTAGTTTAAAATAGAAATCTGCAGTATTAAAGCTTTCTTCCTTCTCACATTCCACAAGAATATTCTTCAGTGTGTCAACAAACCTTGTGCTTTGCCTGTACTCACAAAATTAAAATTCATCTTCTTTCTTCTTCTATTACCATCAAGGGCAAGTTTCCATTCAACTTTCAGAGGAAAGTGGATTGGATGCCCAGTCTTTGAAGGGTATTTTTAGCATCACAAAGTTATTGAAGTCAGAGTTTCATCATGTAAATAGATAGGATGTGGTGAATTGTTGTTCCTAGTCAAGATAGAAATGGTGAAGTGCTTACCTACTGCTTTGTCAACATCCATTCAGTGTTGTGGGTGAAAATTACTTTGCTTGTTTGGGTCTTTAGTCTGGGAAGATAGTAAAGAAGAGTGCACGTTGTCTGTGACATCAGTGTTTTCTGCTATGCAGAAATTATGTAGACTAAGTAATGCTGACATGTTTCTCATTTTTTTAGTAATTTCAGCCTTTAAGTTTGTTCTCAAATTAAAAAATCAGCATTTTAAACAGCAGCTTACACAGTGTGCATTTGTGCTCTTTAATCTTCTGAAAGAATCATGTTTGCTTTTGTACTTTATGAGTAAAATTCCATGACCTGACTGATTGTGAGAAGCTGTTGCAATAGCATAGAATTGCTAGTTTTACTTTTAAACTTCCAACTTTTTTTTGTATTTTTATATTTTTGGGGTTTCTTTTAGCCTGAGACAATATCCATCATCCTGATAATTTAAATGGCATAAATCTGAACCTAGGTTTTATAATTAGTGTTGCATGTATTGACTACTTTTTTGCCTATTAAAAAGTGAAGTACAGTCTGTAGTTTTATAAAAAATTATATACTAGTGAAGAAGCAGCTTGTGAGAATATGATGATAGTGTTGGAATTTTCCTAGTGGATTTGGACCAATGACAGATATGAGTCCGACATAATTTGCTGCCCTAATTATACAAGATCCTTGTTTCTCATTCCATAGCGCTTTTTTTCTCCATTAAACTATCATTTTAGACATATCAGACAGTCAGATGGTAATTTCTAATGTAAGTTCCAGTTCATTTGATTGGAAAGCCATAGTTCTGAAAAGCTCCAGTGATAAAGTTTAGTGCAGTACTTCATCAGTTTGCCCCCATTCTGTCAGCTTACTGAGGACCAAAATCTGTCCAATTACCTGAATGATGTACCTAGGCTGACTGCAGAGCTGAGTGATGGCAGGAATGACCAAGAAAGAGAATTCAGCTTGTTGTCTTACCATCCCTGTACCTCATAGTTAAATCAGGAATAAGTGCATTTAACCATCTCCTATAAAAACAATATTCCTGAAATGAATTAACAGTGGCTGCTGAGAATCACAATAAGATTTGTAGCATCATCTTCAGCATGAGTGAACCACAAGGTATAAAAAATAGAAGCAATTTGGGTTAATTGTGTTAACTGTGGTTTTGAAAAATACCTTTTCCTGGTTAACTTTAACTTTGCACAGTTACAAAAAAACCTACTTGACTTAATGATGATGTTAATGGATATGCTTCCTATATATTGTTGAACTGTCTTTGTAATATCTTGTCATGGCAAAAATTAGAGAATATAAGAAGGTGTAAACAAAAAGTACTCAGTGACAGCAGGATGTTGTACAACATTAATGGTTCTTATTGCAAGCTTTCATCTTGGAAGCAGCTGTATTTAGGTAGAGTTCTGATGTCTCACAATGGCCCTGGAAGTTGCTGGTAGTATCAGTAGATAACAAATCATAGTGCATTCTCTTGGGTTAGGGCTAAAAGTGAATCTGTATCTGGGCACAAGTCCAGAGAGATGATAAATCTCCATAACCACACAAATTGTGTAAATACAGAAATACACTGTATTAAATAAGTAGAGATGTGTCTGGTAGCTTTGTGTTCTGGAAGAAACTGTGATCCATTGGAAGAGATCTGCTAGAAAAGCAAACTGAAAGAGCTGGAGTATCCACAGCAGTAGGAGGTTTTTGACCATGAAGTAGCCTATTGTTTGGGAGAAGAGTAAGTATATACACATCTACTTTCCAAGCATGGTGCTGCCAGCTGCATTTCTTTGAAGTTTTTATCTTCAAATCAAGGAATTGCACTACAGGCAACAGAATAAATAAAATGTGTGCTGGCAACACTGTCCATGATATAAGCAAACTGAGCAGCCCAGTTTAGTAGATCCAAAATTGTACGACTTGTAGTAACTCTTTTTACTACTATCTAATTGTTGTAGATTCACAAGAAATTACATTTGCAAATTTAATTTTCTGTTCATTCAATTTCTCGATGAGATGGATGAGAGCAATGTGAAGACTCATAAGAAAGGCACAGAAAGATAAAAACAAGCCTGCTTATAAGGGAATGTGGTGTTTTCCAGTTAGGTCTGAGACAACATTTGAGCACCATTGTTTGTCAGAGCATCTTTTGGTGTTTTTTGGGGACAAACGTACAGGTATTTCTAGATATTTAAGTGAATGTGCCTAAGTATGAGAAATGGAGGTGATGAGAGGCTCCTACTAATTTTTGTAGTTTATCATATTCTATATTGGTTATTTTGCTAGCATTAGCCTGTACACATCGGGGAAGTGGCAAGTTGTGAATATATGTCACTATATGGTTTTAATCACACTGATACCCCTTTGACTGGAGCTCTGTTTTCAGTGTGCAGTTTGGGGAGATTTCTCTGGACTCCATTTTTGCATTGCTGTGGTGGAGGGGAGGAATGGTGCATAGGCAGAAATAAGATGAAGCTTGTTGCATCCAGCTTGTTGGATCAAACAAGCACATAAAACAGTAATTTGTATTTAACTATTGCTCTTCTCCTCAACTATTTTACTCCAAAGTTCTCACAGTCAGCTTTCCAAGATGTGAAGGTAGGAGTGTGTTACATGCTGTCATTCAATGGCAATTGATATTTACTTGAGCTAGGATTAAGTAGGGAATGCTTGATTGTCTGATGATAATTCTGTAATTAATATTCTTAGTGATTGGAAGTCTCATTGGGTCTCATGAAATGATTTTTTTACATGTAGCAATATGAATTAAGGTGTGTATTTGCAGCTTGGCAAGTTTTCTCCTGGTGTCTCATCTTTCCAGTGGGTAGCTCTTGTACATCTTCTGCCATTTCAGTGGGGAACTGTTAGTTGTTTTAGTTCTTTATGGCAGAAAGAACTCTTTTAGACCAACAAAATTTTCTTACTTGTTATGGTGCTACTACTAGCAAATGGGAAACTCTGAGTCCCGCTTTTTAGAATCAAAATTGCACAGAGAATCTGGAGTACCTTCAAGAGGGAGGGCAGATGACTCTTCTAACTCATGACAGCAAATGATTTTGATTAAATACAAGTAATGATCAATTGTGGAATTTAGAATAGTGAGGGAAAGTGACTTTGATTTATTGTTCCAAGTAAAGCTGAGTTCTTAGGAAAAAGGATATGGTCAAAGATCTGGCCATGGGATCCTCCACTTGGTCTTTTTGAAAACTAACTAACTCTTTTAAATAGTCAATTTTGCTTTCCTTTCACTAACACTGATTTTGTAACTGGGTCTGTGTGAAAGAAAATCAAGAGATTTTATATGCAGAATGCCTGAAAGGTTTTTAAGGCTGAAAGATAATTTTGCAGTGATGGTGATCTACTTTTGTGGTCCAGATTGAAGATCTGTATGGGGTTTATGTGTATATATATGCTGTTTGATCTGGGTGTCCATTCTGACCCTGTGACCTTGTGTTTAGCCTTGTGTGTTGAGATGTGAGTAGATTGAGAGTCCCATCATTAATTTAATGGAATCTGGGACAAGATGTCAATGTACTCATTGCTTCTTAAGAGCAATCAGGGGAAAAAAACTTGAATTTTTCCCACGCTGATTTGTTGCCAGAAGCTGCCTGCATCTGCTCACATGTCATTCTGTCTTGGTAAATCAATCTGCCTCCACATATCCATCTTAGCTCTCCTGTGTTCTGGGAGATGTTATGTTGGAATTATGATCAGCACAATGTATGTTCAGTGTGAAAAGTACACCATGGAATAATAACACTAACAGCATTGCACATGCTGTTTTGCTGTAGGTTAGGGAGAATTAATTAGCACTGCTATTATTAAAGTGTTACTAATTAATGTTGTGCTGTAGTCATATGCTGTAAAAAGTTTTCAATAATCTGTTCAATAAGCTGTTTCACATATGTAACAGACATATGTTGTTATGCAAAAGAAAGGTAACTGAAATCAGGATTGCCTGGGGTTTTATTGATGTAGATGCATTTTCTAGGGAAAATGATACTCAAGTCTTATAGATCACACAAGACTTCTGTATGTGTAGGTTCTACAGAAGGGGACATGATAGTCTATGATCTTTGAAACCCTGAGAGAAGACCTTTAATGAAGCTTGACTTCATGCCAGAATACTTTGAAATCAGTTTGAAAATATTATTGATGTGTTTATTATAAGTTGAGGCACTCAGCATCGTAAAGGAATGCTGGAGTACTTTGGAACTTAGGATGAAAACCACTTTAGAAGTATTTCCCAAGAAAACACTCTTGCTCTTTGATGCTTCCATATGGCTCTGGCAAATGTTTTGCTCCTTTATTTAAACTGGCAGGGAACCTGTAATTAAAGTATAGAAAGATGCACTGGAAATAAAAAATCATGTCTTTACTTTGAGAATTCAGCTGGATTTTCTAGCTATAGGGATATTTTTATTTGTAGAAAAGTAAGACATGCTTGGAAATGCAGAAGGCTGCTTTGATGCTCTCTTGAGACATCTGTCCTTGATTAGCTGCTTGAACCAGTGATGTTGTGTGTTTGTGCCTGGTTGCCAGGGAAGCCATCATTGATAGCTTCTTTTGAGAAAGGAAAAGCAGCAGATGAAAATGTACTCATTTGCTGCTTCATTTGAGGCTGAAACATTCCCCAAATTAACCCTTGCACATTTCAGTTTTTGAGGGCTTTGTCGTTCTATGACTGAATAATTGGGAAATAAATTTGAAGGCTTATATGCAAAAGCATAAGGCGTAGAAAGTACACTGTAAATTAAAAATATTGAGCCATGGTTCATCCATTCACAACTATCATGTGATTTAAAAGATACCCTTTAAACAGCATTTGATTGTGCAGTTGTTTGTATTAATGGGCTTCACCCAGGAAAACTGACTTCAGATGTATTCCTTGTAGTTGGTGAGTTCGAAGGAGGAATTACCGTTTATATCTTCCAATGTGAGACAAATTCCTTGTCTGATGTCTAGGAGTTTAAGCTTCAACATCTGTTGCCAGCAGCCTGTCTAACCTAAATAGCTTTTGGATTGCACCAAAATACTTTGAATAAAATAGTTTTAATAAATGGGTGCTTTTGGGCATTTCTGAAATTTCCTCAGTTATGAGGAACTGTCAGTGCCTGAATTGAAAAAGATTGTTAGATTTAAATACAAATAAGAATTTTTATTTTTTACTTATTTCCAAGCAATTTTAATGCCAGTGACAGTGAAACACATAATTAAGTTTCTTGAAGTAATTTTGATAGTTTTCCAGCAGTTGTGTCTTCCACTCATGTAGAGCCAGGGCTAGGATAACAATACTGAGATTCTTTGAGGGGTGCATTTATTACAGAGGAATTCCTAAGGACTTCAAATCAATGTTGGTTTTTTTTCCCTAACTGAAATGCACCATCTTCACAGAAAAGAAGAGCCATAGTGATGTTTTAAACTTCATGAACAGCTTTAGTATTGCTGTTCTTTTAGGAAAGGTCTGTGTTTCTCTTTGGTTCTGAATGACTTTCTCATTGGTCTGTTGGAATGGGCCTGGTAATGCCACACTTGCAGAACTGCATCCTGTGGAAATTTCTGGCTGCAGGAGAGCATTGTTGCTAGCAGAGCATGTCAGTAGGCAGGGGAATCTCCTACAGGCTAGGGAGATTTAAAGAGAGCAGAAGAGGCAATCCAAAGGTCATTCAAACAGGGTTTTTTTAATATGATGCAAAATAAAATAAAGAAGACATTTCATTGCAGTGTTTATTTTTTCTTCTTGCAGTGTTACTGGATTAACAGAAAATCCATAAAGTAAACAATATTAGTGTTATTTGTAACTGCTGTCTACATTTTGGATAATGCTACTCTATGTGTGTCAAAAAACCAGTGCATGGAGATAAAACAAGAATATAAGAAATAATCAATTTATTTTAAGCATGATTTGCTATCCCCCTGCTGCTTTTGTGAAGACAGTAGTTGTATTCACACATGACATGATGTAAAAATTTTCAGCAAAATCCTTCATGAATTTTATGGTTGCAGTGGAGTTATTTCTGCTCTTTAATAGTATGTTGCAGATGTGATGTAAGATTTAATGGGACTCTTTTTTCTTATAATTGAAAAAGTGTAATTGCCTTTGGTGGAAGCTGAGCTAGAAAACAGGAAATGCTGATCATGTGTGACATGATCTGGGATGGAATTGCTTGAGTTTTTATTTCTTTTGACATTTATCTGAAATTTCCTTTTTTAAGCAGTAGAAAACATGGGGAAGAATAATCTCAATGCATCTTTATTATAATTGGTATTTCTGTGTAGGCTCAGCTTTGTTAGGAAAACTAGTTGTGACTGCTGGAGGATAATTGCAGGGTTGGGATTGCCCTGGGAAAGCCAGATGCAGTAGGTTTCTGTGCATGAACTAAAAGCTGCCAGACTTTTTGGCTTTCTTTAAAGGGATGTTGTTGTTGATAGTGGTTTTTTGTTTTTGACTAAACGCAATCCATTTTGATAGATTAGTTTTCAAACTCATTTGTCTCTATTAAAAAGGGGCTATATCAAGCTTTTGCAGGCCAGTTTGGACTGTTTAGAATAACATGACTGGTGTTTAAGTGTGGTCTTCAGAAACTGCTTTGTTAACAAAGGCTGTTTGTTCCTGTTTTCTTACTAAACAGTTTGAAAAGGGTAGAACTAGTTCACATCAAAGCTCTGGTTTGTCTAACAGCCTGTTACCATCAAATAAGTTAAGCTGAACTAGGTTGGTGTATTGTGAATTATATATTGAATCCTATTAATGTAATGATTGGCTTTTTTTAAAAAATACTTTTATAGTTTAAAAGATTGGTATTTCCTGAACCTTGAACCTGAAAAAAATAAGCTCTTGTATGTTTGACTCAACTCCTTTTTTTCCTTTCTATTTAAATACAGAAAATAGTAACTGCTCTTAAGGTGAGAGTAGAAAACCAAGAAACTGCTTGACCTGATTAGAGGAAAGAAGCAAGAAAGGCAGAAGTAAGGGGTTGGGTGGCCTTTTCCTATTCTCCCAGTTAGCTTCAGGTTGGGAGATATCAGATCAATGAAAAAAGGGCCAGTGTTCCAGTGGCATTTTATGTAGCATTTCATAGTAAACAAGCTTTGGATCTTATGGCAAACGGCTTTAATGAAGCCTTTTAAAAAAGGATTATAACACCTAGTGTTTTAAATTTTGAGATTTTCACTGGTTGTTTGTTGCTATACCAAGCAGACAAAGAGATTTATGAGACTCTGATCTATGTTCTATGATGCTATAGAACATTTTTACCAAATTAAAAATACTTTGGATTGGCATGGTACAGAATAAATGGCGATTGATCCTCACTTTCCCTGTTGTAGATAAGAAGATACAGGAAAAGCCAGAGGGGAGTGGGGGGAGAGAGAGAGAAGGAGCAGAAAAGGACAAGTAAAGGTTTTCATTTAGTGATTTTTATTTATTTTTGGTCCATATGCATTGGATCCAAGATTCTGGGTAGCTACAGACAAGTTTTGAGTTGGCAGGTTTGCCTTGACAGCTGTTACTTTGGACTTTGGAATATTCTCCCTCATCAGTGGTACCATCTGGCTGCTCTGACATGATATTTCTACTTCATCAGTCTCTGGTAAGTTGGGTGGAACTGCAGGAGCTGTTTCATCCTGTGTTTCTAATGCTGTGTTTCTGTAGTAGTGTTATCTGTAAGAAGTCAGAGATCAAAAGGTAAGGCCTGAGGGGAGAAGGTAACATCAGATTTGTCATGTCTTAGACTAGTGTGACTGCTGGTCTGCTGATTTGAAAAACAAGTCACTGTCAGTTTTAAAATGAATACAGCCTTTGGCTCAGGAAATTCCTCAAGGAGAGGTTGGTGGGTACTGGGATGTGTATATTGGTGGAAAAATCCCTCTCTCTCTGTGTATTTAGTACCCATTTTCACAAAGAATCTGGTGTGAGCTGGTCAGAAACATTTTATTGTGCTTGCCCATCCACATTTGTTTAGACCTGGAAAGCTGTCCTTAAATGATGATTTGTTAATCCTGTTTATCAAAAGTAACCTGATGATCTGTGAGCCTGTCACTGGAATTCCCTATGTCAACTCACATTCCTAAAACTAAGAATTAAAACTCCCTAACAGAGGAAAATTAAATCCTCTGTGTTTCAAATGCACAGAAATCTTTTAAATCGATAACTGTACTAAACAGGATGGCTATAAAATGGGGTATGGAATTGGAGCAATCTCTGTGAATCTTAAACCTTATAATGTGCACTGCTCATTTTTGTGTGTTTCTTTGCTGTCTTCCATACCATGTGAAAATGGTTTAATTGCTGTAAATTCAGATAGCTTTGCTGATTGCAGTGGAGAGCATTGGGATCTGCAGCTCTGTACTTTCCAGAAACAAACTATAATGGTTGCTAGCAAGGAGGCAATAATGATTAATAATGTGGATTTTATGGTCAATAGGTGGAAATGATCTGCATTTGATTTTTATGTGAGAAACAAATAAATTATTTTTGTCCTTTCACAGGAATCATGTACATGCCTGCAACATAAAGCAGGTTTTTAGATGAGAATATAGAGCTGTTGATTAAAATAGAAGCAGTAATATTTATAAACAAGTGAATAATACATAACACCAGTCTGTATTTTTGCTGTTCTTTTTTTAGTATATTTAATATTAAAAATGTGTTGCAGGAGTTTATTTTTTGGTTTTGTTTTAGTTATTTTTAATATTTGCTTTCTTTTAATTCCACAATATCTTTTTCTCACCATAAAGATGATCAATCAATAAATAAAATAAAAGGTTCAGTGTGCATCAGTTATTTTCCACTTTGCCCTGATGATAATGTCACTGTCAAATACAGAATATTCTTAATAAAGACAATATAGGGGTGGAAATCAAATCTTACCAAATCTTAACTGATTTAGTCTGTAGAAAAGGTGTCACAGGGTGGATCTGAGTGGCATGTTAGTCTCTTCCAAGTAACAAGTGGCAGGACAAGAGGAAACAGCCTCATGTGAAGGAAGGGCTTGGTTGTATATTAAGAATTTTCTTTTTGTTGAAAGAATTGTCAAGCATTAGAATTGCCTGCCCTATTAGGCAGCCTATTCTAATAGGCTGCTGGAGTCCCCATCCCTGGAGGTGTTTAAACTATGGGTAAATCTGGCACTTAAGGACTTGGCAGTGCTGGGTTTATGGATGGACTTGATTTTCCATGTCTTTTCCAGCCTAAATGAATCTGTGACTCTATGACCTTATGGAAAATAGATCCTTGATAAACTATTTATAAGGCTTTATTGTTGAGTTTACATGTTTGGTGGAGAAAGATAGTATTGCTATTATAGTTTTATCTTTTTTATAAATTGTATCTTTTTGGTAATATAAATGAAGAAAAAAATATATCACAGGCTAACTAAAAGCCTTGCAGAATTTTACAGTTATCACAGCATTCATTGAAAATGAGAATATTCCCTTTCTTTTTTCATATTTGACTCACAGGGGTAGATTCTTGACCTTGTGCTATTCAATACTTTAGTGAGAGTCTTTGTAGGTGGTTATCATTTTATTCATTTGCCCAAGCACTAACAAATGACTAGGCTGAACTACAGCTGTTTGGTAAGACATTGGGATGAACCTGAACTTTTTATTTCAGTACAACAATATTTATTCCATTGTATCGTTACCCTGTGAATTGGATCTTCACTTGGCCAAAACCACTGTATTATTCTTACTGTAAGAGAAATTGTTTATAGGTGTAGAGTGACAAACTTCTGGGGATTTTTAAGAGTCAGAACTAAAGCCTTCATTATTCTATTTCTGTGATGAAAGAGAGATAAGCTATTTTTATTTATTAAAAGTTGAAGAAAACAAAAAGAATTATTTAAACTAATCAGTGTGTGGAAAACATTGTCTTCTGTTTTAAAAGCTAGTATGGCAGATAGTATTTTTCTCCCTCCATCCAACAGATTACCAGTAGTGTGTCTTACTAGAGTTGTTTTCATTATGCTTGGATGACTTTTCATGTGACTTTATTTGAGTTTGACAATGCTTTTGTTACTTTTCTCTATAAAAAAACATAGAGGTCAGAAGCTGTATGCTACTTACTCTGAAGCTGAAGTTTTAACTTACTAGCTTCTTCAGAAAGATTTGGGAATGTTGTGCTCACTTGATAATTCTTTACCAAAATGTCACAGCAGAAGTAGCTGGGACACACTCCTTAAATTGTTCTCTAGAATTTAAAGATTTTAGTTTAGATGCAGGTGAAAGGAGTGGCTATTGATGAGAAGCAAAGTTGGGGGGTGTGTGTGTGTACTTGTTTTCAGCTTTCACTCCATCATAGCATGTGTTCCTGGAGGGAGAGTAGGAGGTGTGGTCTCATACAGTGAGGAACTGGAAACAAATATTTCTGTGGGGTTTATAGTCAGAGAAATACTATGGATGGTCTTGATCTAGACCCTGCTTTTGCAATGATGAAACATTATAGTAATAAGATTTTCCCCCATGCATAATTTCATTGAACCCCTTCAGATAGGACTAGTTACTTACTTACCTGCATGACTAGATAAGACTGTTGTCTCTACAATGTTTTATTTGGAATTAAGTCAAATGTTCTCTTTCAGTAAGTAACAAAACAGCTAAATTGCTTTAAAATCTTTATGTAGCTTATTTTCCAGTTATTGTGGTAGCAAGTCTTAGATTTGTGCAAATGTAAGCCTATTGTATTAGGAAGTCACAAAATGGAGTGATAAATGGATATTCAATAATTATACAAAAGCTTATTGCAAATCTTAGCCTCATAGAAGGAATATGCAGAATTTCTCAGTAGACTCGAGACTGTCAGAGGGAGATACAGCAAGGTCAAAAAATAAAGTGTCCTCATTTTTTTGTGGCCTACTGACAGAATTAATGCTGAGGTCATATTTGGAGATAAGTAATTTTTGATGTTCTTACTGATAATCAAATTGTCTGAGAAAATTCTTTGTGTTATCATAAATCTATGTCTTTGCAGTCATTTTATGCAGGTGATTTTAAAAAGATTTTTTTAACCTGATAGAAATGGAAATGTTTCCTAGAAATGAGAAGGAAACTTCAATGAGGAATATATGGGTTTATTCTCTTTAAAATCTAACTGGCAAAATTGTGGACACATCTTGAAAAATAAGCTGCATCTTCATATCACATTCCAAGGAAAATCTTGACCTTCTCACTCAATGATGCTTAAATAATTTTCATAATTAAGTCCTGCAGCCAGTATTCTCCATGTGAGGAGAAAAACTGCAAGCTTGGTCTATTAAAGTTGGCAGGCTTTGCCTTCTGGTGAGTGAGCTCTGGAATCAAGGATTTTTCATAGAAAACACCTGAAAATGTATGTTTTTTCTTCAAAGATTATTAGAATGCTAGCTGGATGTTTGCTGGTAAACAAATGGTGCCCTGTGTAGAACTTTAAACAGTAACTGCCATCTGAAAAACAATATATAGCTAGAGGCCAATCTACAGGCAAGCTGTGTTATTTTCTCAGCATCTAGCAGAGTTAAACAAACAGCTGTTTTCTGCACTGCCTCCAGCTTTTAGCTGGCCTTGTGTGGTCTGGCTGGATTATGTTACAGTAATCTGGTCCTGATGTGACAGTCTTTGGTAAACATAGCAATGAGCATAACTGGAACTGTCTTTTCTTACATATTTCTTTACAGGAACAGAAGAGACAAAAAAGTAGTACTTACTTATGACTCTCCATTTGAATAGGAGTTTCTCAAGAATTAATGAGACCCTTAGGTGTGATCATGTATGAAAAGAAATGCAGTTTATTTCTTCCCCAGAACAGTTGTGTACACTTTCAACACTTGATTAAAACTTAGGCATTTTCTAGGGATTTCTCTTTAAAATTTACTTCCAAGTTTTTGTAAAAGACCAAGAATGTGTTTACTCCAAGGAGGGGAAAAGTTTCCTTCTGTTCTGTTAGAAATCTGTTCCACCAGCTCAGTAACAGGGCCAATATTCTCTGTGTTGTCTTGATTGCTCTACCTCAGAGCAAGGCTCCATGCTCTTATTACTGTAGTTTTGTTAGTACTGGCAAACCAAAGTACTGAAGTAATCCCCTACTGTTCTGATTGATCTCCACAATTTTCTGGTGTTAGCTGGGTTTTGCCTCAGCAGCCGTAGCCATCTGCATCTGGTCCAGCTCCTGGCTGCATTCATGCAGGGGGTCAGGAGCTCCAGTGAAAGATGGATGGCTGATTCATGTGCTTCAAGACTGAGGAAATGATTGCAACCCTCAGTTCTTCCACAAGTCAGTCTGATAGAACAAAGGATTATATGATGGCAGTGTAATTAAACTGTGCCTGACCAAAATTCCTTTCAAACATACCAGTTATGTCTTTTTACTGAACTGAGGAGTGGCCAAAAAATCTCTGCACTGTCCTCATGGGGATGAGGACTGCAATTTTCTGTAGCTATATTGTGGGAATTTCCAAGAGCAAATACATTGACCCTCTGCTGGAAACTGTTTATACATCAACAGTTTTTCTTTTATGGTTTCCACTATTTATTGTTTATTTTAAAGTGTTGGTGTGCTGTATGGATGCAGGTCAATTCAGCTTCTTCTGAATTAGTGGTTGCAAATGCTCCCATATTGGTATTCTTCCTTAAGTTTGTCAGATCTCCATAAGACATGACTGGTTTGGTTCATATTATGGATGTATGTTTTGTGCATTTTTTGGTGACATATTATGGAATTTTGCCTTTTCCCCCCTTGAACTAGAGAGGGTTACCTCCCCCTGCCTCAGATTTTTTGGTGAAAGAGTGCTCTAATAAATTATGTTTTAGGAGGTAGGGTGTGAAGAATTGTGAATACTTAAAACGTGGTCAGAAATCAGAAAAAAAAAAAGCCTTAGAGGAAAAAAATGCTTAATATGCCAATTTACTACAGCCAATTGCTGTGAGATTGAGCCAAGTATTTCAGATTTTGAGTTATGACAAGGTTCTGTGGGGCTATGACATGCTTACTAACAATTTTTTATGCACTGCTTGATTATAGAGATGAAACTTGATGCTGAAAATGGGAAATACTGAGCTAGCCTTACTACTGTAAGATATCATTCTTTAGACCAAGGCAGAGTAGAGTGCTGGCTGGACTTCATTGTAGACCCAGACATTTTATGCAAGAGCAATTCCAGCTATTTCCTATCCTTTAACTACTAGTTTCAACACTACTAAGTGAGGAACTAACAGTTTGCTATTTGTAGTCACTTAAAATGAACTTGTGAACTTCCTTAATGAAACATGAAGCTATTTCATAACAAAAATAAAATCAAATTATAATATTGTAGCTGTTGGAAGTATTATCCTTACAGTTAGGGATTTACAACTTGTCTAAACCATAACATTTTGCTTAGTAGATTTTGTCACATAGGAATGCTGCTTAAGTTTTCTATTATTTTTGAGGCAAGTCCTATATAACAGTTTTATATAAAACATATGATGTAGTAACTCCATAACCTTATCCTAATCCCTGTACATCTGTAAAGGTACTGCCTGTAAAGGAAGCATAGTTTGTGTACAAATACTCTGGGTATACTTAGTATATCTATCTACCTCCCTCCCCAAATACTTGCAAATGGGAAACAATAGACAAAAGGCAATAGTGTGAACACAGTGATAAAATGACATTTCTTACCTTTCTTAACTTTTCTAGAAGAGAGTATTTTACCATTAGGAACTTTTATTATAGTATAAACAACTTCCCCCTCCACTAAGAAATCTGAACGTGGTACAAATGTGGCCACAAAAAAAAGGCATACCCAAAGATAGATAAGAAACCACCAAAATACCTTTCTCCCCAGAAGTGTTTGTAATTCTCATGAGACATTTCCTGATTAAATACTTTCCATTTTATTAATTTATTCTTCTGTGTATATTTGTTTATGAAGAAAGGCAATATGTATTTAACCACAGGTCACATATTGTATCAAATATCTGATATTTATAGACATAAATAAAAATGCAGGACTGTCTTTTAGTACTTGTGTGTACTATCAGTCAACATCACTTAGTAAATTGAAAAGGTTAGTTTTTTTAGAGTGTGAGTCAATTTAAATGCATTTGATGAGAAGGCATATAAAAATATGGTAGAGTTGAGAAGCAGTACATGATGGATGTCAAGAAAAGAGTTAAAATTATAATAGCTTGAGTTTTTGTTACCTCCACAAAATAAATTGGTTCTGTAACTTTCTGCATTCCTTGGGGGGTATATTTGAACAATTGAAGAAAGAAAAGGAAATTTTGAAGTAGATGCCACACTGGTGCCGTATTTGAATACTTTACAGGTTTCTTAAAGGAAATTATATTTGTGATCAGGATGAGTGAGTTTTTGGTTAAAAAAGGAGAAACTGAAGGTTCTATACATTTTCCAAACTATTCAAAACTCACTTAAGATGCTGGAATAACTCCCTTGTCTTTACCACCTCCTCCTTTTGGACAGAGACCAAATCTGCATTTGACTCCTTAAAGAGAAAAACAGGTCAGCACCCTTTTCCCCCACGCTGTTGCTTCAGTCTTCCTTACCTTTTAGCATTTTTATTCCAGTCTCCATAACGAGCTCCAGACCCATGCCAGCTTCTTTACAGATTTTATTTTATTTCTAATTATTTATTTTCCCATATTCTCATTCCTTTTCTTGTTGGTGCTTCAGAAAAATGTGTTGTTGCTGAAGTATGGTATTCTGAAGCATGAAAATACAGCTTGTTGTGTAAAAACAGCAGAAAAGTGACATTTCTATGGGAAAAATAGTCTGTTGAAGTCAGTACTTGGTAAACATTTGAAACAATGTGTTCTCCCTATCATTAAAATTATTTCTATCATCAAAAAATAATCCTTGAGCTATCTGAATTTGCTTATTTCCTCTCATGAATCAAATGTATGTTTCTATATTTCTAGTCTATTACAATCTATACTTGCTGTATTGATTTGTGTGTTTCTAGCAAACAAGATCAATGATTTTGATATAGCAGAGACAGCATGTTGTAGTCCACACAATCTTATTTTTAAATCTCAAACAATGAAGTGAAACTCAGTTTAAAAGCACATTTTTCAATTAGATTTCTAATGCTTTCACAAAAGAAAAGAATGTCAAGAGGTTTCAGGTGAAGGCAGGTATTATAAAAAGTGCCAGTCAGTTACCAAATGATTATAATTAAACATTAGATCACTATCAAAAAATAATATCAGAACAGAGTTGACAGTTTTCAATTATCTTGTTATAGGACTAAGCCAGCTTTTGCTCACAAGGGATTAATTATCACTGTACATTTCCATATGAGCCTGTGCTCAAACCACCATTGTAGCTATCACTTTGACTTTGGTTTTAAGCCTTTTTTTAATAGGTGACTGTACAGCCATGAAGTGCTGCAAGTTTGTTAAACATATTGGACTGTTGCCCTGTACTGTGTTTGAGCTGTCTAAACAAACATCTGGCCTGGCTGCTGGCCTGGCTGTTGAGGTTGTGTACCTGACCATAAATTAGCAGAACAGTATATTTGTGTCTGAATTCTTATTCCACTATGAATTTTTGAATCATAGATTTAGTAAGGCCAGGCTGATGAGAGGGAAGGTGTTAACTGGTGAATTTTATGTGCCTAGACCCCAGGTACCAATGCCAGAAACGGAAATGAGTAGAAGAGTGTTGGCACTACACTAAACTGAGCTAGCTGTGAAACATTGCTGATAGAGAAACCTACTTCTCCAAATGGTAGTGTGTGTGTGTTTTGCTAGTGACAGCCAGGGGAAATGTCTCATCCTCCACTTGCAGGGCTGCAAGAGCCTAGAGAAAGTAAAGTGGGAGATGGGACACAGTCAGGACTGGGCTAGAGGACTGAGCTGGAGGCATTCACCTCTTCTGATCATAAAGCTGTAGGGGCAAACTGTATCTGAATGCACGAGTCCAGGACTGTGGAAGTTAACTGTTGATTTCCCTTTCTTGCCTCCATTAATCACATGGTTGCTTCTTCCTTGCCAGCATTAGCACTCAACTGACCAGAAAGAGAAGGGATGAGTCAGGATCTGAACCAGTTAAAGGCAATCCCAGAGAAAGTGAGTCTCATCTGTGTGAGATGGAAAAGCAGGTTATAGAATTTAGAAGTCTTCAGGTCTGTGAAAGTAATAAATAAAATAGTAGGCTTGAAGGTGGCATCTTAAGTCCAGGCATAGCTGGAATTGGTGGTTCAGAATTCCTGTTGTGTTTGCTTTTAGCATCTTTATTTTTCAGTGCTTTCTGCTAAAAGTAATTTGTGAGTAAATTAACTGTAAATTAACTGACCTCTCACATTTGCCTTTGATATAATAAAGCATTCCTTTTGGTTTTAAATAAATTCCCCAGGAATCCTGTATTACAAAAAAACTTTGTAACTGATTCTAAATGTCTCTTGGTAAAAGTCTTATTGACCAAACTGATATTTCTGAATGAAGTGTAGTGGCCCAGTTGTTGGGAATTCATTCTTACTACCTCAGATGCCTTTAAATGAAGCATACTTATCAGCAATTCTGAAGTGGTATGAAAAAGCTGATGCTTGCTGTAGAGTAACTAGTGTTTGAATTGCTTTTTGGCTGGAGAAAGCCAAGGGAATTATTTGAAAGTGAGGGGAAAAAATGTGAAGCTTTCTTGTGCTTTATTGCATGGAATATATATGGAGAAATTTAAGATAAGACAGAAGGTTGAAGGTTGTAGAAGGTAGAAGAGTGTAGAATGAAGTAGAAGGTTGTTTAAGCAAGACTTTTGCTCCTATCCAGAATGTGCTTTAGGGAGTACTTGAACTGGAGATACTTCCACTTATAACAAGAAATTAAATTTAGATTTAGACATACTAAAATTAGTAGTAAATATTATTTAGGACAGTTTTTCTCATCAGGTGGCAAGAATTGTAGGTGAGTTTCTTTTTCTCTTCCCCATCCTCCTTTTTGTCAGTAACCAGAAATTGTGAGGAAACAAAGTCTTTTAAGCAAAGTAATGTGTGGTAATGATTATAAACAATACATGTGGAGACCCTATGGTTTGTGTGTTTGGCTTTGTTGTTAGAGCACCATCAAATGCCAGCTTTAGTAATGAATGCTAGCCAACATTAATGTTGATACTTTGTTCTGATTTTTTTTCTTCAGATTTTATTTCAGTATGATGTAGGTAAAAGAAAATGAAAACGCTGGCCACCTTCCTGCTTGAGTAGAGCAGTTTGTCAGCTGAACACATCTGGCCTTTGACAGGCATACTTGTATTTGATTACCTACTGAAGATGTAGTGCAGGCACACACAAGTTGGGTAAACATGCTGAGGGGGCAGTTTCCTTACCTCCCATGAAGAATATTCATCTTAACTTGTTTTATGTAGAATTAAACTCGTGCAGTTTCTGTTAGAAGGAACTTTTAGTAAGTCATTAATTATTTATGTGAATTTACATGCTATACTTTTGTCAAAAAATGATTTTATGATTTAGTATATTGTGTTAATGAATATACACAGCAAAGCAGTTTTTTTTAAGATGCTGGATCTTAAATAAGAGGCTTATTCTTTTGTGTGTGTTTTACCTGCAGATGATGCAATTACTCTCTCTAAGTCTACTCAGAGAGGAGAGCTAGAGAGCATGCAGTGTTTAGGGAAAGATTCACTGACCTTCACCCCCAGACTGCTTATGTGAGCAATGCCTACAATGGGTCTCAAGAAAGTCTTTGCTTAACCAATACACTTCAGCAAAATATGTCTGCAATATTTTTCTTTAACATTTGCCATTATGGCAGTCATGAGAAGCTTATATTGCTGCATCAGCTGTTTCTCTGGTCTTCTTTAGTTGCCTTGATTTGGGTTGTTTTTTTCTTTTTAAAGGCAAGAAATTGCATAACTAAAACATAATGATTTATCTGCTGAATATTTTAAATGTAGCACAGAAATTGAAATAAGATTTGACAATTTGACTTATGATGTATGGTAGAGAGAGGGGAAAAATGTTTTAAGGGAACTGAACTGCTCAGAGACAGAGAGCTCTGCAAATCAATGCTGAGAGTGATGGACTCGTATATCAACCATGACTCTGCACCAGCCAGAAAGTAATGAGAACTTCAGCAATTTGGCTCTGCTATGGTTGAATGCTGCTTCTGGGTGAAATTTCATGAGCATATTAGAAGTGAGAACAGGTCATTTCTGTCTTAGCAGACAGAGGTAATTTTAAAAATAGTGATACTTGCCCTGGAAATAAAACTTGGGTGAACAGCAAACTATAGCTGCAGAAGTATATGAGAGTAAGTGTATGCATTACACTTCAGCCATTTATTTCCCCCCTTTCTGAAGTGTTTTTGAGTTGTTATTTCCTTATCAGGTAGATTTGAGGGAAGATCTGTAAATAAAGAGGTTAAGAAATGTATTCACAGGTAAGTTATGAGAAACTGTTGCAGTTTATGAAAAAGGATATTGGGATAACTCGCTCTGTGGGAGATGCTAGAAAAGAAGAAATAAAATAAAAAAGAAAACCATCCCCTTAGTATGTTTACTTTTTCTGGTACTAATCTTTTTGTACCTTCCTTACGTTAAAAAATGGTGTGTTTACTTGCTCTTCTTTTAGCTGGAATGGGAAACTTTGCTGTAGCCTGAGATATTGTAAAGTAAAAAAAGGGCTGTTCTTTTGATACCAAAAGGAAAAACGCTTCAGATTTGGACTGGGAAGCATTTTTTTGAAAATAGTTTTAGATTTTCTTTGCTTTAAGAAATCTTCTAGTGTAGTATACGTTACCCCTGTATTCTGATAAGGTTAGAATGACTTTCAAGAAAATATTTTAATTGTTTACCAAATTAGATCAGAATCAAATTAAATTTGTATGGTGATGACAGTTAATCCAGAGGCCTCTGGAAGCCTTTTTATGGAGAAGGAGGATTAACTACTGTTAATACACAAACAGTGTTTAGCTCATAATTTCCTAGTTTTTTGTTGCTTCCAAATCACACTATTGTGTACAGAAGTCAGAGATTTTGTCCAAAGACAAGATCTATTTTTAAAAACTGGCAGAATTTTCCACTGGGATGGAAAATCACTTGGATGAATAATAAGAGGTATGTTGTTCTCTCCCTCTGCCCCATGTTTAAAGCATCTCTCTCTGGTTGTCAAACTGTCTTGTTCTTTTGGGTTGCAGTTACTGCTATCAGATATTCAGATGGCTGTAAGAAGTCACAGAGTGGGTTTTTTCCAGTTTTTCCTGGACTAAAAAAATATTATGGCTTCTTTCCTTACTTCTATATTTGTATTTATTTGAAGTTCTGCTAGAGTAATCCATGTCTGTCCTTTCTATGGCTTGCTACTGCAGTCTGGGTTCATCTCAAGCACAGTGGGAATCTGAATTTTGTCCCTCAAGTTTAGAAACAGTAACATATCTGAATTAAAAAAATCCCAAACCAACAACTTTTTTCAATTCAATTTAAAATTAGTTTCCATTATTCTATAAAACAGCACCTTACAGTAATTTTTGAAAAATTATCTCAGCATTTAAAATTTGTATTTTCAACTGTTATTAATGTATTTGTTGTTTTTCCCATGATAACATTAATTTTAAAATATGCAATGATTAAAAAAAAAGTTTCATACAGCAGGAACAGATGGCACTTCAGTGTTGAAATGGCCTTTGCACTGAAAAATAAATTTTTATTCAAGAACTTTGACTTTCTCTTAGCTTTGAAAATAGTTCGTGTAAGAGAGTCTGTTACAGCAGTTTGCACTGATCCATGAAAAGATCTGATTTATGGCAGTATTCCTCAACTAAAAATGTGTCGCAGGGTGAAATCACATTTCTTGATGTGAATCACAGTTCTTATCTTCCTTGCTGCCTCTCTGTGATACACATGGTAAATATGGGCAGGATCTAGCCTGAACACCTCCCAGTACCAGGAGGGTAAGTAGGGGAATCCTTGAGGCATTGAGCTCACGAGTGACTGAAGTTCCATTGTTTCCAGGAACATCACAGCCTCTTGTCTGACTGATAAGCTCTTCCAGTAAAATAACTGCAGAATAGTGATTGTCATTCCTGGAAAATGCCTGATTAGATGCCCTCTCCCATAGAGTAGAACGAATCAATGATGGGGAGGGAGGAGATGTTTTGCCTTTGTTGTTCAGTCATGTTGATTTTCAGTATGCAGGTGGCATCTTCACGCTAGAGTGATAGACATAGTAGAAAAATATACCAGTGGGACTTTGCCCCGTTGTAGTCAAAATGCAGAGGTAATTAATGGTGTAAGGAGAAAATGCCACTCTGTTAGACAACTGTTCAGCACATTAGATTAAAACATGAGTCACTTCTTTGGACAGGAATAGCCATTGCAGAGGAAGCTGTTGGGCTTTGACAGCTTGGATGAAGAGGGTTGTTAAGATTCCTGAACAAGAATTTGAAATGAGGAATATTGAATATATTACCAAGATCCTTCTTTCCAGGAAGTGGTGCTTTACATTCCATCTTGAAATTAATTTTAAAGTTAAGAAATCTTAGGTATAAGAAATGTATTTTAGCTTTTGCTTTTCAGAATCAATCCTCTTAAATTCATTTATTTTCCATTTGTTGTCTATAGGGCATAATTTTGTGATAACTGTATGTTCTGTTTGTAATACTTGTTGTTCTTGAGGGGCACATGGGCTTGTTAGTGCCCAAAAATGTAAATGCAGTTACCTGAATGGTGGGACTTGTCTGGAGAGGGTTGGGCTTCATGTATCAGGGTTTTCTGCCTTGTGGGTTTTTTTCTTTCTAATTAGACATGGCTCTACAGATTTTTTCAGCTGAGGAGTATATTAAGAGATATTTGGACCAGGCCTTCTACAATAATCAGAATCCTCAAGGTTGGAAGAGACTTTTAAACATTAAGTCAGATTTTTCACAGATGGAGATCATGTTGGTCCAATGGGACCTTCCATTTGTAAATCCTTACTGGCTGGGCTTGATCCCCTGGTTGTCCTGCTTGTGTAATGGCACTCAGGATGATCTCTTCCATAACCTTCCCTGAGGTTAGGCTGATGGGCCTGTAGTGCCCTGGATCATCCTTCTGACCCTAACAAAGCTTCATTAATAATTTGCTTGACCTTAGTATTACTCTGATACTCCTATTACCATCAGAAATTGTGTGGATAAGTTAAAAACTGGTGAGGGCTTTCATCCATCCTGGTATCAAGCTCATTTTTTACCAGTAAGTTCCCAATCTTGAAAATTAATTTGAAGGGTCATATTGCATGCCTCTTCACTGCTGTCTGTGGAAGAAGCTGTACTATCCAACTCTTGCTCATTGCACATGGAAGCCTGTGTTGGTGCTGCTGGTGGTGCTGGACTGCAGATTTTCTGTGGGTTTGGGTGCCCTCCAGAAAGGGAGGTGATGGCCAGCCTAGAGGAGGACTCCTCATCCTCAATATTGTTAGTACACTCCCCAGTGGTTAATTTATCATGAGCCAGTGCCTGGCTGACCTCTGCAGAGAGCTGATATAATGTGCTTTTTAGGTTTCCATGAGAGATGGATGCCACTTCCCCCAGTCCAGTTCAGTCACCTGTGATAAAACTTAAGTGTGTCAAGCCAAAACTAAATGTGAATGAGGCTGTGCTAAGGTGCATGGGGGAAAGAGTCGACCTATTCCCATTTGTTTTCTTCTAACAAACTCTGGTAAGGTCTGAAGGATTGCTACTTGTCAGGAATCTATCTTCTGTTTCATCATTGTGCACTGGCTTGATTTCCAGTCCCTCATGTTTTGTCACAGCCTTGTAAGAAACTAATGCTGCTGCTGTGACTGTTCAGAAAGGAAAAGGGAAAGGGATTTTATCTAGAATTGTATTACAAACCTGCTTTCATGTAAGGACCCCATTACATTGTTTACAGCTTTTTTATTCCACCATGTGCTTTGCGTTTTTGAATCAGACTGTACCTAATTCAATTTTGAGGGTTTGTTTATTTTATTCAGCCTCTATTGCAAAAGATGACTAATGAACAGTACTTTTTACTTTTAAGCTGCTGTGTATGCAGTGCTGCATGCCACTGCAGTTTGTCTGTTCTTTTGTATCCACTGGATGCCTGCTTTTTATTTTTGTTTTATTTTTGTTTTATTTTTGTTTTATTTTTGTTTTATTTTTGTTTTATTTTTGTTTTATTTTTGTTTTATTTTTGTTTTATTTTTGTTTTATTTTTGTTTTATTTTTGTTTTATTTTTGATTTTATTTTCCTCC
The DNA here is from genome assembly GCF_051311805.1 of Agelaius phoeniceus. Lineage (NCBI taxonomy): Eukaryota > Metazoa > Chordata > Aves > Passeriformes > Icteridae > Agelaius > Agelaius phoeniceus. The sequence goes on from NC_135267.1 coordinate 83,048,341, forward strand.
CAGTATAAACCTATTTGCCTTGCTGATACCTCCAGGAATATTTAGCCTTTCAAAAAGTTTGTGTGTAAAATACCTATGCAGATGTTTGTGTATGTTTTAAATTAGATGCCTAGAGTATTTAGTATTCAGACACAGTGGTTTGTTTTCGGCACATGAAATTTAATTATAAGGCAGATTGTACTTGTCTTCAAAAATAGGGTACAAGACAAAAAAATCTAATCCATTTCTTCCTCAATAACTGTTGCGGTAAAAATTCAAATTCATAGAGTATTTGTCATACAAACAACTGTTCTTGAAGTTATGTTTCATAAATAAGGACAAGAATTAAATTCCAAACAGACTCCTGGCAAATGCAACAAAAGGCAAAATGATCTAGCTCTGTAATGGAGAGTCTGTTGCCCTCTGAGACAAGCCTGAGAAGAGATAATGTGCATATGGGACAGATACGGAGGTCACGTAAGGAGGAATCTTTTAATTTAATTAAAAGCATAATTAATCCTAGGGAGATTGTGTTACCCTCTATGGTTGGATTTTATGTGTCTGCAGTGTTTGCAAGCCAAAAAGTAAATGTATTTTTGACATTTAAAGATGAGAAAGTATCACTCTTTTTCTGCCAAGAAACTTATCTGATGGAGAAAGAATTAGTGAAATATTAAATGTCACTTTGCTGGCAAACATAAAATAGGCAATGCAAACCTTTGCCTCTTGTAGAAAAGATTGTGATAAAACCAGCTTTTTTCCACACTGACTTGTTCTGATAAGTTCTGCCTGTAGGATTTTTCCTGTAGTAGACTATTACATGCTATTGTACTTGTAGATGGTGTTGTTCAGTGGTCAAAAAAACTAAGCCATTAGGCATGCATTTTAGAACAAAATGATACATTAAGAGTTTAACAAAATAATATTCCATTTTCTTAGAACTAGCTGAACAATATAATACACTTAACTCCATTTTAACAGAAACAGTTGCCTACGATGAATCTTTTGCTTGATGAATCTTCATTTTATCAACAGCTAATGAGCCTGGGCTTCACTTCTCCAGCTGAGAAGAGAGAAGGGGTTTTTTGTTTCACATGGCTGGAACACCTTAGCTCCTATTGTGCTACTGGTTCAGCATTTCTTGTAATGGGTCTGATAGCAAAGGGTCATCTGTTATGAAGCTGCTGTTCATCACATCTGTCTTGCTAGAATGACATCAATTTATCTATCTCTCATAAAGTAACTGGACCAGCAGTCTGAGACATTGATGGCTTATTTCAATATATGGTCATCCCAAGATGTAATGCATTTTACTTCCTGAATTTTTCAGATGCAGGAATACTGAAATAATTATTAGCAAAAGTAGGATTGTGCACACATGTTTTGTAGTCTGTAACTTCTTAGAGATGGCATCTACATACTTTGTGATAATGAATGCTATAAAGTAGGGTTTTTTGTAAATTCTAGCACTGCACTCTGATTCCTCACAAAAGCATCAATTTTCTTGCAACTAACAGAAATGGAAATTGATAGTTATCAAGACTCCTCAGAGTAATTTACCAGGACTATAAGAAAGTCTGGATTCCTGAGTCTTTCTAGTACAACATCTTTAACTTGTTAATGTGACTCTGCAGTTACATTAGCCTGTTGGCAAGTCATAAATGTTATGCCTGATTTCCTGGTGTGGGGTGAATGTACTAGAGAAATGGAGAAGTTCCTTTAGGTTCCTGAACTGCTAAACTGGGTGGCCTCTTGTCTTCCCCCACACTGTGTCATGTGCTCTTCTAACTCTTAAGAAATTATTCTCAAGTTCTTAGGTCAACATAAACATGTGTTTCTCTTCTGCATTCCCCCTTTTCAGAATTTCCTGACTGGTTGTTCTGAGTTTTTGCATTTAAAACTTGTATTCTGTGTCAAAGTATAATCTAGTATTGAAAATTATGGATACTCCCCATGGATTACAGTAACCAGAGCTATTGCAGACTCCTCAACTCCTCAACACCATGAAACAATTCACAAGAAATGAAGCTTTAGTGTAGTTAAGTCAGTTTATTGCTCTTCTATTTTGAGCAATGTTGGAAGTGTATATAAGAGGTTGCAAAGCCTGAATAGCTAAGGCAGGCCATTGGGTTTATAAAAATTGACATGTACACTTGCATAATCCTGTGTATAAAACATGTCATAAAGAGGAAGATGGATAGAACCCAGCAGAACAAGAAGCTTAATGATTTCCTTCAAGTATCAAGAAGTGTGTAGCTAAAGAAGGGCTGCTTGGTGATGACAGTGCTTCTTCTCTTTCCTCTGTTGGTTCAGCTGAGATTTGCTCCTGCATGCTCCTGGTTATATTCCATTTAATTACTCCTTTCTTCACTAATTAGGCAGGAAGAGGAGGAGCTCCCTCAGGTGTAGGGAAGAGAAAGCACTCAGGAGCTGTGCTTTGCTCTTAAGAGAAGTAGGAGCATGGCCTCTTCTGATAGCTGTGGATTTCACAACTGTTTTCACACAGAGGAAATGCAGATTAGTTGCACCAACATAACTCTCATTTCTTCTCATTGAAAGAGTCCACAGTGGCACAGAACTAGATGCTTCCCTGTATATTTTTCCAAACCCATGTTAAAGTATTATGGCACAGGATTAAAAGTGAACTAATTACAACTTGGGAAAGAAGTGCAAAAATAAATAGTTTTAATTTTTAAATTGCCTTTTGCTCTCCTGAGATGTTCTTTGGAACCTGCCTATAGTGGACTTTAGCTGACCTTCCTCACTTCCTTTTCACACTTTTGCTTCATTCCCACCCCATATATTGGGAACTGAAAATGAGTCTCTGTATTCAACATGCCACAAGGATAGTACACACATTTTTGTGTCAAGAAAGAGTTTGTAAGAAAATAAGGAATGACTATGTTGTGTTGTAAAATGGAACCAGGGATTTTGCAGAGCAAAGCAATTTCAGTACAAAGGTAGATTGCAGGTGTCACATTTACTGAGGTGCTGCAGCCCTGACTGATCTTTGAACAGACTGTATGAGCTACAATATTTCAAGTACATTTAGTATTCTGCTGCAACAATTATTTTTTTAAAGGTCAGGCAGCAAAGCAGGAGGAGAGCACACTGAAATGAAGACTGGTAACAGAGAGCCAGACAAAGAGAGAAGGATTTGAGTAAGTATTTGAAAAAGTTGCTTCCCATGTAGAAAGGAGACAATTTAAAATACAGGTGACTGTTGTAGGGGAAACACAAGCTAGCAAGCGGGCTAAGGAGGGAAAAGAAAAAGCAGAGCATAGAGTGCAAAAAATGGGTAGTAAGAGGAGCTACCCATGTTATGATTGAGGGTGTTAGAAAATAAAAGACAGGAAATAAGAAAAGATACTAAATGAAGTGAGAAAACTGGGAAGGTGTCAAGAGCTAAGGTGATATATGATGTCGCTCCAATAAGAGATGTGGTAAATATGGGAGAGATGTTTCTTGCTGGTTTCACATGGAAGTGGTAGGACTGCTTAGTACATTTCTGTTAGGCCATCCTTCTCCAAAACACTTACTCAATTTACTTGTTATGTAGTGTGTGTTCAATCAGCCTGGTTTGAGCTGTAAAACCTCAATGCCTTGATGCATTTAGAAACACCATTTCAAATCTTTAAAAAATCTATTTGAGAGCTGAGAAAAGCTTAAAGCTAAAAAGTATGTCTTTCAGTGCAAAATTTAACTTTGCTTGTAAAATACATTAGGAGGGCCACTTTAAAAATCTCTGTGCTTTCTTTAAGCTTCATCTTTTTTCTGCCTTTATGAATTCAGATCCCTCGTGTCCTTTCCTCCTTCCCCTGTTTGGCAGCCCTCTTGATTCTTTCATGATTTATCTTTGCTGCCCAGGGAATCCAACTGTCTGGGGCTAGTGGCTTTACCCCACCTTGGTGTCAAGGTCAAAATCTTTTAATTTTACAGGTGGAGTGAGTATCATGACCCCGGGGTCTGCTGCTGTATATTTAAATGCTGTCAGTGTTCTCAGAATGACAGTGTCTGAGGTTTATATATGTCAGCTGCTTTATTGGGCTCTTTGGTGATATTTTGTCTAATTTCTCTTTGCAAGCATATAGGTATTTTCTTGTTAACACTAAAAGCCTGTGGCAGTTAAAAACCCTCAGATAAAAAGAGAAGCTTAACAATGTTGTTATTACAATTAAATTGCAGAGTATATTTATAGAAGTTAAAAACCATTTTGGCAACATAATAGAGATAAGTTTGTCCTTACTACAGTTTCTGCATCATATCTTTAATCAATAGTTATGCTGAGGATGTCTTATATGTATTTCCATTCTTGGCAAAGCCATTGCAACAGGGAAGGATTTGAATTACATTTTGCATCTACAAGGTCTGTGATTTTTAACAAGAGATTGAGTTTCCTTTAGTCCATTTTCTTGCTGGTATAGAGCACTTAGAATTTCTGAGTGGATCTGCCTGTCTTTCAGCAATGAGGTGTAGTAGTATTATAAATTGAATCATGGGATCTCTTGTGCATTTTCAGCGTTATCTTAATAATGGTCCTGATCAGTATGGATTCACTGACACAATTCCAGTAACTTCTTTGCACAAATATATCAACATATTTCTATGTTTTCAAAAACTACAAGATAAGTAAATTAAGGAAGGTTGGAAGGTGACATGAAAAGCCAGTTACTCCCAAAGTGACAAATACCATTTCAGTTGTATGTAGGAGTTGAGAGACTAATGTGTATTTGTAGCAAAACTAGAAGATGGTTCAGCTCTAACAAATTGGTACTGAAATCTTTTATTCTGGTATTTCTTGCAAATCTTTTTCTAAATTTGGTTTCTTGTGCATCATTTTAAGACACATCTAACAAATTTTATTATTACTTTAAGGTGTAGAAGTGTTACAGTAACCCAACAAAATAATTACAAGATTTCTATTCCCTTGTGGGCAGAAGAAAATATTTCTGTCAGCCCCCAAATTTTTTGAGATATTATTGCCTAAATATTTTCCTTTCCCCTTCCAATGTCCTGATCTTTAAGAAAGAAAAGAGAAAAGCATAAATCTGACAATCTACTTTGAAAATGTCAGCTAAAACAGATGACTGATATGAAAGAATAATGAGCCTCTGAGAACAGCTAATAACTTCAAGGGCCTCAGATCTAAAGTTGCTTAGAATCTTTTCCTTTATCCATTACTATACTATTCTTTTCCTATTACACAAAACAAAAAGAAAAGAAAACCTACTGTTTTCTTGAAATTCAGTCATCTTATTAATATACAGCTTTGAACTCCAAGAAAGCACTTATTTATCCATTATGTGCCGTTTAAAATTCTATGTTAGCTATTTATATGTGCCAGTTGACTGAATATTTTGAAAGGCTGCCCTCAAATTTGCATTCTTTCTGCTGATAGTCCTGTGACTAATAAACTGATGTACTTCTGAAAGCTAAACAAACTACAGGCAGAAATTATGAATTCATGTATCAACCTTTTCCATTAGAAAGAAAACAAGAGGAACACCACCCAAAACATGGTTTTCTCATTAGATTTGGTCTGCTGAAGACTTAATCTTTGGTATTGAAAGGAGATGTGGCAGTCATCATGCCAGATGAACCCTGAAAACTGTAATTCTGAGAAAGGTGAAAAAGAATTCTTGAAACAGAATCCGTCAACATCCATAAAACCTCCAAATCTGGATACCTTATTCAGCTGAGTAGCTGTGTTAACTTTTTCAGAGTGTGGTGGATTGTTTCTTGTCAAAAATGGTTTTGTCTGCTCAGTTTGCAGTAAGATAGATTACCCATGCTGTATGTGCAAATTATGGTTGTACTCAGTGGTCCAGGCATAGGGACACGTGTGCCGACTAAGCTATTTTAACAGCTCCTATCAACTTTGTCAGCAAAACAGTCACATGTTTTTAATGTATTCTCCCAAGTTTCTCAGCATTCATCTACCTTTCTTATCATCTGTAAAGACTGCTGCAATTTTTGAAGAATCATTATTTATTCATCTTAATTTAGGAAATTACCTTATCTGAAACTGAGCTAAAGTCCACACATAAATAAGCAGGACCCAAATCATAAAGAGAACCAGATACAGTGGACCTCCTACACTTCTAGTGGCCTCCAAACATGTGGTCTAATACTTCTGGCTGAATGCAAGTCATAAATTAGGCTTTTACCACTGTTGTGAACAAGTAAATACCATTTACAGAAGAAAACATTGAATTTCAGTTACTAATTCTCTATGACCACTGTATTTTGTATGTATTTAGAAGCAGAGACAGAGGCATTGTTTATTAAGAAACTGTGTTTAAGCTATATGGTTTGCAAGTAGTGCTCTTCTAAATGTACAGTGAAGAGTGCTCTACTTGCTTTGTCTTTATTTAAAATAACCTTATTCGACTAAAGTTTCCTTGATACCCTAAGCAAAATTACCCTTTCTGAAGAAAAGACTGAGCATTTTGGTACAGTGTTCTGCAGGAGCTTTGAATGTACTCCTGTACAGCTGTCAGGAGTGACCTGGGAGGCTCTGAGGCCAGCACTGTTAGCATGGAAGGGAACCTGAGCTGTTCCCAGGCTGGGGTTGGTAAGGCAGTGCTAAGGCAGCCCTGGCTTCTGAGTCAGAATATGGGCAACCTAAGCTTGTGTTTGCTTTCAAAACAGTTCATCCTTCTGAGGAATAAGGCTGATCTATTCCAGCAAGGTACTTAAGCTCAGATGCAACTGAGTGAATAGGAGAGAGGACTTGCCTTCCCAGCTAACCAGCTGAAATAGCATTTCCTTGTTATAAGCAGAATTATTGTGCTTATTTAATTCAGCTCAGTACTGTTTTATTTGGACATATGTTCTTATGTATTTATTTAGTCTTTAACTTTTTAAAATTTGTGAATGATTAATAGAAGATGCAAGATGACAAAGCAGAGATGAAATATATTACACTGTTTTTACTGTTGAATTATTTGAGATAATTTTTGTGTCTTTAAAATGTTCCTGTTTAATTTTTTATTATTGACTCCTTCACTATTTTGCACATCTTGCTCAGATGCAAAAACTGGGGCAGAAATTTATTTGCTGAGTATGCTGAGTATATTGATTATATCAATAATACATGCTGAAATTCTTGCTGACTTATTTCTTACTTGTTGGGTTAGTCTGTCTTTAATTTTTTGCTTGTACAAGATTTTAATCTGGAATTGAGTTTTGGTGTGGGAGACTTTTTTTAACAGTGTATTTTGCATTATGCATTCTCTCCGCTTTTGTTTTTGTTTTTTTTTTTTTCCTTCAGCTGCAGTAGTTTACTTTAGAGTGTTCTTAACTTGTTTTCTTGGAGCATACTACATACAGTTCCACTTGAATGCTTAGAAATATATTATATTTGCCTTGTTGAAATGAGGTTGACATATGGTTGGAAGAAATTTACAGCTGGTAAGTGACAGCAGCAAGTTTGTACTACACAATTTAAAAAGGTCATAGGTTTTGTCACTCTTCTCCATTAGTTTGGATTATGATATTGCAGAGAACAACTCCCTAGCATATGCATGAAAGGCATGGGCTTCTTTGTATAATCCCTAGTAGAATTTCTTCTGACAGCCTGGTCTAGTCAAGGGGCAGTTCTTGGGTTGTGTCCCTTCATCAAAACAGAGTGTAAATCTGAACCCCTTTGATGTTCTTAGTACTTCTGCATACTTAGCAAACAAATGGCAAATTTTGTCTGGAGCAACTTGCAAAGTGATGGATGGGAATAGATGTGTAGCCAGGAAAAATTATTAGGGTTTTTTTCCCCCTTTTCTTTAAATAGTTATATTTGAAACTTTGTTTTGATTTCAGTTCAGCAGGAAGGAATGGAATGGATGTACATAATCATTGCCAACTGTGCGGGGAGATATGCTCTGTGGATATAGGGAGCACTTCCATTTCATACCTGAAGTAATATTTTTGTCACTTTTTATAATGTTTCTCTTTTGACTCAAAAATTTTTGAGACAGATTTTTTTTTCCCCTGTGTGTAGACTAATACAAAACCTTGACAGCATTTCTATCCATATTAAAAAGAACAATTTAAAAAAATCCCCATTGAAGCTGTTTAGATCATCCAAGTAATCATATAATTTCCTTGTATAAGTAACAATTCACTGATGTCAGTCTTAATATTTTTAAATGCTAAATAAAACCAGGTAATATTTCAAAATGTCTAAACCCACATCATTACCTAAAGATAACAAAAAAAGTATGAAGAGTTTAAAAAAAAAATTACAGTGTTGTGATCATATTTTGTAGGCCTTGTCTGGGAGTGTAATAAATGCTTGGGCAATTGTTGCTTATCAGGACTGTTGATCCTGCTGTATCTAAAATATGTGCATGCTTACAAATGATACTTCATCAATCCAAACTCTCCAGGTATTTCAGATACATTCTTGAAGCTTTTTATAATTATATTTTGCGCACATGTGTATGTGACACTCAAACATGTGAAGAACATGGGGGGATGTGTGCACATATGTCTAGAATAATGTACTCTGAGGCTGGTGGGATAAAACTTCTCCTGTTTCTAGTTTTCCCAAAAATGTCTTTGGAGAATTTTAGTTGGCATTGTCTATTAAATTAAACTTCATCCTCCATCTTGCTGTTTTCAGTATTTTCTTTCCAAGTATATATAGCTTTGCATGCTACAATTTCAATTGAAAAGACTGAACTATTGAGGGAAATGATTAAGTTTTTTTGAAAGGATCAAGAAAAAACAGGTACCCTAAAAAGTAGGGTGGACTTTGACCCTATTTTCCCAATGCAGTTAATGCAATGTTTTCAGTTTCTTTTTGCTGTCAGGCCACTTTCTACTTATTCTGTGCTGAAAAGCCCCTCCAAAATAAATCACATTACTTTCTAGCTCTTCTCTTCTGTAACTTCCTTTTTCCTTCTTTGTGATCTTTATTTTCAAGTCACATTTGATTTTTGGCTTGGCTTTCTCAGGGAATATGATATGTAGGTGAGAAGCCAAGAGACTCCTTAGTGCGTTCACTAAGGAAATGGCCACCACAATATCGTAATCGACACAAGAGAATTGAAACACAGAGATATGTGAGTGAAAACCAAGGAGACCAGGCTTTGTGAGTTCTGCTGTTTGTGGATTCAGTTTGTATGAAGAATTTTCAATGCCAAAACACATACAAAGCACAAACACATTGTCATGTTTGTTTCATCATGGTGGCGATGTTGATTATGGATATGTAGAAAGAATTAGATGCCACTTATTTAAAAAAAGGACCAGCCTATATACACATACCATATGTGAGACCTTGCATTAGCTGGGACTCCCTTTTCTGTCCATCCCAAAGGCTGGTGTTTAGCAGACAGGGAATAGCAATAAAGGAAATGTGGCAGAATTAGAAAAGGGGGAGAAGTGCAATCAGATCATATAACAGAAGCACTTTCAAGACCTTTAGGAAAATGTGGCATGCTATTTCAGCTTTTGCATGACCTTTCTCCTGATGAATAGTTTTATTTGCATGAGATGCTGAAGCTTGGGCCAAGCCCAAAAAGATCAACTTTGCCTTCAAATTTATATTTCTGAGAAAATTCAATCATGGTACCCATGGGGAGGGAGGATTTTATTATTTCAGAGCATCCTCATATTTGCATTCTCTGGCAAAAAATAACCTAATAGAGAGAAAAAGATCTCTAAGAAAAACTATCAGTTTTAACACTTGCTGTTGACATTATACTAAACCCCCCAAAAAGTCAAGTATCTTAACCCTCAATTAATGCAACTTCAAAAATGTGTGACTATATTAATATTTTTAAGTATTTTTGTTGTGGCATAGTTTTCTTTGGTAGAGTTTTATTGGTTTTAAGATGGGGGGGAAATGTTATCTCATGCACAGACTTGCTGAATAGCTGCATAATCTTACATGTCTCCTTTCATCTTTCCTCCCCATACTCTCATTGCTTCTTCCTGGGTCATTTCAGAAACTAATTTTTTGAGTTCCTTGTGTTACAAAGATTTGTACAAGGAAATGTATTAGCACACTTTTGGGTACCATTAAAAAACTGTTTTCATCTTTAGAAATTTTTTAAAATATTCAGGTGTTTTCAACAACTACAAATCGTGCCAGCAGGGGTCAGTTTAGCACCAATGGAAATGGAAATGGCAGTACTGTACACTTGAGGAGCTAGTTTGTATAATCAGACTACAAATAAACTGTGTATATAACTTGGAAGAGAGTGACTGAAACAGTTTTTGCTATTCCTACTGGATTTGGATTTGAGTCCTTTTTTAAAAGGACTTTAAAAGGTTATTCATTGAATGAATGATCTTTTCTGTAGTTTTGCTGATTTCCTACAATATTTTCAGTATTTTGTTCTTTAAGAATATGTGAATAGTGTATTTGACACTTTGCAAAAAAAGTGTATCTTCATTACAAAAGAAAAGGCATGGAAACAATAAGATATGAAAAAATGACTCATTTCTGTGATGTCTCATGTTTAAACTGAAAAATTTGAACCTTAGGTAGGTGCATGAAAGTCTTCAGGTCAAGTTCTTCAGATACAGGAGTACTGGTGTATGCACAGAGCTTACGCATCACTTGAACCTTCACATCCCTCCCACCTTCCTTCCTTCCTTCCATAAAGAAATCTGTATTGACTTCTTTAGAACCACTGAATTTCTAGTGTTTACCTGAGATCACCTGTGACCATCATTATTCATTAAAGTAAACATGTCTAACATATAAAATAGAGAGCAGGAGGAGAATAAAATAGGGACAACCAATAAAAAAGTGTCTGATACAGAGAGTTACTGTGAGCTTTATAATTTTTGTGTAGTTGCTTTTTTTCTGTATTTATTTGGCTTTGTCTTCTGTTTGCAGTCTTTGCCACTTTGATGTGTGTTGCATTTGTAGAAGTACCTGGGTGCATCCTTTTTAGATTCTTGCATTCCAGGAAAGAGTAAATGACAGGATGTATCTTTTAGAAAGGTTTAACTTTCTCATTAGTTCAATAGTGTCACCTGTAGAAATTCTCAGTTTGTGTTTGATCACTCTTTCACAAGTAGAGTTCAAATTAAGTCAAATAATAATTTTAATGATGTAACTGATGCAAAATAACAAGGTACCTGAGGCTACAGTTACAAGGAGATGGTTTTTAAGTAAAATATAAATGTAAATTGTAAGAGGAAATCTACCATTGAGAACATTCAAAAGTTGGGGTTTTTATTCAAATGTTGCGCAATCAAGACTGAAGTAACATAATATATTTCAAGATTGCAAGACTGGAATAACTTCATGTTATTGGAAAACTTTATGACTGCTTGTATCAACAGCAGCAAATATAACAGTTTTTAATTTGTCTTGATTTAATCTCCTTTTCTTCGAAAACTGTATATTCCTCCTGCTGTTTTCTGTTCTTCTAATTCCACTCTAGAACATTCTGCATATTATGTAACTGAAGTGGGTATGACTTTATGGATTACTAAAATATATCTAATTAGATTACATGGAAATTCAGGATTCAATGCAAGGACCTATCTTATGTTTCTATTTGTCATCATTTCTCAGAGGTTTTCTGTGGTAATTTTGACTTTGGTATCTAAAGATGGTTCATGACTCCCCAAACTTTGGGAGTTCAGGTACAAACCTTAGATAGTTCTGTCTGTGTTTGTTTCTCAAAGGTCTTAGTGACATGGCCATGTTTTCTCTTGAGAGAGGTCATGAGTTAGAATACAGCTTTATTCACTGTGCTTTTAAATACTTCAAAAGGAAACATTTTTCCATTAGAATATAATATTCTTTTAAATGATCTCGTGTGAAGTTTGATACAGCAAGAAATAAATGAATTTTGAACATTTGGGAACAAATTGTATTCCTTTTTAAAACCTTTACTGCCATTTGTGCACCTGTTGGCTGGCTTTCCATTACAAAGTTAGCTTTGGCTAATTTGTGAAAAACTGCTTGTTGCAAGATTGGTAATCCTTACAGAATGTTACAAGTGTTGAGTGCCATTTTTCTTCCTCAGAGAGCAGTGTGGTGATAAATCTTAGTCCAAAAGTAGCTGTGAGCTCTCTTTCTCAGTTGTCCTGTTTGAGCTGCCACAATTATAACTTCTTTGCCTCTTGTATGTGATTCCATGTGTTTACCTGTCTGCATTGCCACCTGTGGTTTTTTCCCCCAGACAGAAAACAAAAAAATATTTTTCTTAGCAATCTTGTTCTTCTGAGATGAATCTGAGTCTTGGACACAGGTTTTAAGTAATTTTTCTTTCTAGTCAGTTGAAACCTCTAACACAAGAAATTGGGCTGACTTCTCTTCCACAGTATTTTATAATTTCCTTCCTCAGCTATGCTGTTGCACTCAAATATGCTGGGCACCAGCCTTTCAAGGTGTGTCCTCACATACTGTGTCTCCATCTTTGCTTCAGTCTTAGAAACAGGATTGATTGCTCAGAACTATTTGTGGCTCTCCATTTTGCCCTCCACAAAGGACAATCCCTTTCTTTTCTTGACTGCTAGTCTTCTTTTGAATAAGTAAGGGCTTCTTTCCATGAAGGGTATTTAGATTCTCTTTACTTAGAGAATGTTGTGAGAGTCTTGAACCAGTATGTCTTTGATTTGAAAAGTTCCAGCAATAAGGTTTCTGAACAAATGTCTCTTGTAGTTCTATTCATGGACCCATAATGGGCCTGGGTCTCCCAGTATTGTGTGCTAGAGTATTAGAGGAGGACTGCTATGTTTTCTGCAGAGAGGAAGTGGGAATGAGCACCAAAATTGTGAAGATTCTTCAATTCCTGCTCCAAACCCTGCTATTACTTTCAATGTCTTGTCAATTACTACAAAACCTAAGATGCCCCAAACAGTACTCTGTTGCAGAGCTTTTATCCTTGCAGAATGTGTATCAGGATTATAGTGTGGTGCCTGCAAGATGTGGAAAATGGCTCAAGAGGATAATATTGGCAAAACTCTCCATGATATGGAAGTAATTTGCTATGATCATTAGGTTTTTCAGATGCAATCACTTGATAATTGCATACTTTGAGGCTAATGAAATACAGTAACAAGGAACAGGAAACTGCTATGTCTCTAAGTGGAAATGCTGCTTTAAAATATATATAAGTCTATATATAAGTGCATTAATGCCCCACAGGATGAGAGGTGGTATGTGGGAATTTCTCCTGTTTGTTTTGAAATCAGCTCCAATAAAGATGGTGGTCTGAGAAACCAGACACCTGCAATGGACTCTGATCAGAGGATTCTCTGGAGTTTGGTGTTTCAGTGCAAACCTTGACAAGGAAACATTTTTATGTGACGATACCTAGGATATTGATAGCGTCCCCAGATTTATACTGATGGGTAAAAGAAGTGTTTCACAAGAAAGCAGAATACACTATTATGCAATATTTAAAACACAAAAGCCCCATGTCCCCAACAACCATTACACACCCTGACAGATTTGCAACTGCAGGACGGCTTATTTCAGGTGACTGATTTCAGTATCTTATGATGACTGGGGCAGAGGCTGGTCTGTGCTTGTGTAAATTAGCATACCTACAGCAGCAAATACAATGTGTAAATTTTGTGGCTAATAAAGTTGCATTTCTCAATATTTATCAATTATATTTTGGCCAGAAGCCAGAGAATTCATCTTAATGGGAAGCTGAGAAAGCATTGATCTAGTGTTGGTAGATTCTTAGTACCTAGAGAATGTTTGTCTTTCAATAATTTCTTGTTGAAAAATGGAAGGGAGCTATATGCTGATGAAAACATTGAATGAAATGGACTAAAGGAAAACTAGTAGGCCAAAACGATGAAGGTATTTTCAATCTCAAAGCTCAATATAGTCAAATGGTCCTTCATACAAAAATAGGACAAAATATGTGAGAAACAACCCTTTACATGTGGGTAGAGCAATGGTGTTGAATATTAACATTCAATTATGTCCTTAGCTTCTCCCATGAAGTTAACTTCAGCAGTCCCTGCTCAAGGGGAGGACAGCAGAAAGATTAGAAGACATATTGGGTGGGACAGCATATGGAGACAATGAAGACAGATGCTTAAAAACAGTGGACTTCAGATAGGGTTTGCAGCAGTTGTTCTGCTCTGTGGTCAGCTGGTTTTGTTAAGAAATCATCCTGACTTTTGAGTTCATCTTCTCTAAAACAAAGCAACTTATATGATCTTCAGCATTCAGAAGTAATTTTGATTAACTCCATTGACATAAATTCCTTTCAGAACAGGTATGGTCTCAAGAGGAGCGAGGAATTTAGTGAGGTCCTGAGGTTTTCAGCTGTGATTTGAATCAAGAAAGAGAAGGGACAGAAACAGATTTCTTCTCTGTTGTGAGCAGTGACAGGACTCAAGGGAATGGGCTGAAGTTGTGTCAGGGGAGGTTTAGGTTGATATTAGAGACATTCTTCACTCAAAGGGTGGTTGGGGTGGAACTGGCTTCCCAGGGAAGTGATCACAGCACCAGCCTGAGAGAGTTCAAGAAGCATTTGGTCAATGCTCTGAGGCACATGGTGTGACATTCAGCATGCATTTTTGACACTATATTTAGGATATTTATTGACCTAACAGTTTAAGCAGCTATGTTTTGTCCCTTGCTCTGCAGAACCGTATCTATCTATCTATCTGTATCATCTTTTATTATGACTTCTGATGCTCCTTAAGCAACCCCAGTAAAATATATAGAAGTCAAATGATTAGACTTGGCCTTCCTCTCCAGTTTAAGATGATATATAAACTAGTGATTTAAATTTGGCTCTTTTAAAATGAAATAAAGTTTACTATCTAGGCTTTCTACATGCCAGCCGTATCATCCAGAAGTGTAGTAGAAGTGAGACAGAAATTATAGTTTCCAAAACTACCTGGTGCAGCAGCTACAAAAGAGATGCTGACAGCTATACAATCTTTGGGGTTTATTGTCCTTCTTGAAAGAAAAAAGCCTTGGTAGCAATGTGTGATTTGAATAGCTTTTTGCCCTATGAAGAGTATATTTATTTCCCTCCCTCCTAAATTGGTAAGAAAAAGGACTTCATTAGTAACAAGCTATGTTCTTAGCTTTAGTTTCTCATTTGGCCCTTAGTGTTGCTGAACATTTAGTTTTATAGTAGTTTTATTTCTAAGGTAAGAACAAAGTGTTGTCAGTTTTTCTGTGTATGTAAAATGTGCAGTGGTTAAAAAGGTATAGACATAATGGGAAAGGATGACATTTCTTTGTGCTGGAGGAATATTCTAAATTACGTTAGAGGAGGTCTTCAGAAGAAAATCAATAGGACACTGTTTTCTTGCTAGCAATAATTTGGATGACCTTATGTTTTTCAGCATTTGCCCATATTTCCTACAAGGAGAAACAAAGTAAAGTCAAATCTATCTTAGGCCAGTGTCACTACACTGATTATATAAATTCATTCACTATGCTGATAATATAAATTTGTTATTTCTAATATTAGATTAAATGAATAGGAGAAATCCACTGGCTTGTTTCATTCTTTACCCAGCTATATGAATATGTGAGGAGAGAAGAGATACATGCTCATAAAAATGAACATAAATATAACCAATATAATAATAATAATAATGTAATCTGGTATTCTCTAGGCAGCAGCATTTGCAGACCAGAGACAGATCAAAGGGATTGTTTGAAAGAATGACCTGTATGCTGGTTAATAAGAAAACAGACTAAAGCATTATTGATCCAGTAAACTGGAGGCTTTTTAGTTAATTCTTATCTCTCTCTGCTTTATGCCTGTTCATAGGTTTCCCAAGTATAAGCACTAGAGAATATTGAATTTCTTTTCCTTTTGAATTTTCAGAACTATTAACTATTTCAGATCATCATTGTCATTCTGAAAAATCCAAAGGTGCCAGCTTTTACTTCTCTAGTAATTTTATTAAAAAAAAAAAGAAAAAGCACAGAATTTGTTCAATTTAGCTAAAAATTGGTTTAGGTAAACTCGTGAAAAATCTTACTTCAATACATCTGGACTTGTTTAAGGTTAACACGGGCTAAATCATTGTTCTGCTTTTATTCAGATCAAGTTAGTTTTCCTTCATCTTAATGAATAATTTTAATACTAATTTCAAACTGGTGCATTTGGATGCTGATGATGTACAGCAGCCTGGATTAAACTCTTCTATTGAAGTTTAATTCACTAGAGAGGTATGTCAAGTAATGAAACTATCTTCATTTTCTCATGATGTTTTTGAAGCTGGGATATCAAATTGAGTTTCATCTTACAAAGGAAGGAAAAGAAGAAAACCTCAACCAACAATGAACGTCAAACCTCAGTGAGTTGTTTCAAGCTGTGAGAGTGTAAGGATTAGACACATGAACAAAGCAGGTGTTGTTAACTGCTCCACGGTAGCTGTCCATAAACATACTCCAGCACTTCAAGGTAAAACACTCTTAATGAGCTCCTATTCCTAAACTGTATAGTGGTGAGGGCGTGCAGACTGTTTCTTCCAAAATGAACTGGTGCCCTTTCAACTTCTTCTCTGATCACTTATCTTTGTCATGCCATCTCTAATAAACATTTTAGAAAGTGTTTGTGCTTTGAAAGAATGAAACAGACAAAATATCTAGCTGTTCTGAAATTTATGAAGGCAATTTGAAGAAGCTGTTACTTCTGCTAAAGGTAGGAAATTGGATTTTTTGGCATCTCTTCCTTTGCTTTTTGCATCTAAGCTGTTGGAGGTCCTGCAGGAAGCATAGAAATGGGTGTCTGAATCATAGCAATTAATTTAGATATAGCAACCATCTACAGCAGTCACCAAATTTCAAAGGTAATGAACTCTAGGTAAACAACACATTGTTAGAAGAATATATAATGGTTTAATAGGCAGATATTTTGACTTATTTTCATAAGCAATTGATTTGAAGAAGATTAACATTTTTCCTAGAAATTAATTTGAAATTGTAATGGTATTACTGACAAATGCCAGAGTATCCATTCCTGCCTTGAAATGTGTTAAGATTTTTTCACTTACTTTTTGGTGGACATGAGTTTTGAACATATAACTTGAGAAGGGTGTTTGATTTATCCATTTTGAATGGACTGTCTTTTGAGTGTTCTCTTCATTTTTTTAATTCTTAAATTATGAGCAGTCCATGACTGGTATCTAGACTATTCACAGTGTCATACCCTTTTAGGTTTTCTTTCCAAAGGTAAGAGTCACGATTTGTTTTTCATACATATGATTTAATATGATTTTCTTCACTCTTTAATCCAATAATTCAGTGATATCCTTCATATTTTAATCCATATGCATTGCCATACTATTCCTTATTCATCTTTGTTGTTCTTTAACCACAACTGCTG
Organism: Agelaius phoeniceus; assembly: GCF_051311805.1. Lineage (NCBI taxonomy): Eukaryota > Metazoa > Chordata > Aves > Passeriformes > Icteridae > Agelaius > Agelaius phoeniceus. The sequence goes on from NC_135267.1 coordinate 83,065,611, forward strand.
ATGAGCTGATATTCTAAAAATTTTTTTTCCTCCACCATTTCTCTTTGTGTTGCTGAATTTCTTGAGTTGATAATTTGGATGTTCATTTTTTTCACTTATTTTGCATTCATCAACACAGATTATATTTTGCTTTTGCTCTAGTAGTTCATTTAGTATGCTCTGAAGTGCCTTATTGTACTCTCTGGTCCTGCACACTGTAACAACTTTTGTCTTCCAGTATTACTTCAATTTTCATTTTTTCCATTTCCACTTTTTTCCTCTGTTCTAGGTTATTAATAAATATAAAGTGTGTGTGGTGTGAGCTGAAAAGGTACTTCTGTCTACAGCCAACCAAATCAAAATTGAAAAAAAACTGAATTCACTGGTGGCTAGTTTCAGTGGTGAAAGTTGTGTGAGGACTAAAAAATATGAAAGATAATAAAGCTACCACCTTCCTCCTTCTCAACTACAAAGTTTGAAGCAGGTAAATAAAATGGAAAAAATTTAGCCTCATGACTGTAATTCCCCACATATAATTATTGTGTTGCATGATAATTTTTGAAACTTAGAAAACAGAAGAAAGATAATTGCTTTAAACAATGTCAGTTAATGAATTTGGACTTGAGGAATTGCTGTTTCCCATGCTTAATTTCCTGCATTAATTCAAACCACCTACTTTTTGACATTTCATGGTCTCTGAAGCAATTAACAGTGATACTCCAATCTATAGTTGTGAATTTTGATGCCGAATAAGCTGCAGGGAGAGAAGAACTGTGAAAAAGCAGAAAAAGATTCTGCTTTGTTCTTGATATTTTTGGTAGTTGAAAACAGACAAAGAAAGGGATCTCCTTGCAAAACTGTCTGAAAGTGGAGTACTTTTCTGAATTTTCTGAGAAGCATCAATAGCCATGTTATAGTTTCGTTTGCATCTTTCACCTCCTTTTTCTACTATTAAGTGAACCCAGAAAACACTGTTTGCAAATCATAGATCAATTTACTTCCAATGAAAAAGCAGATAAGCACAAATGCACAGGTGTATTTGCAGTGATTCAAAGCACAGCTCAATGCTATAACTGTGCAGTGCCCCATTAACCTTTTAGATTGGAGGCATGTATCCACATCCAGTAAGTTTCCTTTTAGTGACAGCTGCAAAAAATATTGCTGCTGTTTGTGTCATTAATTAGGTTCTTTTATAGATTTAATCTCTGCTGCAGTTTCCAGAGATGAAAACTGGTGTATAACCTGTGAAGAGGAAAAGGAATCACTTATATTTACAAAGGTCAACTCATATATTACTAACTCATATTTTAACTATCATTTGTCCTCAGTATTATGAAGTTTTCCTGTTTTTTTTTTTTTTAATTTTCATAACTTCTTAGGTTGATAACATTTATTAAAATGCAGATCCTCGATTTAGTGAATGTCTTTGTTTGAAGATTATATAGCTTTGATGGGAGAGAATAGAAACTCTTTCTGTAAGCAGATTTATTTGCTATATCAAGATGAAATGATGGATTACTAACAGAATGCATTTTAAAACATTTATTGTATTTGAGATACTGCTTTAGTCCATGCATTTTAGAATCAGTTATAAATTAAAACATTGATGCTAAGATACACAGATGAAAATACCTATCCATTTGCTCCAAAGAGAGCAATGATTTTTAATATTAAAAAAATAATTGATTTAAGCATCAAATTGATTTAGTATTTTAAATTATATTGTTTATGATTTTTGCTTATTTTTAATATGATATTGTTGATGGTGTGTTAGCTATTTCAGGGTAGTTATCACATAATTGCTTTTTCGTGTGACTGATTGAAACTTCATTGGTACATCACTTCAGACCCTTTTTCTAAAGAACAAGTATAGCACTTCTCCAACTCCAGTTATAATCAATGATGTAGTTTTTACTGATAATGTTAAGGAGAATGTCATCCTAAACCTTTTGTTAGCCTGCCTGCTGCTTTCCCTGATGTCTTGTTTTCTTTGCCATCCTACTGACTGCAGTGAGTCATGCTGTGATAGGGAAAGACAGCCACCTTCTAGAGGGTGATCCAAAGATCCAAACACTTGGCTTCCCTTGATACCACCATGCCCTTTAGAGTTTTGCAAGTTATTTTGTAAATCTTACATGAGTACTCTAAAACTGCAAAATTACTTTTAAAAAAAAGTTGGGTTTTGTTCTTTATGTGGGATTAAAGTTTTTGAAAAGTTTGTGTCAGTGTAAGTGATAAGTTGTAAATGTAATCTGATGGACACCTTAAAAGGTGGTTATGCTTGGACTACACATTTGTGTACTCAGGAGAATGACAGCATTGTGCAGAGTGGCAAGCAGGTAAACTTGGTTAGGAACAAGAGGCAAAGATCTTGGGCTTGCATCTAGACAGAGCCTGCCATAAGATGTTGCAAAGAGCTCTTCTGCTCTTGCATCTCTCCTGTCACTTTGCCCCTTGCTTGTTCTTCAGTAGATGGTATTGTGAGACGCCTACTTTCCTCACACGTAAATTATAGAAAATGCAGGCAAATATGTGGAGTTTCTTCTTGTTTGTATTTGGTAGCCTTTCCTTGACATTTTTTAACTTTATTTTGTGTGTCAGCTTTGCAATGGAAATGCTATCTATGTGTTCTATTGATAACGGTGGGACTGGATTGATTCTCAAGTGCCCTCTCACTTTACAGCTTCTTTACCTATTTCAAAGAGGAGTTAGTATCCAGTGATTTGATGATTTGAAAATTTTTAAACCACACTGATACACAAAAATGATGTGAGAGAGGTGCTGCTTTCATTGAGGGAATCAATCCTCCAACATCCAGCATACTTGTGTCTCTGAGCTCTTGATGTTTGGAGGGAGATGACCACAATTTTCTGAGCTTGTTCATTGAGACGGCCATTTGTGGCCATGAATTGTGGGTCCCGTCTGCAAGTGTCAGCAAAGGTGGTAGTGAATGCCAGTAGTGATGGCAGCTGTATTATAAAGTAAACTGAGAGCAGCAGCTTAGAGATACATGAAACAGGTCAGAGGATACTGTGGGGATTTATTCATCTTCCTTAGGGTTCATCTCTGTGATTTACAGAGGGATTTTCCTGTGTCCTTTTGAAAACCACTAGTGAGATGAAAGAGCAGAGGTTGAGACAAGAAACCTGATAAGCTCTCTCTTTCTCTGCCCTGAAGTAGGATGTCAGCAGGGTGGGATTCACTGTGACAAGGATGGGGCAATCAGAAAAAAAACAACAGCTGTTCTAGGTGAAGCCAAAATCCACCTAGCCCACTCATTTTTCTGATAGAGACCAGAGATAAATACTTAAGTACAAATAGAAAATTGCCTTCCTTCTAAGGGAGCTTTCCAAGATGCAGTATGCTGTAGTGTAAGTCTTTCCGAGAAGAGTTGAATCTGCATTTATTTGAGGTCTAAATTTACTTTCTTCCACTTAAAAGATTAGTTTCCATTTTTGCTTTCTACAGCATCCTACAGAAATATGGTCTGTAATGTGATTATACTTTATCTGGAGTTTAATTTATTTTCAAAATTCTGTTTTTGTCAAGTATAGGGTAGAATAGAATATGCTGAGTTGGACAGGGCCCACAAGGATCATTGAGTCAAGTTCCTTACCCTGCACAGGACACCCCAAGGACCATACCATATGCCTGAGTGTGTTGTCCAAATGCTTCTTGAGAGCCTGTTCCAGTGCCAAATCCCCCTGTAGGTGAAAAACCTTTTCCTGATATCCAATTGAAACCTCTCCCAACTCAGCTTCATGCTGTTTCCTTGACTCCTATCACTGGTCACAGGAACAAAGAGATCTGTACCTGTATCTCTGCTTTCCCTCAGGAGAAAGTTGTCAACTGTGATGAAGTCTGCCCTCACTCTCTTCCAGGCTGAATAGACCAAGTGACATCAGCCACTCCACATTAGCCTTAGGGAGAGATTTTGTTGAAGAGTTTTGTAAAAGCCTTTCTTGGAAATTCAGGTAGGCTGAAAGCTAAATTACAGTCATCCAGTCCATAGATTAACTGATTTCTTTGAAGAAGTCTGGTAGATTTGTGGGGTGTCATTTCTTCTAAGAGAACTATATAGTCTCATCACTTTAATCTCTGTCTATATAAATACTGTTCTCTTTTTTATTTTTTTGCTACCATTGCATTTTGCATTACCATTTTGCTACCATTTATTGCTACCATTTGGCATAGTATAGATGTTGAAATTGGAGGTTTTAGTTCCATAGGTGCCCTCTGAAACTGGTTTGAAAAACTGGTTTCATATTTTTCACCGTTAATTTAATTTTTCAGTTTTCTGATGTTAAAAATGGGTTTGTTGCTTTGATGCATTTGACACATTTTCATTTGATGCCACAGATCACTTGTATTCCAAGATGCTGTGCTGATTATAGCTCAGTGGTACGATGGTTTTGCCAACACAAAATTGTCTGCTCCTTTTTTCTTCTGTCCATACCTGTGTTTGGTTGGAAAACACGTTTGTTTATGATGGAGCATAGTGATGAACAGTGCTTTTTACACCTAACCAAACATACTATTAAAAGCCACAGTTACTAGTAAATGATTACCAATAAATTAGACATCTTGTAATTTATGATATATTTTGCTGTAACAATAGCCTGAATATGCAGTACCAGGATTATCAAAGCTATGAGTATCTCCAAGTGCCATAAGATACTCTGCTGAGCTTTAGTATCTGGCAATCCCCAGAAAATCATGTTGCTGTGAGATCTCTAGGGCAAATTCTAAGGTGGTTTTGGGCATGGTGACTGTCTGCTTTGTTGTCAATAAGAGCTTCCTGATGAATGTTGCTCATCCAAGAGTTGAGCACTAAGTTGACTAAGGATCAATGTTGCTTACTTTCATATTCCCTGGGTGGTGATAGATTTCCCATGGCTACAGTGTGGCATTTGTGCAAAGCTAGATGCTCTAAAGCCAGTTGTTATTGTGCTGAACAGGGCCTGAAGTTGAGGCTGCACACCAGCCACACGCACAACACGCAGCCCGCTGTGAGACACAGAGCAGTTCCTAGGAGAGGTAACAGGTGTGATTGACAGCCAAAAGATAAACACTCCCCACATTTATCAACTCCCTCTGTGGTGGTATTTGATTAGACTTAAGGGAATAGTTGTTCCAAGAAACCACATTAGCTAACTAAAAGGTCTGTAGGTTTGATGTTGAGCAGCACGCTTCCCAAAGCATGTAGTAAGCTCTGCCTGCAGAGGCCAGCTTGGCTTTGGTACATCTGCAGTGCTTGTCTTAGTTCTTAATAAATCTCCTTACAGCAGTTTCTAAGTGTATATTGGGGTTACAACTCCATTTGTGTGTTCTTGTGTGTGATACTGTTTCTGACTGCTGCTACTTATTCAGAGTAGTACTAATTTTAGTAATCTCTTTGACAGCATTGAGATTTGATTGCTACTGCAGTATTGTATGGATCCTACTAAAATTAGCAGGGTCTGATACAGTATTTTGTAACGTCTCTTGTTGGTGGTGCTCAATAAGAGGACAAGGAGCAAGGGCTATAAACTAGAAAACAAGAAGTTTCACCTCAACATGAGGACTAACTTTACACTGAGGGTGGAAGAGCACTGGAGCAGGCTGCCCAGTGATGTTGTGGAATCTCCCTGTCTGGAGACACTCAAAACTCACGTGGATACGTGTAACCTGCTCTAGGTAAGCCTGCCTTGGCAGGGAGGTTGGACTGGATGATCTCCAGAGGTTCCTTCCAACTCTAGCTATTCTGTGATTCTGTGATCTAAGAAGCTTTGTCTTTTATGTAGTAAAAAGTGTAGTGACATTGATATGAGCACCATCATAGAAGAGTGTCATCTTGAGTTGATTGATGGGGACCCTCTTTGCTTGAAAAAGACAATGTAACCATACCAGTATATTTCAGTCTTTCTACATAGATGATTTTGTTGTTCACTTCTATTTATTTGTTTTAGGAAAGATTTTTTTTCCTTCTGGACTGCTGTACAATTGTGCAGATTCAGGGACAGCTGTTCATAAACAAATACAAGTCTTTATATAGAAATATTTTGGTGTTTTGTAGTTGAAGAACTTGCTTAAAGATATTCTGCTTGTATAATAGAGAATTGTATTTATTCAGTAATACCAAATGTCATACCATCATCCTAGATAAACTGGAAAAGATAGAACAGCATCACAGGATAACTTGTGCTCACCAAGTGCTGAAAGCTGGGCCTGCTCTAGGGTCACACCAGGAAGCCCAGGTCGCTCAGAATGGTGAGACTGTGCAGTCCTGCTGAGCAGCCTGGGCTGTAATCTGTAATCCTGAGGGAGGCTGCCATTGCAAACATTTCAGCAACTCTTTTATTCCTGGACTGCTGTTTCCATTCAGATAGAATTATGCTGTAACTGTTGCTGTGCATTTGTGAGTTCCTATATGTTTTAATAAAGCTCTATTACTGTTATCCTTACTTATGGCTGGGCAATACTGGTCAGGAGGGAAGAAAGCTTAACATCAAGAGACATTCATCAGCTGTTTTGGGTTGTGTTTCTAGCCCTCACTTTATTTATGGCAAAGAGATACTATCTTGTGTAATTCTATTGCAAGCTTGAACTCTACTCCTTTACAAAGTTAAATTGAAATGAAGGATTGATCCTCTGTAGAGTAGCTGAACAAGATTAATATTCATTGATGGTTTCAGACAAACATCAGTGCTAAATAATATAGCTATGTTTAATATGATTTAAACTTACAGATATGGATGAGTCTAAAAAAGGAACCTGAGTACTTCCTTGTCTGTTAAAAACTCCTAGTTTTATTTAAGTTTGAAGTTTAAGAGAAGATGCTTTATTTATGTGGATTATTTATTTAAAGAAAAAAAAAATCTTTCAAGTCTCCTAGAAAAAAATTCTCTTTGTCATTGAAGTGAAGGGTAAATACCAAGAACAAAAAATGGTGCTAGTGCAGTTGCTCTGTGAGAATTATAATTAGAAATTACAAAATGAGGAATTTTTGAGTCAGTTGCAAAAGATATTAAATTGTAAAAACAAGGAAAATAGAAAGCAACTGAATATCTTCAATTTAATTTCCAGTGGATCTTATGCAATAAAAAATTTGCTGTGAGAAAGTAAGTTTTTGTTGAATTTAGATTAGATTACAATGACTTTTTTACCAATGATGTAAACATTTTTTATTCTGTTTGTCTCCTTAGAGCCTCACTTCCAGTCAGCCTGTGGTTCTTAAATACCATATATATGTATTTAAATATAATAATTGTAACCATAAGTCTGACTTTCCAGCAGTACAATTCCCTGAGCTTTTAATAGTTATAATTTCTTATATTAGTTAACGCTGCTGAGATTTGATTTATAAATTTGGCTTTTGCATGTAGCTTAACTTATTATTGAAATGTGCACAGTAACCCTAAGCCAGAAATGGTAAAGCATGCTGCTTTATGGTCTGTTTAATGACTAGAAGGTATTCTAAAAGTATTTGTCTCAGTGTGGCAGAAATCATGTTAAATGCTGCACTGTCCTAGTGCAGTATTAACCCCTGGCCCCATCTACAGCAGAGGCAGAGGTGGGATGGACCAGCCCAGCCACAATAAGGAAGCTCATTCTCTGCACATAAATGTGCTGTCTGCTAAGTGTGAAATGCCAGAGCAAAACTGCAGCCCACCCTGGGTTCCTTTACCTGATTTATAGCTGGCCAGTCCTTCGGATTCTTTTCCTGTTTCAGACATTGGGTGCCTTCATTCCTACTCAACTGCCAGAATCTTGGAATGAAAAGACTGATTTATAAAGCAGTGGAGGAAAGGCAAATTAAAAAAAAAAAAAAAAAAAAAAGGATAAATTTATTTTAAGGTAGCTACAGAGAACTACTTTTCTACAACTCTGAACATGAATATACCCAGTATCAAGATTTTAGGATGAAATACATATATTTTGGTTTTAATAGTTGGCAAGTTTCTTCTAATCAGAAGTGTAGTGTCCAAGGTGTTGGAGGACAAACACCAGCTGCTGCTGCTTGCTGGTGCCACAGAATGTTTGCAACCCTGCCAGTTCCTCTGCTTGCAGATGTCAGCTCCTGGGTTTCCTTAGCTTTTCTAATTGAGTTGTTGTTTGTGGGGGTGCTAGGTCCATGCTTACTGAAACTTGCACTTCCTGGCTTCCAGGTGCCACTTGGAGCTCTGCAGGACCAGGGAGCTGCCACAGGGTTTTAGAAATCTGGGACAAAAAGGTTTTTATTCTCTGGTTTCAGGAAGGAAACTGCTGATTCTGCCTCTCATTTTTAATGCTACCAGGCATGCCACAAACATTTGTGAGGTTTATCCAAGCCTGCTTCTGTTGACACATACACACCTTTAAGAATTAAACTTCAGTTTAATTCTTTCACGAAGAAGCTCAGGAAGGTTCTTGTGTGATACTGTAGTGTATTTTTATGAACTGGTAGGTTTAAACCACGCTACTGCCAAACTGCTTTCAGCGCACTAAGCAGACAGGTTTTGGTTCCTCAGTATTTTCTTTAAAGGAGGGAATTTTTAAGCCTTGCTACCTGTGACCATTATAATCTGCTTGCTTTTGGGTTTGTCTCACTGCTGCTGTTCTTTTCCCTCTCCTCTATTTTTCTTTTGCTCACATCATCATGTCTCGTATTTTGTCCCACTTCCCTTTTCACGTGCAAATGCAACATTAAAATATTGAAGGCTGTGTGTTCTTTCCTTTCTCATTCTCTGTTGTAGGGCTTCTGATAATTTTTTGTTCCTCTAATTCTATCTTTGGGATTTTGATAATTTTTTTTCTGCTTGTACAGTTCTGTTTCTCTCATGTTTTCTGTCATTCATGTCCTGTCAAGGGTCATCCCATAATGCTGGCTGTCCTTGTTATCCCATCTCACACAACTGCACCATGCTTTTCTAGCAGTGTTCTAGCTGCCCCTATGTGACCAGAACTGTGTTGGTGCTGTGCTCCTTTAGCCCTTGTAGTTGTGCCTTCTGGGTGAGGGTAGAGAGATAAAAGCCTTCAGCAGTGCTTGGGTGTCGTGAATTTGGACAAGTCTAGCATTTAGTCATGGTAGGTGACACATGGGCAAAAGAAAAGGATAGCCATCTGCCCCTTATCTTTAAAGAGTGGATGTTGTGGGAATTTGGGTGTAACAAACCTGAGTGGAGGATTCACTTTATAGTTTACTTATTGGAGTACCAAAACAATATTTTATTTTTTGGTGGGGGTTTTTGTTTTGTTTGAAGAACTATAGCTGAGAGTTGGTTAAACAAAATAAGACTGCGAGTTTAGGATTAATCTCCTTGATTATACAAATGCATACCATGTGTTAATGGGAAGACTAAACCCTTCATTTATGCTTGAATACTAGCTCTGTTTTTTTACCCTTGAAGTTTCACAGGCACTACAATCAAATTTTAAATGAGAGCAAAAGGGACCTTAAAGATCATCTAACTCTAACCCCCTGCAGTTGTCCTGCAGGGACAACTAGACCAGGTTGCTCAAAGTTTCATCTAACCTGGCCTTGGCCACTTCATGGCACGGGGCATCCACAACTTCCCTGGGAAACCTGTTCCACTGTATCACATTTCTTATAGTGAAGGATTTCTTCCTAATATTTAATCTAAACCAACACTCTTTCTCTGTAAAGCCATTACTCCTTGTTCTATCACTACATGCCCATGCAAGAAGTCCCTCTCCAGCTTTCCACCTTTAGCCCCTCACCTTTAGGTACTGGAAGGTGCTATAAGGTCTCCCTGCAGCCTTCTCTTCTCCAGGCTGAACAATCCCAACTCCCTTAGCCTTTCTTCATAGGAGAGGTGCTTCAGCCCTCTGACATGTTGGTGTTCCTCCTCTGGATTCACCCCAACAGGTCCATGTCCTTCTTGTATTGGGGGTCCTAGATGTGGAGCCAGGATGCCAGGTGGGCTCTCACCAGAGCAGAGCAGATGGGCAGAATCCCCTCCCTTGCCCTTCTGGCCACTCTGCTTTGGATGCAGCCCAGGTTGCTGTTGCTTTCTGGGCTTCAATTGCACATTGGTTTGTTAAGCTTCTTATCAACCAACATTCCCAAGTCTTTTTCTTCAGGAGTGCTCTCAGTCCATTCTCTGCCCATCCTAAAATAGAATGTCTGGGAACAATTTATATTTTTTCTAGTAGAAAAAAACTTGGCAAATCTTTTTTACAGTGTCTTTCATAGTGTCTCAGACACAAAATGCTTCCAGGTTGATGGATATTCTGAGATAAGTGAGGACTGAATGTTGAACTCCCAGAAATCATATTAACAAACAAAAGTATCAATGATGCTATGAGGATTATAGTTAAGTGTGTACTTTTTTATGGAACCAGAAATAAGCACTTACAAGTGTTTGCATAAATCCTAAGAATATTTAGGAAGAAAAAGGTTACAGGTAATGGAGGAATATGGCTGGAATATGAATGGAATATCCATTGTGTTCAGCACAATGGATGTGGGATAAAAGGACACCAGTTTGGGGAAGATTTTGCCTTGATTTGCCTTACAAGACCAAGGAGTGTGATGAATACATAGAAAGGGATGCACTAGGATTTGTTCTTCCCTCTTTGGTCTCTTCCCTGGAACAGGATTTCAAACTCAAATGGTCTGAAGGAAAGCAGAAAGCAAGATGCTATATATTAATAGCTATCTGCTATTAATAGCAGATAATAGTTGTTTAATGGTTGTTTAAACTAATAGTTGTTTACAAGGGAAGAAGCTTAAAGGGATTAAATTTATTTAGTCTTTGTTGACAGCTAGAGGTTGCTGTTCATGGGATAGAGGCAGACTGCAGAAGGGAGCATGGTGCTTCCACCCTTGGACCTGGGGGTGTCCCAGGGAGGCACAGACTCTGGTGCAGCTGTGGGCAGCTGTTTGGAAGGCTCTCCTTCAAATCCCCTTGCTGCAGGCAGCTCGAGGTCAGCCTGCTCTGCTGTTCCCTGGCACTTTGATGCATCCCCCAAGGGAAGCCTGCCCTAGCTGCTCTTCTGTCTGGTGCATACCGTAAAATATGTAGTAAACAAAACTTTAAAATTCAATTGCTTTTTAGATCTTAAGTAGTTTTATTATTTTGCAAAATAAGAGAGCAAATCTGAATTATTTACAAATGCTATCATGGAATCCAGAGAACAAATGAGATTGTGAAGCATACAGGCTAAACCTATTTTTTTTTCCTTCCTCCTCTCGTATGCTGTAAGTGCACCTTGAAATGCCATTACCTGCTGTAGCTGAAAACAAGATAATTTGTAATGTGGAACAGCTAATTTTTCTTTGTGGTTCCACTGGGGCATAATGCAAAACAATCCTGTGTAGCTACATTGGTCATGCAGTAACCTGCATTCAGAGCAGGGCTGCTGAATCCTCTCACCTTTGGCCAATAATGAAGCTCTTTGCAAAATTGCTGTAGGCTTTTAAATATATTTGACATATTCTACTTTTTTTCAAAACATAGAAACCTATGCAGGAAGAAATAATTGAGTTTGGGTCGTTATTAATGAGTAAATAAAAAATGCAAATTCTATTTAGCTGAGGTCTTCCTAAAATCTAGGAGTCTTATGTTACTGAGTTAATTTAGTGAACTTTCTATTTACATAGAACAAGAAGCATTCTCAGAACCTGCTTAGGCAATTTTCTGAGGGTGTTTTTTTTGTTTGTGGGGGTTTTGTTGGTTGATTTTTTTTATTTGTTTTGTGGGGTCTTTTGTTTGGTTTTGTGGGTTTTTTGTTTGTTTGTTTGGGTTTTTTGTTTTGTTTTTGGGGGCTTGGGTTTTTTTTTTGGTTTTGGGGTTTTTTTTCCTAAATGTTAGAGCATGTGAAGGATCTGGGAAATGGCAACTGTTTTAGGCTGGCATCACCCGGTGATATATTGGCTTTGAGGATAATGCAGTTTAGAACAACTTTCAGTAGGGCAGTGGGCTGCTGTATTTCAGAAGCATCAGTGCACAGCTGCAGAATTAAGCTGTCCCATAAATTTTGCTATGTTGTCTAGAAGCTCAGCTTTCATCTGCAAAAAAAAGCTTGAAAGTTTAAAAAAAATTTTTTTTTTTTAAGTTTAGGTCCTAAACTGCTTTTTGTTTCAATTCTGTGTGTCTTCCAAATCACCTAAGAGGTAAGGTGTCCTGTGTCCAGACAGAGCACTGGATCAGTGTGCTGATGTTCCCTCAGAGGGACAAATTTTATATTACCCTTGTTTTACCCAGCCTCTAATTTTCCTGTAACTTGCTAAAATGTGATCTCTTCCAGACCACTCTTCTGTTGTCAAATAAAACTGAAATAGACTGGAAAATTTGATAGTAAGTTGGAGAAGATTTGATAGGATTGTGCAAGTCTATTTTTGCATATCCTGTGACTAGAGGCCCACCCCAGACCTCAAAAAAGAACACCTTAACTTTGCTACAGAGGCAGTATCCAAATGCCCCTTTGTGTTTGATCTGCCTGTTTGGATTCAGCAATCAAAGCATTACTGTACATATATCATTATCACACTGCTATTCCACAGGGGACTTTTCTTCTCAGCAGAGCAAATTTTCCTGTGTTACATTGAGTTCCTGGAGGAATCCTGAAAGGTGACTGAAATTTTAAATCTTGAATTGCATCATAATTCCTTCCTTATGAGTCAGTCAGAAAACCCATTCTCCAAAGCTAGATTCCATCTTCTTGCTGTAGATAACAGGAAAAATGATTTTTTACTGTGTAATCGCAATCCTCTTACAACGCTGCCTGAATTAGGAATTCTGATAATCTTAAGTAGTATGCTTCCTCGACCCCTGTATTTACAAATCATTTACTTACTCAAGGCTTGTCTACTTGAGTCAAAAACAACTCATCTGTTGTCAAAGAGAAAAGAATTACAGACTCAGAAATCTCCTTTTAATATAAATTCTGATTACTATTTTCCTGGCTTTAATCAAGGTTGAATTATTTCTGACATTATTTGAGATGAGAAAGAACCTGAAAGCTCTTAAAAAATAATAGTAATAAAGGTAAATTCTCACAATAAGTTGCACTCAAAAATTTAAATTAAAGTCATGGAAGTTAGTGTGCCTCCAGTGAGAATCTGTCTCATTAATATTAATCTCCAGACTCTAATGAGAACACTAGGCTAGTATGTAATGCTAAAAGGGCACAGGTGTGACAGTTTTAGAGAAGGTGGAAGCCCTAAATCCCACAGGCTGTTAAATATAAATCAAGCTACCTAATTATTAGGCAATTTCTTGCCAGGTAATTGAAAGGGATAAGTTTTTTGGTGTTTATCATGAAAACTAAATGCCCACAGAAAACAATTTATCATACCTGGCACAACATATCCTTGAATTTCCCTGTAACAGAAAAATGTGATGGAGAGGAATCTCTGACCCGACTGCTTTATCAGTATGCTAATTTATACTCTGTGCAGAAGAAGTCCATGGAAAGTCATCTTTTCTTCTTTTTTTCTCCATGGATTCACGATCTCCTGGGCTGCTCTGTTTGTGTCACAGTGATGCTGGGCTGGCAGCATTGAAACTGCACTGTTGAACCTCAGACCATTAAAAAGAAATGCATCAATTTGCCAGTGCTTTGGTAGAGGGCACCCATACCAAGGAAATTACAGGGGAAAGTAGATGTTTATATTTGGGAAAAAAAACAGCTATATATTTGCAGTTTACAAACAGTAAACTGTTTTTTAGCTAAAATTTTCTTTTCCAAGCCCCTTTTTGGGGGTTTTCTGTCTTTCCAGCACTGCGTATCAAGGTGTTAAGAAAATGAAAGGTTTGAAGCTTTGCTGTGTTCTCCACAGCTTAAGCATCTGTCAGTTGGTCTGTGATGGATGCTCAGTAAATAGCGTGGTTTGGTCTCAGGAAGGAAATCTCAGTTCACACTTTCCCTGCTGTGCTCAGGCTTGAGGGGATAAAAAAAAATACAATCTAGAGTTTCTTTCTTGGGCAATGTCAACGACAGCAGCCTTGGTGCACACAGGGAGTGTATTTAATCTGTTTGTGCTCCCAGACTTCGCAGTGATGGATTTCATATAAATAAATAAAGACTCAGGAGATTTCGTGAGGTGCCATTGGAAGGTGATCACAATTTGTCTTTATGAGAAACCTTGTGGTAGAAACATCCATAAACAATATACAGATATGTTGTCCACACCTCCCTGAAAATGGCTAAAAATAGAGGAAAGAAAACAAACTTTTAAGGTGTAAATGTCCTTTCATTATTGTGCCTGCTAGTGTAGCTGTTGTGTTAATTGGTAATTCTTAATGAGTCCTCTGGTGGTGGAACATAATAGAGGAGGGACTGTGCTGTGTATGTTAAACCCACCAGTAAAATATGATTTTGTTATCTTGAACAGAAAATTATTTACAGGGTGAACTGTACAGATGGCTTGTAAAGGAAAATTACTCTTCCTTCTTGAAAAACCACTTGATAAATCACAGGCTTCTCTTTCTGTTTTCTTCTCTTTTAATGTCTAGAAAATCCAAAAGTTATGCAAATATGGAGTACTCCAATCACACTAAACACCTGGAAAAACATAAGTACTCTTAACAGATTACCCTAATACACACTTTTTTTTTATTTCTAATATTTGTTGAAAAACACCTGAAGTCCTAGGCAATGTTTTTTAATTGGAAATGAGACGTTTTCTGTGTTAAATGCAGTAAATGAATGTTGCATCTTTTGTAATTGACAGAACCAACCTTTTTGAGTGGTTTCACTAAACGAAACATTATTTTTGCTTATTACTTTTTTTCTGTATTAGGAAATGACAACACAAAAAAGTCAATTCATAGGTTTATTGCTACTTAAGTGTGGTCTTGAGTTTGATTTGCAAATGGTGATTTGATTGGACTTTCAGGTGGGACAAAGATAGAGATCCTGGCTCCTGATTATTAATGATCACAAATAAAGTTGTAGACTGCCTTGGTGTGTGGAGGTGTTGCAGTTGAGGACACCTTGCACAACTGGTACCTGTGTTACTGTGATTTTGGGCTCAGCTGGACAGCAGGTGCCCACTAAAGCTGGTCTGTCACTCCCCTCCTCAGCTGTCAGGGGAGAGCAAATATAAAAAAAGGCTCGTAGGTTGAGGTAAGGGCAGGGGGAAATCAGCCAGTGATTACTGTGACTGGCAAAAGAGACACCACTTTGGAATTAAACCAGAAGAAGGGTAATTAAAAAGAAAACCAATTCTTAAAAACATCTTACTGCCACCCCTCCCTTCTTCCCAGGTTCAGCTTCACTCCTGATGTTCTCTACCTCCCCCCCCTGCCCTGCAGCAGCACAGGGGACAGGGAATGAGGATTGCAGCCAATTAATCACAAGTTGTCTCTGCTGCCCCTTCATCCTTCAACTTATCCCCTAAAACACATAAACATGCATTTGAAACATGACAGGTGTGACACTGTTGTGTTTGTACTCTGTAGTCTTCAGGTGTTCCAGGGAAGAAGTGATGCTTTCTTAGCCTGTTTCCGGGAGTTCTGTGGTACTCAGACACTGTCTTACTTCCATGGAGAGAGTTCTAGGGTAAGGTCTTAAAACTGTTTTTCTGAGGTGTGGAGAGCAACTGAAGTTAAAATACAGTGGATTGCTAGTTCTTCAGGCTTGCTTTCTTTTGTTTGCTGGATATCTGTATACTCAAAGAGAATTTGTATTAGCATGTCAACTGCGGCTACCTCCTCTGTCCTTATTTTGTTGTTGTTTGGCTGATTTTATCCAGATCTGTTAGGAAAACAAAGGTTTTAAGTCTCTCCCTGTTGCTGAATCCTTATTCAGAAGTGTCCTAAAACCATCACTACTGACTTTGGTAAGAAGATGAAGGTCTCCCAGTTATGATATTTCCCTGAGCTTCCTCAGCAGTGATAGTTTTCTTTGGAAGTGCCCAATGCAGGAAGAGGTTGGGGTGTGGACTGCCTTTAGCACCAGAGATGCCAGTGAATGCATCCAAGGCCCCAGAAGCCAGGGGCTTTGTACTGTCAGCTGAGCAGGGAGTGCCTTGGGCTTCCCAGCATCTGGGAGTTGTGACAAACCTCACAGATGGGTCATGTCCTCCTCGTTCAGTTCAGGCAATCTGCATTGGAGCAATTGCTTCATTCATATGAATCTTCCTCATGAAATAAAGATCTTCTGTAGTAAACCCAGTGACTGAGCTGCCTCAGATCTTTATTTCATCATGTGGTGAATCTTTATTGGTGATGTGGTAATTTTTATGTCATGATATGAAGACACCATTGATTTAACTGGTGGTCTTCTCCTTTGCTATCCTATAAGGGGAGTAAATGGTATCAGGTATAACATGATAGGTCATATGGTGCCCATCCCCTGCCTCACCCATCCTTGCTTGTCCCTTGTTCAAAGGGGCTGCATGACTTTGGAATACCCCTAAAAATACAGCAAATGCCCTACACGTTGTATTCCCAACCTTTCATTGCCACTGAAGTCCAACAAAATTTTGGTGTCTAAAGGTACACGCTCTAAAACAGAAAACGCCACAAATCTGATTATTAGTTATTGAATTTTATTTAATGTTCCTCAGTAAATATTTAATCTTAATGACTTTGTAAACAGCTTTCTCTTTGCATGTGGGGGATAAAAGAAGACAGAATCCTCAAGAGAACAATATCAGATTATTTGTTAAGGAAAAAAGCTTTAATACTTATTAATTGCATGATTTAGTCTTCTGCTTTTGGCATAGTTGTTTAAAGACAAGTCTTTCCCTTTAAGTAGTGAAAAAAGTACAATTTTTTAAATCCATTCCTTAAAAAGCAAACAAAACACCACCTCACTTTTCCTAAGGGAAATGCAGTGCCATATCTAAAGAAGGTGGATAATGAGACAACATAGGACATAATGTTAAAATTTGAACATAACAATCCAAAAAATGTTGTGCTGACCGAGCTGATGATGTTGAGCCTAGAGATGGGAAGGCTCAGGGGCAATTTTATCACTGTATAAAAGCCTAATTGGAGAGAATGAGGATGATGGAGGAGTGCCCATTGATGGTACAAGAGGCAATGGGCAGAAATAAAAACCCCACAAAGTTCCATCTGGACAAAAGAAAAAGCTTTTTCTCTCTTTGGGGGATCAGATACTGGAACATATTTTGTAAAATCTTCTTCTGTGGAGATGTTAAAAACCTGATGGGGCATGGTTTGAGCAGCCTGCTGTAGGCAGCTCTGAGTGGAGGCAGAGGTTCTCTCTAGCAGTCTTCCATGTTTCTGTGAATGACGTTGAAAGTCACTGCATGTAAAAGATGTGAAATGTCCATGTTGTGTAGGGTGGGTAATTGTTTGGGAGGTGAGCAGTTGTTTTTCAGCACTTTTCAGGCTTTCTGCCATGTAGGGACTTGAATGAGGTTAGGCTCTGAGAAAGGTTACTTGCTACAAACTTCTGTGCGTGGCACGCCACTGAATTCATACCAGAGTCCTCCCAGTGGAGGAGCATGTTGGGATATAGAGCATATTGCAGGCTCTATACAATTTTATCTAGGCTGGTTGGGTTCTTAAGAATAAGAAGCTCCAGTTTTCCATTGGTTGTGCAGGTTGATCTGATCTTGGCCTTCTAGATAATATCATGCAGCTGAAAACAGAGATCTATGCTTAGCAAATGGTCAGAGAGCACATCTTCTTTGGGTTTTTGGTTTTTTTGACCCATACTTACAGATTCCCCAAATAAGTATTTGGATAGTTCAAGCTAAGGCCTGAATCAGTTCAAATCTTCCCTTAAATACAGATCATATGCTTAATTCTTAAAGAACTATGTAAGTAGTAGTTTCAGAGAAATTAGTTGTTCTGTAGATATAAGCTTGTTTGCCTCTTTTCCAAGATAATTTGTGGTATTTTAATTCTGTACTTGTTTGGACTGGGCCAGGATTAAACTACAGAAAATACATGCTCTATTTGCCCAAATGAGTTTATTCCTAGGGCTTTTTTTTGGTTGTTTGTTGTGGTTGTGTTTTTTTTTTTTCCTTTTTCTTCTGATAAATAGCTAACTGCTAACAAAACAACATTCTGCAGTAGAAGCTTATATTAACCTTGATTTTTGTCTAGTTTTGGCTTTTAGTCATCTTCACATTATCTTCTGCAGTTTTAACAAAAACACAGCACATCCTGTCCAGACTGAAAAAACATCCTCTCAATGAAAAAATTTGGTGCAGAATGCTCTTTCTACAGATTTATATAACTGGTTATACTTCTAAACAAATATTTACCTTACAATGAAATTCATTTTGAGAGCTTCTATACATGTATTGTTTTTCAGGCTATATGCAGCATCCCCTGCAATGGAGAGAAATATAATTTCTATGTGCTAAAATGCATACCAGCAAATACAAACCAATAACCAGCACAGTATGATCTGAAGAAATGACTTCCCCTTATACAGTGCATGTTCTTTAAAGAGAGCAACCACTGCTTTCTTGCTCATTGTAATTCACACTGCGTCCAGCACTACTGGAAAACTAATGAAAATGCTGGGAGTATAAGGCTTTATTTCACTGTTGAGAATTCTCAGTGGTTACAATATTATGTTGTGCCTAATTCTCCTGATACCACATTTTTTTAACAGTGATTTCTATTTTCAACCCAGTGATCCATTTAATGCATTAACCCCCTAAGTACTGGATGTACTGTGTAGCACAAAGGAGCTTTCAGAGCAAAATGCTTTTACTAGATTAATTGTGAATAGGAAAAATCTGCTCAATCAGTTAGAAATCTTAGAAGCACAGGCTCAGTGATGTGGAAATCTGGGAAGTAGCTCTTTTTAAGTCCACTTCCAAGATGATCAAAGTGCAGGAATAAAAGGAGGTGGTGCTGGTTTAATTTTTTCAGCTGAGACTGCATGATATGAAGTGATGCAACTGTTGCCATAGTAAAGTTCTATTGAATTGACTACAAGCCAGTCAACTCCATTGTGTAATATTCCCCCTCACCCCCACAAGCAAAGCAGAAGGATAAACACTTCTTGATTGATTTTGTTTTCCCCCTTATAATAAGGAATTATAGGAACTGATTTTAATACTCTCTTAAAAACATATATTTGCCAGCAGTGAAAAGTCAGCTGATATTTTTTTTATTTTGAGCATACTGTGTTTCAGATATAATTCATGTTTTTTCTCAAAATTGTCATTCATGAAGCACTTTCAATTGTCAACTGTGAGATAAAGGAGTCATCTGCTCAGTTAACTGGGGGAGTATTAAAATGTGGAAGATCTTCACATCTTAAAATGTGAAGATAATACCACTAGAATATTTTAAATGTTACTTTAACACATCTTTTTAAGTTTTGGCAGAATTTACTTTCATCCTTGCCTTGTTAGTCAAGTGTTATTTATAGTGCATCTGAAGAATTCCCTTATTTTCCTCTACTTCACCCAACACACACAAACATGCAGGGATTGAGTGTCCAGGTAATATCATGTCATGGTCTCTATTCCTCAGTGTCTAGTTTTATGAGACATGTATGGGGGTGTGGCAATAACATTTGGTTGTTGTGAAATAAAAAATAACTTCTGGTGGTGTTAGTGTTCATATTTCCATGTTTCACGAGTTCTGTTAAGATTGCACAGTGGGGTCAGTATCTGAAGTGTTGCTACATTGTTAAAGCCATTAAAACATCAAACAAATCTGAATTCCCGTGATCAGAGTGGCCAGATGCAGAGTACAGAGGCTCATCAATATTAAGATCCATTTCTAACAGTGCCCTCCTGCTGTGTGTAGGAGGTGAGGGATGACAGCCTTATTCAGAGTCCTTCTTTTACTTCAGAACTTCCTAATTTCTTCATATTGCAGCATTTGAAAACTTTGAGTAACACCTTGGGGGCCAGATGCTGCAGTGTGAGCCTGAACCTCCATCTTCACTTGAGAGAGTGCTGAGTGCCCCACCTGAGCTCCAGGTGCTGGTTTCTGTCAGGTGCTGTGTCTGTGCCATGGCTGCTGGTCCCCAGGGTTGTTTAAGAGGCACAGTGCATCTTGCATGGCTCTCAGTTTTGCTAAGTAATCTTGCTTCAGGCAGCCGATACCCTCACTAATGTGATTTGTTCTTTCAACTTTTCCAGAGAGGCAGGTGCACCTTAAGGGACTTTATTTTATTTGAAAGGGCTTCATGTGCTTATTTTGTGCTGTTGCTTTAGGGGGGGAAAGGCAAATTGGATGCGTGTTTCTTGCCAAAGAAGGCAGAGATGCTGATGTGGCTCATCAGCTTGTTAAAGAACTGTCTCCCTCATGGCTGTATTGCACAGACAGGCTTCTCTATCAGTACTGAAGGCTTGGCCATGTCTGGAGGGTTGACCATGGCCATTATTTTGGAGAATAGGTGGTGCCTTCTATGTCTACAACCTGTGTCCTTGTTTGTTCCAAGTATTCAGGTTGAAAATAGATGACTGATTAACAACTTAAAAATTAGCACCCCAGTAAATGCCTTCCTAACTTATTAGGTGTCTGAGAAATCACAAGTATTCTCTGTTTTAGCAGTGAAGTTATGCAGGTGTTAAAACTTGCTGGGTTTTGTGACAGAAATAAGTATCTTAAATCAGAAACAACAAGCTGAAATCCCTGCCTGTAGTTGGTCCCAAGGCCTTGAGTTTAATTTGAGACTTTAAAGGGAGTGGCCTTTAAAAACGGCTTTTTAGGTTAGAAGCTTAGAATTCACTTTAAAGATGAGAGAAAATAAATAAAAGAAATTAAAGTATTATTTGAGGTGAGCCTGGGAGAAGAAGAACAACTGTAGATACTTGTGGCCCATCCCATCATTCAGAGAGTGCAGTGTTACACAACGATAGCAAAACCCTGGAAAGTGAAATGCTGCTCCTTGATGTGCACAGGAAAGTGCAGATTTGAAAATTTAACCAATAGGCAGTGGACCTTGCTATCCTTGGCAAACTGGGAAGCAAAATTTCAAGGATATAGAGAGGAGAGAGGGATGAGTAGGCCAGAGAGCACCTTGGTGGCCAAAGAACATGTGTCTGAGTGGGAAAAGAACAGGAGAAACCAAGGTGAGCCCAAAGAGACAGGTGGCCTGGCTACAGTGATGGGGCTAGGACACCCTACAGCACCATGTGGAAATGGATAGGAGTAAGGAACAACTACATTTGTCAAAGGTAAGACTTAGTCTTGCAGCCTGTTATATCTAAAAAAGTTTTTTTATTGCTTATGTCTGCCCACACACAGATAAGGTTTCTGCTGTGAAAGTATGTGAACACCCTTGAAAAAATGGTGAACAGCAATGTGTGCCATTTCAGTTCAATTCAATTGAAGCAAACGTCTATGAGATAAGTTTTCCTTATTTATTGTTTACCTCTTTGTTAGAGACATCAAAACAGTGGTTACTCAGAAGTTCCTTTTACCCAGTAGCTGGTGTTTTTCTGCATTCTCTGAAAGCATGTCTGAGTGCTGCAGCTTTCAGTAGCTTTTGACAAGGAGTGTTGATAATTCCTTATGTCCTTCCCCCTGGTGTAAAAATAAGGCTTTGGTAGTCAGCAGTGTCCCTGGGGAAGCCTTGTTCTGCAAACTTTAGAGCAGATTGGGGTGATTGGTAAGGGATTGGTATGGTACTGTCTTCATCCTGCTGCCCTGTGATCTACAGAAGGGATTTCTTATTAAATCATTGGCCTGATATGTTTATGCTAGTGAGTTATTAGAAAAACTGTTGTTGAAGAAATATCTGTCAGCTAAGTCACACTGACTTATCACTATTGATTAGCAAGTGCTTATCATTATGTCTATTGACTACTTTTGTGGACTGGCATTTTTAAGAGATTATTTTATTTTATGGCATCTTCTGGCTATTACCAGTAAGACAAAGCCTCCTGTATTTCAAATGAGCTCATTCATTATTTTTCATTGTTTTTTCTATTACAGCCATTATCTTAGATCATGTAGATGTAGTAGAAACAATATTTATAGGACACAGTTCTATCTGTATAAAAAGGAAACCTTTCCAGATTCTACCCTATGAGAAGGAATGTTTGCTGTGCTTTTAAGGAGATAAAAAAGGAAGCAAAAACATGCCACAAAGAAACCATAGGTATTAGAGAAATAGCATCATATCTAGTACTTCTTTAAGGCATAATTTGCCCTCCTTAATTTACATAATAAAAACATAATCAGAGTAGCACCATCAATATCAATGTTATGTTGGGCTGACTCTGGATCAGAACTGTGTATGAAACTTTCGCCTTCATGTGAGTAAGTGGTGAAGGTGGTGATGTGGAATATGTGTATTATTCATGGGCTGTATTCATCTTCATGCTTAAGATTATATTTTAAAGATTGTGGAAGGCCTCTGTGTAAAGAGACTACTCTTCCACTGATGCCAAGAATTTTCTCAGCTCTTTTTTCTTGTATTTCACTAACTTTTACAAGGACAGAATACACAGTATTGCCATTTTCACCATTAAACCTTAATGGATTCAATCCTCATATCTAGCCTCGTGTTTGGGGGAAAAAACTCAAACACTAAAAGGAAGGTTAGATGTCTCTTTCCTGTGATTATTGATGAGAGCTGTGTTTTGGTTAATAAAAACCAGAGGAGATCCAAAAGGTTGCTTCATCAGAAGAAAACAGCAGGGGCAAGTCTCTTGAGGATTGCCCCCATCTGTAGCTGCTGCAGAGAAGGAATACCTTGATAAACTGTGTGCACAGGTCAGAGCTTTCTCCCAGACTGAGAATTACTAATGGGAATCCATTTTGCCCTCTAGAGATAGCTAAAGGTGGAGTGGGCTGACTGGCTATTAAATGAACATGGCTTTAAATGTAGACAGGCATTTAAAGCCTTGTGCCATATAAATTAGAATTTTAGCTTACAGGATCACATTTTCATGGAATATTTTTCATATAGAACACAAGTAGCCTAAACCCTCCCCTTTTAGACAGTGTAAGAAGTATTATGTTCCTAGATATGAAAAGAAATGCTGTTCTTTTAATATATGCACTTTAGCTTTCCAGTGTCTTTATGCAACTGCTCTTTTATTCATTATTGCCGGTGAGTATGACTTCTTTTTTTTGGTGCTAACTGGCCTGAAGAAGGAATTTGCATTGGTGGGAACTTCAGACAGTAAGTTAATGTTAATGGTTAATGTTGAGATACCTGTGTCTCTGATCTGTCTGCACTTACATGAAACTTAGCTAATGGCAATGAAGTCCCTGATCAGTGAATGAGGGACTTTGACATTAGAAAAGAACTTTTGTCAGGAAAGATGGAAAATGAAGTGGATTTTATCTCCTTTATAAATGTTGTAGTGTCGTTAATTCAAAACTTTCATGTGATGGATGAGCCTGCATAAAGCTATATGGGAAAAACTTGTCAAAGCTCACTGTAAAGTCTCATAAACTCTCCATATGAAAAAATGCTCCAATGGTAGCTTTTTCAGACCAAAGAGTTTAGAATTGTCTCTTATCTGTGTCTAAGACCACTGACAATCAGCACAGATATAGAACACAGGTCTAAAATTTTCTCTTTGATTTTACAGATGCTGGGATTTGGCAGAAAATTTTTTTCCAGTCAAATCTCAGCACAGTAGGTTAAAGGCTTCTTGCCATCAATGGAGGTGAAATAGGGGCAGCAAAATGTTGGTAAGCAAGCAGTTCCCCACCGTGTCTTTCAGGTTTTGTTGTCCTGTGATTATTTTAGATGTTTCAGGCTGCATGGAAGTAATAACAGTACTGAAATATATCTGAATTAAATGAGAATTTTCTTCTTATTTGAGTTTTTTTTTCTGTGGATTTTAATTTTCTTCTCTTTTTTTGTATTTTCTTTTATTAATATTCATTTTTCTTCAGTGCTAGTAGTGTAACAACTCCTGGAATTAGAGACTGTGAAGCCTCAGAAGATTTCTGAGGCTTGGATAACACCAAAATGTCCAGTAGACCAGAGATGCTTATAAAAAATTTTCTATAAAATATTATCATAGCTTATCCTTCCCTCTCCAGTGGGCTGTCCAGCAGGCTTTCATGGCTTCATCCTATCAGTCACTGAAATTATGTGGTAAAATAATTTTGCTGTTGTGTTGGAGAATCCCAAGAAGGAAGGACTGAAGTTACTTCCACACTTGCCTTGTGCATCTGTACCATAGAAGCAGATGATAATTTTTTAATATAGGTCCTTGTCTTGAGAGAGAGAGAGGGGAAACAGTTGCTATGGGCCTGGTGTTTTGGGTTTTCTACAGGGGTAGACAAACCTATGTGAGATGGGAAAAGCTCCTGGTCGAGACATGGAGGGTTTGGTGAATAACAGAAGCTGAAGCAGGAGAGGAGAGGGAGAAAACACTTAACATTGAGCTCATGTTTACAAAACTGAAATATTTCCAAAACCTACTGGAAAATGGAGATAAAATAACATGTAAAATTTAACTTAAGTAAAATCTTTTTTTTCTTCTGCACCGAATTAATTTTGACTTCTAGTCAGTTTTTGGATTATTAGTGGCATGACAGTATTAGTAGTTAGTGACATCCTTGGTTCAATTGCAATACTAAATCAAGCGACTGTGGTATCTTGGCCATTCTGGGCTATCAGTGAAAATCTACTGTCAGTGGTGGTATGAATGAATATGGGGAACACATGTGAGTGAATGAAGTAAATATGTTTTACAAGAGATGTTGCTGTGAAATAAAATATTTTGATTTAAGAAAAAACACTCCAGGTGTTATTTTAAATTAGTTAATACTTGCAAAAACACAGTTCCTTCAAAGAAATGTTGTCATTGAAAATTGTTTTAATCATAATTTTTTTGGTCAGCTGTAGTAGCAGTTTTCTTTTAAAGGAGTGCTGTAGGGGCAATCTATATATGTATTTAAATATAGTGAGTCTCTCTGATAGAAATGTGAAAGTCAACAAGATAGGATAGGTTGACATAAGAAAAACAGCACTGATGAATGTGCTAATAATATGCGTTATGCCATTAATGATAACTTGTCCCTTACAGTGCAGGAAAACAAAGGGGAGGTCATCAGAGTGAAAAGAATGAACAAAAATATATTTATAAATATGGAGCTCTCCTCTCTCCCTCCTCCTACAGGCATCCTACATCTGAAATCCTTTCTCTTGTTAGGAAACTAATTATACAGAGGTTGCCAACCCAGTTCTCTTTCAAGTATTAAAACAGCATCTTTCTCAGTCCAGGTAGTAATTAGCAGTCACCTAGTTGCAAGGCCAGCACAATCATGTAGGTTTTCTGCTCAGAGAGCATTGATTTGAATGAGAGCAATAGAAGAGTTCATATTAATTCCTGATGAAATTTTTTTAGTTCATCATGTGCCTGATTTCCCCTGTAGTGCACTGCTTTTTCTCGTGCTCCCTGTCTCTATGCTAACCACTGCTTATTTTGTTATCTGCTGTGTAAAGGCATTCCCTGAGCACATGGTTCTGTGAGATGTGCAGTCTCCCTTTGGCTGATGGATTATACCATCACTACCTCCAGTCAGATCTGGGGACTGTTTTGGGTGAAGTAGCCATGAGCTAGAGGAACAGTCTGTCCTCCCTCTATTAAGAATTGAGCATGCATGTGGTATTCCATGTAATGGTAAATAGATAAGCTGCTTTAGTAAACCAGTTCTGGCCAAATCACCACAGTCTAGAAGGCTGCTTCTTGTTTTAATGCTTGTGGAAAACCACAAGTTAATTAACTCCACTCCTCTTGAAAATAGAAAATCTCGGCAGCAGCTACTGACTGTATCTTTAATTATTGCATGCTTTGGAATCAGAACTGTATGTGGTTTATGAAGTCAGCTCTGTTTCAACAGCATAATTAATTTACTGAAATGAAATTTTAAAATTCAGCACTGGAAGTGTATTGTTGGCCTTGCTAATCATAAACGACTAACATGTACTGGTGTGTTCCCTTCACTCTCTCAATCCTTATTTACTCATGGACTGTAATTGGTTAGTGGGAGTGGGATACTCCTGCCAAGAGGGATTGCTTTCAAGGCCTCATCATGTGTTCAACACACAATTTCATGCACCTGAAATCAGTGTCAGGATTTCCTCAAAATTCTATAACAGACATTCTACAAACATGACAATTCTCTAAATTTGTAGAAAAGAAATGGAGAAAAGGAAAGAGAATCATGTATGAAAAAACCTCTAATGGAAAAAAATATAAAATCAGTGAAATACTCAAATAATAGGAGGGTTTGTTCTTCTTGTTTGCCTGAACTCTCTCTCCCTTTAATTCTAATGATATATATTGCATGGTGATGGCACTTGCTAGCATTATCTACTAAAGTACTGAACAGAGTCCTGGTAAAATGAGCACTCTCCTAGAAATTTGTGGTTCTGCACCCAGCCTTTTCTGAGTCTCCTTATGAAACATCACATGTTCCATTGTTCACTGTTGACAGAAATCTGTACTATGCTTAAGAAAGTAGATGTCATTGAAGAAGTGCTTGCAACAGTTTCTGAATTTTCTTTTCCGACAAGACTGGCTCATGTATTTAGTTTTTAACTTCTTTAATTATTTATAGATTTGGAACCAAATATTTATGTCTCTCTGTAAATGATCTCTTCAGGATATCAAAGATTTCTCCCTGTATACCTTGAAGCATGGGCTGCTTCGTGGCAATGCTGTCTGTTGAAAGTCTGCTTTAGGTGGCTGTCTTTTTAAATCCTTATTATCACTGTTTTGTTTCACCCTGTTGAAAACAAGAACTCATAATTCTCAATGTACATTTTTCAGAGCCTCTGGTGGTTTGTTTCAGAGTTTTGGAAAATTGATAAAAATTTTGGAGGGCATTTAGGAGGAGATAAAGGAAGGCAGCAGGTGTTTTAGGTGAGTGCCAGACTTGGCTGAGTGCTGTATGACTTTGTATACTTAGATAAACTCTCTTCTGTGTACTGTTATGTGTATGTTATTGTTCATGGTGAATGTAGAAGTAAGTTTGGTGATTTCTTTTGATCTCAGTTGTGCCCTGGGCTATTCTGTAAGTGGGACAACAGCAGCAGAAGCAGTGTCAGGATGCAGAATCAGTGTATGCCAGAAGCAGGAGACAGCCACAATGCAGGGACAGTTTTCCAGAAGCTTATTTGAGGGACTCTATATTTCTTGTCCTAGTTTCAGTGGGTAAATAGCAGATAGTTAAAACAGGATTTATTAGTCACTGGCCATTCTGCTGTCAGGCTAGAAGACATGGAAAGTGACTCACTTCCCACTTTTCTAGGTAATGTTTCTTTTTCTACAGTGGTGCTTAAATTTTATTCATTTTTATAGATAAATACATGAAGCTTAAAGGATGGTTACCCCACTTCTCCCTTGAGTAGTTGTGCTTTTTTAAAATATGCAAATAAATGAAACAGTGTTATTCTATTAGTTGATTTTGTTCTCTCTAGTTATTATTTGAGATTTAAAATGTGCAGTTTTGGATGTTTGTATATACAGAAGTAGATGCTTGTAGTGATTGAAAGCTTTTTTAATGTTGTGGAAAATTTTTATTTAAACTTTGCTACCCCATAACAATTGGTATAGTTTACATTCAGATTTGTCTTCTGTTTTTTGTTGTTCTCTGTGGTTGTGTGGGCTTTGGAGATCAGCTTCCTGCCACTACAGTTGTTGGCAGGTATTCAAGCCTTAAAATAATTGCCCATCTGTGTAACTCTCAGTGAAAAATTAACCATTCAGAAAGAGTAGCTGTGACATAATTTGAAGTCTGATTTGACAACATGTAAGATAACAGAGGAAAGTGAGAGGTAACATAATATACAGTCTATCAAGTAAGATTGTTCATGCACCTCTGAATTAATGGTTCACAGAAATGGCAACTTCAAGAATAAAGAGTCAAAAAAAAATCCAAGTAGAATTTAAAGAAAACTCTGAACATGAAAGAAGATGTAATCAAATATTTCCTATCAGAAACAACTGTACAGAGAGGCATACAAAATTTGTGTGTATTGGGGTGGTGGGTGGGGAAGAGCTGCAGGGGAAAAGAAAAAGTAGTATTTGAGAGAAATAGCAAGAACACTTTTTCTCTCCCTATCTGTGGGTAGCCAAAGTTTTCTGAGAATCAGCTTTCTGATAAACTGCTGTTTAATGTTCAATGATTAAAGGAGGATAATACCAGGAAATGTCTTTCTCTGAACCCTCAACTCTCGTAACTCATTACTTTGATGAACATCAAAATGCTGATATGGATTTCTTCTGCAGCTGTGTTGTCTGAATGTTACCTGAATGTTTAGTCCATTCAGGGTTGAACTGAAAATAGAAGTCACCTCTGGTAGGGTGGTCAGTGCTGCATGTGGCATCCTCCTGGGCCTGAAGAGTATCGACTGGGTAGGAATTTCTTTCTCTTCAGATACCAAATCTCCTTACAATTAACAATTCCACCCCACACCTGTATTAAAAACTAATGTTTATTCAGGGTCGGAGGCTGGGCCTACCAATGGAGAAACTGGGATGGTTAAAGATAGAGAAGCAGGGCTAGATGTGATTGGTTGTATGTCCCTGAATCAAGCACGGCAGGGATGTATGGTTTGGTCTTTGAAGCCCCAACTCTAAGTCCTGCCTCCAGGTTATGAAGTACTTTTAGGCATTTAAAATATCTTTGGCTGCACAGGAAACTCCAGTTATGTCAAAATTGAATACTCTTGTTTCCTCTGTGTTTGAAAAGGATATCTTCCCAATTGGCTCTGCTGTTTTCATGGTTTAGCCCCAGCCAGCAGCCAAGCCTGAGGCGTGCACTCACTCACTCCCCACCACCGGGATCAAGGAGAGAATTGGAAAAGAAAAAGTGAGAAAACTCATGGGTTAAGATGATAAAAAAGTTTAATAGGGAAAGCAGAAACTGTGCACAAAAGCAAAGCAAAATAAGGAATACATTCATTGCTTCCCATGGGCAGGCAGGTATTCAGTGACTTGGGAGGACAACCTTCTTCCTCCAGCTTTATATAGTGAGTATGTGTGGTATGGAATATCCCTTGGGTCAGCTGTGTCATCTCCCCAGTTCTTGTGCACCTCCAGCCCATTTACTGGTGGGGTGGGTTGAGAAGCAGAAAAGTCCTTAGCTCTGTGTAAACAGTGCTCAGTATTGACTAAAACATCCCTGTTCTTTCAACCCTGTCTTCAGCTCACATCCAAAACAAAGCCCCTTACCAGTTACTCTGGAAAAAATTAATTCTATCCCATCCAAAACCAGCTCAGCTATGCATCTCCAGAGTGGCAGGTGGGACTTGAGCTGCTGGGGAAAAGCCATGTCTTTAGCCATCTGAGATGACTAAATAACCACAGCCTAACTGCTTGTCCTTCTCATTTCTTGGTCTTGACAGGAAATTCATTTGAAACATGAGCAATATTTTTCTGTCCATTTAGAAAATAACCCAAGATAATTTGGAATGGTATCTTGGGAAAGGCATCTTCTGCTCAGTTAAATTGTCTCTGCAATGAACTTTCATGTAGTACTAAAGGTTTGGATTCAGTCATGTTCCAGAAATGCTTAGATGTGAAATGTCTGTAATTTGTAAATGACGTGTTATTTTATATATGTGTTTGATGTAGTCTGACATATGAGTCACATCTAAGAGCATATGTTCACAAACTGTCAGAGAAAAAGTATTTCTTTGCCAGGCCAGTGGCTGATCTTCAGATCTGCCAATTCATGTATACCCTGTTTCCTCTCGTGCTTTGCTTAAATGCTCTAGTGCACTTGGGTCTCTGAAGGGTTGTTTGTGTATATAGCAATGTGTGCATACATGTGTGTATAAATAGGCATATACGTACATATGGATCTTATATGTACAGGAGTATAAATGCATTTATGGATGCTAGCTCCAATATGCACCCTTCATGGGTTGAACCATTGCTGGTAAAATCTGTCATCCAGAAAACATAAAATGCATGAGGAAAATAAAAAATCCCAAAGAACTACACTTGTGAACTAAAAAGTAAATGTATCCATTTACTGATTTATAGATTTGCATATTTTTGTTAAACACCAAATTTGTGAATTTTGAAACAGTTTTTAATTATTTTCATCAGTACATTTTGTGAAGATTAACCTGTTGCATTAAGTAAAGAGAGTAAGTTGTTGAAAAGAGTAAATGATGGAGAAATACATGAATAGTTTTACAGATTAGTCACCAGAGCTCCAGTAAGGCAGAAGGAAAAAACACAGCTCCACTTCAAATTATGGTTGCTTTACAGGTGCTTTGATCAGTGTGTCAGTTCCAATGACAGTTTAAATAGCTTCACTGTGTGCAGGATTTTGTAGGAGTAGCACATAGTAAATATGTGTATTAATTATATATATGTATAATTAAATATAATTAATTATATATTAAAATATATATAATTATATACCTTATTTTCTCATTTTCCATGTTCAGGAAGTGACGTTGTGGACAGCAGAGATTACAGTGGAACAGTAATGATTAGTTACTGGTTCACGTTTGTTAAGTTGTAGGTTCCTAAATTATTTTTTTCTTTAATACATTGTGCATGCTGAACTATTTGAGACTTTGCACAAGGTGGAGTGTAAAGGCCAAACAAACTTTTATGTCTTATGCATGAGATGTTCTGTCATTAACCAGAAATGACGTTTGACTGAGCAACTTGCATGTGCCCTGTGTGGCTGGAATATGCATCCACACAGTGATTATAACCAAATAAGAGGCTTAGCTTGATATCAAATTTGCTTGCACTCACTTAGCAGAATTTCTTTGAGAGAGTTTATGGCTGGGTTTCATTACTTATCTTTGGGAGCAAGAGTGATGCTCATCAGAAATTGTGTTTTGTTTCAACATCTACACAAACCACAAAAAATGGGCTCCTTTTGGAGGTCTGCAAAGGTGCCACTGCAATACTGTAATTAACTGCTGTGTTAATTGTGTGAGCTTGGTCCACTGCTATTTGAGGTACATTGAATGTATGTGCACAGCAAACAATAAATTTTTGAGCTTCTGGAATATGCAAATATTTCAGCAAACTGAGCCACATTCCAGTTTAACAGAAGATGTTAAATTAATGAGAGCTGTAATGTCTCACCACCAAAAATTACACATGAGCTTCCTTCCCCTTGAAAAAAAATCAGTGAGAAATCTTCATTTGAGAACAAAGGGAGAATAATGTCAGTCCGTGGTTGTTGGCTTATATAATGCCACTGACAAGCCCTAAGGCTGAATAAAACCCATTTTTAAGATTGGGTTATGATCTGAGCAAAGTAACATACTAATTTAGCTGTAAACCCGTTTCTTTTCTTGATAAACTTAATATAGAATAATAGAATTAAGGTTGGGTGAGCCCAGATTAAGTGAGGAAAATGTTCTGTTTCGTCTCTAAAATAGTCCACATCAGCCTGTTTCTCTCTGCCTCATGACCTTCAGGTGGAGACTGTTGCAGGTGATGTCTCTAAGGATAAATTTCTGTTTCAGGAAGGTTAAGTTGATGCCTCCATTCCTAATAGGTCATTAACCCAGTTGGTGTCAGGTTCCTCATGTGACTGCAGGTAAACACCAACCATCTCTGGCATCGTTGTTGCCTCCTCTTCAGTCCCCAGCCACCAGCACAGCAGATGGTTTGGGCAGTGTGTGCTGTGAAAGCCAAATGGATCTGCCAACATTTCCCATCTCTGCAGCAGGAGAGGCGGCTCCCGGGGCTGGCACTCAGCACCGATATCCAACAAGTCCAGGGTCACCTCCTGGCCCCAGGCTCGAGGCCAACAAATTGCTCCTACCACACAGCAGAAATGCTGCTGTCTTTCTAGGGTTTGTGCAGCTCTCCTATCACCTAGAAGCCAACACAGATAAATTTTTACTTTTCATTGTCCTTCATGGACATGTCAAGTCATAGTTTAATTATTAAAGCTATCAGGTACAGTGAATATGAACTGTGTGAAAGGAATTGGATAAAAAAAAATTAAAAAGTCAACTTGTAAAGAGCTAAAATATTATAATGAAAGAATAAAAAGAATACCATAGGAGAATCTCAGTAGCATAATTCCTACATATAATATTCCATGATAGCAAAATAAAATAACGCCATACAGAAAAGATTTGGGAGACTTCACAGGGAGTAGGAATAGAGACTGTGGAAGTATTTAGATGAATTTTCAGAGGAAATTGCAAGAGAAACTGTTGAGAGAGTAAACTAATTTTGTGAAATTATAATCCAATACACCATCTGGGAATGTGCACAGTTCCAGCTGAGCAAGGCGTCTTAGTGGTTTGGTGTGATAAATGCTAACTCATTGTAAAATCCCATTTTCCTGATGCTGTTAATTTATTTCTTCTGTTGAGAGGGAAAAATAGACATAAATATGCATAGCTTTATGTCTGAAAAAATAAAGTAGTAAGAGTAGAGAATAAATGAAAATATTTTCAGTACCTTGAATTGCTGAAAATTCATCATTTGTCACAGAAGCTAATTAGTGTCTTAACTACATTGCACTACATGAACTACTTTGATTTAAATGTTGGACACAAAATGCATATTTTAATTTATGCATTTTAAAAGAGGCTGATGAAATTTGCTGTGATATGGGATGTCTATAAAATATTCTTTGCAAAATCTCAATTCTCAATATATTTCTAGTCCAGCATGTATCAGAGGGGCTGAATCAAGTCTTAAAAAAAAAGATTAGGTTTAAATTAACAGTAAGTGAGAAATAAGAGGTTTGCAGATCCTGACTTTTGGATGCACTTCAACCCCAAGTAAGTTACCATTGCCAAGGCAATTTCTTTTTCTCATGGGTTAGCAAAATGGGAAAAGCTCTGACTTTTTGGATAACAAAAGCTTTAGCAATCAAATGTGACTGTTAGTGTTTACTAATAGTTATGCAGCATGCAATTTTTTTTCGTTATTACATTGTGCACATAATTTCAAGTTGCATTGTTTATAATAAAAAATACTTATTGATGGTGCTTTGCGTGGGGAGTCTCTTCTGTCATTTTAAACTTGGTTTGTTATGTCAGCAAGTAATTTTGGGGAAGAACAGCTGCTGCTTTGCCCCCTCATGCATACCTGAAGCCATCTTAGAACTCAGCTTGATGCTTGGTCCGTCCCTTGCCAAGAGCTTGTGGGGACTGGGAGTTCTCCCAGTCAGCCCCTGCTGTCCCAGGGCTGTGAGCACTTTGCAGCACATGGGGACCTTTGGAATCATCTTCTCTGTAAAAAACATCCTGGTTGTACACTACTTCCTTTTAGCAGATGCTTATACTCATCAATGATATTGTAAGCAAAACTCTGAACAAAATGGATCCCATCTCAGCTCTGCCTGCTCTTCCTATTCCAATGTCTCTCACCCATTCCTTCCTGGATGTTTGTCCCACTCTTCCCAGGCTCTGAGCTCTGGTGTCCTTCCTGCCTGAGAAGGGCTAGAGGGGTGCCTGATCCTTGGCTCCTGAGCTCACAAAGGTGCAGGCAGTCCTTCTTGCCCCCAGTGCTCTTTGGGGGAAGAGGGAAGGGAGATGGGAGTGTAAACTGTGGCCTGCAGGAGATCGTGGATGCAAATATGGAGCAAGATGCAGAATGGGAAGCTGACTGGCTAAAGGTTGGTAAGTGTAGCAAGCTAGGATTGTAATTGAAAGGTTTTTAATTACCAGCTCTGAAGCACAGTGGTTGAATGTGTGAGTGAATTCCTTTATCTCTTGGTATAAATGAGAATATGGAGGAGTAAGGAAAAAAACCTAACCCTAAGTTTTGAAGAATCATATGGGCAGTTAGGTTTGAATACCTGAAAAATGGCATTCCTCTTTTGTTTGATCTGGATTTTCCTTCTATTGCAACAGGTCCTACTTATCTTTGAAGCTGGTCTTGGGAGGAAAGATATGGCCTATTTTGATTTTTATTTTCAAGAGTAAAAAATTAATAAAAAAATAACGAAGTTATACCTATTCTTCTCTTTTTTCTTTGCTTCACTCTTAGGTAGCTCTGTAATGGTCAAATGAGATTAGTTATAAATTTCAGTTATTATTTTTTTATATTTCATCCTTGGCTGCCTAAGATCTTTGTGAGCAAAGACTGCAAGGTGGTAGATAATGCACAAATTAAAAATTAAGCACCAACAAAAAAACCCTCACCCCTTATTCCTTGAAGTCAAGCAGTCCAGCCCCATGTCTCACTCACATCAAACAAGCTCTTAGGATATTAATATTGTTAATAACAGTTTTTGAATTGCCTGCTAATATGTGGAGATGTATAAACACCAGGAGAGATGAAGGTGACAAATAATAAATAATGTGCCATCAGAAAATAGTTAATTACAGTACAAAATTGAGATAGCGAGCCTTGTGTGCAGGGAGGGGTGTGGATCAGTAGTACCAGCTATAATTCATGAAAGGTCAAGCCATATATGAAGGAAAAGCTTTCATTTGTAAACATTGTCAAGCCCAGGGGGAAGCAATTACTGATGAGAAACAAGTTTATTCATGTCAATCTCATAGTGAGGGTTTTTTTGTTTGTTTTTAAATAAGGGCTGCTGCTGATTTTTTTTCCCCAGAAACCAACAAAAAGAACATGTAATATAATGTAGATTGAAGAGGAAATTGACCTGTCAGCTTCAGGACAAATTAATACTCATTAAACAGACATAGGTCTGTGAATGTGTTTCTTGCAAAGGGAAGGCTGGGTTTGGTCTCTGATGCAGCAGTCAGTACAAGCTGCAAGGTGCTATCAAGTGGTAGCAGAGCAGTAAAAGCCTTCAGAAGCTGTGCTGTCACCGAGGCACCCTCCTTAGTGTGACTTTGTCTCATTTTCTTTTGCTGTGCACGTGTAGCAGTTTGCCCCTGGCCTATCCCGGTCTCACATTTGGGTCTCTCTGACCATGCCAGTGGCTGACTCTTTCGGGGGAATAGAGCCCAGCACCTGCCTGTCCTCACCCACCTGCTCCTAGAGGGAAAGCTGGGCGCCTGGTCACTCCTTCTTTGTGCCCCTGAGGGACTTCATGTCCCAGTCCTGCCTCAGGGAAGGAGATAGACTCTGGTAGGGCTGGCTACAGAGACAAGTTAATATTTGCTGGCTTTTCTGGGGGGAAAACTGTCGCCACATTTCTCTTCACAGAGAAAGGCAAGGCACAACTGCCCAAGAAATGTCTGAGATTCATATTCTCTGAACCTCAGAGAAAGGAGAAACTATTCTTATGTCATTTGCTGTGCCTGTGTTTGGTCACAAGTGGAATGCATTGTGGAAGATTGTTTACCTGAAGAGAGTTGGTATTTGGAGTCTGGTGTGAGTGTTTTGACTCACTGACCAATGGAATCCAGGTGTGTGTGGGGACTGTTGGCTGACAGTCATGAGATGCTGTGCAGGAGTTGAGTTGAGTGTTTGGCAGGTTCAGTTTAGATGTAATGTAATATAATTTAATATAGTATAAAAAAGTAATTAATTAGCCTTCTGATAATATGGAGTCCTCCTCACCATTCCTCCTGGACATTGGGCAAAAATATCACCAATAGAAAACTACTTGTAGAATTCTGTTTCGTTTGGCATCGGAAAGTGTTTCTGATAGTCTTTTATATGAGCTCAAAGAACGAAAAGCACCTTTTAAAGATAATAATGCTAGCTTGTGTCTTTGCCATAATTAATTTATTAGTTTTTATCTCAGTAAAAGACTCTCCACCAGTTCTGTGGTTTTATGAAACTTGTGTTTATGTATGTATGTTTTTGTAAAAAGATCTACATAAATAAGATAAATTTAGCTGTTCTGTGCAGAATTTTCTTTATAATTTTTAACAACCTTCTAGAAGGCAGTAGGTTCAACTAGTTCTCCTTTACAGGAAGGATCAGTTTCAATTTGAACAGCTGATAGCTGAAGGTGTGGATCCAATAAGAAAAATTAACAGGGCATTGTTACTAGGACCATGAAGAAGTAGCCAAACGATTTAGTGTGCAACCAGCTGTTTAAAGCCACTTTGTTACCTTGTGACTTCAAGAGGCTAATGACATCCTTGTTAAAAAAATAATAAAATGAAATAAAAAAAAATAGCTCCAAGGTAAATCACAAAGCAGTATTTTAGAGGAATTGAATAGGAGCTGTTGTAAAGATGGAAAATTATGGGCATGTGGCTCTTAATTTATGTGAATTTAAAGGCCATATGGCGATTGCCAACACAGCAGTTGTAAAGAGAAGATATGCTTCAGAAATCAGTGTAATTCCCTGATGGTCTCTGCAAGTGTATATAAGGGAAGTCTTTCATTAAAGGCTCTGAAAGATATTAAATTCCCATGAAATAAGAGAATGATCCATTGATTGACAGATAAAACTGAAAAGATGTATTGGTTAGCTCAGCTGGAGAAGAGAGGCCATCAGTGAAGTGCAGTATGGGTGCAAGCAGCACAACATACTCACATGTGGTACAGGAAAGAGCTTGCACACTGTGGTGATTAATGTTTGATCCAATTCAGTGTAGAGAAATCTTAAATGATGCACAAGAGAGGGCAACACATCAAAACCTCACAAGTAGAAACAGAAATTATTGCAGAAGAAATTGGAAAGCAGAGCAGGGAATACAAGCACCAGTTTGTGAATCAGTGGGGCTCTCACATTTGGACCCTTCTTCCCTCTCCATTCATAACAGTGTGTTAGATCTGAATTAGGTATGTAGAAGAAGGAGTGAGATTATGGAGCTGTTTACATTCTAGACAGTCCTGACCTTAGGACTCTCTAGGCTGTATAAATCAAGTGTGAAGAAATCTCTTTTTAAGCTGAGTTAGGTCAGCTTTACTGAAGTTACTTTTCCTGGATTGAAAATACAATGTGTCGTTACACAAACAAACAAGCCCCTATCTCTAAAGAGTTTAGGTATGATTTCAAAGTGAATTTTCAAGAGAGTTATGCAATTATTAAGCAATCTTGCATCAGACTTCTGGATCTTTAGCTGCTCTTCTGACAGAATATGCTGCAGTTCTTCTGCTGAGGGAACCATGCAGATACAGTGCATCTTTTAAGATTATGAAAACTGATACAAGCACAGATGGTGCTAAATTGTGGTCACTAGATGCATGGCTCAAGCCTCCAGTAGTTTCTGGAAGTATCAAAAGTCCACCTTGCATCCTACCATTTTGTGTGAATTCCTGGCCTTGGATGAAATGCTGTTTACATTAAAGTTCACCCTTTAATCAGAGACAAGCACAGCAGAAAAATTGAGGAGCTGTTTTTGCTAGAGTTGCTTTTGATGTTGGATGGGATGGAGCATAAGGCACTGATATGAGGGAGAAGAAATGGGGAGAAAGAAAATCTTCTAAGCAAACCACTTTCAAGTTCCTCACCTTTATTATAGTTATGGACAAAAATAAAATCTTGCTCATTTTGTTGTTTCCTGGCTTTGCCTGGACTCTTATTGGAGATTGCTGCTTGAGGACAAGTATGTTCTCTCTGTTGCTGCTTCATGCTTGGTTTTGTTCCATCAGGATGTTTGCACAACAACCTGCTCCACTGACTGCTGTCCAGGTAAATGCTTAGGTCTAGCAAATAGCAAAGCCATTTCCCCTTTAACAATTAATTCATGGAAGGTTGTGGGTAGACAGATGTAGGAATTTAAATAATTTTATACCATTTAAATACACATGGACAGTATGTGTGGTGAGGGAGATGGAGAGCAAAGGGCAGCTGCATCAGAGGGAGGACATTTTGAGGGCTGGCTGTAGAGCAGGACATTGGCAGGCTCACATGTGGACCTGGTGAAGGTATACCTTGACATAGTGGAAGAAAGGAGGTAAACGGGCACATCTGGGTTCTACCAGCCTCTTTGATCCTTCCTGCTAGCAAAGATATCTACTGTGTGATGAGGAGAGTATGAGACCTTTAATGTTCACCACTAAGTCCCAGTTTTTTTGCTTCAGTGTCTTCAGTAAAAACCTTTTAATTAAAATTCTACTCCTATTTCAGCATGGTTGGAAATGAAACTTGCTAAAACCTGATGAATAGGCTCTACCAGCTTTCTTTGCTCTATGTTTGATTGATTTGGTTCCTTGCTTGCATAGCCTGTTTAATATCTCAGATACTAATTTCTTTTCTTTTCTGTGTGTTGACATGCACACTGCAGCACATCTTCTGGTATTCAGCTATTACACATATGATAAATGAACACTGTAATGTCAGGTATACTGAAAATCAATGCTGTTAATATGCAAACAAATAGCAGACCTGTAACCTCTCCAAAGGCAAAGCATCAGGAATCAGGAATACAGGAATCAAAACCTTCATGATTTGGTGCTACCTTGTGAAATTTGCACTCAGAATGATAATTCAGGCTAATGGCTTCATGCTCCCATGGGGCAGCTGAAATAGATTCTGAAATGGCAGAAGAAAAGGGTATAGTAAATAAATGCAATGAGCTGTCAAAGAATATTTCTACATCAAACAAGTCTCTGAACCTTTTTGTGCTACATAATCTGACCTTTTCTAGCTGCTCTGTTTTTTGCCTGAATCAGATCATGAAATGAAACACATTAGCTACAAAATAAAAATAATAACAATAATAATAAACCATTTATATAGCCACTAAAAGTGTTAGAATATTGTAGAGAAAATTCTGTTAATTTACAGTAGATTGGTGAGGGTAAAGCAGCCTTTGATTGCAGTTGCTAGGCAACCCTTCTGTGAGCAGATGTAGGTACCATTCCTGTTTGTTTAACACCAGCCGTACTGGAGGCTGGCCGCAAAATATGTTACAGCAGCAGCAGCAGGGAATGGCAAAGGAGAACAATTTTAGCACTGTGGAGCTGAAGTATCTTTCTCTTGCATCTTTCATGCATGAGTAATACAAATGAGAGTGCATGGAGAAAGCTTGACAGATTGGACAAAACAGCATGTTTTCACCTGTTGATCACAAAATGATTTGTTAAAAAAAAAGCCCTTATTCCCATTCTGCACGTGTGGAAATGGGACACAGAAATGTTAGACTTCCCTATGAAAAGCTGCTGTAACTGCACATTAGACAGCAACAGGGCTAAAAGAAGACCCTAGGTCTTCGCAGTCCCACTCTCAGTGGTCTGTGTAGAATTCTCATGATGTATTTGTCCTCAGAGTAATACACTCCAGCCAGCTATGTAGGATGATTTTGTGGTATTTCTTTTACAGGAAGCATCATTAGTATTCAGGGCATTGTAGCAGTGCTTAGAAAGACAATAACCAGAGTGTTTCAAGAAATGTGATCTATGCTTCTGTATAAACACTGGTGTAACATATGCTTCTGTCATTTACACTTAACTCCCAGAATATGCTTACTTATGTTATTTACTTTTACAATTCAAAATTAAGTATATTTTATTCCAGACAAAGAGTGAGAGAGCAGTCTGTTTGGATGTCAATTGAAAATTCATGTTCAGGGTGTTAAAGTGTGGTGATTTCCTTCCAGAAGACCTCAGACTTAGAAGGCCAAATGTGTGCAAAAACACTTGTTTCAGAAGATCTTTGCCATTGGGAGTGGTGAAAATAAGACTCTTGCTACTCTGTTGTGTGCCATATGTTTTGATGGCTTTTGGCATGGCCATGTGAATGAGGCAAAGAAAAGATGGAAAGGGCTCATCATCCCATCTGATTTTTAAACTATAAGTAATTGAACTGTAATTTAGAGAAGATGAGGTTAAATTACTGCAGTTGATACTGAGTAAAAGGTATTATCTGTGATAGTGTTCAGTTTGCCTTTTTAGTTTCCCAGGTTGTGAGCAGGCTTTTTGTTTTTAAAACCTGGATATTGAAAGGAGGATCTGCCTTTTCTTTTGTGGAAAGAGAGTTTGAAGACAGGAGGATTCCTTCAGCTTAAAAGAAATAATGATCTCTTCAGAAGAAACAAATCTGGGTGAGATGGTTTGGGCTTATGGTCTGTACCACGTCGTGTATGCGCCTTTGGCTGCTTGTAGGAAAGCTGGGGTGTCCCTGGAGTGACACAGGCAGGGCACCCTTGGTTATTCTGAAAAGTGCCTGTTTCCTCAGCCTGGGAGGGAATGGGGCACTGAGTGCTGGGGGAGAACTGGAGGCAGGAAGAAGTCCCCAAAGAGTTTTAGCCAGTTTAGTTTAGAACAGGTATTCCAGCTCTATCTTCTAGTTAATCAGTGCATGGCAACCTTTCTTCCCACCTTTGCTGTCATTTCAGTAATTATATGGAATGTAGCTGAGGGTCCCTGAGGTGATAAATGTTTTCAGTACCATGCAGATAAGCTGTATGGTGGGAGCTCTGGGGCTGTGGACAGCCCCATAAACAGGTCTGGGCTGCTGCATGGTGAAAGAATGGGGGACTTCTTAGCACTGAAGTCCAGTAGACAGACAAAACATACAGTCCCAGAATTATTATTTGAGTTTCATGATGTTTATTATAATGCTAGCAGTTTTGTTTGTCTGTTTGCTTATTTTTTGAAAAAGGTAAACTAAACAAAATGGGTTTTCTCTGGAATTCAGATATTTTGAAGTAGAAATTTTGTGTTGTGATAGGTATTTTTAACACTTATCCAGCTCCAGAGGAAAGGATTTGACCTTTTGAATAAGTTTACACAATAACGCCATTTATATGCTCAGAAGTTAAATGCATGTTCTAAGAAGGAATGAGGTTTTTATACAGCTGCAGCTCTGACAAAAAAAATGTAATTTTATAAGGACTCACATAAGGGTGAAAGAATGCTGATTATTAGCCTGCCCATCAAGTCATAATTATGCTTTCCTCAGAACTAATAGTGCAGATGTTTTATAAACAGAAATACACAAATATTTATGAAACAGGACTTGCAATATATTTGTATTCACAGCAATCTTGACCTCACTGTTTAACCCTTACAAGTATTCTGTAGTTTGTGAAAAATAATACCTTTTTTTGTTTTTTACCAGTTAATCAGTTCATCAAGTGGGGTTTAAGTGTTGTACTAATCACAAACAATGCTAGTGAAGATGAATTATATTCCTTTTGCATGTGGTGAATTTTCTTTTTCCTCCCCAGAAAAAAGATAAGAGAGAGCCTCTGAGGTTGGAGAAATTAATGTGTATTTTAAAAAAAGTAATAAAAAATACACATTTGTATTTATGAGCAATCTTTTCTTTAAATTGTCTTTGAATATATTTCAGTCATGAAGTTTATGAGAATAATTCCATTATTTCTGAGAGGTCCTTTTAAAGCTCAGTTTCTCTCATCCCAACCATTAAAACCTCATGAAATGAACAGGTGTAGTGCCATCAAGAAAACCATCAGCTGTGCAGTACACTTTGATATAGTTTTGGTATGGTGTAAAAGAAATGTTTGTACTTCAGTTGCTTGGTATGAATGGCAGTAACTCTTCAGTTTCATGGAGCAGTGCAATGCTTGGTCCCAGGCTGTATAGTCTCCCTTCCTCTATTCATGTACTTTAATAATAATGAGTATTACACATGTGGGTAAGGATTAGGCTATTTTGAAACAACTTTCAGTGATTTCTTAGATGAATCCTTATGTAGTGCTGCAAGTGTGTTGAAAGGTACAGATGACTTCAACCATGACAAAAGGAAAGGAATTCTGCAGAAATAGACCATTTTCAGTACTTTATTCCAGTTGGGAATTAGATATTATATTAAAAAGACAAAAGCTAATCTTTCCTAGTCTGTAAAAGTCATTACTACTTGACAACTGTTGGAGGACTTGTATGAAATACATTGGAGGTCTCAATTCAGTTTTTAGAGCATAGATGTCTTTAAAGTACCACAAATATCCTAGAAATGATGGTATTTTAGCTTTTTTCTTGTGTTTTGAGCAGATGATCTACTTGTTATGGATGTGGAGATGGAAGCTGAATAATTTTGCTAAACCAGGCCTGTCTTTTGTCCAACAAGCAGCACACCTTATATTCTGGGATTTGGAAGAGAAGTGAAGAAGTGCTGAGGCAGCAATTGCAATAATCCAGTTTAATACAGAGCAGAGGGTATGTGGCTGTGGTTTAGGAATAAAAGAAGGTGATACATAAGTTTTGGACATTAGCTGCTCTGCTAATGTACTATTTTTTGTGACAGGAGTGGGTACATATATCTCTGTCCCTGAAATTATTAATTTTTTGCTTCACTGAATGAAAGTTGTTGAAATCATTACTTTTGTTACTGTCAGCTTACTTTCATTAGCCTTATTCATAACGCACAATCTCCTCAGTCTGCGATATTTTATTTTTAAAAGATCTGTGGACAATTTCAAATTGCTTTCATTCATTTCTTGTTTTCCTGGCTCCTGAATTTGTGACTGTAAAGCATCTCCTATAGAACTTCCTTCTGGTTTTAATGTTTCACTGATTCTGATCCATGGCCCTCCTTTTTGTTGGTTCTCATGTGAATCAGTGTATGAAAACACACTAGGCAGATGCAGCAGTCCATCTAGTCCTGTGTTTCAACTTTCTATTTATTTCCAGTACCAGGCAATTTGTGTCTTCGCCCTTAGTCTTCAATGGGGGTTCCTTCTCCTGGAGCTGTGACTCATTTTCTTTTCACTGTGCTGCAGTTTCAGGAGATTCTGAAAAACAGACAGTAATACTTGAATTTCATACACATCCTACTGAATGCTGAAAACAGAGGAGGACAGGAACACATCCATGCAGGACATGGTGAAAAATCAGAGTCCTTGATACAGTCAAAAGGCTGGGGATGTAACATGGACAATTGGTGCAGTTGACATTGTTCAAAAGATAGAAGGGAAACACAGATTAAAGTGAACAAAATTTTAAAAATCCTTGTTAGGAAAGAAATACTCTTAGTTGACCTAAATCCTTGTCAGATATTTTGAATATAATTTAATCATTTTAAAATTGGATAGATAGATGGATAAATATATCTAATGGATAGCTAGATATACCTAATAGATAATATTAAGTATACTCGACTGCAGCTAAGTTTCAGCACCCAAACTGTCTCATCCTGTGAGGTTACCAGAATAATTTCCTGTATTTTGTGGTTAAAACTAATTTTAATTTCTCTTCTTTGTACCAACATAAAACTCTGTTTCTTTCTTGTTTCTATAGCTTTAGTCTGCAAACCAGTCAACGTCAGGTGAGAGAATGATGCTTTTCATACAGTGTGGTCTTGAACACACAGTGTTTATTCAGATGTGTGAAACAGTCAGCTAATCCTGACTCCAGCCTTTCTTCCTCTAGTGGCAACATTTTAGGAACTATTTTCTAGTGACAGCATTTTAGAAAGCCCCTGGACTCATGGAATACAAGTGGTTGTGGTCATGGTCAAAAATGGCTGATGCTTTTTCTCAT
This sequence comes from Agelaius phoeniceus, assembly GCF_051311805.1. Taxonomy (NCBI): domain Eukaryota; kingdom Metazoa; phylum Chordata; class Aves; order Passeriformes; family Icteridae; genus Agelaius; species Agelaius phoeniceus. The sequence goes on from NC_135267.1 coordinate 83,108,668, forward strand.
TCTTGCCTCTCTGAGAGTCAGAAAGGAAATATATTTTTTTTAAACAGTTTTCTGTTTTGCTTACATTTAAAAAATGTACTAAATATAAAACTATCTTGATTTGCCACCTGTTATCTACTGTTTGTCAGAAGAAATGACAAATACACTCATCTAATAAATGCTGAAGTAAGGATCCAGTGCAGCCAGGACCTAAATTGCTTTTGTGTACTACAGTGGATAAAAATCTAGGAAAGGAATTGAGTATTGATTTTCCTAATCTGTTTTGGTTTTGTATCAACAGACTATGCATACACATGCAGTACCCATACCAGAAAAAGCTTCTTCTTAGGTATGAACTTTATGATGTACTTACAAATATATGCATGAAATATGAAAGATCTCACTTCTCTCATTTGCAAATATTTTGCATTGAGTCTGCAATTATTTTGATATAGAAAACTCTAAAGCATTCCCTTAAAGTCATTACCACTCTTCTTGCCATCACCAGGCTATAAAATTGTATCTTAGATTTTGCTAAATCACTTACTTAAGTAATAGTCTTTTGGTTTAAAGGTTGAATATCAACTCCTGCTTTTATTTGTGTTTGATTTGCTTTCTTCATGCAGAGTCTGGAGTGGTATATGCATCTGCAAATGATTTGGGTTTGCTAATGCAGAGATTTATAGGTATCTTTTTTTTTTCCTTCAACAAAATACCAGAAATTATTGAAAAATTTCTGTTTACCTGCACTTGGAAGCATTTTCTAAATATCTGTGTAGAAACCAACCTGAAAGCATGTGTTCTGGTCAGCAGTTAATATGTTTCTATATTCCCATAGTATATAGACTTGCTATAACCCAAGCTATAGTCACGAATAACTGTGCCTTTTGGGGAAATTCATTTAGAAACCCCTTATTTTGATTTTTTTATTACAATGGGACCCGTCAGCTCCAGTCATGTTAGATGCTTTGCTGTGCTTAACTCCTGATGGTGGCAACTTAAGCTGTAAATAATTTCAAAACCGCTTCTGCTTGATCTGGAACTTAATGAAAGCTGATGGAAAGTCTGCAAGATGAAAATGGTGCATTGAGAACAGTAGGTCAGCAGGTCTTTGCAGAGATAGGCTGGCAGTGAGAGCGTGTGGGGAAAGTTAAATACAGAGACACTCCAGGGACTGCTCTGCCTGAAATCTTCTAAAGATCCCAAGCTAAGAACAAGCTTCAAGTTCGAGGAACTTTGGATTTGCCTTTAAGTTTTGCAACACAAGCTTATCTTTAATTTTTTATATCACTTCATTGTTCTAAGCACATGAGATAAAGCGAGATGCTTGCAGCTGGGTATGATTAGCATATATTTATGCTGCTAATTTAACATTATGCAAATTGTATTCTCTCCTGGTTAGCTCACTGAGCACTGTATGGGAGGTGTCTCTCATCAGAGTGTGAGTCCTCCTTCTGTAATTGTTTCATACTTTTTCACTTGCAGAAATTAAACTTGCTCTGTCTTGTCACACTTTTTACCATGTTTCTTTGAATATTGTAATTACATGGAAAGAAAGTTTCTAAATGAGAAACACAAGTCCAACTGGTGATTATTTGAAGAAGAAAATAAATTCTGTGAAGGTTTCAGATTTGTTGCCTCCCTGTAAAGGCTCAGAGACTTTGATTTTTGGGCCAGTCAGACTTGCAAGAACTTTTTTTGTTTACAGTGAGCTGAAGATGGTGGGGGGGCTTATTTTGATCTCATATATGTATAAATCAAGAAAACTTTGAAGTTTGTCTGGGGTTAAAACCAGTGTGACTGATGGGGTCCAAACTCCTGATGTTCCTGTAAGAGATGTGTGAGGAGCATATGCTTGTGCTGCTGGACCTGTGACCTGAGTGGCCATGGCTGGTGCCAGAACCACCTCCTGCAGAGTGCTGCATCCCCCTTGCCTTTTCCTTTTCAGCGTGTGATTATGTACACATCCACTTACCAAATGTCTAAAAGGAGCTGAAGCAGCTGCTGAAGCACTGCTGACATTCTCCTTTCCTTCTATCCTAAGTGGACAAACAGTGACTTTAGTGGAGTGGCTTGTTATGAATTAATGGGTTGATGAGAGCTCCCATTCAGCCCTGCTCACAACTCAACCAGCACAATGCACAAAATCACAGGTTTCTGAGATGGATTACACAGCTCTGCACTCATAGAAGGTCTGAGGGTCTAAGGGATGGCAGTGCTTTGCAGGGGTAAAAAAAGGCACTTCACAGTTGTTAGAACAAAACAAAATCACAATCCCTTCCATTTAATAGAAAAAAGCCTGGGAGAAAATGGCCCCATGCTGAGCCCAGCTGTGATTATGGTGGGGGGATGTGTGGGAGGGCAGGCACTGTTTTTCTGCCAAGACCTTGACTGTGGGAGTTGCTCCATCTTCCCAGCTTTTGTTGGTCAGAAATGAAGAGCTGCAGGGGATTTTGTGAAGTCTGCACGGCTGTGTTGCGGGGGCTTTCTCAGCTAGAAATGTTTTTGTTGGGAGTGGTTTTACTTCAGTTAATGTAATTGAGCTGACATGTTACTGCTGTTTTGTCAACAGGTGGTGCCCAGACATAGGCTATCCATGGTTTCTTGGTAGGGAGAGCTGGCTTTTGTCCTTCGGTGACAGCATGGTGATAGTGGTTCACTTTGTGTGATCAGCTGGTGGGGAGAGGAGGGCCACAACCATAAGGAATACTGGAGTGTGGCCTTTGGTTTTGACTTATGTCCTCATGGTGAAAGGTGGCTGTAATTAACTATGCAGTGTGAGTGTCTTCACCTGTGGCAGGGATTTTAATGTGTAACTGTAAACACCAGGAGCATCAGTGCTCTCAGGAGGAGTTTAGGAGCTGTATCTCAGTTGCTGCCATTGCTTTTAAGGTACTGTAGGTTTGCCTGGTTGTAACATTTTTCTTTTTTGACCAGATTTCATTGGATGAGACCAGTTTCCTTGACCTGAATGCATTGTTCCTATGTTTTCTATGCTAATGAAATTTATTGAATATAGTGTCAACAGTGGCATTTTTGTCTCTGTGTGTGAGGCAAACACCTGTGAAGTCGGTGAGACTTCGCATGTCCTGTGAGCAAAAGTGATGTGGTGGGGAGGCAACAATTGTGAGCAGAGCCCACTGTTTAGTGAGGCACTCTGGAACCTTGGGAGATGAAAGGAAGTACATAAATGTAGAATATTGTAATTAGTGAGCAGGATCATTGCCAAAAACATCTTATTGTTCTCGTTTGCAGGAATGTATGCTGCTCTCTTAATTTAAAAAGTAATTCAGATAGCTTAATGAAGGCTTATTGGCTCACTGAGGGAGAACCTGAGCTAAGGGGGATGTTAGAAGTACCCTTGTTCATTCCTAAAAAAAGATCAAACATGGGGGAAGCATTGTCTTGTAATGGCCAGGTGGCCTAACAAGGTTTTTTTCCTATATTTACTGAGCCCACTTTGCTAAATATCTCTTTGTGGTGTGGTGTGCCCTCATGCAAAGATCCCCCAACTAACTTGAAATGCTCAAATATTGTTAACATCAGGGTTTCTATGAGACATTTATGTTTTTATCTTTGCAAAGCATAAAACCAGGTTCTGTGAAGGTAGCCAACAATTCAAAATGGAATTCAAGTTCAACCCTTGCAGTGAAGCAGGAGTGAGCTGAGCATGCTAAAGTGAACCTGAAGTAGGAAAGTGTCCTGAGATGTGCATGAGAAATGTAGACTGAAATAACTTCTCACAAATCTTGGATTAATTTAATTCTTAGTTTTGGCTTATTTTGTAATTTTGTAGTGGTTTTTGATCTGTTAATGCTGATGAACCTTTGTTGTTTCTAACTTTTACTTTGTTTTACTTTTAGAAGCTCAGATATTAGTAAAAATATATGTGCTTGGGGCAAGAACAAAATCAAGAGCCTTGTGTTGGTGCAGGAGTATTTCTAAATTTCCTATTTTTCTATATCATCATCTGCAACATGGGTTTGGCTGGAAAAACTGGCCCAAGGACTCCATCTGCTCCTTTTTGTCCAGTAAGAAATGCTTACGGGTGACAAAGCACCTTATCTTATCAATCCTTATTCAGGAGCTACAGTTCTTTGACTTTAAAGGTGGCACATAAGTAAGGTGAGGTAGGTATCCTCTTCTCCTACCACTCCAGCACTCATAGTTCATTAGAGGAGCGTTTTTGCAAATTGTTTTGTACTTTCAGCTTATATAATCACCTGTAGCCAAATTCTGGTCATAATTAATGTGCTATACAGATATTTGGCCATAGACCTGGGAAGGATAATGAGGCTGTGGAGGCAGCACTTTTACAGGTTGCATTATTTTTCTGTCTTTAGTACAAAGTGGGCAAGGTAGAATGTGTAGAATTCTTCTTGTGTTTAAAGCATCTAAGTCTAATTTCCTAGTTTTAGCTTCTCTTTTGTAGAGGTTACACCAAAAGAGAACTCAGGAGGGAAAAAAGAGAATAAAATGGCATGCATCTTTCTTTCAGTGTTGTCTGAACTACAGCAAGGTCAGCAGGCCAGAACAGCTGGTATGACTGTACCTTGCCTGGCATTATTAAATGTTTTGCATACTGTTCATGTACCATCTGTTTAGTTGTCCAGTGGTACAAGGACCAAAATGAAAAATAAAGACATTTGCACCGACATGGTGTAGAATAGACTGCTGGAAATTCAGAGCAGTTCCTAGTTGCCTGCTTTGAGTAAGATCCTATGTTTATTCTGGTAAATGACTTGCTTGGATGGTTACTGCCAACCTTTTGGAAGATTGCATGCCCAGGGTTTTTAGGTGCTGAATGTTCAGCACATGTATATACAACATGTTGTATATCTGGCACTGGCTTGCATGAGGGCCAGATTTTCAAAGGGCCTTGGATTTCACACAAGTGTTACACTAAGGCTGCATTCCCAAAAAACTGAGTATCAACAAGAACTCATATTTTGAAAAACCTGACTGCTTGGAAAAAATTATTTTGTTGCCTGAAATAAAATGAAACAAGAATTTGCTTCCTGGCAGTGTTTGCAGAGGATGGGAAAATTCTGGCCAGGGAGTAGTGACAGATAACTGGGTTTCTCTTGGTTGCTCCTTTAAAGTGTGAGCCCTCAGAGAAAGCCTAGACCTTTTCAGGAGCAACAACCTCCCAAAGTGAACTCTTATACGTAGACTGAAAGGAATCTGGCACATATGGAAAAAAAAAGAAGGTAAACTCCATGTTTTTAAGGGTATGCATATTCTTTGTATTGTTTAGTCAAATGCAGAGATTGTCCAGGGAGCTGTGGATGCCCTGGACACATTCATGGTCAGGTGGGATGAGGCTTACCCCAAATGCTGTATGTGTGGAATGGCAGCACCTTTTCATTCACATGCTCTTAGGGTGTGTTACCCTGCACACCAATTGTACAAGGACAAGCCAGGGTAGAACACTCTGGATCACCCAGCTCCTAATGAGCTATTGGTCCTCTTTTCCCACACACAAACTGGTGTTTGATTGGCCTTTGCACTGATAATTTCCACAAGAGAAAAGGCAGCAGAGCCTTTATGTCACACACAGGTTCTGCAGTACCTCTCCTGAACAGGTTGAGAGCAGCCCCTGTGAGAAGGAGCTGGGGGTGCTGGTGGGTGAGAGGCTGCACATGACCCAGCCATGTGCACTCACAGCCCAGAGAGCCAAACGTGTCCTCGGCTGCATCCAAAGCAGCGTGGGCAGCAGGGAGGGAGGGGATTCTGCCCCTCTGCTCTGCTCTGGTGAGAGCCCGCCTGGAACCCTGCATCCAGCTCTGGGGTGCCACAGAAAGGACATGGAACTGTTGGAGCAAGACCAGAGGAGGCCATAAAGATGATTAGAGGAATGAAGTATTTCTGTGCAGAAAGGCAAAGGGAACTAGGATTGTTCAGCCTGGGGAAGAGCGGCCTTGGGAAGATTTCATTGCAGCCTTCCAGTACCTAAAGGGAGACAGGGACTTTTTCTACGGGCATGTAGTGACAGGACAAGGGAAAGTAGCTTTGCTCTGGCAGAGAGTAGATTTAGATTAGATACTAGGAAGAAATTCTCTGCTGGGAGGATGGTGAGGCATTGGAACAGGTTTCCCAGAGAAGCTGTAAATGTCCATCCCTGGGAGTGTTCAAGACCAGTTGGATGGGGCTTTGAGCAATGTGTCTAGTGGGAGATGTCCCTGCCCGTGTCAGGGTGCTTGAAATTAGATGATCTTTAAAGTCCCTTCCAACACAAACTATTGTAGGTTTCTGTGATTTAAGATAATATATGGTAATATTTCTGGAATTGGTAAAAACAATTCCTTTTGGATAATGGCAATTTCATGAAATCTAGCCACAAAAATTATAATATATTTAAAATGGTTTTCTATTTGTATGGACCAGTCAAGGGTAACTTTTTAATGACTTTTAATAAAGGTAAGTGCATGCTGGAGTTACTATAAAAATCCCAATTTGCTAATGAAACTGATAAACTTTGATAATTTATGCCAATATTTTATTTTTCTATTTTATACTGAGATTAGCACTTGCAGACAGAGAGTTAAAGTTCATAATTGACGAGTGCCAGAGGCACTGGTGGGCTGTGTTTACAAGCCTTTTAATGGGTCTGGTAGGTGATGCCACATGAATATTCATTTTAATGACATATATTGGTAGGCAAAAAATTGCAGCTTGCATTATATAGCTGTCTCTTAAAAATTAAATGAACATATGGTAAATGATAGGCATTTTAAAGAAGCTCCAAATAGATTCATTACAGTTAGCTGGCAGTGATGGAATTGAAGAGTAATAAGGAGGAAAGAAAAGCTTTCCTTCTGTGTGCAGTCTGAAACCGTGAGTACATTGGTATCACATGTATGGGATAAGTGGGAAGGGACGGCTCATACCATCTGAAATTGCTGACAAATGTTAAAATCAGTCCTGTATCTTGTGCAAAGGCTTTAATCATGTTGCTGACTACATCTCTTCTTTGAAAGGGGACACGTCTTGCCTTTGAGGACATTTACCTGGCTAGAAAAGGCTTGTTTCCAATTGTTATGCAGAACTGCGTGCCATCCCATTGCCGCAGACTGCGAGCTCCTGATAAGAGCTAATTGACTGGCAATTCCTTATTTGCATCGCATTTTTGATTCCTGGAAATCAATGAGCAACCTGAAAGTCATGACATTGTAGAGGTCAGTGTGTGTGCACACATGCCAGCAACCACAGAATTTGATTAGCTGAAATGGTGACAGGGTTTCTGTACATTTTTTAGCTTTGATATGAAGCAGAGTCAGACAAGGTAGGTCTGGCTGAGAAGTGTTCGCTTATAATCTTTTTTTCTCTCTCATACAACTGCCAGCAGTCTACTCAGGTGCCTTTAAAGCTTGTACTGCTGACATCAGTTGGAGTTTCTGGGGAAGTGATATGATGCTGAGGAAGCAAGTTTAATTATTTCTCACATTGGTCCTGTGCTGGTTAAAGAATGTAGGATTTTCAGGACAAGCCTGGGAAAAGAAGATGGGCCACTGAGGAAGATGCTCTTATACCAAAAACATGTGCTGAAAGCCTGAGGATTAACTTTTTGTTCCTCCAGAACAGCAACTATTGTTTCATACTAAGCAGGATTTCTAATGACAAATAATCTAGGTTTTCAGGTTCTGCAAAGCACTGTGAGATATTCTGTATAAATAATGACCACTCTGAAAACACAGCCATTCTGCATTAAGCTTAAAATCTAGAAGTGTGAATTAAATAACAATAATGCACTGTACATATATCATCATAAATGGTCTTGATACCCCAGAAAAGGTTTCTCTACACAGATCATTTTCATTAACAAGTTGCATGTGAGAAAGGTCAGTAATCCTTGCTCATACAGTGTCTCTAAATTGACCATGAAAATGTGTTTTTTGAGAGGGAAACGCCACTTGTTTATGTCTTTTGTTGCTAATATGCTGAATGAGGTATTGAATTGAATGGAATGAGGTGGTGTCAGGAGGCAACGATGAGAGAAAGAAAAAGAATTGACAGAAAACAAGGAAATGATACAGAGAATATGGAAATAACTAGAAAGCAGAAATCTGTGTGGAAATGGAAAGTGGTCAAGATGTCTACAATTAATTCAGGCTAGGTGACATTGGGAAAAGGAGGCTTCAGATATCTGCTACTGGCTTTTTTTTCTGATTTCTTTTAACATGTGCAGTAGAAGAAAAATATTACCAAATACAAGAAAGATTGAAGAGAAAGTAAATCAAGGAAAAGAAAGAAAGGAAGAAAGAGAGAGCAAAAAGAAGTACCACTCTGGAAGTGAGTACATCTTTGTCTTAAACAGTAAAAATTCCACTGTTTCTGACTCCCCTGCCACCTGCAAGAAAATGAAATACGTATTAAAATGTCGTTACATGAAAATTGGTTCTGAAAGAGCAGCTAGAGTAAAATCTAAAAGGAAGGCAGGAAAATAACAGAAATCATAAATAACAGGAAGTCATGACAGGGGCATAGTCTTTTCCAACCGAATGATTTTATTATTTTATGAGATGTGGTATATGTTAAAATAAGGATCTCTGTAGAGTTGCCAAAAAATCTCCAGCTAATAATTGAGACATCCTGTGTGGGATGGGTTGGTAAGTTCCAGGCCTTGCAGTGGTGCTGTAGGCTCAGGAGTGCTGGACTTCAGGTAGAATAAGTGCAGACAAAGCACATTGGCTGCCTTCGGGCAGTAGAAACAAATGCTTCTGAGAGGTCACAAAGCCTCAGCAAGAGTCCATAACTCTATAGATGCACGTGTGCATGGTGAGTGTTTAGCATTGTGCCTAGATATACTTTGTAATAGAACACTGGTAACTTCATACTGCAGGGCAGTAATGATGGGCAGCACTTTAGAATTTTCTTTGTTATTGTTATATTTTACAAGAAAGTTAGATGTAGATGTAGACTTGAATTTCTTAGGATCTGGAAATTCTTTGGCCTGTGAAACCAGATCATGAGTAGCTGTTTTCCCTGCCAGGTACAACAGGTCTGGCTTCAGACATCTCAGAAAAACACCCTGGTTTGGTCTCTTTGCTGCTTCTGTCTCCTTCTACTCTGTCTTCTACGAGGCATGCACTATATCCTTTTGAGAAGTTAAACATGTACATTAAACATCCACTGGGCATTGCCTGTTTGTCAAATATTTAATTCTGTGAACCAAATACGTGGTCTTACATTTAGCTTGCAAGAGTAGGTGGTCATAGGGGTTTCTTTACATGGGCTCATTTTTAGCAGCTTAAAGTATTAGTGTCATCCTGAGAGGCTGAAGATCCCTTCTGCTCTGTGGCTTCTGTAAGACACAGAGTTGCTCAAACATTTTGAGTGACTGAAACATGGTTCTTGTGCTGCAACAACACAGTGGGTCAAACTCTGTGTGTGGAAACTCTAATTCTCTCCCTTCCACTGACAGTATATGTGGTTTTGAGAGTGCCTGCTTGAAGACCAATGAGACAGGTCCAATCTCATAAAGCAGTGGTGGTCTTTTTCACAAGATATTTATCATTTTGTGGTAATTTTTCGTTACATATTTGTCTAATCAGGTTTTAGAAACAAAAGAATTTGAATTTGCAAGCCTTTACTCACTTCTTCAATCCTGTTAATTTAAGTCGATTTTCCCCCTATTCCAACTCTATTAAAAATTGGAAAGATGTTTTTGGCTATTGTTCATAAATGTACAGCGATCTACAGTGTTTCTTACCAAATAGAATTTGAATTCAAAATGCCTAAAAGATTAGTATTGGAGTCATGTAATCTTATCTCTAACATCCCTTTCTTTAATACAGGAGCTGGTTTCAACTTTTCTAATACTTAAGTCTTTTGCCTTGTAAATAATGCATATGTGCTATGCCACTATTAAGTATTCAGTCTATTTTCTTCTATTTTTCTAATTTTTATGGTTTTCTGATGAGAAATGAAGAAGATTCTGGACAAGTTCCCTCAGGACAGGAAAACTGTTAGTAGAATTCAATACTCTCTCCTACAGAAATTTGAATATAATTTGAATGCATTAAAATTAATCTTAAAAGGCAGCATTCTTTGTGGCAAGGTATCAATAGGCATTTGCAACAAGTTAAGAAAGTATTTTTTATGTCCTAGAAGTTTCTGTTAGCTTTCAACGGTCATAAAAAACCCCTCAGAAAATGACTTTCAGAAGTCATTTTGCAGTCTATTAGAATATCAATATAGCTCAAGTTTTACTTGTTGCCAATATGATTCTTGAGATCACTTAGCAAGCAAATGCACTGCATCCCATGCCACAGAATATACAGAAAAATGCCTTCCTGGAGACTGCAAGGTGACAGCTTCAGTTTGGGCTGATTTCCAGTGTGCTGCTGTGTCTGAAAATTCACCACATCACTTCTGCTGGCTCCTCTGTTTTCCAATGGGATGAACTGAGGGGCACTGTGCATCCCATGGTTGTGTATGGTGTTCCATAGGTAGTTTTCCCAAAACCATAACATTTTTGAGGTAAGGAAATTCTCTCTTGAGGCTCAGGCTGGCATATCATATATGTGCAAATAAATCTTGTGCAGCCTTTTCAAAGGCAACAAAAATTGTGAGTAAAAATTGCCTATCTGTGTGAAGATTGATAGAGTAGGCAACAAATTTTGTGCTGTAAAAATGCCAATGAAAATGGAAGGTGAGTCAAGCTGCTTTATACACTTTAAAAAATTAAAATAATGAAGTGAAAGAGACCTGAATGAATCCCTCAACTGCTCTAGATATAGTAATACAAAATGGCAAAGCCATAGAAATGGAGTAATGTATCTGAGACAAGGCTATGTACAATAGTAGTTTCCTGAATAAAATAGCAATAATGCCAGATTCTTATAGGCCATTATTCAAATCTAGAAGATAACTTTCTAAATAGTTTTAGTTTACAGCATATAAATAAATCATGGAGTAAAATAATTGCATGTCAGACCATATGCTATCAAAGTATTTTACTGTGAAAGGGGCCTTAGAGATCCTGTATCACTTAATCATTTCATAAATATGGGGTTTCATTGAATATGAAATATACACACAGTAAAGGCAAGTAATATGAATAGTACCAAAGTGACACATCCTACAGTAGTAAATAATCCAGATAACAGAATTTATATACTCAGGGAGCTTTAACTGGCACATTTTGAGCTGTATTGAGCAGTTGTGTTTATAGCAGTGTAGTGTATCTCTTACTAGAGGTGGACCTTGACTCAGTTTCTACCAGTCACAATTTATGAAGTTGAAAAGTGACTACTTTTAAACTCAGCTAATTATTTGCTAGCTTAATATTTGGCAGTCTTGTTACTTTGCAACAGGATCTAAATCCAAATTATTTATTATGGTAGTTCAGGCATGGCAAAGGATCAGTTTTCATGAGCTCTGAGTTACTGGGGTTTGTGGATCAGCACACAGTCATATACTTAGTAAGAAGAGAGGAAAGCAGAGCAGTAACAAGGAAATAACTGTGGAGGAATGCAGCTCCCACCATGGTGCAACAGCAGCAGGAATGGTATCAGACACAGAAAAAAAAAAGCAAACTAGCATCTTCATTTTTTAGAGCAAAAATCCTATTTTACAATCACAATTACTTTTGGTAGGGGTGTGAATGAAACCATGTGTTGGACGAGGAGTCCCACATGCCATGTAATCTCAGTCCCAGTTAGCTTAGGCTCTCTAATTGGGATTTCCACGGAGAAATCAGGGCATCTGTGTTAGCTACCTGCCTCATTTTGCTGACTTTATGGTGTTAGGAAACCTACGTTTGGTGCCATAACATTAGGTACTAAACCCTATATATGTATACACATATATATATAAAACCCTTCCTATATATAGCCTAAGACACAAGCAGATAATCTACACATACAGTGCCATGTCTTTATTCTGCCTTAATTTAATGAAATGGGTGTGTTCAGAATTAAGGGGAAAACAAAAACCAGAAAATGGATCTATCTTAAGCTCCTGTGTTTCTAAGCTCTGAAACTCTCCTTTCTTTTTCATCACCTTCCTTCAGGGGTGAGCTATAATTATGCTAAAAATAGCAAAGCTACTTCCAGATTTTATCTTCTCTGGTGTCTCACTTCATCTGAGAGGTTAAAGCATTGCTTTTACAAAAGAAACTCACATGTGGAAAATTTCAGGTTTTTTTGACATTATTACATCCATTATTCCTGGATGAATATATCTTGTGAGTATTACACATTGCAGTTCAGCTCCAACCATAATAATTGGTAAGTTTCCTGGAATTCCATAAATATATAATGAATTTTTATTAGAATTAATGTAAAACTTGAGGGAAATTTTATAGATATGTATTCAGAATTTTATTAAAAATGTAAATGCATTATAAAGTATTAAAAATAATAATAGCTACCAAAAATATATTACAAAATTTTGATTTGGTTAGTGTTAATTAGTGTCAAATTCAAGCAACTGGTAATTCTGGCTTTTTCTTTTTTTAATTGAAGCTGATTGTGGGTGGGCTAAGTTACAGCTGGGACATGAGTACCTGTGCAGGAGAACTCTGGGGGACATTTCTATATAAAATCCCTCATCTGCATTCTTAAATTCAGGTGAAGATGCATCTGTCTTCTCTCTTATCTTCCCTTTTAGGCTTGTGCAAGTCTTGCTGCAAATAAATGTGTTAAAATACAGTGAAAGAGGAGGAGTGGACCTGATTTTTATCCACAGGCTGCAGTCACATGTCACAGATCAATGTTGTCAGAGATTGTAGGCTGCAATATGGCAGGGAGCATATGCTGGTGACTGCTGTGCCTCCTGTAGGTGCTGTTCCTGTGGGGAAAAAGATCAGGCTTGCTCCTTCAGTCTGTCTCAAAGATGAATTCTGTACATCATTGCGCTCATGCACTGCACTCCTTAAATCAGGGACATCATTTTAACACAAACCCTTGAAACTGAAAACTTAGGAGTGATGTCATCGATATTTACAGAATCTGGGTTTTATATTTCAAATTAAAAAATGTGAGATAGATGTGAACAAAGAACAGTTTTAGCCAGTCTTGCCATCTGAGCAGCCCTCAACTCCACCTCTGTTTGGCTGCAAAACAGATGCCACAGAGCACGGCTGTGTCCAAGGAGCCCATGGCCCAGGCTCCCCCAGGACTGGAGAATGGAAACAGATTTCTGTTTGCGCCAGGCCCAGTTTGGTATTTGCACCCAACCAAGTATGTAAAAGACACAGAACATTCCTGACATTTGTCCTGTTCCTTCTATCCCCCTCCAGGTATCATTTCCCAAGACCAAGGAGCAGAATAGAAAATGTATTGATTTCTTATTCTTGCTCTGTAAAAGAAGTAGAGCCCAGCAGCTTAACACATCTCATGTCTGGAGCTACTGCACACATCTTTAGTGTCAGCACATTTTATTTTTGCAAACAAAAAGAAAATCTAAAAATAAAAATTGGTGTTATTTTGAAGCACTAGAAAAGCTTTTTTCATTCACCTTTTAAAATGCAGCATAAAATAAAATAAAAAGAGACTTCAACTGAAATGCCCTGCTGATTTTAGAGAATTCATATTACCATCTCTTTGAGCATGACAAGTTAGTAGAGCATGGAGCTGTTTAAACTTAAGGTGTGGATACAGATGCTTTAAATCACAGAAACTAAAGACAGAGCAGACTTTAGAATATTTAATCTTCTGCATGCAAAATTATGCCATTGTTGCTTGTAAATATGCTAAAAGCCTCCTGTAGTGTCTTGTAAATATGCTAAGAATCCCCTGTAGTTAATTCTCCCACTATTGTTATAAATGAGAGCAAAGAAAATGTATTTCTTATTTTATAGCCTCAGTTCCCAGGTGTAAATGTACTGTTTTGTTTGGCATTAGCAGCTCTGTTCCTTGACTGACAGGTTTCAAAGTTTGCCATAATTGTAAGCTGTGCTCACATTCACTGTGCTTTAGAGTCAGCAGGGAATGGTACTATGTGCTAGTTTTTCAAAGAAAGGGCATTACAGTGGCAACATCTAATAAATCCCAAAAGCACCCCACCTTCTCTGGGTATCTTTCAAATTCCTGTAATAGCACAGCTTCCTTTCCGTTACAACATCATTTTAGGGTCAGTATTTAGGGTCAGTTTGGGAATCAGGGAAAAGAAAATATTGTATTTTCATTGTGCAAATCTGATTTTCCCATTGATTGCAGAGGCCAGCTCTAGGGTACCTCATTAAAATACTAATTCAGAAATCATTTATGATGTACTAAAACTGGAATTCCCCTATTAAGTAATGTACTGTGGTCAGTAGAATTTATCTGAAATGATGCCACTTTAATGAAGAAAGACATTGTTTGGTCATCTCTCTGTTTAGGCTTTAATCAGCCTGTTTTTCTTGAAAAAACTCCTGCAACTGTTGAGATTCAGTTTCTGATATTTTCCTGACTACCATCAGTTTGTTTCACTGTATGGTTGAAATTTTATTTTTTTGGCCAAAATGTCATATTTTATTATATTGCTCAGTCGATGTAAGATCCTAAGTCTTTAGGCAGACTACAGTACTACCATTCTGTAGGTTCTGCTAAAATGGGATCACATTTCCCTGCTTTAATGTAAATAGCATACTTTGAGTGCCTATTTAAATACCCTCTTTCTGCTATTTATTATTTTCTGTGCTGTTTTTCTGCTTTCAGCAGGAACCAATATAATTGCCTCTATGTACTTTCAGGTGAAGAATGATTTACTTACCAGACTGAAAAAAAAAAACGTATTGGGCATAAATAACTACTGTGTGTGTCTCAACATTCTTGTATTTATTACATGTTCAAGAGAGAGTGCTACCTAGTTTGAGAGCAATTCTTTGTAGAAAATAGATTGCAAAAAGTGCAGCATGTGTCTAGAGAGTTTTCAAAAACACAGTTCTATTTGTGGTGCAAGGAACAAAGAACTGTGAAATAGGTGGTAAAACAAAATGCACAGTGATTTTTACGTACCAAAGGTGCTGACACATACTAAAATGACATATGTGCTAACAAAGACCTGAATGTTAAAGGCCTGTTTTAAAGCTGAATTAAATTCTGAATAGACTGGAAATGCTCAGAAATATATTTTAAGGGTTTAAGACATTATGTCTTTCTGCTTCCTTTTTTTGCATGTCAGCTGGGGCTTTATTTGGGTTTTTTTACAGTGTATTGGGTTCTGTCAGTTTTCTAAAAAGTACTTCTATAATGAGGTGTGCATAGAAATGTGCTAGATTTATTTATCTCCTGTAACTGATCACCCATACCTTGGTGCAGTACAGTATTTCATCGTGGGTTAAGCTGGTTACTGTCTAACAGTCTCCACTCATACTTCTTCCTGCTTCTATATAACACTTCTGTCAAAGATTCTGTTTAATGTCTAGTGCAGTATGTTGGATGGCTTTGTAGTGTTTTCTCTCCAGAGCCTTAAACTTACCACTAGAGAGGTGTTAGCATTGCAAAAATGAAATTTTGAGTAGCTCATCTCTCTTGGTCTGGAGTTTTGTAACAGCTTTAATTCAGTCTGGTCTGCATGGGAAATCCCAACTAATTTCTTGGTATTGTTCCATTAGTTGATTAAAAAAAAAACAAACCAGAAGGTAAAATTGTCAGAAGTTATGATTTTTTTATTGGAGAATGGCTGGTTGTGAGGTTCTTTTTTTCTGGACTACTTAGAGAAGGTCCTTGAACTCCACAAACATTATTCATATGTCACTGTACTGATTTCTGAACAGATTCTTCAGTTCTTCCTATTATAAAGTATATAAAGATACTTTTTTGGTATCCTTAAAAAATTAACTTAATAATTGCTTGCGATAATGTGTTATGTTTCAATGAATCTCCATCTTTCTGCTGGGATATTTTTACTGATTGTTAATTTCAATGCTAGATATTTTGTTTGGGTACCATCTAACTTGCTAATCTGTGCACTTGTGCCCTGGAAAACTGCTTCGTCCTAAACTTTGTATTTCCACTCATTTTTCTGAATCCATCCACCTATTTTTTTTCCCTTCCTTTTTTCTGGATATCTCCATATTGATGTTAATCCCTATTGCAATCCCTTCCAATACCACTCTGAAGTGCATAAACATGCTATTATACTAATAGCTTTTGCTGGTGTCTTGGCACAGACCTGTTCAGCTGACAGTGCTGGTGAAAAGCAATTTAAGCCCAATGAGTGCTGGCAGTCACTCTTCTGTTTCTCTCCTCCACTTACCAAATGTAAATGTTGAGCATCATCCATTTCCTAGCTTCAGAAAGCTTATAGCTTCTGTACCCTGCAATGCTGCTACATGCACCTGGGGGGATATGTAGGACCCAGAAGAGACATTTTTGACAATGACTTTATCTTCTCCACTTGCATCTCTTCTTTCTCATTCCTTGCAGGTATCATTCCAGTGTTCATACTCTTCTTGAGTCCATTGGGGACTCAAGAATCACAGGCCACCCTTAATTATCCAACACTGTTTTTGAAAGTTCCCTGTCATACCTGGGGGAAAAAATGCCTTTCTCTGTTCCCTTTGCCTGCTCAGGCTTACTCCTGCCCACATACAGAGACCAGGAATGGTGGCACTTTGTTGCTTTGGCTTTGGGAGGCTTGTGTGTGCTTGCTGAGCCTCATCTTGCTGGCAATGCTGCCTTTGGGAGACACCCTTTTCAGGGGACTTTTTAGGAACAACTCTTCTATTTTCTCAGCCACTGGGTCCTGAGGTCATCCCTTCTGCTTCTGCACCTGTGGGAACTGGGCAGCAGGCTTTGAGGTCTGAGCTGGGGATGATGAGTATAAAGTTCAAAGTCTCAGCCCATCCAGTATCTGAGGACACTTACTGCTCCTTGAAGGGAGCTAATACTAATTGTTTACACTAAACAGCTCCCAAAATGTCTTAGATGTAGTATCAGCACACAAGAACAGTCCACTGAAATCTCTTCATGTGTTATTATATATATTTCCAAATCCATAAAAAGCATTGAGCAAGTTAAAGTTGAACAGTGCTTTTTCCATCCCTTTTTCTCCCCTGGTTTTCTGTTTGAAGGCTTTTAATAAATCTTTTATAAACAGTATCTGTCTGTTAATTCAGAATAATTAAAACCATTTTTTCAGTCTTAATTTTGGATATCAATTCTGGCCTGCTGCTATGATGATAGAAAATGTGATATAAAGACTTTAATTGACAGTCTGTGCTGAATCACTATGCCTGCTAACTGTCAGGGACAACCTGTCCTGGAGATATCCCTGCTGGTTTGCCAGGTCCCTCAGTGATCCTGAGGAAGCTATAGTAGCTCTGTCTGCCAAGTTTTTCCTATGTGCATCAATGTAAAAGCTCTCAGGGTAATGAACTCTGATTCTATTTTTCATTTTGTTTTGTTGGTTTTTTTTCCTCCCCTGTCACAAATTAATTAGCCTTATTTTTAATGTAGATTTCTTTACTTTATGTGTCTCTGCATCCACAGGAGAAGAAAAAATAGTAAATAATTTTTCTTTCATTGCATTATTTGATTTTCCATTTTTAGTGCTCTGCCCAGTCTCTGATACTCAAAGGTGGCTATGTGAACTGCTTCAGGTCTTGGTTGTGCCGGCACTTTGAGCTCTTGACTTAACATCTCTCTATGTTCTCCCCATGCTTTCTCCCTTCTCTGGGAATTCCACCAAAAGAGTATTTAGATGTGAAGTGGGTCATTCCTTACCTTCCATTCATTCTCTGTTAGAAAAACAGAAGATTGGAAAAAGCCTCCAAGATAATCGAGTCTAAGTTTTGATTGACCACCACCATATCAACTAAACCGTACCACAACAGAGTGGATCTTGTGAGCAAAGTGGAGATTGGTGGCTGTCTTGGCCACAGTAAACATGAAGCAATTGAGTTTAAAATCCCTGTTGACAGGAGGAAAAATTACAGCAAAACCTGTACTCTGGACATGAGGAGAGCAGGTTTCAGGATGCTCAAGGAATTAGTGAGTAATGTCACCTGGGAAAATTTTTTCTGGAGTGCTGAGTCCATCAGTGCTGATCACTTTTCAAACATCACCTCTTTAAGTGAACAGGAACAGGCAATTCTCAAATGTCAGAAGTCAAGGAGGCAAGGAAGATGCCTGGCTTGGCTGAGCAGGAAATCTTCTCTTGGAAATAAGGCAAAAGAGGAAGGTGAATGGCCTGAAGCTATGTCAGGGGAAGTTTATGTTGGATATTAGAAAAAGCTTCTTGACCCAGAGGGTGGTTGGGCACTGGAACAGGCTCCCCAGGGAAATGGTCACAGCACTGGCCTGACAGAGTTCAAGAAGTATTTGGGCAATGCTCTGAGGCACATGGTGTGATCCTTGAGGTGTCCATGCAGGGTTAAGAGTTGGATTGGATGATTCTTGTGGGTTCTTTCCAACTCATCATATTTCTGTGAAGTTCCACGTCAAGTTGTTTCTTGAACACTGCCAGGGATGGTGGCTCAACCAGCTCCTCGGGAAGCCCATTGCAATGCTTATCTACCCTTTCAGTGAAAAAATTCTTCCTGATTTCCAGCCTGGACCTCTCTGGCATGGCTTGAGGCTATGTCCTCTTGTCCTGTCACTTGTTCCCTAGGACAAGAAGCCAATCCCCAGTTGGCTACAGGTCCCTTTCAGGAAGTTGTAAGAGTGATAAGGTCCCCCATTTTCTTCAGGCTAAACTACCCCACTCCCTCAGCTGCTCCTTATATGACTTATCTCCTTCACCAGCTCCATTGCCCTCCTCTGGACATGCTCCAGCACCTCAATGTCCTTCTTGCATGGAGAAGCCCAGAGCTGAGCACTGGATTCAAGGTGAGGCCTCACCTGTGCCAAATACAGGGGGACACTCCCTGTCCTGGTCCTGCTGGCCACACTACTGCTGGTACAGGCCAGGATGCCATCAGCCTCCTTGGCCCCCTGGGCAGACACTGGCTCATGTTTAGCCAGTGTTGACCAGCACCCTCAGGTCATTTTCTGCTGGGCAGCTTTCTAGCCACTCTGCCCCCAGACTGTGGCACTGCCTGGCACTGCCTAGTGCACAACCTGGCAGTTTGCCTTATAGAACATTACACCCCTGTCCTTGGCCCATTGGTCCTTCTGCAGAGCCCTCCTGTTCTCCAGGAGACCAACACTCCCCCCCAGCTTAGTGTGATCTGCAAAATTATTGAGTGTCCACCCAATCCTCTCACCCAGATAATTTGATAAAGATACTAAACAGGACTGGCCTTTGCTACTTACTTGTGCAGTGTGTCTATTGGTTAAACAGGTGCTTCTTTCATTTACTAAAAATATTTATGGGTCTGTGTGTAGTTTCAGGATTTGTATGTGCCAGCCTTCTCAGTACCAATCTGCATAGTGGATGCCATCCCAGGGTCCCTGTGCTGGCCAGGTGCAGGTCGTGCACTGCAGGCAGGCTCTGGGCAGTGCTTGCATGAGAGGCAAACAAATCATGGTTTTACTGAGTTATGGGATCACAGAGAATGTTAGTTCCACAGTCTTCTCATTTGTAAAATGGGAATAATAAGCTTTCCCACATGGTTGGTGTTTGAGCAACTTAGGTGAAAACCTCCACAGGGATTGTTCATCTAACACAAGAGAACAATGCATGGAGATGAGTGTGAAAGTAGGTGTTGTGCTGTGTACCTTTCATTTTGAAGGCAATGATATTACAGGCAGGCCATTAGAATGAGAAATTGTGTCTTGGTGGAAGTGTCACCGTCATATTTTCTGAAAAATCTCCTTGCCCAGGATTTTGCTCCTGGGAAGCTGAGAAGCCTCAGAGAAAAAAGAAAATAATAATTATCTGATTTGTTTCTCCTCTGTTTTGCTGCTTTGGAATGTGGTTGGACATTGTCTACCAACAGGTGGTTGTTTCATTGGTTTCATGTGAATTGTTTTGACTTAATGACCAATCATGGTCCAGCTGTGTCGGGGCTCTGGAAGGAGTCACGAGTTTTCATTATTATCTCTTTAGCCTTCTGTAAGTATCCTTTCTGTATTCTTTAGTATAGTTTAGTATTCTTTAATATAATATAGTATCATAAAATAATAAATTAGCCTTCTAAGAACATTGAGTCAGATTAATAATTTCTTCCTTCATCTGGTAACCCCGCAAACACAAGAGCGGAAGTTCTTTTATTTAATTTTGTAGTTCTTTTATTTAATTTTGTAAATATCTTGTCACTTGTTCAGGCAAAACCAGCTTTAAATATCTATCCCATTTGACAGATGAAAATGTTGCTGCCAGTCCCTGGACCTCTGAATATATTCATCTATATGATATCTCAGTAACTCATTCTGCTTCACAAAAAGATATGCAGAGACTCTAGTGTTTGGCTCTTGGGGCAAAATTTTGGAATGTGTTCCTGCTTGTAGATTTACAGTAGCATGTTACACGGCCATGTTACCATCAGTCACAGATATTGCAATTGTAAGAGTTCTGCTTAATGTCTTAAAAAATCAGACTAAAGTTTCACATGATGGATTCAATAACATCTTTATTAAAATAATTAGATTTTCCTATTACATAAGGAGCAATATATTCTTCAATATCACTCTCAGATAATTAATAATGTTGGATTATGATCTCTCTGTGGCAAAGTAGATAAAGAAAGGGACCACAGGCAGAAAATGAAAGTTTGATGATAATACTAGAGATAAAAAAAAAAACCCAAATGAGTGAAAGAACTAACTATCGTATTTAAAGAGATGTCATGCATATAGAAGTGATAGAAGTGTATAAAGAACTGGTAATGTAGAAAAAAGGAAAAGTGACATAAGTAATGCAAATATGTCTCATATTTCAAGGAAGTGTTTAAAAGAAATATCCTGAAATAAAAAAGAAAATTTAACAAAACAGTTTTTAGAAGTCACAAGCACTGTTGTGCAGAACATACAATTTCATCATGGGTATGTACTGCTGCTGGAGGACTGGAGTTTATTCTAGTTCAATTAACCTATATATACACACACTTATAAATCTGCATAATTGGGCCTATGCCCATGTGGTCCTCATACATCAAGCTTCATATAAACACACTGTGACATCGGTGAGATCCTGTAGGAGGACAGAACAAATACTGTCAGTGCACAGAAAAATAACAAAAGGACATGCCTTTGTAACATATAACAAAGAAAATATTGAGTTAAGGGATAAATTCTGCCCTTTTGACTTCAGAGTTTTTGGACCTTTGTACTGTGGATCTGAATCTGGCCTACAGAGCAGAAGAGTTCAGTGTGAAGCAGGGTTGATGGGCTTTGATGGGCTGGACTCATGCCCAGCCTTCATGCATTGCCTGATGATTTCCTGTGAAATGCGTTACTCTGTTTTTCAACTTAGCAGGAATATTTTGTTTGCAAAACACGTAGCTGCATATTCACTTAGGCTTCCCAAGCATGTGAATGCATGGGGTGAGATGGATGGCGGTAATTTTCACAGCTTAAGTTGCCACTTTATCATGGGGAAGCAAATAGGATCCATACGAGGTACATGTTATTGCAGGGAATGTTCCTTGTGTATCATTTGGCTGCAGTTAAAGCTCATCAAATCTCCTTTATGACTCCTTATATCTCAAGATTCTATTTGCGTCAGATTTCATGTGTGGATTTCACTAGAGGCTGCATTCAAAGCCGCATATTCCAGACAGGAGAGCAGCTGCTGGCTGCTGCCATGCTAGGATGGAAATTCAGGGGAAAAACATCTGTGTAATCAGGGAAAATGAGAATTCCTCGTGCTAAAGGAGAAGTTGGATTCAAGAAAGGGTTTTTCTTTAACAATTCTTAGTGTACTGGAATTTGCTGTCCACTGATCTCATTAGGTCACACAAAATGCTTTGTCTTAGGATGATACATACTATGAGAAAACCACATTTAGATATAAAAGACAAAGCAAAATGCATACAACTGTCGAAAACCCACACTTCTTTATCAGTTGAAGGAGCTATTGCATCCTGGTACTCTTTACACCCTGTTTCTCATAATGAAACAGATAGGGCACTCATGCAATGTTTTAAATACACCAAAAATTATTAAAGATTGCCTGAAGCACTGACTTGAAATTTCAGTACTGAAAGCATTTGGTAGTGGCTGCCATTTTCATGCATTAAGAAAGCAGGGATATTAATTCTTGGGAAAATACATTATCATAGCTATCTTTTGGAAGTCTCTTGTCCGTGAGGATACTGCTGGAAAGACCTGTCTTTTAAAGAAATGCTAATTGTGATAGTGAGCTTTCTTGGGCCTTTTCAGGTCTACTTGGGTTCTCATACTCCCTTCATTAGTGCCATAGTTTGAATGATGAAGCTGTGGGATGTGCAGGTGGATGTTCTCTGTTTGGTGTGTCCTGCATCACCCCTGGGCATTAGGGATAGCAGTTTGCTGCAGCTGCCCTCTCAGAACCTCTGCCAGGGCTCTGTAAGTAATTAGGTGGAATTATTGGATATTAAAACATGCTGATACATTTGAAAAAGATGTTAGTGTAGCAATGGGATTTTTAGAAATGAAACCTCTCTACTGTATTTCGAGTCTGCCCATGGCCAAAACCTAGCCTAGTAGGAAACACAGCCACCAATGACAGGTTTTTTTGAGGATTTAGTAACCTGAGTTTCTGCTGCAAAAAGATTTTACAGCTCTCATATATATTGATGAGGATAATCTAAAGAGAGTTTATCTTTGTAATCTAATTTGGAAGATTAATTACTGAGCTGGTTTTGATGTATTTTATCCATGCACAGTTTTGATGTATTTTATACATGCACAGTATGTACAGTCGTCCCAATGTACAATTAATCTTATTTTTTTATCAATACAGAAATTGAACAAATGCCAGGCTAACCCCTTGTTTGGGCAACAAAATGCCATGATCCCTTCAGATGAGACACTGTACAATGCTTTTCTGCTGTAGTGCCTGAGAGCAACAGCCCTAGTTTTGCAGCCATGACATTAGCACTGTTCCAAAAATGCACATCAGGAGACGTTGCTTGTGTGACATGGCAATGTGCTCTGCTTGCTGTGTATAGGAATTCATAACAATATCTATCATTTGCTGGAGATACTCTTGCAACTTACATTATTTTCTCCCTCGCAGAGTTTCTCTTCTGCTATGACTGGAGAACATTTCAAGTGGTTAATAGAAAATCCAGCCTCTTATCTGTGAGCTTGGTATATGTGCCTGTCATTTGCTCATATTATCACAACAGCTTGTAGAATATTGTCGTTTGTTTCCAAAGTATCGAAAAAAGGCAGTGATCTGCCTCAGCTTCTCTCCCTCTGCCTCCACAGACACATACTGCACACAGCCTTGCAGCTGCACAGCGTGGGAGTTGTGTGGTTTTGGACTGCCCAGGCAGTGCTGACAGGTCAGGAACCTGAGATGGAGCACTGGCACTGATTTCTGAGAAATCATGAAACAGAGATTTTTAGCTGAAAGGAGAGTACAGGCAAGGTGTTGTGATAGTCTCCCTTTGAAAGATGGTTGCTCAGGAAGTGTAGGGGGAGGAAAGTGGTAGGGTAGGGGGACCTTTGGATATACTGAGGCTATCAGATTGCACACAGCTTTGTGGAAAATGAGTTATGAACTACTTTAGGAAGCAGTAATGTGGTAGAGAGGAGACATGTAATAAAACACTTCTGCATGTGAAGAGAGCATCTTTGCTGCCCACCTGATCTTACTTTTGTTTTGAATACTGAAGAAAATTATGCATCAACTGACAACAGAGCTTTTCAGATGCCTCTGGCAGTTTGCATGCTACATCACACCTTAATCAGTGATAATTCATTCAGAAAATCTTGTAGACATGGGACTTGTGTAATTGGCATCACATACTCTTACGGGGAGCATAGTCCTCATCTAGAAAAAGATAACAGTAAGCTAATTTTGCATCATTCTGATTTGACATTTCAATGGAAGTCATGTGGTAGCTCTGAATTGCAGGTGAGTCAGAATGTGGGAAAGCTTTCTGCACAAGAGAAACTATAGCTTTTATTATTCAAATTTCAATTATAATGGAAAACAAGCAAAGTTGTAACTGGGATCTTGCTCAAACATCCAAATGAAGAAAATACAGATTTAGAGTTCAGCCAGACTCCTCTCTAATTAGTGTTCTTACAGTGTGGCCATGACCATGGTAGATGCTCTTGAAGATTGTCACCTTCTGAGACTAGAGATGAACCATTAAATTCGTTGAAGCAGTCAGTGTTTCCTTTTGTGTGTACATATTCTAGGCAACTGAAAAAGAGTTGCTCTCTTAAATGACTATGTTCCTATCAGCTAATGTCTGATCATAAGATGAACAATTGCAGTATGTTATATTTCACTGTCAATCTCTTTACTTAATTGCTTTTTTTCTTTCTTTTCTTTTTAAATCAAAGGCTATGATAGAAAGTTTTGTGTGAACTCAGTTTCTTTTTCTAACACATACTGTCCAATGTACTGAAAATCTGTGGGTAATTAAGGAATTTTTATATTTAGAGTGTAAGTGCTACTCTGGATCCATTAATTTTGTGGCAGGCTTATCTAATACAGTCTTGTACTTTGTAAGAATTATTTAAACTAGCAGATAGCCTGCTGCTTTTTTAGGTTAACTATTAACCTAATATTTTAAATACCTTAGAAGCAAAGGTTTCTGTGAGGAATTTCTGCAATGTAGAACTGCTTTTAAATATGTATCACACATAGGAGCTCATGGCATTCTAAGCTGCTTGTTTCTTTGAGGGCCAGCCAAAATTTCAACACAAAGTCTTGATATCCGTGCTTGCCAGAATTGATTTATGACTTATCCAGAACAAAATTTGGCACACATGACTGCTGAACTCCAGCCCAGCTTGAAGCACATAACTCCTGCAACATGCACAGCAAGCAGAGCCAGGTGTGTGTCCAACAGGCAAGGGGAGGTGGCTCTTGGATGTGGGTGTCCCTGTGCCATGTCTCTTCCACCCTTCCAGCTCATGGCAAGGAGAATGGCTCTTCTGGTGGGACACCTAAAGTCCAGCAAGTGAACTCAGACAGCACTTACTTTAAAAGTTTTTCTGAAAAGTGGCAGAAAAACATTATCCATGAGTTAAGAGAGCTGGTTTAGCTTTGCTGATAGAAGGAAAATATTTGCTTTGCTCTTCAAACTGACTGGGTACAGGCAGCAAGCAGATTTGTTGCAAGATTTTATTATTTTATTCCATTTTATTTAAATTTTTCCACAATTCAGTCTTGCTCTAGCATTATATTTAAATAGAATTTAGGGCATTGTTTTTAGTGAATATAACCCAGGGAATGTCATGGGGTCACTACTGTCACAGTGAATATTTTATTACAGCAGTTAAAATCTTGTGTTTTGATGAGGGAGAGGGTACCATCAGTTCTGTGCATCATGACCTTATTTGCTTATATTTATACACTTTGTTATCTTATTTGCTTATTTAGTTTTTGAGGCATGCATGTCTCAAAATTAATGAATGTCAGGAAGAAAACATGATCTGATACCATTTTAAGCACTTTGTCAAAACAGCAAACAAACTTTTCCAATCTGACTGATGATTTCTGTGATCATGCAATAAAGCTAGCCTAGCTTTTGGACTAGTTCAGGGCCAAGGGTAACTTGTCATCAAGTGCAGATCTTTTCATTTATCAGTTTATTTTTTTGTCCTTCCACAGGGACTGGCCAAATAAAATGTTTTCTTTGTACCCCATTCACCACTCTGGTATTTTCATCAATTTCTCTTTGTCTCTGGGGCTACAGGTGTCAGTCAGCTGCACTGAAGTGTCATTTTTACCACTTTGGTGTTTATTGAGAGCTCTCAGATATTTAGTGCCCAGTTTCCTGGACCCATGCCTTGGGTAAGCCACGTGGGACACGCTCTCAAGGACTGTGGTAGAAATGTGTGTGGCTGATCTGGACACAGTAGTAATAAAATACAGAGCTAAGAGTCATCTCTTGCCCACCAATAGTGCAGCAAACTCTATTTATGTTTCTTGCTTGATATCAATTTTTGACCTTTATGATTTCAGCCTGAAAATGTCCAAGTGAACTGATAAGAATCAGTAGCCAAAAGACCAGGAATCTTGGCTTTGTTACTGATAGAAAAATAGCTTTCTTCACTTCCTTCCTTTATCACAGAAAATGGTAAAAATTGGATTTTCTCTTTTTTAAATTCCTTAAGCACGATGTTACTGTATCTGCTGCTTCTCCAGAAGCTTTTGTGAAGCAGGCAAATCAGATCCTGCTCCTGCATCACAAGTGCAGACACAGACATGCCAGAAAGCTGAGAAGTCCTGCAGTGGGGCAGTCCTACCATGTGCTGGCTGTGAAGGTGAAGCTGAATTACCCCAAGCCCCCTTTGGGTTCTGAAGCAGGCAGTGTGTTGCAGGCTGGGAAGTTAGGCAGCTAAAAAGCAATAAGCAGTTGAAATAGAAATGGGGTGCAGAGGATTTTGAGACTGTGTTCTTTGCCTTAACTATTGTGCCATGTTAGGAATTAATGAATTCATTACCATTCTTCAGTGAGCCTCAGGCTAATAACCCTGTAAGCTTAGATACCCTCAAGGTAATTTTTTCCTTCCTTTTAAATCAGGCTAATTTTGTAAATGTCAAGCAGTCTGGACTAAGAAATGACTAATTTTATATAATTTAAAATATTTTGGTAGCTATGATTGTACCTTTCTTGAGTGTGATCAGTTAGAAAACTTGAAAAATTTGAATGTTAACTTCAACCTGGGCAAGGTAGTAGTACAACAGCATTTAGCAATCCTTTAATCCTTCTGGAGCCAGAATGTTGTTAGGATCCCATAAAGTTTAAAGATGCCTGGTGTAGTGAAAAGAATGTAGTAGCACAAAATTAAACAGGAAACTTCATTTGCAGATTGGAAATTAGAGATGCATCTGGCCTTTTTCCTGGCTGTGTGGGAGTGTTGCAATGTAGTTCTGTTTTGGGCACCCTGCCTGCCATTGCTTTTGCAGGACGCATGTGCAAAACTCATCTGAAACTGCAGAGTCACCTGTAAGTACCACAGGGGCATGAAGTTCTGAAAAAGCAAGGCCAGGAAACAACAGGGCAGATAAAATATTGCCTGTGGTAGAGAGAACATGATGTGCCATTTAATCATCAATATTAGTTGATGAAAAATAAAGAAAACACCTACAATCTGTTTTAGACTCATGTCTGTAGCTTGGATGAGGGAACAGAAGAAATATTTGCAGAAAAAGGTTCTATGGAGCACACTGGACAGTCTGGCTTTAGTTTTAAAAATGGCTTAAAAATTTTAGTTCTCATAGAACAGTTTGGACTTTTTAAGGTGTGAAAAGGGAGAAGATGGGAAAGAAGAGAATGGTCAGGTGGGTGTGCAGCACAGTTTCAGACTGGTATAAAAAGGGAGATTTATGGAATATGTCTGCTTAGTTAGAAGACATTTTCCTTGCCCCATGGACTCCAAAATGGCCATCAATATAGGGAGGATTTAAAGTATTACACTGAAATTATGCTAGCTGAAAAGAAGGTCAGTGAAATTGAAATTTGCTGTTACTACCTGTACCAAAATATCTGCAGATGAATGCTGATGGGGTGGGGGTGAAATACCTACAAAGAGCAAACTGAAGTGGACTCCCACAGTAATTCTATCACTCTGAGTTATAGCTGTTTCTTTCAGAATCCCAAAATATTCACTCTGCAGCATCCCCAAGGTAGGAACAGAGCAGTGTGTCATATAAATTATGTCCTAATCTCACCCTAACCTTATGGCAAAAGAGAAAGGATCAGTAAAAAAGAAAAGTGGAACTCAACCAAAGCCAGCTAAGAAACATTGCTAACTAGCATTTTAACATTAGAGCAGTTTTTAGGCACCAAAATCATGATCTATCTTTGAGATTCTTGCAGTTCAAATAATTTTCTCAAGAGAGTGAAAAATCTTTGCTGTGCTTCTGATCTTCACTCTCATTCTCAGACTACACCCAAGTTTGAGGCTTTTAGATAGACTAAATAACTGATGAGCCATGCTCATGTTCAGCGTTTGACACTGCTGATGTGCTTTGCAGGATAGAAGAGATTCTTCAGCAGCTTCAGGGCATGGGACACTTGCTGCCATCCCTTAAGCAATAAAATGAAGATTTGTAACAGATGTTTTATAAGGCATTTTCATAATGTGTTGCTCTGTGTTTCCTTTAACTCCTATTAAATCAAGATTTTAAAGCTGTTTTCTTTAAAGACAAGTGACAAGTGAATCAGTAAGTAAAGGTACAGAGACAGACAGTTTGACAGCCCATGAAAACAGTCCAGGATATGAATGGCAAAGCTGATTTGTAATTCTGGTTTGTATGTTGCAAAATAGTGAAAATTTCTAGAAACAGTTGCACAGTTTTGGTAGTTCTTTAAAAATAACCTTCCTCTGTGTTGTGAGTGAGCATCAGCACCTGCAGCTCAAATTGTAGCCAAGTACGAGGACGAGAATTTGAATTTTGTTTTTTGCTTTGTCCATCAGCACTGTGTGCTAGCACAGTAAAAACTCTTGAGGAGTTCAGTAAAAACTCCTGTGTTTTAGCACAGTAAAAACTCTTTAGGAGAATATAAGACGTGTTGTAGCTGTTCCCAGAAAAGTGCATTACTTCAAAGCTACCTTCACTTGTTCAGGGTTCTGTGAAGTTTTGAGTGTCCTAAAGAAGTTATTATTAAAATGTCATCTGCTAGAATCAGTTCAGAGCTCAAAGACTTACTATAAATTCTCTTAATGTGATCAGGAGGCTTGGATTAGACAGCTGTCCCAACTGCATGCTGGGAACACTTACACTGAAAGGACAGATGATCCCAAACTAGCTGAAATCCAGAGGTACAAAAAGATCTTCTTGCAGAGGTTTTCATTCTGAATACCTTAAACCTCTTGTCTTGTACTCACAGTCCAGTTTCTTTTTTGTTTTTTGGCTTTCTGTGAAAAGCTGTTCCTTCTTCAGGGTCTTTTGCAGTTTGCCATAATGGCTGTGGCTTGATGCCAGCTGGGTACACACAACCTGACTTGCTGTGAGACAAGGACAAGACTGGGGACTCTTCCAAGAACCTGGCAACCACAAATACCTGCAAAACAGAGACAGACAACTTTGCTGCCAGCTGCCTCTGTCTTACAAAAATGCTATTTTGGGTTATATGCACAGAAAAGAAACAATAATTTTTTTAAAAGTGGTTTTTTTTTTGTTTTGTTTTGTTTCTATGGCTTTAGCTTCCGTTTTCAACAAATTCAAGATATTTGTAGCGATCTTTACAAAAACAAGGTTATTGGTCTTATTTATGCTTGGCAAAAAAATGATTTATGTAGGTGCTCCATAATATAGGTGTTCACATAAAGAAAATTTAGTCATTGGAAGAGAGGGAGGAGTTTAAGATAAATATGCATAAATATAAATTAACTCTAACAAAATGTAAATTTTGCTTATCATTTATGTATTAAGACAAAGAAATGTTTTCTAAGCACTGGAATGAATGAAATCCAGTTGCACTTAAAAGTTAATTACAGTGTTTTAAAAACTGAAAAGCAAATCTGTTTATAATTTAATTATGTTTAAAAAAAATATTTGAAATGCTTCAAACAGTCTTTCCAGAGTGGGATATGTTGTCTCATTATCTAATTGTCTGCTTCCTACTCCTCTGAAATCTAATCAGAGGGGAATCTCCCATCCCCTGGGAGGAATGAGTTTAACCTATTGCCTAAGCTATTAGCAGAAAATATTTCACTTCTGCTTTTGCTTCTTTGTTGTTGTTGTTGTTTTGTTTTGTCTACAAGAATTATTTACAGGTCAGTCTAGGAAAGGTCCTACATCTTCAGCAGGAATCAAGGAGATACATAAAGGCAAATATGTAGCCATATAGAGTAATGCAAAAATTATCAGGAGATTCAGAGTAATAATAAACTGTATGGACAGGAATATTTAGTGCTGGTTATTGTACAAGGCTGCTGCAGTTCTGAAACAGCAGCCCCACTTTATAGGCAGGCAAAAAGATTTAAAACAAATATTGATTGAAATGAAGATGAGAAAATCTGCAGTTGCTGTAGGACTGCATTGAATGAAGAGATCACATTTTCTGAGGCTTATGTGTCATCAACAGTATCACAATTAGGAAGTTTTAGGATGTCTGGAACACTGAGCTCCAAGGACCTCAGAGTTTTTTGGACCTTTACTCTGGAATTGGACTTTGGATTCAGGTCTGTTTCTTGAACTGGCCAACCCAATTTTTCTGAAGTCTGAAATGCAGAACCAAAGTGGCATTAGGAGTGTTTAATTTCAGCTGTTCTCTGTTGGTTGCTGTAGGTCTCTCTCAAAGGACTGTAGGAGGTGATCTTCCCTGTAGATTAAAGTACAGGAATAGACAAAGGGCTATCCCATCAATTTCAGTCAAGTGAAGTAACTTTCTGTTTAAAAATCTTTTTCACTCTGAAGTATTACATTTCTGCTTACCCAGAAATTCACTGTTATTGCTTGAAAGAGCAGAAGGGTAATCCTCTGAGGTGTTGGTGTCTGAGGGGCCAGGAAGGCAATGAAAACTCCAATCAGTCAGTGTAGTACAAAAGCTCCCAGGCAGAGCTGTCTGGGGACTTTGCAGCAGCGTGAGCAGCACTTATTTTTATTGCACCACAGATGAAAGGATGGCACTGCACTGCTCCTGCTGCAGGATGGGGATGAGGGTGAAAACTGGTGCTGCAGAGGAGAGCTCTCAATAGCTGAGTGAGGGATGTGAGTGTCCCAGGGGAGGGTAGTCTTTGCCAGGCTGGCTCATATGTGCTGCTCCCTCTGTGGGGAAGTGTGGCAGACCTCAGTCAGCAGCAGCAGTGAAATGTCACAAGTCAGAAGAGAGAGGGAATTGTACAGTCAGAATAAAAATATTAACAAGTTGTGTTTCTTATCTCTGACTTCCTTTCTCCTGGGAGGAAAAGGTAAAATAACCGCCCAAAATCCTTTGATGTTCTGCTGTGTGATTTCTGTTCCACTGCAGAGGTCAGAGAAGCCGTGGTGGTGCAGCTGGGCGAGAAGTGGGAGTTGCAGGTAATCCTATTTGCACTCACTCTCCAGAGGATTTACCTTTCCAGGTGAGTCTGAGGCCTGCAGTTTCAAAGTAATCCTGGAGGACAGTAACACTGAAAGGAGGGGAGCAGTAGCTGGAGGGTGCTGAGCTGTGGTGAGCCACCCCTGTGCAGTGGCACTGAGACACACAGAGAGCCAGGAGGCTGCTGTCCTCCCTGGCACTGGGGTGTACAGCCCACTGGGTGGTGCACACCCCCTTTGGGGCATCAGTGTCAAACCCTGGTGGCTTCTCCATGGCCTCAGTGTGCGTCCTTGCTTGATGTCTGTTGAGGATCCTTCAAGTGATGCTGTAAGAGCAAGTTCCACTTCTCCCAGACCTCTGTGGTGTTGTCAAAGCAGGTGATGTGTGGCAGAGTGGCATGTCTTCTCAAGTGAAATGCAGCCTGCTGTTGATGAAAGGCCAGATATGGCTCTTCTCAGCCAAACCCTTCTTGTCACTCCTACAAAGAATATCAGAAGTTCCAGAAATGTGGAATCTACTGTATGATGTACTTTTATTTGGTTACTTACTTCTGAATGCACTCTAAAACTAGAGAAGGCCATTTTCTGACATTTTCAGCTGAGTAAAGCTGAAGGTCCCTGTTAATTGTTCCTCTGGAAGGGTTCATACAAGCTTTGTTCCCCTTGGTTCTTGAAGCCATGAATGTTTCCTTTTCAGGAGCAGAGCATCTCTCCTCCCAGCACAGTTGGCAGTTGGCTCAGCTCCACAGTGAATCCATAAGCTACATCGTTTAGTTTGTTGGTTTTCTTCTTTTATTTTAGAAAACCCCACTTTATTTTATACCAGGCATGAACAAGATGTAGAGGGATAATCTCTCTGCTCCCTTTTCACCTCTGAAAAGTAGCACCATTCAGGATGAGCTTCTGCACTTGGGAATCCTTCTTAGAATTGCTTATGGATTCTGGTTTTTCTAATTCATCCAAGGATTATACACACTTTGTCAGTTTTTACTGAGCTCTTTTTGCTCTTGGTATAAATATACAATTCCTATTCATAAGGAAAAAACCAAGCAGCTTTAGTTGTGCCTATCCACAGCAAAACCTAATTTGATTATGTGGCATAATTTAACCTTTTCAGGGCATAACCTGACCTTTTACCAGGGGGATCTGCTTTAGTTAAGCTAAGCCAGTGTCTTCTGTGCAGTTTAAAAGACACAAGATTTTGGAAGTACTTTACACTGCCTGCAAGACAGGAGACAGCCAAGAGCCTGTGCTGACAGATCTTGCTGGAAGAGGCATTTGTGGGATACAAATGGGGTACCTTCCAGCCCCACCACAGCCTTAAATATGCCAGCAGTGGTGGCATGGAAGCACTTATCCACATTGCTCTTGTAAAGGAGAAGGTGATGCTTTTTAGCCATTCTACACTTCAGATGCTTCATGTGGTAGTGGGGTTTTGTTTCTAAGCCTCCTGTAGATCTCAAAGCACAGAGAGTAGTCCAGCCACATCACAGCAACTTATTTGTAGCTGAATCAGAAATCCTATGCAAAAATCTTATTCTTGGTAGTTATTCAGAAGATCTTGACATTTTCTGTGGGAGAAAAAGAGGTTTCTGTAAGCCTTCATAGATTTTTTTCTTTTAATATTGCTTTTGGAGACAGTTCCACAGATAAAATCTTATATGTATATTTTTCACAAATCTGTAAGTGAGAGATAAATCAAGGTAGAATCAAGATTATATGGAATGTTTCAGTAACACTAGCTCAGTACACAAATTTAATTGCTTAACTTTGTGTGTAAAAAGTGATTTGAAGTCTTAGAGTTAAGGTAAAATAATGAAACAGGTATTGTTTTGCATTAATGATTTACATCAAATAAGTGATCTGGTAGTTAAGGCTGAAATGGTACTTGAATTTAAATCTTAAATTCTGGCATATGTAACTTCTCTTTATATTTCTTGGGGTCAAAGTTTCACTTATATAGTCTCAACCTTTAATTTTATTCAAAGTAGTGATTGAGGAATAACTATTCACCCATCATTTCTTCTTCTAAACTTGGAAGAAGCTGTTTAGAAATTATTCATAGCATTTTTAAAATTCTGGCCACTTTAAAACATAATTTCCAGTAGAATTTTCTGAGCATGTGAAAAATGGCATAGAATTTGTAGCTTTGATCCATCAGAATGCTTTGCTGTTGTTGGATAGGCAATGTACTAATCACAAAATGGATGTCAGAGCCAGCTGCCTACTTCTGCTACATGTATGCCTCTTCTCAACTCTTCTCAGTGAAAAATTAAGAGTTTGATGAGCTCCCTGCCTGTAAATGTCAAGGTGTCATTTACATAGGTTTCAAACTTTAAATCTGTCTAAACTTTAACTTGCACAGGATCTAACAGATTTTCAGCCTGAAGCTCCAAATTCAATTTATTGGCTGATTTTTATTTCACAAGGTAGGTGACCATGATATGTCTGTCAATATCAGATCCTCTTAGTTTAGCCTGTAGGTCCTTTGCTAAATGATTCTACAGAATTATGTATTGCATTATGGCACAGTCCTAACCCAATGCAACAGGAAAATTCCTAAAAAATTCAGTGGAGCCTGATTTTTGTACACTGCTCTTTGAGAGCTATGTAAGAAAGAGCCCAAAAATATTATAGCTGATGCAGAATTAGAGAAATTGCTTTGCATTTGTTTTCCTGATTAAGTTTTTACCAATGTAGTTGCCAGTTTTTAGTTTCCTAAATTGTCAGGAGTATGTTGATAACTTCTTTTAATAAGACACAAACAGATTAAAAGTCTGGATTTGCTTCACTAAATATTTTCTCATTTCTGGTTTTGGACTTAAATAAGGAAAACATGGAAACTTTGTCATCTTCAGTGCAGCAAATGCAAAAGAACTGAGATTAGGAAACTTATTATGTGATAAGAACTCTAGCAACTGGGGTTTTCACTTCTTAATGCTCCCTTCTACTTCCCATGAACATTAACATGCTCAACAATTTGTGTCCTTTTGAAAGTTCAGTGTTTGATAGTTTAGACAGAGACTTTCTTTTTCTGCAATGTGCAGTTTCTTTTCCTATACTAGAATTTTTAAAGACTCAGTTGGCAATTCCTATTATATTTGATTATTTGGACCAGGCAAATTGCCAAATGAAAGGTTTGTAAATTACCTGCTTTATATTTGTGTGGTCCTCAAAGGACTGAAATTTGCTTTGGGGAAAAGCAAAGGACCAAGTAATAACAATTTCTTCTTTTTTTTTAAAGCAGTGCCAGAAACTTAATTTCAGAAATCTTTTTATTATTAAATTTCCCAGCCTTCCTTTCAAGCACTTTATTAGGAACATGGCTCATTTATTTGGGAGGGGGAGGAAAGCATTGAAGAAGGGGGAGATAAAGGTGAAAAGCAAGCTCATTAATTCATGTTATGATCTAAGTGCTGTTTTCATGTTGGCAACAATTGCAGTTTTCTAATGTGCAGTCATGGTGAAAGACTGATTCTAACATGGAAAGTGAGAAAATTGTTTCTCTTGAGCTTTTTTTGGAGCTCATTTATATTGAAATTTTCAAGGCCTTTGGAATTTTTAAGTGGTTCTCCTAGAGCAGGTGAAAAAGACCTTCAGAAGATCTTTTATTTCTCTGGCTCTTTTACAGAAGGAGCCAAGAAATCAAACTTTTGCTTGTTTGACTTCCAAACTAGATGCAGCTTTGAGCACTGGGCTTGAGTCTGAGGCTGTTGGAAAAGCAAAGTCTAGCTAATAGATATAGTGTCAGGAGGAACTGATCATGCTTCTGGGTTGTGGTCTGTAAATGACTTCTTGTTTATTTAAATTCATGGCTTAGCAGTTGGCACCTAACTTTTAAGAAGGGACCATTTATCTCCAGCCTACAAAATAAAGCCGGCCTGAAAAGGTGCAACAGAAGAGGTCAGTGCTGCTATTAGTTACATAATAAATGCTTTTTTTTTTTTCCCCCAGTGAAAGACAAAAATACTGTGAGCCCACTTAAGCAAACTTAGAGCAGGGGGACAATCCAAAGCCCAATTTTGTCAGTGACACCTGAGAAAGCTGACTGGAAATTGGAATTTCCATTCCCCAGGAGAGCGGAACAGTTTTGAATTTTCGATGGAAAAATTAGCATTTTGTAATATTCTGGTTTAGGGGCACAGAAATATTTCAAATTCAATATTGTTCAAATTGACAAAAATGTTCTTGGTTTTTTTTCCTGATCAAATGTTTACCAAATCTAATTTGATGAAATTAATATTTTCAACAGCAAACAGCTCTCTCAAGAAATGTTTTTGCTGTTTATTATCAGGGGATTACATGGATACATCCCTCTGAGGGAAGGCCTTCCTTTTCTGCCCATTCAATTTAACTAGTTCTCTGCTCCTTCTATTGACTATCCAACTGGAGCTCTGAGCTGTTGGCTGTCCTTCTCTAGCAGCTGTTTCTGTAGTGTGTGGGTCTAGTCAAGGAAAGCCCAGAATTCATTTCCACTTTTTTAGCACCATTGATGAGATGTTTCTGGCTTCTTGAAACACTCTCAGGCACAGGGAGAGCTCTGAGGAGCTGTGTGTGTCTCTGGTGCTTTTAGAATTTGAGATCAGGAAAGCTCTTCTATTCCACTTTTTCTTTGATTCCTTTAACTCATTCCTCAAAATACTTCTGCTGCCTTATTTATTCAACCTTTTCAGGCCCCCTTGTTGCAGATTTTTTTCTTTCACAGGCTTTTGTCTCTCTGGCAGCCTGATTTGTATTTTGTGTGCTTTTTCTCTCTGAGGATAACCCATGGGCAGTTACTGTGGTGCAAGGCCAAGGACAAGGTGTACAACTGTGGTCTTGTTTAATGGGAAGGGATGGATCTGCAATGGCATTTGGGTGGAGGAAGCAGTGCAGATGATGTATTTCTTACAGGTGGCTCATTGTAGGCTGGGGAAGTGTGACAGCACAGGTTTGAAGGAATGCACCATACTCTTTTAGAAATGACAAAAATAATAGCAGTCAGCTGAGGGGAGGCAGCTGGAGCAAGGCAGAATGTGGGGACACTTTACTTCCCATTCCCTTTTACTTCACATTTTACACATTTTACTTGTTGCTAAGAGGTTCTGTGGGGTACAGCAGGTAGAAGATGTCAGGTGTGCCTTCAGATGTTTGAGAGATGCAGTGTTACAGCACTAGTGTGAAAAGTAAAAAAGCTATTGGCGCTTCTGCAAGAAATGGAGGGAAAAAATATTGCCACCACTATTCAGCAGTGCTAAAAAATAGTAAACAATTTTTGTGAAGGTGTGCTGCAGAAAAACACAGAGGATAGCTTTGGAAAACAATCTAGTGCAAAAATATATCACATAGGAAGTAATTTTTCTACTATAAATGAGGTCCTGTTTCATCATTTATCCTCTGACCTTCATTTTTCTATGAACTTTTCAAACCCCATCTAAGATAAGGCACTTCCAAAACTCTCTGCTAGACTCATCTTTTTTTATCTTCTTTTAAAATCTATCTTTTAAAATCTAAACCTGTGTGGCTTTTAGCTTAATGTTCCATTTGGACTGTTTATTAGCAAATGACCAGACAGGAATGCTATCCTGTCCTGGTCTTGCTAGAGTAAGAAGTCAGGTTGTTCAGTCCTGCTGCACCAGAACATTATCTTGCTGGTTTTGAAGCCCATTTCTGGGCCTTTTCTGGTTGGAGGGACTCTTTCCAACATGGTTGGCATTGTCCATAGTATTTCAAAGGAGGAGCTCTCAAAGGGGCATTTACAAGGAAAATTAATCTTCCTTTACTCTTCTGAATATACATCACCTGATGTGTTTACTCTTTTCATGGCTGATGATTTGCAGACATCCCATATTCTACAAATATACTTGTCCCTACATAGTTCCTCCATCTGACAGCCTCACAGTTTATAGCAGAAAGTCTTGTTATTAGGCCCAAAGCTTCTGACCTTGCACATGCCTATTCAATTTCATCCCATTTCTATTACCCTTCCAGATAATCCAGCCCCTGCTATGTGAACCTCAATCCTCCCTCAAGACATTCAGGTCTCAGGGAATTTATTTGTTCATTTTTAGATTTTTGTTCCAGCCATTAATGCTAGTATTAAGTCAGATTGGCCTCAACCCCAGTCTTCAAGGGGTTTTTCATTATTAACCTGCTCGAAGTGTAACAGTTCCCTTCCTGCCACATGCTCCTCTAACAGGCTGTAGCTAAGGGGAGGGGAAACCCTGCCCTGGCCCCTGTGACCCCAAAAGCAGATGCCTGTGGGGCACAGGGCAGGCTGCTCTTTCCCAAAGCCTGTGGAGGAGAGGCTGCTGGAGCAGAGCTGACAAGTTCACATGCTGAGTTCTGCCTCTGCAGCCAGGAGAGGCAGAGACACACAGAGACACCTTTGGGGATGGCAGAGATGTATGAAAGGGCACCAAGAAAGGCCTTGGAGAATTTGCTTTGACCCAGCAAATGAGCAGGTATAGCTCAGCTGAAAGCCTGTCAGGAGGAAAGGGCCTGCCCTGCAAGGGCACAGAGGTTGGAGGAAGAGATTCATTTGCAGTCCCTCTTGCTCTCACTCTTTTACCCAGCAGAGAGAACAGATATTTCTTCTGTTAACAGTGTTTACTGCTCCAGCTGGCATCCTAACAATACCGACTTTCCAAGATGCTGAGGTACTCAACTCAGGCAATAGATCTCAGCACTTAATCCCAAAACCTCATGTTGATTTGAGGTCTGCTAGAGTTACAAAAGAATTAAAATATAAAAAAAAAAATAGAAAGCTGAGAAGTAACCTTCCTTTCACTAGACAGTACAACATAAGGCATTGTACTTAATCTGATTTAAAGGTGTTTTAACAACACAGAACTTACATAGCCTTGCAGTGCCAAATGTGTGAGTTAATGGGTTGAATTTGTTAATTTATTAATGATTGCACACATTTTGTCATTTAGAAGAATAAATTACTCAGTATAACATTACACACTAATGGTACTATTTTCTGTGTGGTCAGAAATGATGTAGAGAGACAGTATGCTAAACACCACGTTTCAGGGGCAATAATTGTTATGAGTAAAGTGTATTTTCTTTTGTTACAACACTCATGAACTTGTCAAAGTTGAGATACCATGCTGATGCCTGTGCTGATACTTAGCACTTTGCATGTTCACAGCCCTGTACAAACATTAATGAACCAATGTAAACAGTCATTTTCATAATGTGGCTTAATATAATAAGGCATTGTGAACCTTGCTTTGCCTCTGTATGCACAAGGGATTGTAATTTACACTCCTTTCCATGTGCAGTGAAGGCTATACCCGTCATCTGCCCTCTCACAATCATCCTTTTCCTGTGCAGTTCCCACTGAAGGGGGGAACAGGGCTCCAAAGAGCCTGGGCCATAATTTGTTTGGCTCTCTTCCAGCTTTCTAGATGGTGCCAGTTTGCTCCAGGCTTCCTCTGTGCTATATCATTGCAAATCCCTTTTTGAGGGGTGTTGTTTTCCCCACATCTGGAATTACCTCTCTCATTGCACTGCCCGGAGTAAAAGCCCACCTACGTTTCTAGTGTGTGTCTGCTACATTGTCTTACACATTTGTCAGCAAGAAAGCACTGCCTGCCTTGGCCTTTTTTTTTTTTTTTTTTTAATTTTACAGTGTTAGATACCCTTTTGCTTCTAGCTAGAAGTATGTGCATCTATTTTGGCAGCATGGTCTCAAAGAGCTCTATTTGAGATATTAAGTGCATGCTCTCAGGACTTGAGCGAGCCAGAGCAAGTAAATTAGCAGAATAGAATGAAGTCAAGGGAAGAACTGAAGGGCTCCAGATAGTTTAGGATTGCAGCAGAAAGCATAATATGAGAGCCAGCTCTCCCAGTTGTTGAAAATGTATTTGGAGAGAGCTGGGAAGAGAAGACACCAGGCTCCTAGTAGCTGGTGCTAACTCCCAGAGCAGTGACTACCAGCTGAAGTAATCTTTGCTGGTGGTATCTTTGTGTGATACCTTCCTGTCAGCAGGGAGTTACCTTTGTAGCTGAACTGGCCACATCCTGTGAAACCAGAGGGTTTATTGACTCCATACAAGACCAGGCTCTTTTGCCTCCAGGGAGGGTTAGCTCCTTGGCCTGAAGGGTTAAGGTGAAAGGTGTCTGTGGGTTTTAATGGTGTTGTGCTGTTAGTGGACTACAGAGTTCCATGCTGGCTAGAATTTGATTAACTGAGCAGAAATAATTCAATACTCTCTCCTGCAGATTTTTGAGGGGAGACATGCACCTGACAGCTGATGCAGATAAGCATTTGCAGGTGCTTCTTAAAGGTGCATATCCTCTGTGCTTCTTGAGGAGCAAACAGGAGTTGAATTATTCGTGTTGCTCAGTGCAGATGTCTGGTTTTTAGTCTCATCATTCATCTTGGCTCAGCAAACACCTGTGTTCATACATTGCATCATAAATACTGCAAAATGAATTGTGATTTTTATATTATTTGAATATGACTCTGACTTGCAGCCACACAGTGAGATGTACAACAGCCATGCTGTATTAGCTGTTAATTTTATACTGGAGAATGATGGTTGAACCCAGTTATTTCAGGACATATGACATTTCTTTACTTAATGGCCCCTGTACCAGCAGAGGATTGTGCTCTGTTGGGCTAGACTCAGGCATGCCAAAAAGATGTTTGTGAAAAGACTCCCTGTAATGCTACTTAAATATATTCATTGAATGGACTACACTAGGTCTATCATTTGTTTTATCTTCTAACTTTGAAAGCATCAACTTTAGGGAGTCTCATTCATATTGAGCTGCAGTGGTGAGCTCAAAAACTCAAGAACTGAGTTCTAGGGTCAGACTAGAACTCCATAGGTCAGAGGTACAAAACCTAGAGAAAAACCTAAGTTA
This sequence comes from Agelaius phoeniceus, assembly GCF_051311805.1. Taxonomy (NCBI): domain Eukaryota; kingdom Metazoa; phylum Chordata; class Aves; order Passeriformes; family Icteridae; genus Agelaius; species Agelaius phoeniceus. The sequence continues at coordinate 83,148,466 of NC_135267.1, forward strand.
TTCTTGTTTTTCTTGAGAAGAAGGGTAAAGAAAGTCTCCAGATCTACTTGGATGAATAGCCACTTTCAAAACAGATCTTAAGAAGTGGACAAAAAGCCTACAGCAAATGAAAACAATCTCTTTATTGTTGCAGTTAACAAAAATGAGGATAAAATTAAATTGTGGCATTGGCTTAAATCTTGCAAAGTAGGTGAAATGAGTAGTACCTTATCTATAATAACTGTTCATCAGTCTTAAGAAACTGGCTGGTCAAGTCACTAGAATAAAAAGACTCTAGAATAACTTAAGTTGGAAGAGACCTCAAAGAGGTCATCTAGTACAGTTCAAAACAGATCTGATTAGATCAGGTTTCTGTGTCAGGGCTGTGCCCACTCACATCTTGACCACCTCCAAGGAGGGAGATCTGCAACTCCTCTGGGCAAGCTGTTTCAGTATTTGACCACCTTGTCTTAAAAAAACTCAATCAACAGAACTGTATTGCAGTGGCTCGGGACAGAGAACAAGAACTACTTATGGAGTGTGAGCCACCCTTCCCAGAGATTTCCACCAGTCTGGAAATGACTGACCAGCTGTGTTCTGCTAAGCCATACCATCAACCACCACCACCAGCCACTAGTGACAGGCTGACAAAAAAAGGCAAATGCATTCTTGAAAGTTATTGGCTGGGGAATTTCCAGAGGTGGTTTTTAAATGTACTTCAACTCCTGCTATGGATGAAATGGAAGTGGAGCAGTAATGTGGGCTATGAAAATGATTAATTATGGAGAATAGGGAGGAGTAAAATAGTTGGTTGCTCAGAGAAGTCAAATGAAGGCTTTGAAAGGCATTGTCCTGCTCTCTGTAACTTTATTTCCACTAAGCTGTAGAATGGGAAGGAATAGATGAAGACTGTTAATTAGAAAAGTGTTTTAAACAAGAATGTGGTGAAGCCTTGGAGCAGCTTTCAGAAGAAGCAGTTGTAAAAATACATGAAACAGAAACAAAGCCAAACTGACTTTGACATGGGGGTCTGCAGGGGCGGCTTTTGCTCAATACACCATTTGTGTTTTTCAGGGTAGACAGTGTGCTCAGGAGTAATTTCCCTGGTGTTTCAGTACATCTGGCAGCATTTTGGTTGCTCCTGTCATGCCCTGTTATTTCCTGAGCACATGGACAGGAGTAACAGCATGTCTGCAATTGGCTTGGCTAATCCCAGGTGCTCCCCAGTGCCTGCACCTTGCATGCATGTGGAAAGGCTTGACACATCATGGAAAGGTCACAGGGAGCCCACAATAGACCAAGGAATTTGCTGATGTTTCAGTTGACTGGGCATCATCTTTGTATGTGCATTTCTGCTGAGGAAGTCTAAGATAAAAATATGTCAGCCCATAAGAGAGACATTTGTGAAAGAGACAGAAAGATGTGTACTCAGTGTGTCCCTGTGCATTCCAGCTGAGAGTGTTTTTCCATGACTAAACAAAAAACAGTAATTTCCTTAGAATAGTAGCTGATGATTTTTCAATTGTATTATTTGTTTGGCATTATTTTATGCCCTTAGAAGCAATTTAAGCCAAATTATGTAATTGAAAGCTTAGCTAGTGCTTTTTAATCCACTTAAGAGTTTTGTTTTGTATAGCCTGTTGGCAAAGCAAACTAAATTAAAGAAAATTCCATCTAAAAGCTGATTCTAGTATTTGTGATTATGAAGTCATGAGTTGAAATTCTCCATAGTTGCTGCATTTCTGTATTTTATATTTAACTTTAAGACTGTTGTGTATTTAGCAACCATCAACAAAATAGTGTAATCTAAGAGAATTGATGGAACAGATATTTCACTGGAAAATAACAGATTAGTGTTAAATGTATGTGTAACGGTGAGAGGGCTTAGGCAGAATGCAGAAATATCAATAAACAAATAGTAAGAGGCAAGGAATGATATTTGAGTTCAAAATAAGGAAACGAATGGACATATTAAAAGATATTTAAGAGGAAAGTATTAAGGAAGTTATCAAAAGAATAGTTTCTATTCCAGTACTTAAAATTCAAAAAGAGAGAGCAGAAAACATCTGTGCTGATGAGAGATGGAATGATCAATGGTTTGGAAAGGCATGTGCAGCTCAAAAAGGGGATATCTGCCAGAAAATCACCTGCTGTTTGCATCAAGGTCAGACACTGCAGTGTCCCCAAGTTTTTAGACCAAAAAAGTCTTTGAACTAGACTGATCCATAGGAGTATTTACACTGAATTCATGGAACTGCAGACTAAGTTGTATGAGCCCCCGCTCTGTTGGTTTAGATGAGGTTTTGCCTAGCAAAGCTCAGCATTACTGTATTTTGTGTCACTGGAAGTTTTTATTAATGTCCAAAGCTAAAAATAATGGTATATTTACTGCATTTCGAAAGTCACCTTTTAGCACAAGCACAGACTTTCAACCCTGCTGACCACTGAGCTTCTGAGATTATTTCTTGGGATGAATGCCTTTATCCAAAGCACAGATTTGATAAATCCATGAAAATTTTCCAGCTTCTGGAACAAAACTTTCATCAATTACTTGTAGTGCATAATTGCATGGATGATCACAGTTATTATTGTGGCTGTTTCTAAGTAGTTTTTGTGCTGGTAACATGAATGAGTGTTTGATGTTTGGAGAAAGGATTGTTTTTGAAAATAAAATCTGGAGTTTTTCCATCGCCATATTGGGAAAAGCTGAAAGCAAGGTGATCAACCATGCTACAGCTTTTATGTACCAGCTTTCATTCTGACACCTTTTCAACATGAAGGAAATAACTTCTTTATGGGGAGAGATGCAGATTATTTAAAGCTAATCAACTGAATTTGTGTATTCAGTAATAATTGTTGCAAGCCACCTGAGAACTTACCCAGATTAAGTCGGATCTGTAAGAGAAATCAATGTATTACATAAAGATCTATTGGCAGGAGAAATTTCCCTGTCCAGGTTTTTGAATCTACAAAATCTGCAGTCCTTGGCCCAGCAAAAATTAATGATTGTTTGAGTAAGAATTCCAAGAGTATGGAATGATTGAGTAAGAATTTTCCCCATAACTTCAAGAAATGTTAGGGTTTTTAGAAAATAAATGAAGTGCATTATTATGGTAACTGTTGGAGTATAAAGAGACTACACCAAGTAGTTTAATTTAAGTACATTTAATTTAAAAACAATTTTTTATTTTTAATACTAGTGATTCCAAAAGTCGTTAGCTTTTATATAAGCCTTTTTTTACCCATTACCAATACTTGCATAACAGTTGCTGTTCACATTTTATGGATGAAGAAAATGATGTGAATAATTTTCTTTGATTAGAAATAAAGTTCCAATTCATACCAGAACACTAACTTTGTGAATGCAAGTTCATTCAAATTTCTTTTTTAGAAACGACTTAATTCATGATTTTGTGATTATTATTTCTGAAAAATTATTTTAAGCTAAGATATAGCTCCAAAACTGAATTAAATATCTTTGAGTTCAAAGAAATATGCTTAAAAATGCTTTCTTTGAGCATCAAAAACTTGATCCAAATTTTGGGTTCAACATGCTTTTGATTAGGTCAATGTGTAATGTCTTTGAAGTTACACCTTAAATGCCTTTGAAAGCTGGAGCACTATTTTTAGGAAGTGAATAAAACCTTTTAGGCAGTAGATTTTATTAATGTGTATTTAACTTAGATTTGGCCAAGGAGATCAGTTATAGCACATATATTGGGGGGCGTGGGGCAGGGTATGTTTGGGAAGCAGAAATACAGTCCTATCAGAGAAATAACATATGCATTGAAGAAATATATACTAAAACAGAATTTAGCATTGAAGTATTTTTATTTGTTGTCCAAAGAAATAAGTCCTTTTATCTGAGCATAGGTGGAAGAAACCAGTTCATGGGATCTCTTCTGGGCTCAAAGGAGAGTGTTAGTTTTAATAAGGAATTTTAGTAAACCCCAAATATTGCAGATTTCTATTAGTATTACAATTAATGGCTTCAAAAAGCAAACCAAGAAAAACACCTACAGTTTTTGTGTTGTTTTCCCCTTCCTTCCAAACCCAATAAAACCAACTTTTCCTGAGGTTGGTAAAGGCTTTTCAACAGCTCTTTATAAATCATTGAGAGTATTATATTTCTCCTTCCTGGAGAAAAAATGTGCATGGTAGGATTCAAGCCAGTGGTTTTAAGTGATCCTCAGGGCCATGGCATCAGATTGCACTGTGGGTGCAATTTTACTGTCGTCATATGAAGGCAGCAACTGTTGCATCAGTGGAATTTTTGGAATGGGAAATTCTTGAGGCCAAATCCTGGCCTTGTTTCTGTGGCCAGCTTGAAGCAGGACTTGTCCAAAGTGCAGGAGTGAAGAATGGGGCATAAAGTGCTATGAAAATGAAGGTCTGGCATGGTTGCAGAGCCAAACCACATGGACTTAATTGCTTGTCCTGAGTAGGAGCAGATGCAGAAGCAGTCAGCTTCAGAAGTCAGCTGCAGAAGATGCAGTCAGCTTTTTGTTGGAGAAGATGTGTAAAATTTGAAGGGTCTTGGTTCTTCCTTAAAGCAGTGCACTCTGGGTGAGAATTATTATTACAAGCAGCATGTGAGAACAGACCTGTGCAAACACTACCACTGGATCTCCTGGGAAATTACGTTTGCTCCCAGAGCTGGCTTTAGTTGGAGGAGCTTTTCTTAGCCACTTTTCCCTCCCTCCAACTGGTTTGCAAGTTCAGATTTTTCAAGATTCCTGAAGACTCAAACAGTGCTTATCACTCCCTATCACCAGGGTGTCAGACCTGTGTGTCTGAGCCACCCAGAGCCTTCACTGTCACTTGCTGTCACTTTTCTTGGGGTTTCCCAGGGCTCACTCATGTAGGAGCAGGCACTGGTGTCACCCTGTGCCCCTGGAGCCATGGCAGCACGAGGCCTTGGGAAGCTGTTTGCCCAGGTTTGGTGTTGGGGACAGACTTGTCTCAGGGCAGCAAGGCTGAGCTCCTCAAGGCACATTTCTATTTCTCATGCTAAAATGTGTTTCTGAGTACTAATTACCATTTACAAATATTTTAATGTCTGCTTAGGAACTTAGCTCAAGGGGAGAAGAGAAATTATGGTAATAGTTTCAAAAGACCATAAAGGCCACATTTTTTAGCAAAGCATTTGGCTTGCTTTACATTAAACATGCCCTCAAGTTCCATATTTATTTTTAATATATTACTCCTACATCATCTCTTCCTCCACAGTGATTTTCCCTTGCTGAATAACATCCACTCAGCTTTCCTTAACCTAAACAGAGCTGTCAATCCTAAAGTTTAAATTGGCATCATCCTTTCCGAGCCCCAGCTGCCCTTGGCTTTCAAGGTTTTGTCAGTGTGATCAAAGTATAGTGCTCTTGCACCCACATATTTTAAAATCTTTACTGGGTTTGTTTCTTTTGGATAGTACCCAGTATATCACAATGGTCAGAATTGTTTCTGGCATCCATGGAGATAATTATAGCATGTCATAATGTTGTGAATAGTGTATTGTATCAATATCCTTACATCACATGGGGAATTAAAGATATGAAAAGTAACTGTTCCTGATAGTCAGGAATCTAAAGGTTGTTTTTCTATACTCTCTCGCATGGTTGATTAACAAACTTGGCTTAAAAGACGAAAATGCCTATGAAACTTTTCTGAATTCATTTTGACTGTGCACAAGACCTGTTTCAAATTTTGAGCTGAGATGAATTCAACAAAGGTTATGGTATGACCAGTGGCAAAATTATTAGAGAGAATTTATTGCCATCTTTAAGGCTCCACTGTTTCTTCTGCCTTCATCCCTGATTTTATTTATTTATTTAGTTTTCTTCCCAAAATAAATATTTTAGTTTTGACAAGTTTTATTGTTCAAATTTGTATTTTATTTTAAATTTTCAAAGCAAAAGACATCATTGTCCTGGTGGATTATAATAGATTATACCTTTAAATGAACTTGTCAGATGTCTCTGTTATGGAAGCTGCCAGGACCCCAATATGAATTTAGAATTTGGACATCATGTATATGTAGTAAAAGCAGGAATTTGATATGGTATGGATTATGTACTTTAAAAATTGTCATATTTGTATACATTTTATGATTTAAGGGATAAATAGCATGTATTTGGTAAAATAATGTCAAAGATGCTGCATACCAAAGAGTATTCAGACAATTTCCTGCAAAACTGGGTTTGACTTAGCAAGCTGTTGACTCTATTACCTTCAAACCTTTGTGTCTCCAAGTACCACAGTGACAGTGTTTTGCTATAAAAATATGCAGTGTCTGACAGTAATACATACTGAAAACTGTTTAATCAAAATATTTTATCAATTAAACATGGGTTGTTCCCATGTTGAACTTCTTGTTTGAAATTTCTATTGCAAAGAACCCTAAAATCAAGAATTGATCTAATTTTATGCACTAACAATAAAGGAAGTTGGAGTAGATGATGTCCAAAGGCTCTTTCTAGCCAATAGTTCTATCATTGTTTGATTAAAGATACTGCTATTGATAACTTGCAACCTTGCCATTTTGTCACCTTTGATAGAGAGATAGTAAGAGATGCTTATTGTTTAATAGATGTTTATAGTTTTTAGAAGAAAAAAAGTTTTTTAGAAGAAAAATGAGGCCAAGACATAGCAATGTCAGATGCAGTAACAGGCCTATTCTTATTCAGCTCTCAGTGAGTGTGTACAGACAGGCCTTAGTGTAGTTTGCTAATAAATTAATTTAAGTTGTGAAATTCTGTGTGAGATAAACAATATTGGTTCATGGCTCCTGTGAAGTTGGTCTGGAAAACAAATATGTTTAAGACAGTATCCCATAAAGAGCTTGTGTCCCATGTCCCAGCTGCTTGTCTTAGGTGGGACGGAAGCAATTCTGAGAGTCAGAGCAAGCAAGTTTTAGTTTTGGCACTTTTCCCTTCACCTTGGGGACAGTGATGTTCGAGTCATAAAGTGCTTTTGTTGAGACTGAGCTTTCCTCTTACATAATCAATATTCCCGCTGGAGTTCTAATTTTTTTTTTTCCCTGGATCCTTGAGTTCCCTCCATTCTTTCATCTAACTCTGCTCTTCAAAAAAGGGACGATCATCAAGCCACCTAAATTATATCCACTCTCCTATGTAGGTAGTTTATTGTGCTGTGAAGTAACTCTCTGTTTGTTTGATTTGTTTTGCAGGTAAGTAGCACAAGCACCCAATAGTCAACAATTTATGGTAAGTATATTTTGTAATTAGGAAAACTAAAATTGAATTACTGTTTTTTTTTTTTCTTTAAAGGGAATAAACAAAGTAGGGGGTTAGTCATACAATAACATTTGTTTCAGATGCTAGTCAGAGTGTTTGCAGATGTCATTGGGTTTACATTTTTCTCCTCAAAGTGTTATTCATCTGTTGCAGGAAGAAATAAATATAAATAAGGCAATATTTCAAGGAAGTTGAGCAAACAATATTTACTTTAAACACAATAAACAAATGAGGGTTTCTTTTTTATTCTCAACTCCTTTCAGTTATAGTAATCTTAGAAGTTGTTTTAACTGAATGGAAATCTCACAAAGTGCTGTGTGTAAACGTTGGTGTCCCTATAACTTTTTTACTTCTGCTTATCCAGTCTTTGACTTAATATTTAATGAAAATATTATTAACACTGAATTATTATCTATCTAGTATAGTTAATAGTTCTCAGTGTACTTTCTAAAATATGTCATCTTTCTGCCCCTTCAGCTGGGGAAATGATCACAGAATGATTGCAAGGGACTTCTGGAGATCATATAGTCCAAGCCAAGAGTGGTGAAGAGGCCCTATTAGAAGCATATGGTGAAAAGATAGATCCTGGGCCACTATCAGGGCTCTGACAGGGCTTGCCATCCTCTGTGGTGCCCAGTTGTTATAAAATAAATCTGTTTTTTCTAGTATACATCACTGCTCCTATTAATTTAACGTCTTAGTATGGTACTCAGTTGCTACACAAGCAAACTTTAAAATGTTAATTTTTAGCTTTTTTAACTTCCCAGCCTCTCTAGAGGAAGTTGTTATACTGTTAATATACTGTGAAAGGTGTTACAGCTTTGCACTGCAGTGTTGGGAATTTACTAAGTGTACATGGCACATTTTTTCTTGTGACAAGACTGATGACTCTCAACACTTGACACTGATGCTGTTTGAGCATTTGATCCTCTTAGAAAGTGATTGTGTTTTCCTCCCTGTAGTTTTAACTTTGTAGAACATTTTTCTCGTTACTGCTCAACTCCATAGAATTCTTTTTTGGTGGGGCTTCTTTTTGTTTGTTTCTTTTTATTTTTGTTTGGTTTTGTTTGTTTGTTTGTTTTTGTTTTTTTAATAGCATTTGTTCCTTTCTTCCCTTCACAGGTACCTTTTTTTTGCCTCGTGGACAATTTTATTTTGAATTCAGATGGTTCTCTTCAACTGATCACACAACTCACTCATCCTTAGTCATAGAGGATTTTTCTTTCAACTTTACTGTACATTGACAACACCTGTAAGTTTATGACCTAGTCTACATTTATTTTAAAATCTAGTAATTCAGTTATGTTTATTATACCTGTGCCCCAATGATGTGATCTTCTTTGACTGTGCTTTCTCTTTTTCCCATGGCATCTTCTCCAGAAGTTTACTTGTGCTGCCTGCTTTCTGTCATCTTTTGTAAACTCTTCTGCCAGAGGATCTACACCAACTATCACTTTTTTGCCTGAGATTTTTTTTAATGCATGTTTGTACGTGCACATACAAAAGTGTGGTAGATGTGAAGTCACATTTAAACAGAAACAAAATACGTGGCACTAAAATTGTCAAGACCCAATACTGAACATGGAGTAACATATTCTTTGCAGAGGTCAACTCTGAATTTCTTCTGCCCTTTGAAACACTATTATCACCTTGCCATACCCATTTTATGTCCTACATGCTAAGTTGGTTACATTGTAATGCTTCCATAAATTTAATTTTTTGCAGGTGGGTTACAGGGCTGGCATATATAAATAGGAAGGACAAATGGATGCTTTTCATTTGTGTTTTCATTTATTCTGTCTGCTCAGAAGTGAGGAGGTGACTCATAGTTCTTCCTGGCAGACTCAGCTCATGGTTCCACTTCAGGAAAGGATTTCAAGAGGTGAATTCCTAGCTCTGGTGCCTCAAGTTAGGCCTGGAATTCTGAAAATCTGAAAGGACCTGCTGAGTAGGATTTGAATATCCCAATTCAAACTACCAGCAGTTTTTTTTTTTTGATGAAAAATTACCTCTGAACAGCAGAAGTACAAAAAAAAACTCTAGGCCTAATTGACTCTCTGTATTGTGGAGTTTTTGAATATACTTTTTACATAACTTTCATATGTTCTCCTAAGATTGTACATATGTCCTAGCATATTTTTCACCTTCCAGCAGAAATGGAGTATATCACAGATGCTGCTCATACTGCAACAGTGAGTCTTTAGGTAAAGTGAGGACTGAAATATATCACAAGACTGTCCCAAAAATATGATGCATCTCTTCAAAACAATATCCTATATTCTTAAACTGTCAAATACATTTTGTGCAATTTTTCCACAGACTGGCTATTTAGACTGAGATAAAATTAATGTTTTAAAATTTTCTTTTATGTGAGAAATTTCTTGTATCTTCAGCTGTGTTTAATTTTATTGTGGCACATGGTCTCAAAGGCAATGCTTTACATGCATGAAACTTCCTAGAAAAGTGACTAGTGAGTACACCTATGTATTTTCTGGCAATATTTCTAGAGGTAGTTTTTTATTTGCTTTTACTTGGGAGCTGCTATGCTGAAGCAGTTGAAAATAAATTATTTCTTCAAAGCAGCTGGTGAAAATTTGTGCTCTTAATTTTATTTTTTTTACCTCATATTCTGGATGAGCCTATTTACTAAAAAGAGCCTTAACAGAAAGATCATCTTATATTAATCTGTTGGCTGTGATTTGGGCTGGGCACTGTTGGGCATCTTGCCCAGACAAGCTTTCTGACAGTATTGGAAAGGGAAGTCTGTCCTCATTTCCACTGGCAGCAAGCTGTAGCCATGATCATTTATGTTTCATCATAACATTTCAGGCACTGTTTCTTTGCTGTTTTTTCCTTTGGTTCCTCTTTTGCCCTTGTACTCTTAATTTTAAAACAACACCAAAAAATCTGGTGAGAAAATAGGCCTTAGCAAAATTCCTAAGAATATCATTAGCATTGTAAAAGTTTTGTAATATCCCAAACATCACTTGAAATAATGGTACTCTTCCCTTTGTCTCAGCAGTTGTACAGTACTTCCCTTTTATAGGCAGTCAAGATTAGCTCTTCTATTGGCTTTAGATGATAGGGATTTACTCTCATAGAGCATCAAAAACCATGGGCAATAGAAATAATTACACTGGAACCAGTGCATCTATCAAAGTAAAGCAGCTAGATTATGTATTTATTAAAATAATAATAAAATATCAGTGCATCTCAGTTTGACTCCATCTTAACCTGCACCTTTATGTAACTCTTTCCTTACTGTAATTCCCTCAGTGAAGGAAAGACTAAGAACAGTGGCTGTCTGAGAGGTGTATCTGAGACTGTCAGTTCTCAATGAGTTTCCCTGATACATTTGTGTCTTGTGGGGCTTCTAAATATTTTATGCTAAGTGCCTTATTGGAACATGTAACATGAAAATTGAGGTGCTATCTTGAAAATGTGAAATGTATGCTCCCACTTCCACTAGGCTTTCTAAAAGCTTTGGAAAATAAATGATAGCAAAATAGATGTTTCTTATAGCAAGAAGACAAGGCATTAATTTCTTCCATTAAAAAATGTAAAATATTTTGTGTCAGAGGATAACAACCTGAATGTTTGACTTACAAAAAAATGGAAGGAACTGACTGAAGATTTTGTAGTTCACTAGCTGTTGAAATTTAACAGTTAATTAATGCTGTTTTGGTTGTTTCCTACTATTTCTTTAGCATCCTTTAAAACAAACATCTTTTAAACTTTTTAAAATGTTGACACTTGCATCAAGCAGAAAAGAGGTTGATTGGTTTCTTGAGCGTGAAAGGGTCTAAATCTGATGCTGTTTGAATTTCCCAGTTTCCAGGGTGAAGGAGTGTTTATAGAACAGCACAGGTGGCAATTTCACTGCTCTATTTTGTCAGTGTGCCCCAGGAGGAAGATCAGAGAGACCACATCTGGGTTTAAGAGAGGATGTCCTCCTTTTTGTGATTTTCATCTTTTCCTGTCTGCAGGCCCTTTCCACAGTGTTGCAAATTAACACTGACTTCTGTGGTGGCTTTGATGATGTTGGGTGCTTGCCTGCAGTCTGGGCTGACACTGCCAAGATAATGTCCCTGAGCAATCAGGTGCTGATAAATCTTAGTGATGATCAAAATGAGGTTTTTTGGGACAAATTCACAATAATTGCTTGTGGAGGAATTTCTGTTCCCTGTTGCAATTTTTTTCTAAGCTTTTATTTTCTTCTATGCAATACTTTCAAGAGCAACAGCTATTTTGCTAACTTGACTTTGAAGCTGACAAGCTACAAAATAGAAACAAATTAATTGGTGTTTATGCCCCACTTGAAGCGAGGGGGTTGCCTGAGCCCTGGTTCTGCTACTTTGTGGTTCCTCTCCTGTACATCCAGATCATCCTGAATGTGGCAAGAGCAGGATCTCATCCTTCAGCTGAGCAGGGCAATCTGCTTGTGAGCAGGGATGCTGATGTCCCTGGTATGCTGGCCATGCCCAGAGTTACATGCCCTGTAATGCAGTGAGTGACTAATATGGAAATTTGGCATATTTTTCGACAATAAAAATCACAGGATTTTTTAAAGAGGGTAACAAGCCAGTTTCAGTGGAAGTGTGCCTGCTGAGATGGTAAGCTGTGATTAAGCTCAGTCTGAAAATAATTTAGCTGGTTTTGGATTGAAACAATTCAGTGTATATATGCTTAAAGTCCTTGGGGGGGTTCTGTCATTGTCTAATGTATCTACAGCAAAAATTCAAATCCTATTCCTGTGATGAGCTTCCATGTGGTTATTACTGAGATATGGTCATTTGTCAAAACTTAATGGACCACAAAAATAAGTGTCTCAACAAGGACATCTATATTCATGTTTTAATGCAGCTTGGGTTGTTCCTCTGAAGCGAATTTCCCAGTCAGTCCGTTTTGGTTGAACAGCAGAACACAAAGAGGAAATCCATGCTTTTTGCTTTTGAGACTCAACTAGAGGATGTGCTCAGGGAGTCTTGAACATACACCAGGTAGAAGTGAGCTTCAGGACAAGGCATCAAAGCAGAGCTGGTCTGAAGTTTAAACAGGGAAACAGGAAAATCTGAAATACATACAGTGGGGATGACAGATCCTCAGCGCTAAATTTTGGTCTATAAACCCGTTCCTACGTGTCTATAATACCTGCTAATAATATACACATAGCCAGTGCTCCCGTGAGCCTTTTGGATGCTTACCAGCTCATGAAGTTAAATCATCTCCATTTTGGACAAAGATACTGTGTCCACTTTTGTAATTTATACTCACATTGTTCCTGCAAAAAAATTTACCGTGCAGTGCTTAGTACTGGTAAAATACCACAGAAATGTGTGTGATTCTGCAGGTCAGAAAGTGTTAGTTTGTGAGGAGTGTCAAAGCTGAGAATCATGGGAGGGATTCTTCTGCCCAGTTTTTAAATGAATTTATGAATATTTAGCACTTCTTCATCTGCAAAACAAGTTCTTGATTCTACCCAAAAAGAAGAGAGAGGATCTTGCTTTACTGTTAGAGATGCAAGAACGTCTTCCTTCAGTTTCAGGCTGACCCTCACTCTGGAGGGCTGTGTATTGATGTGCTGTGCCTTTTCCACACACTCTGAAGGATGAGTCCAAAGCAAAAACTACTCTGTGGGGTCAATGGTAAATAAACCTTCCCTCCTCTTCTTACTGGTCAATCCTAAGAAAAATCAGAGCAGCTGGTTGTGTTGGGGCATTGTTGCTGTGTCAGCCTTATGTTTGCTTTGGAGAATGAAGGTTTCTGTGAGTTTTAGCAATATTCTGTTCCAGACACTGTGCAAAGCTTCAGCACCTCTCCAAGTACCAGCTGAGCATGTCTGAGTAACAGCACAATGATTGAGCTCATGAAGTTGCTGAATGAAGTTCAGTGGTACTGAAGGCTGAGGTGAGAGGTCATGAAGTGGGCTGGTGCCACAAGTACAAACCAGTGTGGCACTGTTAGGGGGGCTGTGGTGGATGAGAGAGAAAAGCTGACTGGAAAAGACAAGGGTAAAGAAGCAGAGATGACTGCCCTGGAAAAAAACATTCATAGTCAATAACAGAGTCCAACAGAGTTGTTTTTTTGTTTTTTTTTTTTAAATTAGTAACACAAGATGGATTGGAAAATTGCTCCTGGACCACTGTTATTCACATATGTGGTGAAGTTTGTAAAGACTTAATTTCAGCAGTAATAGTTGTCTCTTATAAATAACAAACTCAAGCTGCTACACAAAGAAAGTTGGTATTATTACCCTATTTCTGTGGGGGATAGGGAGTGAGATGCTGGAGGGGTGGCAAGAAATTACTTGTTTGAAGACACTCAGCTGACCCAAACAGATTGAGCAGCAATTCCCAGTCTCCCTGAAGTATCAGAGCTGTGCTCAGTGTGTGCAGTATATATAAACCAGCAAACACCAATTTGTGGCTCTGTGGCACAGGATGGGGGTGCTCACCCAGCCTCTGGGAGCTGCCTTCTCAGCCTGAATAGTACCTGGATCTGGGATAGGGAGAGAGAAAACTAGGGGTGGACTTGTCCTTCTCCCAGAAGTGCCCAAGGTTATATCCAGTTGCTACCAAAAGCTGTGTGCAGTCATGCAAAATTCATATATAATCAAGGTATGTGGGTTGAATGCTTTATGTGAGCTAATGGTTTATGTGAGCTACTGTGGTGGCCAAATTTTGTTGAGTGTCAATACTGCCAGCAAGTTGTCCCTCATTATTCTGTGGGTGTTAGTAAGTTCATTTTGTGTCCTTTGATAGTGCTTATTATCTAAATTATTTTAAGTGGTTTGTGTCAGTTCAGTAAATGCTGTTTATGATTTAAAAAGCATTTTCACAGGTGCTTTACAACATTTGTATTCAAGAGGCATGTGCTCCTTTTGCATACATCATATGGCTATGCAGTCACTTTCAGAAGCAGATGTTTCACCCACATACATAGCGTGGATTTCTGTAAGTAGAGACTTCTCTGTCAGAGAAAACTGACATTGTTACTCCCAAATTCTTTGGTCTTGTCGTTTGGTTCCGAAGCGTGCGAATTACTTCCAGGCACAGAATATCTCCAGAAAGCATTTGTAACTTTGCATGAGGAACCTAATGCAGGGGTTTCCTTCTGTCAAAGCTGCTGGGAGCTAGGTAGCGTGCATGCCCCTTGCCAGGGAAGCCTCGGGCTGCAGCTCACGCTCAGGCTGTCCTCATGGCACGGTGCTGGGTTATGCAATAGTTACCAGATCCACTTTCACACCTTCGGAATGCTTATTTTCCAGACTTAGAGGGAGGCCCAGCCACGTCAGGGTGGGTGTGGGCAGGGTGAAAGTGAAGCAAGGACGTGGAGAAGGCGGCTTTGCAGCGTGTCCCGTGGCGGGCGCTCGCTGCGCTCTCGGCCCGGCGCAGCAGATGGCAATGATGTGCCACAAACGCGCCTCGGCCCGCTCGCTTCGGGGGCAGTCACGGTGGCTGTGCCAGGTTCCCGAGGATGGATTGCATCCCAGCTCTTACAGCTTTTTATTTTTCTTTTCTTTTTTTTTTTTTTTTCCAGATTAATTTCTTCTCACTCAGTGTAAGCTGTCTTTGCTGCTGGGATAGCACGGTCTTGTTGCCGACTCTCAATATTTTGGCTTAGATTTACTTAACCAGCTCCACAGATGTCACTGGTTCTGAGTGATCTGTAGACCTCTTATGAAATGCATGCCATGATAAAGGAGGACAAGCTATGTGATTTAATAGCCCCCTCCAGACCTTAAATATTATGAATTCACTTCTAGGGTAGAGTGAAAAGATGATAAGGACTTCCCACACTATGAAGGAAGTAGGGGAGGTGAAATCTTTAACTGAAACTTCCAAATGTGTTTCTCCACAACCTCAGGGTCAACTGCTTTAGGTAACAGGAATTTTAATTACCTTTTATAATTTGCCAGGGACAAACAATATTTTTGTGTGATATCTACTGCCTTAGTGATACCATTAATAAGCTGCTCTAAGGTTTCTAATGCCTAGTTTCTATGTAAATACACAAAAGTACCTGAATCTGGGAGATGCTGGGATTTTCTGGCTAGCATTTAACTATGTGAAGACTGCACTACATTTGGTAAGAATTGTCTATAAACTAAAGTGTTCATTCTTTGGACAGACTAACCAGTAAAAACCCACCAAAAAATAATAATAATAGTAACAGTAATATCAACAAATAATAATAAATAGTTAACATGGCAATATTGCATACAGTGACAGCAACGTCTGTAAATGAAAGTGTTGATTTCTCCTTTGCATTGCTGTCCATCTGTTACTTGAGGCCTTTCTATACATTCTATCAGCATAATGCCTAAGTGAATAATTTAATATAAAATCAGCATTAGAGATTTTCTGGATTCTGATACCCAATTTAAAAGTTATGTGCTTATCCTGTAAAAATATTTATGAACACAATGTATGGAGGCACTGCTGCTCGGAGAAGTATTTTTTCCTCTATTGACTGTTAGGATATTTTTTCAAGGGTGTAATTTTTTTTTTTTTTATAATGTAGCTCTATTAAAGCAATTCTGAAAGGAGGTCCAGTCACTACTAATTCCTGTGTAAATTAAGCATAATCACTCAGAGAAGAGACCCTTTATTTAGTGAGTTTAAAGCTCATTATACAATTTTGTAGGGGGAAAATTACTCTGCCTGTAAATTAGCTGCATTTCCTAATGAAATAACTTGGCAATTTTTTCAGTCTCCTTTGATAGGAATAAGAATTATAGTGGCATTGGAAAGTAAAATCATGCTATTTCTACTGGCAGTTTTTTCAATTGTATAAGAAATTATAACCGTGAACACATTTTGATTCAGATTGATCTCAACAAGTAACAAAAGCATCTTTTGTCATGGTGTTTTCTTATCTCTTTCCTACCTCTTTTATTACAGCCTAAAGTCAGCTCCATCAGCCTTACTCCTGGTTTATGATGACACAAATTCTCTTGGGATATGTGGCTTTCTCAAGCAATAAAGCATCATTATGCTGATCATTTCTGAGGACACACTATTTCCCATGTGAGTTGTGTTTCAAGGGACAAACCAGCAGAGCTCATCATGTTAATTTTCCCAAAAAACGAGGCTTTCATCCTCCCATCAGGCTTGCAAAGGCGAGAGCACTTACCATAGGTGTCTGTGCTTGTCTTGTTCTACCCTGACGCTTGTAGATGGCAGCAAACTGATGGCATTTTAAGTGCTTTGGCTGCAGCTACCAGCAACAGGAGTGGTGGAAGACAAAATAATTGTTCTTGAGCTGGCTGTCCTCTCACAAGCAGCAGCAGCCTCAGTGCACATTAGCAAGCCAGGCTGGTGCCTGTGGCTCTGCGGGGCGTGCACAGCCATCCGCTGAGCCAGGTGTCGTGACAGAGGTACACAGACCTGCTGTAAAACTGAAAATCATTGTAAGAGTGCCTAAAAGAACTACTTTTTACTTTTTCCTGAAATTGGTTTTGCTTTGTAATATAGATATTAACCATACGTACTGATAGGGTGTGGTTGGTTTTCTTTCATGCAGAAAAAAGTATAAATTCAGGGGAGCATGGATTTGTATCCTCAGGGCTTCTTTTTTCTCTTCTGGCTTTGGCCAGTTTTCAGCTGTATAAAATAAAGGTTTAAGGATAGTTTGGCTTTAAAAAATAACATTCAGACTGTCCATAAAGAAGTATTCAGAAAGGTCATCTCAATGTGTGGGTGCTTTCTTCATTTCTTCACACAACAACTCTGTTTGTTCTATGATAACAGGAAGAAGCAAGTTCTTTGAAGTCTTTTTCAGTTTATTAAAATTAGTGAAAGATTAAATGGGGTTTTGTTAAATTTGATCATTATGAAACTTTGAATCGGTGTGAACAATATTTCTTCACCAGTTAGGACCTGGTACTGAAATTCTGCAGCTGGACAGTGGTTTTGGGTCAATAACTGGTTTCAGAGTTGCTTGCAGTCCAGCACAGAAAAGCAAAGCCATTTCCCAAATACTGTTTCCTCTGTTTTTTGTGTGGATTCCTCTTAAACATAGGGATGTGCATGCTTGTCAAACAGGCCAGCGTGGTGAAAAATCATATTTCTATTTTGGATGGAATGAGAATGTAGCTCCCTGAAGTTAGTGTACATAAGTCTGAATTGCCAATACCTTTGGGTTTGCACACTACTACTGATTTTCAGTGCTTCTCAGTAGATGCTCATCACTTCTTAAAGGTGACGTATTTCTGCTTAGCATTTTCAGCATCTGAAGACAGACCCCTGAGAGAGTCACAATACTAAAATTCATTCTCTTTGCAAATGTGAAAACAATATAGTGTGAATTTCCTAGGGCAAACATTCCTGTGAAAAAAAAATACTTATTTCTGATGAAATTAATTTCTTTGTTTTATTTAATACTTGACATATTTTATATCTACAAATTGGTTGTTTATATCCATAAGATTGGTTGTTGCACAGACACCAATAAATAGCATAGAAAAACCTGAAGGATAAAGAAAATGAAAAATAAGCAAATTTGAGGTGAAAGGTGCATTACTCCATTGCTATTCTGATAATTAGAGAGAAAAAATTAATAGTTTCCAGAAAGTATTTTAAACATGAGAATCTCTTATTAGGTTCTTCAAGACTGTAATTAATCACTTGCAGCCACATATGTTCTTTGCATAGTGGTGTGCAGCAGTAGCATTTCATTAAAATTCAATTCAATAATAACAGGTCACTCAGGATGTCATTTCCTTTGGGATAGGTTGGGATGCTGGCTGCTTCACCCCTCATGTGCTGTGCCAGCACACTGAGTTGAGTAGAGGAGAGTGCAAGTTGAGCACAGCAGAAAGCCCCTTGCTCTGGGTGGAAATGCTCATGTGAGCCCTGGGAGCAGAGGGATGGGCACAGGGCTGGCAAACACGTAACAGGGCAGCAGATGGACAGTGTGCCAGGGAGCACAGGCACAGAGCTCTGATAAAGACACTGCAAGTCACAGTCAAATTCCTAGCTAGAGGAAGTACCACGATTAAAAAGAAATAATTCATAATAATATAAAATAAATGCAGGTGATATATTGTCCTAGTGACAGAGTTTTTTGACTTAAACAATTTTATTTTTTTTTTAGCCACAGTCATGGATTATATACTCATAGCTCCTGTGCTGCCTTCCTGCCTTAACTAGCTGGCAGTGCAATTAAGATAAAGATGGGTGGACAAGTGGTTGGAGGTGCTCTGATTGTCACTTAGTTCTATTAATCCCTTAGGGAACAAGATATCAGAGGGACAGATTTTGTCTAGTACATTCCATGTTCCTTTTGAGGGACAGGATGAAACATAAGCAAGAGTGAGAAGGTGCCTTTGGTGCCCAGTGGGATTTGGGAGCTGAGAAACCTTTTGATTATAGACAGTTCTCTGCAGGTATCACTGTTTTCCTGAGTGAGTCCTTGCAGACTGTTGGGAACCATGTTACCAGTTAGTCATTCCATCCTCCCAGCATGCAGGGTGCTCCCTTATGAAGCATGGAGAGAGTATAAACCATTTTCCCATGCAGCTGAAGGAACCTGAAGCCCCATCCTGCACCATCTTCTGCTTGTGATTCACATTCCTTTTGAAATGTATCTCACTGGCATTACAAGAAAACACATTAGACTCCTGGAATTGTTCTTGGGGTCAATGAAGAGCAACATAAGTTGTATAGTTGCACCCTATTGTTTTAGATTTTACTTCAAGAAGTTTTTTTGCAATTAGATTGTTGTTGAAGTCAACAAAGTACAAACATAGGGAGCAGAGAGGTTTTGAAAGGGAGGGCACCTGCCAGTAGCTGCCTGAGGATTCTTTCTAATCCTAAATATGATTTAATGCTCTGTGAAAAGAATTAAGAATCCCATTTTACACTGAAGCATGCTGTTAATGTGCATATAAAAACCTCAGCAATTTTTTTGACAGTTATGAATTTACAGCTGCTGGTGGTGAATCTTTTTTAAAAGACTGCTTTCCTTTACCCAATTCTTTGCAGACCATTGTCATAGTTTGCTATTAGCTAAGGCAGAACCTCATTTAGCAGAAATGCATAGGTCTTCAATTTCACTGTATACATCAGGAAAAAAGAAAATCAATGTGAAGCCTGGACTTACTCTGCTGATGCCAGAGATGACTATCTGTAGCATGCAGAAAGAAACCCAGGCTCAGATTAGGTTTTCTTTACCCTTTGGATGTTAAAAATGACAGAAAGAGGCTACGGCTGCTGAGGGTTCTTATGACTATTATCCTCTGGTCAAATTTGGTGTTAATCCTAGAGACTGTCAGTATATGTACCAGATATTTCAAGTACTCAGTATTAATTTAGTATTAATTTATATTTATTATTATAATTTATATTAATTGATGGGAGCATGAGTATTAAGAAGCAATTTGTGCATTTGAAGTTTTGTGTTTGCACTGAATATCCATTGTGTGTTTGTGTGCAGATGATTGCCACACAATATATGCATATACATATATATATGCATACATAACTATATGTGTATGCATATATACATATACACACACGTATATATGTATAAATACAAATAGATGCTCCTTTTTGTCTGTGTACATGTGCCTGACCTTCCAGTCTATTTATAAATAAGATCATGGGTCTGAATGACTCTTTAAATTGAATATTCGCAGTTCTTTTTGTGCATCTAGACATCTTTTTTTGTATCTAAATATCAAGAATATAAAGGGGTGAAGATAAGTTTTATTTTCAAACAAGAATTTGGAAAAAAACCAGCCAACTGCCAGATTGCAGAGTGCAGACTTCACAGGAGGGGTCTCTGTGTGTAGAGTTTCTGTTAAATTGACAGTCACTGAGAAGATTCCTTATAAATTGTGTTCTTTAGACTTGAGTAAAAACCCCTCAAGGAATAGATTGTCATGAACTTTTGGAAAATGTGAAAGTTATTGTTCCGTTGGATCTAAAATAGACCTATTTTCCCCTTTTTTATTACACTTGCCATGATATCTTTTACAGAAATGTCTTTGAAATAACGTCTCAGATGTGTGTTGGCCAAGAAAAAAAATATGGTAAAGAGAATATTTACTAAAATGTTAACAAAAGATAGGAAACTTTTAAGAAAATGGGAAGGTATAATTGTAGCAACTCTGCTTTTGAAACTGTAAAGATTTCCTTGAATAATTTTTTTCTATCTATACTGAAGCTGCTATTCTGGCTTGTGGAAAATGACACTGACTGGTCTTGACATGATAGGATGGAGACATTCTTTATGACTCTACACTAGGAAGAAGTTGGAGCTCTCCAATTATTTCCATCCACTGTTATATTTGTAACATTATTTCTGGCAGTTATGTTTCATGGTGTGTTTGTGGGATCAGGGTCTGCAAATCTCGTCTACTAGTCTTTTCTGAATTATTTTATTTATAGTTGTTTAATTCTGTTTATGTTAATGTTTAATTCTGAAACATTACCAACATCTGCCAGTAGACTCTGCAAAGTAACTGAATTCAGTAATTAATTTTGAGGGAATGTTGAGCTATTCCTTGCCCAAACTCATTCCCTGGTTCTGGCTTTGCAGAGACATGAATTCAGTAAATTTGAGTAGTGAACTTGCTTTAATTTCCAGATATGCACAAATGTACATAATGCAGCTTGGGAATCCATCTCTGGCTTGGATCTTGGGAGGTGCTGGTTCTGAATTTTTTCCTGACAGCTGACCCTGATTCATTCATCTGATCTCTTTGAAGTAACCTTGGGATGCCTGGAAAATGGTTGTATATTATTGTTGTTTTCCTATGTAAAATTATCCCCTGAAGATGCTGTAGTTTGACATAGTGCCTTAGATTTTAAAAGGTTTGAGATAAATTCCTCATTTTAACTTACTCCATTGCTCATGTTTCTTTTGGAAAAGGAAAAAAAATTATTTTGGAAGGCAAACTTCTTTTAGAAATTTTATTGTATTCTCTTTTTAAATTTCTTTTTAAAGGTCATTTTTCTAAGGATCTTCTTAGAGATTCTAAGATATTTTCTCATTCCTTCTAAAATACAGGATCTGTATGAAATGAACCCCATGATAAGCCAGAGTATTACTTTATATTAAGTCTACAATATGTATGATGGACAAAAGAAATGGAAAGACCTGTGGCATATGCTGTGTCAGGTATTCTTCTGTACTTAATGATCTATGGTCTTTTCCCAAAGATGGCTATTAAACCTTATATAGGTGAGCTAGTTCTAAATTCTAAATTTAATCTAATTCTAATTTTAAAATTAATTCTAAAGATGAGCTACTCTTAATTTAAATATAGTGGTTTACATTTACATAGCAAATATTTTTCTAATTTTAATTAATTAATCAGCCTTAGAATTAGAGGAGTTGCTTTTTTTTTTTTTTGTGAGCTAATTAGATGTAATCTCACTTTATCTATCTCCATTGCATTTAATCAGCTTTCTTTGGCCAGATAGCACTCTTAATTCAGTTATTTCACTTCCAAACTATAATTGTGTTTGTATATTGTTGGCACTTATAGTAATTCTTGGTCTTGCTTCTTTGCATGAGCCTCAGCATTTCCCCATAAGCCTCCAAATGGATTTTGATTCCTGTGGTGGTAATAAGAGTGGCAGAAACTGCTGCAGTAATGTGAACAGCAGTTTTATAATACTGTACATGAGAACAAAATATATCATGGAGCAGGCTGCTGCTGCTGGGGACTGGATCTGTTGAAAAGACTTGTTCATGTACATGTTTTCACTCTCGATTTCTGAGCTGACAGCTTGGGGTGACATTTATAGGATTCCTGTCTCACCTCTCTACCTGTTTGGTAGAAGTGGTTCCACACTTGCAGGATGAGTTATACCTAGGAAATGAATCCAGCTTTGGTCTAACTTGATCTCTCTGTGCTCCTAAAAAATCTTCCATCTCTACTTTGATGAACAAAAATATGTATATTTTGGAAAACGAATCCCTTAATATGCCCAAGCCATAGGGGCAGTCTGGGGTGCTGTGGAGACAAACCTGACAGCATTTTGCCCCAGAATCAAGTTTCTCTTACTGAAGGGTCTCCATTGGCACAAGCACCAAGGAGCCAGCACATGCTCCGCGATGCATCTGAACACAAGTGTTGGGGGCCTAGAAATTAGTGAGAGCTGTTCTGGGCATTTAAAGTGCTGTGAATCATGCTAACCCTGAGCAATATTTCAACTATTTAAACAGACAAATGTTAAATGATTTTTGAATATTTTCCATTAATAATTTTAGGTAGTCAATTTAATTTTATAAATTAATTTAAATTAACTGTTATGCTTATAATATATAAAAAATACTAATAATAGTCCGTGTTGCATGTGAAATCAGATGTTTATTCTGATCTCAAATTATTTGGGCTGCATCATGCTAAGAGTTCAAAATGGAAAAGAAGTATCGAAAGTGTTTTAAGGATATGTATTTGTGTAACACATACTCATGATCTGCTGAAGAGGCATTCTCTTTGCTGCTGTAAAACACTTTTTACTTTCACTAACTAAAGATCACAGCAAACTATTTGAATCAAAGCTTCTTATTTAAAACAGTTTATTGATGGCAACACACTTGCTGAATTTGCAAGCAAGCACCTTTATGTAGCTATAGCAGCATGAAGTGTGCCTGCCTGTTATTGGAAAGCATCCAAGGACATCCTCAGCCTCTCAGCTTTCCTCTGTGGGGTGGGGTTTTTGTAGCTGTTGCTGCTTTTCTTCATTTCTTGTACTGCAGCGATTTCTAAATAAGTGCTGGTTGATTTCTCCATTTGTTATTTTTGTCTTCAAAGTTAGGATGCTTATTGAGCCACTGAACAGATACAGACTTTCTTTCCTGGCCAACTTAAAGTAGGATCTCTTCCCTTTTCCTGGTGGTAGTAGCTGCCAGCAGGCTTGGCCCTGTGGAGGAGCCCTACTAGCCCACATGATTTGTGATGGCCAGGGTACCAAAGGCTGCCTCTTTAAACAATACCTTGCACTAATTTGCAAACGAAGCCAGGTTGTTAATCAGAAATGGGCTGACAAGGCAGCAGTGATTCCTGCCTCCAGAGGAATGCATGAGGAGTTTTGTGGCAAGGAAAGGGCAAGGCTGGGCCCCATCAGGGCTGGGAATTGGGCACCAGCAGAGAAGAGCTGGTGCTCAGTGACTCAGCAGTGTGGGGTGAGGATTCATTCCCCAGCCTCCTCCCAGTCCCGAGTCCATGAGGATTTCAGGAAGTCATTAAGGTTACTCAGTGATGGGCTTTCTGCTGCTTTTCCCCAGGCTTCTCCCTTTCATCTTTACAAAGCCATTCAAAAATTGCCTGTAACTGGCACATGTGCTCTCTTTCAGAGATGAAGAATGCCATTTGTGTCTAGTTTGAATACTGACACACCATTACCTAGTTGGAAATTTAAAGAAGAAGCTACTTTCTTAGAAAGAAACTTTGGCATTAATTAAAACATTTGAATTTAATTGAACAAAGTGGTTTTTGTGACCTCTGTTTCCCAGATGATATGCTCCTTTTGTATACAACACGTTGGTGCAAATTCATCAGTACATTCTAAGCAAGCACAGAGATTACGATGGGGATTGTGACATTATTTTAGGAGGTGATGCTGTCTGGCTGATGCATTTTAAGCACTCTTGCAAATCTCCCTCAGTTGTGCTTAAAGTCCAGTTTGTGATGCCAATGAACAACAGCTCTTTTATAAAATCAAAATCTGTGTGCAGTGATAGAAACACTACTTAATTAAACAGTAAATAAAAGAATTAACATTGTGACATAGGTCTTGTAAATTATCTCCAGATTAGGCAGATGCACATGTGGTCATGTTTAAAAACAGCTTTTTGTAATAGTGTAAAGAAGCACTTAGATGTTGTATGAATAGATATATCATGTTGAAATATCTAGCGGAAATAAAGGAAAAAAAATCAACATTTAAAATACATGATCAATAAAATAGTAGATTGAGAATTAATGGAGGGATAGCTTTTCACTCTGTTATTTTGGGCAATGATAAAAATGCCATCTTCAAGGCCCTTCAAGGGATAATTAGTTCTAGTCCTCCAGTAATCCAAGGTTCTACTACTTGGAAGAGGGCTGTTATAACAAAGAACCAGATCAGCCATTGCTTTGTCTGGATTAACCTTTCCAAGGACAGAATCTCTCAACCTGTTTGACAAGATATTCCAGTGCTGCTAGTGAAAATATTTTTCCAGCTGTCCAACTTTAACCTCTGAAATTTCTTTTTGTGGTTGTTTTCCTTGTTATGCTGTCTGACACTATCAAGAGGTGTTTGGTGGTGGTGTCCAAAGAACTGGCCTTCGAATAATTGTAAGCAGATATTAAATTCCTCTGTGGTTTCTCCTTCACCAAAAATATCAGGCCCAGCTCTTTCAGCCTCTCTACATAGAGTATGTGTGTTAGGCCTTTCCAATTTTCTCTGCATCCCTCTTGAACTGAGGGTCTCCCCAGGCTGACTCAGCAGGAGCTTCCCTTAGAGCTGGCATGCTCCTCAGGATGCAGTTCAGCATGCAATTTGTTCTGTGCACAGTGAGGGCTCACTTCTGCAGTGGGCTGTGCACTGTAACACCACAGCCATGTTCCCAAGGGCTGCTGCTTGGTGCAGTTTCAGTCAGTGCGTGGGGTTGTTCCACTCCGGTTGCAAACCCTGTGGTTTTTGCTATTGAAGGTCATGACATTTCTGTTGGTTAACCCCCAAATTTATTGAAGTCTCCTGGGCTGAGGCTCTGGCACTTATCCTGTCAGCCACTCTGCCTAGCTCAGAGCCGCCTGAAAGTTTGCTGAGTCTGTTGACTTCCTGTCTGAGTGGAGGTCAGTCTACCAAAGCCTACTGATAAAGTCCATCCTGTTATTTTTATTTTTATAGCTTCCTAAGATACTTAGCAATGCTTTTAAGAAAAAACCCTCCATGATATGTCACATTATTTTCCTACTCTTCTAAAAAGAAGGAAAGACTCAGTAGTGAAGCTGAAGTTGGTATTTTATCCCTATGCAGAGATGATGTAAATATATTTAGGTTGATGTATGAAATTTTGTAATACCTTTCTTTTCTTCTGAGTACACTGTTTTCTGTTCTCTCTATCTCACTGACTGACATGAACACTTTACCACTCCATTTATAGTTTTAGATACAATTTACTGTGCTTTTGAACAAGAAGTGTTTCATTTGTGACAAAGCAGTGTTAAGAAGGTATTTTCAGGTTAGACTCTGAGTCTGTGTGGAGAAATCATCATAGCTGATCTTCCAAAATCTTTATTAGACACCTTAAATAGTTTCACATATTTGTGAAAGTTTCTATAACTTCAGCTCCTATTTGACAGCTGTAGTGCAAATAAAGGACACTGACTGAATTTCTGAACTATGATAAAAATGTGTTCTAGTAGGATTTTAGTATTGAGAAAAAGGAACACATCTTATTTTTTATTTTCTTTTTAGATACTGTATGTCTTGAATGCTAGCCCCAAGCCAGACTCTCTATAGTTGCAAATTTTAATTTAATTCAGAGAAGAGAACTCTAGCAAAACATGAAAAGTTACTTTAATCTAATGTATTTTTGAGGGTTTTTTTTGTGGTGTGTTTTTTTGTTGTTTAACTCTCATTATTTGAACCCATTAACTAAATGACCAAGTGGCTCCAGCTCTCAGTTTATGAGCTAGATGATGGATGCTGCAATTATTTTGAAATAAAGTGTTATTTTTTATAAGTTAAGAACTGGTGCTTTGTAAGTGAAAAAATGGTTGCTGAACATTAGGAGCATGTAAATGGAACCAGAAGGAAGATCTGCAGAAATTCAGAGGAAGACTTCTGAGGCTTTCTGAAAGGTCTTATGGAATGGAGCCCATTGGCAGTCCCATGTTCACTCTCTCTGCTGATCACTGGGTCCACCTGAACATTTAAGGCAGCTTTTAGTCTTGTGGGAAAGACGTGATTTGACTCAGGTTATTGTCTCAGTCCAGTTTTCTTCTTAGCTGAAGAAAAGCTTCTATGCAGGGGGGGATTTTGTGGTATGAGTCTACTTCTATTTAATTTAAAGATCATGGTCTTCCTTTAACCTCAACAGAAGAATGAACAAATCTGGTTGACTTCCCCCTTAAATTTCTCTAGATTACTTCATGTGTTCAATATGCAAATTAACATGAATGCAGACTAAGCAAGGAAAGCATTTTTAAAAGACACTCCAAGAAATACAGTATACTGTGTAAGAACTTGTTTGCTGCCAATAGATCAAGGCACAATAATGGAGACCATGTACAAAGCCCTAGAATAATGTTAAAGAACATGAAGAAGATGACTATCCAGGTTCCCTCACAAAAGTTCCCTCACAAAATTGCAAATTCATGGCTAGTCCTACAGGACCATGTTAGAAATTGAATTATAATTTCTACCTACATAATTTGTATAGTCAGTGTGGTTGCCATCCAGGACTTTATTAATTTTATTGGTGTGTTTTTTTAAAGAAAAACCCAAAGTGACAATTTTACTATGGTGGACAACCACAAGTTGAATGAGATGGCAGAAATTATCCTTCAGAGAATCTGATTTTTTCCTCATGGCAAACTTGTGAAACCCAACGGGCGAACTCTGCCTTGCCTGGCTCCCAAAAACAGATCTGTGTTAGTTTTGATTGTAGATTGTTGTGGATTTTTTTTTAACAGAAGGTGTAACCTCCCACCTTTCTTTTGAGAAGGAAATAGACTGGAGTATTATTTGTTCAAGAAAGCAGCATTGAGTTTAAACTATTTCTTGCAGTGATACCTTTGCCTGCAGCTCCTTAGAGCTGCATAAATCCATTGAGGAAAACAATAACAAGAGGGAAGTGGGCTCTGATGATAACAGGTTCTTGACAGCAAAACTTCAAATGAAGAGAAGGGCAGCAAGCAGGAGGAGCGGTAATACTGGGAAGACATTTGCTCTGATAACCTTGGCATGGGCAAGAGGTAGAACTCAGCCCTCCTTCACCTGAAAGTTTGTGGTCACAGCTGCTGCCTTGAGTGCCAGGGTGAAAATACAGGTGGCTTCCCTTGGCACGTGCAGGTGGCTAAAGGGTATTCCTGAGCATGAAGAGAGCACATAGGCTGCTTGTTGGCAGGCTGTGGTGGGCTGCTTTCATACTCACAGTTTTGTGACACAGCAGTGTCACAGCAGTTTCTTCTTATTTTAGGCTGCTGAAAGGGCTTGCTTTGTGGATTTGCTAGTTACATTGGTATCCTAAAATTGAAACCATACACAGTTATGTCATGTTAATATTTGGTTTGGTAATTTCTGTTTTGCTTTATACACTTCTAATTCAACACAGGAACACTGCATTCAGCTAAAAGTTTGTTGATTCCCTAGGAGCAAAAAAAAATGCAAACCAAACAAACTTCTTTTGGGTATTGCTCTCTTGTGTTCCAAATAGTAGTATTTGAAATCACTAACTACTTATGGTAAGCCTCTGAAAATAGATGTATATAATGGAAGTCATGTTTTTTAAGTAAAAAGCAGATCTGTGATCTCTGTTATAGAATCTCCACAAAATATCAGGGACTAGTTTAGCTTTATGTTGGGGCAAGACCTTGGCTTTGAAAAGAGACCAACTTGATACTTCATTACAAATACTGAGATAACCTTAGAGTGAACTATTTTTGATAAATCACACAGAACCATAGAATGTGCTAAGTTGTAAGGAGCCCACAAAGGTCACAGAAGTCCAATTCCTGGCTCTGCGCAGGACACCCCACGGGTCACACCATGTGCCTCAGAGCATTGTTCAAACATTTCTTGAGCTCTGTCAGGCTGGTGCTATGACCACTTCCCTAGGGAGCTGTTCCAATGCCCAACCTCTGGGTGAAGAACCTTTTCCTGATACCCAGCCTAAACCTCCCTGACACAACTTCAGGCCATTCTCTCAGGTCCTGTCACTGGGCACCACAGAGCAGAGATCAGTCAGGACAATGTTTGCCAGCTTTAGTCAGCTGACCTCTCTGGATTCCCAAGACTACTCAAAAATCATCAAAAGAGGTTTTGTGATGATATCAACTAGCTCTTTGAGATAAATCCCATCTTTTGGATGAATCCCATCAGGCTGCATAGATTTGTTGGGATCCAGGTGGAGCAGCAGAAAATCTGCCGGTGAACTTGGTCAATGGCGATTGCCCTAGAGCCATCTTGACATAATGGAAACAGGTCCTCCAGAAATCAAAAATGAATCTTGCTGTCCTTCCACCAGAATAACTTCGACCTCATTAATATTTTTACTTTGGCAGTCTAAGCATGGTGGGGTTGTAACCCAGCTTAGAGGTGTTAGCTGCTGGACCTCAAAGGGAAATCCCTGATCCTCTGAGCCCTCTATATTTGCTAGAAAAAGTCCTGGGAAAAATCATGTGTCAAAGGGATTACAGAGCAAGTGTCATGGAGCTTCACTGTGGATTCCGCCAGCATCCCAGCAGCAGGACACCATGGTGGTCTTTGTCACAGCTGCAGGGATTCTTGTCACAGCCACAATACTGGTCCTTGTCATGTCCAATGCTTTTTGTCACAGTGCTGTGAAATAATCGCGGCAGCTGCAGCATCAGCCAGCTCCATCAAGGCCAAGCCTGCATGTGCACAGGGAGCACCAGCTCTGCTTCTCCCTGGTAACCCAGATGTAGTGTGAGGTCTAAAGTCACCACCTGCTGCACCACTGTGTTGGTTTTTGGGTACTGAGACCCAGATTAACCCTTTGGCAGGAGAGATGAAACCAGGAGTGGGGGCTGCTCTGCCTCCATGGGCACTGTGAGTCTGACCTGTGAGAAAGGGTTTAATGACCTAGAGATTCAAAACTTGTTACCAGGGGACATGATAGCTGCCTAATGGATTGGAAACATGGAAAAAAATTGCCCTGCTGTTTTGTTGCCTCATGTGTATATACTACTTTTCAATGCAAAGCTTGCCCTAGCTTACCTGTGGCACTACAGAAGCACTTTTGTGCTTCTTTTTAATATTTCCACAACCTCTGTGCTTCATACTTCCCAACCTCCTTTTGGCTCTGACTAGGTAAAGGGATATTAAGGGGCAGATATTAGACTTCCTAATATTATACAGGTACACTGGTTTTGATTCTGAATCCAGCTCTTGGTTTATTTCAATCTTGAGAAACTGAAGGATGCAAAATTGGGT
Organism: Agelaius phoeniceus; assembly: GCF_051311805.1. Lineage (NCBI taxonomy): Eukaryota > Metazoa > Chordata > Aves > Passeriformes > Icteridae > Agelaius > Agelaius phoeniceus. Next base: position 83,177,825 of record NC_135267.1, read on the forward strand.
AATACACATGTGTGAATTCATGTGCCCAATTCTATGTGCCCTTTACAACTTGCATCTGTCTTGCTCCCACAGGACTGATTATAAAGACTGTTAAAAAGGCACTTGATGGTCTGTTAAAATCTTAGGGCTTTAGGTCATGACTTAAACTGTAAAAAGTATTACTAAATGCAAAAGTCAGTCCACCTCTAATGTCATTGGCAGTAATTTCCTTTACTGACTATGGTATACTATAAAACAAGTTTTATTAACCTCAAAAGTAAATGTCCTTAACGTGTGCCTGCACTGGATAGTTTATAGGGGCTGTGCAGCTAAGTGTGTTTGCCTGGCAGTGTCCTGCTTTTACCTCAGTATTGCAATGCAGTGCTGGAAACCAGAATATCAAAAAGCATCTCTAGAGTATTATCATCTGTTGTGGGGCAGCCACATTAGACACAGATTTCACTGCCTGGAAATGAACAATAAAAACCAATCCTCTTGATAACAGCCACTCAAGTGGCTTCTGTAGCTAACTGGAAAAGATCTTTCTGTTTGATTCTGTATATAATAGTAGTATTAAATTAAAAATTAGTATAAATATACAGTAAATTCTCTCTATAAATATAGTGGTTTTATATTTCTTTATCAAAAAGATTCGAAGTACTTTTATTTCACTCTTGAAAGTGATTTTTTTCAGAAAATTATATAGACTACTAGCTAGGGATATACGTATATTACTGTAATTACTATGGGGAAGTGAATAATATTTTCCCCTCTATATGTTAAAATCTTATTTACTGGGGAATTCTTCTGATTCTTCTTCCAAAGGATATTTCCAGGTAGAGCCTCCTCTTTTTCCTTATGTGATAGGCAGCCAATACTGCTGTGTATGTTCAAGTTGCTCTGAATTAATCCTGTGTTCCCTGGCAGCAACTTTCCTTTCTTTCCTTATCTTTTTGAGGTGCTATGAGGGTTTGATCTGAGGCACCATTAGAAGAATAGACATAATGATTGTATCAGCAGATTAGAGGCATCTAATGTATTTTCTGGACATCAGTTACTACTCAGTAATGGGATAGTTCAAGGGAATACTTCATGGGGCTTAGGGTTGACTAAGAAGCTGGAAATCTGTCATTTTGCTTGCCGCACGCAGGCAATTTTTCCATGTCCTCATTGTAGTGTGAGGGGTCCCTGGTGGAAAGGTAGCTCATCTTTCAGTTTAGGTTAACCCATGTCTTTGGTGCAAGTGGCACAGCTTACAGGCAGTTTGGTGTAGAATATATATATAGAATATATAATTGGCAATAAGGTAATTGGGCTCTCTGTGGGCAGTTGCATTGCCCCAGGCTCAGATGGGGACTCTCCCTGCTCACATTGCATTCACCTTCCTTTGCCCCAGCTATGAGCTGGTGGCAGCTGCCCTGATTTAAGCATAACTCAGTACATGGGTATGGTTAGTGGTGCTATGTATCAGCGTGGCAAGTTCAGCACATGATGATTTCAAATGTCTTCACAGCTATACTAGGATTTTCCCCCACTTTTGTTTTTTGTTTCTGTGGAGCTATATTAATTACCAAGTTATTTTTTAAATTATTTTTAAATTTGATGATGCTACTTTATTTTATTGCATCTATTTGACTCTTGTCAGAACCACTTATGAATAACAACAACATAATTTAGTAGAGGATATCAGCTCAGCTGCTCTATGAAAGCTTTATTTAAGGGGCTGCTCTTGGCATGCAGTGAATATTTAATCATTGCCTTTATTTTCTGCTCTCATTTTCAATTCAGTTTTCAATTTATAGGTTTTAATTATGTAAAAAAGACAAAGATATGCTCTTCCCTTCTTTCTGTTTAGTTTTTCTAAGACAGACTAATTTGAATTTGTCACTGAAGCTTTCCTTTTACTATATTTAAGTTGGTTTTAGAGTCCTTTCAAAGTCTCAGAATTTATATTATATTTAGCATTTTTGGATCTAGAAAACTACTGATTCAAACCTTGATGCTGTTAAATTCAATAGACCTTTTGCCATTAACATTTGTAATGCTAGGATTTGGACATTTGGTTTTAGATAGGTTCGTAAGTTCACAATAATGTAGGATTTTTATTGCAAATGATGTCATGTTAGTACTTGTGATTACTTAAGGCAGCCTTTGTAAAGCTACAGTTAATTTATTGATTATTAGCAAATAAAATTACTTGCTTTAACAGCTTAGGAATTTCAAATTCTGTTGGAATTGATGGAGGTTTAAAATATACTTTTTATACCTGTCATCTCCTGCAAGTACTTGGTAAAATATATATAAATAACGTTAGTAGTAAAAGGATACTTTAGAGTTTTTCTGTTAACTATTCTAAGAGCTGTCTTTTCTCTCTTTTGTTTCATTTAAGGATCAAATTTTGGTTCCAATTAAGATTTTCCTGAAAACTCTTAAGTTGTTAAATCAATAACATACATGGGTTTGGGGTTTCTTTTTCAGAAGTTAGAAGATTAAACTAAGTTCCTCTAGAAGGAGGTAAGTCTAAGTTCAACTAACCTTTTGTTCTGCAGTGTGCTGGATCCTAACAGCATCAGGCCTTTAGTCCTTTCATGACCTAGTTGAATGTACAGGTAACAAATCAATAGCCTCAGATATTAACATCTTCTATCTAATTCCTACTACTTCAACAGTGAAATTCTACAGTTATGTTAAGTATGTTTTGGAAATATCATTCAGCTGTGTATTTTTTAACCTATTAATGTGCTGAGACAACGTTGGGTTTCCTTCAGTTACATTGTTGCAGAATGATTTGATGATTCCAACACCTTTTTCTTACCAAAAAAAAAAAAAAATAGATTATTCAAAGAGTCCTAGGAAACAAGTGTCTTTATACAGCCTGTAACACACTCCCTGACTCCTGGGTTTTTTTTAACTGCTGTTGTTGTCTGATGGGAGCAGTTTAGTTTCTATCACACAGCTGCCATTAAACCCTTGCTCTCAGTTTTTTCCCAGACTTTTTTGTTATGCAAAAACCCAGGAGAAGGATTGGGGCATCCTTTCTAAGACTCTGATGTTAGCACAAGTGTGCAGCCTTGAGTGTATAAAGTCTTAAAGAATTGGGATGGTACCTCTGCAGTCCGATTAATTTAATTTTTCCTGCTTTAGCAAGGTTTAATGTGGCAAATGCTCCAGTTCATTATTGGGATGTGTGAAAAGTTCCCATCTGTTTGACTACAGCTTGAACTTTGGAAAGTGGACAGTTGTCCTGTCACATGTGGGCTTTTCCTTTTTTCGTGGACCCTAGTGTGTTCTTGCCAGGCCCTTTGAGTTAATTCATTGTACACTAGTCTTCCTGTTCCTGTATGTAGGTGTGAAGCCATGACTCTATGCTACCTTCACATCCAAGGGATTAATGAAACAGAGCACTGCTTACTATTTTTCTGGCATAAAAGGAGAGCTCAGAATGAGCAGAAATCATAATTTAACTTGTATTAGGTTTCTACATGCATTTTTCATCACCTGAAAAAATTGTCTTCGCAAACTAACTTTTTAATGAGAAAGCTTCTAGTGTTGCTGGTAGCAATGATTGTCTAACTACCTATAGCACTTCTTGTTAGTTCATTAAAAGACTAGCCCTCCTAATTACATCTGCATGTCTTTCCATAATTTGTACAGACCTCAATAATTAAATGGGTGATAATCTGTCAGCAGAATTGCAAAAGACCTTGATCCTTACATACACAAGCCCTCGAGCAGTATTTACTGTTATCTAATAGCATGTTGCCTTTCTTACTTGATTTTTAAGTGAATAGAAGACACTGTTGATGATATTAGCTTCATAAATAGTCCATTGTGGAATGGAGGATGACACTTTGGGATGGATATAGGCAGTCTGTCACCTTGCTCCCTAGTTATTGCAAAGACAGATCTCATTTCTGGCTTAGTTATTTGAGACTGTCTCTGTCTTTATTTCACTGATAAGTCATTTTAAAATCTGAAGTGAATATTATTTTTTCACTCTTTGAAGGCCAGATCTCTTTGTGATGCTTGAATGGCCAAAAGATGGTGACTAAAACACATATTAGGTACATGCAGCATAATTTCTAATGGTGCAGAGGTGAAGCTGGGGAATTGGTTCTCACCCTCTGAAGGTCAGAGCACAAATTGAGTTGCATGACTGGAAGTATTCAGCAGTTACAGTGCTGCTCTAAGTATATTTGTTTGTTTTCTCTTTTATATGTTCTTCTCTTAAGACAGCTAAAAAGTAACCCATCCTAATTCATTTCTTTCATTTTAATTTTTTTAACCTGGTCTTCAGGTTTAGGGTAATTTTATCTCTTTCATACTTACGTGACTTAAATGCTTTAAGTCTCCATTTCAGCTGGGAAATGCCTCAAAGGCATCCATTTAAATGTAGCAATTTTGGTGCATTGGCCTCCAAATAATTTAGAGAGAAACTATCCATCATTAGGTGAAATTTTGCACTCTTATCAGTGCAGTGCTCACTTTCTGATCATCTGAAAAGCTTTCAGACTCTCACCCATGAGTTATGCAGCCATCACTGCTCATTTTCTAGCAGAATCCCTGTGTCTGCACATGCTTCTGGCTCACCAGCTCCTCTCTTAGTCTTCCCTCAGAGCAACACAGGGTAATTATCTTTCTAGCTCATCTGGCTTATCACGTTTAAGACTGTACTTGAAGAGCAAGGTCTCAGCTTTAGGACTGCATCATTATCCTCTGAAATATTTTTTAGATGTGCTGTTTTAGCACTACATTATACATTTTATACATTCAGTCCTCAGAACAAGGGAGCAAAACTGGAGCAGGGAAAAAGGAAAGTGCCTGCTGTTTTGAGTTAGTGTTCCTACTGGGACATATCTCTGAGGCAGGGTCAGGTGAAGGTAGTGCAAATGGTGCAGGAAGGCACTTTGCTGAGTTGGAATGAAATATCACAAGCTGAAAGAGTAGTTTCTGACCACCTGCCTGGACAAAGTGATTTCATCTGGGCTGCTGTTGGAATTGTCCTTGCGTGGTTTGGCAGCTGTTTGCTGCATCCTCATTATGTTATTTCAGTTTGTGCGCGTGTTGTGAATAGAAAGAAACAAGGAGAAAATAAAAATCAGATCTTCTCTGCCAGAAAAGCTTGATACCTATGGCAGAGTCCATGAAATTGTCACTCTTTTGCAAAGGGGCAATCATGTGTTGTCTATAACAAACAGTGATGATAAAAAACCTGAGAAAACTTAGAAAAGAACATGAATTGAGAAAATACAATTATTATGGTCTGAGATATTTCATAGTGGGCAAAACCATGTGCCTTATAAGTTCTACTATTCAACTTTTAAATCACAATTCTTAAAAGTAAATTTATTCTGATGAAGGGGAATATCTCTTGTTTATTTCAAAAATTGGTCTATTTTGTGAGCTTTAGTGTTGCCCTGAGTTTCATGTTAATTATACAAGAGCATCACTAGATTTTTTAAAAAGTCTCCATTAATTTATTTTATTTTATTTTATTTTTTAAAGTCTCCATTAAAAAAAATGCATACATGAATATATTAGCTGTTAACTGTACTTAACAGAGGTCTTTTGTGTCTCTCACAGCCTTTATGAATTGTTAGGTTTGCAGTCCTTTCTGCTCTTTATTTGTGTATTGAAGTGACCAGATAATTTATCTGGTTTTGAGCTCCTTTCTTTCAGCACATTTAGAGCTTATCAGTATCACTAATAGAAAAGCAGAAAGAGATACATCCCTTAATTCCTAAACATCTTGATAAATGAGCAACAGAACGTGCCAACCAGCTAATGAAACATGGCATACAGACCATGGTACTAGATGTAAGAGATTGGTTTGGCAGGATTTTTGAGTATAAGTCAAGTGACATGTAAGGAGATGATACATAAAATGTATAGCCTGCCTCAGTATTTTCCCCAGTACTCACATGGAAGTGGCAACAGAGCTCCTGCTCTTCAGTTCAACTCTTAAATGAACTTGCCTGCCTTCTTGATATCGAAACATTGGTGTGAATAATTAAGATTGGGTGCCTGGGTGATAAGAGAATGAAAAAGATTGTTCTTCAAATGATGCTGAGTTGATATGCAACGGAGCAGAACCTTTGTTAAATGATTGGTTCAAAGCAAAACACAAGCTCAAAAACATTAGCTTTTAAAAACCTCCTGTTATACTGCTTGTGACTCCTCACTGTGCTGCAGATATAGTTCATATCAGGTTTTAGGATTTATCATTACTTAGACTACCCTGGCTTCCATCAGTGTCATGCCTGCAACACTGAGTCTTGGTATAAAATGCCTTCATCCCCTCAAAGTTATACTTCTAGAAGTTGCAATTATATTAAATAAAGGCAAAACCTTCTGGGATTACCTAACATTTTCCCCTATGACTGTCAACAGGAAGAAACTTGTATTTTGGCTTCCCTAATGAAGTATGTGTTGGCTAAGATGGATTTAACTACTTGACTGTGTCATGATAGATAAAGATTAGAACTGTAAAAATTAAATACTAGGCACATTATTCATATTTTTCTAACTAGAAGGAGCAGCTAAAAAGTTGGGGTTTGTACATCAAGTTGACATAATACTGGATTTTGAAAATTCCCCTGTTTTCAATTATTTTCTCTTGTTCTTTTCTCCTTTTTTGGTGAGTCTTGCTTTATTTTTTCAGGGATCAGCTGAGTAATACTGGAGCAATATTTCTCCCTGGCACTGGTGTCCCTTGTTCAGTGACACTGTGTGTCCCATGTGGTCAACCCCACTAAGGGTATTATTGTAACAATTGCTAAAAGTGTCTATTAGAATTATTTTTCTTTTCTGTCCTAGGATTAGTCTAAGGCATTTCAAATACTTGGTCTTAAAGGCACAGCTGATTCATGTGGCAGCTTTTCAAGGGAAAAATGGCAGTAATGTGCCTAAACTCTGTTTTTCCTGATGTGGGAAAAGGGTACTGAAAGATGCCTTTGAAAACTCTTCTTCTTTTGGCCTCAATTTATTTTGTTTTTTATTGCTTAAATACTGACCATGAAATATTAGCTAGTTGTAGTGCTTGACTGAATTATGAGTAAGATGAGCTAAAAACCCATTGTTCTTTCATGTTTCTTTGTGTCATTCAATAGCTCTGATCTGATTTCTAAAATATATTTCCACATTTTTCTTGGAATTTCATGGCATCATCACATCTGTAGATTTAAGGGTTTGATGCAAATGATGATGTGATTCTGTTAAAATTGTTAGTCTGCCAAAACATGAGCAACATTTTGTATTCTCTCCATCTCTTACATGACTGGATACATTCCAATATCTTATTTATGTTATGGACTTTGTTTTGAATCACATTCTTTTGTTGAGTGCATGAAGGTTCTATGAAATTTTCTTCCAGTATATCAGTTTTGGGAACAGCTGGTCCTCCCTTCCTTAAGCACCCAATACTTTTCACAAACCTTTGGCTACTTTAAAGAGCAGTAGTTCTGGGTTTTGGCATCACTTTAGCATCGTGTTGATTGTAGTTAATTCCCCACATAAATAAAAATGAAAGAATCTTGGGGTAAGATAAAGTTGTTTGGATTAATTAATCCCCATCAAAACTTCATCGAGCTATTTACATATATAATTTAGGTCAATATAGACTTTCTTTTTAATTCATGCCTTGATGTAACAACTTTTTTACAGCCTGGATTTTTACTTCCATGTGCTTCACTTGTAAACTAATAAGTGTGACTCAAAGATGTTGCTTGGACTTTCATTTTCATTTTAAGTGGAAAGGCTATTGCAGTCCCTACAGATTATTGCCTAAAAGTTGTTTTCAAAACACTAAACAGATGAAAATATAAGAAAACTCCTTTAACATGCAGCCAAATATTTCATACAATATGTATAGTTTTTACTCGTCCTTTGGCAGAGAATGTAAGAAATCATTTTAATTTGCTACCAACATGCTGTGTCTCAAAAGAGTTGTGCTTTGTGGTTTAATCAAAAATCTTAGCTGAAATGATGAGGATGAGGGTTTTTATGGATTGCTATATGGACAAAAGAGATTTTTTCTTATTTAGTATAAAAAAATCATCCAGTGATTCCATTGAAAATATTTCATTTGAACACTGATACAGAAATATTGCACTGAAACATAAACAGATGACGTCAGAATGACTGTAGTAAATGCAATTATGCTTCAACCAATAATAAATGAGATATTTTATTAAATGTTAATAACTTTGGGGACTAGACTGGTTTCTTCTTAGGTCTTTCAAGTAAGAGTTATTCTGTGCAACAAGATGCCTGCAATATAAAGAAGTGTGTACCAAGGGATGTTTCTGAGGGCTTAAAACCATTTGAGATTTATTAATTTTCTGGAGTTGGGTTAACATGGTTCCATGAATAGGCACAAGGCCTGAAGAGTGGGATTAGGAAGGTTTCCAGAGGCTCTGAACTCATGTCAAGCAAAACTGTCATGCCAAGCAGCTAAGTCAACTGAATAGGGAAAAGTCTTGGAAGTGCTTTATCAGCGCATAATGTTTGGAAATTTTATTCAATTAATTTACAGCTGCAGGGCTCAGGAGGCTGAAATGAAAGTTTTGTAAAGTTTTGATAAGGAAGCAGCCAAAAACCAACAAAAAAGTTCGATTGGCTCTGGATGGTTTTTAACAAGTTGGCAGGGGAACAAAATTGCAAGCAAGTATTGCAGAGGAAGGTGCACCCAGTCTTGGGAGCTGTTGTAGCCAGCTGGGTTGGTAGCAGAATTCCTGCCAGCACCCTGCATGAAGAGCCTGCAGGTATGCTTGGCATTTGACTTCCCTTCTGCCAAGAGGTGCCTCAAGGAAAAGCCATGGCCCTGAGAAAAGCTTCTGGAATTTAGTGCTATCAAAAGTACTTACAAATAAACATTATGCTTTCAATTCCTGTTATTTCTATGAAAAGATTAAATGGAATTTACTTCAGAGAAAACATGAGTGAAAAAGAAGATATGGCAGAAGATGCCCAAGGTGCTAACATATGAGCTTTACACAAAATACCTGCCCCTCTGTTGCAGGCTTGAAAATTACTGTGTGTTGAGTTGATGTTACCCATGCCACTTCTTATTTGGGGGTTTTTGGGTGTTTTGGGTTTTTTGTTGTTTTTTTGTTTGTTTGTTTTTGTGTTTTGTTGTTTTGTTTTGTTTTGTGGCCTATTTTTATTTTTATTTTTATTTTTATTTTTTTTAATTTAGAATCAGGGAAACTCTCAATGTCTCCAAGAGGGCTTTGGATATATCCTGGCAAAATCAGTCAGGACTGCCACCCTATTTCTCTGTTTCTTGTGGTTGAGTGAGGAGAAATGGTGTTGCCTATTGATATCTTACTTTTGTCCCTTTTATAGGTTCATGATAGAGCAGAATTTTGGAACCAAGCTTAGCCTGAGCCCTCTCTCCCATATGCAACATGTGTTGTGGAGGTAGCAGTTTCTATTCCTTTTAGTTGTATATATTCATTACCTCATATTTGCATTATTGAAAAATATTTTTGTTTTTTTCTTACATTGTTAATTTTTAGACTTGAGTTCCCATTTCTCAGTATTGTTTCTTAAAATAAGAATAACCGAGTGAATTATCCAGGCAGCTTTTACACTTCCAGTCATTGTGAAATTTATTTGCAACATTCTATGCCAGTATATCTACAATGAAAAAGGAAATTCCATTAAAATCAAATTATCACATGAGAATCCATCTGCTTTTGCTGAAATATTTTGATTTATTTGGGGAAAAATCTAAACAAAATTATTCAATTTCAGTCAGATCCCTTCTAAAGCAAACAATTCAGTTTCTTAAGAGCATCTTTTAAGGGAGTGCTATAGATTTGATGCATCCCAGTCATGCCAAAGTTGTGGCAGATGAGAAACCTGATCTCTCTGAAAATGGGAGCTAGACAAAATGTAAATTCCCTTTTCTGTGATTTTGGGAGAGACCTAAGGGCAGCAGGAGTTACTGGAGCTGGTGTTTTTTGCTGTGGTGCCTTTTCTGCTGAGGGCACAGCTCCCTGGGTGCCCTGGGGAAGCTGCTGTCCCACCACCAGGGGCCCACCAGGCTCAGTAGAAATTCACACTAAAGTAACTTGGATTGGATCCAAACGGCTGTGAAATACTTCAAATTAGTTTCTGAAATTACAGATTAGGATCCTTCCTGCAATGCTGATGGTCTGGAAGGACTTGAAGGCTTTGCAAGTGTAAATTGTGCCATGCACTGTGGTTATTTAACTTTGAACTCGTTTGTGGTTGCATGCTAAATGTGTTTTGCAATTCTATTTCCATAAAAGTCTGAAAAGAAGCAAGTTTTCCTTTATTAAGTAATGTTTCCTTCATAAATTCTGCTGACATTTTAGGATTGGAGGAAAAAATGGAGACAAGTAGCTTTCAGACTCCCTTCTATCTTAGAATGCCACTGGCCAAGCTCCCAGACTTTGGGGGGGCTTGCATGAGTTTTTTACATCGGGGTAGCAGGTGAAAGGCATCTGGGTTTGTACTGGGGGAGTTTGTATAAGGTCTTAAAGGATGCTTTTTAAGGTTTTCCTGAAACTTTCTTAATTTTTAAATATGTCCTCTACCCAAATTTATGACTGAGAAATGTAATATATGGATGAGCATTCACTCCAGTCTACCTCTGGAGTACAGAGGAGATACCAGAAGTTGATTATCCTGATGGTTTGGCATGACCATTTTTGGCTCTATGTGCTATTTGCCCAGTTTCATTCCACTTTTCCTTATTTCCTTCTTCAACTATCTATGTGGATTGTTCTAGTGTAGTTTAGAAGTTGGCAGAGCACTGCCTTAAAACTGACACCTGAAAGTTTTGGTACAGTGTGACATCTTATCCGTTGTTCTCCAGTGTCACTAAGAACAAAGCAATCTTGCTGAGCTATGAAGCTGCACACTTAAAATCAAGTGCTTTATTCATTCAGTGCAAACGTTGCACAAGATTAAGATTTTTCTATCCTAACTGTGCATGAAAAAAGCCCATATTTTTCCATCTTAACTTTGCATGAAACAAATAAAGCAGAAGCTTTCTTTGAAGTCTCTGAAAATATTTGGTTTTGTACTCATTAATGTAAGTGTCAACATATAGATAACTTCTGTGCTTTAAAAACAGGCTCAAAACCCCCCTATTTCTTTTGGGTGTTTAGAATTATCATGGTCCATGTCTCACTCAAGAGACAATAGGTTTCCTAAAACATAGCCATGACATACTAGGTTTCCTAAAAGGTAGCCATGACTTCTTGGTCACAGCACTAAATAGAGATGATATTTCAATGTATTGAGATCAGCCTGTTTATTTCTGTGTCGGAAAAATAAATTATATTTTTATATAGGATTCTTAAATGGTAGTCAAAGATAACAGCAAAACTGCTGAGAGTTGCATCTATTATTGAGACTCTCAGAGCATTTGAAAGCATTAGAATAATAATCTGTTACAATAAAGCTATGATATACCTAAGCCCTCTCTTAGAGGGAACTTGATTCATCACTCAGGTGTAAATATATGTCACAGACATCAGTTATTTATATATATACAGTGATTCTTATTATATACAGCGATTCTTTGAAATTAATAAAGCTTTAAAACAAAGATATTTAAAGAAGCAAATCAGGCACTGTTCGAAAAGCTAGGAGTCATGGGAAAGATGGACTTGGTCACATAAATAGCTGGTCTGGATTTAAATGAAACCATTTTATAGCAGAAACAATGGAATATTTTATGCATTATGCTAAAGATAGTATAAGTTAAAAAATTTTCGATGCCTACACAGCATACCTGCTTCCTGCTAGCAGCTGTAAGTTGTTCATGTGGGTTCTGTGCAGTCAGTCCATTTTTGAGTCTGTATCATTATTCCCTATATTACAAAATGCCCATATGCTGTTAGCTTCTATTTTGAGGGAATAAAGTGAAAGCTGTTTCTGTGAAGTCTAGCTTAGAGACTTGGGAGCCATTTCTGGGCACTTAAATTGATTGTATTTGTCCACAGCATTCAGCATGGCCTAGAAAATAAAGGTTGGGAGGAGCGGGGGTGGGTTTCTTCACAACTTACCCTGATCTCTGTGACCTGGAGAATTTTAATTCAGTTGGAAAAAACTGATCATATGACTGAGGGCACCGAAGCTCTTTGATATGCAGGTCCTCTCAGTCTTAGGAGCAGCAAGTTTTTGAGAAATACTCTCCCTTTAAATGTTAAGGTCTGAGGGATGCAGATACATTCAAGCGAGTACTATGTTTGTACAGTTGCATTTATGCTTTTGTTGTATTCCCAGTTCCTTGTAGCCTCTGCACTGCTCATAGGCACTGCTTTTTGGCTCTGTCTCTCCAACCATCCAAATACCTGGGGGTGTAAAATAAGCCACCATTAGTTCCAGTCCACTGTTTGTGTCTGGGGTGTGCCTCCTGTCAGTGCAGCCAGTGCCACATCCACTGACAGCCATGCTTGGAAGAGTTACTGACTGCCAGAGGTGTGGTCTGATGGTTATTTATTTACAGAAAGATCATGGGGGTAGACATTGGACACAGACACTGTTGACATCTTCATTAGGCATAAGAGGTGCAAGAGAATTATTTGATAGAGGCTGATTTTGAAAACAAACTTGCTTGGTGAGGAGGGGCTCAGTGAGGCTTCCCATATGAGAAATGTGCATCTAAGGGGTAAACAAGAACATAAAATAAGAAGTTAGAGTGCTGTTTCATGAAACTGGTATATTAATTATGGCAATAATACTCTAAATGCAGTAAAACTCTGGTGGGCCAAAAGCAAGATTTGAGAAAGCTGATCTTCCCAGGATTGACTGATACATGGGGCTGATGCTTGTTTCTGGTCAACTTACAGCTAAGACTTCACCCTGTTTCAAAGCTTGTTTAAAAGACATTGAGTTTTAAATGAGATTTCAGGAAATTAATGTGTTTTTCAATCATCCTTTTTACTTTCTTTGGTTTTGTAATATGCTCTTACAAAAAATAGCTGCTCACAAATGGTAGATAATGTGAGGGAGGTATACTGGCCTGTAAACTTTCTTCTAGAGAAATTTAACTCGCAGTTCAAGGAAGTCTGAATGACAAGAAGATAAGCTATGGCCAGGAGTGTGTTTATGAGTGCAGAGATCTTCCTGCTATGGGAGCACTTGACAAGAAACAGAGAAGGCATGTGAAGAGCTAAACTTGCAGCAAGATTGTTTACATCTTCCAGACTATTTCTCTCTTCTGCCTACGCAGACATTTCTGAATTTTCAGTCTTTATTCCTCTCCTTGATTTTATGTAGCTTAATAGAGGATTGCTTATGGCAATTTGCTTTCTGTAGTGCAAATTTTTTAGTCACTATCTGTTATGAGACAAGCTTCCTTTACTAAATTATTTCCTTGTGTCTGTGCAATATTTGCCCTACCTCCAGTGGGGACTAAAGGAACAGATATACTGCATATAATTTTCATGTCTGCTGCAATATTTCTTTGTTGTTTTGCAAAAAAAGACAGTGTTGTGGAGTAGTAGTTTAAACTTCTAGTAGTTTATCTTGGAAAGAAGAAAACAAATATGAACAAATGCTTTATTCTTGTTACTCTGTAAATAATCTAGATTTGCTGACTTCTCTCTCAGTATTACTAGTTCTATCCTAACTACCATAAAATCTTTGGCTTCTTTTTAAAACACATCTTGTCTCCCTGCTGTGGAATATTTTGCATTATTTCCTCAAAAATATTGGCCAAAATCTCTGAAAGGCAGCTTGGAATAAGAGTCATCTTGGAATAAAAGTCATCTTTTGTAGTGGCAAGAGGCTGCAGAAATGATCAGCATTCAGTCAATCAGAAAGGGCTTTCAGTTCATTGTCGGAAAGAGAAAAAAGTCCACAATCTTTGGTGAATCTTCCTGTTACTAACTGATTTCTAAGTACATTCATTAATATGATGAATTGTTACTCTTTCCATTCAATAGTTCAGTCACAAAAGTCTGCTGAGACCAGAGGGCAGAGCACACAGTGTTGGCAAGGCAGTGTGTGGTGGCTCGGCAGAGGGGGAGGCTGTCCCTCCTCGCAGGGAGCGCATGGAGCGTGGATGCCGTACCTCCTGCTATTGCTGGGAGCAACTGGATCACACTCGAAAGGCACAGTCATGGGCATGCCAGAGAGAATGCTAGATTGGCATTCAAGAGGTTAATTAGAAAGGGAAAGAGCAATTAAAGGGACGTGAGGAAGTCTTCATAAAACTGTAATTGAGCAGTCTTCATTAAACGATCTCATTAAATGAGGCAGAGGATTTTTTGTTGTTGTTGAAACTCTGAACTTCCTATTAAGATTGTCTAATCAACTTTCTGAAAGGGGAGTTATTACAATACCATAACTTCTGAAACCTTTTGTTGTTCTCAAGATACTGCAAGGTATGTTTTATGTGGATATATTGTCCTTGGCATCAAAATGGACAGATGGAAGCAATAATAATGCTTGTGTATGAATGTCACTAGTCCATTATTTTTATTTGCCCCACCTATGAGACAAATGAAGGTTTAGCTCCTAGCTTCAGTAATTGCATCCTTGTATTATGTAAAGCGTGTAGTTATGTGGCTACACATACAGAATACAAATCAATACCTTAACTGCAAGTAGCAGATGGATGGCTCCTGCAAGAGAACTTTGTTGTCCATTTATTGATCACAGTTATGTTAACAGAGACATACCATAACTACCAGTGCCAAAATAAACATCAGTTTAAATAGTGGTCCAGTGAGAACAGGATTCTTGCTGGTTTACTTCGTGAATGCAGTCTTGTTAACTGCTAGACTGATTCTTAAATTCTCTGAATTTAAACAAAGAGCAGGGACTCAGAGAGACATTTGCGTTGTATAAAATATCTTAAATATTGTAAAGAATTAAATCATTTAAATCACAACAAATAAAACCTGTTGTGGAAAAATATTAATTAAAAAGAGGCACAGTGAAATGCTGCTGATTTAAAAGCAACCAAAAAAGAAGTAACAGCTTTGCCTAATGTGATGCTGTTCATATTCCTGCTGTATATGGTTGTCTCAGTGATTTCTGTTGGTTTTCTTTTCTACATCTTTATGTGCACATGGACAGAGCACAGTGTGCACCAAATATTGCTGTTGTAGAAAGTAAGCAAAATGAAAGCAGATGGAAAAGCTTCATATCTTACTAATTCCCTCACCATGACCGTGGGTACTGTGTGCTGGAGTGGTAAATGCCCACACAATGATTAGGTTACAAATTATTTTTGATGTTATTGATGTCCTTCCAAAGTCTCCTGAAGTGATTTACACAACTCAGTATGTGACACGCATTTTGTGGATATGTTTATGCTCTCATTTTGGCTCAATCTCTGTTTTGCACCGTGGCCCCAGCTCTGTGATTGTCCAGTGTCAGTTGTCTTCTGGCCTCCTCTTGGCACAAAAACAACTGGTTCTCTTTTAGAGGAAACTCTGGCTGCTGAACACAGATATATTGACATATTTTCCACATATCCACTGGGGCCTGCTTTCTACAGAGCAGTGTAAATATAACCAACCTGGAACAGCATGGATGCAAGCCAGTATGTGCCTTTTGCTGCCAATTTTTCTTCTATATTGCAAAAGCAGTTTTGAGGCATCCACAATATACCCTTGCTGTAAACAGCATTGCTCTGATTAGTCATAGTAATAAAAGTCCATTTTTCTTAAATGGTCCATCAGTAAAGTACTAATTAATTCCAAGGATTTAGGAATCCACATTGTGTAGCTTGTGTTTTCTATTACCAACATATGTAATTTATTGAAAAGTAAAAAAAAATACATGAGTGGATGAAGAGGAAGACACATAACATTCTAAAAGTGACAGGGAAGGTAGTAGCCTTTAGTCTCAGACAACCTCCTAGACATAAACAAGGAATGAGCCTGTAGGAAATGTGGCTTTTTGCCTCCTGTCAGTAGGAGATTTTGAGACTGTGTTGCATGTGTTTGCTCTTGCCTTTTGCTCTTGAAGTTCAGCAGATACCATTACCCCTCAGCTGTGTCCTGGCAGCTGCACTGGCTGCGTGTCTACCCTCAAAGTCTTGGGAATATGGGATTATAGGGGGAAGGAAGTGGCTCAGAAATAGACCAAGAGTTTTCTTCCCTCTTTTTGCATTTATCCCAATTATCTATTTTATTTAAGTAAATTACTGAAGAAACTGTCCATATATTTTCCTAGTTCATCCATATGTAAAGCAAAGCAGCTGTGGCAAATTCAGCCAAAAGGCATGGCACATCAGTTCATACCCCTTCCCCTGAACTTGGCTGCTTTTTTTTTTTTTTTTTTTTGTATGGTTGAATCCTGCAGTTCCTTTAAGGATTAGAAAGGTCTGAAAAATCTTCGAAGCAGTGTCTTGCTTTTGTTCCCTTCCTTGTAGGGAGAGCACAGAACATCCCCCTGCCATGTTGGCTGCTGTCCCTTAGATCATGCGTGGAAATAATGAGAGCCACTGCTCCTGACAGCCTGCCTTTTTGTTTTTTGAGGTGGGGTGGGGGGAAGAGGGAGGGAGCACCTTTTTTTTTTTGCTGTAGATGTAAAGGTATGTCAGGAAGTTCAAAGAAAATGCAATGGTTTGCATAATTTAGCATATGGAGAAGATACCCAGAATTCAGCCTGACGTATAGGTCATATCTGTGAGAGAAAGAAGGAACAAAACCCAGACTATGAATAAAGTCGTGCATCATCACTACTTTATATTGAGAATTATGCTCATAGCTGGCTGAATTTGACTTAGAAATGAGACTGATGTTGCACATACTCTTTGGCCCTTCTTTATCTTCTGCTGGGGAGGAGAGAAACATCCACTCTGGGCTTACGCAGAGATCTTGTCTAGGGGAGCACGAAGCACGCAGCACATAAAAATTGAATGATTGTACTTAAAAGAACTTGGTACTTTTTTCCCTGAATGCCCTTTTTAGACAGTCTTTCCTTATAACTGCCAGCTAATTAGCATCTAGTGATAGTTATTTCATTTCAGAGTGATAGCAAAACTTAATTTGTGCTGTTAATTACTTTTCATCAATTTTCCCATCTTTGAATGGACAGCATATGTATCTATACTATTAATGAACTGAAAAAAACCCTCCTAGATGAAGTGGAAATAATAGTAGCTTGTCTTCTTCAATAATTTTAATTATTTTTATGCGATTGAGATTGGATTATGATACATTGCATTTTAAGTCTAAATGCTAATTTAAATTGATTGTAAATTCTTGCAAAATCATCAAGATGGCATGGAACTCAGAGAATTGTTTTCAAATTAATTTCTGAAATCTTTCTAGATGCAATCAAAATGTTTTTAAACATGAATATGTTGGGTTACATAAAGAACTTAGTCATTAGCCAGAAAAAAACAAATCGGATCTTTATAATATGACCTATTAATTCTATCTAAGGGAAATAATTGAGGAGACAGCTTAATGTAACTATGCAATGAATTCTCTGAAATATACATTCTGAAAGCTGATGAGGTGACCAGCTGGAAAGAATTGCCATGTAAACACAAATTGGCTTTGGACTGCAGACAACAGTTTCTTTAATTGTAGGTCTTGATTTAGTGGGACTCATACTTTACCTGTGCTTTTGCTTTCTGATTGAAGGAAATGTAGCACTTTGTGAACATTTCTCTTTTATTACAGTCTGTCTCACTTCTTTGCTGACAGAAAAATGAGGAGTTGGGTTTAACTGGGGACTGGAGGAAGATTGCCAAAATTACTTTAATTAGTGGAATCATTAAAAAAGCTTATGGAGTCTTTTGCTGAAGTGTTACCAGGACAGTTACTTAAGTCTATTTATTCTAGGCTGTGTAGCTTTGGAAGTTTGTCAGTGTTGCTCTGAAGTTGGGGAGCCACCTCCTGTGCTTTCTTTTCACTGTATTTGCAAAATTGTTCTCCAGCTCCACACCTGCAGGGATGCTGATTTCTGTGGAGGGTGAGGAGTCCTGTCTGTGGTTTACACTTGCTCAGCCATCAGCACACTCCCTCCTGAGGAACACAACCCACTCAGACACCAGAGGTGTGGATGTGTTCCTTCTCTTCCTGCCTGCCATTAGTGCAAGTGCACAGGGCACATCACCCAGGAGGGTGGGTGCTCTGTGTGCTAAGGGGGAACCCAGGCAGTTCACCCATGGCTGGATGCTTTGGACACTGTCACCAAGAGCTCACAGCATGGTGTGGTGCCCCTTCAGACTCCTGATGAAAGCTCCTCTCTCGATTTCAGATAGCTCTGAACCAGACTCTTAGAACAGAGTGGGTTTTTTTACAGGTACACTTATTATTGCAACCATCTGTTTCTAATTTTCCCTGACCCAGTAAAAGATATGTGTAACCAGAATTGTCTATCTGTTTACTTTTCAAGGACCAAAGTTAAATAAATAGCAGCACAGCATTCAAACTTCGCAAAAGCAGGGTGTGTCAGTGGGTACAGATTTTGTCTTTCTGATTCATGTGGCAATAAAGGAGGCCATCATTCTTTCATGTACTTATGGTGTAACTGTTTTATTAGAGCAAGGCAAGCTGTTACTAACACTCATTCACTGGATTTGTCTCTGAGAAAGAGATTATGATTATCACAGGAAGGGTGCCACTTCCTTGATGGGTGACAGAAATGTCCCTGTCTGGGTCCTCGTGGGCTACCTGTGGCTGGTGGAGCTCATGATACCTGTTCTAGAGGAAGGTGGGAAACCCTAGGCAAGGGGATGATTTTTCAGGGATCCTGCAGGAAGCGTTTTGGATGAGTAATTCGGTTTGTTTTGCTATTACTTGTCTAATTCGGCCAAAACTAGTTGAGGACAGAGTAGGACATTAGATTTCAGTAGTGTATATCCTTCCTAAGAGTGTTACAGCTATTGAATGTTGGTAAAAGATTCATGCTAAATTTGTGGGTGATAAATGCAAAGCAAAATGGAACAGCCAGTTCTCTACGTCATGTGTTGTTAATCAGTGGAAATCCTTGCCACAGGCCATTGTGCGTATTGAAACATCACGCAAATTCCTGGCAGTGTTCCCTGCAGAATTAGTAAATGAGTGAAAGCATGCTTGGCTTAAGAAAAGCTGTGGCTGTAAATGTTTAGAGTACAGGAGGGTACTTGAAGGAAGAGTAGTTCCTTCTCTTCGTGTGTCCATTCCTGTCCTTTCACTGAGCCACTGTCATGGTTTAACCCCAACCAGCAGCCAAGCCTCAGGCAGCCACTCACTCTCTCCCCCACCAGTGGGAGTGGAGAGAGAACAGGAAGAGTAAAAATGAGAAAATTCATGGGTCGAGATAGAAAGTTTAATAGGGAAAGGAAAAGTCACGCACACAAGCAAAGCAAAACAAAGAATTAATTCATCACTTCTGATGGGCAGGCAGGTGTTCAGCCATCTCCAGGGGATGGGCCCCATCACAGATAACACTGACTTGGGAGGACAAATGGCATCACTGACATGTTCTTCTTCTTCATCCCCCCCCTCCCCTTTATATCCTGAGCAGGATGTCATATGGTCTGGGATATCCCTTTGGTCAGTTTGGGTCACCTGTCCCAGCTGTGTCTCCCCCTAACTTCCCATGCATCCTCAGCCTCCTCACCAGTAGGACTGTAGGAAAAGCAGCAAAGGCCTTGGCTCTGTGTAAGCCCTGCTGAGCAATAACAAAGCATCTCTATATTACTATCACCATGTTTAGCACAAATCCAAAACACAGCCCCATACGAGCCACTGTGAAGAAAACCAACTGTAGTCCAGCCAAAACCAGCACAGTAACATTCCTCATGGCTCTATTCTTGTGGTTTTGTTGAATGCTTTGCTTGATGGATTGCTTGCAATCTTTTTCCTGTCTATCTTTACTTACAGTGTCATGTGTCTGTGTATCCAGTATTTCTAGTCCTGAGAAGATGGCTGTTTTTTATTTGTTTAAGTAGGATAACTTCAGGAAGCAATTGCCAGAAAAACTGTTAGAGAGAATAAAGAGTTTGGAAGATTTCTATCAGCAAAGGCTCTAGACAAGAAAAGTTCTATTAGGAGAACATGAAAGCACCAAAATTTTATTTTTCAGGTTGGAAGAGGAAAGCTGGCACAGAGAGCACTCAAGGGCTCTCTCATGACACTCCTTTCCTTCTACAAATGCTCTTATGCTATCCTTGCTTTTACTGTTGCCACGATCTTACTCTCAGTATAAAACTGAACAAAGAGAATTTTCAAATGAATCCAGCTAGAAAGCCTGTTTGAAGTATTTTCCAAGATATCTTTGCCATGCCCTATCACTTTAAAATAGGCCTTAATTACACCCTATATTATAATTGAACTATGTCAGAAATAGTTGCAGAAAGGAAACAGAAATTGTTTCCACCTGGAGCCAGGTAACTATTTCCACATTCCTCAAGTCTATGGGGAATTTATTGTAATTATTTTTTTATCTCATTTATCTGTAGTTTCCATCAATTTAATCTGTGTTTATTAGTCTATATTGCTTGTTTTTGAGGAGGAAGATCTCTTTGCTTTTTATGCATATCTTGTGAACAGAGCCATCCAAAAGGACAAAACCATTTTCCTCTTAAAAAACCAACTGAATAAAACAAACCACTCACATTGTAAAATAGATTTAAAACTGTCCTAGCAAAATCTCTTAAAATGGAGTTTCTATCTTTTTAGTCCTCTTTACGTGTTTAGGCTGGTGACTTGAGTTCACATCTGGACTGATTCATTTTACCTTTTCTACCTTTTTTACAAAGTGAAAGTAAAATGAATAGCACCATAGATTTAAGTGCTCTGTGGCCAGAGGTAGAGCCAAGATCTTCTGTGATAACCTTTATAGTGTTGCAAACAGACCACAACAATAGCTGCTATGTCAGGCCCATGAATATGTGTCTGAGTTATAGCACATCCTTAACAGTTAGCTAGCTTTGATTTCAAGGTGTCAGGCAATGGTAAAGCCTCTGCATTTCAGTGTGGTGTTGTAGTGATTAAATTTCTAGCCTGAATTTGGTTAGCTTCAGCTTCCACTGATGCGAAGTTCTGTGAGTTTGTCTGAGGAAACTGTCTCCCACACTTGAGACTGTGCACTAAATGCCTTCTTATCACACTTAAAATAAACTAAACAGATTGTTTAATGTAGATGCTTCCAATATAGCTATTCAGGTTAAGATAATTAAAGCTTTCTGTGGGGAGAAGATACTCACCTTACTTGTGCATAAGTCAGTGCTTGCTTGCTGCTGACTGGCTTGAGAAAGACTAGAGAATGGTCTGCTGAAGCTGATGTGAAGGGTGCAGATGTTGGGAGGGAATGTTGTTCCCTCTCACTACCCAGTCAGCTTGAGGGAAGACAAGTAGCCGTCCCTGTTTCTCGCAGGTCCTTTGAATGACCCCACTGCCTCTCTTTGGATGGGTGTACCTGTGCTTTAGGGCTTTATCACTTCCCTCTAGCCAGTTTTCTGGAAGGGAGGTGGTTCTCCAGCATTTTTCACCCAGGTAGACTGTCATTGCTCACCACTTCAGCAGAAATCAGCATTGGCCTGTGCCTTCACCTGATTTTTCATTCAGTTCACTGTACAACGTTTGGCATAATGTATGTGGCATGGAAACTGGGACACATCTGGTGCAATCGGGTGTCTGCAGACACTGCTGCAGTGTCAGGAGGTTCTGTAACTTCATAAGATTTTACTCAGCTTGATCTGCACTTACTCAGATCAGCTCTAAGTTTGTGCAACATCTTTGTTTATTGTTTTTCCAAATGATATATTTAATTTATCTGTCCTCAGTGGAGTCTTGACTTGTATGGATGTTTATCCCACAGGCAGTGTTAAGCATCTCACAAGCAGATCTGTCTGTGCTTTTCATGGTGTTCATTTATCTACCTAGCCCACTTAAGGCTGAGTTTCAGCACAGGAAATGCTGGAAATGCACAGTGCTTCAACACTATGAGCTGTTTACCTTCAGATGTGCTTTTCAGGGTCTTGTTTGTGTGGTGCACTGAAGAAAACAGATAAAAGTCACATATCCTGTAATTTCATTACCTTACAAATTTTGTTTGGGCCTGTTGTCAATAGAACAGCTCTGGGACCAAACCAGATATTTGGAAAATCTTTAAAGTTTGGAACATATGGGACGTCGAACAGATTTGTGACAGTATACTCTGCTTGAAAGCTAAACTGGTAATTTAATATACTGAATGCATTATGGAAACCATTCATGTTTAAAAGCATTGACAAAGCATCAGTTGCTAAAGAAAACCAAACTCTGTCTTAGATTTGCAGAAACACTCAGTTCCTGTGTTGGCAGTGAAACATATTTATCCCAGAACCGCTTTTTGATGTTCCTTAGTGCTTTACATCCAATCTAGTTATTAGCAGCAAACTTCATATAAAGCAGCTGAAAAAAGTTACCAAGGCAGAAACTAAACCCTGTGTTATATCCTTTTGAAAATGTTTAAATAAGATACAAATAAAATAGCTTCCAGCCAAGGTACATAGTGCCTTGTCTTTCTGAGCTGAAAATTATTAATTTTACTGAGTTCTCAAAAGCCCAACAGAATACACAATGTACTAAAGAATCCTGTAAAGAAGTTTTCTGTGCTTTTAATTCTCCTTGAAATCAGGAATGGGCATTAATGATTTTTATCTGAGTCTGGGTTTTACCTTTTTGCAAAGGTTTTATCTGAGTCTGGGAGAGCAGATCCTTACATTTTTGGTGGAACTGAGATTCCCAAATTTTTGAATTTTTATTTTCATTTCTTTGAAAAACAAGTTTAATATAAATAATAAAATAGCTTATTATTTTATTTGAAAGTATTGAAATGATTAATTGCAGTTTAAAAGTGCAGATTTATACTTTAAAATTCCTAAAAGCATGGTAATTTTTGTGTGCTTCTCCTGAATATTTTTTGAAAGTGTAGACCAAACCGTAAAAATCATAAATGAAACTAAAATTTGTATAGTAATAGAGTTACAAAAAAAGAACACATAGAAGCTTTCAATTTCTAATAATCTTCAGAAATAACTTTTCATGGATCAATATTTGGTCTGATGCAAAATGTGTGATGCTGTTGATTTATCTATACATCCAGTTTTCCTTAAACTGAATAGCCTACATTCATTCTTAAAGTTCGGAGAAAATGTGACTGAAGATGAGAAATGAGTTAAAAGAATTTGAAAGTAATCCTTCACTACCAACTACTAAGTCCTCTCTTTGGTTCAAGGTAAAAAGTTATATTTAACTCTGCCTGAATCATTGCAGTGAAAGTTCTGTATGTCCAGAAAAACCCTGAATGTTTGATTGATGAGCAGTGTTGGCAGAATATAATGTGCCATGCATGTTGCTTTTAAATTTAGAAAACGTAAGCATTTTAGTTCTGAATATCTTAAACTTGAAAATATACGTAACATGGGAAATGTGCTCCTTATTCTTATCCTATTTCAGATTATGTTAAAATTAACTTTAATACCATGCTTTAGCTGGTGGTATGTTTTGAAAAGAACAGTTTATTATGGGTATGTTTTCCTATTTTGGTGTTTCTGAATATAGTTGTATGACATATGGCAATCAGGAAATTAGATGCTATATATATTCAAATAAGGAAAATAAATTTTATGTAGTCTTCCTAATTGTGGGGAATTCCCTCTCCACGTGCCATAGGAAAATCTAGTTCGGTTGACAATTATGGCTGTGGAAAGAAATATTCATGGAAATATTAATGAAAAATGTGGAAAGATGGTGCTTCACTCAGGATTTAGAGTGATCAGAAGTCCTTTCCCTTGGTGCTTACAGGCCTTAACTTGCAAGTCTTGCTTGACTGAGTCCCTGGTTCTGTCTTCAGAAGCTGAATGAGGAGATGTGCTCTGGCTCCTTGGTTCTCATCTCAGGTTGGTCAGGTGGCCAAACATCTCAGTGCCATCTTCCAGGCTGCATCAGACTCCTTCTCCCTGTTCTTGTCCTCTCTTGCCTCCTGTCCCTGCTGAGTAGTGAGGGGAGTGCTTCTCACCCACATGGAGTTGCTGTGAAGGTCGATGTTTTGTGAGGCTGTGATGCCCTTGAATACCAGAGGAACCAAGGAAGTAACGAAGCCTAGAAGAGAGTAATCTTTTATTGCATAGATGTTAGTATCCATTCTTTGTGATTTCTTTTTCCTTTACACATCTTGCCTGTATTTTTGATATGTTCAATCAGAAACATGTGTTCTGGAAAGAAGTGACACTCCTGGTTGTTGTCAAGGCCCTGCCTCTTCCTGTACCACAGTACAGATGCCCGGGATGATGCTATGATCAACATCACAGCATCAGCTTCCTTTCTCAACTCTTTAGTTGCTTCAGAAATTTATAAAATGCAGGAATCCACCTTAAAGTCATAAACACATATGCAATGACACTATTTTCATGTCACTGAATGTGTTTTTGCATGAATGAACATGGTATATCTTGATTTTAGTGGCATACATATACATAATGTCCAACAGCATGGACCTCTGTTAATAGCCCATAAAGTTCTGTGTTTGTCACCTGCACAACAAAAAATGTGCATATAATTTTTTCCCAGATGCTCAGATTTTAGTTTACTTTGTAAATTCTGTGTTTATATCTACGCTTTTAGTTATAGTTTGATTTTGATCTCCTAGGCCACTCCGCTGCAGTGAGATTTTGATGTATGGAATGTGACGTTTCCATGCATCTGAATTTCAGAATGGCTAAATGTATACACTCTGGAGGTATGGAGACTGTTAAGGATGTTTTAAACTCAGACTCTGGGGTCTGAGTTTTGGCAGCAGTTTTGTCCTCTGATGGTAAAGCCTGAAAAAAGGAAAATAGAGGTCAGCAGATAAACCTGCAGGAGCTCTTTGTGAATGTTGACATTAGCTCAGTAAGGATATCTCCATCAGCTCCAGCTATACTCAGTCAAGGAGAGAAGGAGAGGATGTTTGTCCTCCACACAGGGACTCAGCAGTCAGATTAGGCTTCGCTGGTGAATGTTTTTCTCTCCATTGACTGGAGACTCTTTAGACACACCTGATTAAATTAGCCTTGATGAGTATTCTTTCTGATGGACTAATCTAAGAACTGAGTTCCAGTCATTAGGAAAGCTGATATGTGAATGGTATCTCTGTATCTTGGGCAACTTGCCCTAAAGATGGGCAAATTAAGCAGCATTATGAAGTTCTTTATAGATCATTTTGCATTAGGGTCTTATAATTCTGAGTGGACTTTGATCCATATTACCGTAGACAGGACAGTGTAATGAACACAGGGGAAAAGAGCAATAAGCATTAAGCACAGGGAGATGGAAGGAAAACAGTCTTATTAGAACCACTGGATTTCTGACATGAGATCTTCAATTTGTATTTTTTTCCTCATTAAAATAGAGATGCATGTAATTTTCATTTACTGAGTGAAAATGGAAATGTGGAAAAAGCAATCTGATAACTGAAGATGTTCATGATGGGAAAACTAGCTTCAGATGGCAGTGGTTCAATAGCTGAAATTTCTGACCTTGTGTAGAAAGGATCTTGTGGATTATGAGAGAGTTTTTAGGAAATAACTTGAGCTGGGTATTAAGGGCACATTAAATACAAAAAGTTGGCTCAGGTAATGTTGTAATTGCACATAGAAAAACAAACTGGAAAATGCAGTACAAACGTATTCACAGTATACCTATTATACTTTATTTACACAATTACTGCTGGTGATGCTTATTTTTTTCTAATCATTTGAGTGGGTGGCTCCATGCAGAAGAAATATTTATATCTCTCTATATATTCTTCTTGTGCAAATTTTCAGTTACCCTGGAGCATTGTAGTAAAATGAAAGTCTGATTGACTCGCTATCTTTCATTTTTCTGTAAAGAAACTGAAGTTCTGATCTTTTACTTGATATGGTGTAACATTCTTTCATGTAGAGAACAACTTCTGTTATGCAAGATGACATACCTTTCTGAGGTATATTCCTAGGATATTCCCTAGAGGCACTCTGTTGTTAAAAATGCCCAGTCTTGTTGAGAAGCTTTTGGAAAAATGGGAGCACCACATTCTCAGACTGTCACTTGTGTGAAGCTGGTGCATCACAATGGGAAAGAACAGTTTGATACCTGTGCAGTAACAAAGTTTGTTAGCTCCTGTAATATAATACATAAACTAGTGTATTTGGTTTGTGTGGCCAGGTGGTGGTAGCAGGTGGGCTACAAGGCTGGCTTCTATGAGAAGTTGCCAGAAGTTTCTCCCATGTCCAACAAAGTCAGTGCCAACCAGCACCAAGATGAAGCCACCACTGGCCAAGGCCATCAGTGACAGCGGTAGTGCCTCTGGGAAAACAGAGTCAAGAAGCAGGGGATAAAAATCTGTGCAACTTCAACCAGATAGAGGTATAAGAATAGCTCAGTTTCTCATTGTCCCTAGTCTGAGGTGATGGGTAATAAATTAAACTAATTTCCCTATGTCTCACCTGTTTTGCCCATGACAGTGACTGGTCAATGATCTCTCCCTGTCCCTATCTCAACTCGCAAGCCTTTCATTGTATTTTCTCTCCCCTGCCCAGCTAAGGAGGGAAATGGTAGAGTGGTGGGCACTATGTGTACAGCCAATGTCAACCCACCACAAGTATCAACTTGAGATCTTGTGAAAGCAAGACATGTTGAAAGAGCACTGCCAGCCTTCCCTGGGAGTCCTTATGCAGGGCTGTCTCCTACAATGGGTAAAACTATGTCTGCCTCATGAGGATCATATGTCTTTCCTATCCTCAAAGAGGCTGGGTAACTGGAACATTAAAACTGACTTGAGATAAATTATTTAGATTGATTAAAGAAAAAAAAACATTAACTGTTGTCAGTTTGGGAGTTGCAATTACTCAGTATTAATTAGGAGTGTTCACATTTAAAAGTACTTTGAAATTTTTATAATAAAAATACCAGAAATACGTTTAATCAAAAGAGGGAAAACTTTTTATTGCTCTTTGAGTGTGGGTGTATCTATTTATAGGAGGATGTTTGCAATTTGGTGTCCTTCAGATGTAGTGAGGCATATTCAGAGCACTTTAATGCTGTTTCAGCTGCACCCTGAGCTATGTGCTTGTGTTTCTGCTGAAATTGTATGAGCATTCAACACTTTGGAGAATAATTAGATATTTACATAACAGGATAGCCAATTTATACTGCTGGGGAGCATATAGGTGGCTATATGTGGTTCATAGTCTTTATGTGAGATGCCTTGAATATCATCTGAATGTGATCCATTGGCTCTAATAAGGAATAATATCAGTGAGATTTAACTTCTGTCATGATTCCCTTCTACTGCTAAACATCTATATTCTACCAGCTGCACAATATTCATGTGACTGAATACCCATTTTAAGCAATGACTTCATATATTTCGATTAAAAACCAGAAAGACAGGAAATGAGATGAGAGACACAGATTTCAGCTCTCACTTTGAGGAGAATGTTTCATGTTTGAGAAAGGACTGCTCTCTGGTCTAAAATATTATGCTGAGACACCTGATTCAGAAGGGATAACCATATTAGCAGATTTAGGTAAGCAAATGCAGTTCTCTCCCTCCTTCCCTCAAAAAAGTCACTGCTGATGAAGTCATTTTTAGAAAAAAAGCTTAAGGAAAACAGAAATGCTTTAAATTTTTTTTTTTAATATCAGTTCAGCTCACACCATTAATTTCTCATAATGGTTCATAAGATCATGGTAAATAAGCAAGTAAATATTTAGTAAGTATTTAAAATTGCTTTCTGTGTAAATTTCATGTTAATAAATTGTAAACATATTTTGATTAGGGATTAACAACATTTAGTCTTTTCCAACAATGATTTATTGGATAGTACTAGTCACAGTACAAGACACTTCAGGATGGAAACAGTGACATTCAGAAAACATCTTAACATCTTTATTTTTACATTCTGATTAATGCTACAGTAGCATCTAAAGGCTTGAATTTGGAGTAGTGTCACCCTGTAGAAGTGCCCAAACACATTATGTGAAATAGTCTCTGCCTCAAATATATAATGATAACAGCAGAAGCAATTGGGGAAAAACCACAGTGAGGTGCAGGGAGGTGAAAAAACTTGCTGAAGGTAATGCAAGAATGCTGGGAAGTTAATCCAGGTTTTAAAACATAGATTTAATGTTCAGTCCATTACCATATTCCAGCCACTCTGATTCCTATTTCTAATAGGAAGTTTGGTGTTTATGACAAGAAACTTGATGTTAGCTCAAAACAAAATTAAGAACTTGGGATCTAATTATAGAAAAGCTTTAAAATAACTGGATTGCTTCACTGTGGACAATTCAAAACTTAAGGCAGACACAGCACTTTAGCTGAGGCACTAACATTTCAGTTTAGCCCATGGTAATTTTCTCAAATGTACATCACCTCAATATATATATGTATTAGGTTCTGTCAGAGACAGCTGCATATAAAAAGCATTATTGCAGTAAAATTTTCTGAAATTATGCAACTATATAAGTGTTTAAAGCCAAGACATACTGTTTGAATTATTTTGGTGACTATGTGCAAGTTCTTACTAATCAGACCACTGACATTTTTCAACCATGTCCAGTGCACCATGAAAGGAATACATACATTTATTCCTTTTATGATCTGCGTGAATATCTGCAAAGTTTCTAGTTTTCCTTTATCTCACTTTGATTTATGTAAATGTAATTGGATGAATGATTTGAAAGCATTTATATTGCCCATGCCCTATGTCTGACAGTTCTCATTCAAAATCAGGTCTGTGTTTCTTCCCATCAGCATACATTACATTGAGATATACAGATTCTTCAGAATCAGAATGTTAATAGGAATGTGTGTATTTTATTTTTTCTTCTATTGAGAGCATTTATTTCTGAATTTTGTATTATCATTTACATAATGTAAAAACAAAATGATACTGTTTCTGTAGCATAATAGACCAATTAAAAGTTGAAACTAAAATGTTGATAGTGCTAAAAATGAATTTATGAAAAACAGTGTTGATTTCTCCAACCTGTCTTACTTACAAAAAGAAAAGATTGAGAAAGAAATATTTGACAATATTCTGTGTGTTTAGAACAGTTCTGTTTTCACATGTCAGCACCTGAAGTGATGAATTCAGAATTTGTCTTTGGTAAATAAGACCTTAAGGATTCAAATGCATGTTGGATTTTCTAGAATATTTGCATATATACACATATGATATTTTCACATAGGATATATGAGTAAAGATGTAACTGCATAATTAGCACCAGTTTTATTCTTTATTTATTATTCTGAATTTTAGGGAAAAAAATGTTGCAAAACTTTAGTAATTTTTTTTCAATAAGGAGCACATAAAGGAAGCTAGAATATGAATAATTATGCTGTTTTCCTTAGAGTTTCATACTTCTAGTATTTGGCTTCTTCAATAATGGCTAAAATATTCCCTTAATTCTGTATTTCTTAGACTTTTAGACAGTTCTGCTTATTATATGAGGCTGCTGAGTACCCATTGCTGTGGCTCCTGCTGTCACTGTTACAAGTCAGGTTATGTGAGGGCTACTGACAATCATGAGGCTTGCAAGCTGCTTATTCGTTCCATGCCACATGTGCAAGAAAAGGTTGAAAAATGAATCATGACCTGAAACTGTGCCCATTTTCCCAAACCGAGTTGTTGCAGCCAGTGGGAAGCCTCTTTGGCATGCAAAGTGACTTGTACATTGCAGAAGTTTCCCAGGACATAGCAGGAAAGAATTGGGTTACAGTGATGGATTCACAGAGACTGGGTCTGGCTCCTGACCACTGAAAAAACAAAACCATACCACGGCTCATTTTCTCTTCTGCTGTACTTCATCATCCAGTCAAAGCCTATTCCTGGTGCTCACAGTCTTCATCAATTTTTTCGATGCTAATCAGAGCAAAAGTAGGGTTCCAGCACACATCTATAGGTCCAGCACTATACCTAAATTGTCTTTGTTTAATACCTTATTTTAAAATTATGTTTAATTTCTTCTTGCTATTGCAAATATTTGAAATATTTTTCTAAATGTAACTTTGCAGTCTATAGTTTACTATGAAAAATATTGAAATTGCTTGCAATCTTAATTATCTTTCAAAATAACAACCTAAAACTAGACTGAGCTTATTTTCCCAAACCTAAATAATAGAAAAACCCTTCTAAAACCCTCAAAAACTTTGTATGCCATATATCAGAATCAGCTTATTGAATGACTCCTGTCTCTGGACTATTATAGTAGCTAACATGCTGTTCTTGAAGATGCAGCATAAAATTACATGTTAAGTACTGATTTAGGTTTTCTTGTTGTTATTCATGAATATGTGAGCCTGTGGTTGAAAGACGTTATGGTTAATCTCTGAATTTAATCCTTTGCAGGAATAAAAAGTAGAAGGGACTCAGCATTATTTGGCTTGCTTATGCCAGATGACAAGTACTTGAGTGTTCCTGCACAGAATCAGGCTGCCAGATCTGCTTTTAGATCTTCCTTTTCTAAAAAAATTGAGTGGACAGTGAATAAATAATTGAAGCAGTTCCTCTTTTTGTGTTTCAAAACATTCAGCAGAATAAAAGCATAGTTCTGAAAAATCTTCAGCCTCTTTAAATTCTAAATCAGATGCAACATTAGTAAAGAAAGCCAGCTGCTGTTATCTGCCAAGCAAGTTGCATGGGCCTTCTCTTACAGTATTGTTTTCCAATGAGCTGTGGGTGTGGAATTCCCCTGCTGGTCCCTCCCTTGTTCCTCAAGTCTCCTTCCTCCCCCCACAGTAATGCAATAAGATGCACTACTAAAGTTAGATAAAGTCTCCCAAATCCTGGTATTTAGTACTGGAAAAGGTAGGCTTATAATACATCAAGTATTATATACATCTTCAGGTACCGGGCACTGTATTTACCCAAGCTCATTTGAGATGTTATTTGTATTTCTTTTAAATACTTGTCTAATCTCTCTGCATTTTGGAATCTTGTGCTTTTCTCTGTCAACTTGGAATTTGGAAGAAATCTTTTATTTTCAGTATATTGTGTTATTTTTGGTAATAGATGTTCTTTCAACAAGGGTCTCCAACTATGTCTCATACTGTCCTAATCTTCTGGCATATGTTGTTGCTCTTCAAATTGGCATTGCTTCTCTTCTCTACTCTTAGCTTCAACTGGGAAAAGGCAGCATGTTGTATAGATGAGGAATTAACAATTTCAGAACTGAGCTCCTCCAGAGTGTGAGGCAGAGTCTGGAACGTCATCCAGTCAAAAGGTGTTCTCTTCTAGGGACAGTAAATCTTTATTACATGCAGGATGTAGTCAATGCTGTTTGGGCAGTGTTTCATGGCATATCTTCCTCCAATTTTTGCTTTCTGAAACCTTATCTTAAATTCTGTCACCTCAAATCACTGGGTATGCATGATGGATTTCTGAAAAGATGTGGTGGATCTACCTGTATAAGGCTAAACTGTGCCACAATACCCAAACCCTGTTAGAGAAAAAAAGGCTAAGAGAAGATCATCACATTTTTATAACTTTCATCATCCTTATTTTTCAAGGACTAAAGTCAAATGCATTGTTGCATAACTGTTTTAGAGCTTTTTTTCCCCAGAACTGAGCTTTTCTGGGTTGAAAGGCATTTCAATAAAGTCTACCAAAGACTAGGATGAGCTGAGCTTCCATGAAACAGCTAAAGCTGTCAAATATGTTGATATTTAGAGTAAACTTCTGCTCACCATAATGGGCCTTGCCTCACAGGTGGAATCAATCCTGTGAAATTTCAGATTTTTTTAAGATTGATACCTATATCAAAGCAAGTTAGTTGTGCTCTTTTTGCAGTCAGAGGTTAAAAAGTAAAATGGAATGAAATTCATCAAATCTAAACCAGACAGCATCTTCAAAAAAGATGACTCATGATCTAGAAAAAGCCCGAATTTATCTCTAGTGGTTCTAAAGCAAAACTGAACAGCTCTTTGGGATGTATGTCCAGAATTTGGTTGACTAATCTTAGCCTGGATTATTAATTACTCATGTTAATTCTGTGTCAATTCCATGTGTGTGTGTGACTTTGATGAAAAAATCCCCAATTAGAGGTTTTCTTGTCTCTTTGATCTGTAACTCTAGCTTTGGTCTCCTTGTGTTTCGTACTCAGATGGTGAATACTGCAAAACCACCTACTCATCTATGAAACTTCTGATGTTTCATTTTTTGTCAGTCCCGTGATCTGTAACTTGCAAACAGGCAATGAGAAGTAGGAAATAAGACAATAACAAAAAGTTGTGCTGTCATCAGCTGGGCTCCAAAACTAGAAAAAATGGGTCTTCAGGAGAACCCTGTCAGCACAAGAACTGCTGACAGTTTCTGGTTTTCTGTGTTGGTAGAACACAACCTTTCAGAGGTCTACTCACCTTTGTGAGACTACTACAGAAGTGTTAAACAGGCTCCTGTTCTCAAAAAAAAAAAAACAAAACCCAAAACAAAACAAAAAAAACCCAAAAAACAACAACAACAACAACAACAACAACAACAAAAAAAAAAAAAGAAAAAATTAAAAAGAGAAAAAATAAAAAACAACCTCATCACAGTGGAATTCTTACAAGGTAAAGGAACATTCTCAAATCTCAGATTGGGATTCCCCATTTCCCTAAAGGCCAGACAGGCAAACTCAAGGTCTCCTCATTGCTCTCCGTGTCTGAGTATTTGGGAGTGCAGCTGCCTGGAGCACCAGCTGGAGTTGTGCTGTGTCACTGTTGGTGTTTTAGGAGCAATGCTTCACTTGGCCAGGGCTGTGCTTCAGTTTTGTTCAAGTCACAACTTTGGACACTCCTGTGCCTCCCCTGTCTTTAAGTCATGGGGTCCAAGCTGAAGCTATCCACAGAATGCTCATGCACACATGCAGAGGAGAAGGGCATACATACTCACTTGGATATCACAAGGATACTCACTTGTGTCTGACTTTGAAATGTGCCACTAGTGTGTACATTCTCAACCTTTTCTCCTGTTACAGTTGCCCTCTTGAAGGGTTTGATCTGATCTCTGAGCTCCTCAGCTGAGCAATGGGTTCCTCTCTGCCCTTTTCTGACTGCATGAAGGGAAGGTGGCTGGCAGCTTGCCCTCTGCATTTACTGCTAGGATAGAAACTCCCGTGGTGCCAGCACACACCCTGCCTGAGTTCCATATGGCACCACATCTCAAAGGAACAATTAAAGGTCAGCAGCATGTCTTGTACCTTGGAACTCACCTTTATTGGTACAGTCCCATCCTGAAACCTTCTGCACAGGAGCCTTTGTGTGGGTATGAACTCAGCAGCCTGAGTTGGCTGTTCCCCTGTAAAATCCCTAACTGTAGGAGGGGTGAGGGGGAATATGTTTAGAGAAGAAATTTGCTATATTTGCATGACATTAATAACCCAAACATCTGCCCAAGATTCATTCTAAATTTCAGAAAACAAAATCTCCATCCTGTGTGTCAAATATTTCACAGAAATGGATAAAGAATAATTTAACTAAGAAGCACTGTCAACCCAGCTGAAATTTGAAACTCTGAACTTGTGAGATGTGGAGGTTCATAACACTGTGGTCTTGCTCTCACAAATGTGCCCAGGCACACACACGCATACATATACACACAAATATACACACATACACAAATACACCTGTCCACATGTACTTGCAATTTCACAGAATAATACATATTTACAGAAAATGCTTGCCTGCAGGACTGTTGTGGTAGGATTCACACCTCATACTTTATATGTGAGAGTTTACAATCTTTGCTAAACATAACAGCATTTTAAGGAAGGAATACACAGGAACGTTTGGCTTTCCATCCCACAATATACTTTGAAATTTTTCATAAATAGCACAATTGCTAAAATCCCAGTTGTTTCCTATTTACTTTGTTGTAGAAGTTTCTTATGTACATATGTTTTTTGATTCAGATGGCATAATAAGGGCTGGTTTAAATCATGTTGTTTTTTTTTAATTTCTCATTAATGGAAATTATCTCCTATAAGGAGTTTCATGGCCAACAGCAATGTCACCTTGGGGTCTCATTCCTTGTTCTGATGCCTAGAAGGCCTCAGCTCTGAAAAATGTTGCCTAATCTTTAACAGAACTCAGAAGTCTTGCTGAGAAGTTGAAACAGGATTAGAAAACTCAGTATCTGATCATCTGATCCTTTGCGGACAGCTGCTTCAAAGGAGTGATACAAAGCTGGGGGAAAATAAGAGTGAATGAACAAGCTTGAGCCCTTTGAAATGTTTACTATTCAATGAATTTGGAGTGGAGGGGGAATATGATGAAGCATTCCCACTTCTGAAGGGTGATCTTATTCTCTCATTTTATTAATAGGATAAGTATGATATTATTACTTTGACATTTGTTTTGTGTGATAGGAGCTGGGGACACTGATTTAACTATTGTACCTTATTTATATATGTATATCCATATATGTACCTTATTTATATATGTATATCCATATATATACACACACATGTGTGAAAGTGATAGAAAAAAGCTTAAAAGGTCCACTTGTTTTTCAATATTGGGATTTTTTTTCAGGAATACTTTGAGTCCCTGTAAAACACATTCAATAACTGGATCAATAGCCATCATATAGTAAACACTAATCATTAAGAATCATTCTTTTACACGGTTTACACTATCACTGAATGTCCTGGTAGCAATTCATCTCAATTTCAAAGCAGTTGTGGAGCTTGAGTTCCTGCTTTGGCTCTCTAGATCAGATGGAGATGTGTATGTCCTGGTAAAAATTCAGACTTGGCAGGGAACTGTTCTTTTGTCACACAGTGTGTACCTATCCTGTGCCTGAATTTGTTTACCCAGCCACTATTTGAAAACACCTGTGCAGTTCTCCAGTTTTTGTTGATAAACTTGAATATTTTCATTATATATTTCCTTATGCTCATCTTCTGAAGGCATCTTAAAGGATCACCTGATCTGTAGAGTAAACTATAATTTCGTAAAAACTGGTGGGTTTGAATCTCTCCAGGTGACCATTTTGTCATTGAGACAATATGATGCAAAGGACAGAGTATAGCACACCTGAGAAGCCAGTGTTATCCATGCAGTGTTGTGTTTATGTGAGCTCCTAAATGCAAGAGAAGCTTTTCAAACATAAACCAAACATGGCTGTAAATATTTAATTTGGCAACTTCACTAAGTTGCTGTATGGAGCGAGTTAAATTCAATGTGGATGAACAGCTCTTGCTAGCCCGGTCTGAGAATGAGGATCCCAGTAACCAGGCATATCTCCCTTCCTGTGTGCATGGTATTGGGGTTTTAATTGCATTTAGTGCAAAGGTAATAAGAGCTTTTTGCTAACAGGTTTAGGAAAAATAGTTGTTGAAAACAAAACCCAGTCTTGAGTCAAAAGTTCATTGATTTTTGAGAGGATTGTAAAAATATTTCAGGGGAGGCCTTAAATTCTTCAGTGGATTGCTATTTATCTATGGTCATGCTCATGCCAAATAATTATATTAAATAAATTACTCTCCTGTTATGTTTTATAATAGAGCAAAGCCTTCCAGCTATATAAACAACACTTTATTTTTCCAGCATTATGGAATAAAATGGAGAGATGGCCTTGTGGGTTGACTATTTGAGGTTCATAACTGAACAGCAATTTCCAAAGTTGAGCCTAACTGTGATGGTAAGTTATGCCTTTTGTAGTGCTCACTCATGCAAATTAAGGCATCTTTTGAACAACCTGTGCAGTTTACATTTCATATTTGGCAAATCTTATGTATTTCCCATCATGTTGGATGGAACTGCCAGTGTTTTAAAAAAGCAATTTATTTTGTTGTCTTTGAAGCTGGTGCATTAGTAATCCTGCCACCTTTGAAATTAAGCAGGATTTTGTCTGCAGTTTGAACACTCTGAAGTGTTCTTCTATTTTTAAATCTCATATGCGTATTTGAAATGCCTTCAACTCTCCTGCAAATGGGTTTTGTTTAATGATTGCTGTTGTCTCTAAATGGGTCTTGGCATTTTTATTCAGTTTGTGATGAAGCAATTATTTTTGCTAATTGAATGTACAGGGAATGACTTGAGACAGGGAGCAAACAACATCACATGGTCACGGGCACTTTAGGAGTGAGAAGGTTGTCCAAAATATGGCATAGCAGCCTTTGTATTTCATCTTTTCAGTTCTCCTAGGATATGGGTAATTTCAATGTCTGTGGCTTTATTACTTCCTCAAAGTAGAAGTGAGATATTCACTTTATATGTGTGCAGCTTGCAAAAGAAGTGTCCTAAGTGATGTTTGCCAAAGCACCCTGGTTTTGGTACACTCTTGTTATCATTTGCTGCTCAAGTACTACACTGGTGAGTACAAATAATAGAAAAATAGATGTGCTGTCAGATTCTTCT
Source organism: Agelaius phoeniceus (assembly GCF_051311805.1). NCBI lineage: Eukaryota > Metazoa > Chordata > Aves > Passeriformes > Icteridae > Agelaius > Agelaius phoeniceus. Next base: position 83,214,095 of record NC_135267.1, read on the forward strand.
GGTTACCTGAGATATTTCACCACAGAATCAGAGCAATGGAAGGAAAGATGGGTTTGAGCCAGACCTGCAGGTCTCAGATGCTTGCAAAAACTGTAGGTGTTTGTGCATGCTGGAAAGACAGAAATGGCCCCATCTTTTGTCCCCCAGTCCTTTGCTGACTTAGCTTAGAGCACTGTAGAAAGTGCCTCACTGTTACTCCTTCCATGTTGATCATCACCCAAGATGACAATAAATAAGTTTCAGGCTACATCAACCATTTAATTCTTTCAAAGAGTCTTAAAGACATACTGATTTTTACTGAACTGTACTGATGAAAAAACTAAAGAAAGAAGGAAGGTTACTAATTGCATAGCAATTGAGAAGTGAGATAGGAAAGATTTGGGAGAGGATAAAGTTAACAAGAGAAAATTGAGCTACATTTTAGAGAGCTCTTGCTCCCTGAGAGCCCTATTCAATGCACATCTGTTGTCAAGGAAGGAAACCAAACCAGGTTTACTGAGACTGGCAAAATAAGTAATATTTGAAAATACCATATGGATAACATTAGTCACTTGGTAGTGGACAAGGTGAGCTAAGAGGTTAATCTAGTATGGAAAATCTCATTGATAATGTTGGCATGTGCTCCACAAAATTGGCTGCGCAGGGAACAAAGGAAACATTGGGTTTTTTTACTTTTTTGGGTCTCTTGTGTCTTCTGTGACACAAGAGACCCAAAATAGTAAAACATCCAGTTACTGAAAGATAGTAGGTTTTTTTAGGAAAGTAAGAAAGACAGGAGGTTTCTGCTAAAGTTGCATGTGCTGGACACTGATGCCCTAATTTCCCTGTATAATTCCTAGATTTGTATTGTGGTGTATACATCACTGAATTTCCTAAAACTGTGAAGAAATTTGATCAGCTTTGTTGAGGAACTTTTTGTGTCAAACCTTGTAAAGTACTGATTGTGAAAGAACCACAAAAGAAAAAGCCACAGAAACCCTTTAAAATATTTTAAAAAAATCAAGCAAGGACAAAAATCAAGTGACAGAAATTGCATGTATTTTTCTGAACACGCAAAAATGGAATTTTACTTTAAGCTTAGCCATGCTTTCCCATCACTTAGCACCATGATTGCTGCACTGACATAGCATAGCTCTTTTTTGTCAGTGTATTTCTGTTAATTTGATAGCCTTCATATCTCTCTTGGGATGCTGATATGTCCTGGGCTGAAATGAAGAGAGTGTGAAATCATGGTTTATAGCTCATTTTAAAATTATTTTCTTCTTCAGAAGATTAAATAAACCCATATACATGGTTTGAATTCTTCCTTACCCATGTGATGGAGAATGGAATGAACAAAAGTAAAAATTAGTCAGCATCCTTGCAGTGTGCTGTTGCACTATGCCTGGCCCTGGGAGGGCTGTATTATTTTGACTTCCCTGTCAGATGAGTAATCCTCTACTCAGAATCAGGTGAAATGTCCCTAGAGCTGCAGCACAGTGTATCTGACAGCTACCTGTGAATATTGATGAATCTCCACATTCTTGGAGATTGAGTATGTGTGTCTAATAGCCACCTTGAAAACATCAGGGATAAAGATTGGACAAGTCATTATGTTCTTGAGTAAGACATTGTGGCCAGTGTTTTATTTCATCTTCCATATGATCATCATGGTCTTGTTATACTTCCACATTCCCATGGAAATGAAGTGAGGATGCACACAGAATTACTGCCGTTCATTTTGTATTCTTTCCAGTGCACTTTTCATCTACACATCGTGGAGCAGAAAATGAGAGGCTTGCACTCCCCTAATTCTCACAGGGGATCATTAGGATTCCCCACTGTTGTCTAATCATGTGCTGTCCCATTGATGTGTAGGCAATTGATGGGTAATTGTGTTTTGTGCAGTAGATCTCGCTTGAGTAAAGCAGTGTGTTGGCTTTAGTTACGAGAAACTGGTATGGATTTTAAGCTCTTAAATGAACAACAGATCATTCTGTGCTTCACGTAGTATAAGCACTAAGTATGGAGGGAATCAGTAATGGAAGAAGGAACATTAAAAATTTATGTTTCCACACGGACTTTTTTGTATGGAGGAAGTGTATCAGATGCATGGCAAATAAGCTTATTTTTTAATTTTTGAAATGCTGGAAGGAGTTTATAAATTAGATTGCCAGTGCATTAGAGGAGCTGCCTTAGATAGTGGAGTGTGCCTGTCATAACACAGTGGATTGAAGTTCCTGCTGTGAGCTGGGGAGCTGCAAGGCCTGAGCAACACCAGGGAGAGCAAATGAGTGATGTGGAGGGAAAAAGTTGTCTTCAGACTCCACTGTGTGTGCCTCATGCTCTGAGCTGCAGTCATTAGCCCATTGTGGTGACTGAAGCAGGGCTCCAGCTGAAGCTGTGTTGGGTGCCCAGGCCTCTGGATAATACTGCTGAGTATTTTCTGCAGTTTAAGGGAGTGCAGGACCCTGCAGTCTAATGTTCAGATATATATTAGGAAAACAATCCCTCAGCAAGGGCACTTATGATGAGCCCCACAATAACCCATGGGCACAGACCATTATTGATAGAACAAAACCTCTTCCCTACAAAGCTACAGGCAGGCTGGGTGGAGGGAAAGCTGACTTATTTCATAGAAGTAGCAAATTCACTGACCTCGTCAGCTTCATTTCCTATGGTCTAGCTGGTTGGCCCTCAAAGTGCTTCTGTCTTGGAGGGTTTTTGCAGGAGGGGGTTCCAGTGGGGTCATCTACTGGGGGAAGCACTTTGGGCTGTGTGGCCCGGCCTGGCTTTTGCTTTGTTGCTACCTCTTTTGGGTTTGCTGGGCTATTTTGAAGCTAGTGGTATTAGGCTGAATGACATTAAACCAGGAGCCTTCAAGAGCGTGTGGAAATGCCTCTATGGTGCTGCAGGGCAATATTGATTAGCCTCAGTGTGAATCTGAGAGTGGCAGCTCTGGAAAGGTTACTTAATATTGTTTTGTGGCAGCACATGTGTTTTGCAAACGGCTGTTTTGAAGGTCAGCCATTTGCACGTACAGCTTTTCCCTGTTCCCTGCCTGCCTTCAGCTGACAGCCAGGCTGGTTATTACTTATAGTAATAAGTATAGTCATTTTTGAGGTTGTGTTTGAGATGAAGACAAGAGGTAGAGCAGATTATCCGTGATAGCTGAGGAGGTTGTTATGATGAGACATTAGCTAGGGATAGGAGAAAAGGGAGAAAATAACACATCCACTTGCCTGTCTGATAATGGTGAGGCAGTTTCTGTTTGTGCATGTACAACACTGGTAATTCAGTGTTGAGAACCACTAATAGAAGGTTATAAAGCCTGCAGAGTTGTTCCAGCTGCTGTTTTATACAGATGCATCACAGTATGAAATGATGAAATTTGTTTGTAGCAAGTTTTGCTTCCTCTTACTTTAATACACATTGTATGAATGTACAAGTAATGTATTCTATTATAAAACTCCATTTTCAGTGACCCATAGATTTTTTTTAATATGTACCAGCTCTCTCAGACAAGGCAGGTGTAATTATTTTAATTTATTTTTCACCAAAAGCAAGGAAAAAGGGTGTATTATGATAAATTTTGTATACAAAGGTATACTAGAAAATAATCAGAATTAAGAAGACTTAATCCTTTGCTTTATACTTTTGTTTCTTTTCTTTCTTATATAACTTCTATATCCTTTTTCCCTATTCCTTGTCTAAAGATTGGAAAATTCATAGTAAAAGATCTATGTAATCACAATCTGATCTTTACCATGTCGGCAAAATCTCCCAACCTCCAAATGCAGAATTCCTTCAGCTTACTGACTGCATTGATTAAAAAACTCTTAGGAAAGATGGGGTAGAACTGTAAGTGTTCAGTAAGATTAAGACATTCCAAAAGATTGAACTGAAACCAAATCCTTAATTTGGCCACTTGAATTCGTTAATTTTGAATTTGTAATTCCTCAATTGTTTACTGCTGTAAGGTAAAGTAGTGTAGCATCACTAACTATTAAAATGGAGGTAAAATCCAAGTATGCATGCTTTATGAGAAGGCAGAGGAGCAGTTCAAGAGGTTGTAACTATTATTTGTCATATTTGTATTCCTTGACAGACAGCTGCTAACACCTGGTAATAGAAAATTTGGGCATATATGCCAAATAAAATTAGTTCCACATTGTTCATTGTGGCCTTGTCAAGACATCCACCAAATCTCTGCTCCACTCACCACTCTCTTATTGCCTGCAGAGATCTTTGCCAATACTTGGTGAGTCATCACTCATTTCTGCATTTAAGGAAAGTAAATGCTCCTTTTATGTGAACAGGGCTCTTGCCACCAAGAGAACTTTGGGGATTTGCAGGTTTGTCACAAACTGCATATGTGTTACCTTCACAATATGGCTTTAGATGTTAGAAGGATGAAGAATGCAGTCTGTTACCACCTCTTAACAGATACAGGACCACCCTGTTCACAGGGATGGATGTGTATTTGAGCCAGCCACTGTGCCAATTACTGCTTCCTCAACTTGGGAATTCCAGCTTGCTCATCAAACATGTATTACCAAAGTCAGCAACAGTCTGAATTTAGTATTTTCATATTAGCATCTTCCCTGTTATTGGTATGTTTTTTTAAGTCATATTTTACATGACCAGTTGCAAACAAGAGTTGGTTTTCAGCGTAAGAAGAGCTGGTAACAGCAGATTGGGAATGCAGGAAAGCAGAGATGAATTGCCCAGGCCTATCAGTTGCACACCAGAGGGATGTAGGAATTGAAATGCAATGTTTTGGAGAGGGGATGATCAATGTGAGTTTGAAGCTTGTCCCTGCCTCACTTCAAGGGACAAAATATTCCTGACATCAGCTTTAAGAAAGACACTTATATTACCTGTGAACTGGTTAGGGACCGCCTTGAGAGGAGCACTTTTTGCTATATTATCAACTGAAAGTTTCATCTGTTCTCATAGGAGAATTGCAGTGTTTTTGAAACAAACACAAGCAAGACTCAGCATTTCACAGCAAGGACAAGAAAATAGAAATTGCAGTGGTAGACTCACAATGAAGGAAAGTAACTAAAAGATACCAAGCCTACCTCACTCCAAAGATAAAGGTAATTAGAGCAGCTCTTATACACCTCAGTGCAAAAGCTTGGTGGCCATCTGCTGGGTAAGAAAAATAAATGAAGGTGTGAATTGTTTTGCTTGGCATACTGTAATGTCAGATACCCATATCTGCAATTTAAGATTATACTACGCTGGGAAATAAAGCAAACTTACCCCAAAATATCTCCAGCCTTTTCAAACTAACTGTTGCCTAGGCTACTTCTATTATATATGTAGAATTAAGTATGCTAATTAGTATTTTTTTAATTACCCTAATTAAAAGCAGAAATTCTTTCATTTCCCTGCTAAATGTTATAGTCAAGATTCTGTCCTTCTGTAAGTAAAATTAGAAATATGTAAACTTGAGCCTAGATGTGTGTCCTGTTGGATGTATATATTCACTAGAAGCACAAGGGTCAGCTAGGGTAGAAATCACCAACCTATTCCAATCATATAATTAAATATTTCTTGTAGGTGGTAGCTGTGGGTCTTTTGTGAGTTGCTGTTTTCATCAGTACAAGTGGCTCCTCTAGGGGTTGTGCTCAGGCTGGAGAAATGTCCTGAAACACCTCATGCACAACCATGGATCAATGATGGAATGTAGATGTGCACATATAATGTGAATCTGAAAATAAAATCAGGGCAGAAACACAAACCTGTATAAAGATTTGATTTTATCAGTAACCTGGGTAAGTAGAAAAGAAAGGCTTTTGTTCTCCATATTGCCAGCTTTTCTGTTGTCTCTTAATTTATTTGTACCAGTAACATTTCTCAAGGCATTGGGAGGAATTTCTGCATGAGCAAAGCTGCAAGATATGGTTCTGCTAAAGTCACTACATTTTGAGGTGTATAGCTGCTTCATTCTGTGGGAATTTGTACTGATGGGTAGCTCTCCAGAAGCCAGCTGAAATATATACCCATTTGAATTTATGTTGGTGGTAAAATTACATGACAGAACTGCAGTATTTCCTGTGAATTATTATTGTAAGCCTTCCTAAGTCTCTTGTCTTACATTACATTTCCTAAACTCATGGCAAAAATTCTGTACTTTTTAGACATGCATTTCAAAGTTCAGCATGTAGTTATATCTCAATTCAAATATAAGAAAAATAATAATTGCAAGAAAGTGTTGCTATACATTGGCTTTCCAATACATCTTCTTTTTGTTTTTACTTCATTTACAGCATATGATTTCAGGCAATGAAGCCAAAGTGGATTTTTGTGCCAGCTAGTCTCAGTTGCATATAGCAACTCCTTAATTATCACTTAGCTTCTCCTTTATTATGCTCTGTGCTCCTTGGTTTACAAGGACTGCTTTCTTAAGACAGTTAAACTCAATGTAAATGTGCTTGGAGATTAATATCTTGCTTGTTAATTTGTTTCCAGCTTCTCATTTTTATTGTTAAAATGTACATTGGGTAGGAATCTGAATGCACCATTTTGGCTTTTATCTGACAGTTCTTGCTGCCTACCAAGAGTGCGAAGCCATAAAAGACATCTGGCAATAGAGAGGAAAAAATTGTAAATATGATTTGAATGCTAATTGTACTTCAGGTTTTTTAAGACATCTCGCTAGAAGCCTTATTAGTCTTTTATGTTCTTGCATTTCTAGGCTGGTATGATCTGAACAGAGAGAATGAGATTGTAATTTCCCTTCTGCTGGGGGTGAATATAATTTATTTTTCTTATTATTATTGGACTCTCTTAGCAGGAATTAAGACTCACTGCTTTAAAGACACATGCATTTAATAACAGGAATTTGATGTGTGCTGATCTCAGTGCCCATATGTAGTCTCCTACAGATGAGAAGCAGTGCACAGCTGCAGATATTTGTGTACATGAAGTGCCTTACAGGACCACTGCCTAACTGCATGCATTTTACATGCTTTTCTTCTGATATGGATCTAAAGCTGCCAACAACAGCGTGGGAGCAGCAAAAATTAAAAGACAGGGAAGGAATGTTTCCAATAAAACTTTTCTCCCTTGCATAGTCTAAGTGACAGCAAGCATTCCAGCTTTGAGGACTTTCAGTTGGCATTGTATGAAAATATATTTCAAAGTGGGGACAAAAAGATGACTATAAAGAGGGGGAGGAAAGGACTGCGGCACCACTGGGCTTCATTCAAATTTGCAGCCAAGGCTGTGGAGAGGGAAGCGATGACAACTGTGGAGTTGTGTGTGCGTAAGAGCAAAGTTTCCCACACGTGTTCTCAGCAGTATCACAGTTTGGGGTGCTTGGTAATGGAGGTTTGGGCTTCAGCCAGTAGGGAGGCAAGGCCAACCACAAAGTTCAGATCTGGATCCAAATGCCTGCGTGTTTGGGAGTAGTTATCCCTCTGGTTTGAGATTTTACTCAGCCATGCACAAAAAATAAGCAAGAAACATGAACAAAGATGATTTTCAAGTTGCAGTTGTAATACTTTAAGTATTTAAGCCCCTTAGCAGTTTTGATTAACCAGAGGATTACATGAGATTTCCTGTACCATTTCTTTTCTTTATTTTAGCAAATTTATATATGACAAGTCCTCTGTCATTTGTACTGCAGATCAATCTAAAATGAGCCCAAAATCAAATTTGGAGTAAATACCTCTTGTGCCTCCATATTAGATCTTGTGCTTTAGGGAGCACCTGGTTACCTGCAGGAGAGAGAGTGAGCTCATATCATCTACTCTAAAACCTGCTCTTTAACCATACTAAGGGAGAAGAGATGGAAGCCACTGTGCTGGCAGTGATGTGGCAGCCACTGGCCAGTGTCACAAAACCGTGGGCAGAAATGGCCACAGTGAGTTGCATGTGCTGTAGGACATCACTGCATTTTGCTAAAAAGCCCCATTTTCTGCTTGAAAAACCTGATATCTATCCCACTTCTGGATACTCTACTGCTACAAGCATAAAAATGGACATCCTGTGCTCATCTTCCTGACCTAACTGAATGGGTTAGAATGCACAGAAAATTCTGGAGACTGCTTAATATATTTGAAGTTGAGAAGAAGGCCTTGGTTGCTGAAGTTGGTGTGGCAGCGGCCTACAACCTTCTCCCTTTTCTCTTGCACTTCTGTTGTGGAGGTGCTAGAGAATTTCTCTGGTACTTCTGCTAATGTTTGGAGGTGTTAGAGAATCCCTTCGTCTTGTAAGAAGTCTTTGCTAGGTTTTCATCACCTCAAATCCTAAAAGGTTCTTCCTCTGCCCACAGGAGTTCTGCCCGAACTATGATCCAAAACAAGTCCAGAAGCTCCATTGGAATAAGAGACTGGAATTGTTTTAATCATTTTTATTTTATTCCATTTCAACCATAGATAAAACCAACACCAATCTAATTAAACAATCTTGCATATATTGATCAGACTTTGAAATTTGCATTTAACACTATAGCTACAGTGGCTCATGACATATTATGTAGAATAGACAGGTTTTGAAGACATTATTTGCTTTGCTGCTGGTGGTTTTGTAAAAAACGAAGCTAGTGGCCCTTTGTAAAAGCTCAGTAACTTAGGGTCTCCTAAATAATAAATGACTGTCTTGAAAATAGGGCTGTCCCATGCTTCCTTATGTTATGTGGTTAGGTCCCACGAAGTAGACAACTGAGCAAGCACACTGTGTAAGTCTGACAGTAGACAGGTCCTTGGAAGCAGTTATCTGTGCTTTAGCAGCTCTTTTAAAGGGGCATAATAATTCTAATGTAATCCAAAGGTGGTTTTTTATTTTTCGTTGTTCATACAAAAATAACACATCAAAGTAGTCCTCGTACTCCTTCTAATTATATGAGCTACTGACTCTGGATTAATGTAGTTTATTCCAATTCAGATTGTTTCTGTTAAGGTGCAGTTGGCATCAAAATGATCATTTCTTATGACTACTACTGTATATGATATAATTAAGGATTAATCCCTCTCAAAATTGGCCATTAGCATTAGATAGCAATTTGCTAAATTTGCTTCAAAAGGTTAATGCTACAACTATGGTAAACAATAACTAATTTCATGGGGATTTATTGCTGTTAAAAAGTATAATCAGTTTCTAATAGCAATACTTAATTTTTAAAAAAAACCTGTAGATTGGTTGAGTGCACTCAGATTGCTTTACAATGGGTATTTTCCTGGCAGATGACTAATCCTCTGCTAGTAATTTCAGTTCTGAGTTCTCAGATTTAGCACCTCAATTATGCATTCTTCATTTGTTTTATTAATTGTTTGGTTATATTTGACGATGCTGAACTATACATGCATGCATAATATATGAAATATTATTCATGAAACTTTGCAATGTGACAGGCTCTGGTTACTCATGAGTAATACAGCAACTGTCACATAATAAATAGAGTAAAGTGACTTTATGTAAGCTTGTTCTAAGTTCTTAAACATAATTATCTGAATTGTTGAAAGGAAATAAGTGTTGAAATTACTGTGATGCATGATGTAGTAATTCAAGGAAATAAATTTTTTGTGCAATAGGTAGAATTCTTCTAATGATGTTTATGACAGGAACAAATGAGAAAAATGGAGATATTCTGTACTTAATACCGAGGTTGAAGGTGGCTGAGATTGTCACGCTAACCCTTGCTGTAAATTTCTGCCACTTTCTTAACTGCAGAAGAACTGGATATAATTATATAGGCATAGAATTTAGCTGTGAAGAATAGAATTAGCTGTGAAGAAGTATTGCTGCTGTGTAGAGCTGAAGTTCTTGCAGTATTGGCCCCTGCATGGCAGGAAACACACAACTGATGAATTCTGTGAGCTGCAGCATGCTGGACAGCCTGGTTTCCTGTCTCTTCTAGTTGTAAAGCACAATAACCTCAGCTCCCTCTCAGTGCTTTCAGATGCAAATATTCTGCCATGGAATTCTAAGGAAACCTAGTGTCTTTGATTTGAATCAAATGAAATGAAAACTTTTGCTGAATGGCAAAGTCATTTCAGGTGACTTTGAGCTCTGCGTGGCAGGTGTGTGCTGCCCTGGTGCCTCATGGGAGCCGTGCACAGGTGTGTTCTTCCCTCATCCTTCACTCCTCCTCTACTGCCTGCTCCCCAAATCTCTTTGTGCACAGAGATATTCCTGAACTTGGCAAAAGGCTGGGGGTCTAACCACAGACTTTGTAGGTGATGGAGCAGGTGAAGTGACAGCCACTGGAGCTACAGCTCTCACAATTCTCCAGTGCTTGAGGATTGTAAGTTTTGTACTGAAGTAGACTTTCTTGAAAAGTAACATTACATGAGGAGTCAGGGAAATATATAGTGCTTGCATTAAATGTTTTGAGGCTTTAGTTTCAAAGTACTTTTGCCTGTATTAAAGTACCAGGAAAAATACTGAAACTTTCAAAACAGGAAAAACTAACAAATTCAGAACATTCCATTCTGTAAAGCATTTTGTTTTATAAAAACCTCACAATTTTTTTTGAGGCTGCATGATCTGATCTTGTTTTTAGATGATAAAATATTTCCCAGTGATATCTCACATGATATAGGGGTTCTGTATGCAAAGAAGGAGAAATAGTGGTTGCAGATAAATTTTGCCGCTTACTGAATTCCATAAAATGTATACTGAACTTCTTTGAACTTGTAGAGTAAAATTATTTTTTAAATTTCCAAATATTTTTTCAAAATGTCCTTCTTGTTGCTTTGTTTTCCTCCTCTAAAGCCCGTATTAGCATTGCTACTTTAGGACTTTGACCAATTGTTTAAATTACAAAACCATTTTAGATAATTCAACCTCCAAGTAGCAGATATTAGTAGAAAATTATGAATTGAAGTGAAATCAAAGAGACCACACAGTAATCCATTACACTATGTCTATCAGTTTCTAATTGATTGTTATTCACCTGCCACCAGACAGTAACTTTACTGGAGAAAACCAGACCTGAGTAGAAAGAACATCAATCAACCTGCCAAGAGTAACACCTCCAAGTTTTTTGTTATATTTTTTATTTATATTTTATTCATATGCTCTGGACAGTCCCTCCAGCTTCATTAAGACAGGGCTAATGCAATATAACTGTTATTTCCTGGGTTTCTAGAGAGAGCTAGAAAATAATATCTGTTCATTTCTTTGAAAATCTCAACATTTTATCATAAGAGGAATGCACGACTGCAAAGAGGTAATTTTTGGAGTAGGTTATAGAAATTAGATTTAAAGATTTAAATAGGTGTTCATTTTATGATCATAATTTCAGTTCCTCTTGTAAATTGTGTTTAAAGACAAACTGACAGCCTTGTCAATGAAATACGGCTGTTATGGCTGAAATTCATTAATATCAGAAGATAAAAGCTCACTTCCTCTCAAACCAGGACAGCTTTTAAAAAAAATGTAGATATAATTTTTAAAAAAAATTATAATCTCTTGAAGTGCTGCTAATGAATACTCATACTTTTCTTATGTTGTCTTCTGTTAGTAAGAATTATATTATGCTTTCATTTGCTGCAGCTGCAAACTACTGATCTTATAGTTCATTTCCTAACATGTAGAAGTGAAATTAAGAATGTGGCATCTAGTTTTTCCTCCCTGGTACAATACAAAAAGAAAACTTACTTTCCCCAAAAATTCTTATATGCAAAAGGAATTTTGGGACACTCTAGGAGAGTGAATTCAGTGACTTTTTATAATCTTTATTTTTGCACTCCATTACAGAATTATGTAGAATAATGGTACTATTTTTTAAGCAGCACTAGGTTAAACTTGAGAGCAGCAAACCACTGAGTCAGTACCTCACTCAGCACAGATGAATGTATTTTACTGCCTTTAGTCTCATTCTATTAGCTTTGTGATTCACCTGGCATCTATGCTTTGGTTTTCATGCCACAGATCTGGTTATATCAGTTCCAGTGACACATAAGTACTAATTGATCCATATGCTGACTTTCCTGACACAGGTGTGTTTGAGATCATGGAGGTGTTATTTTAAAGAGCATGTTGTTACGTGGGTCATGAAGTCACACAGCAGTGTTTGTTTCACAGGGAAATAGGTGTGAATGAAATGCACTGTTAGTATTGAATAAGTAGGCTTCACTGTGGCAATCTTTATGTATGGAGAGTATGAGAGGAGATCTGTCAGTAACATCTGAATAATAAGCCTGAGATGTACAAATGCCTAGTGGAAATGTGGTTCCTAGAGTTGTTCTCTCATACTGAATGCTAAATATAGGTTTCTGAGATGAAAGAATAAAATCAGCATTCAAAGCATATTTGTGTTAGGGCTGTTAAAGGATTTACTTTCCATTGACTATCAGCATTTTTGTTCTCACATTTCTCATCTGTTTACCTACAGACTTACTGCAGGGCTTCCTTGTGTGCCCTCTTCTGTCACACAAATATGCTGGCTAGCAGAAAACCAACAAGAACATTACTGTATTGATTTTCTCTCATGCCTGCAAGTCATGAAGGTTTCTTGATTAATATAAATCAATATTTGTGGTAGAGCAGGAGGTGATTTGTGTAACTGCTGATGAAAGAGACAACTCTGAAACTTTCATTCAACACTGTTTGTTATTTGTAAATACTTTCCTTAAGAGGACTTCCACTGTACTGGGCTTCATACTGTGAAGCTTGAAGATTTTGGTGTGATATTGACAGAATTTCCTCAGCAGTGACCCCCTAAAATTTTAGCACAAGTTAATTTTAAAAAGAGCTAGAATCTAATCTGGATCCCCTGCTTTCCTACTACTTGTTAGAAGAGGTATGATAGAATAAGATAGAATAGAATAGATTATTTCAATTGGAATGCAATGAAAAACTAGTCCACCTGTCTGACCAAGGACCAACCAAGACAAAGTAGTAGTTAAGGGCATTGTTCAAATGCTTCTTCAACCCTGATATGCTTGAGGCATTAACCACCTCTAGGGAGCCTGTTACAGTATTTTACCACCCTCTCATTTAGTTAAAAAATGCTTCCTGCAGTCCAGTCTAAACCTCCAGATGAAGGGCATTAAATAGTTCCTTGAAAACTGAAAGAGTTGTACACCGTGTATAGGTCCAAGGTGAAAGAGTGTACACAGTGATAATGCTGGGCTTTTGCAGTCTAGAAAATTGCAATCCTAGCTATACAGCTTATCTGCTCTCCTCTGTAATAACAGGAGGTCCAGTTCAGTGGTATTTCCTTTTTGCTTTCCTCATGTAGGATTATTTTCAGTCTCTTTTTTACCAATCCTCTGTAAGAGATTGAAAAACAACTGTAAACTTTGAAATTGTGATTAATAAATTGATCTGTTAAAGGTATGTGTTTGTATGTTAAATGCATACAAGTAAGTATAGCATAAAAGTGTTATGCAAACAATGGAGAAATGATTTTCACATGAAGTCTTTATAGATATTATAGATGTGATTCATAGTTCAAGTTTTAGCTAGAAATTGTATTCTTCCTGTGCTCTTTTTTTCAGGAAGAAAAGAATTATTGCTGTGAACTTGGTGTACAATCATTTTCATGCATAAAAGAATGTATATGAATTTTGAGAATTTAGTTACTGATTTTCAAAATTGAAGAATTCCAGAGCACAATGCTCTTTCACACTTTTTTCAACTGCTTGTGCAAATTCCACGTGGAAAAACTGGCCTGCCACACATGTGACATAATTTACATTCAGCTTTGCAATACTTCACTTTTCTCACTGTTATGACTGGATTTCTATCAACAAGTCCAACTTCTAAAGCTTCACATGGTAAGCATGTAAGTAGCTCAGTGAAAACCAGGTCTTTCTTATGGGCAAGTAACTGAGTGTACTCAAAATATATGGTGGTTCTGGATTTTAAAGTTTTACATTACTTGAAGAAAAGTGTATTGCAGCTTAAGTAGCTACACTTTTGGGCATACATATTCTTTTTGTATATCTAAAGAATAGGACATAGCAAATGGTCTAATCTGACTATCACAGTTTGTCTTTGGATCTGGGTATGTGAAATGTCAATGTCCACAATGGTAGTCTTTTGGCAGTTGTCTATGAAAAATGTCACTCCTAAACAGACATCAGCTATGTAGAGAATCTCCATTTCACACTTAGATATATAATTTTCAAAGTAAAGAAATCAAAAGGGTAAGTGCTTCCTCCAGCCTGTGTACAGCATGAACTACAACAGGAGAAAAATAAGTGAATATATTCATCAACTTCATGGACATGTTTGTATAAAAGGAATCTTTTGTTTCTTTATTTCTTGGTGTTAGAAATTAATTTTTGGCACAAGTAAGATGCATTATTAGTAAAGTCAGACTGCTTGTATTTTTCATTGAATTGAGGATGAAAAATGCAGGCAAATCCTTGGAAGCTGATACTGCATTCACTGATGAGAATTGTAGAATGTGCAAATTGTATGTTACACTAGATAGTGATTTCCTTTTCATGCTGAAGATTTTTCTCTGGTAGCTCTTGTATTAATGTCATTTGTGTGAATGTTATAACAACTGGTGTGGCAACAACTTTGTGCATGATTGCTGTAAAACTCAGTGTCTCAGAAACAAGGAATTTGCCTGATACTGAGTCCCTGGTTATCTGATGCAGAAACAAGGTTTGCATAAGTCCCAGCAGTTTACATGAGTAGTTTGAGCAGTAAATCATGTGCAGTTCATTGCTCTTGTTCTGTACTTGTGTTTTGATATACTGGTATTTGTCCCCGCCAAATGCTTGTCAATTCACTACTTTCTGAATGACTACCTTGTCTTTACTTTTGAATAACAGCAGGGGCAGGTGGCTGTGTAGTTTCCAATCAAGAAAGAATGCTAATGAATTATAAAGAACTCCTGACTTGCATTTAATACCACTGTGACATGTTATAACAGCCTGCCAAACACAGCATTTCTTATAAATCACACTTCAAGGGGCAAAAATATCCACCTGTCATATCTGAGGCCTCTGCAAAAGTCAGTGTTTGAAGATGGTATGATTTACTCCATCTTGTAAAGTACCCTTTTATGAGAAATTTTTCTTTTTTTAACGGAAAAAAATAGGAGAATTTAATATTTTATCCCTTCTGCCCAGCCATAACAGCATTGTAAACTTTATTTCATTTTTGGAAACATTCTATTGCTCTCTTCCAAGAAGAAAATCAATTTCAGGGATGATGTTTTAATAATAATTGGCAGCATGCCTGAAGTATTGTCTCATCAGGACTTTTTACACTTGCATGTCCATGCAATGCCTAATCTTTCTTAGCAAGTTATTGATTTTATATAAGTTTGTTAAATACTGACAGTTTTTACATACTCGTTTTTGTGGTCATACAGATGACCTGGAGCCATGACATACCATTATCTGAAGCATTATAAAGCTCAGTGATTTATGTCCTAACAAATGGTGGCGCAAATCATAGATGTAACATGGGGAAACGCATATTAGTTCTTCACTAGACAGTGATGTGTAAATCAAATGGGTAAGGTGGTTTTTTGGGCTAAAACAGGGAGTGTTTGTTCCAGAATTGATCCTCAGGCCTTGGGCAAGGGATTATTAATCATTTTCTGTTTTCAGAGGATAGTAAAATAAATTTTCTTCTTCAATTTGACATGATTAGCAGATATCAGTACAGAATTCTTTTCTTTTTGAAGATGTCAAGTCATCAGAGAGTTATTTCTGTCTTACAATGTAATGAGCAGGAAGGAAGTCTCAGCACTCTAAAGGAAATGTTCA
This sequence comes from Agelaius phoeniceus, assembly GCF_051311805.1. Lineage (NCBI taxonomy): Eukaryota > Metazoa > Chordata > Aves > Passeriformes > Icteridae > Agelaius > Agelaius phoeniceus. The sequence goes on from NC_135267.1 coordinate 83,229,769, forward strand.
GCCATCTTAAAGCTTTCTACATTTTCTGTTACATACTTGTATAAGAGATTTGTACAGCTCTGTGAGATACTCTTTGGATTCATGGGAACAAGAAAGGCTAAATCCCCAGCTGGTATAAATCAGTCTTGCTTTACTGAAGCAGTGGAGCTGTGCACTTGCTCTATACCAGCAGACAATGTCTGGGTGACAGCAGACATTAGAAAAAGGAAGCTTAGGTCCATACATGTATTGTTTGCTATATATATTAGTGGTAAATACCAGTAATATAATCCCAATGGCTCCAGGGGATACAAATGTTAAAATGAAATTAATTAATTTTTTAAAAAGCAAAAGAAATTTTAAAATAGAAAATGAAAATAAAAAAGTAATGCTATAGTGCTGCACAGCTGTCACTAGAAGCACAAACCTAGTCTTCTCTTTTGGTTTATATATTACTTGTTCCATAATTTAATTAAAATTTTGGCATATATTTATTTTTTATTTTAGGATTACTCTATTTAAATGTAAAATTGTGCCCCCTTTTTTTTTAATTGAATCATACTCCTGATTTATGTGATCAAAAATCCTCTCTGGTCATATTGCCTTGTTACTGTCATATTACCTAGTATTATTTAAGCAATGCATAAATTCTCTTGCATTTGCACAAAAAATGTAAACAAAAAAACTTAGAGAAAGAACTAAAACCAAAAGTAAGGAGAAAAGGAAATGTTTTCACTTTCACTTGTTTTTCAATGAGCTCTTCAGGATTAGTCTCAATTCAGTCTTCATTCTTCCTAGATCAGGTGGGGAGTCTCAAGGGTTTATTCAGGGAATGTTGTGTGCAGGCAAAAGAAGGTCATGCCTGCCTCTTTTCCAAGGTCTCATTATTCTGGCCACTCCCAAGAAACATCCCTTCTCAACAAAGGATGTTTTCCAGGACAAAAAGATCTCATTGACTGTGAAAACCAGCTACACCTCGCAAACAGCGTTTCCTGCTGCCCTCGCCATTGCCCTCCCTTTTGGGCTGATACACTTAGTGTTGGCTAAGTAGGGATTGATGTGAAGGGAGGTGGCTGACACAGATACAATAAGAAAGAATGGGACACAAAAATAAAAAATGTGTGAGTGCACACATTGTGAGTTAATAGTAATAAATCTACGCAATGAACTCCATGTGTTCAAAGATGATGAAAAAATGCTTTAAATATTTTTCAGCTTCCCTATAGAGTTATTCTTTTCTTATGTCAAACCTTGATCTATAGTTCTATGGAGGAAAGAGGCATTTGCAATGTTAAAACAACGCCTTTCACTTTAGATTTAAAACAGGATGACAGAAATATAAACATTGTATTAACCCATATTGATTTTTCTTCTCTTTTGGAGCAAAAGGAACAAAAGTAATAAGAAATCTTGAATTTCATTTCAAAGCCAGTCCCTTCATGCTTATTCTGAAAGTTTAGTCTTTTAAGTGTAAAAGTGCCTGCTGACATTATTAAGTACATAAGTCAATGATAAATTTTCCACTGAATTAAATAGAGCCACAATTTCATCTCAAGATATCAATCCAGATTTTAAAGTATGTGCGCATTTGCTTTTTGTTTAAATATAAATTGAAAGCTTAAGAACTGCATGGTAAACTATATCTTTTCTAGATTATGCTGAGGAGCAGATTAGTGATTACAATTTGGCATTAGAATTTAACAGGAAAAACCAAGCTGTTTATCCCCTCCCTGAAATACTTTGGATCTTCCTCTGAAATTCATTTCCTCTGTGAGAGTTCAGTTACCCTGCTCCAGATTTAGACCTAGGTCTATTCTGCATCATTCTTCAGTAAATTAACAGAGAACTATTGTTTTTGTAAAAACACCATGTAATTTACAGATGGGACTGAATTCAGTGTGATGGCTGCTTTTTGCAGTGTTCTCAGCAGAGGGCTGCGTTGGTGGAAAGTCAAAGCACTGCAACTCGTTCACACCCAGTCTGGCAAAAAAAAATGAGCATAATTTGTCATTTGGGAACTAGTATGGAAGCAAAGGAATGCTTTTGTGTGACAGGCAGGTCTGCACAGGTGTTGGGATCTGACCAACAGCCACAATATTGGCTAGGCAGGTATTTCCTTTGGGGAAAGAGGAACATAAACACTGTACCTGATCACATCTGTGTTCTTTTGGGGAGTCCTCCTGCCTTGAGAGTCCTCCCTGCCCCTTCCTGTCATCTGAAGGGGCTGAGTCAGCGTCCCTCACCCACCCTGCACATGTGTAACAGTAAAGCTGTCTCAGCACTCAGCTGAGATGTGCACTGCACCCATACACTTGCCCAAGTGGGCTCCAGCAGCACAGCTGTCATAGCACACACCCCAGTATAGACTGTACCAGCTCACCTGCACACAGCCAGCTGGCCAACATCACAGTTCAGCTGCTTTGGCTGGTATTTGAACTGAATGGAGTACTAGTTGTTGGAATAACTTTGACTTGCTTAGAAGCACCTGTGTGGGCGCAATGGTTTTGCAGATGTGCTGTGAAATAATCTCTACCTTAGGCAACTGTTAGAAACAATCTGCCTTCTTGCTTGCTTAGAGCATTCTTGGGAGACATTTCAATCAGAATCATGGTCCAGAAGTACTATGGTAGTCACAGGTACAGATGAATAGTACAGATTCACTAAAGCATCTTGTTAGTGTTGTCACAATGATGCATTCTTTTATTGAAATTTAGATTTTGGCCCAGTTTTCTTTCTTAACCACAAACATTACAACTCACTGTTAAATGATAATAATACAGTCATTATAACTGCTAAGCTGTCTGTGTGTGTTGGAGGATGATAAGTGCTATGATAAAATAAAGAGAAAATTCTACAAATTTGGGATTATGGAGATTGAATTATTGCTGTAAATGCAGAGATAGCTATTGTGAAAGATAAGGATGAATCTCTGAGGCTATATTCTATCTAATCAAAACATTTCCCACATGAAAAAGTAACAAAAGCAGTAAAATGATAAAAGCAACATTAAGCTATATAAAGATGTGATATGCAGACAAAGAACCTATTTGCAAGAAACGTTTCCAGTTCTGAAAGACAATTATGACTATTTGGTCCCTTCAGAGTTCATTAACAAACACTTGGGAGCACTGATTAGGGCATGTGTCTTTGTTTTCCCACCGGCATAACAGAAATAATTAATGGCACCAAATGTGAAAAGATGGACTAAGAACTTGGTATTAGATTGTGGGACATATTCTTAGCCTTAAGCTAATTAAACTGAAACTGAAAAAACCCTTCTGATCCTCAACAGTTGAATGTTTTCTCTTTTATGTTATTTGGACACTATTTAACAATATCGATACCAGAGGGGAATAGAAGAATGGTGGTTTAATTTGTTTACTCCCTTTGCTGAAGAACTGGCTTTTAAGACCTTCAGAATTTAGGTTTTTACAGAGCTCTAAGAAGTCAGAAGAATTTTTTATTTATATATAATTTTTTCTGTTATTCTGTTCATGCTTCAGAGTTTGGACAAAATCACGAAAAAACTCTGATTTATATTTTTGAAATAAATCAAACCCAGCAGCTCCTTAAGGTTTTGCAATTTTAAAACACTCTGCTGTTGCCTGTTCCTTCCATTAACAGTAGTATTTTTCCCATGGTTCATAAATTTCCAGTAAACCTCAGAGAAATATTCCAAGACCACAGATAATACTTGTTAATCTAAACCCAGCCCATAATGATTATTAATTATTTTAAGTGCTTCCTCCTTAGGTTTCTTTTCCACTGTTGGCAGACTGGGTTTGAGAAAGGCCAGCTAGCTGAATACCACGGAACATTTGCAAGTTAAAACCTTGGAAATCATTAGAGTTATTTCAGATGTGAACTGTAGTGTCCATCCATTTTGCTTCATGGATTTGTCTGTGGCTTCTCACATGACATCTGATTTCAGGACCTGATGCAAAATCCCCTAAGTCAGCAGGTTCACAATGAACTTCAGGAGACTTTGGACTATTCCATTGAATTCTGCACCTCTTCTTACATCTGTGGATATTACACTGGGTAGAGGCCATCTTCCTAGGCCTGAAGCTCATGGAAAGCACATGAAGTTTTGCTAATGCCTTCTTTCCATAACCACAGGCATACCTCTGGTTTAAACCTGGGTCTTTTTCAGGACATCTCACCCAAATCCCAGAGCTGAGGGCACTGTCCTGACTCACACACTGCTCCTGAGTGTCACAACTCAGCAGCTCTCTTGAAGACGGGCTTGTATAGCCAAAACTTGTCTTTTTTTTCCCTCTCCACACTGTAGTCTGCTGCTCTGATGAAAGGCATTGGCTTTGCTTACACATATTGCCTTGCCTAAATACTTAACCCATCAGGAATACAGCGATGCCACTACTCAGCTTCTGAACTTGCCCTCTTCCTTAGTCCCCGTGTCTTAGTTTTGACTGGAATGACTTTGGCTGTCCTTGGCTTGTATCTGCAGTGAGCTGCTGGGATACCGCCCTTCCCTAGGAGCAGCTTCTGCTCTGAGCTCCACTCCAGTGCCTTCTCTTTTGTTCCTTTTGTCATCCTTCTTTTTAACTTCCTTCCTAGATCTTTTTCAATAGAAAAGCTGCCGGGGGAGCTGCACTAAATAGAGATGTGAAGGATCAGTGTTTCCCTCCCCTGCTAGCTGCGGCTGGGCCCTGGGACATGATATGCAAATCTAGCAAGGGGTATGTTCTCTCTCCTTCCTTCCTTCTTGTTTGGGGACAGGATTTTCCCTTCTCCTTATCTGACTGCTTTTAACTTCCATTTCACATGTATCCTTTAATTAGCACATTCCTTCTAGCTTAGCTGGCTTTTTCCTGTTTACAGCATCTCCACAATTGCTACCCAGCTCTACAAATCATACCCTGCATGAGAAGTACTCATTGTAAATGTGTGTGTTACCAGGCTCATCAATTCTAGTTCACTGGGAGCTTGGAGTATGAATTCTGTATCACATATTAATAATGCAAAGAGTAACTTAGCACTGAAAGTGACTTCCTAAATGGCCTTCCTATTTTCTGTGTTTCATGGTACTGCCATACCTGAGTAGGTATTTCCAAGATAGAAAGTGCAAATATATCAGATGAAAAGACATAGAAATTAACTATATGTTGAAAATGAAATCAATCATTTTGTAAAGAGCTCTAAGTAGCCGAGTGTGAGAATACAGCTTGTTAAAGGCATAATTTGGCTCATATTGCTTCTCATGAGGAAGAGGAGAAGGGTTGTGATGTGACCCACTAAGAGTCTGCAGGTAAGAGCATAACGGAGAGATGAAAGGAAGGAACAAGAATTAGGGTAATGCTTTCTTTCCCCTTGAGAGCAGTGTGTCCATGTGACCAGGTCAGATGTGCAGTGTGACACCTCTTTGTGATAAAGGAGCATCTGCAACATTAGGTGATGTAGGGCTCAAAATGTTCTTATTTAACAAGTTACAGTGTCAAGCAATGTGAAATACCTTCTGTAGTGAATTTTAAAATACTTTTGGATGAAAGATTATGTACAAATGGTAGATGGTTTTATAATTTTTAAATGATACATCAAGATTTTGGAGAGGTCCTAGTAAAGTCTCTATACACTGTATGTATAAGCTGCCAAATCAGAAAACTAAATTACATCTCAGAAAGGCAGAATTCTTCTCAAAGTAAATTTGATCTCTGATTATGTAAGTTGATAAAAACTACTTACATAAAATTTTCATAAACACGTTAGAAATGTGAAGTGCCTTTCCACTATGTAATACTATTGCACAGACCATAGTAAGGTGAATAAAAGATTGGTGTATGTACTAAGGAACAGACAGAATTTACCTCATGTTACTTCTACAACTCAGTGTGAGTTGTATATATCAATATCAGTGGGAGAATACAAAATTGTCTCTGCAGTGTTCAGCTGTGGCTTCCATACAGTGCTGTCATGGCTTAGGAATGGTATTCTCCAATTTAATGCTCCCACTAAAACCACCCCACCACTCAGTCCCTGTCCAAGTAAAAGCAAAAAAGCCAAAGATTGTGGGTTGAAATAAAAACAATTTAACAGCAATAAAATGAAAAAATGAACAGTAACAGTAATGATATTAAGAACAAAAGGTATAAGACAAAGAAACCATTTACATGTAGAATAAAACAGTACTGGACTGTTTTGCCCACACCTTTCTCCGATGGAAGGAATGCCCTTCTTCTTGGAAGCCAGAGTCCTTTCCCCCAGCCCTGGCAATGATGTGAGCTGGTATTGAATTACATTTAAGGTCCTGGCCAAAACTAGGACAAGTGCTAGGAGAGATCCTGGGTTTAGGAACTGTGTTGTAGCCATGAATGTCAAAAGAAAGAATTGATGCTTATAGACTGAGGTAGGCTTTTGTTAGACCATCTGATATAATTGGAAAAAAGATCAAAAGTTTACCTGTTATTCCGTCTGACATCAATCACTCAAGATCTTAAAGATATTTAATATATCAAGATACTTTAAGATACTTTTATCGTACAAACCTTTTCTGTTATATTTATCTTTCTAAGTAAAAAGGACGTACCTTCTTATGTCAAATGTGCACTTTTTAATATTGGTTACTTGAGACATTGTATGTGACAAAGGTAAAGCAAATAAAAAAAGGAGCTTTGATCAATGTTAAGCAGAGTTTAACCCAGGCAGACTTTCCAGGCAGAGCTTATTAGAAAGGACAGATCTCTGGTGAGAGATTGCAGTGGAGTGGGCTGGACAGTGACGTGAAGAAGCACACTGAAAGGTTTAAGCTGAAGTATGCAGGTTTAATTTTGAGACAATAATCAAAGATGGAAAAGAGTTTAAGTTGGGGTTTTTTCTCATTCTGAAAATCTTAGCGTGATAATCCAGTCTGTCTTTTTGTGAGACACAGACTGCAACATTGCAATTTCTTTCATTATGGCCAATGATTTAAGACTAAATTAAAACATTTTTTGGAATGGTACATGCTCTGGATTTAAGAGTGCAAATACAGGACAATTTATCCATGTTCATCATAGTTTTTCCAAAACTACCTCTGCTAACTTGATTATCCACTCAATAGATCCTGCTGCATCGTTTCCCCAAATGCTGAGATTTTTGGCAAAATAGATTGTGACCAATTGCATTAAACTTTCTGTTCTTTATGTGCTTAGGATTTCTTAGCACGATGATTTTTCAACCTTCACTTGAAATTCCATCTCTAAACTATCATCTAGGCAGTGTAGGTGTGAATTGCATCTTTTATGGGAAAGGAAAATAACAATGGTTGTGTCCTTGCTTTACTGAGCAGTCAGAAGTGACATGGGAGAGCAACAGAATAAGTTTAGCTATGATACGTTTCAGTTGAATAAATGTAACTGGGCAAGAGAAGAGCAGTGAGCACTAGGGAGCATAGAGGACATTGACTTTTTTTAGTTTGTCAATATGTAGAATAGTTACAGACGTACTGGACTGTATTGGTTTGGCCAAGGTGGAATTCACTTCCTTCATAGCAGCCCCTGTGGCACTGTGTCTTGGAATTGTGACTAAAATAGTGTAGGAAACTAGTGAGTTTCCTAGTGAAGGAAACTCTCTCCTGTTGCCTGTTCCTTCCATTATCAGTAGTATTTTTCCCATGGTTCATAAATTTCCAGTAAACCTCTCTAGTGAGTAGACTGGGGAGTCGGGAACATAGCTGGGACATCTGACCCAAATCACCAAAGGGATATTCCATGCTGTATAACATCTTTATCAACGTAAGAAACCCCTGGCGTGGGGTAGGGGTGAGGATTGGTTATTAAAGTTCCTATCTAAACACACATTTTCTTCCATTTTGTCTTCTTCTTCTCTTCCTCATGCTACTGAGGCAGTGGTGGGGAGTGAGTACCAGGTGGGTGAACCCACGGCCCAGTGGTTACTGCATGGGTTAATGGAGCATCAGGTTCTGTGGGGCCTTGGTCCCTCTGATCTGATTCCTCAGTAAGGATATGGCCAATTGGCAGTTCTGTGTCCTTAAACTCTGAGTCACTGAGGAACACTTTCAGGCGACCAGAATACCATGAAAAGTACTGTGCAGTTCAATGTCAGTGCCTAATGCTTTAGGATATATATTTGCATGTGGTATCATGCAGTTATCATCCTATATTCTTCTAACAGTGTTGAATGAAACATAGACATAATTTTTTCCAGAACAGGTGCTTTTGTCAGATAGACTAATTTAATAATCATTCAATAAATAAGTGCATTCTTCATTTTAATTGCCTGCAGCACTTAGAATTTCCTGTCACAGTGATGCCACAACTGAATGCCTGTCCCTCACATTATATCTCTCACTGCATCCATGCCACCAAAAAATGCAGTTTAATCTTTGGGTATCTGTTCTTCACGAGAGGAAATGTCTGACCTGAGTAAGAACAGGAATAGCAAGGGCATTTTTGTGCCACTGCCACCTAGCTCAGGTGACTGGTGAAAAGCAGTCCGCTAGCTGGAAGGGTTATTCCTAGTGTGGGGATGAGGCTGGGAAGTCCTAGCACAGCAGTTGATCACTTAAATCTCAGATGGCAAGTAAATAGTGAAAGACTAAGAAAACTTTACAGCATCATTCAGAAGATGAGCATAATTTCATCTCCAGTTTCCAAATTTTAAACTTTTCTTTATTGATTGAGTTTTCTTGCCTTTCCTTGGTGACTATCTTGTCATGTCCAGTCAATTAAAAGATGTTTAAAACCTGGAATTAATACTGTAATATAGACAGGTAGGTTTGAACTTCATCAGTCATGAACATTTCTAAAACTATTGTTTTCCTGTGATGCTGAACAGGTAGCGCCATCTGACACTCAGCTTGAAATTTTAGTGGAGAGCAAAGGCAGGATGTGTGGTTATGCTCTTTTCAGTAGCTGATACTGTGGTGAGTAGGAAGTGATGGCAGAAGTGGGCCTGTTGCATTACAACTATAGAGATTTGCATTCCAGCTGGTCCTCAGGGATCAGAGGGGTTGGCTGTGACTAGTCTCGATTTCTGATTATGAAATATTAGGCACTATTTGTGCCTATGTAGCTTCATATCACTCCTATCAAAGCATAGACAGTTATCTTGGGAACACTTATGATCATCCTACTATTGCTTTTTTGGGAAAATGCTTTTGAATGCCTTACTGGACTAGCAGAAAATGGTCTACAGTAAGGATGGCAATGAGTATTCAGACAACAGAATACTTTTTTTTGCTTAGTTCTGCAGGAAATTTTAATACTGTCCTAGAGTACTTGTGAAGATGAAAAATTCTTTGTTCCCAGTTTTGGTGTATATATTAATGTTCTATCAGCAGTAGTGGAAATGCTTTTTAGTACCAGAGCAAATATTGCACCAATTATAATATCTTTTTTTTTTTTACAAAAGTGTTGCTATTTAAATATAATGATTATAAATAAAAGTTGGAGTAAAATTCCTTAGGAATGGAAGAAAAAAATTCCTTTTTTATAGGGCAGATGTTATTATGTCAAAGGACCGTCAAAATAATATTGTGAAAATATATTCTAGTTTTTTCATTTTCTGCAAATCATCTGCTCTCTGGTTTGTGTAGAAAAACACTGGGTCAAAACACTTTGGAGCCAGTGAGGGTTTTTCCACTGAGTGTCATGAGCTCTGTGTCAGATGCTTGTGGCTTATAACTTGTGCTAACATGCTGGACATGGGGAATCTGTTTCTCCACTCTTCTAATGCTGAAATTGGGGAGTTAGTGTTGTTTCTCTGCATCACAGTTTGCCAGACCACCAAGAGGTTTTACCTCGTCCTGTGCTGATGCGCAAACTGACATCTTTTGGTGACTCCTTTCAGCCTGTGCAGAGACCAAGTATAATGTTTGCCCTTCTACTGCCAGCACATGATGGGTTGGAGTCTTATAGGACAGATGCTAAAGACAGAATGACATTAGTCATGGCAGTGCTGGGCATCTGCCTATCATAGCAGATGTTGCCATCTTCCTAACTTCTGTTGGCCTTAAAGACCAAGGACAAAATGGATTTTAAAGAGAGAATTTTCTTCTCAATAAATTCATTTGAGACACATGAATAAGCAATTCCTTGAAAGAATATTCATCGCTTCTTACCCACTCATTACCACCTGCAGTAAAAAGAAAAATTTAGATCTGTTTGCTCAGCGATGACAAAGTTTCATGATTACATTTTTATGATGTTATTAAGGGCAAGGTAATTCCTCAATTCAGTTGGTTTTGGGCAAGTAAAATTACAAGAAGTATTCAGGGCCTCTTTCAAGAAAACTTTTCTTCCCATGAACCAAGAGTTTCTTTAACCACTTAGTATTTGTTATACTTTTTCTTTTCCTCTTGGATGAAAGTATAATTGAATTAAAACAACCATTCACTGAGAAGTACTTAATTTACAGTAAGCTTAACTGTAGTAATTTTATCTGTCACACAAGATGCTGCTACCTTGTAAAGCTACATTTAAAAAAACTTGCTGTTTTCTTCCCTGGAAAAATTGGAAGTCACAGTTGGTAAAGCGACATTACAGGTCATGTTTTTTACAAACAAAAAAAGCAGAAGCTAGAATTTTCCAAAATAGTTGAATCAATACCTCTGGATATCTTTTCCCCGTAGAAGCGCATGTTTATATAACAGTTTTTGAGAAATTGGCATCTATCTGTCAACCATATGAGACAGATGATATGAGTCTAATCAAAGTCAGTGAATTCTGGTTAACAGTTCAGATATGTTTGAAACAGTAATGTTTAGCTTGTTTGGGTTTATGTCACATGAACAGATTTTACATTCCAAGGGGTTTGACTGTAGCTTGACTCTGGGCTTATTCACTTAAAAAACAGGGTGTGACATTAGGGCAAGTTGTAGGAGACAAGAACAAAGGGCCTGAGCTTTTTGTTGTTGTTGCATCATATTCTTATGAAATGGTATTGTAAGCCTCACAGGACAGGGAGAAAACAAAGAAAACTGGGATACAGAACTGTAGAGTTAGATAAAACAATTTCTATTAAATGCAGAGCTCTGGATCATACAAAGGGTAAGTGATTTGACCAAAGCCACAGAGGAAGTATGTTGCAAGTCAAAGGCTGGAAAATTTGTGCTCATGTTCTCAGTTATTTTTCTGCAGGAATTGATGGGCAATTGCAGGCAAATAACAGCTTTTTTTTTTTCTCATTCACTTTCTTTATCACTGTCTTTCTATACTTGCTACATTTTGTTTGACCTTTTTATGTGGCACTGGAAAAAAATCCAGGAAGGCAGTAGCTGCTATATTTTTACTGATATGCCACAGTTTCTGAAAATCCTATTAGTGTGTTATGTATTCTACATTTGGCACCACTAGAACAATGATTTTTGACTGAGTGTATAGCCGGGGGACTCTCCTAATTTGCATTGTTACAATTTTAACTAATATAATGATATCCCTGCAGGTCATTTGCAACATGCCTAATCTATTTGCTGAAGCAATGTCATATAAATTAGAATTGTGAGAAGATGATAGTAAATTATTAAGTTGGCGCATCTAGAAGTTACAGTCCTTGAGCTGAGATGCAGCAACAGATTGTTGCAAGCCTCTCTTTCATGGCAAGTAAACTCTAACTAATTTAATGCTAATTTAAAAGTCACTATGCAGTTCCTGACTGTCTGACTGTACCTTACAATCTATTCTTTTAAATACTTTGGTTTTTTTTTCTCTAGGAAGTCTGAAATTGCTCACAAACTATCTAAAGCTTATTTATCTGACAGAGTCAGTACAAGGATAAGTTGGATGTTTCAGAAAATGAATTTTGTTCAGGGATGTGTGTGTGGCACTGGAAGCTGCTGCTGGTTTTAGATTCTGTTTCAGTGCAGGTGCATGGCAGCCCACCAGACAGAATGGTTGCTCTGGCATGAGAACTGAACACTCTTTCCTTGGGTACAGTGTGGCCTCTGTATCCTCTCTAATGCCTTTGAGTTTGCTGTGTTTACTGAAGTAAATAGTGTTAGATGTTGACATCTTCGTATTCAGCAACTAATGTGAACTTTTCTTGGAAGTCTATTAAGTGTTGCCATTCCCTACTAAACACCTCTACATAGATATAATTTTGGCACATTTTGGAAGGAAGGGCAAGGCATGAGACAGAATGATCACTTGGGATTCCTTTATTCAGTCTAGTCTTATGTAGTATTGGCACGAGCACAGTGTTGTTGTGGCTGTCAGTGCAGTTCTTCATAGCCCGAATCTTCAGAAGAAGGAGATTTTCAGAATGACACAATAAACAGATATGTGCTGTTGGGGGAGCTTTTGGGACAAGACAGGCTTCCAGAATACAGAGTGCAGGCTGATAGTTGGAAAGTTGCTCAGATCTAGCAGTGAGTGCTGCCAAAGCAGGGCTCAAGCTAGACGGTTTTAAAACCTAGACAGGGATTGTATCAGGCATATATTTAGAAAATAATTATGCACATTCTTCTGAATATATAGAATGATGGTGAAAATTGTATCATTCATCAGGCATGTTGGTTTGAAAAACCAAGAAATGCTGTTAGATCCTGAGAACAGAGACATGGTATCTTTGTGAGAGATTCACAGACACTTGATTTCATTCATCCACCCACACAGTCTGAGATAAGCATAAGAAAATTGTTCTACTTCAAGAAGGGAAGTTAACTGACTTGAAAAGCTGTCTTGGAGGTCAAGGACTTCTGTGATAAAACTTCTACATTTTTATTTGATCAATTTGCTGATTTTTCCACATAAGAGTTGGTTGGTTTTATATTTTCATGTTCTCAGAGCAGAGAATCCACATTTTGACAAATATACTGCTGTACAGTAAAAAAGAGTGCTATCAATGAAACTGCTGTCAGTACAATTAATGTACTTATTGCCATTTTCTTTCTTGTGATAATGTTTAATTCATTCTAACCTTAACAGAGATACGTGTTAAAAAGAAATGAGAGTGAATCTCAGACAAAAAGAATTCAGCAAATTAGTTTGGCCTAGGTAGAATATTTAACATTACAAAGAAAGCAACAACTTCCTCCCTAATTATATTACATTTTTGTCACTGTCTGATGGATCATTCATTGCTATAAATTATATCAGTACCATGTGAAATCTGTTTGAACCATGGTAATATGCACAGCTGAGGAACTGGTCCAGTATTAAAAGCACCTATTGGGTCTCAGAAGTTGGATGGTCCTAATTGTTACAAGAATGGTCACAGGCATCTTCTAGTTGTTTCTTGATTTGAGAAATCAAATAGCTCAATAGTAGGATATGCAAACTATTTAGCATTACTATTAGAAACATTTATTGTCGTTTTAGAATAATGTCTTCATTTTTGTTGTTGGGTGTGCTTTGGAGTGCTGTGACTGGCTGAGCTCCAAGTGCCTGACTCATGCCAATTTAGAATGAGACTTCATTTAAAAAAAAAGTCTCACAAATAGGAAATGCCAGGAAAATAATTCAGAAAATTCCCCAAATCTCATAAAGGTTATTGCTTAAGTTAAATGTGCTTGAATTGTACAAGATTGGCATTTCAAAAAAACACTCAAGATTTTGCAAAACGACATTTACTGACAGACCATCAGTTAAATCTAGTTTACAAATTATCCATATTGTTCCTGTGAGCAATAAGATCTTGAGGGATCCTGAGGGATCTTATGGTCCTGAGGGATCTTCTCCTCTCACTTGGCTGAGCCCCAGCTGCTTTTGATTTTAATCTCCAGAAGAGATATTGTCTGGGTAAAACATAGCTCAGATACCCTGTCCTATCTAACACCAACCACTACACTTTGGTTAAAATCTTACTTGCTTCAGAACAAAGTGTCTGGTCTAAATGCCAACCTAAATGTTTTTGCACTCCTGTATTCATGGCATCTACAGAGTTGCTTTCAACTGTCTTGCAGGAAAACTGAAGAAAAGTTCTCGAAACCAGCATGAATAATTTAAGAGTTTGCATTTTTCTGTTACTTGGTGTTGTTATTGAGGTTTGTGGACTGACTCTAGAAGGGAAAACTAGTATTTCCAGTGAGACTATGATTTGCATGACAAGATTTGCCTTTTTTTCCTGAAGACGCCTTGTACTTTAGGCATTATTCACACAAGGCTATATGCAGCATGTATACCTGTAGAAGCATCTGTGAAGGCTCCAGAGAACTAGAAATTTGCTTAAATAATTTTTGAGATATGATGTAAACTTGGGTGTATGATCTTAAACCATAATTTTTCACACAGTTTTTTAAAAGTTCCATGTGGATTTGAATTAAGACTCTCTAGTTGGGGCCTTCTGTGAAAACAGAAGGAAATAAGTTGCCATTCATCCCAACCTGTTCCTCCCAAAGTGGAAAATAGCACAGATTTCATTGTGCACTTTCAATGACTCCAAGAAAAATAGTTCATAGTATTTGTCCACTGAAAATGAATAGCAGTGAATGTTTTTCTAGATACATACATTATTTTCCCACATGCATTATTTTCCTACACATATTTATATGTGCCATTTGTATGTGTTTTGCTTCTCTCAGGAAAAAAACCCACTTTTTTTCTTTCCTAAAATTCATTATAGATAACTTGTATTGGAGCCAGAAACTGCACATGCTTTCAATATACAGACAAGAGTATAATTTTGGAAAATAAACTATTGATGACAAATTATTTTTCTTGTGTATAGTAAATGTTTGACTACTGAGGGCTATTTCCTCATGAAAGAAGAGGAAGGGGCAAGACAGCCTTTTAAATCTTTTCACATTTTCTTCTTTCGTTGAAAGAAAATAATTTAAATTCTTCCAGAATCTGGTTTTCTTGACACACCTGTTTTAAAGGCATCTGTTTACTTACTAGTTTTCCACTGCTTTCTGTAGTTTTTTTGCTGCTCTTCATCTGTCATGGAGAGTGGGGAGGAGGAACAGAAAGTATTTGCTGTCAGGTGAATAATTATGTTTCTGTTGTGATTATGTCTTAAGTACTGTAATCTTTTTCAGAGCAGTATTTTTCCATGACCTTGTTCACTGAAGAAAGCAACTGCTGTAAATTGGCCCTGTGCACAGTCAGCGTGGGGGCTCAGTGCAGGGACAGGCCAGAGCCCGCTGGTGGCTGCCGGGCAGTGACAAAAAGCTCTGTCACCTTTGTGCTCTGACAGCCTCAGGGCTTCCTGGTGACCAAGGGCCCTTCCTGGGGAGCCCCACTCTGGGGCACAAGTGACTTTCTTGGCTCACTAGGAGACAGGAGCCAACTCAGACCTTCTTAGACCCCAAGTCAGAAATATTTGAGAAGTGTGAATACTAACAGGCACACAGGCAAGCACACCAGCTGTGCTGGGTTTAGTGTTGAATTTGGAGCCTGACATCTTTAGTGCTGGGTGTATTTTCTGGGTGCCCTCCTGGCCAGGAGCAGTCACACACATTTGAGGCAGTAGACATTGCAGCCCCCACTTGCTCCCCTGCCTGCTGAGGCCCAGGAAAGCTGTTCCTTCCCCACAGCAGCCGCTCCCTCACTGTCTGTGCTGTGGGTGTTGAGAGGCAGCATCACCCTGCTAAGGCAGCCTGCAGCATATGGCTGGTGAAGGTCACACAGCAAGGGGACCAGGTGGGCTGTGCAGCCTCTCTGTGCTCTGGCATATCACAGATTCACAGAGTAGGGACCTCTGGAGGTCATCCACTCCAACCAAGGCAGTGTCACCTAGAGGAGGTTGTGCAGGAACACATCTGGGTGAGTTTTGAATGTCTCCAGAGTGGGAGATTCCAGGCCCTCCCTGAACAGCTTGTTCCAGTGTTGTGCTGTGCTGTGTAAAGAAGTCCTTCCTCATGTTGAGGTGAAACTTCTTGTGTTTTAGTTAACATTGCTCTTCATCCTCTCACTGGGCACCAGTGCACCATCCACTTGGCACCCACCTTTGAGATGCATTAATGAGATCCCCTCTCAGACATTTCTTCTCTAGACTAAACAGGCCCAGCTCCTTCACCTGGTCCAGACTCCTCATCATCTTTATGGCCTCTTCTGGACCCTCTCCAGTAGCTCATTGTCTTGTGCTGTTTGGCTTCTCTTGTCTCAGGTACTTCAGGGGTCTCCCTTCCTGGCTTGTGGTTGAGGTTTTAAGGTTTTAAAAGCACTCTGCAGCTTTATGGGTTTTGGCTGCTGAGGAGATTTTTTTCCCCTCCTCTTTGTGTTGCCCCCTTTTGTGTTTTCTGTTTGATGAATTTGCTGTGTAATGGTGATGCAGTAATCTGAATAAGTGGAGAAAGGCAAGTGCAGGCTGAAAATGTACCAGTGAAGTGCATTGGAGCTGCTGTCCAATTTCACAGCATCATGCAGCCAAGACAGAAGACATGAAATAATACATGGCCCTTAACTGGCATAACATGAACAGCGCTGTGCCTGCAGCTGTACTACAGCACTGCACCATCAACATGTGCCACAGGGAAGTATAAAGCCAGGAATCCTATTTCAATTGCGGATTTTATGCTTCTGTTATTTTCCAAATAACATTAAGGGTTTTTTTCTTTCTAACTGTAAACCTTTTGGATACAGTCAATGACTTCAAGAAAATTCCTTTGTATGCCAAACTGCTGCTGAGGTGCTTTGTGTCCTTGGTATTGCATTTAACATCTTTATTATTCAGTTCTGCATTTCCATTCTTCACAGAGGTGTTGTAATGCTTAACTAATTAATGTCTACATGTTGCTTGATGTCCTTGAGCAAATAGAAATATAAAGCTATACATATATAGACAAAAAATAGTATTTCAGGCCTTCTGAAATCTGGTTTCAACCTGTAGTCACAAAACTGAATTGCCAAAGTGAGAAGCAGGAATGAAGTTTTATGAGAAGCTGCAATGAGGAAAGGATATCCAAAAGCATTAC
Organism: Agelaius phoeniceus; assembly: GCF_051311805.1. Classification (NCBI taxonomy): domain Eukaryota; kingdom Metazoa; phylum Chordata; class Aves; order Passeriformes; family Icteridae; genus Agelaius; species Agelaius phoeniceus. The sequence goes on from NC_135267.1 coordinate 83,246,558, forward strand.
ATTTTTCATTTTTCCCTACTGATGAAATGCTCTGTTATTTTACTTCCCAAATTTGAGGCAAGAAAAATGACAAAAATGGTTATTCCAATAATGAGATGATACCAGGAGAAAAAAAGAAAATTTTATTCTCAAAATAATGTCTCATTGTGGTGTGGGTGACAATTTCTGTGCGGGTTAAAAAATAAAGAATCAATATTTTCCAAGATTCATTGTTCCATTAATTGCTAATGTATTAGGGCAGGACATCTTCCATCTTGTCTTTGGGATTGTGATTTACATTTAGCATCTACGTTGCAATGTAATGTAATAAACTACAATAAACTAAAAGCCTTAATTTTTAAGTCATCATACATGTCTGCAGACTTAGGAACTGTCACAATTTTAGTATTTGAGTGTGAATTTTTACTGTGTAGTTCGTGGAGGTCAAAAATAGCAACAGCAAGAATGAAAGGCTTGAGCTGATTTTAAATTAATTTTGACAGATTTTCAATCTGCTATCAGGGATTCCAAAAGTAAAGAAAAAAGCTGCTTTTGGAGGGTAAATGATTTCTTGAAAATTATTTGCTTGTTGAAATGAAGGGAATGAACAGGCTCAGATGTTTATTGATTTAAATATGTAGCATTTTTATTTGTGAATTATTTTGAAATTGATAATATCTAAGCTCAGTTATTGTGCAGTTAGTTACTATGGATACTTGGTTTGCAAAATGTGTGGCTTTATGGCTGACTTCTGCCAAAGACCATATTGTTAAATAACATCTCTTTTTTTAGACAAACACATGAAGTGGCATGAGAGTATGCTCATAGTCATGCACACAGATCTCCAGAGAGAAGTGTGAATAAGTAAATATCAGTGAGATTTGTTTTGCAATTGCCATTTTATATGTCTTGGAATAGATATGTCTGATTTATATAAATAAAGCTTTTCAAATAATGGCTTTTATTTTGACTAAAACATCCCTGCTTCTATCTTCCCACATACTGATAGTGATTCAGCTCTCCTAGAACCTGATCAGCTTTCTTGACCTTTGCTGTTATTATCCAGTCTAAGGGAAGTTTTGTGGAGCAGATCATTTTTTAGTTATCAAGACCAAGCGTTCTTCACTTGATTTCCCACTTTAACATGTTTCCACTGGTAAGAGGCTTCTGCATTCATTTCCTTAAGTATTATCAAGTAGTACTCAGTGACATATTCATTAATAAGCATGTAAAAATAATTATAATTTTATATTATATAAAATTATAATAAGAATTATAATAAGAATGTCAAAAAGTCACTCTGCACAATTGTATGTGTCTTCCCATCTCATGCGCAGATCCTGGGATTGATGCTGGGTCTTCTGCCTTGGGAATCCTACCAATGGCCAGATTCTGCATGAAAATCATATGTATATTCAATAAAAAATAAATTTGAAGTTCACATTTTCTTCCTGACTGTGGTCCCAGTGAAGGGACTAAGACACAGTAAGCCATATAGCACAACTAGCTGTGACTGGAATAGCAATGTTCAAGTGAATGGGTGAGCCTTTCACAGGGCTTGGGTTGCAGGATGACTTACTGAGGCAGGTAAGAAATGGCAGCAGTAACCTACCTGTGAGCCACCCTTCAGAGGTTATTGGGAAAGCTCAGCTGAAAACAAAATCTCTCTGTAAGTGCTTGCATGAGTAGGGCCTCTTTCTAAAACAAGAGCAAAGCATGGAGCATTTATTTCTCCATCGTCAAATGAATGAATAGTTTGTACAAAGTTAGGTGACAATCTGAACCTTTTTACTTGTAAATCAGCAGAAGAGAATAATTATGTGCTCAAGGTGTCAGTACTGGTTTGTTCAGTCATTCCTGCAATAGGACAATTGGCAGTGCAATATCCATGAGATAGGTGCTGAGGTGTCACTGGATGGACTCCAGTATTTCTCCAGCCCCCTTTCCAAGGCAAGGTGTATGGTTTACATAGCCCCAGCTGTCCCACTGATATTAACTCCTTAGTTAATGAGACAGATTTCGTGAATTAGTGAGTGTGGGTTGGAGCCAGGGACCTTGAGATCCACAGGCAGGTGAAGCTTCAGCTGCAAAAGGTTGAGTTCAGCCCGGCATTTTTGTGCAGAGGCAAAAGCTACTGCTGGCCACTAATTGTCACACTGACACCTTCAAGATCAGACCAGCAGGCCCCTACAGGTAAGGGCTGTGTCTGAGCTTGATTGCTGCTTAGAAATACTGAGGGAGCTAAGCTGTGCAATAATTTTAATAACAAAACTCTACCTATATTCTTTTGCAATCTGCATATTGTAACACATTTGAACTGCTGGTGGAGTCATTAGCCTTGACTGGTATTTTGCCAGATTCTCTCTTTCACACTCTACCCACAAACTAATAAGTTAATTAATAAGTGCTAATTACAAAGCAAGTTATCTGTTTGATCTTGGTTTTGAATACATAATCTCATGTAGTTTTGGGTTCTATTTTATTTCTCTTTATATATTCAGTCCTTTTATAGTGTTTGTTGCTTTTTCTTTTCCTGCTTGTTATCTTTATTAAAAGTCATGGACATGTAACTTGAGGTTTGGAGATATAGTTTGGAGAAACAGATTTAGAAGCCTAAATTTCATCCTAAGGGATGATTTTCTCATGTTTGGTTTCATTACCTACACAATCTGAACAACAGACTTAGATGATCCATCAAGTAGTAATAGCTGTAATAGCTCAAAAGATACTTCCATGTGGTGCTATCATAGTGAGCATAAAATGTCCAAGAGGTAACAACAGTGAAGCTTAAGTGCTTCATTCATGTCAGAGCTTTGCCAATGGAAGGGAGCACCTGTTTCCACTTCACCAAGGAGGGCATGTTACTGACTCTCCATTGAAAACCAGCTGGACTCAGTCTGCAAAGACTGGCTATAAAGGCTAGATCATGATTCAAACTTTCAAAATGTTTTGCAATTTTATTAGGGTTAAAAGCAAAAGAAAAAAACCCACAAAAACCGCAAAAGACAAAACCAAACCAAAACCAGGGAACTATTTGGTATATGAAAGCTTGATATTTTAGATTCTTGTTAAAAGACCTAAAGGTTACAATTTTACAATTTCACACAGCTGATTTATATTTTAGATGAATGGCCAAATGTAACAAAGCATGTAAAATACTTTAAAAGTCCATTTTAACTGTAACTTAAACAGGAATTGATGGAATGAATTGCTCTTTTCTGTCATAACATGTAAACAAGAGAATTATTTCCACATTGGTGGAAAAAGGAATGACTGTACTTTGTTTGTTCTCATATGGCTCTCATAAGAAAAGCTAACAAGGAAAACTTACCTAATATGATTTGTAATTTTTTGTTTTAAAATCTTATTGTACCGTGAAAGATTCCTTAGAGTGAAATGTCTTGGGTTGTGGAATTACTTTGTAGTTTTACCTTGTTCTAGTCATGAAAGTATAACAATTTAAAGGTAAAATTTTCATATGCAGCCAAATCAGACGAGAAACAAGTTATAAATGTAAGGAGAATGTATTCTCAAATAATCATAACCAACTGATTATGATCCTCAGTTTTCAAGGTCTTAATTCATTACAGAAGAATGTGTTTTGACATGTAGGTTTCTGGCATGATGTTTGTGTAAAAAGCAGTATGAACATAAGGAGGGGAGTCAGTATCATTAACTGCAGAAGAAATGCAGCAGTAGATTTGAATAACCTTCTGCCTTGTGGTTCATATTTCTGATCCAATTTTGCACTTTCTTTAGTTTGTGATGATTACAAGAGAGCTTTGTGGTATAAATTTGGAGTTTTCATTCGGATGTGGGGCAAGGAATTTGCTAGGATCCACAAGTGTGGTTGTGACCAAAAATGATTATGTTCTTTGCTGTCACCCTGCTTTTTGTCAGGTGTAATAGCAATGCCTGAGGGTCCTCATTGTTTGCTGAAATCACTGTTTCCTTGTTTTGGGTATATGTAAAGATCAGGTGTGCACAAAAGGGAGAAAAAAGCTCAAAGTAAGGAGGATGAAAACTGTAGATAAGGATTTTCCAAGAGTGAATCTGCATATCTGAAAAAAGTAGCATGAAACACTAGGATAGTGTTGTGATTCAAAGGGGTTTTTGGTAAATATTTTGCTAGTTTTGTAAATCCATCAGAGCCCTCTCAGCCATTCTTTCTCCCTTGGAATGTATAACACAAGGCCATTGTAATTTTCTCAGTGAATAGTGTATGTTGGGAGTCTTAAATACAGAGGTCGTGTTCTTAAAGTTTCTGATATCCTGAATCTAGGTTATAAAGACTATTGACTTAACTTAAAATTGTAACATAAGGAAAATTGAATGAAAGCATCAGCTTTCCAGGCTACACACTGGTAATTACTGGCCTGGTCTTGCGTGTGTAAGTGAGACGATACAACTCTTCCTGTAAAGAAACTTTGATACTTGTACATAGCAAAAAGTGTCACTTTCCCATGGAAAAATGTATTGTTATGGCAGTAAATGGCACTTTGTAAATGGCAATATATCATTTTGATACATATATTTGAGTCCTGGGAAAACACAACCAATTTTGATAAATGTAAAATTTCTGTGCCTTTCAAGGTATCTCAAGCTAGGAGGGAAAAAATTGAAATGTTATTTTTAAAAATGTTTGCTCAACTTCCCAGTTACCCTGTTCAGGCTATCTAATGATATCACAAATACCGTCTTGGTTTAAAAAAAAAGGAGTTTTTTTCTTATTTAATGTTAACATGGGACATTTGTAGTGAAGAGTTTATGTTAGGAATTAAGCAAATCAAAGTTTGCAGACTGTCAGTGATTTGTTTTGTCTGAATTTTACAGAATTTTGACCACATGGAATTAAATCACCCTATTTCAATGCTCAGAGAAATTTTATTTCAAGTTCAATTTATGAACTTTCTTCCTACTTGATTGCTGTTTTGTGTGACTCATCTGGTGCCACTGAAGTCACTGCCAATTTACATTAAAATAAGTTTAAATTTTGTGCTCTTACTCTTGTTGCAAGCTCAAAAAAAAAAAATAAACAAAACAGCCCAACTATGTGAAGTTTAGACAAAGATAAATGAAAAGAGAGTAGATTATTTTGTTTCAAGCTTATTTGTGTAAAAGTATATCCTTTATCAATAATAGTTGCTACAAGCATGTTTCTGAGAAGTTGAAAGATTCTGTTCCTGACTTTAAGATTTAGTTCTTCTTGTAGGGGTGGAGAAAGCCCTGTTCATCACAGAAATGCTCTTAGGAGGTTTCTTTGCTGCTGAGTTTGTGGAAGGGCAAAGGTGAAGGAGCAGGGAGAAAATTCTTTTGCTAACACAAGTATTTCCTGTAGACAGCAATTACATACAGGTCTGTGAACTTTAGTTAGCTACCCACAAGCATTTGAACTGTGAGCTCAATGTAGTGTTTGTATAACCTTCCTTTATTTCCAAGATATCTGGTAGAGATTTTTAAAATTAAATACTTTTTTCCCCCTGTTACAAGTGAAAGATCAAATAATGCAATTATTTGACCATTTTCTCACCAATTTACAGTCTGTATACCCTGAGAGAGTTCATTAAGTAGAAAGAATACATAGAAGTTCAGCTTTTTCATGACTTTTTCTGCAAGCTATGATTCTAGCTGTGCTACTTTAGCTGGTTTACAGCGCTTTTATCAACTTATTGCTAGATGTTCTTTGACTCAGAGTTCTCTGTTTGCGCTTAATTTAGACTAAATTGTTACATTTTCTCTGTGGCTCTTGCTCAAATGGAGGTGGTGCTTAATGCTGCCTCCAAGTATTGTGTGTTTTTTTTCCTAAATAGTAATAGTGTATATTAACAATGCAGAAAATCACATAATGGCTACATCTGATCTGGTACAGTAAAGAAAAACACTGCTTTAAAGGAAAATATATTCAGTTGTAGGTAGAACATTATGCTGGGAATTTTCTGTGTTGTTGAGATAATGGCCTTCTGCTAAGGAATCCTGATGGATAGAGTGGTGTTTCTGGGTGTTGGTTTGTGGAGTACAGGCATTGTGGGTTCTGAAAGCCTTGTTCCCATGTAACCGCCCAATATATGTACATGGTTCCTTCTCTTGGCATCAATAGCAGTTGTTTTCTACTAATACCTTCAAAAGTAAAAAGAGTCCAGGCACACTGTGAAAGGGGTTTCCTGTAACTTGGTGCCAGCTATTCATCATTTCTGACTGGAGCAGGTTGTAGCATCCAGAGCCTTTCAAGCAAAATCCCTTGACCTGGCCTGAGAAATGCAGCTCTGCAATGTTCTGATTTAGGTCCTGGGTGCCACATGCACCCTGTGGTCCAAAGGAGACCAGGACCACAGAGCAGGATTGGGGTTTTTTAGATTTACCTCATGTCAAATATAGCATAAAACGCTAGCAAATCGTCTTTAGTATTGTTAGATGTCATTGACTGACTATGGTTTGTCATCAAATTAGATTGTCCAAGAATGTTGGACTAGAACTGGGGGAATGAGAAAATGAGCAGCATCAGCACAAAAGCTGTACCTCACTGTAACTGGACATGTATGTGCTGTGTTAAGAGATGTCCAGTGGTATGAAATTCCAAAAACTGAATTATATAAACTGTTTCCTGATCATTGCATTTTTTGAAAAAAATGGCCCCAAAGTAGAGAGATATAAAAGAAATGCTGGCTGGAAATCCTTGGGGAGTTGATCAGAGATATTAAGAATGCACACATTCTGTAGAAATCCAAGAACTCATTGAATACTGGGCACTTGAGTTATACAGGCCTTAAATTTACTGCTTTAGCTTTAATTTGTTCTGTGCATCACATCACATCTTTAAATTAAATACTGTTCTACTTTGTTCTTACATTGAGTTCATCTTATGTATTCTGGCTTACATATCCTGCTATTTTCTGATGTGGCCATATTCACCCTTCTGTGCCAGTGCGCATGTGTAGAGCACAGTTTTCCTTTCAGTCAGGAAGAGGTCTTCAGCTGTGGTCTGGATTAAACAATCTCTTCAGTGCCTTCAATAGGCCACCACTCTGTTCCCCCAAAAGACCTCTCATTAAGGCAATCAGCTAGGTATTCCAGTGTTTCAGAATTGAATACAGAGTGGGATTTTGTTTCACAGTTTTATTTTTTTCCTGTTAAAGTTCTAATTGCCTCCTGGACTTGATATATTGGATGAATGCCAGGTGGTACTCCACTCCTTTTCACTGTTCCTGGGCAGGTCCAGCCTGCCTCAGACCCATCACCTGCTATGGCACAGTGGCATCAGTCATTGTATCTGGCAGCAGTCTTCATACACTGCCTGTGGAAGGAAGGTCTAAGAGTGGGAAAAAATGCATTCTGCAGGCATATGCTAACCAAATGTTCAAAAAAATTTCACAGGAGAACAGTTTATTTAGGATGTTTTTTGTTGGCACTTTACAAACAGCACATGTATTTGTCAAGTCATGGTTTTACACATAAATTACCTACTCTCAGAAGATTTTTGACTGCCAACTATCAGGAAGAATGGTACATGATTCCTATTGTCTTACTGATTTCCTAATGTCTTTAATGGGAAGAAAACGGGTTATATCACTAAAGGTGATGAGTTTAGAAAAGGGCACGTCTGATGCACTGGTCTAGAACTAATAATGTCACCCAGTTTGAATTATAGGAATAGGTTGGAAAATAAACAAATCCAAGTAACTTAAAACCTTCTTTTTTTTTTTTTTTTTGCTCCATTGATATGATAAAAAGATCAATAGTTTTTCCTTTTGATAGAACTGTATGTCAAAAGAAAAACAATAGTAGCTTATCTATAGAGAAGAAGTGTAAGGAAAATGGAAGCAACTGGCAGTGGTATCAGTTTTCTTTTGGGCCTCAATGTACAAACATTATAAGAGCCTGAAATTTTGTTTGGTTAATGCAAAACAGAGCAGGCTTGGGCTAGCCTGGCTTGTCAGTGATCATGGACACAAGCAGATTTTCGGTGTTGTATACTTCCATATGGAGCTCCCATGTATTTCTTTTCACCAAAAAAAGTCTTAGGTTCAGTCCTAAGATTCCCCAGTCATCTCTGGTTTAGATTGTAAGTCAAGTAGCAAAGTGAGACTAGTGCTGGTTCAAAAACCACATGCTGCATATAAAAAAAAAAATGAAAAAAAGTGTTTTTTCATAAAAAATGGTTTCCATGATTCTAAATTAATTAAGTCAAATGGGTTTTGTTGCCAGTTTCAGAAGAAACTTCAAAATCAAGACATTTATTTACATTTGTTTAAATTTTTAAGATTTAAAAGCACTCATTTCAGGCCATTGCATTTTGGGAGAGATGTTTCATTTTTTTCTACCCTTTTTGAAATTTCTTTCAAACATTCTCTTTTGTGCTTTCAGAATTTTCCTAGTGGAAACAATTTTAAAGCAGTGGCATGAAAAAAGTTTTCTCCAGATTTTTATAGTCCCCCTCATTCCCTATCCCCTCCCCTCAGCAGAAAACATATTGTCGCAAGATAGTTAAAGAGTGAGGAAGAGAAGAGAAGAGAAGAGAGAAGAGAAGAGAAGAGAAGAGAGAAGAGAAGAGAAGAGAAGAGAAGAGAAGAGAAGAGAAGAGAAGAGAAGAGAAGAGAAGAGAAGAGAAGAGAAGAGAAGAGAAGAGAAGAGAAGAGAAGAGAAGAGAAGAGAAGAGAAGAGAAAAGAGGCAAACATTCCACTAAGCCAAATGGACCAAATCCAAAGACTTATGGTTGATGAACTTCAAAAGTTAAATATACTTGAAGGTCCAGCTCAGCAAGCACTTCCAAAAGGAATAACAAGTATATTGCCTCTGTGATAAGACATCATCAAACACTGAAATATTTAGGTTAGAATTTCTCTGACCTATCTTGAACTGCCTAATAGTTTTGTCTTAGGAAATCAGCTTGGTAATGGAAAGAGGTGGCACATAGTACTTTGTTCCACCCACATTATTAGCTGAAGTTATATAAGAGTAATTCATTAAGGTTTTGATTTTGCCTATGTAATTTACATACAAACATCTGTAGCTGAATCTCACCCTAATAATTCACAGTAAGTCTAACTTTTTTTTTTTTAAATATACCATTACAAAGAATTTAAACATCTATCTGTAACACAATAGGCAAGACAAACACAATGTCAGTTAATGACTCCTGGATGCCCATGAAGTTTGATCCCATTCATAAACAAGCAGTGTGTTTTCAATAAGTGGGCATGCAGTGGCTGTTGAAATCAAGTTAATAACTCTTCCCCATTTCACAGGAGTGGGGTTACCAGTAGAAAAATGAGGATGAAGAGAAGGATGTCATGCTCCTACTCCACTCCAATTAATAATGCCAAATGCCGCAAGCATACTGTAATATGATCTATTAGTGGCTTTGCAGCTCCCACTCTCCTGTTCTGCTCCCGAAATAGATGCATTTCAGTTCTGTTCTAAAAAGCAGGAATAATAATAACATTTACAGAGCTGGGCAAAAGCTAGAATTTCACCAAGGGGACCATGACATTTGCTGACTGTTGTGAGAGGAAAATTTGTGAAAAGGCTGAGACAGGTTGCACAGAACTTTAATGGGAGTCCTGCAAAAATTCAAGATATTTTGTTTTACACTAAGAGTGCAATAATTTTGCATGTTTCAAGCTTATCTTTTCAATTCCAGGTTTTTAACTACATGTTGCACATGCATTTAAAAAGAAAACGGTACTCATAGCAAACAAAACATTTGTCCTAGTAATGATGGCTTTGAAATTCTTAGTAATCAAATATATTTAGCTGTATAACTAAATATTTTTATTTGGAAGATTGGAGAAGTATGTGTGGGATTAAGAGGAGAGGAGGTAATTTACCATGACCTATTTTCATTCCATTTCAATCAAAATTGCACCACTTAGCTGAGTACTATAAAGGGATGCCTGAAGCACACTTGCACTAAATTATCTGTTAATGTCAGGGCAAATTTCTGGTCTCTTGTCTTGTAGGTGGTGACAGCCTGTCTGCAAGGGATACCTGTCTTCTGCACACTCGTCAGAAAACTTCATGTGCTAGGATAGCAAAAAAGGCCTGAAATATTGTTAGTTGATGTGAAGAAAGATGTCCAAAGGCTTAAGATGAAGAACTAAGAAAGAAATTGGAAATGTGTACCTTTGGTGTAACTGGCTCTGAAGTAATGGTAGTCTTTAATTCAGCCAAAATGTTGATGCTTTGGCACAGGAGATTAATAGGAAGTCTTTGAAGTAAAATTAAATACTTGTGAATCCAGTCAAGGTGTGAAACAAACTTTTCAAATTTCATGGTTTTGCAGCATACTTTGGCTTCTGAGCAAATATCATAAACAGTTAACTACTTGTGCCCTTTACTTAGTCTGAAAATCTAAATAAGAAAACTTTCCCTAAGTTCTTCTAATATGTTGTGATTTCTGTCTGGAAGCATTTGGACAATACGCTGGGGCCCATGGTGTGATTCTTGGGCAGGGGTCGGAGTCAATGATCCCTGTGGGTCACTTCCAGCTCAGCTTCTTCTATGATTCTGTCAAAACCCTGAAGAAACTTCTTTTTTCCTCTTCACCTATTTTCTTCTTTCTGATATCTCTTTCATTTTGTTTCTGGGATCCTCGTGGAAGCCAGTAAGTGTGTCTGAGTTGAATGCAACATAGAATTGGATTTTAAGTTCCTGATATGGCAAAAAACCTGTGAGGCACAAAGGTCTAGTTTTCAAATGTGCCTCATTACAGGGCTCCTTTCAGGGCAGTGTTCAGGTAGCAGATGCCTTCCCACCACGGACAGAGCTGCCATTTCAGAGTGAGAAGCTCTGTCTGAGTAAAAAACCTGGATGTCCTGGACTGTAGGCACAAGCACTTGAGTGTTGTACACTTAAAACAGGGGCTTGATAGGTTTGTCACTGCTGTGGCATACTGTGCATTACAGTTTAGCCCTGTTGCTCTAGTGCTCTGTGTGCCAAATGAAGGCATTAGCAGATTTGAGATCTACCAACCATCTGTGCCTGTTATCTGTTCATCTTCCAGTGGGAAAGAGCTATCAGTGCAGAACTGTAGTGGGATATGGTGGTTCTAGAAGGTCTCTGGGGTCTGCCTTGGTCATTCGAGGTAATGTGCCTCTCACATAGCATTTGCTGCTCACCCCTTTCTCCTGGAAAAATGTTTGAGTCTCTTGAGAAGTCTATTAATGTGAGAACTCATTGCAGTACCTTTTGTTAACTAGTTGGCCATGACCAGTGATACCCAGGAAGCTTCAGTGTGAATGAGAAACTTAATAATCCATGAAAGGGCTTTTTTTAATATCTATTTTTAATTTACATTACATTGAGTTAATAAATTAGGGGAAAAGGGTTTGTTATGGCTTTCTTCCTGATGGTGGATTAGAATACACCAGCTGTGACACACCATTTACAGAGATGGCTGGAGTCATTGAATATCAGAGCTGGAAATTGTATTGACCCTATCAGTGCAATATACCTTTTGGAAGTCCTTGGGAGGGTTTCTTACATGTATTATAAGAGCTGCCTCACTGTGTTGCAGTAACAGGAACATGTGGAGACAAAATGATTGATTATTAGCCCTGGCGTTTGTAATTTGATCAGTGCAGCAAGTGTTAGCCAATAATGATTTGTTTTCTTTCCCTTACACCCTTATTGATGTGTTTCATTGTCTGAGTGTCTGAAATTCCAAATCTGGAATGTCCTGCTGTCAAGTCTAACTCTGCTTTATTTAACCCAAAGGCAAATCCTCAGTATAAAGCTGTAGGAATGAGGTCGGAACTGAGAGCAAATTCAACTCATTATGTTGCAAAACTGAAGCCTCTGTACTCTGCCAAATGCAAACACCAAAATAAATCATGACTGTCCTCTTGATTGTGAGTCTGGCACTGACAGAGTTTTCTCAGACAGTAGCTTTAGACATCTTGAGAACAGTGGCCTCTTTACAGGGTAAATTTGCAGAGTTTTCAGTAGTCACTCAGAGAGAAAATCAAAGGTGACAGGTTGCAATAATTTCTGTTTGGTGATAAGGTGTGCGTGAGAGTATTGGCCAGTCAGTAAAGTTGGTTTACTCATTGTGTGTTTACCAGTCTAGGAGAGATTATGTCTTCTACTTGTGTTACCTTTCTGGGTACAGGGAACTTCTCTAAAATAAGTGCAGCCTCAAAAGAACAAATCTTTTTATTTAATTCAGTCAGTTTATATAATATTGTTGGTTGTTTCAAATAGCACCTCCTTTTAAATAAACTTGCAGGATTTATTGCCATGGAGGCAACTCAAACACTCAGAAGTGATTCTATAAACTGTTAAGTTTATAGACTAGAGCTCTGTGGCCAAACAGGCTATGATGATTAACCTTGATCACTCTAGAATATTTCAAAGTTTTGCATTTTAGAGGCTTGAAAAGTTTGTGACTCCCCCCTGAGAATTTTGCCTTGGTTCTCATGCTGGGAGAAGTGTTTTTTCAGAAATTTTAGAAATAGCAAGGAATTTGTCTTTGCACTTATAAGTTGTGAAATACATGGCAATTTTTTTTTAATTTGTGTGTATAACAAACTTTGTGAATACTTGGTTCTGTTTCTGTATGTGGATATGCTGTCTTAGTGCTTTGTAGCTGGATAGAGAGGAATTTTTAAAGGATTCAGAAGGGACAAACACAAATTAAATTACTGAGATAATTAATACTGCAGTATGTAAAACAACAAGGAGCATACCATTGTATGGAAGAACACTTATTGAAGCCATCAGTTGCCAAGATTTGTTTATTTTTCTTATTTTTAATCGCATAGAATCAGAACCTGGTTGTAGTATAAGGAATAAAGTGGGTCAGTTAAGGCAGAAAAAAAGATAGCACAAAATAACTATGAAACTTGAAAGAAATGCTGTGATGCATGAGAAAATGTTTGTTTTGCCTTGGGTTTATGTCTTGGGTTTTTTTCCCCTAGAAACAGAGTTAGTTAACTTCCAGTCCCAGTCGGCTTTGATCTGTAAACAATTGCCTCAGGAACAAGCAGCTTACTCATGCTCTCCTGCAGAAATGTTGGATACTCCAGATTTGGCTGTTATTTGAGCTCCATCTGTGAATTTTGGGAAGCTAGAAAAACTGACTTTTCTTTGGGTGTTATCTAAAAAAAAATGCTGTCTTAATTTTGTTCCTTGGAAGTTGTGATCTACAACACCAATTCTTGTTTTGAAATCTCATAACTCCCCTTGATAGAACAGATCTTTAAGTCAGACTTAAAACATCCTAAAAGTTTATATAAATAGACATGTAGAAGTGACTAGGTAGATTTTTTTAGAAACTTTGTAACAAATCTAAAAGAGAACAGAAAACCAACCATATAGTAGCAGACTATGAATATTTCATATTTTATATCATTGTGGGCTGCTAGCTGTCCATGGAGGATTGTCATTACATCAGAATTTCTCACTCTTTAAATGGTGAGATCCTCCTCCCCTCTCCACCCTAACCTCAGTTCCTCTCTCTCCACTTGCTGAGCACAGAAAGCAGCCATGACTAGGGTTGCTATCTGCAGTACACATTATTTGTGTCTTGCTGTTGCTTTTTTCCATTCCTGAGCTTAAAAGGGGGGAAAGATTGTCTTCTCAGAGGTTAAACAAACCTCAGAGCACCTGACAGATCCTATGCCTTTGGCAGGCTTGTGCACTGAATCATACAGCTCAGAACTCCTGGGAGCACTTAGGCTTCTGCCTGTGTTTGTGTATTAAATGCCTTTTTAGATTTGGCCCTGTATACTTTGCATTCCCAGTATTATATTTGAAACTGTAAATAATTAGAAACTAGATGGCATTTCACTGCCTCACTGGATATTGAGATGCACCTGTATACTGTGAAAATATCTAAGAGAGGTTAAAAAGTGCCTCACAGTGAACTACTATTAAAAATAGCTCTCCATATCTGAATCTCAGCTTATTTATTCATCTCAAATTTTTCTTTGAAGGTATCCTGGTATAAAAAACTGATGTATGTTTCAAAAAGGAGGAAGTAAAACTATTGTGACTTCTGTGTGTAAATATTTTCACATAATATAATATATAACTTTAATAGAAAATGATGAAACTGTCTCTATAATTCTAAAATTCAATATTATTAATATAAATATGTTATGGTAATAATAAGAGATTTGCAAGAAAGAGGAGTTCATTTGTTTCTAGGAGATGCTTGACCTCTGCTACTATATGATCTGTTAGAGCTAAGGCTCACAAAATTGGCTTTCTTTCTGTTTTACCTGGAAGGCATTATTTTTTCAATAAATACCAAAATCAAGTCAATATTTTTAGAACCAGGATAATTGCCACCTGAAATGGACTAATCTTTGCTCAGAAGTTGTCTGACACTTTATACCCAATGTCAACAGGAAAGAAATAACTAAGATGTATGATTTTGGTAATTGATAGGGAACATTTGAAAGGGTTACATAAATAATAGACTAATCAAAGTATTGTTTAACGGTTTACAAAAACACATGCCCTACTGCATGTACATTTATTTAAATTAATGTTGCTGTCATAATTTATGAGAAATTTTGAAAGAGGATTTCATTTTCACCTTATGGTTAATGGTCTCATAAATAATAATTTGTCAATTTATAGGATAATTTATACTATTAAATTGTTCAGCATAACTCTTTAAAACATTGGTGTGCATTTACTGTTCTGGACAATTACTCTGTGAATAAAACTGCAACTTTCAAATCTCATTTCCATCTCTGCCAAACCTTACTCTTAACTCATTTTCTGTTCTAAAGAGAATTAATGACATTAATAATCCAATGCTATGCAGAAGAGACCTGGGACTTTTCTTGTATATGCAGTATCATGCAGTATTTTTCTAAAGAAGATATTAATACATCAATGATAACTGATCAACGTATCTAAAAAATGAATGTAAAAAACCACCAAAACCAGCTCTTCCCCAAAAATCAAATACCTAAAAAATACATTCACAATTGAATTCTGGTTTTTTTTTTTCATTTAAGCACATGAAAGTTGTACTTGTTAATAATTTACTAAGTGTTGATATATCTTGTACACCAAAAAGGCTCAGTCTGATAGTTTGGGGCAGGACTAAATCTGCTCATAGGAATCTTCCATTTTTCCCCATTATTTTCTAAATATTGTATGATTATAATACAATATAACTTCAATATTGTATGATTATATGAAGGAAGAATTTACAATCTGAATATTTGAAATGAAAGAAAAGGTTGTATTTCCCTTGGATGGCAATTTGAACATGCTTTGTCGTCAGATCTACATGCAAACCAAAATACCCATTATGTGAAAGATTTTGCATTTATTTGTGCCCATATCAGACTGCCATTTACTTCTAAACAGTCCCATATATATATTCTTTGGGTTCCACTGCTACTCATTAAAAGGTGCTGTGAGAGCCTGGTATCAGCAGAGTCCCTGCATGGAAAACAGCCACTCTTTTCAGCAGCAGTCACTATCATCTGCTAGGTTGTTCCTGGGCTGAGCTTCTCACGCTCTGTGTAGGATGGCTTTTTTTCTTCTTCTTTTCCTTCTACTTCAGGAAAGTAGGGCCCCTGCATGTGTTTAACCCCACATTTTTTTCAGGATACTAATATTTCTCCTTTTAATTGACAGCAGTTTTACAGGAGAGTGTGTCCCAGATGTGATTGCTCTGAAATGAAAGAGCACTAGTGTTGGGCTTGAATGTTTCCCATCTAATTACCATTTGCCCCTTCATTTTATTTTGGAAGGTTTTTTTTGTTTTTTTTTTCACTTGAGTATGGGGTTTCCAAATGATTCTGGTAATCCTGGATTTTTTTCCCTTGTTTTTACAGGTGACCTGTAACTGTTTCACCATCAGTAATGGAGAGATGCAGGATGTTGGTGTTGGCCTCTATCCCAGGTACTGTGGACACTGTTTCATTCACAGGCAAAGTCTATGTCAGTTTTTTTTCCCCTTTTTTCCAAGGTAGCTGTAAGGACCATCAAAGCAGCAGGTAACATGTCTTAATGAGAAACTGGGAAATGGAAATAAATTAAAGAAGAGTAAAAAATACAATCTAGTTGAAAGCATTTTTAATAGTCCTTATTACAGCACTAAAACAGTTTAAATGGTATACATCTTTATATTTTATTTTTATGGAGGTGGTAGTCTTTTTTAAGTAAGAATTAATGCTGACATCAAGAATGTGCAACTGGGACAAATAAGGGAAACCTGTTCAATGATACTTTAGAATACAGATATTTTGCAGCTGAGAGCCTTCAGAATTAGTGATTTAAAGAAAAAGATTGATATATTTATAAGTAAATAACCATAACAAAGAAACCAGTAAGGTGAAAAGATAAGTCCCTTAAGAGATAGATGTTACTATTTCAATTTCTTATTATTGTTTCTTATTTGTATTAGCAAAGAAGTATGTACCAATGAAGGTTTTATCTTCCTAGAATTAGTAACCTGTAATCATAAATATGGAAAATTAGTATGTCGTTTAGAAGTATGTTGTACCATCTAATTTTTTTGTTAATGCATGGTTGAATTATGTTTGTCAGTACCTCAGTTGGCCTGTCACTGCTGTTTCTTTTCCTTCTAATGCCATATGTAAGATTTAAATAAGGACACTTAATATCTTGAGGTCAGCCTTGTAGTAAAGATGAAGAAAAGGTAGTTAGGAGGACATGGGAATTAGTGTCATGAAGAGTGCAACAGTCATTTGATTTCATAACAGACTGAAAACAATAGTTGAGGAAAATGAAAAATTATTTTTGAGCATTATTATTAGGGAAATGCTTGCTTTTGGTTGAAAAAAGCCCTTAACTGTGAAGTATCTGTCTATGTTCAATGATGATTCACTGCCAAGGGATGCCAGAGACTCTTTTCCAGGTCACTTCAGAGCAGTTTGAGTTTTGTTATAGCAAAACAGCTGGAAAAATTGAGAACTTTAAATCTGTGGTTTACAAGTCCTGGCCAAATGTCCTCCCAGATGAGTTCATATTCTTCCAGAGGAAATTGTCATCAAACCCACTAGTGTCTTCATGAGACGAGATTTAATTAAAAGTTCTTTATTAAGCCTTATTAAGAGGTTGTATATTGTTGTATGGCTTGATAGCTTCAGCATCACAAAATATTTTGAAATAGGTAAAATCCTATGGTCCTGCTGTGTCTCACATTGTGAGCAGCTTTGAGAGTGTGCCCAGTGATCTCACAGTAAGTGTAATGGACACTCTCCCAGTGGGTTCTTGAAGAGATTAACCACAGATATTTTATTAGGCCAGAAGGCATACCAAAAGAGTCAGACTCCTGCTGATACCTCCTGTAAGAGTCAAAAAACTAAATAAACATGGTTTGGTGCAGGGCTCTGACCCTTGGCAACATCCTCTATTTTACCACCATCAGCTGGGATTTTGAGTAGCTGAATCAGACAAGGACAGAATATAAATGCAGCTAGGAGCTGGATAAGCCAAAAATTCTTCTTCCATCCTGATAATGCCAGAATTATTCTTTCAATGGGTCATTCCCATAGGGAAAAACCATCAACCCTATTTCTGCTACAGCAAAAATATTTGCCTGGCAAAGTCAGTTCTTTCTCAGCTAAGGAAACTCATGATTCAGAAGTGTATGGGAGATGTTGTAAGCAGCCTCCTTCAGAGGGAGGGAAGGGTGTGCTTGTGCAGTGTTTATGTCTCTTGAGGGTGCCAGCAGCTCCCTAATGAGCTGTGCTGCCCCAGCTGTCACATGCCACAAGAACAGAGGCTGGGCCAAAATATGCATGAAAACAGAGCCAATGGCCATGTTTCTTCTTTCAACTCTATACACCAACTTCTTTGGCTTTGGGACATAGTATACTCCATTTTCTCCTGATAGGAAATACATGTCGATTGCTGGCCCCTTTGAGCTGTGCTTGCAATGACAGTCAGGTAATGGATAAGGTTAGTGCCCTGAAACTGAGCAGAAGCAGCAGAAATAGAACTCAGTCCCTCTTGCCAAGGGAAGTACTGTCAAGGTAACAAGGGAAGTGCCAGGGTAACAAGGTCACCTTGCTCCCCCCTTGCCCAGTCCCCTGGATCAGGACTCCAGGAGAGGCACTGGGAGGCCATTGCCTTCCTCCTGCCCTGAATACACAAAAGGCAGAAACATTTGAAGAGATCCTGGCACGGCTCCTATTACCAAGGAATATAAATCTTCTAAGCCTTCATTTTCCTCCACTAACCAGGAGCAGCTGATTTAACAGGGAATTTCTTTGTTTCGTGATTCAATTGCTTGATACTTCAGATATAATCATGTTAGCTACTTTCAAATTATTAAAGGGAAATGGCAGTGGAGACTCCTCTGTTAAGTTTTTTTTCTTTCTTTTACCCCTCACAGCATGTCTTTACTGAACCACAGCTGTGACCCAAACTGTGTGATCGTTTTTGAAGGATACCAGCTTTTACTTCACTCTGTCCGAGAGATCCAGATTGGTGAAGAGGTAATTAACTTGTCCTCCCTTCCATCACAGACACCTGCAACAATGACATCTCCCTAAATAAATTCCAGACTGCCGGGCCACCAGCTTAATATTTTGATGATATATTGATGCCACTTTCTAGCACATAGCTATCAGGAGGAAAATGATAAATAGAATCATCTCTTCACACTGCCTGGGCCCCGTAATCATTACTTCTCATAAATCACGAGCAGTCTTGATAAATTCCTGTTCCTCCTTTCCTCCTCTAGGCACTTCATTTTGTTTGTATTTGAGTGTCTTTACCCTGATGGGAACACTTACAGTATTTCTGAGTGGAATGCAGTGTTCCTTAAGTCATAGCAACCATAGCATTTGTCAGGCGGCAACCATGCAGTTGTAGTAAACCTTTCATTGACAGTGAAAGCAACAAAACAAGGTTTGTTTGCTTGTCCATTTCACTAGGAAAGACTTCAAAACATCCTTTTCAAGAGATTTGTGATTTGATCTAAAGTATTCTCTGCTTTTTTGTAAATAGCACTTGTATTAATTTGAAAATAAGCATTTGTGGCTAGAAATCAAAAACAAGTTTTGTAGCAATGCAGTACTGAATTTGCTTAATTCAGTAAGACCTGAAAAGTGTGCATATATGTAATTTCAGATGCATCAATGACCCACACAGTCCTAGCTGTTGGTCATTTCAAAATCATAACCTAATGCAAATATGATTCACACCTGTTCTTAAAACTCTGTGAATATGAAGACCATACTTATTTTGATTTAGACATGGTATTTATTTACGTGCCCATGAAGTTTTTTCTTTTTTAATGTATTCTTTCTCAAAGATAGTAGGGCATCAAAGTAAGTAAATGGTTGAAAATTTTTTTAGGCCATCAAAATAAGTAAGTGGTAGAATATTTTTTTCAG
The DNA here is from genome assembly GCF_051311805.1 of Agelaius phoeniceus. Classification (NCBI taxonomy): domain Eukaryota; kingdom Metazoa; phylum Chordata; class Aves; order Passeriformes; family Icteridae; genus Agelaius; species Agelaius phoeniceus. The sequence goes on from NC_135267.1 coordinate 83,265,872, forward strand.
TGAAACATTGTTAAGAAGCAACAGAAATGTTTTTGCATGCTTACGTTTTTGCCAAGAGAAATCTTTCAGGATGCAATATATGTTCGTGGTGCTATTAATTATTGACATTTTTCAGTTCAGCATTCTTGTTTAAGTGTTGTTATAGACACCTTCCTCCTATTTTATCCATAAACCATAACTTTCCTTATGGCTTCTCAGTTCACTAAGATGGGTTGCTTATTTAAAAATACAGTAGATTTTAATGAATTACCAGGAAGAAAATGGGTTTAAGGCTTAAGAGACAAAGTAAAGTAGTCAGTACAAGGTTAAATCTCTTATGGGAAGAGGAAAGGAAATAAAATTTTCGTGAGAGTATGTACAAGTCAGTAGTTCAATATTATTGTCAGTACCTATTTGCTTTTCCTTATACACAACTTCTACCTCTTTTCATTTTGTGTTCTGCATGTTGACCTTGATGCAACTTTCCACACTGCCTTTCTGCTTGCCTGCAGCAGGGTGAGCTCAGTTTAAGTGATAGCCAGGTATTGAATTTACAAACATATGTATGTGAAACTGTATCATCTGTTGTGAGCTGAGTTTTAACTTATATTACTGATGTCATGATCTGAGCTAATGAAGATACATGTCAGGGAGGAAGCTGATTGGGTTTCCTTAATAAATTGGGTGCTCTGAGATGGTAAGATGAACATTATTTCAAGTCATGAAGCAACAAAAAAATTATAATCACTAGAAATTTTCTCTTATCCTGTTCAAACTTACACTAGATGCAGACAGAATGAGATCCTCTATAAAATAATTAATAGAAATTAAACACTAAGATTTATCAGAAATAAGAAGCTAAGTAGCAATTCAAGCTCAGATTAGTAGAAGAGGACTATTCCATCCATACAGGAACATATTTTTGCACATTTGTAGCACTTTCTGTCAGAGCACACTGCAGCAGTTTACTCACGCTAAGGAGTTTTTCACCACCTCTAATTGCAGGGAAAACAGAGACATAGGGAGCTGAGACGACTGGCCATTGTGGTCATCTCAGCATTCTGAACTTTGCTTCCAGAATCTCAGAACTAATTATAACCCCTTTTTGCTCCTCCAGATAATTACAGAATTACAGAATGTTTAGAGTTGGAAGGGACCTCAGAGATCATCTGGTCCCTTGCTGTGGGCAGAGACACTTTCACTAGACCAGGTTGCTCGCAGATCCATCCAACCCAGCCTTGAACTCTACAAGGGAAGGAGCCCACAACTTCTCTGTGCTGTTGACTATTACAGTTAGATGATGTTAATTTGACAGCATACAAAGATTTCCTTTACTTGCAGCTCTTCTCAAAAATGAAATTTAATTGCTGCAAAGGAAGGTGAGATATGGGGAAGGATTATTAAAAAGCAAAAATTATTTGTCTAGAGATCATGAGGGCTCCTTTACTGGGAAAGTAGCCTATCACCTAGTTTTGTCAAAAAGACAAGCAGCCTACTCTTAAGAGGTCTTAATCATTTCCCTACCCTTAAGTAACCACTTCAAACAGCATCAAGATGTGTGCTATAATTTCAATTGACTTTTTATTAGTTGCTGAGTCTACCTGGTGTTTTGCAGGCAGACATGAGATGATTTCTCCTCCTCTCCAATCAGAAGTTGTATGGCTTCAAATCAATTACTCTTGCTGGGAGACAGAATGGATTAGCTGAGGTGCAGTTCTGCTCCAAAATGGGTTCTTTGCTTCTCACCAGCTTCAGAGTTCAGTTAGACCAAATTTGTATCTTTCTTCATAATATCATATAACTGACTGTACCTTAAGAGCAACATTTTTTTAAATACTGAAAACAAATAATGATTTCAGATGATGAGCAAATAAATCTATTTTCATCATAGATTTCAACCAATTATATAGTGTTTTTGTTACTGTAATTCTGTGAGAAGTTTTGTATCTGTGTATGCTTGACACATTACATTTTTTCCCATTTAAGCTTTTAGAAACAAATTTTTCCTTGAGTTAGGAGTTTTGCTGGTTTTGTGCCACTGCAGAAGGCCTTTTGATCTTATATGCCAAAACAGAAAGAGTGCAGACTGTTAAGCAGTTCTGTAACTCTGTCTCAGGAACAGATTTCTGTATACAACCCTCCCTAAGATTCTGAGACTCATGATTGCAAAACCAAGAAGATTCCCCTTTTTTTTTTCCTGCCTCTAGCATTGAAATACTTGATTTTAAATTTTTACAGAATTTTCTGTCTAGAAATTTTGTGGCTTATATTCTGTTACAAAACAAACAAACAAAAAAAAAACCCCAAACCAAAAAAACAAAAACCCAACAACAACAAAACCCCACATAAATTAAGTCCACTGCATCGTGGCAGTACTGGAAAATTGTGTCTACCTCAGCTGGAAGATGAGGAACATGAGAAACCAACCACCATATCCATGATTAAAGAATTTCTGTGTCAGAGCCAGAAGCAGGGCTCAGACAGTGCTGTATTTCTAAGGAGAGAGTCTTAAGAGTCAATAAGTCACATGGCTGTTAAATAATTCCTTGCCTTCATAAATGTTTTTAATATATATTCTCCAATTTGGGGGGAAAAGATTTATTGCATTCTTTATAAACGATGCAATAAAGAGGCAAGCTTTGGTCAGTTCAAGAAATGTTTTAATTAGTAGCATACATCCCACATGCATATACCATTAAGACAGCCTTTGATAAATGGGCATATTTTCTAAATATGTACAAGTTAAATGATCCTTGCATCTAATGAAGTGATCCAAAATTAAAGCAAGGACAGAAGAGAGACTTGAATACAGAAATTTTGTTTTTAAACAACTAAATTATTAGTATAGGCTCAGTCACTGTTAGGTTGATCATGTTTCTAAATATTCTAGTTACATTTTGCCACTCAGTCTGCCAGCTACAAACATTTTTTCCCTAATGGATTTCTCCTGGCGGGGCTGGGAATTTGAACTTGGGCAGGAGAGACCCTAAGTTGTTAAAATGCTAAAAGGAGAGATAAATGTGATGAAGCCTCTTCTCCTCTTTCTGCCCAGTCATATGTTTTAATCCAGAGCATGTTGGTACCTGACTTTTCATATCCACAACTGTTTGGCAACCTCTGAAAAAGAAATGGTTTTTTTTAAACTTCTTCCTACCCCCCAGGTTTCTGCAACATAAATGAAAAAGGGGGGGTGGGGGGATGGAAACCAAAAATACAAAGAGCAAAAGGGGTGAAGCCTGTAGGCTGGATAGGTGAGGTTTATTTGATGTTGGCTCTGTGTTTATTTTGCAGTATTATAACTAAACCCTGCCTAATGATGGTTTCATTACTAATGACAGGGCTTAAACCATTAACTTAAATATTCTGGCAAAGAGTAGACTAATTTCACACTATTTTTTCCCAGAAGATTCCTACTGTCTTGCACTGTGTCTGAACTTGGTTAAATCCTTTTTACTGTTGGATGTTACCTGAACCTAAAGCCCAGTAGGACATGAGTCAAAACCAGAGATGTTTATACAGAGGACAAGAGACAAGGAACAGCCAGTGTGTGAAATGATTTTGACAGAAAACACTTGTGAGTTTCAAGGAGACATGAAGATTGGGAGGCTTTTGATGGAGAGGGAAATTGGGTTTTGAATGTCTGAAGGATGAGGTTAGGACTGCAGCTTGGATGGAAAATGCTTTGTGGGAAGGAAGGGAGACAGATCTTTCTTACCGCACCAAGGGGGATGCAGATTAGGACCAGCTGTGGAAAGAAGTGAGGACAAAGTGGTTGGGGTCACTGAAGATGAGAAATCAGAGTAGGGCAACAAGGACTGTTAACTTGGGAAATCAAGTGAACACAGGGGGCAAAGGTGTGAGATAAGGCTAAAGGACAGATCTGAGGCTGGCACAAGGAAGAAATCATCCCATTGTATCAAAAGTGGCTATGCAAGGAGCTAGAATTTATGGCTAGAAAACAGGTTTAGGTAATCAGGTGTTGAGAATACAACAGGAAAATGATACTCATGTTGAGGAGTAGAGAAAAGAAAGAATGAGAGGGACATTGGAGATAATGGGGCAGAAGAGACAAAGCTTGGAAGAAAAGGATGGAAAATAAATAAGCAGCACAATTTCCATCCACTCACTGCAGAAAGATCAGAGGGAAGCCTAGGGCTCCCATGTAAAATATTAGTACAGACTGTTCTGCTGTGAGCCAGTAGTGGTGAAACTAATCCTCTCTTGGCTCAGACATGCACAAGCTGGGACAGAACAGCATTATCTAGAATTCTAAACCTAACAAAGTTCTCACACTTGCTAACTTTTGATTAATTGTGGAATTTTAATTTGTCTCTTTCATTAATTATACAATTAATCTTCAATTATGAGGCCGTATTTATTTTAAATGCTTGACTTTGCCATCTCAGTAGACTTCTTTTAACACAGTTCTCCTTCAATATGTAATCAAATTACACTGTAATAATAAATGAAAAAAATGCAGGCATTGTTTCAGTTGCTTGTTAATTGCTCATTCAATTAGAAAGCTCAGTAATTTGCAAAAATGCAGGTTCTGACAATGGATTTCATGGTCATTACTAAAATTGGTCAGGTTTTCCTGTAATTTCTTTGAATGGACTCTCATGATTTAACTGAAAACCATGTGAAAATTCTCCCAATTAGTTGAAGTGTCTAGGCTCAGGATGAAATAATGTGACCTGATTTTTTTTCAGCTCTGACCCCCTCTGGAGTGTTTCAAAGTGTGTTGGGCGTATAGTATAATCACTGAATAACATGTGACTGTATACTGGTCTGAACTGAGCTGTTTTTTTTGTTATATCCTTTTCCTTATCATTAGTTTGTGCCTGTGGAGCACTTTAAACATTTCAAGAACTCTACAAATGGTTAGTCCTGTAAAATTCTTTCTGGCAGGCATTAAAGTGAACAAACTACAGACTTCTCTGTAGCTCATTGGAATTCACTCTGTACAGTGTAAGAAGTTGAAAAATGGCACAAATTTAGGCACAAATTTTCTTTTATCATTTTAATAAATCTTCTTGTCAGTAGTTTCAACATCTTAGACTGCAATGCTTTTGTGCTTCCTTGGTCACAAGGGAAACATCACAGATACACTGAAAATGGGTATGGCATAAGAGGAATTCTCCCCAGGCTTAAACATATATTTGCAAGAAAGTAGGGGCTTCCCTGAGAAAAAAAAAAAAATTGGAGATAGTTGGATATTGTATAACACTAGTGGTAAATTACTCTTAAGTTCTGGAGCTGGACAGAAAATGAGATTTCATGCACAAGGGATTCAGAAGCTTTATGCATAGCTTCTTTGCTATCTTTTCTTACTCTCCTTTCTTTTCTTTTTCTTACAAATAAGGATTAAAAGTTGAAATAGTGATAATTATGGGTGGAATTAATATTTTCAAACAATATTGATCTTGAAATGTGAAAAAGTGTTCTTCCATGGAAATTATTTTGCTCTTTTTCTGACCTTCTGTTGAAGTAGTCAATTTCTTCTAAAAAATAATTTATTAGCTTTTTATTTTATGCTGGGAAAATGTTATATGCAAAAAATGTTGCCTCTGCTAATACATGCACAGAATATGGATTTTTTTGTCAAATATACCAACTCTTTTTTTTTTATGCACAGCTCACTATCAGCTATGTTGAATCACTGGTGCCTACCAGGGAACGCCAGAAGCAGCTGATGCGCCAGTATTGCTTCGAATGTGATTGTCCACTCTGCCAGAATCAAGAGAAGGTAGGTTGGGAGAAGAAATTCCTTGCTAGTGAAACAGAATTTTTTAAGGCCTGTCAGCAGCTTTCCTTCCTTATTGTAATACTTATCTTTTGCTACTAATTGAATGGCCAGAAGAGGGGAGAAAATTGCCTCTGCCCTCATTGCGGTTTTTGTTGCTGTGAAAGACAACTCTGAATGAAAGAAAAGCAGAAAATGTTGGCATTTTTCTATTCAAAAGAGTTATCTTGGAACTTCAACTGAAGCCACTTGTCTGATTACAGGAAGGTTGTGCTTATCCTCAAAATAACGTTGAATTAATTTTGCCAAACATCTGCATCACTAATTTTCAAGAACTATCAAGCTTGTTCAGGAGTTGTTAGAGAGAATGGTGAACATCCTTGGGCGACTTTGTGCTTTTTATGCTCACTTTCATCCCAAGTTCTTGGAGTAGCAGGTCAGTGGTTGTAGCAGATAAACTTTTGTTGAGTGTGATCTCTTACTAGGGATCAGCCTAGCCTCATTTGATTATATTCTGGTTTTCTTCATATTTATGCAACCTTGGCACACTAAATTTGCCTCAGAGCCTGATGAGAGATTAAATGGAATAGGCAAAATGAGGCTGGCTTTATAGCAGCTTTTATGCACTTAGCCTCTTTTGTTATATGTACAGTTGCTCTTATTTTCACAAATGCTTGTTTGGAGTGAGTCACCTGCCATAGCTAAATGTGTTCCTGTAAGATTAGAAATAGTAAAAAGGTATTGATGAAAATGTAATTCCAAAGAGCATAATATGATTCATGAAATAATAGCTGCACAGAAAACAAAAACAGAAAAAGAAACCCCCAAAGTTTAAACTACAACATATGCTTTGATTCATCAGTAGGCAGTTCAAAAAAGAGAACACAGAAAATTTCAGGCTTATGACATAATGCTAAATTACTTCCTGTCTGTGTTTGCATTCTGTGCCTAATAAAAGCTGCTGCAATTCTACTCAGAGGCAGTGAAGTGAAGACCTCTTTTTATCTTTCTTTTAAAGATGGTCACTCAAGTGCCATGAAATCTTTGATTAGTTTTAGGTAAATGGCATCTTCACAGATGCAATGATGATTAAGAAAAATAAGCAGGCTAAAGAGTCATCAAGGATCACTTAACAGTTTGTGAAAGGGTAGGCAAGTGGTATAAAGACCATTCAGCATGTGGAATGTTTTAGGAAATAATATCTCCAGGCTGTATATGGTGTATATGTCATTGTAAGAATCAACATATAACATCAAAAATACTGTAGTGAAATTATATGTGCATATATTAATGAAAGCAATACTCTCATACATAGGTTAAAATTATTAATTATTTTTTTTTAATATTATTTTCGTTTGTGTTCATAGCCTATAGATCTTTGTTTTGCCCTTTCACAAAATTTCCCAGGGAATGATACTGTGAAATGTTTGGAAAGCTCTTTGTGACTGAATTCTGGAATTCTGTGCTTGTTGATTGTTACCATGTTAAGAGGTCTATGAAGGTCTAGAAGCATCATGGCAGCTTGATCTGTTAATGTCTATGAAGAGGACATCTTTATCCTCAGCTTCACTTTAGGGTGACTAAATGTTATCTGCAGCAGTCCTCATAGTATTGTGTTTCATTCCTCTGTGACAACTGAATTTGTAAAATCTCTACATGACTAGCTTGATTTGGGTTTCTTTTCCATATATCTTAGTCACTGCTAGTAAGCTGGGAGTCATGTAACATTGCAGGTACAGCAGGAGATAATATTTTTGGTAATTCTGGGGTTTTAAACTACAAAATGTCTAGATTTAGATGCTTAAAGTTGATAAAATCATTCAAAACATCCCTGCTGAAATATCCCTAATACTGAGACAAATTTCCAAGTTATCTTAGAAAATTTTTAAAAAGCAAAATCTTTCTGAATAGAATAGGCAACAGCTTTAACTTTGGATCATCAAGAGTGGCAGAATCAATATTGTGAACCAATATAGTCAGCTAAAAGTAAATTCCCATATTGCAACATTGCTTTGCAGAAAAAAAAAGATAGTTTAGTCAACAGCAATTCATCATGTATCTTTCTTATAGGTAAAAATGCAAATTCCAGAAATGCTTTATCCATTCAAGCAAGTTCTTGTGTGTTGGGGAATTTTTTTCAGTTGCAGTCATCTCATACAAAAAGTTAGAACCCTTTTTGAAATCACATTTATAGACACTTACATGAACACTTATAGAGCTTGTGTTACTCCAGTCTTGCTGAGTATGCTTGTGAGCTGCTGAACACATACTAGGTACGAGTGAAAGCTCTCAAGATGCACACATCAATTTATAGTAAAGTTTTAAGTCAAGTGATTTGCACTGTAGCTTTTATTCTACATCTTTTGTGATGTTTTAAAAGTGATCCTGCAAATCCCCTGGGAAATATGTTACAAGTTTATATGAAGAGCCCATAAACCTTATGTTTATTTGTACTTAGTTACATGCATCCTTATTTATTCATATTTATAAAAACACTTGGCAAGATAATTATCAATGAAATTTATGTTTCCTGCTGTATTTTTAAAGGCTTGTTCATTTAGTGTTAAATGCCTGAGTGAAAAAGGAAGATGGTATCAACTTTCTGTTCTCAAGTCAGCTACTGACTGCTCGTGACCTTGGGAAATTTGTTTTATTCAAGACCAACTTTTGTGTTTTCTAAGATCCAACCCTTATTTTTCATAACTGGTTGGAAGCCACCATTTCAATTGGAGCTCACCAGGTTTTTGACTAGAAAACAGATCAGACTGTTTTGGGGATAATTTTTGTGAATGTTCTGTGGAGCTGTGGTTTGTTCAGTCTCTAAAAATGCAGTGAGAAGAATAATTTATAAGTAATTTATACTTCTGCTGAGTTTTCTGGTGCCCAAAGGATAATGAAGAAAGGTGCTGTATTTTCTAAGGTATTTTAGCTTTATATGATGGATTTTTTAAAATGAAAATAATTCCTTGAAGCAGAATGGTTTGGGGTTTGTGTGCTTTCTGCCTCCCTCATAGCAAGAGCAAAGACAAGCAGTTCATTCATACTGTCTTCAGTAGAAATCCATGAAATTTGGAATGGATAAAAGAGGTTAAAGGAATGCCTTGAAGTAAATTGCCCACTCTTTAGACAGATAAAATTTGATGAGAAAAATTATGCTGCTCTATGAAATATATATAAACACAAAATCAAGACTGACACAGTTACATTTCTATGCTAGCTGACATGGATAACCAGAGTGCTGTTACAACACTGCCTAGATGTACGCAGTTCCCTTGCACAATTGTCAGGATTTGAGACTCTAATATCTCAGATATCTGAGATAGACAAAGGCTACATTTTCAATATCATGAAAGGGGCTGCAGCCCAACCACAGGGACCCTTGATGAAGGCAAAGTTACTGAAGTTTAGCATCAACTGATGCACACTGGCACTCACCAGACCAAGGGAAGGGTTTCATGGTTGAGCTGTCACAGTGCACTGCATGCAAAACCAGAGGGAAAATGACCGGTTCCTCACTGGTCACTGCTGGTGAAAGGACTCCAAAGTGAATTTTTGCTATACAGTAGTAGTTCTTTATCTTCCTCTCCAGCTGTGAGCACAGCCATGGAATAATCTAGGTGCATAGCTGCTATCAAGGATGAGAAAACACAGAAGCAAACAGTGGCAATAGCTGAGCTGGGAATCTTAAATAATTTTTGTGCCTGAGCCTCAATGTGAGCTGCATTTTAATTCTAAGGACGTACTATAATGCTGGCCAGTGTCTTTTAGCAGCAGCTGGTCAAGCAGCCTGGCAAGTACAAATACACCACTGTAAGCTGGTTAAGATAAGATTGAGGTGAATGTTTTGGTGGTTCAATTCCTAAGTAATTAAATGGCACTAACTACAAATCTAAACAAGACTTTTGTCCAAAGCTAGAAAAAACAAATCAGGAACTAGAAGAGGGGTAAAAACCATATCTTCCTAAAAGTCACTCATAGAATACGTCCTATCTGTCAATACTTTAAGTTATAGCTACTGTATTGTCTTCAGTTCATTGTATCTTTGACAGCTTTACACATTATTCTTTGCTCCATTTTAAGATCAATCTCGACTGTAATTCAGGAATGTGTGCCAAACTGAACTCTTGGCAACATATTACTATTCCAGCACATAAAAGCCCCTTCCATTAATTATAATTAAAGATGGGTTTACATTGATGACAAACATTTTAAATGAAGAACAGTTTTTTCCACAGTCATGAGCCAGAGAATTGTTCACATTGTACATCTTCAGCCAAGGATTTCAGGGACATTTGTGCTTACAGAATGGTTTTGTTATGAGTTGGGTTTCTTTTGTGGAGCCGAGATTTAATATTTTAGTCTAGCTTGGTTTTTGGAAAGCTTTTATTTATTACAAGGTCAAAAGCAATGGACTTGACTCTGAATCATTTTTATATTTGGTCAGTGTTTGAGTTGCCAAAGTTAATAACAACATAATGCCAGTAAGCATGTTATTCCTTTAATCATTTCTTTTGCTTTGAAAAAAGTACTTACTTATATTGCAGCTTGAATTTTGGTAGAGAACATCACAAGTCCATTTCCAACTCAAGGGCTCTCAAAATAAGGTCACCTGAACAGCAACCAAGCTATCAACCTCTACATAAAAACACCACCTACAATTCTTTACCTGTTATTACATAAATCCACCAGCTCTGTTATAAACCCACAACCCCCCAAAATAAATTCCTGAACCTGAAGTTTTGACATTATTTTTGTAGCAGAGGGAACAACTGTAGTTTAGAACTTCATCAAATGTAAGTAAATTGATCAAATTAATTGCTGCAGCATATCTGTGGTTGATTTGCCTCACCAGGTTTCCTGAAAGAGACTTGAATATGACCAAAGATACATTATACAACATTTTCACCTTTGATCTTAGTGTTTGTTCTCAGCAATACCTTTGAAGAATATGTGGTTAAATTACACAGACATTGTTAGATGAAGAGTATTATTATTGACTGTTGTTTGTAATTAGGATGTAAAAGCTTCATGCAAAATCACTATACTGGTGTTACTTGAAAAATGTCACTCCTCCCTCAGGGATCATATATTTAGGACACAGGAAACACAAAATTATATGTTAAGGAGTGCCTTTTAAAATTGCTGAATTGTGAAGTTCCATAACTTTGTGTCCCAGTTTTCCTATTACTTATTTATTTTTAGACGTTTACATTCTCACTAAGTTTCCCAAGTACAATATGAAAGATGAGACCTCCAAATTAATTTAAAAGATGAAGCCTGGGAAGCAAGGATTGTTGAAAACATTGTCTTTTTATACAGCTAGCTGAACATAAAACCCTTTGATCAAAGCAAAGACAAAGCTAGGAGCATCTGTTTCTCTAGTCATGATTCTAAAAAACTTGCTAAGTACCAATGTAGTACCAAAGTGTGTTAAAAATTATCAGGATTTTGTTCCAATAAAATCCTAATTTAATTAATTTCTTATCAAAATACGGAGATTGCAATAGTTAATAGTTGCAGAAGTTTTTCATTCCTCATATTTTTTACTGTTTTGCCGCTAGAATTGCCTTTGAGGCAAACTACAGGATGACATCAAGCCAGAGATCAGTCATGTTTCACCCACCTACTCTTCCAGCCCAATGTCAATATAACCAGTGCCTACAAAAGTCAGTGGCAGTAACTGGAGCCTGCTGGGACACAATACTGTTTCTCTCCATAGGTGGCTGGCTATTTCTTCCCTCTGGCAAGGCATTTGGTAGTGACATAAACCCTGGATTCATTCCTGAAATCCAGCAGTCTGACTAACACTCTTCTGTTTCTTTCAGAGGATCTTACCCTCTTGGGATGGATTTCCAAACAGCCAAGGACAGAGGGCTTTTATTTTTCTAGTGCCAAAAATAACAGTAAAAAACAAGGCAGCCGCTTATAATTTCTGGGATCTCTTGTTCATTAACAAAGGCATCATGTCTTCAACTTCTTAGAATTTCTTACATGACTTCTGAGGTTCCTTCCATCTTTCAACATTGTAATTTTTTTTCCTCTAAAGTGCAGTTCCAAAGACAGTGGCAAATGCACTGTGATCATTTTTCCATGACAGCTTGCCTATCCCAGTTGCTTTGGGACTGCCTCAGTGTGCTCTGGTCACCACTTGGCAGCATCCAGCTGGAGCTCACTTGGGTTGTCAAGGTCATGGAAAGATCTGGCTCTTCTTATAAACAGACATGAGTTGAAAGATGTATGTAAACTCCTTGCCTTTTGAGGAGATCCTTAATAGGGCAACCTGTATCAGTTTGGTGCATTGGGCTCATATTTAAAGCAAATATAGAAACTGGGAGTGTGGCACCCTGCTGGGAGTCTGGCTCTCTGCTCATCTCAGTGGAGCAGAATCTCTTCCTTTCAGATCCAGCCATCTAATAGGAAACTTAAATCTTCTGGCAGATGTTGTAAGGAGAAACACTTTTTTTACCAAAGGAAGAGGGCATTCTCATCAACTTTTAGACTGTTGCAACTACATTTAAGTGCCTGGATCCTTCTGGATGCATCCTTTCTGGATGTCCAGCTTCCTTGGGAATATTAGAACTAGCTCTTATTGGTAGGATTTCTTTTTTCAGATGTTGTCATTCCTATAGCAGTCACTATTTGGTCTCTGCTGGATGAAAAGCAGAAATAAGAAAAGTCTCACTCTGGATTAGCAATCTAAAATAAACATAGAATATTCAGAGACAAAAAGCAGTAATTTAAATATAAGGCTAGATCAGAAAAATCACTTTTCAAACACTTTTCCTGCAATGATTTTGGAGAGACTTTTTTTTCCTAAATATGTATGCAAGCCAGTCATTGCATTTTCTGAATTTGAATCTCTGAATTCTCTTTTGCTGGAGCTCCTACAAAATCTTGTGTGTTTCAACCTGTCAAGGTGGTTTCTAATAACAGTAGTACCTTAGGGAATAATCTTGATTTTGGATGCCTTTTCTTGATCTGTTATCAGTCATTGTTTTCTATTTTGCAGTGTGTTGGATCTTTTAAAATGCCATTAATTAGGTAATTTGATTGAAATATGATAGGTTTCAATTCTGATCCCATAAGTTATTAAAAAACCAAAAAGGATGTTGCAACTTTAAACTGCAGATTTCTGGACTGAATGAGTTTCCATTTTCTGGATACAAAAATCTCTCTGGTTGAAGGTTATCCCTTCTGGACAAAATAATATCTACATCAGAGCCAGAATGAGGTTTTTTCCTAGCTGTTAGAGCAGGCCCTATGGGGTAAGGGAACCCCACAACTCTCTTAGTGCTTCAGGCAATGGGTGAGATTCAGGTGAGTCCAGGATGTGCACTGTATCTTTCTTCTAGATTCCTGTTCCAAATCAAGTAAAAATAGGAGCTTGGATCTTTTTTCTTTCTAAGTGTATATTTTAATGAGCTACAAATTTTAAAGAAAAAATAGAAGAAAGTGATTGGAAATACCTTTTTTTCATTGGTTCTCTGGATGTAAGCAAAATCCTTTCTGACAGTAAAGCAATTTATCATTTACCTTTGAAAACTCAAACTAGGACAGCAAAATTATATGGGCTGACCATAAAGTCAGCCTTTGTGGGCATGCTGTATATTTTGATCCCTCCATTTTATTGCTTTGTCTGTTCTTAGACTCTCAGCTTTTGGGATAAATATTCTTTTTACTCTGTGCAGTCTAAACCCTTGAAAAACAAGGTAGCTGTGATTCTGATACTGCCAGTTTTATAAATAATAGCAACATTAAAGTCAACAAACAATCTGAAATCACACCAACATGGAGGGAAAAAAAGGTGGAAAAGTAGTCTACTGTTTATCAGCAAATTTGAGAGTTACTTAAAATAGGACACAATTTTATTATCACACTGAAATTTTTTGCAATATGCCATCTTTAATAATTTCAGCTAAAGTTTTTGTCATCTTTAACTCATTCCTTGTTGAAGACATTGCCCTGAAGACATCACCCAATACTACTCCATAGGAACCTTTTTCATTCTGAATAAATGTTGTCTACTATGGTTCTTATGATTCTCCTTCATATCAGTGTGTTATGTGTCTTTCTCTTCAGATTCTGAATATGCTTTCTGCATACTCCAAACTTCTGGTTCTTAATGCCATCCTCATTGTATACTATATACTTTATGATGCTCAGCAATTTGTGTTTTGTTTCATTTTTCTTAGCCAAAAAAAAAAAAAAGAAAATTGTCCTGATAAATCTTTCCTTTCTTACAGTGTATTTTTGTCTGAGATTACTTACTGTCCATGCAATGCCTGGAAATCACTAGAAATAAATACTGCAAAAACAGGAGGTGCAAATGCTTAGTAAAGATTAGATTCATTGCAGTGCCTGTTGTCCTAGTTTGCTGAAAATTCCAATCAGAGGAGAGGAATAATGGCTGGTTGTGTTAAGCAGGTTTGTGCACATTGAGCCCATAAGTATGACCATGGTTTTACCTTATATGGGTCAATAATAGCTTTAAAAAGTCTGGGAAAAGTTTAATCCAGTTGTCCTGATTTTTATCTGGTAATCTACCCATCTTTAAATCTGTGAACTAAACCATTCCCTCTCTTGGAAGAACAGCATATTCTGTGAACCCTTTCACTGTGATTGGTTTTTGTGGTGAAGTGGCCATGTACCTGCACTGGACAAACACAGGTCTGAATGGCAAAAGCAGTATTGTATGCATATGTGTGTGCAAAGGTACATGCATGGAACATGCAAGGACAGTTTAAAAGCTCTTCCTATTTCATGAACACCACATCCAGTACATGGTGGGGTTTTTTTTCTTTTGCTGCTATTTGTTTTGTGACCTTTGTTAGGTAATGTGAAGCACTATTTCATATCTCCCTTCATAAATTAGATGCTGAAATGCCTATAGTCTGAGTAAAATTAAAAAGGTGACTTATTCTTTAGTATATGTCAGTATGGAACTTATTAGAAAGACTCACATTGCTATTTCCCATGCCACATTGTGAAAATGCATCTTTCACTCTAGGCTTATTTAAATTAAGTGAGATGGCTTTCCTGCCAGCTGCCTCTAAGCTTTTAAACACTCTTTTCAAGCCAAATTTTATTTATCAAATATTGATTGACTGATTTAGAACTGTGTGGCAAGGTCATCAGGTATCATGACTTCATTCTAATTGCTTTTTACAGTGTAATAATTCAAAACTGAGGTTCTGGCTGAATTCGTAGAAAGCACCATAGGTTGAGAAAGACAGAATTATCCTCTTCACTGCCTAAATCATTTCCAGTCCTTAACTAATATTCTCTGAGGTGTATTAAAGCAAGAATGAGCTCATTTGAATAACAAGGAAGCCTGTAACTTTTGAGACTGTAAAACTGCAGACTAAATGCTTTGGCTTGAAAAATTGCTATGATAAGCAATGTGCCATATCAGCTTCCTTCTTGCCATAATTTAATTCATGTCACAACAATGCAATAACTAAGCTCTAGTTATAAATTTTGTATTTGTGAGCTGTATTCTGAGACATGAAGAGAAACTTCTGTGTGTGTAGAAGCCAGCAGGCTTTAGAAGGCTCTGTGTACTCCAGCCACAAGAGTTACAGAGGACTGTGTAATTTTCTTGACCCACTGCAGGATGTCCTGCTGTTTTCCATGGGATTGCTCCGTGTATTGTATGGAAGATGTTGATTATACCATAAGCAGTGGTTTGAAGTGGGGACTGTAGTAAAACAGTGCATCACAATTCTGCCCAAGACTTATCTGAACACCATCTTAAAGAAAAATATCTGGCTGCATCATATTGATTATGGTATGAATCTTTGTCTTAGTGTTGAATATAAAATAAAGCTCTTGCACTTCCTTTAACAATATCTAGACAACAAAATTTTTATTCTCAAAGTATTTCAAGTGTATGTAAAGCTTGCATCATTCCCAAGTTCTTGAAGTGACTAAAACACTATAAATAATCTTTTAAAGTATTTGCAAACCTCTTCTTTGATTATATTAAACTAATATTAATCTAGTCAGAAGTCAAATATTTTGGCAGAGCTCTAGAGGAGGAAACTCCAGGTATTGTACTCACTCAGAGAGCTGCAGTTGTAAAAAAATAATTCTACCTCCTTTATTCATGACCTTAAAAAACTTGGAGACTGGAGAGTGTGGATTTGAGAACTGATGCTAAATATTCAAAAAGCATACTAGTGAGTTAGGCAACCAGTTTTTATTAGTAGGAGTTTTGAGATCCAGCAAATATTTTAAGGTGTAGAGTGGATTAATTTATGTACGATCTTAATCATGTTGCATGTTCATTTCTAAACCATCAGCCTCCCGTATTTCACACCCATTCATTCAGAAAGCACATGCTGAAGTAAATACTATTTTTTTGCATTGCAGTATACATTAAAAAAAAAGAATTACTATAGCTACAATTTTATCATGTGGTATCTCATGCATTAAGATATTAAATTGTTTTGATATTAGTGTTCAAAAATAGTATCTAAATTAATGTCAGTAAATCTTCAGTGAGAACCAAAAATTCAATGGGCACAAGTTCTTCAGATCACTGAAGCATATATTGAACTTCACAAGTAACTACACTTCTACTTCGTGAAGTATTTAGACATTTGCATAGATATTAACTTCAATGGGATTTATATATGCTTTTAAACTTAAACTTGCATATTTCAGTGAACTGATGAATGTGGATTGGATTATACCTTGTGAATAAGTGAAAATTCTGAGGATTTTGGACCTACAAATCTCTTCTGAGCCGCTAAATGCACTCAGTGGCACTCCATATCTCCACAGGTTGCAGAATTAAGGAATAAAGAAGATTTGCCTTATAGCTGTCAGTTTGTGTGCTGAGAGACCTAGAGATTGCCTTAACAAATGTGTAATGTCTAAGACAGTCTGTGAAATACCAGTCTCACTGTTGCTAGGGATTAGGCTGAACAGTATCCTTGCTCAGGTAGATGAACTAACACAGGGTTTGTTTTCATACTGATGCTGGAAATTACAATGGAATTACAAACATGACAAGAATTTTTGGGTGATCTGGCATAAGGCCCTCTTTCACTCCTGCTAAGCTGTAAGTAATTTCCTTTGCTTTTCCTCACTTCCGGTTTTTATGAGTTGATAAATAGTGAACTTCTATTTATTGTTCTTCCCACTGTACAATCAATTTTTATTTCTGCTTGGATGGGAATTGTGCAGTCAGCCCTAAACTCCTGGCACAGGGAGATTTATAAAGGCAGAGCTGTTACAGACACAGAACTCGGCCCTGTTGCTCATCATCCTGACTGGGGGTAGGCGCTGAGGTCTTGGGTCTGCACAGCGTCAGTCATCCCCAGGGGCCTGAGCTGTGCGTGACACAAAGATGGGCAAGTAGGACTCCAAAAAGAGTCCTAGTATGTAAGGGACCTAGTTTAAAAATAAATATGGTAAATGTTTTGGGCAGCAACCAGAATAACTTACACTTAACTGAAATTACTTCAGAATGCATTAAATACCTTATTATATACCTAATAAATGTGCCTTTCATTTGAGGAGTCTCCAGGTAGCAAGATGCTATGATGTAGTTTAGCTGCTTAGCCCTGTGTATTTATTATTAATATTATTATTATTATATTTTGATAGACTGTCTTTAGATTCTATCATGCTTTCTGGCTAAGTAGCCTAGCATCCTTTTATACTGCTTTTTAAGAGAGAAAATGCTGTCTGTAATATTATTTGTTGAGATTTTTATCATAAAGAATAGATGTGAAACAGAAAAGGTATAATAACCACACTTGATCTGGGAGTATTATTGGGTTTAAATAAGTTCCATTGAGCTCTGATGTTTGAGACTAATAAAAACTTTGAGCTTTTTTGGTGTATTTTCTCTTACTACGGGAATTTTTTTATATGCAAAGTCTAAATATATATACACTCTAAAAGTTGTTCTGTCAACACACTTAAATATTAAATCACCATAATAATCAGTTATATATAATGCTTATGAAATAATTCCAAAGTGTATTCATAATTACTCTGTAGAGTACACAGCATTTTCATGAATGAAGTGAAAATAATTGCAAAAACATTGCCAGTAAAATTAATGATGACAAAGACTGAGAGAATAATAAACATTTCTGAGAACAGGTAAATAATAGAGAGTAACTGGAATTGCTGGTAAATTGAACCTATTGAAATATAATGCACCACCACTGCAAGGGTGTTCTGCATCTGAAAGGGGGATCTACAGCTATGATTTATTTCACCACATCTCAGACAGCTACAGGATAAATGTCATCATCTGATCTAGTTGCTCTAGACTTTCTTTATGGATAAAACGGAGAAGAATGAACACACTTTGACTGTTATTCATCTGACATATTTTAGAAGCCTGCTTTAGGATAATGCAAGTTGCACCAAGAGAGTGTTTCTTTGTCATAGAGAAGGGTGGCCCAAATATCTACATTTGAGCAAATGAATCTCAGCATGGGTGTCTGAACACAAAAGAAATGGAAAAACATTGTGTTTTCCTCTGGCAAGGAAATCTATAATCTTGAATCTATATAGCAAGGGAGTCCATAGGAAGAATGATGTCCATATTCTTCACTATAAAATTTTCTTCACGTTTATGAGATTGCCCGTGTATCATACAAAATACAGATGCAGTGATCTTTGAAAAGGCTGTTTAAAAATGTGTGTGTCTAAAAAAATCACAGAAATTAATAGCTGAAATGGGATTGCAGTGAAGGAGAATGGAGTATGACTCTGACAGAAATGGAATTACTATTTTCTGCTGTGCAGAATTGTGAACCTGGCAGATATTGGACTTGCAGCTGTAGAGGTTAAGAATTGTTTGTCTGATTGCTTCTCCTACCTTACAGTTTGGCTTAATTAAATCCAAGATGGACTTATCTTAGTCCTATTTAATTTTATTAAATTAAACTGACTTCTTAAAATAGACTTGCTGATCTTAACTTTTTCTTTATTGAAAGCATCTCATTTTAATAAATTTCTCACAGTTGTTTTTGATGTCACTTTTAAATTTCTGTGTAAATGTAGTAATGTTGTAACTAAATTGGATAATGTTAAGGGAAGGTTATTCATACTGCCCCATGAAGGTGTTTGTCCTTTTGCACAACTTGTATGCAGGGTGTGGGAAGACCTTCATCTTGATCTCAATGCCTAAGTGGAGCACTTAAACATGAATGGTGTGAAGAACTGCTAAATTTTCCAATAATTTAGAGTGTAACTAGCCTGTGCAGTTCTTATGCACTTCCAGACACCAGAGCCAGTAATCCATGAAGAGCTGGTATTGATTGTGTGAGGGAATGCATCCTGCCTAATACTGAGCAATGTACTTCACAGATTCAATATGGCATCCAGCTCTAATGTGTCTTATTTTACTCTGAGAATTCAAAAATAAAAAGTACAAATTCAATTTGTTCAGAAGTTGGAGCCCATCCCCTCCCAAGAGCCTAACAGGGAAGACAGAATTGTTTTTGTCTGCAAATAGAGTACCTTTGGAATTGCCATGTGTACCATCCCAGCCATGTGACAGAAAAAACAAGGCTTCTGGTGAGGACAACTTTATGTGGGTTGTAGAGGATAGATAAACTGGAATTTATTAATCTGGAATTATTTTTCATGGAGCAGGGCAAGGGAGCTCTTAAAACTTCAGAAATCCCTTGTAAATCTTGAATCACAACAGGGTGCTGATAATTTCATGTACTTGTAGTTCTTAATGAAGTACGTTCACAAGACTGAAGGTGAGTGAATCCTCAGCTGAAACTGCAGGCTTCTATAAACCACAGCCCTCAGAATCTAAGAAATGAGAAGTCTGATTCTGGGTTTAAACTTTATCCAGAAAATGTTTCATAGGAGATGACCTCAGCTATTTTGAGGAAGCACTCAAGTGTGCTTTTCCTTTTGCTGTGCCTGTCGCTGCCTGCACCTGTGATTGCCTGGCAGGCCCTCATGCCCTTTTTGCTCTGAAGAACTCATGGCAGAAATTTAGTATAGCTGCAATATATCACAGCTTGTGTATCACATTTTCTCACTGACACTTTTCTTCATCTTTCTGAAAGGGAAACTTCAGATGTGCAGTGTCTTTACTCATTTAATGCTTTTTTGCTGTCTAGCATAAAACAATGAGTTACTGATTTTACTGGAAATAAACATGCAGTAGCTCCTGCACTTTAAAATAGAAGCAGAAATAGAAAATCATTATTTGTGCTTTCAGAGTGCAATCTATCAGAGATCTGTTCTAAAATGTCATGCCCTAATTTAAATATGTATGAGCTCCTCTGTTCTGTTCAGATGCACATCTGTAGTTGCTTAAATTTTTAGAAATTTTTAAAAATTAAGCAAATTGTATACAATGGGCAACAATTTCTATGAAATGGTTAGGTATTTGAGGTATCTACAGCTTTTAAGGTGTTAAAGTATTACAGTTCAGAAAACTTAAAAATAAGCTTCCACCAAAAAGAGAGAACAGGCTTATCTGCTGCTGTCACACAGGATTATTATTATTATTAATATTATTATAAATAGATTCTGTGTTCAGAAAAAATTATTATTATTTACTGTGATTTTTCAGTCTTGCAAAAATATCATATCCAATCATATTTCTTGTTAGACTCCAAATTTCTGTTTGAACTATGGTTTATATGTTTTTATTCTTTGTAAAACTGACATTTGCTGGTTACATTGCCCTCTTTTAATCCATTTGTATATTTAGAAGAGCAGCTACTGGTCAGGGAAAACTTTAGTCCTTCTTTTTCACTTGTCTCAGGGTGGCCTGGGAGTCCAATGCCTCCTACAAAGTTTTGCCTATTTCTGCCTCTGTGGGACTGGATAGCTGAATTCTGAAAACAGGCACATAATGAAGATGCCATTGGGCATACTTCAAAAAGGAGGAATGCTGGGAAGGAGAAAAAGAGCTATAGGGGTTATTTACCATTTGGATTTTCCAGTTGCCACTTCTCCCTTCTCTGAAGGGAGGTGAGGAGTGCTTCATGGTTTCCTCTCTGTGGACAATGTTGGGCTTGTTTCTCTACCTCCACCTATGAGAAGGAGAAAGGTGAACTTCGTATAGAGGACCAAAAATCCATGTTTCATAACTATACTGTAACCTAAATGTGAAAAGAGAACTAGTCCTTAATAAATCTTTGTAGTGGTCAGGAGAGTTTGGAGGTGCAGTGCATAACAGACAATCAGTGGTGGAGCTGTGGGAGCACTTTTGGGGAGAGAGCAATGGTGCTTAACATGTGCTTATTTTGGTAAGAGAAATATCTTCTCTCAGAGGACATGCTGTCCATGTGGGAATCTTTTAGCAATTGGGATTTTTAATGCTGGGATCACAAAGAACAGTGATTGCTAACACTGTGTGTGAAAGAAGTGGTGCCTGAAACTAATAGGCAGGGAGCACTTTCAGGAGGTATAAGAAACAGAGGAGTAACTGGGGGAAGAGGACTTGTGTGAAGGAACAGGAAGGAAAGAGAGGCATTTATCTGTACTTTGTAGCTCACACTCCTTTCTAAGGACAATTCCATTAAGGATGGAATGTGTTCAGGACACTCAAGTAGCAAAACAGATAGAGAAGTAATTTTTAGATAGAAATACTAGAAAATGGAAGAGGTGATTACTTTCAAATGCTTATTTCTGTGGTGTCTGATGTCTGTTCTTGTTTCAGGAGATGATGCTTTTATAATAAAACTTCCTATCACTTAAAGCTAGAACTGCAGATCATTTTATATTTGACCAGTCTTCAAACAGATTACAGTCCTCATCAGATACCCTCTGGTTTTCTTGTTTCTCTCTCTTTTGTTAATGACTAGTGACTAGATTATCTGGTCTAATTATTTTTTGGACCAAGAGAAAAATATTTTGTTGTTCTGAGAAGCAAACTCTTGTGTTTAGTGTCAGAGTTAGAAATAAGGAAAATAATTAGGCAGAAATTGCCAGCTCTTCCTTCTTTTTCAAAAGCCTTTTTTTTTGTTCAGCTGGTGTTCTTTTCTATAAATGA
Organism: Agelaius phoeniceus; assembly: GCF_051311805.1. Lineage (NCBI taxonomy): Eukaryota > Metazoa > Chordata > Aves > Passeriformes > Icteridae > Agelaius > Agelaius phoeniceus. The sequence continues at coordinate 83,287,588 of NC_135267.1, forward strand.
AAAAAGTCCATCTTTATTGTTGGCAGCTCTGCACTCCTGGAGGCTTGACTGGGAACTTGTTCTCAAAAGAGATGTTTGAAAGGATGTTACTCCATAGAAAGCTGTATCTCTCATAGCTGTTATGACCATGCTCTTAGACTCAATTTAAAAAATCAGTATAACTTTTAATCATGTCAATTATTTTCATAATTCCAACTCCAAGGCAGCCTTGTGTTTGTAACTGGCCTAATCATATTGCATGGCCATGACTTTGAAGGTGTTTTCCAAGGGAGAGAAACAACTTACCTGGAGAAAGCTTATTAGGCTGGAAGGCAGTGTTCCCAGTGACAACCTCTCCTTGCTGTTTTGCAGCCCCTGCTTGGTGGCCTGTTTGGAAACAGCCTCCATAGCTTGAACTAGAGCATTTAGGAAAGGACAGGACTTCTTTCATATGTGGAAATCTGATCAAGAGCAGTAGAAGTGTAAAATGCCAAGCTAGTCATATCTTTCTTTGTTCTTATGTCAGCCAATCCCTAAAATGCCTCATCTAAAGAACAGAGAAAACGTCTCATTGAAACCTGTGACTTAAATCTTTCCCAGAGCCAGGCATCCTGCCCAGATCCCTCCATCCTAAACTCTCATAGAAAAAGGATAAAGACCATGAATTCAGAGAGGACTGGGGATTATTGGTCCAACAGACTGTCTCTATTCTCTACCTGGATATGAAGCCACTGTTGACTTAACTCTATGCACTAGAGTGAAGGTTGGAACCCCCAACCTTGCCCTGCTTTATGCTGCTAATTAAATGCCAGAAGGCAACAGTAACTCAAAAAGCTGCACTAGACAGAGAAAGATTAATCCCGTCTGAGTGAACACTTTAGTCATTCATCCATCAGTCTTGCTATGTGCAAATTGAGCCCTAAGTCTTTGGCCTTGCTGCATAGTTGTTTTCCTTCTTTCACTTACAAATCTCTCTCAATTCCCATGCTACTGAGATTTTAGTTGCTAAGCTTACAACATGTTAGAAAAACACTCTGAATGATACTTGGGCTAGTGAGAAAAGAGAATTTAAAACACTTTTTCTGGTTTGGTACCTCCTTAAATGGAAGATTTCACAGATGTCATTATTAGTATTTTATAGTCTAAATTTATTTTTTTAGATCAGTCAATGAGCAGCACTTGATCCATGAAGGCATTTTAAAGAGATTGTTTCAGGTTAACCAGCTGTGTTCAGAACTACATATAGTCCCACAAAAATTAGTAGAGGTTACATTGGCAGTAGGAGATTCAGTGTCCATCTGCTGCAAAGCTGGCAGAGGGCTGGGCAGCTTCGTTCACTGTGTTGATAAAATTTCTGTGGTATGAGCAGGTTTGTCCTAACATTCACCTTATCCCTTCTGGTGGCAAACTCAGCCCTGCACAAAATTATTTCCAGGTGATCATTTTGTTCAGAGAACTGATTGTAAGGGAAGTTTATGTTCAGAATGCAGTGGGGTCAGGCTGCCCTCCTTGTAAGGCCCTAGAGGAAGGTAGGGCAGCTGAGAACAACCTTGATTAAATCTTGATTTAATCATCCCTGCAATCCACAGAGGTCTGCTGTTTCATGAAGCAGATGGAAAGACAAAACTGCAAATTGAATGTGAAACTGAGTGCTGATTCTCACTGTAAATTTTTTCTGAATTTATGGCAAATGGGGAGCAGTGGAATAAGAAAATGATGCAATTCTAAGCATTACAGATGGGCTTTTCAGTGGAGGTGCTTCTGTGATTCCTGGTGAGCATCTCTTGGTTACAAAGTGCTTGGTAAGATTTTAACACACTTTCTCTGTTCCTCTGCAGACCTCTACCCCTGCTGAAGACTGATCTTTTTAGAACTGAATTTAAAATATTCCTGCAAGACTTTGCACTTAAAAAACTCTCTTATTCAAAGTAGCAGGGCATTTTATAAGGAGAGAGCGGTAATGAACTGCAGTGTATTACAAGCCCAAGTTTTAAAGGTATTTTAGTTCTGTAGCAATGGAAATGGAAGAACTAGATGCTTTTGGAAATCCCACAAGATGCTTAACTGTGTCTGTAGATGCTTTAATGCATTTGTTCCAAGTGGTTTGCCTAAGGTTCAGTTAGTCACCGCTAGAGAGCTGAAATGGGAAACTTTCTCCTTACTGCTGTAGCCATTAATCTTTTCTTTTCTTTATGAGAAAGTGATAGGAAAATGTAGCTGTTTGTAGCATCCAATGGAGTAGGGGAGAAATAGTAATGATTTAAATGGTAATTCAGCTTTTCTTCTGAGTTGTACACTTCTCCTGGAACCTCATGTTTATAACTGTAATGGATGAAGCTAAACTCCCACTGTTTGTCTCTATAATCACCATGTGGTTAAGCAAAATTACTTGCTAAATTCTTTCTACAGTGTGCTTAAGGGAAGTCTTAGGTAGCAGGTCTTTGAAAGAATTTGATCTCCTCAATGCATTTTGATAGTACAAAAAGGCTATTAATTTTTTTCTTCTGGTTGATCATAGTTCTTGTTGCAAACTTAATATCTGAGTGTTTAATGTTTCCAAGTCTGCATTCATTTTTCTCTATATAATCTCATTTGCTTACAAAACAGGGTGAGTATGAATTCCAGATGAAATGGAGTTTTTGTGTTTAGAGAAAACAGCCATACAGTTTCTACAAGTAGCTTTTAACAGTTAAATCCTTTAACCCTGTTTTTTCATCATTACTGCATATTGTCATTTTACTGGTTTTCTCATTATATGCATTTGTTTCCATTATCCAGGATGCTGAGAAACTGGATGGTGAAGAGCATGCCTGGAAAGAAGTCAAAGATGCTATAAATGAAGTGAGATACCCAAAATCAAAAGAAGGTATCCTTTCAGTGACAGGCTATAGTCTGCCATTCAGTTGTGAAAAGATCCCATTAGTATGCAGTTCATCTCTTCAGATTAGTTTCCTAACATTTACATTCTTTTTATTGTAATGTTTTTGAATTCATTTGATGTGTAAAATGTGTAAAATTCTTAATTGTATTAATAATGGAGTCTCTCATTACTTGGAATGGAGCTGCTTCATGGCAGGGATAGTAACTACCAAGGACATGAAGGGTTATTTTGGCTCCTATTTGGATTTCTGCTATCACAGCCCACTATTTTGTATAAATCCACTTCTAAATGAAAGAAGGCTTAATTTGGGCAAAGTTAAATTCTTTGTTCCATTACTCTCAGTGTGAATGTTTACAGGTTCTCATTCTTTGCACAGCAATGACAATAACAAGGAAATAATCACAGACAGGTTCACAGCAGACATTATAGCATCATTATAATAAGATATAATAATATATAATAATAATTGGTAATTAAGCAAATTGAATGAAATGATCTTGCACTAATAAACAGAACTGGAGTCTAATGGCTGTCATGTAGATATTCCATCCAATTAAAGAAATTAGTGAACAGCAGCAACCAAGAAAAGATGAGCAGAAGAGAGGTGGAGATTTTTCCTAGACTACTATGGGTTTATTCATCTCTTTCTTATCTTGGTCTATTTAGTGGAATTTCCCTGACTGGGAATTTGGCCTCTTGTGGCAAGATTCCTTACCACTTTCAGAAACACGGGCTTTCTCTCAAACTAGAAAGAATTTAATCTTCCAGTACTCCTTTTTGGCAGCACGAAAAACAAGTTTGCATAGTGATATTCCAGGCTGGAAACAAGTGATCACAATTTATACAGTAACAAAAACCCCAATGCATTACATTGAGTTTGTTTCTTTCTAATCCAGAGAGATTAATTTTTTTAGCAAAGGGGAAATTAAATGATTGTTTTAATTCACATAGTTTCTAGTTTGTTTTAAATTCCTCTGTAGTCACTGGATTGAAACAGAACTGAAATAGTTCTTCAGGGCCCACATTTCAACCTGCATGTTAAATTATAGATATGCAACCCAAAGGTGCAACAGTTCTTAAACTATGCAGTCATACCAGAATACTGGTCCTATTTAATGTTCCTGTATTAAATTGCAGGAGAAATTGCATTAATGTATTTTGCAAGTGTCTTTAATTAAGATTACTGATTTAACTGATAGTTAAAAATTAATCAAACACATGGTAATAAAGACATCAGGACTGGCTGGAAAAATCTATTCTTGTTGTCTGTTCAGTTTCTGTTCTCAGTCATGCACTATTTGAAACGTGTCATCTTTCCTTCCACTGCACCACAATAGCAGTGTGAACCGACATGCAGTGGCAAGTGCAGTATTGAAGAGGGAACTTGACTTTTGTTCATTTGCCAATAATGATTAGAAAATCTTCCTGGCAGACTGAGGCACATAGTTATTAGCTCCTGCAAATATCATTTTTTTAAACTAATTAAACCAACACTTTCTGCAGTTGAGAAAGTTGGTGACTCTCACACTCGGACCTGCTGACTGTAACTGATGTGGTGTTGAAATGCTAAACTTACAGTTAGAGCTGCTTGGGGCAGTCCTCCTCTCCCCGTGGGCTGATGCAGGACATGCAGCTCTTTGGTACTGTTGCAGCTGATGGCAGATATTCTAGTTTGCAATTTTACTTGCCTGAAAATTTGGTCCCAAGAGGTTTTGTTGTATAGCACATCTACTATCAGATGCTGGTGAGTGCACAAAGAGAAGTAAAAGCAGACATACTGTGCATCAGCTAAAATGGTAATCTTTCAAGAATGTCAGTGGTTTGCACTTTCTACAAAAATTGTATCAAGTGGAAATAACATCCCTCATTCTTGTGGTTTTTGTCCTTAATCAGTTGTAAAGAATACATGGATGTTTGCCAAAGATATAAAGGTTAAGGTGCAATTTTATAATAACACATTCCTTTCCTTATATGGCTCTTTCAATCCAAGGGCATGAGAGCAATTCACAAATAATTAGTTTAGCCTTGTAACAACCATGCTATAAATCCTGGCCCATGTTGGTCACATTGTTAAATTTAAGTATGTAAATATTCCCATGTTCAAGATGGACTAATTACTTCATCACAGATTTATCATTGTACACTTTAAATTCATTGCTGGATTAGTGTGAATAGTACTTGCAATAATTTGTGAAGATAACTGCTGGACTTCCTTGAGCTCATTCTGTGGAAAGGGCTATAATACAATCAATGTTATCACTTCTCTTGCTGCAAGTCTAATTTTTTCTTTATTTAATTTCTTCTTATTTGTGTGAGTAGTATCTTTTTGGTGTTAAGACTGCTTGTATTCTGGGACTCCCATGGGTACAATCACAGGTCGTAATACTCATTTGAAAACTGCAAGTTTTGGGGTTCAGATAAGGTGTGGTCAGAGAGAAAAGAATCCAGTCCTCAGAGAAGTCAAATCAGTGTAGATTGTAATAGAAAAAGTGATTTGTGCTAAGGAATATCCAAATCAAGTGAGTGCAAGGTTATCTTTCCTCACAATAGGAGGAGGTTGGTATTCCCACCTCACAAAAAACCTTCTTGTAGCATTGGAGGTGAAAATCTCCTTTACTGCTAAGATCATTAGTACTGAACTACAGTCAGACATCAAAACTGTGATTCTTTTCTTTCTCATGCATGAAACGTGCAGCTGTTCATGAAAAGAAAAATCACAATGCTCTCCATGAATGTTTCAAGGAGAAAATTAATTCATGTCAAGAAAAGGTTCTAATTTCATGAGAATTCTAAAAAAAAATAATAAATATGAAGCACAAAAGAGTGAGTCATTATATAGATATATATATTATTATTTTTTAAAATTCTTTTTTTAGCTGCTGGGACTTTTTAAAAGACACTTCCATGGACTCTTGCCCTTGGCTTTAATAACTGGAGTATCTTAAGTAAATAATGTTTCAGTACCTAAATAAAAGTTATTTGAATTTTTGTAATGTATTAAAATATCTTTGCAATTTTTCATCTTTCTTTTACCATTTATTGCTAAAATACTGCCTTCTATAGAGATTGTTTTGCTACATGTAAACAAAGCACAGTTACCTAAGCTGCCACTTCAGCTTTTAAGTATGTTTTCAAGAATTGTAGCAGAGTCTGGAATGATGACAGCTTTTCTATTTTAATGCTTTGAAGCTCTTACTCCTTGCTAAACAGCATTTAGAAGTTGTATTTCCATCTGATTAAATAAATTTCTTTAACTAAGGCCAATAACAGAGTGGAAGCATGTTCTGGCAAGGTGCCAGAATCTCTTGAGGAGCCACAAGGGTCATCTCCCAGATACAAATATCTACCAGCTGAAAATGCTTGACTGTGCCATGGATGCCTGTATTAACCTTGAATCCTGGGAAGAAGCATTGTATTATGGCAGCAGGACTCTGGAACCATACAGGTAAGGGATGTAATTGGTTCAGCTGGTTCCAAAGATAGGGGAGAGCTGCTTGTCTCATTAAAAGTGAAGACTGTGCTTCACCTAGATACTTCTTACTGGTTTTATTTCTTGTGTGTATCTTGCATTGCTTTCTAGGTTAGTGAATGAGGCAGGATGCTCATTCTGCTTTCACAGTCAGGCTGAAAGCAAATAAAAGGATAACAGGAACTATAATAATAATAACTTATTATTATCTCCTTGCTTTTTCATGTGTTCAGATGCTGCCCCATCCCTGATCAGAATCTGACTTTCTGTTTCAGGCTCCATTGACATGAGCATATCAGTGTTTTATGCTGAGACAGGGCAAAAGTGAGGGACAGGTGGCTGGTTGAAATAATGTGTATTCTCTGTATACTCTATACATAGATTTTACAGAAAGAATAAAAAAAGTCTTGAAAAATGAAATTTCAGCTGGAAATTAAAAAGCTCCTGGTCTTTATTCTGGAGAGAGATCAAGGTGGTGAAGTACTTGCTTTTCTTCTCTCCTGATCAGTACTTGTTCCTGTGCTATGTGCTGGGAGAGTTTCTGAGGCTGATGGTCTTTTGTTGATAAGGATAGTCTAGGAGTTCATACATAATGTGATAACATTGAAATTGATTGGAGCCTGGAGTTGTAATGCAGCTTTGGTTATCTAATACAGAAAGGGCAGGTGCTTCTGCTTTGGTCAGTGTGCTAAAAGCTTTAGAAGACTCACATCTTTGGGTTCTGAATAGTTGCATTGTTTGTAACTAAATGTAAGCCTGTGCTGAGTGTCCAGGTACAATGTCATTCACACATGAATTTTCATCCTCAGGAAGGTATTTTTTCCAGCATCCATTTCTTCTCTGCTGGTGCACCATGTGATGTTTCAATACACTGTGTGATGCTGACAAGCATGAGGGGTGTGCTAGAGCTGAACAATATGCTCTGCTGTGAATATGAACATTTCAGATGTTACATATTTCCCTTAATCAAATGGAGATGCCATCAGCATTGAGCATTTTGCTGAGGAAATCCCACATGGCAGCCTGTTTCTGAATAAAACTCAGGGCTTCACTTGAGGAACATAGTGTTTCAGAGCTTTCACTAAAAAGTGATCACTGATAAACCTGCATAGGCTGTGGTGCATCACATCTGTGGAGTAGCTCTGTGTTCATAATGACTATTCATTTTCACAGAGGAGGACATGAGAGCCTAAAAATTTTCACATTTCTTCAGGGTGAAATTCATGTTGTGCATGTCCCACTTAACCTTTTACACAGGGCTTATGTAGCACTGCAGCAGTACATGCTTCCTGCCAGTGTTCTACCTTGTGACACACTTCAGATGAGCAGAGTATTCTGCATCTTTACATGTTCCCCTATTAAATAAAAAAACCAAACCTCAGTTGTTTTGGGTTGGTTTTTTTTATAATTGTAAATTCAGTTCTCCACAACTGAAAACTGAGCATTTATTTTCTGCAGACATTTCTGAGAGCAGAGATTACAGTGAGACCAAGTGCAGTCTTAGCAGATAATTTAATAAAGCTTTCTCTGTTTTGCTTGCTGAAGTGTGCCATAGTTTTCAAGCTGTTTCATGCAGCAGTTTGGAGATGAAGGATTTGACTGTGCATCCAATTAGCATCTCTTAAGGTAATAATTATTTACATGAGATACTTGACCTTTTTTGCACCTTGGAGAGCTTATTGTTATTCTCTCCTCACCCAAAAGCATTATTTAAGAGAGATTTTCAGTTATTTCTTTTTCTTTTTACCTTCAAGTCATCACTACAAGGTTTGACACACCTGAAACAAAGTCCTTAGTTTCTCATTACAACAAATTGTGCCCTAAGCAGCAGGAGAGCAAATCCTAGGAAATCCTTTGGGATACATTGAATTTCTCCTGTTGAATCAATCTACTGCTTGGCTGCTCCTGCAGTTCCATTATCGCTACCTATTTTCCTTTCCTCAGCTCTGGAAAAAGTATTCATACAGATCTCCACAGGGAATCACCTGAGAATTCATGCAGTCCATATAAATAGGAAATCATTGTTACAACTTTAAAGGCTCTGGAGACTTGGTCAGAACCAGTTTTAATTTCAGGTAATGTGTTTATTGTGCATTTTCCATTTTTTTTAGCAGCAGGATTAATTTTCAGTGCTGTGTGACACATTGTATCATAATGTATGTTTTCATTATGATGCTTGCTGACTTTTTCAGAATCATCCACTTCATGTAAGTGACAGAGATAGATTGTAATACATAAAACTGATTTGTCATGCTGGATACCAAGCCCAGTGTTTTAGGTAGCAATAATAACCTATAAGGAGCATTGTTCAGGACCCCTGATATGGTTTAGCAAAAAGAAAGGAAGAGGTAGTGTCTGCCAAGACGAAAAGCTGCCTTCTCCTTTTGTGCTGAACTGTAGCCATCCATTTTTTGTGAAAACCTACAACATGTACTTTCACTGAATAGCCTAAGCCAAGTGTATCTACATGGCTTTCCTAGAAAATGCCACATTAATAGCCTGTCTGTCCAAGAGCCTTAACCAAAGCTAAGACATTTGCCTAAGTGAAAGCTGCCCCATGTCATAGTCAGCACTCAGCAGCTTGCAAAAATAAACTTCCTTTCAAAAATCCTCATGAGCCTTAACCACAGAATAACAGAGTATCAGCAAGAGGTGTTACATGGGTTTGTCATGTCTCAGTTAGCACATTCACACTCTGCTCTGACTGCTGCTCGTGAAGGATCAGATTCAGAGATACTGAGAAAGAGAAAGACAGATTTCCCTTAGGTTACCTTAGAGGAAGGACCCAGCATTTAGCCCTTAAATTACTGACAAGGCACATATGTTCTGGGGATTAGGTTTGGGGTATATTGTCCCCTTGTCTCAAGTATTCAGTGCTTTACACTGCTGCCAGAGAGTGGAAAAATGCATCTGTTATAAAACTCAGCTAGATGTCCTCAGCTATTGTGACAAGGGTAAGAGGAGGAAAAGAAGTAACTATGTGACACCACAGGCCTGCTGGGCTTGCCTGCTGGATAACACCATGTCACCTCTTTGGGCTCATGGCACATGAGGTTGGTGAGATTCTGATACAGAGACAACAAAAATGTTCATCGATTTCTGCTCTGCCCTTCATATAATCCCCTGCTGAATTTCAAGCTAATGTAGAAATCCCACTGCTTTTCAGATGGGTTGTTTTAATTGAAAACCCTTCATCTCCAGTGCTGCAGCATTAGAAGTAACTGGAGGGTTCAATATAACAAGAGAAAATTCCTTCTTTTCATCCCCTGCAGAAGTGCTGTGCAGAAGTGCTGCTCTGGCTCCTCACCCAGCAGCCTTGCACGTCCTTCCCCCTCCAGCCCCCTCCCCTGAGTCAGCACAAATGCAGGGCTTGTGCAATGTGCCTGCTCTGCTTCTGCACTGGGAGGGAGCTGGGTAGGTGCAAGCACCCCGTATTTGTGTTATCTCTGCATCATTTGTCTGCCCTTCTACCTCCTCCTATTCTCCATCCCTTCCAGTAATATTTTGTAGTACCCCATTACTTCACCTTTTGTCAGTGACTGAGTTCATTTAGGGAACAGGGAAGGCAATCGCAGTGAGTGCAATTTTGGATTGTTCTGCAAAGGGCTGGGTTTAAGAGCAGTGGCTGGTGTGTTCTTGTCTTTTTCTGGGAACATGGTTGAATTTTCATCGGGTTAATGAAATACCAGCCAGGAATTTTTGATTTAGAATTCTAATTCAATATATATGATGGTCTATATTTTCTAAGTATGTGAACTTCAATCAAAAGGCAGATTAAAAATTGGTGGTTGCTATAGTATCCTTTTCTTGAATCATGATCTTGTAAAAAAGCCAAAAGAAGCTATAGAACTTAACATTATTGGAACAAACTCTAAACCTATTTTCTCTTCTTCAAGAAGGATTTCCAATAAAGAGTCTGACTTTCTTTTGGTCTGATTTCCCCCCCTTTTTGAATGAATTTAGAAAAAATATCCTTTTTTTTACAGCTATGTGTTTCGCAATACACATGTGATATATGAAATGACTGGAAATCATTCTTTTTTATCAAGTATCTTTGGTTCTTTAGTGAGCTCAACCGACTTCTGTGTACTGGCTAGTTCTGAGGCACTTGAATTGAATTTGTGTTTACATTGAAAGCTAGAGATCCGAAAAATATCCCCAGAACTGCACTGCAGTGATAACCAGGGCCACTGGGGGATGCTCCTGCTTAAGGGTTACAGCCCGGATCCGTCGCCAGTCGGCACCCTGGTTATGGAGGGTCCCCCGGGGCTTCGAGCGTGGCTGCCGGGTTTCTGAACCTAGAGACAGCACTAATTCCGTGACCAAAGTTCAATGTCTTAATCATAAACCATCAGTTGTAAACATAAATCTTACCTCTGGGATCACCCGAGAGGGAGAGAAAAATGTCAAGGTGGAGAAAGCAATTCAAAGAAATAATGAAACAAAGAACAGAAAGAACTAAATCTTCCTTATTCACTTTGCTGGGGGTTTTAGAAAATGCCCATGGCATTTAATGTTTAGAGCAAAATGTGTCAAAAGAAGAGGAAAACCCAGTATAAATAAGAGAGTGTATTGTCTCTGGTTAATAATAGGTAATTCTTCCAAAAGACAGATGTTTGTGGCAATATTTACACCATTTTTGGGTTCAGTGTACCTATTTTGTTCATACACAGGGATAATGCTTGTCACTGGGCTGATATGTTTGAGAATCCATTAAAACACTTCAGCAGACCACTTATGTCTTCAATTTCTCCCGACTTCCTGCCCTCCACTCCCAACAACCTTCTCCAAAAAATGAAAAAGAGAGGTTTTACACCTGAAGTCTGGTGCCTAAGTTACCTATGACCTGATCAATCCCTTTCCCATGTAGGAAATGGATTTTCTGTTTTGCTGGTTGCTTGCTGTGTATGTCTGCAGAGCATCATCACCTTCAATTCTTTGGTTCTTTCCTAGTTTTGTTTTTCTTGTATGTTTCCATAACAACCCTGAGTTGTCCCCCAAAGTGATGCTGACCTGCATGATCCTCAATGACTTCCATAAACTCACACTTCCATAAGTGCTCCCCCTTCTACCTTTCTTTGTTTTCACATATTGTGCATATGGGAAAAAATTCTTACTATTCTCTCTAGTCATGCCAGCTGTTTTTTTGGTGTAATGTTGATGTCACTGGCTTGTCCAATAGACTATCACACATGAGTAGAAGCTCAGCAACAGCAGTGTTAATTTGCAGTGCCTTGTTCAGTGTATACCACATTTTTTAGGCTAAGATATCCTTAAATAACTTCATTGCTGCAAGATATTTGGATCAGTGTATGTCCAGCAGCTCTGTATTTGTATACTGGTGCCTGCTATTTTCAGTTCTAGCTTCTAGTTTCAGGTTTTGTTTCTAGTTTCATCTTTCATTCATGTCAAGAGCTATTTGAATTTGAATTTTATAGAAAGTGATCTCCAAGTGATGTTAGTGAACTAAATCACTAAGTTTCCCAGAGTTGCATATTTCTCTGACACAACTGCAAGTGTTGATTTCTTAATTTCTCACATAGCATTTCCAGGTGTTCTTCGATTTCACAGCTCTTGAAAACTCTGTGTTCTTTGCAATGATAACTTCATCTGCAGGGATTTCTTTTGGTTTTTTGGTTTTTTTTTACTGTAGGATCACTTTCAGATTAAGATGTTAGACCATTCAGAGAGGTTCATGCTTTATCTTGAATAAGGATTTTGGTCCCAGTCTGTCTGCCTACCAGGGCCAAAAGATTCAGTTTGCTTTTGGTATTTCTTGGTTTGTTTGTTTTTGGTTTTTTTTTTTTTACTTAACCACTAATAGCTGGTATTTTTGTCTTGTAATCAGGGGATCCTTTCTTGGTGTTTTATATGTGCATGCTTGCAATTTACAAAGTAAGGACTTATGCAGCCATTACCTGAGCTCTTTTCATTAGTCTGGTTGCTATTACACGCTAGTTAAAGAACACATTTAAAAACCAGAAGTGAGTATATGCATGAGCAGATATTACAAAGACTTGTGTGCCGTGAAAAAAAAAAAAGTGCAACACAGTTATTCTATTGAAAAAAATTTGAGAACAATTTTGGGGAATTCACTGTATGGATTTTGTAAAATGTGTCTGTATGGATTTTGCTAAGAAGAAAATGGTGGAATTGATGGCATACAGATTCTAAACAAAGGTTTGGTTAGAACCAAACCTTAAATGGAGTTGGGAAGTGATTTCAAGTGAGCAATTAACAGTTAAAAAATAGAGACATATGAAACATCTATGGCATTTTGGATTCCTTTGACAGTAACTGAACATTGCTTTGCAAAAGCTACTTTAGAGGTAGAAATCATGGTGAAAGGGAGAAAAAAAGGAGGAGAATCACTTAAAAAGACAGATAAATTACAACTCTATCTCTGATGAAAGAGAAAAAAGGAGAGGGCATGAAGGAAACAGAACCAGAGAAGCTGTAAGGAACAAGGCATTCTCTGAGGAGAGAATTAGGAAAAGTCTGATTTAGTCATAAATTACCCATTTCTTTGTTAGAATAAATTGCCAATTTGAGTTGAGGAAGCAGAGAGAGGAGACTTGGCAATACTTCCAAGGTGGAAATCAATTAAGAGTTTCTTGAGGTACAGATGCGAACAGAAGTGAAAAAGTAAAATTGTGGTATTTAAGCAAGAAAACAGAGATAATAGAGATAAAGGCTAAAAAAGATGAAAAGGCAGTATTTTTCCCTATTGGAAAACCAGAGGAGTTACTGAAAAGGAAAACCATAGTCATGAGGAAGAGAAGAGGAAAGGAACAGTGGATAAGGAGAGCAAAGAAATTGAAGAATTTAGTTTGTTTAAAGGGTAAATCAATGTGAATGTCCAGGGAGAGTGAGAGATGGAAAGATGGTGCTTTGAAGAGGGGTGTGCTGAGCCTGAAAATCAAAGGAGGTATTGTCAAACAAGAACCATGACAATGAATTACTAAGTTCCTACTGAGATGATCCATGCAGCAGGGGATGCAAAGAATGAAGATCACAGAGGTTCTGTAGTAAAATAGGTGATGCTGAGTAAAGCTGGAATTTCACAGACTCATATTTATAGGAAAAGGAAGAAAAAAAGAAGAGTATGCAGATGGGAGGAAAATGTAAGTTACTGCAGTGAGCAAATCCTAGAGACCACAAAGTTAGTGATGTGATGGTAGACGACAAGTTCACCGGATCTTGAATTTGCCAGTTTTTGAGTAAAAGGGCTAAAATGTTGTGGAAGATGTAATTAGGAATGCTTTACTTGGATATACCTGAAAACCAAGAATATGTTACCTTTGTTAACAGGTTCATGCATACTCCTGTCCACCATACCAAATCCCTATGAACTGTATTTCACTTGACCTGGTAAAGGTCTGTTAATCAATTTTCCTTAACCCCATAAAACTAGAAAATCCAGTCCTTCTATACAAAGAACCTTGGAGGTATCAAACTTAATTCTAAATTATCTAATCTGGTATGAGAACCAACACAGCCACATTAGGCAAGCACTCTGCCGTATATATAATTAGCAGTAGAATTGTGCCACAGGGAAATGCTGAGAATACCAACTACTATGGAAACACTACTTGTGCTACCTCATAAATACAGCAGTTTATGGCCTTCAGAAATTTAGTCAATGCCTAATCTTTCTAATATTGGCTTATGCAATTTCAAGTGAAAGAGTTGATGTTGTATTGACCTTCTGATCAACTGTGAAACCCTTCTGCATGTATTCCCTTGGCTGCCACAAAAGGTGCTTCATTTCCACTCTGGTTTTCTATTAGAAATTCTATCTGCTTTAGGGCAGAATCCCAACTACTGTTTGCTAGTATCCAGCCCTGAGACACTTTTTAGCCTTCAGATAAACCAGTTCCATGGTTAAGGAGGTAATTCAGTGCTTCTTCTCTTCCCCTGAGTATACTGGAACTTCTTTTCTAGGGTACAGTTTGTCACTTTATCATCAGGGAAGACACAGAAGCCTGAATCAGCTTTATTTATGTGACTTTGAAGATGAAAGTAGGAAGAAAGAAACAAAAAGCAAATGATTTTGGGTAGAGAGCAGAATAAAGATGGTAACTGATTACAAATGCTGGAAGGCTAAAATACAGGCAGGCTATAGTGCTGCTAAGGAAAAGAGTTCACAGAAACAGAAAGTGTCTGCCCAAAGGGCCATGAAAACTGATGAATGTGAGAGCAAGAGAAATATATCAAAAAGGAAAGAATCACCCTCAGAAAATAGTGCAAGCCCACTGATTAATAATAAAAAATACATATTTTAAAACCAAAATAAAGTCATCTTTCAGGAATGCAATGCACAAATGCCCAGTGAAGGAAGAGCGTGGGCCTATGATATAGGCAACCAAAGAACGATGACAAGAAGCCTGGAAATATCAAAATTAGGGTGAAAAGGCCTTTCTTTTAACTCTTCCCTATCACCGCAAAATATCAAAAAGGGAGAGGGCAAAGCAAATGGCTACTTGCCACACTCTCCTAAGTTGCAAACACTTTCCTAAGAGGAAAATCAGCTTTCTCTAGCCATGCAGTGTGCTCTTGGAGGATACGGCTGATGGGCTGCCAGAAGTAAAGATCAAGTTCTGGAATCAAAGTGTTTTCATTGCAGCAACATCATGAATTCATTTACATCTTAATTCAGGTATGTTGAATGATGCACACCAAGGATACATTGTTCTTTTAAGGCTGGCCAGCCTTTCAGAAACCTTCTGAAAACTGGCAAAAGTGACAGCCAACAAGTGGAAGCGTTCTGAACCAGCTCTTTCTGCTTGAATCACTGTGGATGAAATAGAAAAGAGAAAGAGAAAAGAAAATATTTTCATGCAATAGTGTGCTTGGCAGACTTTGAAAAATTGAATTAGATCCTACTTTGCTGTGAAACAAAAGTCTCAGTATATACAGTCATAAAAAGGAAAAATATTTAGGAGATTAATTTTCTCAGCATAGGGCTAATTTGCAAGATTTACCAAAGCATTTTGTGAAGTACTTTGCTTTAGACACTGGCACAAATTACATGTTGTAAACATGTTAATGTAAATATGACTGGAGACCTTGCTTAAGAAGAATGGAAAATTGCTGCATGTTGTAGTTTGAGATGTTCTGAAACACAGACATTGTGTCTTCTGAAATGCAACTTCTCAAATCTTACAAAAAAATCACAGAGTAACTTATGACCAGGAGAATGCCCTACTAATTAGTTGCATGGTCTCATGGCCATAGCTAAAGATAAGTTATCTTAGGTATTTGTCTCAGTACTGTACCAGCATAAGGTCTCTTATTTTTCAACGGATTTCAAAATGCCTAACCAAGTTGGGTAATATTACTTCTACCAATTCAACATCTCAGAATTTTGAGATGAAAAACAGGTTTGCATGCTTACAGTAAGATAAAATCCTGAATGCATACTCAAGCTTTATCTGTTGCTACCTGTCTGGATGCAGTTCATCTGTGTATTGTGTAAGTTTGCAGTTCAAGCCAGCTCTTCCAATGCTGCATGTTTATCAAGAGATGCTATTAAATTGTGTTAGGTTGCTTGCGCCAACAGAGAAAAAAAACAGAGGTGGAGGGGGTGGGAAGTGTGGGTGGCAAGGTCTTTTCCATGTGAGAGAGCATCAACATTAATCTGTGACACAAAAGTATATTGACTTAACTAAAATTGTTAATTTTATTAAATACCCCGTGCTTTCAACCCCCTGACTTGCTCTGAGAGCAGCACTGTCCCAGGGAAGTATTCCTGACTTCTGATGCCTTGAGGAGAACAAGAAGGTCCAGTGTTTAAACTATGATGTGCTAAACTATGTCCATCAAAGAGCAACCAACTCCAGATATTGCAGTGGAACAGGACTTTTCCCATCTTGTTTGCAGTGGTGAGGACTATCACTGTTCTTGATCTTTGCATCAGAAAAATCCCAGGGTAGAGCATTGACTGCATCCAGTGACACTAAAAAAACTCACAGGAAGTTGCACTCAGACCCTGCTAAGCTAAAAAAGAGAAGAGTGACAAAAGTCTCTCATAAATTGAAAGGACACATCATGGAAATCAGGGCTGGCTTGTGGATGCCAATCTCACCACAGCACTCAGCAACATACAATTCACTAAAGAAAGCATTGCACTGGGAGTCAATCTCCTCTCCCAGATAACATATGGCAGGATGAGAGGAGCTGGGCACAAGGTGAAACAGGGGAGGCTTAGATTGGATATTGGGAAAAATTTCATGACTGAAAGGGTGCTCAGGCATTGGAATAGACTGCCCAGGGAAGTTGTGGAATCACCATCTCTGGTGAAGTAGTCAAAAGCTGTGTGGATGTGGCACTTGTGGATATGGTTTATTGGTGAATTCCATAGTGCTTGGTTAACAGCTGGACTCAGTGATCTTAGAGTTCTTTTCCAACCTGTATGATTCAAAGTTTCACTGTTGGTGATAACAGTGTGGTGTACATGGTGAGGGATCAATCTGTCTAGAGAGTGAATTACTGAGCTTTCTTCTATGAAATCTATTTCAGTGGTCAGAACTGGATAAATATTTACCAAATTGAATATGGAAAAAATTTACTTACAGTTTTCCTGCTATTCACCCCAAAAAGCTATCCCTTCCCTTTTGTGTCCTGTATTTAATCATCAAACAAGATAAAGTTCTTGACTGCTCTGAACTGATAGAACTTGGTTTACATCAAGTAAGGATGCAAAGGCTTTTCCACAAAACTTCACCTTTCTCCCAAGCACAAATGGAGACATTCATTGTGTATGTTCATGTTTGCATATACTCAGATGTGTTCCTGTTGCTGTCATGGCTTCCTAACCAGGTAAATCCACAATCAACTGGGCATCTTTAGAAAGCTGTGTTGTATTTTACTTCAGGTTTTCAGTTAATACTGTCTTTGATATATTAATTCCTGTCTTTGCAGTCCTTTTACCAAGATTTCTTCGTAATGGATTCAAGCAAATATACGCATGGTTAAGCCAGACAAGTTGTGTTCTAGTAAACAGGACGTTCCTTTGGCCCTTTCTGCACGCTCCTCAGGTGGCTCATCCCTGGCTCTCAGGGCTACCCTTTGGCAAATTTCTGCTTACTTTTGTTTAACTGAGGTTGACAAAGGTAATTTGATTTCCAGGGCCTTGGCAGTGGTAGTGACAGCGATGGCTTAAATAGAGATACCTTAGCCTGTTCCTGAAACAGAGTTAGTGTGTTGTATTCCAGGCCATAACACTACCCCAGCTTGTGATTAAGTGCTTAGTGAGTTCCATTTCCTTATAAGAACATGTGTAAGAACCCAAGAATGTATGCCACAAGTGAACTAAGCATTAATCTGTCAGCAGCTTAAGTGTGTTTGGGATAGTGCAATGGAAATATGTGGTATAGTGACACAGTGTTTGTTCTCTGGGAAGCACTTAAGAGCAGATGGAACCTGTAAAATGGATTGATTTGTGAAAGTGTGCAGCTTCTATCAGATTTGCTTGATGCTTACTTCTTTTAACCCAAATAAACACAGGCCACATATGTTTGAATTTTCAGTAAGGTGCTGGTAGCTACATGTGGGGAACCTAACATTAATAAGTGCACAGAAACTCTTAATGAAGGGACTTCTGTTTTAAAGGCATGTTTCTCTCCTAAAATAATGAGATTAGTAAAAATTAGCATATAATTGAGGATATATCCTAAGGAACTGAAAAGAAAGATTAAGGTTCTACAACAACATAAAGAATACAATGCTGAAGTCTCATTTCAGTTAAACGGAAAATTAAGTCGGTAGCAGGTATGTCTTAAAATTCTGGTATAAATCAATAACATCTATAAAAATGAGGTACTGTTGCATGGAAATTACATAAAAATCTGTAACATTTTTTAATTAAATGTTAAGTATCCTGCAGATCTGTTGAAGGACACTGTAAAACTGTGTGGACAACGGTTGCAAGTTGAATTCCAGTAGGGTATGTATGTAAGGAAGACATTACATTTGCATCCTTAGAGATGACTTTCTAGTCCTTTCTGGTCTCTTCCACCCGCTTGCCTGAAAAATAATAAATCTTACATCTAGAATCTTACATTTGTGCAATGCTTCACCACTACTTTAAGGACATTGAGTTGTGTGCCACTGAGGCAACAACAATTCAGTTTTTCTGTTTCAGAATTTAGATGAAACTGAACCTTGGCATGGAATTTGCAGACAGCCTACATTGGCATTTATCTAATTGTTTTATACTGAACTAAATCAGTTTAATAAGTGAACCAAAAGAAAGGCTAGATTTTCATTTTTGGAAGCAAGCATATCAATGCATCTGCCAAAATTAAAAAGAGTATGTGGATTTCTGCCATCTTGCCTTCTGTGTAGTGCAGAATTTCTGTACCTGTAGCACAGATCTTGTTTCAGCTGATTGCGAGAAATTTGCCTGGGGTGAACAGAGTAAGAAATAATATTAAAAATGTATCTCTGGAAATATAATTCTACTCTTGTGCATTGTGTGTGCTGCAGTCTTCAGTTAACTTTAAAACTACATTTTATGTGTTCTTCAGGGTACAGTATATAATATTCTATTAAGCTATTTTGCATGTGATGTTGTTAGGACACATCCTTAGCATGATTTTGAAAGGCTCAATAAATGTCATACCTCTTCCTAAGGGAATCTTGACTATGCAAAATATGGCAAAATGTGTATAGCTGCACAGAAAAACACAAACCCAAACCCTCAGTTGTTGCCACAGCAATATAGTGTCATGAGTATTCTTTCTACCCAGAGCACTGGAAAGCAGAATGGCAAGGTCCAGGGACATCCCATAAAAGAAACATTGTCATACACTATCCCAGTAAGAGCTTGGTCTTTCAGCAACCAGTTAGAAATAAAAGACATTTCAGTGCCAGTGAGGCTTCTCTGATTGTGTTATCTGTGTGTGTACCTTTGCTCATTAGTGCTACCTAGCAACTTGCATAAAGACAGAGATGTCAAGTGGATGAGGTTCCTACGAGTCAGGAGAAGATAAGAGGCCACATATAGAGTGCCTATAAAGAGAGAAGCTGTTTAAGCTCATGTTTGAATGTATTAGTAGACACCAAAATATCCACATAACAAAAAGCAGTTTTTAATGTCCTGGTGCAGGGGAAAAAGCTCCACACCTATCTTAGCATAAAACAACCACAAATCACAAGGAGTTTGGTAAATTTAGGTGCTCCTACAACTAGTTGAAAGCTGTGATTCTGCTCTTCTCCTCAGTGGCACAGCTATAGGCAGAAGCTAAACCCCTGTCACCCTTATTGAGGAAAGGGAGAAAGTACGAATGACATGAAAGAGCCATAAAGAGCAGCCAGTACATTTCTTTATTCTGATGCCCATATTTCTCTTAGAAATTATGCCATCAGAACTCAACATCTGCATTTAACACACATAGTGCTCTGTGATATTGCATCTCAATGAATGCATTAGATTAACAGAATTTACACAGTATCAGTGAAAACATTTGTTTTCCTGCCTGCTTTTTGCGCTATGGAATTGTGGATTTGGTATGTTTTAATTAGTTTTGTCTTATTTTTAATGTACGGAGAAAAAAATACTATGGTAAAAATGGGTAAAAATTTAAAACCAAGGAAAATCTTAAATTGTGTCTGCTGTTTCAGTGTTACTTGAAGATCACATGGAAGAAAAAGTCATTGCATACACAGCAGTTCTTCCATTATGTGGAAGAAAATGTCGTTGCATACACAGCAGTTCTTAGTACACTGCCTGGACGAGGTTGAGAAGTTTTGTTGAGTCTGCATTCTTTTATATATCAAAGTCAACACAATCATTGGCAATGTTTTTGGGAAAAGTTCAAGGCCATCAGGGGGAATACTTGGCATTGTTGTACTTATTGGCAACGTTCTCTTGGCTTCCTTAAGGCTTGAATTTCATCTCTTGTGCTTGGTTCTAGATCAGTCAGCTGTAGATGGCTTATGGATGAGTCATAGGGAATGTCCCCAGTATTTTCAGAGTTGTCACATCTCACATGCCAAGTAGGAAACTTCGTCTTCTGACCTGTCCTTTGTTCTCCCCACCCCTGGTAGAGTGGCTGTTGCTTCTCTTCTCTGTATCTGTCACATCTGACAAAAAAGATCCCTGGGAAAAGTCAGCTGGAAAAATCTATCTCTGGCTAATTGGTTATTCAGGAGCAATGCTGCAACAGGTCTCTTACATGTCTGGAAGTGCCATCAGTTACATGCTCATGCACTTGTCCTCCTATGCATGAATCTCGTGTGGTTGGTTCCTGCTGTATGTTACTCTTCCTCTGATCTCTATGGGAATGGTCACTTGCATAAATTCAAGACCTGACTCCTTTCACAAACATAATTTTAAATTACCTAACTTCTCTGTAAGTGAGCTACACTTACAGCTTTTGATCACTGCAGGAGTTTTTGTTACAATATGTTGACAGATGTTTCTATTTCTCCCTGGGTTGAATGAATCTGTTCTTTAATTTTAGCATAGCTGCATTTTGCATTTTTACTTTATTCTCAATAGTTGAATATACCTGTTTTTCACAGCCTGATGGAGATAAAAAAGTATTTTATCATGTAACCCAGAAAAATGGTTACTTAGCAGAGAAATTTTTGTGAGCCATCATTATAACACTCTTCACTGTGTAATGCACCTTTTTATGCTAAGCAAAAAGATTTTGGATAATTAAAAAAAAAAGAACTCCACATTATCAAGCTTTCTTTTTTTAGTCATGAACCTGTAACTTAACATCAGAGACAAAATATACTGAATGAGTTCATGGAAATAAAAATTGAATTTATAATTAAAAAATTGGAAGCTTCTAACTACAATGCTTTCCTTTTGAAAAGCACACTGTGCAGTGTAAGAGTTTGTCACAAACTATGACAGTCCTTAATAAGCTGGTATTTGTGTACTTAACATTTCTCAGAAACCTTTTTTTTTTACATGGGGATTATATTGGGCCAGAAGCATCCTAAGATTGTGTATCCATTGGTGTGAAGATGGATACTTGCATGACTGCCACCTTCTTCTTTACTTTGTCACAGCTCTTGTGTTTCAGTGACTTCAATACAGTGACTTTATTTCAAAATATTTTTTAAAAACAGACAGAGGTTGGTGGATCAGGGGGACCAGAGGTAATTATACTATTTAACTTGGAGTATTAGAAAAATGAGGCCAGTATGTCCTTAGTAAGAATAAATCCAGCCTCTGACTGATGTGTAATATGTTTTTATGTTGTTTGTGGAAGTGTTGTGGATGGCTCATTTCAGTCTGAAGGAGCAAGCCCTGATATCTCTACTGCTTTGTTTTTAATAGCTGCCACCATTGCTCCTTCTCTAGTGTGACAATATCTCCAGTTGTGTACATTGTCTGCCTTGTGTCACTGCATGTTGCCCTGTTTCATCCCCAGTGCCAATCTCTGCTTGCCCTTTGTCCAAGCTATCACTGACCTTTAAGTTTCTGCTGATACAAATCATACCAGACCAGAGTCAAGAGATACTTATGTAAGATACATCCAACCTTCTGTGTCTAATAAGAATACTACTTTATTTCATAAAAAAGAATTAATAGACATACTTTAAAAAATGTTGCCTGGTTTATTCTCCTCTTCAAGACAGCTTGCTAACAACAATCTCTCAGGAGATCTGTTTTTCTTCTTTACATGTAAATGTTTGCCTTTTGTAAGCCAGAGATTTTCCTGAAGTGCTATCCATAATGTAGAAGGATACAGAAGAGTTGGCTGAAGACATGTGCAATGAGCATATTGGAAATTTGCATTTTGTGGACTCCTCAGAACACAGGACTTCAGAAACCAGTTTAGTATGCTCCTTGTAGCCTTTCATGCTTGTTAATGCAGAAGTACTTCATGATAGCTGTGATCAACACCAGGGCAGGTTCTGCCTGTAAAAAGCTCCTGGCATGTTAGCTCCAAAGGAAAAAAATACCACCATGCCAGTGCTCAGCCACTGAGTTGTTCACTGGCCTCCAGAGCTGAGGGAGCTATTTTTCCATTAGATTTTTGCCTCTGACTGACTGACTTTTATGCTGGTTCACTGAATGATAGCTATAGTGCAGTGTTCATGCAGTACCTGTTACCCATCAGAGAATTTACTGGAACTCTCTAGAATTTTAGATGGGCATAATGAAATTTATAGTGCAGAAACCAGAGTTTCAGGAGCAGAGAATTTATAGCATTTCTCCTGCGTGCATTCCATCATATCCATCTCAGGGCAAAGCTCACACTGTGTTCTTTACCTTGGGGAATGTACTGCTGGTATTGTTATCTTCTGTTATCTTGGTGGTTTAGATTACCAGAAGATCTTTGAGATTTCTACTTCAGTGCCAAATTTAACTAAAATTGACCAATGGATTCAGAAATTACTAGAGAAGACCAGGCAGACAGATGATGGCCCCATAAATCTTGTTATCAAGCTGAAAAAGGGATTTTTTTCCTTGGCTGTCACAGAAGATAAAGCCAGCAGGTCAGGGAAGGACAGGCTTCCAGTAAGATGGAGTGTGACCCTGACATCAGTTCTTTCCAGCCTGAGACAGTCTGAGTCTGTGTGCATGGGTGACAGGTCACCAATTCCTACATGATCGAGGCATTATCCAGGAACTGTGACAAGAAGGAGTTCTAATGAGGGATTTGTTGAAATCTAACAAAGCAGTTTTATGGATATGTGTAGGAAGTATTCCTTCTAGGTAGGAAGGGCAGCTTGGGCTGCAGAAGGGAAACCCTATTAGTGTGGCTGAGCAATGACAACTGAAGATCTCAGTTTGTTAGGTACCCTTGCACTGATTAGGTAGCTTTAGCTAGTCAGTCTGTCGACTGCAGTGGAGCATCAACTTCTACTTTCAAAGGCAATTTTGGCACCTGCCAAATCTCTAAGTTACTTTCTTTTCCATATGACCTTGGTCTCACATAACACCAAACACTGTCTTCCTATTTGCCCACGTTCCTGCCCATCTTAGGACACCTTCCCAGCATAGGCACATATTTTCTTTTCCAAATGCCATCCATTTTCTCTTAGAAGACAAGCTACAAAGGACAAGCAGCAGCAGCCTGCCTGTGTTTGCCCACAAATACTATCAGCACTTCCACTACCCAAATGGTGTCTTGGTCTACATAATTCTCACCTCACCTTTGGATGCTTTCCCAACATTTAAAATCGAGATATTTAAATCAAGGGGAGACCCTTGCATAACCCAAAGCAATCCTCAAGGGACCATATCCTGGGAATTGCTGTATTAGGATAAACCACCATCTTGCATTTTGTAATTTCCAGTAATGATTTTTCAGGAGCTGAATGTGCCACTCCCCCACACCATGATTCAACTCAGCTGGAGGTCACTGGCCTCCATCAGTGTTATTAAAATTGAGCTTGAACAGAGCAAATTATTAACAGAGCTGAGAAAGGAATGAATTACAAGAAATTTATTTCCCAAAATTACTTCCTCCTTGCCTTCAGAACAGCCATAAGCATATGTGCAGCTTTCTCAGATTTCTTTTTAGTAGAGTTCTTTAAATGAGTATATTTTAGAATATTTTAGAATATTTTACTATGTGACTGTATTGTGAGCCTTTAAAACTCAAAGCTCAGTTTTTATCCCTCAGGTAAAAATGCTTTCTACCATACTAGCTGAGCATTGAGATACTTCCAGCCAAATGCTGGAGTTTAAAAATGGAGATAAGTCTTTCACAAGTTTCTCCACAAGCACAAAGTCATCTTGGAATCCTTGCTAATGCCTTTAATTATGAAAACCAAGCTTTAACTTTACTAATTCACACATACAACTGTAATATGCATGCTATGAATATTTATTATAGTAGAATTCAAGTTGTCATTGACGGTGAAACAAAATCAAGGACCTGATAAATTCAGTTAAAATGCAGACAAGTATGTTCTACTTCATTGCAAAGTACAGGATATTTTGTGCTGCTTCTAGCAGTCTTCTGAAATGAGGAAAAAAAAAGAAGCAACATATACATTTCCAGATGCTGTTTATATGATCAAATGCTTAAAATATTTGCAGAGGGTTCTTTTTTACTATACGTAGATTTTTATTTTTTTTTAACCATATGGTCTAACTTGCTGTATTGTCTAGTTTAGGGATCTAGTTTACCTCTCTTCTGTTCTCAACCCTGTTACTTCACACTTTCTGAGTGGTTCCTGACTTCCCAGAGGTACCCAGAATACTCCACCTAAGCCATTCATTCTGAAACAGAGAAAAGAAAGGAAAAAGTGTAATGCAGTATGTTTGTGCTGGATCCAGTGGTACCATTATCAACAGAGATTAAAGTAGCAATCCAGATGTTCAAAATCCCTTAGCTAACTTCTGGGTGAGAACAGGACAGTAAATAAATCTTCTGTTGAGGGTGAAAAACCTGGTGTTAGAGGTGAGAAAGTTGATTCAGTGGTTGCACATGCTGACATGCAAGATTGCTGACTCAGGTATATTTTCTTAGCCTGTTTGCCCAAGAAGACAGAAGTGGATGTGTGCAAGCCAATTCATGACCCCATCGAGGAGAGCTGACAATGGCCACTGTCTGCTCGGTAAACAAGGCAGGGGGACATAGTAAATGTTCCAGCAAAGACCATGTTGCATTTTTATTCTGGGGTTTAAACATCTGTGAATGTTTGGTGTTAGAGGCAGTATGGGTCTTCTAGAATCCCTAAGTTCATGTTCTTCTTTTTCTCTTTGTCTTGGTACCTAACTCAGACACAGACATGTTTTGGATCACATTCTTTTCTCTTCCAAATTCTTATTGTACTCCTCACTGCTTCTTTAACTCTGAACTATTTATCTTCATTTCATTGCCTCCTGTCTCTGTCCCTTGGTGAAGAATGAGTTAAGGAGTGTGTGCTTGAGTGAATGGGGGGTGTATTTCTGTAATTTCTTCTCCTTTATCCCCCATTTCCTCAGCAACTTCAGAGTACAAATATGTGGCATCACCAAAGGCCTCTCCTTGTCCCAGAGGAGATAGAAAACCAGTCCTCCTTCCAGTCAGTCCTGTGGGAAAAGGATGAAGACCCTAGAACTTAACTTTTCCTTTGTCCAGTGAAAAGGTTGCCCCTGACACACAAAGTCCCCCCTCCACAAACAGTCATTCCTCCAACCAAGGTGTCAGAGGATCTTTTTCATCTTCCAAGCATGGAGAGGGGAACTATGTCCCATGCCCAGGCAGGGCAGGCAAGAGAAAAATAATCAGGTCACTAGAACTTGGCTGCTCCATTCCAATGGACAGATGAGCACCTTGGCACCTGGTTAGACGGAAATAAAACTGTGAGGGCATCCTCCAAATGTCATTAATTTCCATGGGGGTTTGAGAGGGGTTGTCAGAAGTCAGGCTTTCACTGTGGCCCAAGCATCTCTACACAAAGCATCTGCAGACTGTCATGAACTAGAAGAGCTGTTTCAAGAAAGACCTATTTTTTCTGAGAGTAATTTTACCTTTGTTATCCATCACAGCATTACCTTCCCTAGGTTTATCTTCTGTCTTGAAAAAAAGAACAAGAAAAGCTGAGTGTAGAAAGGGATTTGCGTACTATGGCTCCTTAGTCTGTCAAGTCAATTTTTTACCTACACTAAAACTCCTGTGGATTCTATAAAATTTTCTCTTTTACTTACATTTAAAAGGACCAGCAGCTGCCATGGAACTACAGTCTCTGGCTACCTTTTACTTTACTGGGCAAACTCACCACACGGGTGGTGCAACAAATGCTGCCACAGTGCTGCTGTTGAGTTGCTGCAGTTGTGTGGTCAGTGGAGGGTTAAATGCATTTCTTTGCAGTACGTGCTTTCTTATGAGTTTTCAGAGGTTTTTTATGGAGCTATTTTCTTTTCACCCCTTTCATCTGTTTGTTGTGGATGCCCACATGACCTCCTGAAAATACAAACACACTCTTATTTGCAGAGCCTATTATCAGCCTTGTCTTTAGCCTCATGATAAAGGTCAAGTAGATTTGTTAGGGAGGCTCTTGCCTTTCTAAATCCACATTGGTTATCTCCTTTTAGATAATTCCTATCCATGTATTTCTCTAATGTGCCCCAGGGTATAGTTTCCATTCCTTGAATATTGCAAGGTTAAATTCATCTACTTTTGACACTTTTTGACACATTTCATCTCTGTGAACTGGTTTAATACCAGTGCTTTTGTGATTAGTAATCCTGGACAGTGGAAATAGAGCAAATGCTCTAGAAGAATATTATTTTCCAGTGCGAATTCTCTAAGAAACACTCGTGTTCTAAGAAACACCAGCAAATTATTCTGACTTTTCATGTAGCAGTTTTTCAGCTCTCCATGCTCTAGCCTCTTCCTTCAATGCTGTATTGCCTATGCAAATTCATGCTGTCCATGGAAAACCTGGGGGAGTAAAGGAGCACAGCAGTAAGAAAGCAATGACTAATGTTAACCTCTAAAACTTCTAGTCAGAGTTTAAGATGCCACTGAAACATCAAGGCTTTCCAGGTGCTTGTTTTACAAAATATTATTCCAATATTAAAAAACTTACATTTCACAGTTGTCAGAAAAAAAAAATCATAATAGATTTATTTTATTTTGTACTCTTTCATCATGATAATAGTTGCAAGACAAACTGGAAGGCTTTGAACATATATATGCAAGATGTCACTCAGAATTACTTTTTTCCAGTGAATATTCCTTATCTATGCATTATCAATTTGGATAAACCTATTTTAAAAGGTGCTTTATCCATAGTTACCATAGGCTATTTTCCTGGATTTCCTACTGCTCTTCATCAAAACAGGATGTTTAAAGTGCTGCATTGTACAATATCGAATAAGGAATATGGAGAAAAAAATTTCAAGATTGTTTCCTCTGAAAGTAAATATCCTTTCAAGATCTTTAGTCTGAAATGTGCTAATCAAAATACCTGGGTCTGCCTCATTTAGACTTTCGGTAAAATATTAATTCCTGATGTGACAGCCAAGTGAGAGCATTTTGATATTTCAGTTTTGACAGTACTGTATCTTTAGAGGCCAAACCTTTTGTTGTGAGATGTATCTTTCCAGCAAAGCAGCAGTAAGGATTTCTCACAGTGAGTAGCATTGGGTTCTTCTGATCATTTGTATCACTATTTAATTAATATAATAATAATAATAATAATAATAATAATAATAATAATAATAATAATAATAATAATAATAATAATAATAATATCCACATTGCTCTGCCTAATGCACATTTACCAAAGATAAAAAGATAAAATGTCCTCATTCCCTGAGGTATATTTACATTTGTAATGTTCATTTCTGCTAATCCATGTGTCCTGTCGTCAAATGTGTTATCACAGTAAGGAGCACAGAGCTTAGCACATACATTATTGTTCCATCCTCTTTCTAGGAGCATTGGTAGACAAAAAAAATTACTCCCTATCACACACTTCCTATTCTTGCTATATCCTCAGTCCTATGTACTAAATATAACAATATATTCAATTAAATAATTCAGCCACACTTTGATATTTAGGAAGCTCTTCTGTGCTGGAGGTCAGCATGAACAAAAGCCATTGAGACCCAAATGAAGACATTTGGTCTGGTTTGCCCACCTCCCCATAACACTAAACAGAAATTCTTTTTTGAATGTAAGTTGGTTTTCAGTTATGAGAAGATTTAAGAATTACAGAGACTTTGCCACTATAATGTAAAATTTTCTGCTGTTCAGAGAACACTGTATGTATGTGGGGTGTGGTATAAAACCCAGCCTAGACTGCACTGTAGGCAGCTTAATATTTTTATTAGTTCTATACCCGTTTAATGAAATTCTTCAAAATGCTGAAATGTTTTTATTCATAAGGGTTTTTCTTATGTATGCAATATGCTTTGCTATTCCTGAATGATTACAACATCTCTGGAGAAGGAAATGAGGTAAATATTGCAAAATACAAAATATTTTTCAAATGCTAGAGCACTGACCTTATAAAACGAAGATGCAACCTTGAGTCAGACAGCCAAGAGCTTTTTAGCACTTTAATGTAGCAGAACTCTACCAAAGGGGCAAATTTTTGCATTACTTTGCTATTGATGTGAGTGCTGCAGCTGCGTTTGTGTATCCATATTCATTATTGCTAGTGTTCCTCCTGGATTATGACTGATCCAAAAGAATCTGAATCTTCATTTTGAGGGTTTTTCTATTTTTTTTTTCCTTTGGTGGAAATAGACATGAAGAATACTCAAGGCATCCATTATTTTTTTTCCACAATTTGCTGGAAATGGCAGAAGGTATTAAAAAATGAAGGCAAGCATATCTCATGGTATTCAACTGATTGATAATTAAAGTACCATTACATTTTTCATGGTAGATTGTGTTTGTTTTCCAAAGAAATTAGAAACTGTGGTCCTTTGAGAATTGTGCTTTTAGTCTCTAGACATTTATTGCTAGAGCATGTAGTAAATGGGATCATTGATGAAGTTTGCACATCCAGCATATTTATATGAGGAGGTTTATAGTGTAAGTAGCTTTTCTCTTTGGAAGTGTGTTGCTCCTATAGAAATGAACCGTGCTGAAGCTTTCCATATTTATCAAAGATTAGTAAATGAAAAGCAAAATCAATCATTCTGTATCCTCATTTAAATTTGAAGAATCAAAGTGTGACACAATTTATGCCACAGTTAGGCGTCTGAGGCAACACGACAGAAAACTGAGCTCATAAAGTGATCTTGAATTATTAATGCTGAGGAATATTCAGTAGGGGAAGTTGAATATTCTGAATTTCCTTCTCAAGGAGTCCTTGACTGTGCACTGCATATACTGGGAAACTGGGAAGATAAAGCTTCCTGTCCTGGCATCTAAAGTTAGAAGCCTGTGAGCTGTCAGCCTGAATGAATACACTGTTGGGATAAATCCTACACTTGCTGTCATGTAAGAGTTTTCTGAAGTCGTGTTCAGCTATAGTTATTGATCTGATTATTTGTTAACTCTTTAAAATCAACTGCAGGAAGCTCTGGAAAGGATTTGGACACATGATTAAAGGGTGGGAAGAGGTAAAAATTCTGCTTTTTTCAGGTAATGCAGAATATGTTGTTTCTCAAGAGAGTTTTAAATGAGGCAATGGTGATATTTTGGCAATTTGACATGAAGTGAAAAATCAGGAGAGCCAGAGATAAATGCCTAGAAATTAAGTTGGAAAAAAATTTAAAAGTTTTCTCAATTCTGGTATCGTTGATAGATCAGATAGGATCTTCAAGGAGAAATTCCAACAGAATGCAAAGCCTGAATTCCGTATGCTTTCAGAGCAAATTTCACACAGGAAGTATCTGACTTTTCTCCAGGAATTATGAGCACAATTATTATGGTAGTTTTTCCTCTATGTAATAATTTAGCATGGATCTAAGTAGTTGAATACTTGTTAAAATGTTTCATGTCTCAAATAAAAATGCTAAAATTCTGGAGGTAAGTAGAGATTCCAGATTTCAGGATTCTGCCTTCCTTAGAAATGATCACTAATGCAGATATGTAAAGGAATGGAGAAACATGTCATTACTAAGAATTCATGAATCTTAAATAATTGCTCATCAGGGATTAATACCAAGTCCACATATAATGAAATTTAATCATGCATCTTAAGTCTTATATTCGTGTGACCAAAACAAGTAATCGAAGGCTTGTGGATCTTGTGAGCTTAGTGGAGTATTTGTTGTTCCCTACATTCCCTGACATAGAAATGAATTTTATGGACTACAGCTAAAAGCTCTTCCTTTAGAAGATCAAGACAGAGAAACAATCTTTTTCTTCAGTGTACCATCCATCTTCCTCTTAAGGGCAGCTTAAATGAGAAAATTTAGTACTGTGGCCACTGTTTCTTGCACTTGCTTTGTGCTTGTAACCACTTGGTTTTGCTGTGAGAAAGGGGAGAGACAAATACAACTGAGGTAACAATGTCTGCAAATTTCGATTTTGATTTGCTAACAACTTCCTTAATGTTCAGATTTCGGCTGTCTTGACAGGCATATTCATAGGGGATGAAATTCACATGCAGACAGCCCCAGGCTTATGCACCATATAAATCCTCTCTAAGCCTTTAAAATGTGCTTTAAGTGGGCCTAATTGATGTACAGGACCTGTACTGGCCCTTATACACATGGGAGAATTGCTTCCAGTTTTTAGGCTTGAAAT
Organism: Agelaius phoeniceus; assembly: GCF_051311805.1. NCBI lineage: Eukaryota > Metazoa > Chordata > Aves > Passeriformes > Icteridae > Agelaius > Agelaius phoeniceus. The sequence continues at coordinate 83,318,039 of NC_135267.1, forward strand.
AATTAACTATTGTACTTTCCTTTTGTTCTTTTTGATCAGATTTCATTTCCCTAGTAAACTGCTTTCATGTTGCCTTTTGTTTAAAAACAAGCAGAGTGGAATATCTGAGATCACGATATATATATATATTAGATGTAAACACAAATTAAATGTATATTGGAAAGGTCAGTGCTCAATAAAAATTCAAATCAGTTATTTGAATCTGATAAGGCACATGTGATCTGTGCAGTATGCACGTGGGGATTCTGCAGAAAATCCACTAAACACGATTATGGGAAAGTACACATTTTGTAAAGAACAGAATTCGTCACATCCCTTAACAATTCTTGAGGCATAGGTGGAGATTAGAATTACTATAGCAACTGATTATGTGTTTGCTGGTGAGTTAGTAGTTGCTAGTACATTAAGCACAATATGCCATTTCTAACTAATACTTCATAATTTATGGTTATCGTACCATCAATTTTGGATCAAAATGTAGCACAACCAATTAGGTTGCATTATTTACCTAATAATGCAAAATATAGTCTTGTGTCTAGTTTGACTCTTGCCCCATTTTGTCTAGCATTTTATAGAAATATTTTTTCCCTTCCAGATTAGCCAGTTTCCTAGCTACGTCCTGTTTGTTTGGAACAAGTCATATAAAAACCATCAAGTTTTGTTGTAAAGAGAGGGCAATCACATGATATTCATCATAGGATTTTATCTTTACATATGTTTTGGGCCAATGATCACAAGAGTGAAGGGCTTTTGGTTTTGAGGCATACCATTTTTGTTTGACCAAAGCTTGTGTTTCAAGGGTAAATAACCCAAATAGATTTTAGAGTGCTTTAATTAATCTTTTCAAATAAATGTGTTTTTCTCAATTTACTGCAGTCTGGCCCAGTTTGCTTTGGAAATGAATCAACCTAAATATGAAATAACTCTGTGTTAGTTTTCAGTGACAGAAGCTACAACATGGTTGAAGTGATTATTAAGTGATTAATTTTAAATTCACACTGTTAATGAATTCAAATTAACCTTGAAAGTCTATAGGTAGACAAGCTGTCTCTGGTATTATGCAGAAGAATTATGTCCACCAAGAATTGCAGTTATTTCCAAACTCCTCCTGAAAATCAGTCTGCTTGCCCCCATCTTGTAAGTGCTGAAAATTTGAAGTTGTAATTTGAGAACGGTTTCATATTGCAGTTACAATTTCTTATCAAATGTGATAGTCTCATGTACACTGGCAAGTATAAATCTGAGCTTTAGCCAAGCACTCTTTCTCCAAAGTATGTATAAATTGTCTTTAACCTATTTAAGTTGTTGAATCTCTGTCTGTAAGGTAGAGAAGAATAGAAGAGGTGAGTGTATGTGCTCTGGCATGGAGACAAAACAAGGCATTCCTGTACTCTCTAACCCAGTAATCTCTCAATTTATGGCTTCTCTGTCGAGGGGAAGAGAGCCTCATTCAGTGATTGTTTTCTGATGTAAGTATTTCTCCACATGAAATTGGCTTGAACTATTATGTCTTGTGTGTTGCATAATATTGTATGATATACTGTATGAAATTACTTGATCTGCATTCTATCATGTAGGAATCAAAAAAAAATGTGGCATGGGTATATTTAATCTGTCTGGGCTCATCTTTTAGGCAATCTGCATATCTGCATGCACTCATTTTAAATCTACTTATGTCATGATGGAAATACTTTTGCTACACAGTAGTATTCATGCTGTCAGTGTACATCCATGCACAGCAAAATTTCCCTCTTGGCTCATCTCTATTCATAAACAAATGTCACAAAGAAGTTAATACTCTGCAGTTTTATAGTAACTACTGTATTGTGCCTCAAACCAGCATTGGCAAAAGGTACATATTTTGCAAAACTCATTATTAGCATTATTTGTACTTTATAGTAACTTATAAAGACTTGGAAGAACTTTTTATATGAAGGTACAACTCTCATCAGCTGTCCCTCAAAAGGGACAATATAAATAACCAAATATGAAGGACTCTGATAAGGTATATTAATTTCTTTTGGCCCAAAAAAGTCTGCTGAAAGCCAGTAAGAAATTAGTAGAGCCCTTTCAAAGATGTGTCTTTCCTGAAAAATGGGAGTAAGTGGACCAAGAGCATTACTTGTTGTACCAGCATGAGCAGAGAAAGAAAATACAGATCAGAGGGGCAGCATGAAATCCTTGTTATTACAAAAGCTTGCAGTGCCATGATGTGCATTTGCAGGGTAATTCCAGGAAAGATCTCCATTTTTCTGGGAGAGAAGCTGTCACCTAGCAGAGGCCCTTTTCTGTACTCTATTAAGATACATCCGGTCCAGCATGAAATACAAACTGGAAGGGATACAAAAATCCTCAGAACAAGTGCCATGAAAGCAAAGAGATATCTAAGCCATATTTCAGACAAATCACAAATTGACAATCAAATTCTGGTACTTTGCAAAATCAGAAGGAGCCATGACATTTTATTTTTGCTTGAGGCAAGTAAATGCCCTTTTAGAATTTGATGACTGCCTCATTCTATGGATTCGCATTTAATAGCAAAGACTTAGTATGTGGTTCTCCCTGTGCCTCACAAAAAGGTATTGACAGATTTCTTCTCATGCCTGGCTCCTGTACGAATTTAGAAAGATGCCCTTTAGGCTGCAGAGATTAATGGACATATCATAGATCAATGGGTGGTTTCCTGAGGCCTTATGCACAGTACACCATTGCATGTCTTAACATGTAATTTGCAGTGCATAAAGGGAGTTTACTTTGAAACAGCTGTTAGTGGTCTAGCAGTTCCTTCAAAGATGGATATTGTGCATCCAAATGAGCACTTGGCCTATACAGGGCTTAGCATTTTGGTTATAGGTAGGTAGAGAGGACCCTGGAGTGAAAGAATATTAAAATTTTGAATAAAAATATAATAAGAGTTGGTTAGAAGAGAAAAAACACAGCTTGTTAGGATAGAGAATACTGACAGAAGAAAATGTAAGGGATAGATAGAGAAACTGTTAAAGAAAGATGCAAAAACTAGAAGAGGAAAACAAAGAAGAAAAATATCTGGGAAGAAGGAGAAAAGGGAATTTCTTCTTACTGTTTGAAATAATGAGTTGTGAGACAGATGGGAGTTCTGCCTCAAACACAGCTGGTATATGTAATGGGAAACCAAAAGTAAATATTATGCCAGAGAGCTTTAGCCAACAACAGGGTATAACCTGGGACATGGGATGAAATAGTGGTCCAAGCCCCACAGATTGATTACCCTGACTGCTCTGCTGCACTTGCACAGCAGCTTGCTGGAGCTCTCCCCCATGGGCTGGCTAGTGTTTGAGCTAGAACTGTGAACCTGGTCTCATGGCACAGAGGTCCACTACTGGGAACTGTGAGCCAAGTGTTACAGAGTCTTTCTTTAGCTCAGCAGGAACCAAATAACATTTGACAGAAAAAAATAGTACTTGACAGAGTCCACAAATGGTTTTTTTTTGCTGATTTCCCCTCCTCCATCCCCACTCATCCATAAATCAATGTGGTAATTGCCTCCATACAATCAGCTGAGAGAGAATGTGGTTGCTCACTGTTTCATAATTTTAGACTGTTACAAGCATTTACTCATGTGCTTTAGGCATGATAGTGCAGTTGTAGCTCCTCTTTTGTGCCTGTACTGCCCTCAGAGAGTGGGATGCAGGGTAAACATTTGCCAGATTGTTTCAGAGGATTCTTGTCTGAAGTGTGCTCCACCACAATCAAGTCTCTGTCAAGTAACTCCAAAGGATTTTCTGTGCAGCTTCCAGAGCAGGTTTTTTGGTTGGTTGGGGTTTTTTGGTTTTTTGTTTGTTTGCTTGGGGTTTGTTTTGGTTTGGTTTTGTCCTTCTGGTGGGCTCAAGGCCATAAGCTTCAGTGACATGTTCAGCCACTGCACTTGTGGTCTGGCCCAGAGAGGTGGCCACCTTTCCATGGCTCTCCTTACAAAGGGCTGGAGTTCTCATCATTGGAGAAAACATCCTTGCAACAGATCTATTATTTATTTTTATGTAGTTGGTACTAAGTAGCAGAAAAAACAGCTAATTCTTTAGGAAGTGGGTTCCTGTGTATTTTGCCCTTTATTTTCAGTCTGGGAAAAAAAAAACCAGACTTTGTTTCTGTTTTTATACAAGAGATATATTCAGTAGGTCCCTGAATGCATTGCACTTCAGCTTAAATGAATTGTTCATCCCTATCTTGCCTATAGAAATATACCCTCATCATGTCAAGATGTGGACCTCTAACGACCTAATCTAGAAATTCATTCCAAAACCTCATACTGAGGAAATTTGATGGAAAGTGCCTATTGGAGAGTATCTTTCATACTCTCATATGTGTCTAAACAAGCCCTAAGTGGCTGGGCCACATAACTATAGCTATGTACAATTTGAAAATCCTTACAATCTTTTGGAGCAACAACATATAATTACGAAATGGTGGCTTGAGATCTTCCCTTTAAAAATTTTTACCTCGTACCTGTACTGCCAAGGTACAAACATACCCATTAATCAAGGTGTACCACAACCCTGTCTTTCCTTGAAAAATGCTTGCTCAGTGAACATGCTACTTTCAATTACAAACAGAGTTCAAGCATGCCTTGGCCATTTGAAGTATTGCACACTGTTTTCCATGCTGTGAAGAGGCACTGTGGTGTGTTACCTGAAAAAAAAATCTCTCCTTTATATTCAGCTAGCATTTCAGGCAGCACTTTGGAGCCTGGGAGAGATTATTGCTCATGATTGCTATTCATAAAGTTCATAGCTGGTCTCCTATTTTTTCTGTAAAGAATGCTATTTTCCCCCTCCCATTTCTTCCAGATTGTTTTATTTCCTAGGAAGCTCTGGAGCAATTTACATGCCTTTTGGGTCATGCAAGAAATTTTGTAGCCAGCTGAGCAACTGGATGGAAGTTACGGGTTCTCCAGCTCGGACAGATGGTCTCATTTGGCTGTCACATTTTAACTCTGTAGCCTACCAAGGATTTGTCATTCTTTTCAGAGCTATTGCTAATATTTTGAACTCCTATAGAATCTTCCTATAGAACTGTTGAAGCTCTTCACAAACATGATAGTATTTTGCCCTCATATTTGTCTACTGAATAAAGAGATTAGTATTTGTCATTTTACAGATGGAAAAGCTGACACATGAGGAGGAGTAAGGATAGTTGTCTAAATGAGATATCTGACATCAGGTAATAGAGTTCTTGTTCGGACATGCCGGTAACAAGTTTTGCATGAGAATGTCACTAAATTTTGCAAATGCTAATTCAGTTGCTGTTGTTGCTATTATTTTTTACAACAAGAGTTGAATCCAACACTATAGACAAATGGAAATGGCAGCTGGTAAAGCACAGACCTAACAGATTTTGAAAGGTGACAACATGGTGGGAGAAAGGAAAAAAAAAAGAAAAGAGAGGTGAGCCTGTAAGGCACATGTGGTCAAAAATGAACCTGTTATCACTTTTGTATTACAGCAGACTTCTGAGGTGATCTGCTGATACTGGTGAGTACAGAGAAGACATTCTGCACTGAAGATGTCAGTGCTTCTGGTTTCGTCCTTCCTTCTGCAGCTTGTGAACACCCATACACACTCACTGACTTCTCCAAGCTTTGCTGATACCAGTAGTATTTAGATGTGGGTGGCTCAGATCCCAGGGGACTCGTGTCATAGCAGAGGGAATCAATTAGAGGCAGGTAATATGTGACTGGCATAGAGATCCATCAGTGCTTTACATTTTCCTGTCACTCTCTGTGGATGAAGAAGAGCGACCATGCAAACCTGTAGGTCTCTGATTAAGACCAAAGTCTAAACTTGCATTTCTTTTACCTGCAATCTTGTATTCTCAGCTGCAGGAGATAGGGAAAGTGAGTCATTTTTCATACCATCAACACCTGGTCAGAAGTTCATTGCTGGAGGAGAAGGTGATGCCAAGATCTTTTTCACAAATTACAGTGTCTCTAGTGTACATTTCCCTTCAGTTTCTTGCTTCTCTTCCCATGCATGTTCTCTTTAATTAGCTTTCCTTTTGTTCCTTTGCTGCATCTCTTACCCTTCTTGTGTTTTTTGGCATTCACCCAATGTAATCTGTATGGCTTTTAAAATCATTTTATAAATCCTTTGAACTAAAGAATCTGTTGATCTTAATCTCTTACTCTCCTGGCTATGCAAGGGCGAGACAGTGTGTTCCTATCTGCAGTGACAGCCCACACTGCCATCTTTATCTGTAGATGTGGTGAATTTAGGACAAAAAAAAATCCCTAACAGCTACAAGATGTTTTGAAGCTCAGCCAGGACAAAGAGACAATATATAAAAAATCTTTTTCTATTTCCATTCCAGATTGGGCACCCTTTCTTTCCTTAACATCTCATAATATCAGAAGAGTAAAGAACATTGAAGTGGACAGTTCAAACTGAGAGAGTTAGCCTTTAAAGTGGATGAGTTAGATCAAGAGCCAAGATTAAAATTGCAGTTTATCCAATTTTTTCATTTTATTGGAGTTATCATTCAAATCTTAGCAGACACAACATCTGGAACAATATTCATTTTAATGTGACATAAATTATCATCATAAGGAATATGGCAGAATGATCAGCAGCCAGAGAGAAATAATTTTTGAGATGGATTGCTAACATTTCTTGAGAATTCAGTCAATTAAGAAGTATGATTGCTTATTTGATCACATCAGCTAAATTACTGAAACAAATAGTAATGGAACAATATGAGATGCAGATGTGATGAAAAATATTTTGAAGCATTATTTCATAGATCTAAATCCTGAATAGCTTCCAGAGGCAGTTGTTCCACAGAAATAACAGGACATTTCCTGAGTGACAACAGAATAGATAAAAGAAACAGAAAAATAAGTTGTCAGTCTGGCACAAAAGTTTATTAACTAGGGGTACTGTCTCTACATTTTGTTTACAAAATACAGCAAGCCTCTTAAGCCTCTTAAATTATGTTTACTCTCATTTGGATTTTAGAGCCAGACAGGTAGGCAAGACAGCACAAACACAAGACCCAGACTCTGCATGAACCAAAAGCCATCCTAGAGCAAGAGTGAAACATAGGTTTAACTTTCCCAGAGATTTTATCCTGTAGCATTGGACAAACAATTTCATTTGCCCAGGCCTCCATATCTTATCTGTGCAGAACGAAGACTGTCATGCCATGCACTTTGCTGCTTAGTAGGATGAGGCTCATACATGAGTTGTGGGCATTGGTGAAAATCTCAATACTTGGGGGATAACCAAGAGTTTTGCCAATACAAAACAATCCAAAGACAGAGAGAGCACATTTAAATTAGGCTACAAAAATATACAGCCAGGATATATTTATAAGAGTATGAAGTATTCAAATTGAGCTCTGATCAGAGGTGTTAGGTCTGCACATCTGTACTGATATCACCCCAGCTGGCTCAGAAAATTATGACCATTTTCTGGTGTTATTTGGTTAGACCAGAAGAAGTCTCTTAGGGATAATTAGTAGTTTTGCATAGTAGTCACAGAAAGCAATTTCTCCTGCTTTAGTTTGTAAGAGACCTCCCAGAATAAAATTTCTTCTAATAACGTTTTCCCATTGCTGGCAAAGCATTTTTATAATGCTTTAAGGATGTGCACTAGTGGTTTCCTCCAGGAAAACCTCCCTGCTAGTGTCGAGGAGCTGATCCCAAAATCCAAGTGAGAGAGGTCAAATCCATGAAAAAATAGTAAAGTCTGATGCCAGAATTAAACTGTTCACTGATGCTTTGATCGTCTCCATGAGACACTGTGATGGGGAGATAAAATGGACAATAAACATTCCAGGGCAGCTGGAGTATATCAGGTCTGCCACAGGTAAAGGATTAAGTCTTCTACTCAAGAAACAGCTTGGCTGCAGAAGGTATAATGGGAGTTGTGAAGTACTGAACTGATTTAAACTTACCTGGTCAGCCATGATAGACAGGAAGTTGTTAAGAAAAAAAGACAGAGGGAAAGAGAAAGAAAAAACAGAAAGAATAACAGGTTAACATTATTATTATTCTAATTTAAAAATTTAATATTAACATGAAAGCCAGGCCAATATTTTTTGAAGGCTTTCACAGGGACCTAAATATTTTACACAGGTTAATACAGATATAGTGTTCTTAAAAATTTGCAAGTTCCAACCAGACTGTTTTCAATACTCAGCATTCAAAACAGTCACCTAGTCCAGCATCAATGACACATTCCCATTTTCTCCAAAAATACCCCTGCAGCCTTGTTTGTTCCAGGCAAAACTCTTGCACAGGGCTTGTGCTCATTAAAAAATAAAAAATTGACCACATTATATATATAGCTGTGTTAAGATTACTTTCTATAAATAGAGCATTTCTTCTTAAGCACTACTTTAGCCTCAAATTGCTGAGTCTGGAGCAGGAATTGCTAAGTGAAATTCCATGCAGATCAGACTGAACAGCACCTTTGACTTCAAGATATGTAAACTCCTAAATGAGTGTAGTTAGTTTACCTGTCTTGTGTTTCTGATGCATGTGGTTTCTTTGACTATTTTGTACTTTTTAGCAGAAATAAACATTTTTCCCTCATTTTTTCCTAAAATTATTACTATAGTTCCTGTGTGTAGAACCCATTCAGCACCCCAGTCAAAGGACAGAAATAATATGTGAATTAGTTGACCAGTTTCACATCACTGACTAAAGCAGAAAGCAAGTAACTGGACAACATAAAACCAATTTCTTGGCTTCAGTTCAGTGAGCAGCTTTAATGAAGGCATTCAAATAATAAGGAGTTCAGAAATCAAGAACAAGTCAGAGAAAGAAGAGAAGGTTGAACTTACTGGGTGCTGTATTTGTGGTGTACATTTCTGTTGTGAGGCTGATACTCTCCTCTTTATATTTTTCTTACCACCATGGCTGAAGCCCTGGAGCCTCTTTATCCCTTTTCTGTTGTTGGGGCTCCTTAAACTCCTTTATGTCTTTTGTGCTGTCATATTTACTTGCACTGAAAGGTTCTGAAAACCAGTTTACAGTTTTGTATAGCCTCACCTTTTACATGTCATCTTAGTAAAGAGACATTATAACATTTCCATTTCAAACCTTTATTTCAGGTTGTATAAATCCTCCTGCTACTAATTACATCAGGCAGAAGACAGCACTATAAATGTAAGCCCCACAGACTGATCTGCAAGGAATGGTAGACATCTATTTTAAAATATGAGTCATCAGAAAAGGCAGTGATTTTGCATAGTCTCTCTTTTTTTTAATACTAGGCTTTAATTCACAAGGGAGCACAAAAGCTCTGACTGCTTACCTTGTAATTTGAGATCACTTGAGTGGAATTAATGGAACTACATTATTAAGAAATAGAAGGAATTGGCTAAATTTTGTCAAGGGTTGTGGCTTTTACACTGTTCTTTACATGAAACACAAGAGATTCAGAGCTAATACATAGAATGAAGAAAAAAAATACTTTTCTTTATAAAGTATATGAATAGTGACTGCTCTGGAGGTTAATCAAGGCAAACCTTGAGGCTGAATTACCAAGAGGAGCAGTGGATTTCCTTAGAAACAGCTACTGTTTTGCATCATATAGGCCATTACTTTGCTGAGTGAAAATTGGTATCCTTGTGTTTTGGGAATGAAATGCAGGAACTGCTGCTGCTTGGAACAGTGAAGCACTAGTGCAAGCTACGTAAATACTGGGAAATAACTTTCATTTGAAATAGTTCTGAATAGTTAGCTGGGTGGTGCCTTCTTTATGAAGTGTGCCAGGCACACCCCAGGATAAAGGTTGAGCCAGGGATTACCTGAGAGCGTGTGCCCCCTGCAATTCCATCAGACAGGATGGCTGCCTGCAGAACAGGCACTGAGAGCTGACCAGAGTGCTCACTGCTGTCTTTGCTAGGCTGAGATGGTCAGGGAGCCAGCATGCAGGTTGGGGTGTTATGGCCCAGATGAGCAGAGAGCTAGGCAGGTACAATCCTGCCTGGGGGTGCACTGGGTGCCGTGGTTGTTGGGCTGTCTGTGCCCTGTTTGATGCCAGTAACAGTGGAGGTACCATGGGGTCTGTCCTGGGGCTTGTCCTGCTTAACACCATTTTCAATGACCTGGAGGAGGCAACAGAAAACACTTCTGTGGGGTTTGCAGGTGACACCATACTGGGGGACCAGCTGACAGGCAGGAGGGCAGGCTGGAGGAACAGCATGGATGCTGTTGGGCATAGATGGGAACAATGCTGTGCTGCCTCATAAAAGCAGAGGATGTGATTCAAAATGTACAGCTCCTTCTCAGCCTCCTCCAGCTGTCTTGTTTACAGTGCAGCTTTACTTGTTTGTTGTATTTTGTTTAATCTCTCTTTGCAAGTGATCTACTGGGCATTGACCAGTGCCAAGGGCAAGGAAGCATCACTCCACAGAACTATGCTTACTTCAGCTTTCAGTATGTTACTGTCTCCCTTCTTGTCCCTCAGGCCCTCATAAATCTCATAAAATCCTTTTCAGATTGAAATCCTACTCTTCCCAAGCTGTAACATGTTTTACAGCATGTATTTCTCTATAGTTATCTTGGTCTCTTGTTGACAGTCTTTAGGTATCAGTTCCTTGGCTGGTAAATATCTTCCTTATTCTTAAATCTATCCACTTGCTTTTGTTCAGAGCAATGCATGGGGATAATAAATTGGCCCACAAGTGCCTGAAATGGCTTAGTTCTTTCTGTCATGCCAGTGTTTCATAATACTGAATCCTGGGAATGTCTTGAAGAAGCCAACAGCATCTTCCCCACTTGCACATCTCCCAGAAGAGCTGCAAGCTGCCTGGATTTCTCCAGTAAACTCACTCAATGGATGTCCTTCCATAAACAGTGTTCCAGTAGTTTAATAGATTTATTCCAGAATATGAAAATAAACAGTTGTTCCAAATGCCGGTTTTAAGACTTGCAAAATGGAACTATGTACATGCATAAGATGAGAGCATAAATCAGCTCAGTAAAACAGCTTTGTAAATATTTATGAGCACAGGGCTCCTCATTTCACACATTTTATTCCTTCTCTGTCCTCATCTTAAGTTTTCACTTGCTTTATTTTATGGCTGGTAGTTTGGGCTGAGTACCTGACATTGCTGAATTGCTGCCTGTTTTGCCTGGTATTGCACATACCACAATCCTAGACCTTTAGTGACTGCAGGTGAATGCATGATCTGTAGAAAGAAACACCCTTGCATGGAGGGGCATATTCTGAATTCTGATGGACCCATATTGTGTTGTGTGAAGTTTAGCAGGCACTGATGAGCTAAAGCACAGCCTGGAGTTTCCTGCTTGAGCTGCCACCTGTCATTTGGCTGCAGGTGAGGCAGGACCCACGTTTCTTCCTTGTGGTTGTATCAGAATGGAGCTGGTTATTCAGAAGGGTGAGGAGAGGAAGATTAAAAAGATGGTTGATAGGATGAAAGATAAAGGTGTGGAACAACAGAGATGTGAAGCAGCTGTGAAAGAACAGTGGCAGAAGAATCAGAGGGACACAGCAGAAACAGTCTAATGGGGCCTACAGAGATGGGTTATCATCTCATGCAAAAATCTTTGTCTCCCTGGCACCTTCTCCTGTGGCCATGATCCTTCCCCATACATCCTGGCCTTCTGGTGGCACAGAGAGGAAATGACATTCTCACTCCTTCCTTTGCAGCAGTCACAGAGGAGAGCAGAAGGATGCAATCATATAGACATTTTCTTTTCAGTTTTATGAAGGTGTTCATATGCTCATTATTTCCATTTGTGTCCACGTTAGTGCTGGAATTTCCATTACTCTTCATTAATTCACACCAAAATATAATCTGTATTTTCTCCCTATTTCACTAGTATCAGATAGCACCATGTTGATATAATAACCAGAAACAAATTCTAAAAATAAACCTACTGATAATTTCCAAGTGTTTTTATAACCAGACCCTTGAAGTTCCTGAGTGGTCAGTAGACTGAGATAAGTGCTATCATTTTTCTTCTCTCTTGTCTGCTGGCTTTTCAGCCTTTTTAACTGCAACCCACAAGGGGGCTGAGCAGGAGGTGCTTGTGGCAATTCAGGATGGATTATTCTTATTGAGGAATTGGCTTCTGCTGTTTCATGAGAGGCTTTGGCAGATCAAAAGCTGTTGCTGCTGAGATCCTGCCAGGCATGCTTTCCATGTATTTCTGTATGTCTTCACTGAAACTGCGTGGGATCAGTGGAATAGGGGAATTTGGGTATGAAAACATTTTTCATTATGTTTACACATCCTAATTAGAGATTTATAAGGACAGCCAGATATGCTGCCATTTAAACAATTACTTGTATTTAATTGTGTTTGCATTTTTATTAGGGAAATATAACAGAGAAAGATAACTTATTAATTTACATGCAGTCTTATCAGAAGATTTCTGTACATTGTACCAATTTACATCATTTAATGTCTTAGCATGCATTTAATCATATTCTTGCAAATTTAAGTGTCTTCCTGACTGCAGTGGTATCATTCATTAATAGTTACCCTGAACTCTGATGATCATAGATTTGGCATAAACCCAAAAAACTATTTTCTTCAAAAAGTAGATTTTGGAAAGCTTATTGGCAATTCTTCCTGAAGTTGTGACTCATTCTGTATTTTTAGACACTGCTCAAGCACAACTGCTGGTGTACTTGAGGAAAAAAAATGCTCTTTGATCAAGTAGGATGTTTGTCTCTGGTGAGCTGTGCTTAAGGCTTTTATTCTTTCATTTGCATAGTCTACAGTCACTGGCATTCCCCAGGGATCAGTACTGGGCCCATTCTTATCCAGTTTGTTTATCAGTGGCATAGAGGCCCCCTCAGGCAGTTTGCTGATGACACTGAACTGGGGGAGTGTCATGGATCACCTGAAGGCTCTGCTGCCATTCAGTGGGACCTTGATGGGCTGGAGAATTGGGCAGAGAGCAGCAAACAGGGCACAGCAAGGGCAAATCCTCCTGCATGTGGGGAGGAACCCCAAGTGCCAGCACAGACTGGGGACTGACCTACTGGAGAGAGCTCTGTGGAGAAGGCCCGGGGTTCCTGTGGATGACAAGTTGTCCATGAGCCAGCAGTGCCCTTGTGGCCAGGAGGGCCAATGGTGTCCTGGGGAGCATCAGGAAGAGTGTGGCCAGCAGGCTGAGGGAGATGATCCTGCCCTGGTGAGGCCACCTCTGGAACACTGTGTCCAGTTCTGGGCTCAACGCAAGAAAGACAAGGAGCTACTGGAAAGGGTCCAATATAGGCCACAAAGACAATGTGGGGTCTGGAGCATCTCCTGTGAGGAGAGACTGCAGGAGCTGGGCCTGTTCAGTCTGGAGAAGACTCAGAGGGGATCTCATTAATGCATTTAAACTTCTCAAAGGAGGGTGCCAAGAGGATGGTGCCAGACTCTTTTCGGTGGTGCCCAGCGACAGGATGAGGAGCAATGGCCATAAACTAAAACATGAGGAAGAACTTCTTTCCATTGAAGCTGGCAGAGCACTGGAACAGGCCACCCAGGGAAGTCAAGGATTCTCCATCTGAAGGCATTCAAAACCTACCTGGATGACTTCCTTTGTAACCTGCTCTAGGTGACCCTGCCTTGACAGGATGGTTGGACTGGATGATCTCCAGAGGTCTCTTCCAACCCTAACTATTATATGATTCTGTTATCATTAGTAAAAAAATAAATAAGGTCTTTTGTAAGTAACTTAACTTCCAACATGAGGTGTCCCTTCACCTCATGTTTCCTGATGGCAAGTTGCATCCATGGCTTTCTGCAGCCCCCAGGTTGCTTTTTCAAGACATAATGATCTGCTCATCCACAACAGGGCTGGGGTACAATCCACGTATGATGAGACAAGGGTCAGTGTAATTTGTAGAGTACCCACCATGAACATTTCAAGAGCACCTTGAGAGGAATTAATGATGATACCACTCTCCATCTACTTCCTAGAAAAAAGAGAGCATCATTCTGTTTTTTTTTAACAGAACCTCTGTTTCTTTGAAATTAATTGAGAACAGGAATGTATCCTCATAGTAGCAGATACCTTGTGTAGATGAAGAAGCCAAGTCTGAGATGTTTCCTTGAATGTGCAGAAACAGTTCTTTTTATGCAACGGGGAGCGGCATACAAACCCTCAGAAGCAGTGGTCATGATGTTACATACCTGCTTTCACTTCAGTCCCACTCCTTCATTTGGACAATCTAGCACTGCATTCTCTGATGAAGCTTCCTCTTAAAATTATGCCTCTCCAAAGACCTGGGATTGTGAGGGACCTCTGTTTGCAACACTAACTACAGTAAATGCTATTGTATTATCCAACAGTAGCAAATTAAATAATCCCACTCCTGTCACTTTTTAACAGGATAATGTTAAAGGCATTCCTCTGGGATGGAGAGTAATAATTTGCTAATTCCCCTCAGTATTTCATGCTTCTCAGTATTGCAGCTAATTTTCTCTGAGTACCTTATTAACATTCACAATGACTTTGCAGTCCCACCCTAATAGCTCTCTGCAGAGGCAGTGACTGTGAAGGTGAGAGCTGACAGTGACACATTTTCCTCCTTTTTCCTCTACAGACTGTATTATCCTGGTTTCCATCCACTGAGGGCTGTCCAGCTAATGCGAGTGGGCAAACTGCAGTATAGTCAAGGCATGGTTCCTCAGGCACTGGAAACCTTGAAACAGGTCAGTATGGTGAAATATTTTTTCTCTATTCCCCTCCCTTGCTTCCCCCAAAACTGCTGTGTGATTCCCCCGTCTTGCCTTTGGATGCTCCTCACCACTTCTTCCAGCAGTGGTGTTTCCCCAGGCTGCAGGTGGATGTGGTGATGGGTCACTGTTGCTCAGCACAGCATTTCAGGCACTGACATTCTCCAGCATCAGTCACAGCTAATTACAGTTTCATAGCTCAGAGGTGCCTGGATGAAAAATTACTATTAGTTCTGAAGAGATAAATTATCTCAGTGCTTCATATGTTCCTTATTCCCCTAGCAAAGTGATTCTGAGAACACTGAAAGTACAGGAACAGGAGGAGAGCTGCAGCTTCTACCCTTCTTATTCCCTATCAGGTTCTGTGATTTCAGGCTGGAAAACTTTGTCTTTAAATTGTGAGCCACACTGAAGTCAACAGGCATGTCCCTTGATCCCTCATATTTCTTGTTGTTCATCATCTTTGATCTGGTTTTGCAGCTGTGCTTTGTTAGTTACATTTCAGCTTTAAGCCATCCCTCTTGTACCTGAGCTGACTTTTATATTCATTTCCTTGTACCTCAGGCTCTTATTTGTCCTGCTGTTATATTGCTGTTAGTATCATCTTAAGTATATTAAATAATCCCTTTCCATGTGCAACATGTCCTCAGGATGTAGAATCTTGCCTCCCATCTCAAGCCCTCAATCACTGCTGGGGTGCTTTGCTCCCCCTGGAAGATGTGCTGCCTCTAATTTCCCTCAAAAAGGTCTCATTCTCTTATGTTATTGATTGTCCTGTGATCAGCTTGCCCTGAAGACACTACATGCTCCATGTGGCTCCCCATCCTGGCTCTTGGCTCCCCTGCAGTTCCTGACACAGCTCCCCATTGCCTTTGCTGGGTGCTGCCAAAAGCCACCTGGCCCAGCTGCTTGCCTGTATCTGCTGGGCAGGAGCAGGACCAGCTCTGGTGCCAGTGTTGGAAAGAAGTGAAGAATTTGGCTCTACATTCCCTTCAATTCATGTCCATGATAGATGAAGTGCTGTGTGGCAGCTGCTTGGGATAGAAGGGGATGGGTGTCTCACTGGAGGCGAGGGAGGGGTGCTGCTCCCCTCCTGCCCAGGTCCCCTATAAAGATAACATCAGTCATGACTTTCTAGGTGTTAGTATTTTGTACTTACCTTTTCTTCAACCCCCATATCTCTTAGGTGATTAATGATGCAAGCTGAATAATTTTCATATGTTGAAGTAATAAATTAGTATTTAGTATGATGCCACTCTTGTTAAGTCTTGGTATAACTTAAATCTTCACTTGAAATATTTTACTTGAATTATAGCCAATTCTGATCATTATAAAGCAGGCAGAAGAGTAATCAATTCTATTTTATGTATTATTCAGAAGTATGTCATATATCTGTCATGTGCCAGGTAATCCCTCTGCTCTTTCCCCCAAAATATTTATCATTTCCAAACATTCAGACTTTCCCTTTTAGCAGTGGAATGAGACTCGAGTCAGAGGAGCTTCTGTTTTCATTGACACTGCTACAATTATATCAACATGCATTGTTCTAATTGCATTTCTAATGTGATACTGCATTAGATTAAACTGGAGCAAATACCCCTAGAGACAAATGAATGCTGCTGGTCAGTGAAGGTGGACATTGCAATGGGGATTTATATGGTTTTGGTGAAGAAGCTGCCCATTGCAAGCCAGATTGCTACACTATGATCCCTTGGAAACTGAGCAATGCCTAACACAGAAACCTTTTCTAGGCTGTGACCTCCTCTTTCTCTGCAAAGGGACATTAAGGTGCTGCTTGTCCTTCTGTGTCCACTGTGTCAGTGAGCCTCTAATGGAGGCTCCATTGGTGCTCCACAAGGACACAGTGAGTGCTTTACAACCGAGGTGTAGAATCCTGTCGTGGCTTTGCCTACTCCCTATTCAGCCTCCCCTTTTTCACCCAAGTGTGGGAGAAGGAGAGGCTGAACTCCCACTCCCTGGGAGCACAGCTGAGAGGAGGAAGAACTTCTTGTCATCCTGTTTCTCCGTGTAACTTCTTCAGATGAGCTCTGAAACTGATTCACTTCCTTGCTTTCTACACCGGAACAAATTAGGGGAAGATATAATTCCCAGTTTCTTGTGACTAAAGGATGTGATTCCTAATATTAGTCAGATAATGTCCTAGAGTTATATGAGAACACAATTTGCCCCTTTGTGATTAGATGTGTCAGCAGAGCATGCCACATGCTCAGAGCAGAAACTCGATTACCTTCTCTGCTTCATTACTCTTCTTAATACACTCTGACACTGAATAGCAGCACCCTGTTGGAACCCTCGTCAGACTAATTTCACTCTGGCATTAGGAAGAAGGATATGGAAGGTGCAGAGGAATTGGGATCTGAGTGGAATTCACCTCACATATAAATCCTGTTTAATCAGGCACAGCCTCAGAGCTGCTGGGGATTGACAGCCTCTGCAGCAGATACATGCTCTGTTAAAATCAGGGCTTGGCTCTGCAGCCCAGCCCTCACTGCTGCTCTCTGTGCCACAAAAAAATGAATCACTGTCCCAAACACCTTGCCCTTTGGGCCCTATGGCTTTAGCTCTCTGCCCTGCAACCCTGAAGAAGGCTTAAATAATGTGGAGGGCTTTAAATTGGCCATTAGAAAGAAATCACCCCCTAAACTTATATTAGGCCCTGCGGACTCTTATTTGCTAGATTTTGAAAGAGAAGTTTTACAGAGAGGCAATACTCCTCTGGAATGAAAACTGAAGGTAGTATTTTACAACCAACATATTCTTCTTAAATTTATATACATATATATGAAAGATCTAATAGAGGACAGATTGAGTTATAGATCTGGAAAGCTTTTGTCAGCAAAACACAGGAACTGCAGCCCAGTCTGAAAAACAATTTGAAGTGCCTGGCATGGTCATGGGAGTACTTTTGTCCCCCATGAGCTGATGGGTACAGCTGTCTTGTCTCATGAACATCTACAACAGGTACTGTACGATTTCCCTTCTTATAGAATCCCCTGTTGTGGAGGCAAAAAGCACAGGAACTGGGGTAAAATCCTTCCCAGGTCTCACAGGAACACTGAAGAAATCCCTTCTCTAGGTGTTTGCTTCAAACACTGAGTTGTTTACCAGCTGTCATTGATGGTATTCCTCTGCCTGCTTTAACAACCTGTACTCTTCAATCAAGAGAGATGAAAAAGCACAGATATTCCCTCTGAAATACTAGCCTACACTTCCTGCCACTCTGGCACATGGCCACTTGCTTCCTGCTTTCCCCTGTGACAGAGCTGTGCCATCCTGCACCTGCCCAGGCTTCCCCACAGCCATGGCCATGGGCATCCTGTCCCATCCCCCTGCAAATCTGGCACAAACACCTGCACTGCTCCTCCTTTACACTCAGGGAGCAGCAGCCCTTCCTCTGCTCTAATGGGGTTTATATTCTTCAGGGTGTAGTGATGACACCGTGGCCTGTGTTGCCATTGTAGCTTTTCATAATTAGATTTGCTCTTTTAGCTGGGAGACACAGACCACACAGACCACACAAATCTGCTCAGCCTCAGCTCTGCTGGTGAGCTGTGGGATTGAGAGCAGGGGAGTGGGCAGAGAGCCCATCCACATGTTCCTGCTTCTGTCCAGTAAAACAATTCCTTGCACAGGAGCTGAAATTATCCCCAGTTTTGCACTGACCTTTGCCAAAACAGTTACATAGCATAATACCAGTTGGATTTAGGGTTTATTCAAGTCATTGCTGTTCTAACTTTGATGCAGCTGGTTCTGACTTGTACAGCAGTGTGTGAGATGGTACATTGCATAAAAATTATTTCCTCCAAGGAAACAAAAGAATAAAGACTGAGTGCTTTTGTCTGCCATACTTATGAAAGAAAAGAAGTGGAAAGAAAATGTTGGATGTGGGAGAAAGGCAGCAATGGTAGCATTAACTCAAGATTAGGTTTGATATTAAGGATTATTGGTTTTTAATGGAGGTACATCTATACAGACATCTCTGGCTGTGCATCTCAGGGTGTCAGGGTCCAAGTCCATCACTATGAGCCTGATCTCTATCCTGTAGTGGGGCTGAAGATCCAGGTCAGCTGCCCCAGGACTGTCACTCAGATGGATCCAGATGCACAGCTCTTAGCATACATCATTCACAATAAATCCATCAGCTTTCTGGGACAGGGCATGCCAGCACTGTGCACCAATATGTCAGGATCCAGGGCCAATTCACCCAGCTACTTTGCTCTAGGGTGATCCTGTCCCCTTTTAGTTAGTCTGGGTGCAGCTGGATGTTACAAAATTTCATATTAATGATTTTGTTTCACATTTCCTTGCCATTTCTAAAAGCAGTGAAAACGCTTTTCAATCTTCTTTTTAACTGTGTAAATTTTACCATTTAGTAGTAGGGCACTGTGGTAGCTTAAAACATATTTGACTCTTTTTAGAGCTCCTTGCTCACTATGATTTGTTTTGACTGATATTTCAGCTTGTTTTTTCAATCTTGTGCTGCCTCCCTCTTTTAAGAATTAACAAATTTGACGCAAAAATAAACTGTGCTGGAATTTTCATATGCCTGCCAGTCTCCATAATTTGGAAGTAGGCTCTCATTCATTCATTCCTTCCACAAAAATATATATTTACTTTTGTCTATCCAATTTAAATGAAGCCTCTTCCTCAACATTTCTTCCCCAAGAAGAAATGCTGCAATTCAAAGCCAATTTAGCTGAATTTTGTCAGCTACTGGACAAGGAACCCTTTGAAACATAGGCTACATTTAGTTTTTTGCAATTATTTGGTTTAGGATGATGAAAAATCTCTGATCTTTTCTCTTGTCAGTACACTACTGGCTCCCTTGTTCTATCTTCAGAAGTGCTGAATCAGCTTCCATCTAGGACTTCCCTCCTTGCAGGAGGAATTTAATAGAAGGAAGAAGCAGAAATGCCATATGAAAAGTGATGATCCAAACAAGAGCTGGGCAAAGAGCGTTTCACACATGTGTGTGGCAGGAAATCAGCAACACTACAGGCAATATCAGCAAGTGTAAATTAGCCCAGCAGTAGAAGATGACAAACATACAGAGAAAACAGTCCCTGGCAAAAGCAGCACAGACCCATTCCCCTGCATGCCTTCTGACAGTGAAACTATTAATGTACTCATTTGTTTGATGCTATGTATAGTTGCTCCTGATAGAGTTAAGGTACTTTATTTCATGGGTTAAACATTAATCCATTTCTAGGTTTACAGTACTTTCAGGCTCCTAACATCATGAACATCACAGTCATCTTTTAAATAATTTATCAAAACCTTGGGTGTTGTAGTTGACCAATCTTGAAACAGCCTTTATGTCTCAGTGGAAAATTATCTCTCTCTGCTACTCCATACACCCAGTTGTGCAACATATTTGTGGGTTTTAACACCCAGGAATAATGTGTCAATGCCTCCTTCTTTGTCAGGAACAAATCACCATGCACTTTAGGATGCTTCACTCCTATTTCAGCCATGCCATGCACTCAAGCCCCCAGGTGCCAGCTACTTGAGGACCAGTTCTTGCATCCCACCCTGCTCCAGGCTCCAGCCCCTTTGCATGGTCTGCACAATGAGTAACATGTCCCTTTCTTTCTGTTCTTTCCTAAAGGCCTATAATATTATGAAGGTGACCCATGGGACAGATCACAGCCTGATGAAAGCCTTGATGGAGATAAAGGAAGAGTGTGAGGCCATGATGAGAATACAGTGAAGATAATCTCTAGTCTGGAAAACAAAGTATTCGAGGACAAAGATCATGTTTTTTATTTAATTGTGAAGCTTCTCAATGGTTTTAGTGTCTTTTCTTTAGGTCCTATTTGCTTTACAAAAAGGTTCAATATTAGTTTTGCTGTATGGTCTGAATTGAGTTGGTGTTTGGCAGAATTCCTGTAATTTTCAGAGGATTTTTTTTTGTCATCAACCATCAGTCTTATTGACAATAACTAACAATACCTAATTATTTGATTGTAAGTATTGGGAAATGCATCATGAAAGTCTTCATCAGTTACAAAGTGATCTAATTCCATTGATATCAGCAGTCAATTTTTTATATCGGTTTATGCCAGCAATTAGGAATCTCTTGTCAGACACATTAGAAATTAAGAGAATATACTTTTTCGCTTTGCCTTGCCCTTTGGTATGGTTTCCAAAAGCCTGATCTAGTGCTCTTTGACATCAAATAAGTTTCCCAATATTTTATATGGGATTTTCTTCCCTCCCAATAGATCTGCAGGGCTTTGTCTGTCTTCTTCTTCCATTTCATGTCTTATAATATTGAATACTAAAATGGATTAAATAAAAAAATTTATCATAGGAAATTGCTTACTCTGCTTTTTCCCCATTTTGCCATCTTCAAGAGTTTCTCACTTCATAACAATTGAAAAACATATATTTGGACCTGTGAGCTCAGTGCTATGGCTTCTAGACCTTTCTGAGTCTGTGGGGTTTGAATGTCACCTCCCCAAACAGAGAAGCCCAGAAACCTACAGATGAACATTGTCATCCCTGGGGAAGACAAGGATGTCTTGGAAAGCACAGGCACACTATTTCCCCATGCTCAACAGCAAGAGACTTGTTCTTGCCAGACCTGTTTACTTCCATTTTTAACACAGAAACAAATATTAACAAAAGCCAATATTTATGAGGGACATTGAAACTTAAATAATTTAAGGCCTTTGAAAGTATTGCTTCAGGTGTGTCACTCCTCTAACAATTTATTGCTGCTACTCCAGCCATGACTGTTACTTCATTAATCCATCGTTGTTGTAAAGTCAGGCTTTTTTCACACCAGTAACCTGACACCATTAATTATTACAAGATGAGAACACATTTAAAAAGAAAATGAACACTCTGGGCGTAATTTACAGCCATGGCACACGAATGCCAGGGCTGAGGAAGATATCTCCTTTCAAGACGTTTGAATTTGTTCCAGTGTTTGGAGCGTTCACTTGCCTGGCAGTAATGTGCAGGCAATAACCTCTGAAATGCACTGCATTTCTGGAGTACATAGCATGGCTTGCTGCCAGAGGCCAGGTCCTATCAGCCACCCAAGAAGTGCAGTAATCCTCACAGAAATTCACTGCTTGGTTGGGTCTTCCTGCTATTATAAAAAGGAAATTGTCTGGGGGAAAAGGTCAGACCTTTGCACTTATTGGGAGTTCTGACAAAGTACTGATGGACAACCAGTCTTCACAGCCTGTTTTCTGGTTTTAAATGGGCACATGCATATTGGAATTTACATGATTTTTGTGAAAAGATCATGCTTATGTTATCTCTTGTTTACATATCTGGTACTAAGGTTTGCAAATGGAGGGGACTTCAGAATCTAAGGTCAGGAGATGCATTGGTTTGTGCAGCATATCCTGGGAGACAGCCCAGAAGCCCTCAGGCATGCAGACACATCTGCAGGTATGAACTGCTGCACTGTTTGCTGGGGCTTCTGCTACAAGGACACCTCAACAGTCCAAGGTAGGAGCTGGGGGAAAGGCAGAGTTGCCTGCTGTTGTATGAGAACAGCTACTTTACAGCAAACTGAAAGCTCTGCCTGTGCTGGGGCCTTCTATCCAGCAGTGGTCCTCTCTGAGAAGACACTTAGAGAAAAGGTGCAAGGCAACAGTTCAATGACAGCCTGATGGGGAACAGAGAGGGAGCGTGCTGTTGGCTGTGGAGTGTCACAGCAGCAGCTGTGCTGCCATGAGGGCAGAGCTGTTGGAAATCCATCCACAGCCCAATGCTCAATGCAAGAAACTGAATGGGCACCAGGATCCTCAGTATGGGGGCATAACCCATGCTTTACATTCATTACTGTTGATGCAAAACTTCTTTCAGCTTGCTCAAGGCAAGAGTCACATTTTCTGGTTGTTTTCAGTCATTTACTGAGCAATTCCCCTTGGAGATTCCCATGCACTAACACCACCAGCAGGGCTGCAGGGGAGGTTGTTGTGGGCAGATTTTTTTTCCTCCTGGTGGTCCTGCTCCAGTCTATTTTCTGCAGAGAATGCTGGTCTGTGGAGGGATTTACCTGAATGCATCCTTTGAAAGTGCAGCAGCAGTCAAGGGTGCCAGGGAGGAGGCAACATTAGATAAGCACTCATTTCAAATCAAGTAATGTTATCTTTGCACAGACATCATGTTTCAGTTTTCATGAATAATATCTGTCAAATTTTTCAGGTGCTGGTATTAGTGTAAGATAAAGATGCTAAAGTCAGAAAGAGGCAGACTGCAACATTATCTGAAATTATCTGGCAGGTTTGCTGCTTGCTTCCCACAGGTTGGAGGCTTTTCTTTTGGAAAGCAGTGGTTACTTGAGTTCACCTCAAGTTTTAGGAATGCATTTTGAGTTACTTGTGTTTTGTCATTCTCCCTTAAATTAGTCCAGGAAAAACAATGTTAGATTGCACTCAGAGGGAGCAGAATCACACTATGTGTTTGGAAGAAAAGCAGTAGCAGAACACAGGGAAAAAAACATGGGGAATGATACAGCTTTGCTAAGAATAACTGATTACAGTTGAACAGAACATTTGTCTTAAACAAAAATAAATGCTCCCTAAACTCTGTTATTTCTTTAAGCATGGCATAATTCTCTGTATCCATGCCCCTCAAGGGTGTTGACCTGAAGTTGGAAGTAAAAACTCTCCAAGACCTTGGCAAACAGACTATTATCCAGTGCATAGTACAGGTAGTAGAAAGTGAAAGAAAAGCAATGAGGGAAAATGCAGTAAACCAGTTTTTTAGAGCTTTGACCTCTTTGAGTCTATCAACCTGTGTGTGAAGTCTATCGTGCATGGGTTTATGCCAAGAAAACTGCCCCTGAAAAAAAACTGAGCCTTTTTTCTGCTCCTCATTGTAACCCTCTTCCCTGATAGCTAGGTTTTTAAATGAGCCTTTCTTAGACTTGTTATTTTTTTACAGAGCATGTTTATGAAATACAGAGGCTATTTCCCCACACAGTATATTTCAAGTAGTCCCTGGCCACTGCAAAGCTCTTAATGAACAGAGTTCCATTTTTCACAGAGGTTGTGCCAATTATGAGGATTTTTCCTGAAACAGAATTAAACCTCCCATAAGACAAGAAGAAGGAGGAAGGTCTTACAATTATGGACATGGAGTTCTGGCGTGGCTTTCCTGCTGCACCAGAAATTGTGTCTGACCTTGGGCAAATCAGACAGGGTTAGATATCCATATGTGAGTTTCCTTATTGTTGATCCTTGGAAAATAATGAAAAAGGGAAGGGAAGGGAAGGGAAGGGAAGGGAAGGGAAGGGAAGGGAAGGGAAGGGAAGGGAAGGGAAGGGAAGGGAAGGGAAGGGAAGGGAAGGGAAGGGAAGGGAAGGGAAGGGAAGGGAAGGGAAGGGAAGGGAAGGGAAGGGAAGGGAAGGGAAGGGAAGGGAAGGGAAGGGAAGGGAGAAAAAAAAGAAAAAAGAGAAGAGAAGAGAAGAGAAGAGAAGAGAAGAGAAGAGAAGAGAAGAGAAGAGAAGAGAAGAGAAGAGAAGAGAAGAGAAGAGAAGAGAAGAGAAGAGAAGAGAAGAGAAGAGAAGAGAAGAGAAGAGAAAAAGAAACTGGCCATGCCTCTTTCAATAACTCTGCCTCACATGAATATGTTCAGTTTGGTGTAGGTGTATTGTCCAGTTTGTCAGAGCTGTAGCAACACGGCAGTGTCTGTGTTACAGCCCTGCCATTGCTGCCTGTGGGTGGCACAGGTGGGAATGGCATCACTGTAGTTGTCATAACTGCAGGTATTACTCTGTGAGAGTTCCCCCACAACTGAGTGCCAATCATGCACAGAGAGCAGTGAGCTGCTCCTGTCTATGCTGTACCTCCTCCAAATAGACAAAGCTTTGTTTCCACCCATGGAGCTTCAACAACATCTAAAGAATCATCAAAAAATCCAAAGCCAATGCTTTTCTTTATTTCAGACCTAGGCCATGTTACAGTTCCTCTTTTCCTTTTCTCTTTTATTCTTATTCAGATTACTATTTTCTCTTTCCTTTCAATGTACATTTTTCCAAACAAAACTCTTTTCCTTTTTTACACATTTAATTTGCCTGAAAATATATTTGTTATGGTTCTTTTTTAAAGGGCACCCTACAAGAACATCAAAGTGTGAATTTTCCCTGCCCTGAGCAAAAGGAGTGCACCTTACCTGAAAGTCTGTGGTCTGCAATTCTTGCCATTTAGCACAATGGTTTATGTTTATCCCCACAGCAGTGATGTGTAAGCCAGGCCTATGTCATCCCAGTTAATATTTCCTGGGGAAAGCTCAATGTTTTTATTTGCTCTGCACTTCTGATCAACATGGACAAATCAATTCTAACTCCATCATTTTTTAGACTTTTTGTAGGTTTTAATAAGAACCTTAGAGATTCCCTCCCCCATATGAAAGAATAATTCAGGCTTAGTAATTAGGCTTCATACAGTCACTGCTCACACCAAGGAACCTAACAGGTTCTTTATAGTTCCCAGGAGACCAATTAACCTTCTTTTAAACATATCTCTATATAGCCACTGAGACAGGCACACACAGAAATGCATACACACAACAAGCTTTTCAGCAGTCTCAGATGCTCCAGCTCCTTGTTAACCAAATTCTGATGGGGCTTATGGCAGGAGGGCAGGGCTGAAGCATCCTGCCCAAGTTCATTTTAACTCTAAAGATGACTAAATCAGGACAGACCACAATTTCTTCTAATTTCCTTGCCCCCAAGACAAGCGGTAGAGAATAATCACACAGCCTCTTCTATGCCTTAAATTCCCTTCCATCTCTTGGGGAGGGGCAGGCACCATTTGCTGGTCCTGTTACCTGCTCCCTAAGTTACCAGCTAAGAAACCTGCTCTCCCATCTCTGTTTCAGTTAAGGGCTGGTCTAGTGGGGCTGACAAGCTGAGGAAAGAGCAGTGATTTCTTCCTCCGCCCCTCCAATTCAGCAGCTCTGATTCCCAGTCCCAGAGGCTCTGAGTAGGAAGGTGGCAAATTTACATATGTCTTGAAGGAAAATTGCACTTTAAATCACAGGTGATCCCTCTTGACAATTCCACTTGACTTTCAGAGCAAGAACCAGGAGACAGTAATAGAGAAGGGTGTCTGATGAGAAAATTAGCAGAGCACCACTCTTCCCCTCCCCCAGGCCCTGTGCACTGCTATGAGCAGTTCTTGCCTATTTACTCTTAATGAAGCTCCTTTTAATGAAGTATTTCTTGTGCTGTCTTCCTGTTCCTGCCTCTCCTTGTGGTGCTGAGAATCCCATGATAAAACAGGTAGAGAAGAGGTCTGGCCTGATCCTCCCTGTTCTGTCCCTTGGGGACACCCAGGTGATGTGTGATGAAGCCCTCCCTCTCACCAGCAGCAGCACACTGCAGGAGCCCACAGGGAGGAATTAAAAGGCTTTTGTAGTCTTTGGATGGAATTTCAGGCATCACTCCCACTGCTGTGGGGAGGAATTGCTCTCCATACCTATAGTGGCAGCTGTTCAGCTGAGGGACAGCTGGTAGTCTGGGAACTGGAGCAGCAAAGATCCCAGAAGCACAGAATAAGCTGAGATGGAAGGGACCCTCAAGGATCATTGAGTACAGCTCCTGGCCCTGCACAGCACCATCCCCAGGAGTCACACCATGTGCCTGGCAGTATCACTTCTGGGGGTTTGCCTCTGCTTTTCCCATTCCCCCTTGCTGTGCTTCAGTCTCCTTGTGAAAGTCATGTCGAGTTCTGCAGAGAGTCTTCAGTGAGGTACTGGTAATGTCTGCACTTCTGTTCTCACTTATGTCATTAACTTAGTGTACCCAGCTTGTGCCATGGATAAGACTGTGATCAGAATACAATTACTGTGGAGTGATGTTCCCCATCATGCTAACAGAAATCATGATTGAGGAAAATTCTTATCATGACTTCGGAATGTTAATTTCTGAACATCTGTGGCTGAATGCACCAGTAAATAACCGTATTTTTAAAGGTCAGAGTAATGAGGATATACAAAGACTACTTATCATTACCAAATGTTTTCTGTGGGGACTGTTACATAATTTGTGAACAATAAACAAAAATCTGATTCCGTGTTTTCTGCAAAGACCAGAGTAATTCTGATCCTAAGTCTGGGAAGGGGCAGTCTGCCAGCAACCAGGCAAGGATGCTGCCTTATTTACAGCTGACAAATGGGAAAATCAATAAAAATCCTTCAGATGGGCATTGTCCAAATTCATTTCATTGTGGCCCCAAAGCAGTTTATGGAATCCATATAAAGCGACTGATACACCCAGGCCACAAAACTGTTTTACCATTAAAATCCAAAGCCTTGGCAAAACATGTCCTTCCAAGAAAGTGGAGAAGCTCCTCCACAGACCAACATTTCTTCTGCTGTGAAAGAGCCCTCTGAAATCTGCTACTACATGACATGAAATGATGGTTATTGGATGGTAGGAGCAAAGGGTTTTTCCTACTTGTGAACTGGGGAAAGACTGGTGTGCGGGGTTGTTCTGCAGAGCTGCAGAGTGGACACAGCTTTGGCAATCTGCAGCCCTGCAGACTTGCTCAAGTCGAGCTCATGGCCCCTACAGGCTTTAACCCTGGTGTTGTTCCTCCTGACTGAGGCCTGTCAGGCCAGCACTGAGCTGGGCAGGTATCCCAGCTCAGGCCAGGCCAAATGAGGAGCTGAAGGAGGCAAAGGCAAGCATTTTATTCCTGCCTGATGTGATGCCTTAAGCAACACCATTCCTCTGCAGGTGGGGGAATGCAGCAATGTGCCAAAGCCAACTTCAGAGTTTATTGCATTTTCCTCTGTAGAGGACAAGGGTGCTTGGAGTGCTGTTTGGGGCCATCCACCTCACACCTCGTGAGCCTCAAGGAGCTTCCCTGTTCCCTGCTCCTCACTACAGAGAAACCAGCACATTCCTGCCACCTTTGTGTCCTGTTCTGTAGCAGATTCAGCCTCTCATCAGGGGCCTTTGCTCTTGAAGCTGTGGAGGTTTTCCCTTTGTAAAAAGGTATCAAGCATCCAACTCCTGTTGCAGGGGGAGGGGGGAGAGAACAGAGAGCAAAAAGCTCTCTAGAAAATACCAACCATGACATAATCATTTCTGAAGGGGCATGGTTAGCTTTCTGCTTCACTTTTGGCAAATATCAGAGAGCAACAGTAAAGCAGGACAAGTCTTCAACACCTACATTGGCTTTGGACCTTGGCAGGTGTTTGTGCCTGCTGCTCTCCGGTTCCAGCTGAGCTGGGCCTGCTCTGGCTCTGCCGTGCCAGGGGTTTGGGCTCAGCTGCCACCATCTCTTTGTGGAGCAGGCCTTTGCCAGCTGGGGATACCCATGCAGGGGTTTGCAAAAGGCAGCCAAGGAAAGACAATCTCATTATGATTAGGCTTGAATGCCCTCTGCTACTGCCATCTGCAACTCCCATGAAAAGCTTGAGCAGTTTACCAGATCAAAATGGTGAAACCCTGAGATTCCTCAGGCCAGCAGATGGTCTAGGCAGAGGAAGCCAGGTATGGTGGCACCAGTGTCTCTGTGTCAGTCCTCACTCAGCCCTGCCATACACCTCAGGCACTGTATGAATTTTCTCACAGAGAGCGGCCCAGCTCCTGGCCAGCCAGCATGGTCTTGCAGTCAAGAAGAACTTCCAGGATGTGGCCAGGTGTAGGATTCCTTAGTTTACAGCTTTCCCACCTGAAACAGAGGTTTAACTACAAGTTACCTCACAGTGCATTAAAAAAAAAAAAAAAAAATAGAAAGTTCTATTCCATCTTGCCTAGGGAAGAATTTCTAGGCTTTAGAATTTAGAGCTCAAAGGTTTACAATCCCAACAAGATAAGGCAGTATAACAGCCTCCACACTTTATGGTGTAAGCTTATGAAGAGGTCAAAATGGCTTAGCATGAGGGTCAGTTTTACTCAAAGTCCCTGTTTGAGGAGGGGAAATAACATCCTAAATCTTCATAGCTGGCTTCAACATAACTATTACATTATAGGACATATATATTACATGGCATTGGATTGTTTGGTTTTCTCTCCCAGCCTCAGTGGGTTTTTGCTTCCAGTGAGACAACAAAATGAATCCCAAAATGAAACGGTGCCTCTGAGCAGGCCTCTGGCCAGCTGGTGCCATTGCCTGTCCTGTGCCTTTGCAGGGACAAGTGAGCAGCTATCATTGCTCTGGGATGTGTCAAGGAGCTGTGCACAGGCAGCATCACTGTCCTGATGTCTGTGTGATGTAGGGTGGTGAAAGTAGCCAGTTCAGAACAGCCTTAAAAGCACCTTAATAAGAAACTACATACAGCTTTGCAGCAACCTCCTAGAAGGCTGCCATGCCTTGACTGATGACTACAGTCATCTACTGGGAAACCTTCATCTTGAGCCGTCGTGTGTTGCAAATATGTGGAAAACTTTGGAAAGCAAGCTATTAGCAATGACATAAAAGCAAGCAAGGAATTGTTCAGAGGAGCAATAAATAAATATTTCATAAAATGAGTAACAGGAGTCTAGGTGATTTTACTGGGTGGAGCTATCAGTCCCAGAATAATTTTTTCACCATGGAAGTATTTCAGTGCCCTGGTGCTCTCACACAACCCCATCACAGATTGCAGGTGCAAAGCCCTCTTGCTAGGCTACAGGTTTATTTAGTGTGCACACAGTGTTTGTAACTGACCTGCTCTGTGGACGCTTCATGCCACCACAACTGATTGTCAAGCAAGCTGGAAAGGGTACTCCCATTGTTTCAGCCTTGACAGCAGAAAGAAAGGCTCAATGGGTGCAAAGTCCGAAATTCCTCAGCTTAGGGGCTATCCAGGAGCTTTTCTGTGGATTTCACAGCATCTTAGTGGCTTAACATATAACCTTCAGAAATGTTTTTTTGAGCCTCTGGAAACTCAGGGCAGGCGTGAGCCTGAGCTACACCAGCCCCCAGGGCTGCAGGAGTCACCAGCAGCAGGGCCAGGAGCCAGCTTTTATCTTGCTCATCATTCCAGTAATTGCCATGCCTTCTGTTGTCCTCAGAAATTAGGAGAAAATGCTGTTTACAGTGTCTTGCTTGGCTCCCTCAGTGCCCCTTGCTGGGTACTGTGAGGTTTCCACCAAATATGGCTTAGCAGCAGGCAGCTTGCTCTTAAATAAAACCAGGCAGCTGCCATGACTCTCCACATTAGTGTCCCTGGGCATCCAGCTAAAGCACAGACAGGGAGAGAGCTGAGCCCCTCTGCACGGATGGGCAGGGTGAGAGGGAGCACTCCTGCTCCCTCAGTGCCACCAGGAGCTCATTTCAATCAAGCTCCAAGGGGCAGCCTGCAAAGGGCTGGGCTGGGTGGCACAGAGCATCCAAGGGTGCCAGTGTGGAGGAGTCTGTGGAGCACAGCCCAGCGAGCAAGGTGGTTTTGTGCTCCTCTTCCTTCTATATTTTATATTCTTCCTTCTATATTGTAACTACAATGAGCAATTCACCTTTTGACAAACTAAATTCAGGAAAATGTCAAGGCTCTCTCTCCCTGGTGTTCTGTCATTCAGGGAACGAAGAGGAGAAAGGATGAGAGAGGGACAAGGACAGTCCCTGCTCCTTTTAAAGTGAGTGACAAAGGTCCCTCATTGCTGGAGGTGGGACTTCCTCTCTACAGCAAGCCTCGAGTCCTGCACATAATCCTGACGTGTCTGGCAGCACTTGGGTTCCTAGGAAATAGAAATTGAGATATGGATATGTGCCAGACACACACAGCTGAATATGTTTGGCTGTCATTTCGTTGGTATGAAACTCACAATCTGACAGAAAGCATAGGTGCCAAACCTGTGCTATAAGGGTCCACAGAAGAGACACGTATAAACATATGCATACAAATGCAGGTCTTTTCCCCCAACAAGCACCCATTGAGATGGACTGGGTTTGGCTGTCTAGAAGCTTTTCCCAAGTCAGTACTTGCCAGGATAGCTCCTGAGAGTGGACAGGACCACCAAGCTACCTACTTGTTCCTGGAGGTTATCAAAGTGGTCTTTGAGCAATGTAAAGCATTTGTGTGGTCACAGCCAGCAAAGCTTTGCTCAGTGGTTAAATAGCAGATGTCAGCCTCCAAAACTGCCAGATCGGCAACTGTCAAGACTACTAACTATCATAAACCGTAAAATCCACAGATGGCCTTTTCCAGAGCAACTAAATATTCACTTTGTGTTCATCTCAAAGACTGGGAACTGAATTTTCTAGCCTTCATCCCCCTTCAGTGTCTCCCAGGCAGATACTGTCAGCCAAAATGAGGGTGAGCTCCCGGGAGTCTGGTTTGCAGATGGATGTGGGAGAGGAGCATGCTTTAGCAACAACCTGACCTCCTGGTTTTCCAATAGCTAGGGAGCTTATTTGGGGCCCCATAAGGAGATGGGGTTGATCAGATTTCCACCCTAAACCTGATTTTTAGTCTGGCAAGTTAATAGTTTTAAAGACAAAACTTGGTCATTACTTTAAAAGATGTATCAACAGTTTCAGGCAGGCCTCATAAGGACACCAGACTTTTGCCAGGCGTGAGCTACTTTTTCCACTCCGTGAATATCTTGCTGTCTTGCCCCAAATCAGAAGTGTGTGGCATTGGGGTCTGTAAGGCTCCAGAATTGACCAAGAGTGAATTGATTCTGTTTGCAGTTCATCTAGATCTCCTCACCATCAGTTCTGTCTTAGACAAAATCTAGGACTTGCACTAAACCATTTTTCTGTTTTTGTCTCTGTAAGGCACTCAGGGCTCCTCAATACTGATGTGGCTGCATGATAACAGCAATGAAGATAAATCACCTCCAAAGTAGGCAATAAGCCTTTTAGCTCTTTAGAGCAAATCAGAGCTATTCTGAACAGCCCACAGATAAAAAAATTGGCTGTTTATCTTCATTTACAGATACTGTGGAGAGGCACAGCATGCAAATTTACTGGCCTGGGGCAGCAGCTAAGGTAGCACAGGACTTGCTGCTCTAAGAAGGGAAAGGAGGAGACTGTCTCTTCCCCATCATCTTTGCCAGCCTTTGCCACTGTATCCACCTCAATATTTTTCCTTTAAAAGAGGTCACCATAAACAACTGCATTCCCTGCAACTGTGACTGCTAGATCTGCCACTCTGCTGTATAATAATAAAATAGAAGAAAGGACTTTATTAAATTCTTATCAAATTGTTAACCAAATATTTAATGCCTTACATGTTAGGGACCCTAACATGTCCCTCCTAAAGTAAGGAATATGAGAAAATCATCTGCCAGCAGATGATGTAAAAGATTTTTTGACTGATTTGGGTTATTTTTTTTTAATCTTTCCCACAGGAAATAAGATCTGTGGTTTTCTTCTGATGGGAAGAGCTCAGCATCCTTATCAGGGCTTATTCAGGTGTTGGTTGGCATGTGAGATTTACCCAGAGAGCTCGTTCACATTTTGTTCTGCAAGCAAAGCGCTGTCTTAATTAACAACAGGGAATGCCACAAACATGAGCTGAAGGCAAGCAGATATTGTGCACACCTCTGCAGCAGCTCAGAGGCTGCTGAACCTGCCACCACTGCCTCTCTGAGAGAGAAAAATGTCTTGAGTAATGGACACAAACTCTTTTTATAACTCCCATGTGTTACTTACCTGCATGGTGGCCAAGGGAAATGTGACACAATTGCTAAAGATGATAAAAAATTATACCTATGAATACATCTTTTATATTTGTTTGGTCTCAGATTTTTCCCCTGCTCACAGATGCAAAAGAGCAATCCCTGTGTATATGCATAACCAGCTTATGTAAAAGCCTGACCATTTCAGGTCTGTGACTGTGTTTTCTTTGTGTTTCTGGACAGCATCAGGCAAGTTAATGCTGCTCTGCTTGCTTGTAGTATTTTTGTCATTGGTACCAAACCCAGCAATTTCTTATTGTTTTCTGGTGAATTTGCTTCTCAGTAAACCCTTGCTTGATAGAACCCCTTTGGTAATTTTATTTTCAGGTTTGATCTTGCTCTCTTGCTCACTTTCACCGTTACGATACCACATCGTCTTGTGGGTCAAAAGCATTCTCCAG
Organism: Agelaius phoeniceus; assembly: GCF_051311805.1. Classification (NCBI taxonomy): domain Eukaryota; kingdom Metazoa; phylum Chordata; class Aves; order Passeriformes; family Icteridae; genus Agelaius; species Agelaius phoeniceus. The sequence goes on from NC_135267.1 coordinate 83,350,733, forward strand.
TGTGAAATGCCATGAAAGGCTCTTATCTAAAGTGAAAGAGTCAGGAGGAGGAGGCAGATATATTGGTAAGATAAAAGTAAACATTTAATGCCACTATAGTTTGATTTTTTTCCAGACATCATATTTTTGACAATGTTTCACACCTCAAATACCACAAAAGGGATATTTTTTAGCCAGCAAACAATAAACTTTACAATTTTAATGGCAAAAGGTTCAATGCATTTGTTGACAAACTTGGAAATGGCTGTGACTTTCCACATTTTGAACTTGTCCTCATGCTGTTCTTTCTCCTTTTTTCCCCATAAAATTTAGGTGATAAAATATATATATATATACTACTGATACATCCTCTCCTGGAATTGCCCAATGATGGGACCAGAATAAGTTCTACATCTATCAGTTTCTCTCCTCCGTAGCCCTATTTTATACCACTGTTATAATGAGAAAGAACATAGCCATGGACAGAGTGAAATGGATTTAGCAAACATACACTTCAATGCATAGCACTTAGATAAGCATTTCCAACCATGATGTGTAAATAAATTATAAAATACAAGCAACTCTATAAAACAAGAACATCCTGAGTTTACAAATAAATTATATCCTTCATACATAGAATATGATGTGGATGTGGATGTTAGTAACCAGCAGTTTCAGCTATGGGTGGGAAAGAAGTAAAATGTAGAAAAGTTAGTATCTATGCATACATAAAACATATATGTATGTGTGCTACATGTAAATACTCACACACATACATATACAATAAAGAGGGTGAATACATCCATATCTATAGTATATAGAGAATATGTAATATAGCTGAAACTGCCTCAAGCACCAATTTATTACCATTATTATAAAGTTTGCTCAATACTTAAGTAGGACCACTCAAAGTAAGATGGTTTGGGTTGTGTTTTATTTCCTATCCAGGAGGGTTTGAAGGTAGTTTGTTTGAAACACTATAGCTGAATGCTACTGAATGCTACTTTTTCAGCTACTTTCAGCACCTCATTCTTTGCAGAATCATCATGCCCTTTGTGAGCTTCAAAAGCTTGCATAAGTGAGCACGAGATTGCTCTTCGTGAATTTGGTGGCAAAAGGGTGCTACATTTCCAAGGGAATGTTTTTTTGTTTGTTTTGAAAGGTTGCTTGAGAAGGAGAAAGAAGAAAAGATAAAGACAATAATAAAATGGTTTATCATTTCCAGGAACAGGTATGGAAGCTCAGATAACCCTAGGATGAGCGCACAATAAATGCGACAGAGAGATTATTAACTTTGCATTGACAAATCATTCACAGTTTTGTTTGCTATGGTTATTTGGAAACCTCTTACAAATCTTAGGATAGCTAGCAACAGCCAGCCTCATGTCTTCAAAAACTGCTGTGTGTTGCCAATGCAAAAGCCTTGGAGTTACTAAACACACACCATGAGGATATCAAGATTAAGCGAGGTATGCTACCATCCATGGATTTGAGAAGAAATGCCTCTCTCTACCGTCATCATCCATTCCTGTTGGTATTTAATGATCTCTGCAATGAGCTGGTGCATCCCTGATGCTGTGCAATCATCCTTCCCATCATATGAACCATCCTTCCCATCATATGAACTGGCATGAGGTCGCTCAGCCTCTGGCTTAGGAGAACTGAATTTGCTTCTGCAATGCAGAATCTTCAATTTACAATTTTAACTCTGTTAGGACTAGACAGGAAGCTTCACAGACCACCAAGAGTCCAGGCTCTCAGTTGAGATGTAACTATGCTGTATGCAATGTAGAAATAGTTGTGTTAAACAGCTGAGATTATGAAATATCTTGCTGTAATTTCATGACACTCTGAAATATAGAGTAGTTCATCTGGAATACTTTTACAGGCTTTAACAGGTCCTACATGGGAACTGCAGCAATTTGGCTACAGAAGAACCTGGGTAACAAAGAACCTTTTAAAGAAGCCCTTGAAAGAGTTTCAAGCATAAGCTTTCCCTATAGTGTGGTATAAGTTAACTTCACCCAGGTGAGTGCAAGGGGAAAGGTTTTGTAGGCAGGCACTCCTTGGAGGAGGGAAGAGGTGATGTTGCCACCTGTCAGCAGCTCTGCCACTTCCCCTCAGCAATGTGTAAGGGGGCCATCTCAGGCTCTGTGCGTGTGTATTTATTGGTGCATGTACAACTTTTGTTTCTACAATGATTTTCAGCTCATTAAAAACAATACAGCCACATCAAAAATATTTGTAGAAGGTGATTTTTGTAAGAGTCTATATTTTTCAGCTGTCATCACATTTGAATTCCATGCCACAGGTCCCTATTTTAAGACCAGCCATATTACTGAGATAAATGAAAAAAGTGAAGACATAAACCCCACACTTCAAGACAGACTTTTCTGTAAGCAAACATGGGATTTGGTATGTATTATTCCCAGCATCACTCCCAGCTTTCAGCCTCTATAATTGCCACATTTAGAGATAAAAGAAAAAAATGGCAGTGTGTTTCTTTGATCCCTTTTTGTACATTCTATGCAGCTCTCACTAAGAATCATGTCAGAGGATCATGCCATTGCTTTGTGCCAGCTACTATTTTATGGACCTGCAAGTTTCAGAAGCTAGGATTTATGGCAGTGGGTCTTCTTAGACTGGATCGAAGACAGATGTTCAGCAAAAGCCCTGGCTGGCCTTACACAAAATGAGAAGGTGTTAAATACATAAGAGTAGCATGATCTTCTACTATATAACTAACAGTAAATACCCCAAAAAATGGCAGGTGGATGAATTTTCCTCACAACTGGGTTTACTTTGTAATAACTCTTCTGATTCTTAATGCAATTGTGCCTCAGTTTTATCAGAGCAGTTGAGATGACAAGAAAACCTAAGAAAGGGAACTATTAGTTTCCTTCTTTGTCCTTCTGTAAAGTAATACTTTGGATTACTTAGATCTGAATGACTTGACAAGGAATTGTTTTGAGGCAAATGCAAGGCATGCATGGCAAAAGAAAAGACGTGTGACAAATGCACCAGGAATTAGGGCTCTCCCACACCATTCAGAGCACAAATTGACCTAACTCTCAGAGCCAGAGCAGCTTCTGCCTGCTGTGAGAGCTGACACAGACAGGAAGGATGTCTGAATCACCCTAAGCACAGCCAAAGTCTCCAGCCTATGGTTACACTTGAATTTATGGCTCTAGAGCAACTCCTGTCCCTTGTATGGATAAGGTTCCCGTATGGCAAGAGCAGAAGTTCCAGGAAGTGCCCCCAGGTGCCGGAGGGGATGTGGAGCAGTGCTGGTGTTCCACAGTCCTCTCACAGCCTGACAATGAAGAGCTGCGATCTCCTGTGACACGTGTGAACAAAGAATTAACCTTCAAACCTAATTACATTAACACTGCTGTTTCCTGCTAAAGCTGTCCCAGGGAAATAATTGATTTCTGAATGTGAAAATGATTAGGCATTACATTCGTGTTGCTCTTGTGTATTTTGGGCTACATGATGCCTTTTAAAAAATCAGCATAAAAACAGCAATGCCTTAAAGAATGGGGCTTCCTGGATGACTTGCAGAAGTGTATGGATCTTCTCTAAAATGCTGGCTACTGCAAACTGAGATCAATTTCATAATAAAGCCCTGAATGCTTTATGTGTTTTGCAAATACTTGAGTTACAGTAATATAAATTTTGAAAAAGCTGTTTTCAAGAAGATAACATTTTATCATGTCAAATCTCCACAAAATTTTCCATTCCTTTTTTTGTATTAAGCCATTGAAATTCTTAAAAACATAGTGGCAAATTCTGAAATGAAATACAGAAAGTCAAGAATGCATATGGATTTCAGAATATGAATACTAGTATATTATTGAGTTAATGGCTACTCTAATTAGGTGCACAGGAATAAAATATTTGTAAGTACTGCAATTCTGCTCAATTAGTACATATTTTTTACTATGCTGAATTCATCCTTGGTGTAATCAATTTGTTTTCAGGGATCAATTTTTGTCCATTGTGATAAACAGGGTGAACATATGCTCTTACTCTTTAAAACAATGGCTAGGTACACATGCTTTTTGCTATGCTTCTTAAGCTGCAGAAGTACCAAATCGAGCATAAATGAATAATTGAGTTACTGTGGGTGAGGAACATTACATGCAATAGGTATTTACAATAGCTCCAAAATGTGTCCACTTGGTTTATGGAAACATCACCACTCCTGTGTAATTCATGGACTGTGTGCAGGGATGATTTCCTTGGCTCTCTGCAGCTGTACTCCGTGGGGCTCTGCAGAGAAGAGATGGCCTCCAAAGAACCAATACATAGTAACTGCTACTGAAATTGCTATAAAGAGAAGAAAGCCAAATAAATTGCATTGTTTGGGGGGATTTTCAGAGTTGGTTGGAGTATATTTCTTTGAGAGAGAAAGGGGTATGTCTTTAATACTTAGAATATAAGTTTCATGATAGGAAATTGCTGTGAACAGACTAGAAAGTGACTTTCCCACAGGACCTTTTTTTCCTTTCCAAATAATCCTATAGATTTTAAGTAGAATTTTCTACAAAATCCAGTGACAAAGGTAACAGAGTGAGTAAGATTTTTTTTACAAGTTGTAGAGCACTAAAAGAAAATAAAACTATACAAATGTTACTTCTGCTTTTTAAAAAAGCTTTTCTGTTCATGTAACCACTAGAAAATCTACCAGTATTATTTTACCATAGGGGTATTATAAGATGGCATTGATACAAAGGTGCAGGGAAAGAAGAGTTGCAGTAAGTAAGCAGTTAATTGATGCATTTTGAGTATATTAAAAAATAGTCTTATTTCCTCATAAGCAACAGGAGGGTAACACAAATGTATGAGAGAGGAAATTTTCTGAATGTGCTTATTTCAGTATAGAGGAATAAGAAACCGAATTCCACAAAATAATTATTCATGGTCATATGTAATTAAAATGCGGTTTTGCACATTTGTTTATGAAATACAAAGGATGTTACTTCCCACAAACTGTTTTGTAGATAAAGAGGCAAACTAACTGGATGTATAGGGAGGTGCTGACCCTTGTCCTTTTGATGTCAATGTGAATTTTGCCATGGCTTCAGGTACCGAGGACTAGTAAAGATGCCATAGCCAACATGCTTGAAGTGCTGTATCTACTCATTTGCTTTATTTCCAGATGTGCTGAGCTGAGCAGAGCCTGCACTCCTCAGGTACATCTGTGAGTATGGACACACTAGGCCAGGGATCAGAAGCTGACAAAACACGTCTTGCAGTGGTAGAGATTGTAAAGAGGTGAAGCTAAATGTCATCAGTCACAGTCTCAAGAAAGAACAAATCACTCATTTTTGGACTGATAAACATGGGAAACCTTAGCCTAGAGGACAATTTCCAGCAAGTTACTAGCACCAGGAAAAGGAGTTAGGATAAAAGTACCTCCTCACTCATAACTCCAGCCAGTACAAAGCAAAACATATATGAACAAGAAAACAAGTTGTGGGGGTTGGATCAAATTGAAAAGATATTTACTTCACAGTAATGTCACTTCTCTCTCATACACTGCAAAACAGGCTGGGAAAATGATGGTGTTCTCCAGCATATAAGAGAGTACAGAACAGCATTTAAACAAACCTTATTCTCTGCTAGAAATATGTTTGTGTCATCTGGGAAAGCTGAATTTCTCTTTGAGTGGCCTTACTCTGGTAACAAGAAAAGACAGTTAACATTTATTCATATGTTGTACTGATTAGGAAATATCTCTACAAACACAAGTTACTTAGAAACAGCAAGTCTGAAATAGGAGAAAACACCAAGAGAAAAACAAGCTGTAAATACATTTCAAAAGTGTATTTGTTTTTTTTTTCCTTTTTCTTTTCTTGACTAGCACCATCTGTACACAATAAAGTATGAACATAAATGTTTGGATAACAAAGATTTGCAAGGCACTTGAACAGTTTTTTCTAGATAGGTTTTCTTTTAATGAACCTCTCAATGGAAGTCCCACAACCACCTTTCCTCCTTCCTCAGCTAATGCAGGGAAAGAAGTGTCTTCTGCCAGCAGTTCTTATTTACAGACACGTCCTTAAAAGGTTCCACAAAGTGCTCTTTTAGGCTAAGAGTATCAACAACCTTCTATCTCCATTTTCCATGCTTGTTCTGTTTGTTTTTTTAATACTACTCCTCTGTATAGTATAGCAAATCTCTCATACACACAGCTGAGACTTGACTCCAACCTTCATCCTCATTCTTTTGTCTTTGGGATGCTGTTTGGAAGGGAAAAGGAGGATGGCAGAGATGTGCATTAAAATTCTCTTGAGGTTCATCCTTTATCGGCGTCTAGAGGTGATGTCAAAACAGGTGATCATCATGAGATGGGCCTTGCAGAAGTTGACACGGTTTTCCAAACGCTCAGTCACACATTCCAGGGCCTCCAGGTATTCCAGAGAATCCAGCTCAAATACCTGCTCCAGATCAACTGTGAGAAAGAAAACACACAGATAGGAAAAGTAGACCATACTTAGTGATGACTGGTGGGAGTGTCAGAGCTAATTCAAGTCTTCAAACTCATCAGTACTATATACAACATCACCTCTGGCTTGCCATTGCCTTTAAAACTTGCCTTTTTGGTTTAATGACTATTAAAATGATACAGCAGCTTGCCCACAGTGAAAAATACTCTTAAGTTGCATTGGATGCTTTCTGTAGTGATCTGCTCTGCCATCCTCACCAGAACTGCAGATGCCTTTGCCATGCTCCATCATCCTCCAGCATATGTTGAATACTAATATGTTGAATGTACTTTCTCACACATTCTGCTGACCAGAAAGAGCTTTAATCAGCTGCTCTCTTCTGGGAGGGCAAGCCCTTTGCTGAATTCAGAACTTGGAATTTATAACAAACCTCTAGGGTCCTTGTTCCTCACACCTCTCCCTATTCCATGTGATTCCCACTAGACCACTCCAGCAATGCAAGGGAAGGCACACACTAAAATCCTTCCAACACAAGTGCCCAGCAGCTTCTGTGGAGCCAAGTGTCAATGTCTGAGCCAGCACTGCCCATCATATCTGGTCCTGATGTCTCTGCAACCCTCCAGGCTTTCTGCACTTACCACATTTGGAATTAGAAACAAAGGCATCACACAGTAAGGGGACAGCAGTGCATAGCAAATTCTCTCTCTCTTTAAAACTGTCCTTTTAACTCTCTTCCTTTATGGTGTTCCTGAAACCTATATGGTGGTTGTTTTGCAGAATGCATCAATCTGGTGTCAACTTAAAGCAGCTGTTAAAGGAAGAGTTAGGATGTTGTAAGGAAATACACCAGCCAACCTCCTTTTGCCACTTGCAATTATCCTAAATAAACTTTTGCACATTGTGGGTTTTTTTCTAGAACTCTTTGTTATGAACTTATCTGCTTGCTAATACTAAAAACTGTTGTATAAGTACTGCAGTACTCTTTATGGTTTTTTCTTTAGAGGTGATGAGGTCCTTCTTCATTTGAATGTGAATGCCCTTTAAGCTCTCTGAACTTTACACATCTATAGTTATAAAAAATGGGCCAAATTTCATTTCATTTCATGTAAGCCCACTGCTGCCAAGGGACAAGTTTGCTCCACAGTGTTATTTTGTGGTAGAAGAGCAGATTTATAATATTACTCATATGTTTGAGTGATCTGAGGCCAAAAGAAAAAATCTCATTTTCAGGAGCTGTGGACTGAAACGCGTGAACGTTAATCTACCAATGGCAACATTCACCACTAGAATGCTGTACCATTTCAACCTTCAGCTCTCAGGCAAAAAGGATTGTTCAGTTCTACTGTTAACATTTAATAAGAGTTATAGAAACTAGTTCTAGAAAGACAGTCAATCTAAAGCTTACCCTAAGGTCCTATGTTGGTTCATTTTAGTTTACAAACAGTAGCTTACATCTCACTCTTACCAGACATTCCTGCTTCCTTCCATCCCCGCTATTAAATAAACCAAAGGAAACCTATAAGTTCAGGAAATAAAACAATGCTCTTACATTCACTGAGCCATTTATTAGGATCCAGCATCAGGTACTGTTTGGTCACCTCCAGTTCTCTCATTAACCACTCATATTTGGCCTTGACCTCAGCGATTCTCTGCTGGCGATGCTCCAGGATTTTCAGCTTGGCATTGAAACATATCACCTCCTGCCAGCCAGGAAAAAGAAGCAGGAAAAGAATAGGTGAAGAGGAGAAGAAATGCCTAGGTCCATTCAGTGAAATGATCTTCCAATCAATAATACTGACAATGAGCCGTTTACTCTGGAAGCTTATGAATCACTGCATGAAATCATCCATCATCTGCTTTATTTTTATTGCTTTTGCTTGGTTTTCATGTTTTCCATCAGTGAGCTTTGGAGACTTTGTAATGGTAGTTAATAATAAACCATAATAATTAATACCAGGCAGCATCTTGAAATTAGATTAACTGTAGGAAAACATTTCTTTTTTTTCACCACAGTTTGGCTAAGAAAATCTAAGCTCTTGGGAGTAGAAAATCCATTGCTTGCTGTATTGAAAGCCTAAATACACCCCTGTGCTTGGTGCATAAGTAATGCATTAGTCATATTTTAAAATAAGAGAACTGGTAGCAATATCAAATTTGAAACATCCTTAAACAAAGGGAGTATGTTATGAAAAGCCCTAGCAATTCATAGTCATTAATAAAGAAGATATATTTTCTGTAAAGCTCTGGAGCACAGTAACAGCATGAGGTGCAGTGCTGGAGACAGCCAGCCTGGCCTCACATGACTTCTGAGGGGTGGCAGCCACAAAGACGTGGAGCAAATGAAACCATCTGAGGACTGTGCTACCCTCGCTAGTGTGGAAACAATTCCAATAGCAGAACTATCCTCATCCAAGCCTGTGTGAAGATCTCAACACTATTTCACAATCTCATCTGTAAACAAATCTGCTGTGGGTGAAGTGCAGTGGAAACCTCACTCCAACAAGCTTCTCCAAACATCACAAACAGCTTCAACAAGTGTCAGAGGCTAGGTAGGAAAAATGACTTAAAATAATAATGAAGTCTATAATCCATCGTTACTCTAAAATACTCAACCTCAGATACTCCTCCCAATCATATGTTTTAAGTGCTGACCTTTGCAATTTAGGCCCACCAGGAGATTACATGGATGGCACTCACCTTGCTGTCCCCACCTCGCCGTCGCTGGAGCCTCTCCACGTCATCTATCTCATAGACTTTGATCTCAAAGGGCTCCCCCAGGCCCCTCTGCCCGCTCCGCAGCGGCCCATCCACCCAGCGCACCCCGGGGCTGCTGGCTGGCTTCCTTGCTGGGGAGGTGGTGTCAAGGGATAAAGCTGGAATGAGCCTCCTCCTCTGTGAACCTGCCAATGGAGAAAGTGCCACTGCATGTTAGCACAGCTACTGCTTCTCCTTTCCATTGCAGAGAAGTCTACAAGTGATGTATGTCTGGCCTTCTCAGACACAGAAGAAAATGGGAACCCAGGGGAGGCCATAGGAGCTGGAGCTGGGATGTGCAGTGCCCACCCATCATGAGTGACACCCTCAGTGTTGGAATGTTGGGGGACACAAGACAGATGATGGACTTTGGACCTGGTTAACATAGAGAGATTTGATAACAGGATGCCTTGGCAAAAGCAAACAGAACCTTGAAAATTAGACCTAGATTGCAGGAAGATTAAATCAAACAGCTTTACCGGAAAAGAAAATCCTATTAAACTCTGCAAACAAGAGATGTTGTTATATGCATAAGTTTATGCATGTGATTTTAACCTAATCATTGTAGAACACATTACTAGTCTCCCTGAAATAGTATATAAGCACTTGTATCCCACAATAAAATCGGATTCTGATCACCGAGTCAGTCTCCCCGTCTGTCTCCATTGCCAACACCTCAGTGCTCCTTGGTGCCTGACTCCAAGATCTGGCACTCAGAGGGCACATGTCCCCTGAAGCTGACAGAGCCTGTGTCTGCTCCCTGGTGATTAGGTCTCAGCACATACAGGTGAGCCAATGAAGGACCCAAGCCAGCAGGACAGAACTGGTCCAGCCAGGCTTTCCTATCTCTTTACTGCTACTGACCCTTACAGTCAAAGGACAAGCATTAGCCAGCCTCTGCAAAGTGCCTGCCACATAAGATATCAAGTCAGGGCCTACAGTAGAGCAAGGAGGAATAAAATGGATGTCCCTGGTGTAATGGCAGTGGTTGCTGGGAGAAAGAACAAAAACACACACACAAAAAAAAATCAACAGGTTACATTTCATTGCTTGGTTTAGTATAATTAGAGCAATGGCTTGGTTGGAAAAAACCCCAAAAAATTCTAAAAGTTTTGTAACTGACACAGGGTCTTCCCTAAGACACAGCAGGAATAAAAAGGATGGGAGAAGCCAAAAACAAAAGCCGGAGCCAGCAAGTTTGAGTGAAACTATTAACTGGCTTTCTTGGCTGCAACTACATAAGTGATGTCAGCCAGCAGGGAAGAGATGCTGAATGATCATGCAGATTTTATTTTAAAAATAAGATAAAATCATTTATAGGAATTTCCCACATTACATTTATTGAGACTTGAATGTTAATAGTTTCAACATGTCTGTCAACTTGGTGCTTCAATAAAAGCTAAAAAAACCCCAAAATATCTATTGATTGCCTAATTTTTGGATTTTCAAGTAATAAAGTATTGCCTAGTTTCATTCATGGGAGTCTGCTTCTGTGCTGACTTTGAGAACTATTCACATCTTATCCTATGACTTCTGAGTACAATAGTCTGTCCTAGAAACCAGTAGGTCTGTGTTAGAGACAAGTAATTAACCTGCAAATTCTAGCTTTAAAATGGATGAGAATGGTCTCTTGGAAAACCTAGTCTACAGAGCTTTTATTTGGATACATCTGAGATAACCCAGTGCAGGAAAAAGAGAGCACAGTCAGAGATGATTGACAGAGTTCTGGGTAGACAGGGAGCTCTACAAGGCCCCTTTACACCAAATAACCTGAGATTGCCATCCTATGACACTTATCATAGCTGTGTTTATTGCTCAAACTGCAGCCCAGCAAAAAAGCTCATGCCAGAACAAATGAAGCCTTACAAATACCAGCAAGCAGGAGTTATTTTAGTTCTCTGGTACCAGTCACTGGAAGACAATGTCAGCATTCCCTTACCTTGAATGCATTTCAGTTAATCTCTAGATTAAGCTGCCTGATCAAGACAAGAGACAGATCTTGATAAAAGGAAAAGCAAGACTTGACCCATTACTATAGCCAAAAACTGACAACAAGAAGACAGTTTGGGAAGAGCCCAACAAACTGATTCTAAGGGTGAGTTCTGTCAGCAGTGCTAGGGAAAGGTAACCAAATGCTGGGAACAGCTGCATACCTGAAGGGAGGTGAGAGCACATGGTGGACTATTCAATTTTATTTCATGCAGGGAGAGATCCTGAAATAGGCTCAGCTCCTCCTGGGAAACAAGTCCTCCGCTTGCTTAGACGGGAAGGGCAATGAGTATCATCCTAGTGTCACTCAAGATCAAAAGGATTCAGGCTTTATATAAGTTTAATACTTTTGAGGCTTTTGGCCATGGTGTCTTACAGAAGCAGTCTGTCAAATTTTGTCTGAGTGTAAATACAATCTCTTTGCTGTTTGACAACTTTTAGAGCCAGCGATATCAATAAGCATCAGATATGACCTTCTGTTTAATGCACCCAGTGCTGTTAATTATTTATTTTTGCTTTCTGCCCCACAGTAATGGTCACATCTCCTTTCCTGGCATACCTTTAGACTAGCTCTAGCATTTCAAGGAAGCAGCTGAGCAGACTGGAAATTCCTTCTGCCCAGATCTCCATGCATGGCTGGATTACAACTAAGTGCCTTTTTCCATGATGTTTGATTTTCTTCCTCTTTTCCCCACTGTGGCTTTTAAAACCACCTCCTTATGTAATGAAGCACTTCTAAACCACCCCACTGGAAAAACTCTGTCTCCAAAGTCCAAGTCCAAGACTCTCTAGAAATGCAGGTGGATGGCTCCAATGCACCTTGCCACAACAACAGCAAAAGGGTCCTACTTTGAGCAAAGCAAAACAGATTGGTGGGGTATGAAGTAGAGGAATGATAGTAATATTTTTGCATTTTGTTCCCATTAATATCCATTTGGCTTAATGAGAAGCAGAAGCCTGTGGTGTAGAAGGAGGGCTCCAACCTGAGGCTTCCTTTAACAGCCCTTGTCCCTTGGGAGAGGGGCAGCTGAGAGTGCAGCAGTGGCAGGAGACATTAACTCATTGTGTTTTTCTAGCCAGAGCTCATGTCTGGGCTGCCTGTGAGTTATGACAACAGGACAGGCTGCAGCTCATGGTGCACAGGGGCATTGTAGCAGGGCAGAGCTGCCTACACAGCCTCCTTGCCACCCTCTGCCAAGGGCTCCTCTGGGACACAGGTGACCTGCACGGGGCTTCCAGGGGGTACAGCTGTGTGAGACACAGGAGAAAGAAAAAGAGAGATGTCTGTTTATCTGCACCTTGAATGCTGACTCAGGATGATTTATCTGAGGCGTAGAGTGCTTTGAGGAGAAATTAAAATGAAATATATTCTTCCTCTTTCCAGTAAGGTAAAAGTGGATCTAGTTTGCCCTAAACATGCACTGATTAATAGGTTGCTTATTGGCCCAGGTACAGAAAATAATGGTGCCTTTTGACAGGAAGCTCCTGACACTGACCTCTCCATTTAGTCTCTGATTTTTATCTTATTTTATGTTAATTGGGATCAGTAAGGAGATACAGCCTAAGCAGAGCTTTGGGGTGAATATCACAAAGCAGCTGACAGCTTTCTCATCCCTAACAACACACAACAATTAAATTGTTAAAATTAATGCAGTTTTCCATTCATATAGAAAATATCCATCTGAAGTCCCAAATTTATTGGCTGCACTTGACAGAGTTAGGATCTCATAAATTTTGACTCTGTAATAAATAACATGCTTTGTGGTAATTACAGCACACTACTCCTCTATTCCCTATGTATGACTTAGAAGAAAGTGGGAATCCAGGGAGCTCAACAGATCCAGGAGCAGATCTCAGCACCCTCCCACCTCTGTGCCGCCTCTGCCCCTCTGCACCTTGGCAAATTGGCTGACCCTCCTACCATGTAAATAGAATTCATTCCTCCATTCAAAAAAGAAAATTATACCAAAAATCAATCTGAAAGAAACACAGTAAGATGAACCCAGCGTAAAATAACTTCACATTCATTTATAACCACGCAGTATGTAAAGCAAAATATCATTTGCTAAATGCCCTGAAGGATATGTTTTTCACTTGGTTTGAATTTACCCACCCTCAGAATAACCTCTCTTGAACCTAGCTTGAGTATGAATAACCAGGCTGTGAAACAGCCATGAAAATACATAGGGTATAAGATTTGCTTTTGCAACAGATCTATTGCTCTACCTTAAGCTATAGGTTAAGGTTTGGCCAGGTTAAATTTAATATAAAGAGAGTAGCACAGCAGTGAGGGCATGCTGTTGTGTTGTGTGTGTATAAGTTGGACTGTTCTGTTCCCCCCCATCATGCAATGGTTCTGCCCTGGTTCTCCCTTCCCTCCTTTATGCTGCCAGTTATCCCAACTCCTCCCCAGTTGCCTTAGGGATCAATGTACCCTTTCTCAAATCCCTCCCTGGTGCCCTGTCCGTCACTCGGCGCTCCCACCCTTCTCTCTAGAACTCTCTAGAAACTTCCATCTAGAGCATCGAGTGATTGGCTCAGGGGCCAGGGCCCCATCCTCAAGTTATCCCCATTGGGGTTTTCCCTATGTCAGTCTTTTGTATCCCACTCCCCTCTGAAACCCTATTTGTCCAAGGGCTGACTCCTCCCCTGTGTCCCTCCCTTCTTATAAGCTGTTGCAACTTCCCCCTCTTTCTCTTTGGCTGTTGGTTTCCCTTGGGATGTCATACACCTGCATTCACCAGAGCTGGAGAGCACTCTCTTATTTCTGCTGACTGTAGCCATAAGCCAAGCCATGTCCCACCACAAGGTCACACTGCTGTCATAGCACAGAGCGTTTGCCTCAGGTGCTGTCCTGAACCATGGAGATCGGGACAGTGCCCCCGTACTGCTTGCGGTGCTGGATAGCCAGCCAGGACGTCCAAGAAGGACAATTCTTCTCCAGCTGGACCGCTTCATCATGCAGTGTGAAAGTAGATCTGACTGAAGAGTGGCACTGAAGCTACAATATATTTCAGTAAAGGTAAGACCAAGGAGCCTTAAGGCATGAGAAATACAAACCAAGGTATGTGAGGGTAACTTTAAGGATAAAAAGGCCCACTGACCTTGACCAGCAAAATTGCCAAACTGCAAAAGGATGTGTGCTCATAAAAGTATGTTTTGACCAGGGCAAAAGCTCTAAAAAGTCTGGTATTGCTTAAGTTCTGTATATTTTGGAGTGTTCCCCTTAGGCTTCTTTCCAAGCACACATTCCAGATTGAGCATCTTTTCTGTGAAAAAGGTAAAGGCAAAAACTGCAAGTACAAAATCTTAATGAAAAAGTGTGATGCATATCTCTTCAAAGCAGGATACATCCAAATGGGATGCAAAACAACTGCTGTCCTAGAAATTTCAAGGTGTTTCAAACAGAAAATGAAACTGTAACTTGATACAACAACATTTCAGAAGTTTATATTGTGTGCTCCAAGGAGGGATGTGGAGCCAAAGCTATTCCCCACAGCATTTAATGTTATGAGATGCAAAATTGCCTTTCTGTACAGAACCTGTTCCTCAGCATTTTGTTTTTTTTCACCAGACAGTCCAAGGAAGTTACAAAAACCAGACCTGGCTAACTAGAGCAGTACCCCTAAGCTATTCCTTCTGTGGCTCCAACAGCAATAGCAGTGATGTCAGTTGTAGCATCAAGCTTCTCTTACTAGCAGAGATTATCTATCCTATTTCCTCTGCTGCTCCTCACTGTCTGACAACAGGGCTCCTGCTCAGTTTGAGTCTAAAATGGGATCCTGACTTTGTCTCTCATTCTTATTTCCTAGTGGGATCTGCCCCTATGGTCAATTGTCCATGACTGAACCAACTCCTCCCCTTTCCTTTGACCTCCTTCCTCCTAGCTCATTTTATTGCCAGTGTAGAGCACACAGCTATTCACTCCATGGATTTTCATACAGTTTGCACAGTTCCCCTCCTGAAGGGGAAGTCATTGCCAGTATTTTCAAGTGGAAGGCCCCTCTGATGATGTGGGGATTTCATCAGAAGTATTTAAGGTTCCCATCTTGAGGTCAGTACTCCAAACACCAAAGAACCAAGGTCTATATTGCCAGAAAATCTAAATGGCAATCACTCATCCTCACAACTCAGATTACATAGACTGCATAGAAAGACCATGTTGCACCCAAATACCTGGAATAGGATACACTGAGAGGATCCATCATTCAGAAGAAAATTTTCCACGTCCATCTCACTGTAAAATAATTCAGGCCACATTCTGTATTGACTGTTATGCAAGCCCACTGTTGTGAATTGATAAGAAGTACGAGGACACTTGATGCAAGAAATCACTTGCTTCCTGTTTATTGGAATAAAGTAATGCATGTTTATTATAATATTCCATCCACACCTATACTAGTAGGTTGTTTCTGTACTGGTATAAGGAATATGCTGATGTACATCCAACTTCTAATTTTTTTTTCTATCAACACAGTTCATTTCTATCTACCCAGTTTATTTCTTAACCTTGCTTTCTGAATCACTGTCTTATTTTTAAAGGAGCTTCTCAGAGCAGTTTAGAGCTGGTGAATGAGCACTGCTGAAACCAGATCAGAAAGCAGCCCTCCTGCAGCATGGCAGGTTGACAAGTAATCTGGGAGATGCTCCAGGGAAGATGCACATCACCCACAATTCCTAGCAAAAAAAAAAACCCAACTAGAGTCTCTTCTAAACATTTCCTTCTCTTCAGGCTGGATTTTGGTTTAACAGGCATTTGTCAGCATTGTGGCATTATTTAAGAAAGTGGTTATTATTACTACGGTACTGCATTGAAGAGCTGCTCCAGTCACTTGGACAGCAAAGGCAGAGGCTGGAGGGGGAAGGGTTCTAAAGCCAGAACATTAGCTCCCACCAGGACAGTGGTGGAGGCATTCCAGTGAGCCAATTCTGTGGCAGTGTCAGGAGCAGGTTTTATTTACACCCAGCCTAATGGTGTGCGAGTCAGTCATGCATGTTACATGGAGCCTTCACCGTGCACAATAGCCTGCTGCCACTTCCTCTATTAAATCATTCCTATGTTCATGTGGCTGAAAGCTCAGTGCTGGCATGCAGTAGTCAAGCGTGTAAAAAATGATTACTCTGATCCCTTTCAACACAGATTTGCTGCATGAAATGGCCTGGCTTTGACCTGGGAAAATCAATGCTGTTGTTTTAATGAACAAAAAAAAAAAAATTGGAGCTGAAGTCTGCATTTCCCCTCCCTCTAGCCACCCCAGGGCTGTCCAGTCAGCAAGTCACATGCATGAAGTGGTCACCTGCATGCAAACAGCATTTACTCATATAATTCTAAACATCCTTTGTCATGGTAAAAGCACAGAACAGGATATCAATTAGCTACCATCACTTGTAAGCAAGTTAAAGTAGAAATGCTGGAGGTGCCCTACAGCTTTCTGATACAAAGGGCAATTTTCAGCTCCCCACACTGCGCCTAAGGCAGTCTAAACATGAACCAAATTCCTTTTCACTTGGATTCAACAAGAAAAGCTCAGACTTTCTTTGTTGGTGTTTTGTTTCGTCATTATCATTTTGGCCATGTTTCAAAATGTGATGCTTTGCAATATTGGTTGGAGACAGACTTTCATAATTTACAGTCCGTAGATTCAGCCTTTGGCTTTTTCTGCTGCTTTCATAGAAGGAGCTAAGTGCTTCCAGAGAGTAAATATGTTCAAATACAGAGTTTTCAGGGTTTTCCAGGAACCTCTAAATCTCCATCTTTAAAATCACCCCATCAGTGAAACCCAGAGCACACTAGCATGAGGAAAAAGGAGGCCAATTGTAGATAATTAGTCATGCCTTAACAGTCTGTCTTTTTATTAAAGTGTTTAAAATCATGTAGCAATTTGCTCTTCTTTAGTGTTGAAAGTTAGTACCAAGAAAGAGCTGCAAGGAGTCATGAAACTTTTCTGTGAATGTCATCAAATGCTGCAGCAGGAATCTTTAATTATCTGTAGTCAGATAGTTCCCCATGCAAAGAAGATGAAAGGCACATGCACAAACACACACACATACCCCCAAATCCTATCCTGGACTGACAAAAGCAGGGTTCTCCAGATTCTGAGATATGCAGCTCCAGCTCAGGGCATAGCTTTAAACATCAGGAATTCAACCTCTGGAAACCTTAATTTTCCCCCTAGTCTTGTTTCTACTTGGCCTGACTTTCAATAATATCTCTTAGGTTTTTGTTTTCTGATGTTCACTGATGCTTAACATTCAGGAAAACGTTAAGTACCAGTGGCCCTGACTGACTCAACTGGGAAGTGCTTTACTGAGAAGGACTTTATGCCCAAAGTCTGATGTCTTTGAGATGCCTCCTTCTGTCTCACATCTTCTCCTCATGCCCCCAGCCTGTGCACACCAGATGAGAGGCAGGGGTCCCCACCAGCACCCCATGGCTGCTGCTCACCTGCTGCTTCCCCAGCCCTGCTTGGGCCATGGATCACCGCCCTCAGTGTTTCACCCTACTGGCAGAAGCCCCAGCACCAGCAAAGCTCCAAGCTCAGACTCGGCTCCAAAAAGCCTCAAAACTAGAGAAATCAAAGGGATACACTCCTTGGCAGAAGTCTGTCCTATCTCAACAGAGACCTGCAGAAGTGACAGACTGAAGCCTGTAGGTCTAACTCAGTGTTACATGGGATGCTGACTTTCTCAGTTACCCAATCCTGTCTCATAGGGAACAGGAAAGAAAACAGCTTCAGGAAGATCAATGTAATCTCCATGCCTTGTTTATGATGAATGATCTCAGAACCTCTCCTGTTCTGTTGCTCCCAGGGAAGGAGGTTTCCTTACAGAGACTATTGAAACACTGTAAGGGACAGGAACCTGTAAACATATGTAGGAGAGGGCAGAAAAATCTGGAAACAACACATTTATGCATGTAACTTGAAAATGCAAACAGGACTTGGCTTTACCTGATAAACCTTATTAGACCCTGGATTCTTCCTTTGCTATTACCTCACAGTGGGCAAGATCCAGAATTAACATCAAGGCTCCATCTCTGAAGTCATCCAGTCATGTTTTGCATTGAGAATTATTTTAAAGCAATGCCCACATGCATCCAAACTCAGTAAAAGATGCTAAAAATCAAACCAGAAGAGCAAAAGGCAGGTAGATAACACTTCTGATCCAAGGACCTTGCTATTACTTTTTTTTTTTTTTTTTGTACCAGCATTATCTACTTTTATGAGCTGGTAACAAGAGCACTCAGAAATTACATGAGTTGCCCAAGGTGATACAGTGAACCAGCAGCACACCAGAGAATACAGCACAGATCTTGCAAGCCCTAATTTGCTGCCTTGCCTGCCTCCCTCTCATATCTGTTGCACCCCTGGGATACAAATACAGCTTTGGTAAAACTAAAGTTCAACCAGAATGCACTTCCTGAGCACCTACAGGACTATGTACTATAAAAGCACCCTTATCACTGCCTTTCCATGGGGAGGCACTGGGCCACCACACTTGGAATTTCTGAGGAGTTAAAAATAATAAATAACTGCTGCAACTTACAACTGTACAAACTATGCCCTAACACTTCAGTATGCTCAAGACAGCACTGCCTACCCAAGAGAGAGGAAGCTGGAACCAGAGAAAGAAATCTGGCTGAGATGCCAATTGTTTCTTACAGGGAAGGGCTAAGGGAGTGAACAAAAAATCAAAGCACAACATAGTTGTACAGATGATTTCAGGCAAAGAAGGAAGAAGTGCCTGCCACAAAAAGAAAATAGCAAACGGAACTCTGTTTTCCATTGCTCAGCAAGGGCAGAGGAGGATGTACAGCAAAATCAGTTGTGGTTGAGGTTAGGAGTTGAGGGTGCCTGTAATTCAACCCTGGAACTGGCTCTCAGTTGGCTGAGGGCATTAGGCAACTCAGTAACACTCCCTACCTTTATTTCTCCATCTTAAAATGGGGTCTGGAATAATACTTAGACCACAGTGTGGATTAAAGAGAAGCAATGCAAAGCTTTGAAATTTACAACCATAGATCAGGGCTAAAGCTTTGTTTCTGCCGCAAACAGTCACTTTGGGCCAATATATGCTGACATGATGTTACAGAACCAATGTTAGATATTAGAAAAATGGGAATATTTATTAAATGCATAGGTTAGCAGGGGAAAGGCTTATGTGCTTCATGAAGCAAGCACATGATTTTTCAATAGGTACCAGAATGCAAAAGGAATTATTTGTATTATTATTTTCTTCTAATTTTGTACACACACAATTTTGTACTGCACTGTCTGTGGACTGTACAGGTACCCAGGCAGAGCCCAAAAATTAACCTAAGGCTAACAGTGAAGGATATGAACTAGCTTTATCCTTCAAAAGCTGTCAGGGTAGGTCTGATGCTTCATGTATGACATTCAGGGCAGAAGCACCTACACATACAAATAATGCACTTAAGAGCACTGAAAGACAAGATCTTAATCTCAAGGAAAAATGATGTCTCTCCAATGTGTCAGAACTTCAAAAGTAATTGTGAGATCTTCTGGTGATTCTCTTAAAGACTCTTTATAGCTCCTTTTACAGGGGCCTTGGGCTGATTCATGTTGATCGTGTCTGACAGCTAGCATTTCTGTTAATAATAATCATAAATAAAGTGGACAAGGTTGCCTGACCTGAAATGAGCATATCTATAGTGCCATATCCATTACAGCACAGTGGATCTGTGACCGCAAATCAGGAAAGGTCCAATGCTCTTGACACTTTGTATTAAAATTATATCTGTCTTTTAAGATCTCAGAACCTTTGTGTGCTAGCTTTTTCATTAAAAAGTGTTCCTTAAGAGATAACACTCACACTATAAGAAAGGAGATACTACAGAGGATGAAAGATTACAAAACTTCTCATTTTTTCATTATACAATAAAAATACATTTGCAAACAGCTCTATTCTCCCTTATACCTTAACTCCTCCTTCACGTTCTCCTGCACTGAAGTAATAATCCTGGTTTTATGCCATCATAAATCTGCTGACATGTGAAAAATTATACTATTATCAAACACATCAAAACAGAATTATGATTTCACTGCTGCCAGACCAAATGCAAACAGGAGCTGGGTAATATGAAAGTGAAGCCTGATTAATTTCTGGGCAGTGGTTTTCTGCTAGAAATAGGGATGGTGGTAAAAATTGAGTTTTTAATTTCCATAAAACCCCTGGTTGCACTTATAAACAAGTCATTCCAAACAATACAGGAATTACTTGCTGACATAGGGAATCACTTTCAAAAGTAAAGTATCAGAGATGATACACTGAGAATCTCTCCACATCAGGTGACATGCTGAATTAAGAGAGAAGCTTTGTAAATTACTTTTAAGGGAGGTCAATGTGCCAGGCTATGCTGAGTCCACTGGGGCAGGCAATTTCCAAGGACACAGACAGGCCCTTCACAGAAAACCCTCCACCCCAGAGATTCATGTCCAGCATCAGGCAGATAATTGCAATGTTGCTGACTAAGGAGAGAGGAACCACCGCACACCAGCAATTAGAATAAAGAGATTAATTTCTTGGCCAGCCAAAAAAAGGTGTATTTGGGGAAAAAGACAGGTCAAATGTTACATAGCAGTAAAAAAGCATCAAAGCTAGGACTCCTCAGTTCCCTGCTAATGAAAGGTTCATACTTACCTCATCACTTGATAATCTTGCATACCTGCACTGTATGACAAACCAGTGTCAATGTTCTACCAGGTAGGCTCAAGGCCTCTTCTTTCCTGGTGTGTCCTCCAGACTGCTACAAGAACAATCTTAAACCTGAGTCTCAAACAGATCTCTCCTTCACAACTCCCTTTTCATGACTACTGACACAATGTTTAGTCCTGCACAGGGGTTATCAAAAGCCAAAGCTGTGAGGCAAAATGCAACCCTGGTATAAAATACAACACGCACATGAAGCTTGTCTGTAATTAGAACACCACAAAGACAATGCTTTTGTCACTCATATTTCCAGCCTTGTCCAGCCTCCAATGTGCTATCAAAGCAGAGAGAAGTGAAATGAAACAATACCAGTTTTGTGAGCATCAGAGTAAAAAAATATTGGTCCTCTAGTGATTCAGTTTGGGGATGAACTCTGGAGTCTAAGGAATCCAGAGGCTCTGCCTGAAGTTTTCTCAGAGTTTTTTGTAAAATATGTCCCTTGGGGGAGTAAGGGGAACATTCTCTAGTATCTAATCTGTTCCCTCATCTGCACAGCTGCCTGTTTTTTTCACAGAAATTGATAAACTTTTCCATCTAAATGACCTGTGGAAAAAGTCCGTATTAGATTGGCAGCTTCTCCACAAGACACAATCAAGTTGTCAGTTTACACCCACAAATGCCATCTCTCTGGACAGCTTTGTTTTCCTTTTTCACAAGATAGAAATCATCCTTTTCTTCCTTACAAGTTATTATTAAACAGTTCATATTTGAAAGTGGTTTTTAGAGGCAGAGCTCCTCAGAAAGAGGAAAATCAATTTATTACCATTTAAGTGAAGGGCTAGGAAAAGAGATTTTCCAAGAAGATGCAAAGTTAACTTCAGAAATAATATTCAGTCATTTGGTCTGGGCTTGCATTATGTAGAATGATCACTTTCAGATGCATCCTCTGAACAGGTACAATCGGCTCTGCATTTATGGATGCTGTTTTAATAGCAGTATCTATTGCATTCACATCTGTGTTGCACATGTTCTTTCTGCTACCACAGTCAAGAGCATAAAGAAAGGGAGAGCTATGCATTACTCTGTTCACTGGAAATGAATTCCAGAGGAGAGTATCACAGCAAGTGGAATGGCTGGTGAATTAGGAACACTATGAGAAAAACACATTTTAGAAAGACCCAGCTACTGTAGAATAAGTAGCTACTGATATTCCACATACCTGTGCTACCAGGTCCAATGTCAACCTGAATTTGTTTCAGAAGTGGATTAGTCAGGACTTGCACTACAAGTTGGGAAAACAGCACCCGGGAAAAATGTGAGCTGACCAGCTCATGAATGGTCCCCATCCCTGTTCTGCAACTTTATGAAACTTGCTCTCATGGAAAGAGGTACCTGCACAAACTCTTGATATGACCCAGGAGGCTCTTGCTATCTAATTAAAAAGTCCTGAGGTAGTATGAAGCTACTGGGGATTATGTCTGAACAAATACAAAGTCTTCCCAATCAATTCCATGATCACAAAAAAGTTCCAGATTTGAAAGTGCTTCAGTGCAGTAGTTCCCATATATTGTTCTTAATATTACCTATTATTTATTATCAATAAATTTCTGGGAAAAGGAGCCACAACTCAAAAGGAAAGAGTCTCAGGTACAGGATAACATCTTTCAAGGGGCATGGACAGATTTTTGTTCCATCTCCTATGTGGGGAGAAGGAACTCAACAATGGTTTCAGATACACCTTTGGGCACACAAGGAGCAGAAGCAGGCTCACAAGAGATACAGCCATTCAGCAAGACTCTGGTCTTGGGCTGGTGAAACACGCATATTAAGGCACCTTTCTGGAATCAAATCAGAAACATATTTGTATAAATAAATATTGAATGTGGCTGTCACTGGCAAAACTAACTAAGTTTTTGTTCATTTGAAGCAAACCAAAGTGAAAGAGGTCAGGAAGAGACTCCACAGCAAAGTCAATACAACTAGACAGGATTAGTGAATGTACCAAAAGGAAAAAAGGCAAAAGGCAGAGCCTCGGATACCTACCATGCCCTTGCTTCTCAGCTAAGAGGTGGAACTGGTATTTAACTAGCTCACCCTTAGGACCAGCCTACCCCTGAGTACTACTCTGCTTTGGTCTGCGTTCCTCTTTCCCACCACTACAAGCTTACCTGCATTCAGTCGTTTCTTTGGGGTTTTGAGGCTGCGGCACCTGCCGCTGGCAGAGCTGCTGTTCTCGCTCATGGAGTCCTGCGCTGAGGAGGCGCTCCCCGTCGCCTCGCTGTCCCTCATCATGCTCTCGTAGCCACTGCTGCCCCCACTGTGGTAGAAGAGGGCTGTTTTCCCCATGGCAGGGGGCAGCTCCCCGCTCAGGACGCTGCTGTTGTCGCTGCCGTGGCCGCTGCTGCAGCGGTGAGGTTTCCGAGGAGGGGTGATCTTGCTGTAGGGTGAAGGCAGCATGTGAACAGCTGGCTTCTCATCTCCAGGAAGGCCCCCACGCTCGTCTGTCTCCAGGCTTCCCGGCAGCTGAACGCCTCTGGCACTGGTGCTCCCTTGGAGCAGCTCTGAAATCCGCCCATTGACAGCTCGAAGGGGCAATTTGGAAGCAAGGCTGGAGCCCCGGCTTCTGCTGAGGGACTGCATTGACCAGGACATGTTCTTCCCACTTGGGGGCAAACTGGAGCTCTGCCCCACAGACTGAGGCAGAGACTTGGTGGAGAAGCTGAGCGTTTTGGTGGCAGAGGCAGAGAGGCTGCGGGCCTTGGGACTTGCCAGCAGGAGCTTGCTGACAGCAGAGATCTTTGACTGGCTGGCTTTTGGGGAGGCACCTGCCGACTGGGAGAGGCCCGAGTTGGTGGGTGAGGACATGGCACTGCGGCTGAGGCTCCTTCCAGCCCTAGGCATGGTGGTGTCTCTGCCAGGGCTCATTTTGGAGCTCACAGAGGACAGACTTTCTGCTCTTTCCAGCGACAAACACTCATAGTGGCTTCCTGTGGACCTCCCTAGGGAGTTGGTCCTGCTGGCAAGCTGCTCCAGTTTGGCACTGAAGAGCTTGCTGCTGCTGTTGTTGATGCTGCTGTCTATGCCAGGGCCTTTTAGTTTGGCATTCTGCTCCTCAGGGAAGCTGGCCAGGAAGGACACAGGCTGGCTAGAGGGACTGCTCGTGGTGCTGTTGGCTGCACTGTGCTGGGGGCTGGCTCTGTTCTTCTGATCCAAGCTTGACTTTCTCACAGGTGGCAGAGGAGGGGTCCCTTTGGGGCGAGTGAGTATGCAGTGTTTGGGAGAGGCCATTTTCTTGTCAAGACTAGCCTTAGAAAACTGGGGGAGGGCAGGAGAATTGACTCCACTGCTGTCAGTAAAAGTAGGATGGAGATGGCTGTCAGATTCCTCCACCTTGCTCGCCTTTGGGAGCCCTCGAGGGAGGCTACAATTCTTCAAGCCATCACTGGAATGAACAGGGCTTTGGGTTGCAGAGCTGGATGCTGCCACCTCACACCCATCCACAATCCTTTTTAGACTGTCAGATCCTGGGGAAATAGAGGTGTCCCCACTGCTGGTGCTAAACCTGTCCACAGAGGACTGTTTTGTGCTGTGCTCAGGCTTGGCTGAAACCGTGACTGTATCAGGCCTTGGCCCATCACTGCTCCCTGAGCTGTCCTTTTTAACATCTTCTTCTCTCTTCAACCAAGGGTCTTCAAATTTGATAAGCTTCTTAGCAATGGATTCTTTCCCATCATGGGGATGAACAGCTTTTGGGTCTGCAGTTACAGCCGGTACAGCATCATCAGCATCTTGGGCTTTGAAGGAATTAACAGCAATACATGGATACACGGTAATGTTTGTCTTCATTGGGATGTAGCCCTCACAGCTGCTGAGACTTGCTGTGTTTTTGATTGTGACAGTAGTTTTGCCTAGAGCTGATATTTTACAGCCTTTGATGGGTGGCACTTTGCCAAAAGCTTCCTCCCCCATTTCCGACATTATAAGCATGTTGTCAGTCACTGACTTCTGTTTGTCACTAACACAAATCATGCTGGCACTTTGTATGGTGCTTGCAAACTCGGAGACAGGGGGTTCTGCCATAGCTTCCCCGTGCCCATAGCACGCCTGGGCTATGAAGCTGTGGCACGACTGTTCACCGTCACTGCCCGTGCTCATTTCGCTCAACCACGAGCTGATGGATGAGCGTCTGCTGCCATCGTCTTGGGGTTTGTCATCCAGACTCAGCTTTGGAAGAGGAAGGAACTGTGTGATGCTGACTTCAGACACAGGAGCTGCACTGGAGTAACACTCAAGATCTTCAGAGATACTACTGATAATACTGACTGGCCTAGAGCCAGAGGCCAAAGCCTGCACGGAGCAGTCACTGTTAAAACTGATGATACTGGTCGGGCGCCCATTGTCAAGGACACCACTAATGGTCAGCTCTTCCACAAGGGTGAACACAAGCTCATCCTCTCCATTCAGCTCCAATGGCTGCTGCACAGTCACCATGGTTGTGCTCAGAATCTCTTTCTTGGATTCTGGAGAAATGCTTTGTTGCCCATCTTCATTGAGAACGGTCTCTTCAAAATCCCCATTGTTGGATGACACTGACTTTTTCATAATCTGAGGGCTCATGCCTACAGGTGGGGTCCGGATTTCTGGCTGTAATAAAGATTCAGTAGATGTCATGGCAGCATCCTTACTCAGGGGAGCTGGTGGGGGAGTGGAGCTGGGCAGGACTCCTTTCTGTGTGTAGACCTTGCACCTCTGGGAAGGAGAAGTTGGTGGCTTATACTCAGATGTCTTTGAGAGGCTTGCAATGCCAAGCCGGGGGGAACCCATTGGCCGAGGTTTGCCTTCCACAAATCCAGAGGTGTTGAGCCCTTCTCTGCTGCTCTGCAAGCTGGTGCTGTGTGCTAACTGACAAGAGGTAAGCTCTTTGCTAGAGCTGCCTGTTACACTCCTGGGAGAAGAAGGAGTTGAAAGATTGGTAAGAGCTCCAGAAGGAACAGGGGAGTGATTTCTCCTAGTTTTGCTGGGTGTTGTATTTGTATTTTCCTTGGCCTCTCTATCAGGATGCTGACATTCTGGCATCGTATCTTCCTTATCTGACTCTGGTAAGTGGCTAAGCTCTGCCAGCTGGCTTGAGACAGCACACTTAGACATCTGGTCTGAGCTAAATTGAGCAGGCATCTCTTCAAAGGGAAATTTGTCGGTCTCTTCACTGCCATCTATGCAATCCAGTCTCTCCTGGAGCTCTGCAAAGGTGTTGCACTTCAGGCAGTCTCTTTCAGATGTGCTGGGCCCTGATTCACTAACTTCCTCCAACCTGCCCTCATTTTTGGTCTTTTGCAGAGCAGGAACAATGGGAACAAAGTCAGGGGGACCCTCGTTATCTGTCAGTTCCTTGTCAGAGAGGGCAGTGCCATTGGGGCCAACATAAATCACCGTGTCACACGACTGCTCACTGCTGGATGAATAATCAGGATCACTTGATAAATGCAAAATAGGGAAGTCTGGGTCCACAGTGTTTCTAGAATGGAAAGGCCTCAGCTGGGTTGGCCTCCGCATCCGGCCCTCCTCACAAGAGCTCTCTCCTCCAGAAGAACTTGATGTGTACTGCAACGTGAGAGAAAGAGGGAGAGGGAGACATATCTATGACATTTCAACATTGCAAGCTGCTCCTTGCACAAATGACATACACAAAAAAATCATGGTCACATATGAACTGGGAGATCTCTAAACTAAGGCACAAAGCTCTGAAACTTCTTATCCACAGCCCTGGAGCAAACCCATAGCTATGTTCAATGGAGTACCCAAAGCCCCAGCTCTGAGTCCCTCTCAAAATCATAAGACTTCAAAAAAATGTACTAAAAATATGGATTGAGATACCTCCCTTAACTGAGCCTGGCCAAAGATATTGGGTATTTGGCAAAGGCTTTGCTGATTTTGTGTGTGCGTGTACATTTGTGTATTTGAAAGGAACAAGAAAACTGATTACATATGACCCCATTATTACCAGTGTGTGGAATTGTATAATGTGCACTCAGAGGTCTCTGGAGACACAGTGCTCTGATGGTGCGAGGACTGAACCCTTCATTTGTGTCTCTTCAATCAATTGACAAAAAAAGCTTTTGTCAGTCAGCCAATTAAAATTAAATGCATAAAATTCACTCATTCTGTCCAATTCACACCACAAGTTGCACGGAAGTAACCAGAATTCTCTAACATGAAAATGGATATAGTCCTTCTTCACTCTACATGGAAAACCTATCACCTATATTTAGAAGCAATAGGAATAAAAAGGTGGTCAATGGCCTTGGACACAATAGTTCTGCCTTTATTTTGCTTCTACTCTCTCTGAGAATCATAGAGAATCTAATTCTTAATTAATTCCAATTTTCTTTAACTCTACAGCAGTTTCACTCATTATTTCATTAGCACTAAGAGTATAAAGGAAAATAAATGCTCCCTGACAGCAATATTATTAAACAAGGTCAGCTTACAAACCTGCTACAACAGATGTGTCCGAACTTACTCCTGTGTCTCTGAAGCTGAAGCATTTACCCCTCTGATATTGCACTCTGACACTTGCCTAGGACTGGGTACATACATCCATACACTTTGGAACTGATTACTGATTTGGTTACACGCTGCTTTACCCAGTTAAGGACCCTTCTTCCTCCTTCCTCCATCATTATAAGAAGTGAGTTCCACATTGTCTTACCTTAGTTTTCTTTTTCTTCATCCTGAGGACCCTTGAGGCGATCTGGATGGTGGAGAGCGTCTCAGCGTAGTTGCCCGCGGCGGCTGAAATGTGAGCTATCATCGTGGTGCGGCAGTTCATATTCCCCAAGGACTCTCGGAGCAACATGGTCAGCTTGCTGTCTCTGCAAAATAAAGTGAATTAAGGCTACATTAGCCAGCAAGGTTTCGCTTTGGCCATCATGATGGAACTTGGGTCTTGGCAAGATTTTTTCTCCTCTTTTTAATGGAATCCTAATTAGTTTTTTTCCTTAAGTTTGCACTATGTTGTGCAGCTGAGCATGCTAAAAGATCCTGGACTACAATTCAAACTCCTTTTCCCACTTCCCCTTTTCTGACTCCTTTTCATCTCAGTCCTTCTCCATTGTTACCATTGCCAACAGAGAGATGCAGACCAGCACTGGAGGCCGTTAAGAAGCCACAGCAGCAAACATCAAACTGCTGCTCTTCTGAAGTGCACAGTGCCCAGACAAACTCTGGCCCAGCTCTGGAGGACAAGAGGGTACTGGATTAGATTACAGAACACAATTTTCTGTTGCCTTATAGGGCACTGGGTAACTCAGTATTAGTAACAGTTAAGCCACTGAAGTCAATTTTGGATGATGCTGGTAAAATACAAACCAATCAAGCCTTCAAACTTCACACAATTGTTCTTTCATATTAGATCTTTTCTCTCACTGAGGCAGAAATCAAATTTTCTGTTCTTGCCATTTACTCTATTGTTCAGTCTCAGACAGCTTTTGAAATGCTGATGCCTTATTGTGGAGCTGTGTGTGACTGGACTGAGAATATGAATTTTAACAGAATAATGATGCATATATAATACTTTTGAGGTGGTCATCTAATCCTATAGTCAGAAATACACAATATATAATTTTTAAAGAGACCTTTAGCACTGTGGTGTAAAGTCAGTTGGATGGTTATTTGGGAAATGGCATTGTCTTGAAGAGTGTCTCCCCTATGCTAAAGGTTGTAGATGATGATTACATTCAGCTGGAAACAAAGACAGCAACAGCCTGATATTTATCTGTCACTAAAGGAACTGCATTCGCTGTTGTAATGATGGTGATACCGTCAGTGGCTACGGATCAGATTTTTGGGGCTCACTGTTAAATATCTGCAAATGACCTATGGTGCATGTGTGTCCTTGTTCACTCACTTGAGATTTCCAGCTCACAGGAACACTGCATAAAGCTGCAGCTGCTGGGAACTGAAGCTGTGCGTACTGAATGGAACCGATGGGCAAACACCAAAACCCTTGGACCTCTCTTTTTGATTGAATTAACAACAACATTTGGGCATTGAATTAACAACAACATATTTTGATGCAATACCTCTGGAGGGTTCTCATTTCCTGAGGCTTCTAATACTTGCAATTTCAGCTGGACTAGAAATACTGAAAATAAAACTTTTTTTTGTTTCAGGATTTCTGCTTCCATCTGCTCCAGACACACTGAAGACACATCTAGTGTCTTTGAGAAGCAAACAAACATCCATAAAGACTATACTGAGACAGCCTCACTCATTTCACTTGTGACCTAAGGCTGCTTTGAATCCACAGATCCAGAGGTAATAGGCTGCTGTGTCTCAGGTTAGTGTCCCTCTTTTCCATCACGGAATAATTAAGATGTCAAATTTTGTACATCAGTTACTGTCACTGCAGTGCAGAGTAACACAGAAATTATTAACATCTCCACAGAAATCAATAACAAGCCTTTCATTTGCCAGTGCTTCTATCATAGCAAAACATGAGACAACAGGGGAAAGTGCAAAAGAATACATTCTAGACATGTTGGTCTCCTGAGAATGCATAATCCATGCAGCCAGCATCAGCACTGAGGTGTGGCTCTCCTAGAGATTCATGCCTTAGGAATATAAAATAATCTGTGCCATCTGCCTTGTACTGAAATACCCATTTGCAAGAAGAATAACAATACTGAAGAAATATCTATTTATAATTCATCCTCTGACATGGATGGGAAGTAAAAGGCAGATTTGTTAAGGATTAAAGCATGAATCTAGCAGTAAAAAGCCCAGCTAGCACTGATTTCTAATTTCAGAGTTTGTTCATTCAGCACAGGCTACATCTTGACTCTCAACTTCACCTTGTACCCAGAAAAAATCACTGGCCTCACATCACTACTGTGCTGTACTGAAAGATAACATAAAGAGGGAGAAAGCTACTAAACAAAGATTTTTGTCAAATCTGTATATTGTTATAAGACAAGTTCAGCTGTTCAGGGTTCACTGACCTCTCACAATAACTCTCACCTAGTAACTTCTGAAGGAAAGAAAGAAAGAAAATAGAAGAGAATGTAAGACACAAAAATGTGTGGCCTAATTTTTAACTCACTCTATCCTCTTCAATTAAAATATTGGTAAAACATTCTGGATTTCTCACTGAAATCTGCTTGGCAGTCAGTGTGAGACACAAAGTAGATGCTTTGTTCTTATGAGTGCTGGCATGGTACTTCTGCCTGAAAAAAATGAAAGGCTATGAATTATTTCATTAGGCCATTTGTGATCTGTTATCTGAAAATGCAAAATTTCCTGTGAAAGCAGAAGTTTTACAAAGAGGTCTGCACTTCTGCATTGGAAAGGCTTTGATAAGCAAGACCTCTGTGGAACCTTTGGCTCTGCAATCTAAACAAGACACAGGAAATTTTGAAGAAAGTTACAGAGTCTGCTGCTCCCAGGTGTATGTTGCTCACTGTGTTAAGCAGAGGCTGGCTAGCAGATTTCTTATGGCAGCAGAGTGAAATGCATCAATGTCTTCATGGAAAATAAGAGAACTTCAGGAATGCTAATGGTCTATTTGTATTCTGCTCCAAAAGTAATAAAAATTATAGGTCAGAGCAGCACAATGACTCCATTTTATATACCTGTCTTAATTTTAAATGTATTTCTATCCCATCCACTAATGTTTTTATAGTTTAGGAAATTTATCCTAAACCATCATGATTATGGGGATACAAAATGCATATGAAATTGAAGGTGGGGTGAGGATACCACATTTCAAACTCCAAAGCCTGTATATCAGTAAGTCAATTCTACAGTCTTTTCAGCACTTCAAAGTCACCTCATTTTTTTCTAACTACATCACTTGTTCTAATAAAATACATTACCTTTACTTGTAAACTTTTTCTTGCCTAGCTTCTAGACAATCATGGCTACAGAAGAAAAGCTACTAAATATTATTCATATATATCCCACACAGGTAAAAAACAAAAATAAAGTATGCAAATCTGTACCCCTGGAAAAGTCCAGAGGCAAGAGCCCTGTGTGCAGGAGACTAAACTCAGGTGTCTCTGCAATGTTTGTCAGCAGGTACGGTACAGAGGTGCAGACTGCCAGGCAGAAAGCCTCGGTTCATTCAGATGTACATCTTCCTTTCAGTAAGAAAGAAAGGTGTACATCTTCATGCTCCTCTTATACACATCTGTATTTCCCTTCCACATGAATGATTAATTATACTCAACTTCAAACAACACAGAATCTTGCATTGAAGAATGAAGCATGTAATACCATGATACGTGTCCTTAGACACTGCATAAATCCCACTTGCCCATGTACATTTAGTCAGTCTTTAATTTTGTGACTGGATGCTATTTTTCCACTAGAGCCCTTCCTCAAACCCTGCACAGAATAAACAGTGCTCACTGAACCATAAGTTATATAATCTTTCTTTAAATCCTTGCCTTGCAATGCATGGATTTATGCCTTATTTACTGTTAGAACTATAAAAACTCTGCTCTGAATACTGAATGACCAATTCCTTCAAAGGCTCTTTATAATTTTTTCTTTTCCCTGTGGAGCTCATCAATGCAGTATCTGATGAATGCCCCTGAGGTGAGGCATATATTCCTCTGATAATACCTGAAACATTGAAGACTTCATTAAGTATAGGTGTTTGGTGTGAAGCACAGATCTTTCAGAGTATTGATCATTACACAGTCTTCATATTCAAAGTACAGCTAACTTTGACTTATCTTCAGCAGCAAATGGGGCAGCTGGTTCTCAAATCAGGATACCCCAAAAAGAAGGAAAATAAAATTAGTAGCCCATCTAAAAATTTTAGGAACACATTGTCAGAACCAATCTGAAGGTGGTATTGGTCCTTGCATATCTCCCTTCTCTTCCACACTCCTCCATCCCATCCTCCATGTTTAGTGGCAATGACCACATCACCATACAGTCCTGATTCATGTCTAAAGCAGGTCCTTTATCTGCCTTGAAAAAAGATGATATTTTGGGATGGAAGGAGAGCCCTGAAAGGACAACACAATATACATAGCCCATTAATTTTGACATTTCCTGACCCTATAGCAATTGATTTTAGAATATAAATGCACTTCTTATATGTGTTTTGTGTAATTTCATGTAGATTTGTGGTTACACTTCAATGAGACATCAGCAGGCTTGGAACATTCCTGTGTATAAAACAGCCTCAGTTTCCAAACTAGCTGGCAGCAGCAGCTGGCTGACACCTTTTGTTTGGACAAGCAGTAGAGAAGGAGAACATGACTTACAATTCACCAGGGCGTTTTCTAACATTTGCTACCTGTAGAAAAACACTAAGATTTGGGAGTAACACACTCCTTTCGTGCACTGCAGAAAAGCTGTGCTCTCGTATGTTCATATCGTTTTTGACATGCTCTTCTCTGATCAGACCTACAATCCTACAATCTTCTATCAGAGTCTATCCTGGGCTTTCCTCATTTAACCTTTTTGCTTGTTCTTGTTCCCATACCCCAGTTCCTCCCCAAAACAGCCTGGCAGAGCTCAGTTTCATCCTGCAGTAGTCTAAGCAGCTACACCAGACTTTGCCATTCTCCAGCATCACTGCTAGACGCTCTTCCAATATTAAATTCCTCTTTTCTCCCCCTCTTCCTCCCATTAACATCTTCCACTCTATCTGCCTGCCCTCCAAAGCCTCTCTCCCCCCTCAAGTTCCCCCCACAGGTGTTCACTGACACCCAGCAGAAGAAATCCCAAAACATGGCCATAATTTGGCATGGCTGCAGTATCATGCTGCCAAGTGAAGGGCAGAGAATGGTCAGTGCCTTCCTGGATCTTTCTCTGCCAGGTCCTCCAGCTTTAAGAAAATCTGTGTGTTCAAAGTGAGCTACATAGAAAAGAGGCAAACGGTAATTGCTTTTGTGTAGGGCTGCAAAATAGAATTCATGAATAGAAAATGAAGCAATAAGAATAAATATTGTGCTCAGGAAATTCATAGGAATTTTTCTTGCCCAGAATTTTATTCTGTGTATGGGAGACACAAACACAGAATTGTTTCACAAAAAGGAGGCAATACTGGAGAGGAAGATCCAGCTGAAGTGTTGGAATAATGATTTTTCTGTGGAATTATTTACCCAATTGTATTATATACTTTGTTTTCTTTCCTGCATCTGCCCCCCCCCCCCTTAATAACAAACGTTTTCTTTGTTTTCCCCTTCCTGTCACCCCACTACTATGTAGATTTTGGCTATTCAATGACAACAGCAGTACCATCAGAAATAGGAATAATAACATTCCACAAGGGAGTCTAGACAATAGTACAGCTAAGCTTTAGGAAGTGTAAGACAGTGTGTTTGTGCTCTCTATTAATCATATACCTTAGTGTCTTCCTAGGCACTTGGCCAAAAGGAGAAAGTTGTCAACTGCCTCCAGGTGTTATGGTTACAGCATCAGATGATGTATGCCCTCAGGTGTCTTGTAATCTAATTATTTATAGAGGTATGTCAAAGGAAAAAAATCTCAGTAACTATGACAGTCATTTTTGATCATAATGTCTTAACTCTGCTCCTTTGAGCTGATGCACTGCTTTATTCACAGCAATAAATGTTTACATTACAAAGGAGCCACATAAAGACTATATTGGGTTTTGGCTCCTACTACATGGGAATAATCTCTACAAAGGACAGTTTATAGCTCAAAAAGCACAAGCCCAACAGCGGATGTTACAGGTGTGTAACAGCTGAGTTCACTATGAACCAATGTAGTTTCTTTAGCTATGTCTTTCCTTTCTGTTAATAATTTTGAGAGAGAGGAAATGGGAGCAATGTGTGTAGGCACAGGCAAAATGAGTCCAGGTGGGGAGATAAAGCCCTCGGAGGTTCAGCCATGTAAGCCTGGCTTTGTTTGCAGAACAAAACGAGGCAGTTGAAGAAAGATGGGTAACGTGTTGGACCTTTAACCTGGGGAATTCTTCACCTGGTGAAATGAGGCATTGGGGAGACAATGAACTTGCTCCAGGTGGAAACTGACTAGCCTTAAAGGGGAAATGAAGCACAGTGGAAATTTCCACTGCCACTGCAGTTAGTTGTCTTGTATGAGGTGCACTAGCACAACCCAGAACTCTGTGCTCATGGCAGAGGGGAAGGGAGAGCTGAAAGGACTACGCTGAGGGGACACTGTGCTCAGGTTCAGTACCAGGAAACTGCCACACCTGGAGGGGATGTGACACTACAGCAGCTGAGAAGTCAAGAGCAGGAGAAAAGTGTTGGTGTAGCCAAGTATGGGACTCAAATTGTACAAAATTTATATAAAATGTAGGGGGATTCCCTCTGCAATTGTTGTCTTTTAAGAGAAAATTTCATAATTCCTGTGCCTGTGACAACACATGAGGATGTGGCAGATGCACAAAAGAGCATCTTTTGTTTCTTTTTTATCAAAGGCAGAAAAGCACATCAATGACAGAAGAACAGAAACCCATCAGTGAGGCTGCACCTCAAATGAGTTCAGTTTTGAGCTCCTCACTGCAAGAAAGACATTGAGGTGCTTCAGCATGTCCAGAGAAGAGCAATGAGGCTGGGGAAGGGTCTGGAGCACAAATGAGGAGTGGCTGTGGCAGCTGGAGTTGTTCGGTGTGAGGAAAAGGAGGCTGAGGGAAGATCTCACTGTTCTCTACAACCACCTGAAAGGAGATTGTAGCAAGATGGGAGTTGGCTTCTTCTCCCACGAGTCAGGGAAATACCCTTCTCACCATAAAAGGGGCTCATTCAAGAGCTGTGACTTTTGTATAAAAGTTGCTCCAAAGCTGATGAAGCTTTAACAGTCTGCAAAACTGACAAGTTATTGTATGTTATTCATGAATGACAAAAAAGTTCCTAACTTTTTTAAGGTTTTGCTGACTGATCTCACAATAGAAGTGTCTCCCAGTAAAGCTGTTACTGTCACACAACTCCACTTTTACCTTTACACATTAAAGAGTGCATGGTTTCTGACAGTGCCAGCCCAGCTCTAAGCTGGGCACCACCATGCTAGCTCTGAAGACACACAAAGACATTTTCTCCATCTTCTTATTTCTGCCTTGTGCCAGCAGTGAAGCAGAAGTCACACAAGATTCATTCAAATAATTCAACCAATAAGAGAAAGAAGTTCCTCTTAGTCTTTTCCCCGGCCCTGTGAATGTTATGTAGTTTGATTCAGGTGTACTTTGCACTTTGGCAATACCAAACAGAACACATATATGCTTACTCAGAGCTCATTATGTTACTCTAATGAGAGCTGAGAGATCCAGATGTAGCTTAAAGTCACAGTAAGTGCAAGTTATGGGGTGGGAGAAAGGAGGTGGTTAGGAACACAGCTCTGCTGAGGGCCAGTTATTATTTCAGAGAGAAGACTACACTAAAAATGGAAAAAATGATCCCTCTCCCCTTTGTACTTCGAATCTCAGCACAGAAACAAACACCGTTCACAAGTAGCCATTAAAAACATCCAAACAAAGCTCAGAGATAAGCAAAAGGAAAAGGATCCTAGTGGTCTGTTTCATTACAATGCCAACTCCTCATAAATTCTAGCTGAAAAACACAAACTCAATTAATCCAGGGAGCTAATTAGGCTCAGCAACTCTTATGTTAGATCTAAAGCCAGATTCCCCAAAATCAGCAGCACCACTTGTTAAGGAAACATGCTCAATAAGTAGACTGTGATTTACAGGAGAAAAAAAAATCCTGCAGTTAAAACCAATAATGATCCAGATTTTAAAGAATTTAGGGACTTGGCACTTGGCTAGGCTAACTTCTACCAAGCTACGCTAATAAAGTGAAGGGAAATGTCCTTTCTCTCCCCATGTCCCTCCTTCCTTGGCTCCCTTACTTGGAAGCGTTATGGCAACCACAAGTTTGGCTCAGCTTATCTGTATGTTTTAGTTGCTTTATATGAGAAGACAACATAGCTGCTATGGAATAGCAACTGGAGCAGCTTAGGAGCCTGCCTGCCTCTGCTCCGGGCTGCCTGTGCCCTGACAGTGCAGCAGGAGTGCTGGGAAGGGAAGGGAAGGGCTGGAAAGCAGCTGAACAGTGCCTGTGCCTCTAGGGCAGTCATAGGGGGAAACACACAGCAAGAAAAAACGTGCAGAAACATTCCCTCACGGTCTGCTGAGGGCACATTCTGGAAAGCACCTTCACACCAGCCCCTCTGGGTGGCTAATTTGAGCAGGAGCAGAGCAGACACCCAGTGAGGGCATTTCCACCAGCCCTGCATCAGCATGAAGAGAGAGCACGCTCCTTTGTTCAACATCTTTCCTTCCAGCGCTGCTGCCCCAGCTCCCGCCGCCTCCTGAGGGCCAAGGCAGAGGGCAGAGTAAAGCAAGGCTCTCCACGCTGCACCCAAGGGGCCAAGCAAAGCGCTTGTCTGTCAGGAGGCCGAGCTGCTGCCAGTCCCACGGCCGGGGTCACACACGCTGAGGAGCCGCTCCCGGGGGCAGCCGCGGCAGGGAGGGCAGGGCCGGGCAGCGGCCCCTCAGCTCCCTCTCGGTGCCAACAAGCACCTGCCTGCCAGAGCGGTCTGACTCCTCCTCACCCTCACGCCAGGCGCCTCAGAACCATTTCGGCCCTACCCCGTGGCAATTGGGAGCGGGGACAGCGAGGGGACAGCTGGCTGCCGCTCGGAGCGCTCCGCGCCCTGCGAGGCCCGGCCGGAGAAACAGCGCCCTGCCCCTCGCTGCAAGGGGTGCCCGCGTTCAGACGGACCCAGGGGGAGAATGCCAGGGTTATTTCCTCAAACGAAAATTAACTTCAAATGTTTGTAATTGATACATGAATATTCATGATCTTTTGGGAGGATTCATAATTACTTCATTCTGCTTAGGCTCATTTGATCTGCAGTAGCGACAGCAGTAGTTTATGCTCCTTCATCAAGATGCCAACAATTTGGCAGCATGACCTTCCCAGTTTCCTGTGCTGGAGAGCAGCTCTAGTTATTTTAATTGCAATCCCAAATGGAGTGGTACCTGAAAATAAATTGACTGCTGTTCAGTTTTAGAAACCACTCCACTTGGCACTGCTCCTTGTGTAAATAGATAACATCTCCAGGAAACTGGGAAGGTCACTCCACAAAACACTTCACATTCTGATAGGTAACATTTTATATGTCAACCTCCTAGAGCCTTCAGGCCACAGCATTATGGCAGAGGGCAGTGAAAGTGCACATACTCCCATGTGGAAAGGGGAAAAAAAAGAAAAAAAAGGCAGACTTTGGTTGTCCTTAATGATATGGAAATGAAACAATTCATCTATACCACTCATTAGACGTATTCCCCAAAGAAAGTTAGGCTCAAGAGTTCACACTGCCTCTGCACCTGCACACAAGGTTGCCTTATCACCTTCAGGAATAAACTTCTAGGCTTTTGGCAAATTCAAAGAAGGTTTGAGAAAATAATATGCAAAGTTTGGAGACAGTAAGTCTCTGTAAAGGCTGGAAGGATTAACAGCTGGGTGGATGGAGAGAAATCTTATTTGTGCTCCCACAGAATGAGACAAATGCTTTCAATTCCATTCTTGAGCACACCAGAGAAAGCACATAGATGAGAGAAATTCCCAAACACAGGAATATTTTTGGCCAGTATTTACACCTTTTTGGAGCCAGACTGAGAGACAAGTTGTTAGAAACATTATGTTCTTGATGCTGGTGCTCACAAAACTGTTCATTTAGATCAACAGCAAAAAAAAAAAAAAAAAAAAAAAAAAAAAAAAAAAAAAAAAAAAAAAGCACTTACATGATACTGGGTCCTGATTAAAAACTGCCAAAACCCAAAGTAAAGCAGTGAAGTGAAAATAAAGCTCCTAATTGCTTCACAGAGATGCATGAAACTGCTAAAACCTGCTAAAAGAAGCAATCCCTGCCCATTGTCAAGGAAGATGAACTTTACAGCAGCCAAGCAATCTGCTAATTAGGAGGGGAATTAAGCAGGTGAAGCAAGTTCTGAAAAGGAGGATTTTTTTGTGTCATCTCCCATTTCCAGCAGACACACACTGGCCTCAGTTGTTCAGCTCCAAACTACAAATTAAAAACCCACGGCTTCCATTTAAGAATAATGTATTGGCATGTACAGGGACTATGTAAAGATCCTAGACAACATGCATAACTCTCTTTCTAAAAATCAGGATAAGTAAGATAGGTAAGTATGGACTTAGCTATCTAACTTTACACATCCATTTGCTTTAGAGAAGAGTAAGAAAGGTGACTTTGTCCATTACACCTATTTCTTTAAAAACCTAGGACTGAAAGCCAATTGCACTTCAAGGTCTCAATTTACTTTACTAGTCAAGGGTCAAAATAAGTTTCTCAGACACGTGCAATGATGCTTGCAGAATCTAATGAACAGAGCATTCTCTGGCCTGCAAATCCTTGGCCTCTATATTTGTACTGCCATCAGTCAATACTGGTGGGGTGACCTTGTGAGGAAGTGGAGAGACACCAAGAACTCCTTTCACATAAACATGAATGGCTATCAGACAGCCAAAACTTTCTTCCACAGATGGGCTGAGCTACTCACACAATTGGCTGATTGAGAGATGTGATGAGACAGGCTGAGCAATAGCAGTGATGATGGTGACTTGCATGGCAAATAAAGGTCATAGATGAAAATTTCCTGCCTGTGCCTGTGTTTTGGTTAAGTCCACAAACCAGCCCCAGAAATTAGGATTTTATTAACTGAAATCCACTGGCACTGTGGTCCAAACCCAGCTGTCACTGAAATCTCCAGAAAAGCTCCCATAAGCTTCATCAGCATCTGAACTGGGTTTTTATAGATTTAGTGACAGGATACATGAGACAAAGACAAAACCAGTCCCTTCTGACGTCAAATACATGGCATTGAAATTAAACTGTGGAACCACAGGCAGGTTTATGATGACAGTTTTGGCAGCACGGGACCAAATCTAGCAGCTGGTGCAAGGCAGTGGGAATTCTGTCATCTATAAACATAGGCATAAGGAAACTAAATGTTTGATTCTTTTATATCTCTCACACTCCATCATACTTCATTCACTGAGGAACCTAAATAAAACCTGAGGGACTCCAGGCTATGCAAGTTCTATGTACTGTAAGTAAAAGTAGCAAAATTGGTATATAAATATTTTTAATGTATATATTTGCTATTTAACCCACCTGGAGATAGGCTGCTTCAATACATTTATCTTCATCCATGCAGCAATTTAAAATTTCAAATGACGCACATGCATTTTTCACGTTAACTGAATTTTCACTCCCCCTTTAAATGGATTCTTCTATTTATTTTGCCCACAATAGTAACATTGATTAGACAAGATTCTCAATAGGCTCTTGTATATCTGACACTTTGAGATCTTCTCATAGCCTGCAACAGTAATGGAAAGGAACTCTTTTAAACTTGCTGGTTAGCAATTGTCACATTTGTAGTAACAAATGTCATTACAATTGCTTGCAGTTTTACCTGAGGTAACCAGGACATGCTTTAGAGCCCATTATATCTATTCTGCTCAGAAAAACAACTATAAATTTGAATATTTCCATGTTAACAGCTGCCTCTCCACAAGCCTGATAGCGAGAACAGAGTTGTGAGTGGCAGAAAGCAATATACGATACTGAAGTTTGTATGCATTTAGTTTTAAATCACAGAAAAGACCTCTCCTAAAGTTCACTGTTCAAAATCCAAGAAGCACTAAAACAAAATTTCAGAGGTAAGCTGAACCAGCTTTTCATAAAAAGATCCTTTCAAACTTTAACTGTCTTTAAAAAGCCTCAGACTGGAATCATTTACAATGTGCCTGGAAGGTCCTACTTCTGTTTACAAAGCCGCTGCTGATACTGAGGAATTCCCACAGCTGAAAATAGTTGAGGCTTGAGTACTTTTTGGCAAAGTACTTATTTTAGCCTTACACTCCATCCTTGGCATCTGCTGTTGAATTTAGCCAGACAGGATGCTATAAGGACATGTGGCCTGAATCAGTACAGCCATTCTTACGTTCTTAGAATTGGCTTCTAAAGGTTCACGGCCCAACTCTGCAGCCTCCTTCCTGCATCCCCTCTGCATGCCTGCTGTGACCTCCCAAGGACCAGCAAAGAGTTCCTCAGCATTCAATCAACCCAACCCTGGCCAATACATCTGGAGACACAGAGAGGCCAAGAGGAAGGACAGTCATTCTGGTAAAGACAGCACATGGACAACTGCCACAGAGGGAGAAGGAGGAAAGAAATGCATTGCTTGGTCCTGTGAGCCTAAGCCCCATGGGACAGCATCAAAGCACAGGTGATGCATGGGGTGACAAGAGACTGAATTATTAG
Organism: Agelaius phoeniceus; assembly: GCF_051311805.1. NCBI lineage: Eukaryota > Metazoa > Chordata > Aves > Passeriformes > Icteridae > Agelaius > Agelaius phoeniceus. The sequence continues at coordinate 83,390,872 of NC_135267.1, forward strand.
CTCCTGCCTCTACCCAGTACAGAGAACAATATAATCCTCCTTAAGCATTTAGAAAACCCATCCTTAAAAACATTATGGCTTTCTAACACTGCCCCCACACATTTCCATTCGGTAGTGGCATGCCAACTTCTTTTCTATTTGCTTATGCTCTTTGGTTTCCATTGCTCTCCCTCTCCAGGGATGGGAATGCTCCTGGCCACATGTACATACACATGCTCTCTATCCCTTTACTCTATTTGGGAATGCAAGACAAATTTATTTCATTTTCTCTCATGTGAAAAACTCCCCTTGCCAGACTTTATTGTACTTGCTTCAGTCTCAATTCATCCTTCATCTATATGGGAGACCAGCACTGCACCCAGGAGAGGAACTGCTAGCCCCTTGCATAACTATTACTATTTTTCTGCTGTCATTCCTAATATCTCCTCAGATTTCATTACCTTGTCACTGTCAGTTTAGCTGTGGACACCTGTGACCATCAGCCAACATGCCTAAATCAGCACACAGCCCATCCCCTTTCTAGCTGATGAGCCCCCAGATTGCATCAGAAATTATCAGCAGTCCATCAGGGCAATCCCTGGCATCTGTGCCATTTGTATTACTGCAGCCCCTGAGGTCCCACAGCTGCTCAATCTGAGGTTCTGATCTGCCTCTGTACAGATGATGGCTCTCAGCTTTGTGTAAGCAGTCACTATGATTAGCTCCTGCTCTGCTGTGCCAAGGCTGCTGATGATAACACCAAATAAAACCTCTCCTAAAACTGGTCCTTGAAGAACTTTCCTAGTAGCTTTCCCTCCAGTTTGATAGCTCCCACTTCCATGCTGGCTACTGTTGTCTCTGCAGTCTTCACTACTTGATACATCTTACTGTTCCTTGTCTTCTTCAGCTTAACTAGTAAATTCTCAGGGGACACCAATCCAGGCATTTACTCATATCTAGACAGATTAAATTTCTTTCACCCAGACATGAGGTACCATATCTGCATAGAACAGAGGGTGAGGGCTGTATCCAGAAGATTGTACCCAATGTATCCCCATCTTGAAAGGGAAGTTGGATTTAAATGCACGGACATCTGTTCCAGATTTCCTGCTCTTAGGAACAGTCAAGATATTTCAAGGTTCACCATCTGAGAAGGCAGTGTTTGTTGTATGCATTTACTTTAAAGTGAGTTTCAACTCAGGGTTTCCTCTTTTGTTCCTGTCACATCTGAGTGATAATACCAAATTATTGTTGCAGCAAGACTTTCTTAGCATCTCAGTGTTAACTTTTGCAGCTCTTACACTAACAAAAATTGATCACTTAATTCAGATGATTTAGCAGGGAATTCATTTGAAATCCTCTCTTTGCTCTACTTTTCCCCCTCCTCCTCCATACACTGAGGAGCAAGTCATTTACAGAGAAGTTTGTCTGCTGACTATATGAATTTTACCCAGTAGGAAAATACATTCATGTAATTGCATTTCAAATATTGAGGATCTGGATAAATGAAGAAGTTATTCTATGAACGGAGTAAGAAATGAAGGCTGGTTTCCAGAGTTTGTGTCCTGTGTTACTCCATTTTCTGTACTTTAGCTGTCCCTTCAATCCCACCTTGCCACATCCCACCTAACTCACCTTCAGTTGCAGCTCTGTCCTCTCTCCTTGCTGGATGCTGGCATTTGGCTCAGCTGGCTGGCAAACCAGCATGCAACAGAGCAGTGTCATCACAGCTTCATGGGCCAGCCTGCTTCTGCCCCACCCCTCTTTCAGTCTCAAGAGTCTTGTTCAGACCTCAAATCTGAAGGCCTGTGCCTGCATTAAATCTGATTGGAAATGGTCAATTTAACAGCCAATTAAAGAATGTATTTGGATGACTAGCAATGACATTGTCTGACCATGTATGCTTTAGCCTCTCAAGAGATAGCTAAAATTCTCTCACAGCACCCATGTCAGAGAAAGTTCTGCTCGCAGAGTTTGTCTGGGTTCACAGTTTGGAAGTACAGCATTGTGCATAGCAGTCATTCCCAGCACCAGCTCCTGAGGACAGACAGGACATTTCCCGTATTAGCACTATGAGAGTGATTAGAGCCACCTATTTATAGCTATGCAAGGAAAAAAAATCTCAGCTCACACATGTCAAGTTAGCCAGGCTTTTAAGTCTTGCCTATCAAGTGGCTTAGATTATTCCTGCCTTATAATTTTTCAGATCCATGTTATGACTTTATATCCAATTAATTCTGTGGGAGGACAGCAGTTCTAAAATGAACACAGAGTAAACAAAATCATTAAGAAAAGGACTGCTACGAGAGTTCAAGTTGTCATTGTATTGTTAATATTCTTCAGTAGTTCAGGTTTAAGGGTTTTTTTGTGTGTTGTATGACATATTAAATATGTAGCAAAGGGCTTAAATGGCCTTTTCTGTTTTCAAAGCCACTACTGTACCAATTTTAAAAAAATAATAATTACCCAAAAGGGACCAGAGAAGTTTTGACAGCCCATGAACCTTCCTTCAGTGCAGCTGATTTGCATATACTGTAGCTAAGAGGTATATTTGACCCAAACATTTATAATTAACCCTTAACTTGTCATAGCTAAAGAAAAGCTTTATTTTAATTTCAGTGATTTTGTTGCACTGTAATTCCAAGAAACACCAATTAGCTATCAAATGCTGACAACTCGCACTTAGCACTGATTAGGGCTAGATATGAACTATAAACCTATCAAATTACTATAGTGCAGCAGCTCATTACCAGTCTAGCTTTCCTAGCTAATCTTTCCTACTAATTTACTAATTTTTATTTAGGGACCTACTGGCCAGCTCATCTGCAAATTATATGCTAATGATCCGTGAAGAATTGAGAGCTCTAAATGGTAACACGGGGGAAAAAATGATTCTGTTTGATCTCTTTATGTTATGATAGATGCCATTTAATCAATTAGGACAGCAGAAGATATCATTCCATTCCAGACCTAGCAAATACAAAGGAGACCAGGAAAGGGTGAAAGCTTCACACATCTTGATCTCCCCCACAATATCATATATAGTATGAGAGAAGGTTTAGGAGCACAGTCACTGAGACTGCAGTCAGGACACTATTTCCTGTGGCTCTCCTGCAACAGGGGCTTGCCAAGGATGTGACTGCTGCGAGGAGAAGGGACCTGTCTGTCAGGGACGGGGTCACAGCACTGTGCACGGTGCCTTGTGGAGATGTCAGGCAGGCCTGCTGCCACTTAAGCCTCCAAAAGATTTAACCTTGGGGGGCTGGGCTCCTGGAATGTCCCAGAATCAGAAATGCGCTTACAATTATTCCTGCCTCCTCCTCCCCCACCTGCTTGAGATTATGGAAGTATTTGAGAAACTAAAGATGCTGCAACAGTGACTACTTCACAGTTATTAGTCAGAACTCTATGAAAAATCAAAGTTATGTCTGAGATACACTGGAGATGCAGAAGGAAAAGAACACTATGTTTCATAACCCTACCACTTGCTAATGAGTATAGAACATTATGGATGGAAAGATATAAGTAGAATCAAGTATGAAAGGTGTCTGATCCATACTCTGCTAAACTTGTGTTAATTAAGGGCATCATGGGATATAAAAGTCCTATATTTAATAACTAATATAAAAAAATTGAGAGTAGTGACAGAAATATTTGAAAAGCAGAACATGATCACATTTAGGGGCTATCTCATCTCCTGCAGTCTCACTGGGCTGGAGTTTCTTTTCTGAAGACTGTGATATTTACCCAGCAATACCAATATTGTTTCCTATGTTCACTGGTTCCAATGCTTAATGAGTCAAAAATAGACATGGTCACACATTAATGCCTAAAAAACCCCAAATGATGTCTCTAAAACAACCACTCAAACACATCCATTGCTGGTCTGTACTTGTGCAATTCAAAACTTGGATAATGGCAGAGCACATTATGCTGAGCATGTTCTCAACATTCATCCAGCCCTGACCTCAAGACAATAAGCCTTTAATATGCCAAAAACTGGACTTTTTTTCCTAAATATGGCAGTAGAGATTTTTTTCTTCCTGTTGAGGAAGGAGCAAAAATCCCTTATGACTGCCCTTCTTGGAACCTGCACAGCAAGAGGAGTGAAGATCTGCCACTCTGCCCAGATTTTTAAATCTCCCAAAAGAATATTTTGTACATAAATATGCAAAGGTTTTCAAATTTAAGTGCCAGAAATGTTTCAATATGAGCATAATCAGACCACAGGGTTGGGAGATGTTCCTTCACTATAATAAAGGAGCCAGAAGGAAAAAGCACTGTACAGATAGACCTATTGCATACTATGAGGTTAACCAAGGAGAATTTACTCACACATTCAGGCATTGCAAAATGCAGTGAAAGATAATAGGAGCAGCATATAACTTAGAATGTCATCATAGAATACTTAACTCTTTTTTAGATAAGTCTCTTTATATTTATAACCATAGTCATTGGTAACATTTTTTAGTGGGCTTCTGACGAAATGAAGTACTTTCAAATTACAGAGTCTTAAAAATGAGCTTATATTAAGCCTCAGTTAGTGGCACAATTAATGGATAGTACACAGAGACTACAGAATTCATTAGCTAATATGCATTACAGATTAGATATTAGTAGAAAACATTTGATATTTTTAATTTATGAGATATGAATTAAGGTGAAACAATACCCTGGTAACACTTAAATCCATATGAATATGAACACAAAATTTTTAAGAAGTTATGTTTGTTCTGAATTTAAGTTTAGTTCCAATAGAGAGATAACACAGCTTTTTAAAGCATAAAATAGATCAGTAATTTCTGGCAAAAATGACTCTCACATATCCACACTATTACTGTTAGAGTTGAATATTAGGTTAACTGTAATTTCATACACAGCCTGCAACATTCTTTATTCATAGCCCACATCTAAACGTTGCCTGTTGAAAAGATCTGGTGGGGTTTTTTTACTCTCTTCAGTTAAGTATTGTTCTCTGGTCTCCCATGGGAGGAATATGCTTAGGAACAGCATAACAGGTATCAGAAGTGTTTAGTGTGATGCTCAGATTAGTGTGATACTCAGATTCCTTAGTGTGATGCTATTAGTGTGATGCTCAGATTCCTTAAAAAAATCAGGTATTGCTCCAGAGAGAAGCATGAGACTTCTGCAAACAACATCCTCATGGCCATGAGGCTCCCTGCAGTGAGATGGGTGTGAAGAGAACAGACATGGCACTTGCAAATGGGCACACAGGACTTTACCACTTGTGTAAAACATTTGATTTTTACATCTGACACACACATAAATGATTCCAGGCAAAGGAGCTCACAAAGGAACATGTCCTGCTTTCAGCTCCAACAGACTGCAATCACAAGTAGCACAAAATCAATAAAAGCCACTGATTATAATACCATTGCACAGCACATAGCCATCCAAAATGGCAGCAGTCACCTAACAAGAGAACAGAAAATCTGATACCAGCTTAACAGTCTTATTTTGTATTCTCTATGATGCAAAGGCTCTAAAAGTTACCAAAGCACACCCTCACTTTTTCTGTAAAACCCACTTCACAGTAAGCAGCATCAACATTAGCTGAAAAAGCCAGGAGTATTCTACAGACCTCACCAGAGGACAGTGTGGTAGAGCAACAACAGGTTCTCTTCCATATGTATTTTCAGAGTCAAGTCTTATTCGGGTTTGATCCCCCACCAGCCCTTCCTCTCCCCCATAGTTTATACATCAATGCAAACGACTACAACTACAGCAGTTGCTCTCAGTTGCCTGTGACATGAGAACTGTCCCCCATCCATGACAACAGCAATGTCCACATGTGAGAGAGATGTCCAGGATTCAAGAGGTGCGTGTTGGCATGATCTGACTGCGAACACAGAGCTCCCAGAACACTCTCTCTCTGAAAAAGTGCATTTATTTCTCCAACACCACACCTTTGAAACCATTTTTGTTTGTTATGTTGGCATGCCAGCTGTGTAGCAGATATGGATACTGCATCTAATTCCCATCCTCCTGCACAGGCATGTAACTTAAAAGCACTTCACTCAGAGCCCGTGAAAACTGTTGTTTGCAAGGGAGAAGGAGCACAGTCTAGGAGCACAAAAGATTCTGCTACTCTATTTATAGCTGGAGGCAGACATGAAAATTGTGTTCAATCCTTAAAAGACTGCTCCAAGGAGATTCAGGTCCCACCTGCACAGAGATGATGAGGTGCCTTTAGCAGCTTTTACCTTGTAAGGGCCCCCCTCCTTCATTCTCTGCTGTGCCTGTGCTGAGCCATGTTTGTAACAGCACCCAAAACAGCCACCACTGCTGCTCTCTGGAACCACCTGCACCAAAGGGAGCCACAAGGGCTGATATTTCTGACAGTGGGGACACGCATTTTTTCATTGATTTTTCAAAGAGATTGAGGTTTTGTTTCTGACCAAGAGCATGAACTAAGGAATGGGGAGAGAACAATTAGTAAATTCCACCATCTCTCAAAAATAACTCATTGGAAAATAATTTTAAATTGTAGTAATTTTAAATGCAGCAGGTAGGACAGTTTTTTCTGATGGGATGATAAGGCAAAACAAAGCTAAAAGACAATGCAGATAAAACAGTTAAATCTGCTGTTTGATATTAATTTTAATGAGTCTTGTCAGATATTGCTAGAAAGCATATCACCTGGATGGCACTTACAAAAAAATATTTTAAAAACAAAATTAATTGAACAAGTTCATCCTGCAGCACAAGATAGGTAATTTTCATATTTCAGAAGATAGTTCTAACCAGCCTGCTTAAATCTAAAAAGTCAATGCATATTTTAAAAAACCCACATCTGTTCATTGTGTATAGACCTGGAGGCAACCACCAGCCAAAAACTTTGATCATCCAGCAGAATCTTGTATCTGAAGAGCTTATCTTCAGAGGATTATCTCCATTGCTTTACTCTCAAATGTGTTATGAAAACAAAAACTTCAGTTAAAAAACATCTTGCAGTTGTAATGTCATTCAAATACTCTTGAAGCAATAAGGCAGACTGGCTGAAGTACCCTCCACTTACAACCCCACAATTCTCTTAAAAGCTTCTAGGGCCTGTCACTCCTTTGAGAGGGTGATGTCTAAAGAGAGTCCAAGAAAAGAAGGAGTTTGAAGAAAAAATGTTCAACTATTTCCCCAGAAAATGTAAGCAAAGGTTATGTCTATTCTTAAGTCACAAATACTATTTATATACACTGAAGAGGGAAAAAAATAGTCCTGCTTGTGCCACTTCAGTAGTCTCAAATCCCCATTTGTGTGGCAAGTTTGTGCATAAACTTCTTGAGCTTCAATTTCATGGTCACAGACCCATTTGGAATGAATCAATAGATGATTGTACTTTTGCAGGTTTCACCTTCACCAATTCCATTAATTATGTCCCTTGCAATTCCAAATAAACTCAACATTAGGTAACACTTAACCACATACTGCCTCTTTCAACAAATAAGCTGCTAATCATCAAATACGGAACATGAAATATCCCTTAGCAAGGATTTGAGGATTATCTCATCTAATTAAATATAAGCATGTTTTCTAATCTGTGGGTTTAAGCCAAATCCCAATAAAAAGATTCCCATTGATTTACATAGGGTTTTGGATCAAGCACTGTGAGAACTTCATTTTGCAATTTGAAGAGAAAGAGACCTTAAAAAAAAAAGCGTAACTAAATGATGAAGGGAAAAAAAGTTGTTAACTCATTTAAATCATCTGGCACAGGAATCGACTGCTAGGGTAAGGTCTTGAGAAACACACAACTGAGACTTTCTGAATTTCTCTGACGTCATGAAAGTGTAACAATCCATCCATCCACTGGTTTTCAGGCTCCTAAAAGCAGATTTGATTCTGTTAGACACACTAGAACACATTTTATTGTTTATTTATGTAACTATCAGCCATCCGCAGACACCTGACAATCAAGGACAAAAATAAATTATCAAAAGGAAGTACAGATATCAAAAATTGTCAAAGATTTAGACCCAGAACTCTGCATTGAAATTACATAGGCCTAGCTGTAACCCATCTTAAACAGTTTATTATGTAACTGTTAATGGATATTTGTTAGTTACAGGTTTATTTTCCTTTTAAATTATTCTACTGACTGCTCTCTTCAGCTCTTGAGTGGTTATTCCACGAATAGGAATCCCTGTTAGCATGCTTTAAAGTTTATATTCCTCCACATCATTACTTTAAAATAAGAAATCATTCTGCCACTTTGTCTCGCCAGACACAATTCTCTTCTCCTGTGTGAATTCACATCCTTGAAACACTACAGAGCAGTTGTCATCTCTTCTCTCAAAGGCCTCCTTTTCCCTACAAGCTATGAAGCTTTATTTCTGTCACAGTGTTCTTCCAGGTGAGTAACCCTTTCATTTCAGACCATTCATAATTCTTCTTGCTTCTCTTTTAAATTCTCTGCAGTCTGTAACATTTTCTTAGCAATGAGATGCACAACTCCAAACAAGCAGCTATATACTGGCAGATAAATAGAAAAGCTATTTTCTTTGGTCTGCTGGAGTGGGATGTCTTTTTGGTCTGAGTCTGTGACTCAGACCTTCTTTGTACAAGCAAAGAAGGATCAATGCGGAAATGAAATTTAATTTAGCACATCATATCCATATGCAACTATTCATGAAAGTGGAGATAACCAAAAATGTGAAATAAGTCTAATAAAAATTATGACATGCTTTTTGATAATTTGCTGCATTGTAAAAGAGGTAGTTATTCCAAGGATATGACTATTTAAAAATTGTTCAATTATACATGAAATGAATTATCACCACATTTCCATGAGAGAAAATGTATTAATGTTCAATTGAGCCTGAACCAATGGTGGAACAGGTGAGAATAAACTGCTGGATACCCTGACTAAAGGTTCAAAATGACATTTTAATGAATTAAGTACAGATTAATTTTTGTATGAAATTACCACAATGGCCTATTTGGGTTCCACTCAAGCTATATTTCAGGAATAACTGCACGCTACTGGATTGCTTGTTCATTACCAGCCACGTCTGTGCTGGCCCGGGACCAAAGTAGTGTCCTTCTGTGATGCAGCTATCTGCTGCTCATAGGAATGGCTATTTAAATGCAATTAGTAATTGCTGTTAAGTCTGACTATAAACCACAGCACTTCCCTTCTCATTTCATTTTGCAGTCCATCATTATTTGCTGCTTACAGTATCCATAAAGTACTAATTCGCTGAGTGGTTCAAAGAGCATTCAAAGAGATATTTCATGAGGCCTGATTCTTGTCACTTGAATGCTTGTGCAGAATGGAGCTTGTCAGCTGAGGTCTGTTGTAAAACTGGTGCAACAGGAGCTCAAGCTCAGTGAGTGCAACATAGCCACTTACACCCATTACACACGTTTGCAGACACTGCTGCTCCAATTCCTGTCACATTGCCAGACTGGCAGGACTGAGTTGAAAACCCAAAGCTGGGGAATGGCAGCTCCACTGCAGCGCTTCTTTTGATGATTTTGTCTCTTTACTCTCCCTCATTAAGTTGATGATGGAACACAGTGCTGTAAGATGTGAGCAGATAGAGCTCAAATCTGCACTATCAGCTGTACAAACAATGCAATACAATAAAGGGCATTGTTGGTGAACACAACAACAGCAATTGCTGGAGCATGCAGACCCATCATCTGTATGTTCCTGAGCTACTGATTAAATTATTCTAACAAAATGCAGGAAGTTTTCCTACATTCACAAACTATGCATCCCTAATTCCACCTATTTTATATAGCTCCCTGGAATAAAGAAGGAAAATGCCAGAAATTCAACCTAGTAAACTGTCAGATACAGAAAAGCCCCAAAGATGACCATAATTGCCAGATGCTCCTTGTATGCATGCTGGCCTCATTATCTGCATGCTGACAGAGTTTCATTGCTCTTGCAGTGAACTGCATTGCACCTGCCCAGTGACAAAGGGCACATGCCTAAGGCCAGGTTCTCCACTGGTACAAGGTAGCATTGCTCCAGTGGCTTCAGTGTCTGTTAGCCAAGGTTCTAGTCCACATAATCCTGGCTGACAACATCAAGGAAAAACTCTTTTGTTCCTGAGAAGGACATGTTTTTGATAGTTAATTAGGAACTATTTCACATTCAACAAAATGTCCATTGACCACTCTACTACACTCTCCTACAATTGGATCATTCAGGGATATTTCTTAGGCTTATTTCTCTTTTTGAATAGGCTCATTTCTTCTTCCCTGTTTGCTTCCCAGTTCCTCTCTGTGGATTGTTGTCTCCTCTACGCACAATTTCTTGGAGCTTTCCCATAATTTTAGACCATTTCCCAGCCCTGTGATTCTGTTTCAGCTGTCTCTCATGTCCTCATTTCCCCCCCTTCTTCTGCTCTCACAGTTCCTCAAGTAAAACAGCAAAACAGCTTTTCATCCACTTTTAGTATATTCAATATTAAATTAACACAGAAAGATTGGAGATTCTGAAGAGCACACCAGATATTTTTTTCTGAGGCTGTGATCTTTGTACCATATTCTCATTGAGGAGGTGCAAAAGTTAAGGAATAGAAGACATAGATGAAACAGTGGAAAGTGAAAGTGATTCAAATTTCTTAATGAAAAACAAAAACCAAAAAAATTCTAGTTCAGGTGCTGATGAAGTAACCATTAAATAGGTTGCTCATTTGACATGTAGTTCAAATGTGTCATTAAGTTCTTAGACCTAGTAAGTAGACGTGGTTGTGTGAATCCAACAAAGCTAGGACTTCCTACAAGTTCACAAATAAGAGTAAAATTGCCAGTACTAATAATGATTATTGCCCATTATTATCCTCCTGAAAATCCTAACATCTTTTCTGAGAAAAATAACATAACTAATGCTAAAAATGCAAAGGCACTGCATATAAACAAAAGATACTTGGCATTTCAGTTCTTCTGACACACAGATTTTTACAAAGATGAAACAACTGCAGATAGATACACCCATCTAACTAAGAACAGAAACTGAGGTACTGGATCCATCCAAACCCCATTTTCATTTTTTTCAATAATTAACTAACAATTTAAAGAAAACATCTGATATACAGCTCATTCTTTAAACTAGTACACCAAAACTATAATCCAACACTTTCCTTTTTCTCTTTACTCAAAAGCAATTCTACATTTGATCAAAAAAACTCTCACATTCTGTATGACATTAGGACTATTTATGTGCATCATTAACTCTAAAGAAAGGGGAAAATAGGGTAACAGTCCTAGCAATAGTGGAAAAGTGTATAGTGCTTTTTGCCAACTCTGAATGCCCTTTAAAAATCCTATTTGATTTTTTTTTTCAGTTTTATAAATGTGAATAAAGAAATAAACACTTGAATAAATTATTTTCCAAAGGTCATGCAGAAAGAAAGAATGGATTAACCCATGCTTTAAACACCAGATTAGATCTTAAAACACAGTGGCTCTGCCATGAAGCCTCTTGTGCAACCTTGCACCAGTCACTTAATATAATTTTATTTTCTGCACATAGGATCAAATAAAGAAATACCATCATTAAGACATGGGAGGAAATGCAACCATATGACAGAAAAACAGAACTGCCAAGGATAAAATTCATGCTTTTAACTCACACTCATCTGTTTTACAGACAAGACTCCCTCCTTGGATAAGCAAAGCATGTAGTTGAAAATACAGGATGCCTCTAGAAACACTAGCACATTGGGATAGCACATTAAGAGGGAAGCCTATTAAATAAAACAAGCAACAATTTCTGGAAGAGAAATTCATACAGCCTTGCACTTTTCTAAACAGTTTCCTTACATTCTCACAGTCATTAAAATGCATAAAAATGATTATTTCCAAAACAGCATTACCATGAATTATCACCACCCATGTTGCCTAGCAACTGGAGTAATTTTTGAATAGTGAGCTATATAAACCAGTATCTGGAGTTTGTGCAAATGGGTGTTCATTTGAGGGTTTAAAACACATTCATCTTGGAAATCAGAGGCAGATAATACAGCACTGACATAAAACTGAAATACTCTTAAAAACATAAAATGGCAATAACAATTACTGCATCTTAGCAAAACCCTTCTGTAGCAGATCTAAGCCCAACCATATTTGGTCACTGACTCCCTTGCTCTTCCTTGAGCTTCCAAGTGCCCCTTTCCAATTTTTTTAAGACATTTGACATTCCCATGGAGAAAAGAATTCTTGCCCAATCTTCTGAAGGATTTCTTCATACCTCAAGAGCAAAAGAAACTGGTGATATAAAATGGCAATGTATTTAAGTCAAACAAAAATTTCATTTTTATAAATGACACTGAGCTGGAAGAATCATACAATCAGAACAATGTCCTTACTAAGGTTCAAAATAGGTCTGGAAATAGTGACAATAATAATGACACTGAGAGATTAAAAGTACATATCTGAAATATACAAACTCCCAGAAATCATGGTCTGGTCACTCATTAGCTGCAAGTATTTGCCCAGTGCAGGGATTCTTGTCCCAAATTCAGACCCATGTGAAATTTGACTTGAATACAAGACAAGAGCCCCCAAACCATATTTAACCATATTGTTTGATGTCTGAGAATTTCTACATTACTTTCTTACAACTTCAGAAAACAAGTTCCTGCTAAAGCTAGTATAAATCTTCGTAACTATTCCCAAAATGGGAGCGTATGGGGGCTCTTCCCAAGGGAGAAAGATTCCAACTGAATTGTTTCCAAGGCTTAGCCTTGTGGGTAAAAATTAAAGAAAAGCAACATGTGCTGAAAAACAGCATGTGTTTTTCTCATAGAGACTGCAGGTGGAGAGGCAAATTCATCCCTGGCACAAACACAGAGACCACTGAAGGCAATGCAGTGGCATCTGCTTACTCCAGCTATGAATCTGAACAAGATTTTCCCTACAACTACTACCTGTGGAGATAAAGCTGGATACTTCAAAACTTAAGTGAATTTAAGAGCCTGCAGCGTCTCAAAGTTTAGAGAACCAAATTTTTGCCATCAGAGAAAAACTATGCATTGTGAGTTTCCAAGTCCCCAGGAAGCCATGCAGTGGCTACTGACAGGCTGCCATAAAATACTTAATGGCTGTTTAATAGCTCAGATACTACAAAGATGCTCCATTTTGTCTGCTGCTCTATGGAAATTTACTGAGACCACACACAATGTGCAGAGCTGTCACATTAAAAAAATGCTTCCATTGTTTTCTTTTGGTCCCCTTCAAAAAGGCAGTTAACAAAAACAAAATTTTATACTTAACAGTGAAAGAGAATACCCCCTAGAGAAAGGGGAATTACCCCAGTTACAGAGGCTAGTCACTGCTCTAAACAAGAGGTGCCACTGAACACATATCATCTCTTTCTGTGGGGTACTGAGCCTCTTCTGCAATGCAGCACATGCACATCCAGATCCTCCTTCCTCTCATCTCCACCGAGTAGCAGGACACAGCTGTACTGCTGGATCACTGAGCTAAGAGTGCTCATCCAGCCACCAAAACTCTTATTTCCATTGCTCAGGAATAGACCACATATGGGAAAAAAAAAAAAGATTTCTGGATTCTTCCCAGCAAGAGGAAGAAAAGGTTTGCTCCAAAATATGCCAGTATATTTTTCAAATTATATTTTAAAAGTCCTCTTACAAACAGGACATTGGCTCTGATTTACAGATGACCAACCACTTCTCTACACTCTATAATATCTGCTTATAGGAAGAATTCTTATTAGGAGGGAACTAAAGAGGGGATTGTGGCCTGAAGAGAGCTTTGATCTTCTTTCAGCAGTACAGACATTGATGAGAAAATATGCTGACATCTCTGGCTGTATAGGCTCAGAAGTGCAACAGCTGGGAGTCACAGCAAAAAGAGATTGAACACACAGCAATTAGAAGAAGTGTTTGGTAATGCTTTTCTCCTGGTCAGTCATTGCCAGGAAAGACAATTGTTGTATTTGGTAACTATTCTTTGTATGTTTAGTTCTAGCCTAATGAGCATTACTAACATTATCTTTTGTATTCACACCAGTGACCTTCTCTTCAATCCATAAAATCCAACAGGAAGAAAGACAGGTTTGTGATAAAGCATTGCCTGAGTTACACTTTGTGAAGTGCAGAATTCAAGGTATTTTCATTCTATGACAAGGTGCATGATCTACGAAACATTTAATGAATATTTAGACATAGAAATTTGGTTGGTCATTAACTGAGTTCCAGCCTGATTAAGCTCCAGGAATGGGAATATTTCCAGAAAGCATGTTTTAAGTCCAGACTACCAAATAATTTTTGAAACTAAAGGTTGGAAGAGAAACAGATTATAACCAATATCAATTAATTGTTACTTGCCAAAATTAAGACAAAAACAAAGAAGCAATCTTGAATGGACATGTGTAAATAATCATGTTTGCAGCTTTTTAAATGTTAAAAAGGGTAAAATGCATGGACTGAAATATTGCTCTGTGAATTACTTTGTTCATTCTCCGTGTCATCCTGCTGTTCTAACTCCTGATGTCATACACCTGTCCTTCACAAATGGTGACATTCATTGGCAGCTTGATTACAAGATGCTACTGGAAGCCATTCCTATGATGCTAGTTGCTACTCCCTAGGATCTAGGCTAGAGAAAAGCAATGTTGCCCACAAAATCAGAAACTTCTCAATAGGAAGGCAGTGTGACTCCCTGGGCTGGGAAATTAATCCAAGCTTCCTCTCAGACCTGCACACAGGACACAGAGGGAGAGAAAGTGATGACAAGAAATGAACACAAGGAATACCCACTAGGTGAGCAATTCCTCTTGTTTCCCAGAAGGCACCTGCAGTAGCAATGGTCACTGGTTTACTGCGGCAAATGGAGACTACTTCTTTTTTGCATATGAAAAGCTGACATTTAGATTCAAACCATGCAAAAAAAACCCTGCAAAGTAACCTTAGGTCACAGAAGGAATCTAATGACAAACATTCATGCTCATTGTGACATATATTTCCAATAAAGCAAATTGCATACAGTGGACAGCAAGATAATTTTCTCTACAATGCTGCATTACGGCAGCAATGTTCTTCTCCTTGGAACAAATATGAAACATTCTCATATGCTTTGAAACATTAAAAAAAATCTTTGAACAGCCACAGAAAACAAAACCCTAATGTGTTGAACTTCAAACCTTAAGATCTTTTAGCCACCTGGGTCCTATTTCATCAGGCTTTTTCCTTTGAAACCTATTTGTCAAACACAGTGTGTAGCTACCAGGTGTAAGGTCACATAAGGTGTCACTGAACCTTGGGCAGCTTTTGCCATGGCTCAAGAGGGCTGCACTGACCCCAGCAGACTGTTTTCCTCCTTACCCAAATCTGCCTCAGGCACAGACAGACAAACTGCTTTCAAGCATCCCCTCATTAGGCAGAACCCAGAGCAGCACTTACTTGTATGGGATGTGTTTGCTGCCATTGACAAGGGCGAGGATGACATTGCCCAGCGCTGGCAAGGAGAGGCAGAGGCCGGAGCTCCCCTCGCGGTTCTTGCTGAGCACTTTCACACAGCTGCCCAGGTCAATAAGGTGCAAGCGGCTGCGACCTCCAGACACTGCCACAAAGAGAGCAGACAGTTAGTGTGGGCCTCCAAGAGCAGCTTCCCAGGAAAGCAAAAGTCTCACCGTGACTTGTGAAAGGGAAACAACCTAGGAGCCTTCCCTAATTCCCCTTAGCAGATACGGCTGTAGGCATCCTGCTAATGCACTGTCAGCCTTTATGGCTGTACATTGCTGCCTACTCTGAACCTGCTTAAAAATTGCTGAGTACTCACTTGCTCCTGCAGGCTTAACTCTGTGAGAGTCACCAATGTGACTAAATTCTTTTAAATATATCTCTATTAGCCTGAGTTGGCTCTGTTTCTGTCACTGTCACTACTGTTTCTCTGTCTGGAAAACTACAGGCTGGGAATTCCTGCTTGGTAAGCAAGGATACTTCTCTTATTTTTCCCATCCTGAATACTATATCTTAAGAAGACACGGTGGTACCTGTGGGATGTTCAATTTTTCCTCAAGTCTATATACTTTCACAGTAGCATTTCAGCTGAGAAGTTTGCCAAGATGCTGGTGATGGATTGTGAAGTAGCACCTCTGTTCTCAGAACAGTTTCTGTAAAACCAGCAATAGATCTTCATGGTTTTGTCTTGTTTACTCTGCATCAGCACAATACTTCCAGAGTGAAAAGATGCTACCATTGAAACATGAAGATTAATGACATTTGCTCTCTTTAAAAATCTGTGCTTCCTTATGAATCCAGGATGGGAACTATGTAGACTTCACAGAAGTGCTTCTAGCTCTCTAGTATCTGAGAGCAATTTTCTAGCTGACTTTTTTGCATCTGATCTTGGACCACTCCTCCCCATTCTCAAGAGTTAGTTTAGGAGCAGTCTGTAGGAAAAGGCAGATTTATTTTTAGGATCTTAACTCAATAGGTACAGAGCAGAAAGAATCACTATGTTATAAGAGAGGTAATAGCAATGTAGGAGGACACAAACACACCTCAAACAGCAGCACAAATGCTTTCACATCTGAGCTTAACTCTATGCAAGTTATTTCACAGCCATTTTGACACAGGATCTCAACTTGCACATTTGGTAAGAAAAAAGAGAGAAGATGAACAAAGACAGAAGACCTCCTATGGGATTTGTGAATAATATTCCAAAATGTATCCAGTATCTCTGTTAACAATTGTTAAAATACAGTTACGTCTGCTGCTTTAAAGTCCTCTTAGTTCTTCAGCTCTATCAGGTGTTATGTAACACTGGATTTCTATGTATTCCTCTCACCAGAGGAATTAGGCTGCCTTGGGGAACCAGTAAAGCACCTGTACCTCTAAACTGATCATGGAGGACCTTTGTCTCACCTCTAAAAGTCTTTAAAACCCTTAAAGAGTCCCTGAGTCCTCTAACGTCTCTATTCTCAGAAGGCTGGAATTCCTTACTTGAGTGTCTCACAATCATTTATTTAGAAAAACTAAGAAATACATTTAGTTGCTACTGTAAATAACTGTAGGTGACTTTACTGAATCCTATATAATAAATATTTCTGTTGCTAAGATTACCAGGTGTCAGGGAAACAAAAGAAAATTAAAGAAATCACTACCTTTCAAAAACACATTGTTTCCACATATATTCTGATTACATAGCTTGAGGAAATCCAGAATAAGATCTCTTACTGGTTGCTTCTTTCTTATTTAATTTACAGATTGAAGTAATATTTTTAAGAGTGTAGATCCACTTGATTAATCTGAAAATGAAGCTATTTGTTAGGCAACTTGTTCACTAATGTGCCTGGCTACTATAGAGAAAAAAAGTGGAACATCCTAACACTTGGATTTTTTTCCTATGGTCCCAGAGAAAAAAAACAGAGCTGACAGCTGAAAAATGACAGTGATCCAGTTCTGCCACAATGTCATTTATTTCAATGGTGCTAAGCCTGCTTCATGACATTCCTGGTAATGAATCTAACAAGGAGGTAAGTACAATACCAACGCCTTATTCTAACAGTCATTTTTTACCAAAATCACACATTAGCCAGGCCTTTAATCTCTTATCCTTTAGAAGCTGGGTTTCTTTTTTTTCCCCCTCTTTCTTCCTGTCCTTTTTTAATCCTGTTACTGGAATCTATATATCTCTACTATCTTCATGGGTTTTTTCTGAGAAGTCCTTCATTACAGCAGGAGACAGTGATAATCACTAGGCGCCCTTTCTGAGCAGCTGGAATTCCCCCTCATTCAATTAT
Source organism: Agelaius phoeniceus (assembly GCF_051311805.1). Classification (NCBI taxonomy): domain Eukaryota; kingdom Metazoa; phylum Chordata; class Aves; order Passeriformes; family Icteridae; genus Agelaius; species Agelaius phoeniceus. Next base: position 83,408,591 of record NC_135267.1, read on the forward strand.
CAGTGGGATCTGACCCTGCCTAGCTTGTAAGGCCACTCAGATATGGGAATTTGAAGACAGGAGGATGGTCTGGCCATGAGACAAAGATATAACAAGAGGCAGTGGGCAAAGCATGCCGTATTCTAATCCAACAGGATCGTGTCTTCTTTTTCTGAAATTATAACCACAAGACAATAATATTTTCCCTTTTATTAATGGTATTTGAAAGTAGAAGAAAAGGACTGTGTGTGCACATACTTTCGTGTAGTAAAAAATATGGAGCATTAAATAATTGCAATAATTATTCCCTCAAAATCAGCCATCTTATTCCTATAAACCAGTCTGTTTGAGTATTCACTGTCTTCCTTTCCACCGCAGGGTGGTTAATTAATAAATCTTTAGTTAATTGAGATTTCTGACTTCCAATTCCACAGGGGTTATTACTTAAATACATGCAAGCTGCATTTCCATTTAGAGGAACTTTTTGGTTTTTTTCTCCTGTAAGTACACTCAGTGCAAATTTTCTTCATTTAAACATTACATGTTAATACTGCAGTGCTGAACACCCACTACACATCACCTTGCAATCTATTCCTTATTTCCAATAGCCTATGCAGAGCCAGGAGCTGAAACATATGCTGTTTCTGCAGAATTGCTTAAGCCCATGAGTTTAAAGAAGGAGATTTCTCTGGTCTCTTTCAAACATTTTTCCCTGAAAATAAATGATTATTTGAAAAAAAAATATTTTTAATGTCAAAATTTTCTTTTTCAGTGGGGGTTCTTCCTACATTTTCATTTATCATCAAATCTTTTATCATTATACCCCCTCTCTGTATATCTTCAGTCATAAACAATTTGGGAGACTTGAAACAGAAGACAAGTATAATAAAAGTATAAATGGTGTGAGAAAAAAGAAAGCTTTGAAAATTACAGAAACATAAAATTAGACATGGAAGCACCATTTCCTGGGATATGGAAGTAAAGACACAAGCCAGTGAGAGCATACATGACAAAGAGAGGAAACAAGCCTATCTGAAAAATCCAGACCCTTTACAAAGAACCACAAGAATCCTTTGTGCACACATAGTTGGGCCAGGAACTAAATATCATGTATCTCCAAGAAAGGGTATAGTTTATGGGTTGTAACATCAGCTTCCCAGTTTATGGGTTGCCAGCATCAGCTTCCACACACACTGCCCTATTTAGGTGGCAAGGAGGAACAGTTAACATAAGGGTGGCAAGGAATTCCAGTCACCACAATATTTTAATCCATGACTGCAACACTATCTGTAAAGATAATAATAAAGGCCAATTTAAAAAGCACCTTTTTTTTTTCAGATACAGACGCCCACACAGGGCTGAGAACTGCCAGTGTCTGCATGAGAGCAACTAAACTGACAATGACAGTAATAATCCCCAATGGCTTTTAATAGCCTTCGGTGGGTCTTCACCAGGCACTGTTCAGCCTGCTTGTATGAATGGCCCCACCCCAGACTGAATGGAGAACTCTGCTGATTTTCACCACTAAAGAACATTGTCTGAAGGCCCCCTTCCCAGGCAGGCTTGGAGGAGGCAGAGAGGAACAAGAGGACAGCTTACTTCCGCCCTTGCCGCTCTTCTCCATGCGGTACTGGTAGATGTGCAGCGTGAAGAGCATGTGGGAGTTGCGGTGATCCTCCTCATCGCAGTCCCGCTGGCTGCTGCGCCGGGAGGCGATGGCGGCGTCCAGGAAGAAGGCGGCCTTCTCTGCCGTGGGGGCACGGAGCTCACTCTGGTTCTGAAGCTGCAGTTAACACCAGGGAGAAACGGCTGAGAAATCCCCGCACAGGTAAACACCACCGACAACTTCCTGCAATCAACATGTGGTGACAACTTCCTGCAATCAACGCTGGCTTCTACTGGGACCACAAATGAGGAGGTGCCCAATGGAATGAGACCCTCCTGACACTGGCAGTGGCAGTAGAATGCCCTCCAGGAGCCCTCATGGCTAGAAGTGGGGAATAAAAATTGTGGAAGACACGTCAATCCCAAACTCAACAGCAGTGGCAAGGCTATGTGTTCTAACACCTTCAGAAAGTGTTAGAAGGAAGCAGTCCACAGATAAATCTAAAAAGTAACAGGACTGAAGTTTGTGTTCTGCCCCCTGCCATATGAGGAGCAGCCCAGAAGAGAAGCCTTTTCCTTGCCCCTTCATACCATAAGTTTATTATTCACCTGCTCATAAGCCAGGGCAATGCATTAAATGGAAGAAGGCAGGTAATGTACAAACATTCATACTTGCTGGACCTCAATCCCTGTCACCAGCCTGCTCTCAACTCTTCTAAGTGACAGACAGCATAGGAGGGCAGATATTATTAAGCCCTCCTAACAATAGGAATGCCTGCATGTTTCATGGCACCTATGACTAGTTTGTCTGTGCATGGGACACGAGACTGCAATCTGATGGCATTAGTTTTGGCAGTACACAGAACTGGCCCACAGCCCATAGGATAGATTTGTCTTGTCTGGTATAAAAACGGCAAGGAGCTCCCTGTTCATGGGGTTTGTTCCCCTGCTATATAATATAGCTGACAGTTCAGTTCTCCAAAAGACAGTAATTCTGTTTTCTCTTTGCAACCATTATCTAGACTGAGGAGGGATAAAACTGAGGCTGTGCATAGGATTCGGTGACACAGCTGAAAGCTGGACTCCCTCAGGAAAGAGGGAGGGGGACAGGAAGGAGTTAACAAGGTCAGCAGAAGGCAGGCCAGCCTGTGGGCTGATCTCACTAATGTAAGCAACAAGAAAATGTGCATACTTGGAAAGGTCCAGTGACAGACAGTATGACATATGGTGATCACTCATTTGCTATACACACTGCTGATTCTGCATATCTGCATGGCTATAATATAATATAATATAATATAATATAATATAATATAATATAATATAATATAATATAATATCCTCCCTTCAGCTGAGGATTTGGATAATTCAGGTGTACGACACATGACTCCAGAATGTCTTGTAAGCACACATAAAAAGGCTTCTTTCCTTGTAATTTAATTCAGTCTTTCACACTGCAGATATATATATGCGTCTCATGGAGCTACCTCTTTTTCAGTAATCCAAAATAATTGATTTTGTATATATAGCTGTACTGTCTGTATCTATATGAAAATAAGCTACCATAATGGAATGTTTATTATTATTGCTATTGTGCTAAAATACCTTAGTAAGGAATTAAGTGCTTAGGAGATGCTGGTTGTGACACAGTTACGTAACACGTGCAGTTTGCAAATTCTTAACTGAACCATCCATCACCCCAACGGGAACTGTGCAGACTCAAGTCTCTCATATTTACTAGACTGCATCAGTTACAGGACACCAGAGGGTGAGATCTCTAGTGATACAGTAAGTATTTCATAAAATGCTGAAGTCAGGAGTTAAGTGAAAATGAGAACCCTAATTGTTATATCAAATCAAAACACAACTTTATAGTCCTTAGGTAGAATGCAAAAGAATGGAAAATATGACCTAAGTATGCCTAAAAAGCTTAAACCACAAAGAGATAAGACACAAAATTTATTGCTTGCTGTTTAAAATCTCACAGTTCACAACTTGTGTGGATGTGAGTCATGATCTCTAGATGCTTGGAGGTGGATACAGGGTACATGACCTTGTAGATCTGTTCCCTTCTCCCCCTATTCCCCATCCTGGAATAAGCAGGGCTCTCAACAAAAGCAGCCTTTGCCTTTCAGGATGAAAGAATATTTTCAAGCTCCATCACTTTCTTCTGCTCCCTCTTCATCTACTCATACAAAAAGCAGATTTACTCCCACTCAAAAAGCAAAATGAAAGAATAGGTCCCTTTTCCCCTCAACCCAAACTAAAGGGGAAAAAATAGGGCTGCTAAGAATTTCTCATAGTTACCCAGAAAATAGGTGAGCCAGTTACTCATTCCTGCTAAAACTCCAAATTGGAGAAGAGTTTGAGTTTTTACTGACTTGCCCAGCTCAGGAATTTACTTCTTGGCAGCAATTAATAAGTAGCAATTAATGCTCCCTACAAAACCACTAATGCAAATGATATAAATAATGTAGTTTAAAAAGAAATAAACAGCCATATTAATGGCCTACAGCAATTTATGCAATTTATGTTTGTAAAACAACAAACTAAATATTTTAGTTTGTTGTTTTACGGAAGAGAGATCACACTTTTTTTTCTTTTTTTTTAAGAATGAGGTGAATTTTTGTTTGCTCTGAATGTTTTCACATTTTATTGCAAACACAAGTTCTTGCTCTATATCACTTATACCAGAGGTACAAATATTTAGGCCAAGAGAGCAGATGGCCCTGCAGCTGCAGGTCATAAAGTTCTTGCATGTTTTAAAGTAAACACTTTCAAGTCTATAAACTCTACACTCTGGGTAGCTCTTGAATTTGAACCATCTCAATGGCCCCAGAAGAAACCAAAAAAGTCATGTTTACTTGTTTCAGTGTAAAATTAATCTTGGATTCACCTGCATGCCACAAATGGGGTCTTCACAAAGGTAGACACCTGGGGACTGACCATCTTGCAGGCTGCCTGTAGCCACTTCTGACAACAGGTCTCTCAGATTTTCTTCTTTCCCCCACACTTCCACGGCAGAAATCCGGACCGAGAAGCGCGCTCCTGTCTTCTCTTTGCGTTCATTAATCAACTTGAATAGCCACGAGATAGCACAAGGAATTATTCCAAGGTTTTGCATGGAATCATCCTTCCCAATCATGGTGTATGACTTCCCTGTCAGGAATGGGGGGATGAAGAAAATAAAACATCATTCCCAGGATGTTGACAGCCTTCTGCCAGGAGACGTTATCCTGCACAGCATTCATGAAAATAACTTCACTACAACAAGGACAGTCAGCAATGGGAAAATATAGGCAGGTAGACAAATAGGACATGGAAAATCCAGATGAAATCTTGAGCTTCTTTCAAAAATCATTACCTCATGCATTCCCCTGACATCTCCCATTCCCAAGTAGGGTGCTGCAGGCCCCCACCTTGCAATGCTACAGCATCTGATGTGGTTGAATCATGGAGGGAATTGAGCAGAGCAAGAGTGCCATGGTCTCTAAAAAACTCTACTTTGAATACTCTAAGTGTGGTATTCTTTCAATACAATTTTACTTCAAAGCACTAGATTGTATTTCAAATGCTGGAGTTGAAATTGACATAAACCTGGTCCCAGAATCACACAGATGGAACTTCATTCAGAAAAAAATCCCCAAAACCAACCAGGTATATGTGATCACTTGGTGAAGAAGTGGGTCCACTACAATTAATATTTCATCTGGGTAAAAACCATTCCCTGGTTAAGTATTTTTTAACTCTGCAATTATAGCTCTGGCTTTTCTTTGCTGTAAAAGTTTGGTGATTAAGGACACAGAGTACTATCTTAAACTGTATTAGGTGTCACTACATATAATGCTTTTAGATGAGTTTTCTAAAGCTCCTAAATTTGTAAGCCAAATTATAATGGTATACATCCTTTCAGGCAAGTACTTGTGGCTTCTTTACCTTGTTTCATTTCTTACGTTGAATCTATGTGCAAAAAGATCACTGAAAAAAATACTTCTATGCACATGTCTCTGTCAAGGTCTGGGTAAGTCCATGGTTTTTGGAATGGTGGTGGTGCACTTAACAAAGCAACTGCAGAGACCCAACTCATGCTTCAGCAAAAGCCTAGCTAGGATACCTCTCTAAAGGATGTGTGGCACTTGTGAGAGCCTGTTATCTGGTGGCTTCCTTTTTCATCTCATTTGCAATGTTGTGTTTGGCAGGTCACATCTAAGAGCTCATCCTAGTGTCACTCTTGCCTGGTCCAGAGGGGCCTTCTGGTGTAACTGGAACACCAACCTGCTCCATTCATTGTACCGGACCTGGTTGCATTGCAGCATTCAGTGCTGTCCAGGTTTTGTTGCCTATAATTTGGGATAATCATGGCCTGATACAGCTTGATCTTCTTTACCACCTGCAAAACTGAATTATCTTTTTAAGTTATATGTGAACATCTGTAGTTGTTTGAGATGGTAAAGGATGGAAATCATTGCACACATGCAATAAACCCCTGTTCATTCAAGAGATGGTACTTCCAAAATACAATTAGATAAACATGAACAAACAAATGTTTATTCTCAAAATTCAGTTATGTCAAAATAATAGTGTGTTAATGATGATTCTCCTCTTTATTGTCCTTCCATGAATACCTGAAAAATGCTAATGAAGCATGTCCAAAGTGTGAGTTTTGCTCCATCAGTAACATTCAGTCACCCATTAAAATAAGACTTGTTTGAGACACAGTAGGAAGAGGTCAGTAATGAGTGAACTGTCTAATCAGGGAATAGAGTATAAATCAAACTGTCTGAGTGCCCAGTCACACTCCATAAGAGTGCCATCACAAACATCAAGTACTTGAGTGAATACTCATAGTACACAGTTTGATAAAAGTGGCATTTGGGCAAATCCTGGCTAACACCAAGCACATTTGGAAAACTGTAGATCACTGGATCATTATTAACAACTGAAGACAATGAAAGACAAAATTGCTATAATATTTAAGAGCTGAAATGAAGCAATAATTCAAAGGTAACTTCTGTTCCAAAGAGCATGATGTCCAACATTTATACAATAAGAAAAGTGAATAAATATGTAAGCAAGAGGTGAAGTGTAGCATGAGATCATTCACAGGTACTTTCAAATTAATATACACAGACAAATAAGTTTGTTTTCCTTAACCTAACAGACTAGCAATCCCGTATTAAAAATATTCATTTTGCTGCTTGAGTAGGGAAATTTAGCAATACCAACCAAGCTTGGCATGACCAAAGCAGAACACGCAGCCATCTGCCCCATTGACCACAGACTGGATCACCTCAGCCACAGTCCCAGCACATACTTCAGCCTGTCACAGGTATTGGGAAAAAAAAAAAAGAATAAAAATACAGGAAAGAAGGAAAGAAAAAAAACAGAAGCATTAACAATACTAAGGAAAATAATTATTTTCACCAGAAAGGTGCATTAATGTCTTCCCTGCTCCAGATATCATGTTGAAGTATCAAAAAATCTAACCTTGCTTGTCTCATTCATGTGACCTGTGCTGTTAATGGGAATGACATTAATTGTGTAAGCACATGAAGCAGGAATTTTGTTCTGGATCAAGTAAGTTACATTCACCGATGCATCAACATCCTTTGTGGCATTAAAAAAATACACATATTGTAAGGGGGTGCAATTAGTTTGTTAGAACTGCCTATTTAAGGGATTTTAAAATACAGTTTTGATTAAAAAACAACACTGAGGAATTTTTGCATGCTCAATTATTTGCCCAGTTATGGACTGAGTTTAATTCCACAAGCATGTGGGTAAGGAATGCCACAAAATGTTCCAAAGGGAACAAACAGCTCTTTGGAATTAGCTGAGAGACCCAACATTATTATGAGTCTTCTCAGCTTTTTACAGTACTAGACTCCATTCTGAAGACTGTAGCAGTATTTTAAGGAGTACAACACAGAAATTTACCCCAGGCATTCTTGGATTTAAGGTTCAAGCAGGCTGAATGGTTGACAGTGCTCCTGCAGCAACTGCTTAACACCAGTGGATGAACCTCAATCAAAATTCAGTTTAGGCCCCCATGGGAAGCACTTTGCATTTGACAACACATCAAGTAAATCCACCCTGGTTCATGGCTACTTCTAGACTATCTCTACAACAGAAAATAAAATGGGCCAAGAAAGGGACTGTTCACAGGCCAGCCCCTTGAACTGCATCCAGGCATTAGTCTGCAAGGTGCTAGCTGCTTGGACCAGGACTGGGTGAGGGACTGACCTAATGAAACAATTATGTGACAGTAATTTAGATGGCCCTGTGTCCTCGCTCTTTTTGGTTTATGAATACAGAGCCAGCTTTACAAGACTGTTTTCTAATTATACTTTGCAATGTTACTTTATTCTTTTACTGTCTTCATGACATTTGGGTAACATAGTTCATCAAACCAAAGTCTAATAAAGAAACCGGAATATATACTCATTAATAAAGACCTGTGGATTAAAATCCCCATCTTCTTATTGCAAACTGTACAATAGAACACTGTCAAAATAATCCTTGATCCCTTAGTTAATAGAGGACTGCATTAGAGAACTGTAGTTCTGATCACATCTCTGTAAACACCCAACAATAACATTTTATAATACACAGTAACTTGTTGATATTGAGGATTTTCCTATTAGGCACCATTTAGCACTATTATTGAATAGCACATTATATTGAATGTATAATTTTAGGAGAAATTATTTACAGTAAAGAAAAAAGAAAGCACACGATTATTCAGCAAAAATTTAATAAACTGAATTCCTTATTGATGGTCATGGCAGACCAAATTCAGCCCTGGTAGAAGTCCACTGAAAGTACTACTGCTGCAGCAGAAATGAGTTTGGCTCTGGTGCACACCCCTGCTTAGATAACTCTTCTGATCATACAGGGCCTACCTGTGATGCATCCTGAGGGAAAACTGCATCAAAAGCAAACATCTTGGGTGGAACCTGGCTGCCCCTTTTCTGGAAAGCATTCTGACCTCCGCAGGCCAGCGGGTCATACAGCGTGATTTGCTTCTTGCGGGGGTCAACTTTTAGGAAAGAGCTGGACTCAGACGTGTCTCTGGCAAGCGTGGAAGAAATGCGCACCATGACTTTGACCTGTCAGCAAACACACAAAAGATGAGCATGTTTCATTAGTTTCACTGGTTGCTCTACAACTGGTATGTTGAATGAATTTTCCAACTACACTTGACCAAACCATATTTGCTTTTTGTAGCTAGTGTCTCTGGAGGTCAGTGAATATGCAGGAAGTATTAGGCAGAATTTGTCCTAAACTACGAAGTGAATGAAGCCAGAACTCTCAATCTATTTCAACAAGCAACTTGTGTATTGACAATTACAATGCACATCATGGTGTTTTAGTGTCAGTGCTACTCAAGTACAATGAGGAAGTATTACAGCACCTTGCCTTACTTTCAATATAAATTGAAAATTAACCATACCCTGGTGGCCCAATTAAGAAAGCTGAAAGGTACTCTAGACTGCTAAGCTTTCAGAACTGCTGTGGTTTCTACGAAATAGCCTGATCAATAAGAGCCCATATAAGGCAGATCTATAATTTACACCTTTGCAATTCTAATCCAAAAGCATAGATGAAATGCACAGTTCTGAGTGCCTTCATCAAAGATTTGTGAAAAGAGTCCCATTTTAATGGTCAGATTTTGAAATTACCATCAAGGGAGAGAATGTAATAAGCGATAAAAGATTTGTTAAAACATGTTAGCTCACAACTCATTAAATAGCTACATAATAAGATGTTATTCCTGAGACAAAAATAAACCTTCATAGATTTAATGAGGTTATTCTGTATCCTTAGCTGAGTTGGTAAGCAATTTAGATGTAAGTAAAACTGATGACAATCAATTAGCTTTGGTTTTCCCCATAAATTCACCACTGGCAGACACATGAGCTCCTGACTTTAGAGGACGAACATCACCTCTTTGCCAGTTCTAGTCACACCTGCACAACTTTCTCCTAGAGCAGATTGGCATTCACACCAACTAGACAGAACTTTTATGTTAATTCTCCTTAATCATATGTCACTTCTATCAAACCCACCCACGTTTAGCATGCAAGTGACCACAAAGGGTCATGTCAGCATAGGGTGGGAGCACATCTGCTGCTGGAATGGCAGATGCATTCCGGGAGGAGGTTGTAACCTCTGAAGTTGGGCTGCAGTTCCTGTTGGTCTCACTGAGACTGGTGCCCTTTGTATGCAGGTGTCATCTCATGCTGGCCCAAGCTCATCCTGCATGCAAATAAATCAGCTGCTTTGAGAAGTAAAATCTGGGAAAATTCATTTTTGACACAACTCCTTTGAAGACAACAGAATGAGACCAGAGATTAACTAGTATTATTCAGTATTTCTGTGACATCTCTGTATGACAGTGAGTCAAATGGGTAATTTAACTCCAGTATTTTAACCTGGCAAAACAAGTTGTCATTAAATGGTGAAATGGTCACAAATCTGCTCACATAATTTCATTTTTACACAAATATCTGAGGAAAAAAGGAAAAGTACTGCTTGGGTAGGAATGTGTTCTCCTCCTGCCCAACAACTGAGCTGCTTATGAAACTTAACCTCTAACTGTAAAAAGCCACCTCTAATGTCTTGCCAAAGGCATTCTTCAGGACCCAACCCTAAGCAGAGCTGACTTCTACTGAGGACAACAGCAGCCAACACACCCAGTCAGTCCAGATGAACTGGGCAAGGTCTGTTTATTCCACCCCTAGGTCTCCTGGAAGATCGGAAGGGAAGCACTGGTCAAGTTAGCGGGGAAGGAAGGGAGCACAACTATAAATCCATGGGGAGCAAGAAAACAAAGGGTAGCATCAATCCTGTGCTGTTTTCCTATTTTCAACTTCATACGCCTTTGGCTTTCTTTTGCTGTGTCCCACATTTTAAAGAAGATACCAATATCACGAGTATCAGACTGATCTGCTGGAAAACAAAATAAATGCTATTGTTCAACTACTTTAAATAAAATACTTGCATGCTTTAGAAAGCCCTTTCCCCATAAGTTTATGTGTATTTTTGGCTCCTGTGAAACCATGTCCTCCAGGTCCTTGATCTTTGTGTGCAAAGGAGAGCTAATAGAATACTCTGGGCTAAGTTTTTTTGGGTTTTGGAGAATGGATAGTGTGTGAAATTTAACAACCTTTCATATACAGGCAGTCTAAGAATTCTTTCTGGCCTCAAACTGTATGGGCTTGCAGTATTAACAGAAGCTACACTGGCTTTGTTATGGTATAATATCACTGGCATGGGTCCGGATTTAAACCTGTTCACAGAAAATCAGATTAATACCTGCCACTTCTTACTGAAGGAATACTGCAAATCCTCCTAACTTCCAACAGCTATAGTGATAGAAGCTAAGGCATCAGGTTCCTCTTTCCCACAAGTAAAATACCAGTTTAACTGAAATCCTAAAAATTTACTAGCATCAGATAAACGGAATGAACCTCTATTAAAAAAAAAGTGCTCAACTCAGAAGCCCCAGGAACTGTCAAACAGCATATATTGCTCCTCAATACTGCCAAATATAGATATTTCTCATGAAAAATAATGCTATTGCCATAAACCTTTGTACTTCTGTGCATTAGGGATTTTGTTTTGAGACCTAATGGTTCACAGAACCACAGAATCACACGGTTTGGGTAAAAACTATGTGTAAACTCTTGAGTTCAACTGTTAACATATAACTGCCAAGTCTACCACTAAGCCATGTCCCTAAGTGACATGCCTACACAGAATCCTAGAATAGTTTAGGTTTGAAAAGACCATGTTCATATGTGTTATGGCAGAGGAATATCATATTGATTACATGTAGAGATCCTCTTAGCTGGAGCGCTTTTTTTACTCATCATGAAGTTGTCTGTGAGCCTTGGGACACCACATCAAAGGAAATTCTGCTCATCTCCCTTTAGATCAGCCTACTGATCTAAAGGGAGATGTCTCCATCTGAGTCAGTTGCCTGACCCCTTTGCAGGCAATAGAGAGGAACAGACTTTCTAGCACTAAATGTGCATGTTCTGTTTTATAACTGTTTTATAACTCCACAAATACCTCTTGCTTTCTCTATAACACCACAGGCACCTTAAAAGTTTACCTGATATGTAGGTGCCTACATTGTAGGCTGCCTAAAGTTATTCTTTTTTCTCCAAGAATAATAAAGATGCTCTTTCTGGACAGCACAGTGCCTGGCCCAAATTCCATGGCACACGCACACACAAATCTGTGCGACAGTCTCCAGCAAAAATACATGCCAACATAAAGATAGGCACATGAGTGTCATGGACACAGCATACAAGTAGTAACAATAGATTACTTGAACTCATCTGGTACTTTGTAGGCACTTAAATATCTTCCAGGCCAGTTTCACACTAGTGCAATCCTCTCAAATTACTCTTGATTTACATTACATTAATTGAGAAAATAATTAGATCCCATCTGTGCAGACTATATGTCCCCATTATTCCATGGGAGCTATGACAAAACACAGGCAAACTTCCATCCTGAGAAACACATCCAGAACTACATATGTAACAGTGGTACAATGAACTAGGCAGACCAAGGCAGGTTTTAAAACATCTGAGCCAGATATATTTTCTGAGAAGACAGGCAAGCTTGTGGTCTGGCAATCAGCCTGAGATTGGGGACCTAGGATCCCTCCTGATGGCTGTGTCCAACTGAAGTATGACTGAGCTTTTAGTGCAGTCTGTCCACACTGTCCACCTGTACAGGAGGCAGAGTCACAGCTTACTTCACTGCCAGGCACACTGAGAGATTCAGCCACTGCCTGGCCTCAAAGAATTGGCAATAGCCATTTTTTTCACGCCCCATTATGAAACATTATTATGCTTGTAACCTAAATCCAAGAAATTGGGAAAAGCATTTCCCAACAGTAGTTATGACAAGAGTAAATCAACTCACAACAGTAGAAATTATGGGAGACCACAGCTTCCTGCTCTGCTGTTTCACAGTCCTTCATGCAATTTAGAGCTGGGGGGTTAGCAGGGGAGGCTCAGAGTCTGTGCTGGCCCCTAAAAATCTACACCACAGGAGAGGCAGCACAAGGATGGGCAAATGTAACTCATCCAGCTATGGGGATAGCACAGGAACTTACTGGACTTAAAAGAGTTCAGCTCAATTTAAGGAACAGACAGGCTGAAGATCATGGTGCTGCTCTGGGGAACTCAGAAATACAGTATGGTTAATTTGAAACTAGCTGAAAAGTGAAGTTTAGGAACGCTAATACTTTATGCTTGCAGTTTATATTTAAATAAAGTATAAATTGAACTTCTCTTTAAAAAGAATAAAGGTTTTCTGCTTCACTTCCTATGTGTCATTACTCCTTCAGTCCACTGCTACAGTTTCCCACTAATCTCTTGTAATTGAAGCATCTCAGAGACACCACTTGCAATTAAAGGGAGCACTCAGTCTGCCAGAAACTCTCGTTTGAATTCCAGCCATCAGGTCTTGGCAGTGCCCAGCCTTAGATGCACCTCTGACTGTTCCTATGGGGAAACATGAAAGCAATCTCCTGAGACATGCACTCTTGGTAAAACAAACAACCTGGGCCTAATTTTGATCTAATGTTTCACCCATGCAAATCTGGCTGAAGTAGGCAAGAATTACTCTAGCTTAGGAGTGGAGAGACAGAATAAAAGGTCACTTATTCTGCATCACTGCTGTGCATTTACTTCTCTGAATTTCAGTTCCTGCCTTCAAAGACATGACTTGTTCTTACATGAGTTCTACAGTCACTGAATTCAAAAATACTACTCCAGATGTGAAATGCCACAAGTAAAAGCAGAATCAGAACTCTGCTGTTCAGTCTTCCTCAACAGGTTTGGGGTTTTTTTGTTGTTTTGTTGGGGGTTTTTTTGTAAATTTGTCTATGTACTTATTTCACACATACATGCATGTATTTCAACTATATACACCATTTTTTAAAGCATATACATTTTCTGGATATATTAATTTTTTTTCATAAATTTCTCTCTAAACAGCAATTATTGGAATGATGGGTTCCTTCATGGATACCATTGAGTAGCATCAAGAGAAAACCTAGGGGAGATGCTGTATTATCACTATGCTACTGTACTGTAAAAATAAGCATAAAACTTTTAATCAACTCTCTGAAAATTTCAGTTGCCTGAACCATTTTTCTTTCTCCTTTTTTATCCAATGCATCCCTATAAACACACCTACTATTTCTCAAAGAAGGAATTTGCTAATTGCAGGATTTTCCCCAGATAAACTCAATTTGTGACCTGTCGCGGACCTTTTGTTATGCTCATACTCTGTGGAGAAGGACAAAGGTTCAGCACACTCTGCAAAGTAGAACTGGTGCCAAAGAAATTAAAAAAAGAAAGCAGAGTCCAGGCACTGACACTGCCATGTCTCCTGTGCCCACAGGGGTCTGTCTGCAGGACCAGCAGCAAAACGAGCAGGGGAGGTGGGAGAGGTGAAGCTGTGTCTAATCTGTATCACACACCAACAGCTACAAACACAGACTGCAATGAGGCAACACAGGCAGAGATCCACACTGGGGATGTTATAACTTCCTTCTACTCTTGCCTGTAAGATTTCATTTGGGGTTCATTTATCTAATTACTGCAGGGACAGGGCTAGACAGCTGTTGCTTCAGGCGCTGTGCTTGCCTTTATGAGCTGCTTTTCTCATCAATCATTTGAGCAGCTTCTGCTGGATGTGTTCTGGGTAGTGGTGGGAGGCAGGAGCTGCAGTGCAGTCACACGAGAGACAGGCCAGCCAGGACTATTGAGCTGTTTCAGCACTCCATCAATGTAATGGCAATCACTGGCTGCAGGAATAGCCTTATTTGAGGTTAATGAAGAGTAGGTTTTGTAATTTCTCACTGTTACAGTTGTAAATAATGGTGTGAGACATGCATTTTTGCTGTAGCCAGCTGCAAAGTACTACAGCACAAGAAAATCTAGGCCATCCTTACGCTTGCGCACATACATGCTTTTGCATGAGGCCTGTAAAGTTTGAAGCCTTTCTACTGTGCTCAGACAATATGAAATCACCTGTTAAGTATGTTAAAGGATTTTTCTTACAGGTTATGAGACAATTAGTTGATCATGCTAACATGAAATCTAGGAGGTCAAAATAAACAGACTGACCCAGAATGCAACAAATGCAGCATTGTATGAGTGGTCATTGCTTTAATGGAAATATGATCACATTTAGAAAAAAACACAAACAAATAAACTCGGATGAATTATGCCAGTGTAACCTGGTCAGGAAGCATGTACAAACAGGCCTTGTTGTCCTTGCTTTCTGTTTTCATAAAGGTAACACTCCTAGGCTTCAGCACAAATTAGAAAATACATAGAGCTGCTCACTCTTGCTGTTAGTGGAAATGGCTGCAATGATACTGATGCTTTGGAAAAGCAGTGAAAATAACTGAAAAAGCAATAGCATTGAAGCATGCAGGTCTCCTCTTTTGTTACAACAGTTCCTCTGTTTCTATCTTGGGTAGTTGCTAAAACTTTACTGGCGCATAAACCCCATCCTGTACAGCAGTGGAACTAATCTGGACTTCTAGCAATAATGGGAAGTAGTGGCTGCACATTGTACCCAAACACCAATCATGTTATTCAAAAAATTTGCACTTAACATTGCACACTTTTTGACTTGGACAATTCAACTTTAATAATAAATTCAGTAAAATCTGGTGTGAAATATGCTCAGGTCACAGGGGACAGCTCAGTGGTTTCCTGTACTGTTCGTGGCAGCAGTAGCTGTGAGTTTCTCACTATGGTTTGGTACAGTTAAAAGAAAATGCTGAGCACCAACACTGTCTGAAACCAGCATATGCATCAGACCAACCATTCAGCTCTAACATTTCTACTTCAGCATTTACTAGATTCTAAACTAACAGAGAGCACTGCAAGTTTCTTCTACTTGTAAAAAAATTAATTTAAAAATAAGCAAACACCCCCCCAAAAACACCAAAAAAACCACCCCAAAAACAAGCAAAAAAACCACCACAAAACCAAAAAAAAAAAAAAAAAAGAAAGAAGACATGAGGATCATCCCATCATGGTAAACAGTCTTTTCTTAAGGCTCCCCACATGCAGACTGGGTTCCTGGCTTTCCTTTCGCTTCCTTATGATCTCTTTAAGGTAAGTCTGTGTTTCAGAACTGCATAACTAGGCAGGAGGAGGATTTTTCCCAGCTTCAGGCATTCTCCATATACCTGTATTTATGATGGGACCAACTCTTTAAACATCACTGAGAGTGGCACTTTCATAAGAACTGAACAAGCCACAACAGCCTTCAACAATCCCAGCATGAACAACATGGGATCAGCTGGCAAATCTTGTCTTCCCTGCAGCAGTGGATCTGCAGGTATGTAAGCATGCACCCACTGCCTACTGGCTCCAACACACTACTGCAAAAATTTACTCTGCTTTTCCCACTCTAATGAGAATTTATTTCTCTGTGCACAGGACAAGCACAGTTTCACTGCCATGAATTTCAACATCTCATCTTTTCCTTGGCACCTTTCAAAATCAAGCATGTATTTCCCTTCACCTCAGTGATTTTTAGAGTATTTCCCCCCTTCCTTTCTTCCTAGTTAGTACAAATTTTTGAAAAAGGGTCTTTAGACACACAGCATCTACGTAGTAAATTAAACAAGATAAAAACTTTTACCTGGCACAAAATGGAGAACTGGCAGCTTTCCCTGTAATTCTTGTCCTCTGCTATGGTATGGCCATACCCAACTGTCTGCAAGATGTTCCCTTGCCCAAACTAATTCAAGAACCATGCCTGGAATTATTTGGGAGAGACAAGTGCCCAGCACCATGCCAGGGACCTTGTTAACAATGCAGGACTATGATGATTGAGTGCCAGTGCCCAGGGATATTTCCTGTTCCTGTTTAATTGATTTTATAGTCTGTACCAGGTTTAGTTCCTTTCCAGTAGCTGGGGTTTGGGACTGTGTTCTGGATTTGTGATGGGAACGGTGTTGATGGCACAGGGACATTTTAGGTACCAGTGAGCAGAGCTTATACAGAGTCAAGGCCTTACAGCATCCCATGTCACCCTGCCATCAAGTAGCCTGTGGGTGCACAAGAAGCAGGAAGGGGACACAGCTGGGAGGGATGACCCCAAGTACCTAAAAGGATATCCCCCACAGCATGGCAGATCAGCATATAAATCTGGGGGAAGCAGGAGAAAGAGGGAGATGATCAGAGTTATGGCCATTACACATGATGAAGCCCTGCTTTCCTGGAGATGGCTGAGCACCTGCCTGCCCATGGGAAGTAGTGGATGAATTCCTTATTTTGCTCTGCCTTTGCCTGAAGCTTTTGCTCTTTCTAGTAAACTGTCTTTATCTCAACACAAAAGTTTTCCCTTTTACCCTTCTGATTCCCTTGCACATCCCACTGGGAGAGAGGGACAAGAGGCTGTGTGGGGCTGAGCTACCTGCCATCGTTAAGCCACAGAACTGTCCCAGTCACAGATCCTTGCACAGCTTAGCCATGTTTAGCATTCTCTAAGTTAAATACAAGAAACTCAGTCTGTGCAGAGTGGCCTTCCAAGCATGTGATGTGCCATATGTTGCTCTGTTCTATTCCAGCCTGGTTTGATATGTACAGATCCTACAGACAGATCAGCCAAACCCATTAAACACATTTGCAGCATCAGCAAGGCAGGCTCTCTAAAGGAACTTCTCTACTCTTGTGATTGATGACAAGGCTGCTGTCATTCCTGCTGCCTGCATAAGGCTGCCATCAGCCCCCTGGGGAGGAGGAGACAGCAATGGTGAGTCACTTGGCTCTTTCTCATAGGCCATGCTCTTATCCTGCTGCTGTGCACAAAGACTGAAGAGAACTTTGCTTTGCTTATTTAAGCTTCCTCTTAGAAACCTGCCCTTCCAGCAAAACATGACTGAACTGCCTCAGCTGTCACAAGGACTGGTGTTGATAGAAAGCAGAAGCAGTATCAACAGTAGCAATATCTCAAGCACATGCCTTGATAATTATGTCTGCTATATTATTTTTTAAATCCCCAGTTTCCCTTCTGGTGAAGCTGTGGAAGAGGTGCACAGGATGCAGCTTGGGTAAGTATAAGCAGCAGGTCATCTTACTACTAATTAAAGAAAGTGTGGCACTGAGGGCTTCACATTATATATTCTCAGGAGATGAGGAATTCCAAGATGAACAAGGCTCTCTGTTTTTTTGTCTAAGGAAACAAGAATTTCTATGGAAAGAATGCAGATAAAAGACAAAGTTTCTTTTTCACATGTCTTTGAGATGTCTTTTCAGTGTTAGAGAAACAAAGGATATACAGGTATTGCAAAGAGATGTATAATCACAATTGTAAGCTTTTCCATTATTTATAAAGATGATCTCCATGACTGCATACAAAAGAAGATTCCCCACTCCGCACATAAAAGTGTACGCCATGGCACCATAAATAACAAGCAGCAATACAATCAGACAAGAAGGATTTACATTATTTAAACCAAGCCAGAAGTGAAAAATTGCAGCTTAATGCATATAATGTGGAAAAAAAGATGTGTAAAACTTTGGAGTGGCAGCTCCAAAGTAATGACAGACAGTAAATAAAAGGGATCGTTCTAACTAGAAATTTGGGAATTCATGGTGAGGAAAAAAATCCCAAAGAAAGCACAGGGGCACATTGTGAAAGAGAGTCTATATAAATGGAAGGAGGCACAATCATCATATTAGGCAATATAGGTGAGATATCTAATAAGTGCTTGGGTATTCAGAGGAGAAATCCAGTCTCCAGAGAGAATATAAGCAGCCTCCAGCACTATATGTTGCCTGAAACAATCAGTAGAAACTTCAAGGAGCAGAGCTAGTTGCTTTAGTGAGGAATGTAATACATCACAGTGTCATTGAATTCAGCAATAATTCCTCACTTACCTGGAAGCATATGAGATGAGGATTTGACCTTAGTTAGGAAAAACCAGCAATAAAACTAAATTTGGAAAACAAGGAAATTATAAGACCTGAGTTCAAGCAATGATATGATCTATATTGTTAGTGAACATTTCACCTGAAGATCCCTCAGGGCTTTGCAGTCTTCTGACAGGATCAAGACATATATTTACAATTATTCTTAATTTTCAGTGGCAGAAATAAAGCCTAAGAGTAAATGAATCATCTAAGATCCCAGGAAAAGTGTGCTTTACCTAAACAGACTACCTGAACTCTGGTTCTTCCCTTTCTTATCCCATAACTGTAGGCTATAACATTTACAAGAGCATAAACATAATATTACATTTACTTTTTTTTTCATGTTGTATCCTTTTTAATGCTACCCTCATGCTTATATATTTGGCAGTGGTACAGGGAGGCACAATAACTTCAGAGCCCTAGCATCCACTCAGAATTAATGAGATCCGTTTGTAATGCTATACATGATCTCAAATTAAAAGTGCTTTTTTTGAGCCTTAACAGAAATCTGTGCAACAGACAATTTGAGGGAGCTTGATTCTGCATTCCCTGGAAACAAACAGAATTATCTATTGTACCTGGAACAAGAGAATAGAAGACAAGGTCATACAAGATGCATCTGAAGGTTCATATAACTCCATAATATTCCATCTCCAACAGTGATCCCACATTCTGGCCATGAGCCTCCCACTGTGGTGGGCTGCACTGCCATCCCTCTGCTCCCTCCCCAACTGTGCTTTGCCAATACCTGTATGGCTCACGTGCCATTCACATCCTATCAAGACTCAAACTGGGTCAGGAGAGAGCCACAGGCTCCAATGAGTCAGCTTCTAGTCTAAATCAAATTTGCAGCCCACTAGGAACACTGCTGGGGTTGGGTATGTTTATAGTGCCACTTGGGGGATGTTGTCCCTCCTTTTGGAGGTGGGGTGAGAACTGCCCCACAGAAGTTTCCCCTAGGCACGTACAAGACATGAAGTTGCCTCTCCCAGCTCTTCCAGAACCAGTTGCTGAAGTTCTGCTTGCTTGTGTTTCTCAGACTTTGGGCTTTTTAATGCTATCCCCAGTCCTGACATTCTATTGTTTTCTGACCAATAGTGAACATAGTGTTGGGATTTTCAGTAGCCTCTAGAAGGCACTACAGCCTGATGCTTACCCCCTTTATTTTATTAAGGAAATAAAATCCAAGGAAGTCATATATCTGAGCAAATTTGTTCCTAAAAGCAAACACAGCCTCTGGTGGTACAAGGATGCTCTTACATATTTGGAGAAACCCAGACACGCATTAGCCAATTCTACAGTGCTGGTTCTAAGGATCTCTGTGTATTACTCTGTGATGCTGGCTCCAGGTACAGCACAGCCCATCTCCACTGCATCCTGTGCTCCTCTGGGAAGAAATCCAGGCATGCAGGCAATGAGGATGTCTGCTTAGCACTGATCCTTAGCACTGTCTGCTTAGCACTGATCCTGGCCTGACTGATCACAGAACCAAGATTACAGGAGTGGACTGCTTTCAGTGTTTTGGGGTTTTTTTTGTACTAAACATAAACATAACAGAACAAAAATTACACCAAATCAGAGAGGCTGACAAACAAAAACAATAGAAACAAAACTGAATGGGAGCCCCTGATGGGAACTAAATGCAAACAGTACTTTGACAAATGGTACTTGTCTCATGTCACAGAAAGCCACTAACTTCCCTTACCCTCAGCTGCAGTATTACAGCATAACATTGCCACTGACCCTCCTCCTTGATAAATGCAACACTATAGCAACAAAAAACAGCCAGTGAAGAGCCATCTGCCTTGTGACCCCTACCACATGATTTCATCCACTGTTTGCTGTTTATTAAATGTTGCAATAAATAGCAGCAGTATTTGTGAATAGATCAGTAACCAACCACTTGCCCTAAAATGAATATCCAGTGCCTGTTAGCAGGCTTTCTACATTCCCTCAGCTGTTATTCTGCAATCTTAATTTGGGCAAAATTTCTATCCTCTTCAACCTCAACTGCCATCTTCTGACTTCTGAGTGCTTAAACCATGCAACCTTAACATTCCTTTAATACTGCTATTTGTCAACAGAATAATTCATTCTGCTGTAACTTAGGAACTGTGTAATTCTTCTAGCAAGTAGCAGACTTTAATGAATGGCACCTGATCAATAATGCAGAATTCAACATTTGAGAAAAAATAAAAAAGCCTTTTTCATGAGGAGTGTCTGCAGGAAATGTCAAAATCATTTATCAAGGGTCCAGGCTGATAGCCTGCAGCTGCTGTCCACAAGAATTATAAAAACATACATTGTTGAGTCCTGAAAATATGTTTTTTTGTACTGAGTATAACTGGATTTTTCCACAAAATAAGGACTTATTGAGTATGAATGCAATGGTCTTTACCAGAGTTTTGTTAAAGTAAAACTTTGCCACAATAGTACTTTGTCCCTAAGTTGCTAGTTATACAGGATTATTTTCATTTGGTTTCCAGGTGCACCTTTAAAACAATCCTCACTGTAATTCTAGACAGGCTGAGTCACTTAATACATTTGTATTTGAGTTTCAAAATCTCAGATTAACAAGGTAATCAGGCAAACATTACAAACCAAGACAAGAGTAAGCATTTTATCTCTTCCTGATATTTAGGTGCAGCATGTATCAAAGGAACAAGTAGTCTTTACTGGTTTGGAAAGCTTTTACATTTCCTAATAAATGGTCTAACAAGGAAGCACAAGGTTACTCCAGCTCCTTTGCTGAAAATTCTCATCCAGAAGTATATAGAGCAGCAATAGTTAAGGGCTACAATCACAATTCACAAACATGAGCAAGATTATGAAAATAGAGGTTTGATGAAGTTAAGTCCCACATGGCTTAAAAACTTTAAGTGGCAAAGGTGTCAGATCCTGAGTACAGCATGATCAGTTTTCAAGGTATGCTATTTAAATAGCTAAGAATAATCTCATCCTGGACTGTACATATCCAAGCAAGGCTCCTTTCATTGTACCTGGGATGCAGCAGAATGGGGACTGCAATGGTTTTGTAACCTTACTTTCTAAAGATCAGCCACTTGATCCGCTTGGAACTGCTTAAGAAGGCTTCACTTTGAGCTAGATTGAGCTACACTGGCCATTTGATTTCTCTTTTCTGATGCAGGCAGAAAGTGGTGGATAAGAACAAGTGGAGAACCTTGATGAGGGTGGGCAGGTCACAATTCTATAGCTCCATCTCTCTCTCTGAGCTGGGTGACAGAGCTGGCTGCTCCATCTCCTCTAAACTCTGAAGATTTCCACTTTGGATGCCTTTGGGGGCCAGCGATTCCTGCAGAGAGCCTGCAGCTCTGTTGATACTACTGGAGATAATGCTAGCTATCACACCAATTAACCTGCTTCTAAATCCATCTCTTTAAACAGTGCTCTTCCACCTATGACAATTTCTGTGGTGACACTGCTATTTGTCATTGGTGGCACGGCATGCCAGACAATGGCTATAAAAGTAGCAGTCGGTGCACAGGTTTCACAAATGATTGAAGCAACCAGCCTTTTCTTGAGCAACAAAGGGATCTTTCATCTTCAGATAATTCATCCTCCATGCTTGTCACTACTGCAGCCTAGCATCAGGAAAGAAACATTCTTTGATGCTTGTAAGGTTTTATCACTCATCACAAAATAGAGAGATTAATGAAGGGGAATAAGGGGGGGGTGAAGATGAATTTATTATTTTTAATAAAAAGCATCTTCCCACAATAGATTAGAGCATAGGCAGAAGAAACAAGCGAAGTAAAATATATCAGAATGATAAAAGGGTGAAGGTACTACAACAAATTACACTTACAGAGCCATTTTTAATGTGAAACACAGAAGGAAATTTGATTAAATATTCAAACTTCACATCTAACGTGATCCTAAATCAGCACTGTGTGTTAGGGAAGGAGAGAGATCTACTGCCTGTCTGTCTGGTGAAGGATGGTTTTATACCACTAAACCTGAAAAGGGTATGTCTTGAAATGACTTGAGCCAGACTGATCATATACATCAGTATGAAATGTGAGAAGCACAGAAAGCCAGTGTGGCCAGAGCTGGGCCAGAATCCAAATCAGAGTCATGCCAACCACAACAATATTTAGATTTTCACTGGTGGAGCCAAAGTCCTCTCTTGGATCAACTTTGGTTGAAAAAATTGTGGTTTTTCCTCAGTCATTCAGTACATAAAACCTTCCAAATAGTTCCTGGAATTGACAGTACTACATTTAGACAGAATGAAGCTCAAATCTGTCCAGTTGGGAAGCTTGAGGTATAGTAAGAGGCATTATGACAGCTATTAAGGTGAAAAATTAACAACTTGAGTTTTTTAATTGCATGTCTAAAGCTGCCTTTATCACCTCATGTCCATTACTAAAGCTGTACTTTAGTCCTTCCTTTTTTTAAGGACTTTCCTCACAGCAACATTCATCTGTCAGTGCTGCAAACCATGCAGCCCTGTGCTTACCTATTCAACAGTCAAGTTTCTTCCAACAGTCAAGTATCTTTCATTCTTACATAGTATTTTTGCTAAACGAATAAAAAATCAGGATATAGATCTTAAGACAGTGTGCATCTCAACTTTGGGTATACTTACATCTGGATTTTGATTCCAATTATTCCATAAGATAAAGCTAATAATTGGTAATATGTCATGGTTCACACACTACTTTGTCTACACCACTGCTCTTCCTGTATTTTTGTTAAATGCTGCACTGAATTCTGTTAAATTCTGCTAAATTACCTGACTGTAGGTGAATGCACATTAGCAAATATCCAAGACAAGTTTTGGTAAAACTAACGTTGCATATGAAAAAAAAATGTATATAACATATGGCATGTAATGTAAAAGAAATTCATTCTGTCATTAATTTTTACAGATTTGTATAGATGTTTCAAGAAATGTAGCTCTGTCAAGGTGCTCCAGGACTTACCCCATTCTGTGTGCAATAAGAAAAAAAAAAGGCACATTTTCAATGGAATGGTTACCTCAGGATGTCCTCGGATACTGAGGGATTCAGTAAACCTCTTAATATTATTTTAATTACAATGTTACAATTCATCATGTCAAAACATAAACATACAGATTATATAAAACTACATTAGGAGACCTTACATAGCCCTGATTAATGGTCTCATAGGTTGTAAAATGAATCCAAACTGTAAATTTAATCTGCGGGCTTTTCTAAAATGTGAATTATTGACTTGACACATTATAATAACTCTTTCCAAACTGTTGTGGTCTATGGTTCAAATCTTTTCTGTATAGCTCACTGACATGCAGAGTAAGCCTAATTTACTACATCTCTTGCTGCATGAACATCCACAGACTGCAGCATCCTCTGAAATGTATTCCAAAACATTGCAAGGAACCAGAGGGACAAAGGCATGAGGAAGAAAATGCCTTTAATCAACAGTGACTTCCAGATAAGAACTCCTTAGAATCCCTCCTACTAGCTCACCTGGCAGAAAAGTGTCTACCATTAACAAGGTACACCAATGCCTGAATATGTTACAAGGACTCTGTTCTGTGAATCAGCTGCCTTGGCTCTCCCATGATTTCCTTTAGAAAGAGGTAATTTATTTGCTGGGTCAGTATGCTGTGATTTTCTATAGGCCTAAGACAGGAGAGAAATTTCTAATCCCTAGCAGATTATATCTTGATTGCTGTGTTAACATGAGCCTCAAAGAAAAATCCACTTCAACCCAAAAATTTCAATCAGCTTTAAATAGCTCTGAGGACTGAAACAAACCTCAGCCCATTTAAGAAATTGTAGATTCTATGGGCAAAGAAGCCATTCTGGATCCAATGGTCCTACAGACCATAGAGATACAGCTGGGCCAAGCCACTCACTTGTGTCACTCGCTGCTGCCATCACCCACAAAGGGCATGGAAACATTGTCCCCTCTCCCTCAACAGCCAGGGATGAACTCAAAGCCTGTCCTGCTGAACTTCTATTTCCCTGGAGTTAAAATGCCAAACTCAAATCAGGCAACATATTTTGCCTTCTTTTTTTCCTGGGTAACAGGAGAACTCTCAAACATAACCAAACTGAAAACTGTATCTTGTTGAAATATACAATTGAAGATCTTTTGGTTACAGAAAATAATTTACGTTTTAACTTGACAACTTTCAATTACATCTTTAAAGACTCAAACCTCAGAATTCTTATTTTTTCAAGACAAAAAATTTGTTTTATTTGAATAGAAATAAAAAATACAAAAGACTAAGATTTTCCAAGAAATACTGAAAATATTTTGGATTCATTTAAAAATTCTTTGTTGGAAAAACAGTGTTTTCCTCTCTGACTTAAAAAAATACTTTGAAAATATAGCTTATATGATGCATTACATTAAAAAAATGAAATTAAAATACTCCATACCTATAGAGTAGCGTAAACACAATTGTTTAGCGGTGGAAATAAAACCAAATCGAACAATAAACCAACCAAGCAACATGGGACTGGAAAAATTTCAGCTATTTTTTAGCTCAATCACTAGCTCCACTTTCAACCATCAGTTTTAAATAACCCAATTAGATTAATATTGGCAACTAGCATGACCTGACAGGGAGCAGCTATCTTGAAATATAGACATTAAAACAAAAAAAATGACATTAAAAACTAAGTTGTTGCTTTAGTAGAACCAGACCTACTTACTGGGTATGTATCAAACATTTAAATGCTGAAAGAGTTAAGAAAATCCAAGCTGAACAATAAAATCAACTAGTTTTTAAATATGTACATTAGACTCCATAAAACTGAGGAAAGTAAAATTGAGCAAACTGATATTTATAAAGAATTCAAATCACACAATTATATTATCTTTTTGAAGTAGTGTAACATATATTTTGCAGAGTTAATCTACACTTCATTATTCTCTCTAAAAATTAGTATTCAGGGAAAAGTCTACACACATACACTACATTTTCCCATTAAAAAAAATTATCTTAACATGAAGCAAAGTAAGTTTTGTTTCCAAAAAAAGATATCCCCAAAATCCAGCCTAAAAGTCAACACATTTTTGCACAGAAAATTTTGAAGTTTCAGTAGACATAGATGGCATACTGCTCTAAATCTACATTTTCCAAGAAAAAAGTAGGAATGCTTTTCACATATAAACCTAGGAAAACGTGTAGAAATCATTATTAACCCTTTGCAAATGGTTTCTGCACAAGAATAAAAATGTAGAGGAGAAGTATACAGGCTCTCTAAACCAAGATGAAGCTGGCTTTTCTATTTCTAACATCCCATGTTCCCTTGGAATTCTCAAGGGGAAGTAACTCTAAGAATGTTAATATGAAGCCTTTCACTTCAATATGCAATACTCACTACTGCCTAAGGAACCACACCTCCTACCACATGTCACCTCACTGCCTACAACCACTAGTAAAGAATCCTTCCTCTGATTTTCCCAGCCAATGCCGCTTCACACAACTGAGTTCAATATGTCCTTTACTCCATCAGGAATGGCCTTTGATAGAGGCATCAGGAGACTGGACTGTACAGACCACTGACCTAATTTTTGCCTGTTACAGACAGGCATGTACACGAGTTTGTATGGATCTACCTGATGTCCTTGCAGCTGAATCTGTGCTCAATGCCTTCAAGGATTCCTTCCACTCCATTTTACATTTGTATACAACTCGAGTTGCTGTGACTCATTAGGTACATACCATTATTGCTTTGCAAGAAGCTCAAGTATCTTGAAAAGAAAAGTTAATCTCTCTGCATCTGACAATCAATAAATCCAAGACATAACTGGGTTAAATATGACTCTCTCCTGATAAATTCTATGGATTTTCAGTTATGCATTACTCAACACAGTAATTTTATTCATAATCAAATTGCAAAATTACTCTTTAAATTACTGAAAGAGTGAGTGCAAAGCAATCCCAGGACTTGCAGGATCTCACCTTCCTTGCAGTATCATTCAGGCATAGAAGTATGCTGCCCTGACCTACACTGGATGCCATGTGCCCACCAAAGCTGCTCTACCACCCCCCTCTGCAACTGGACAAGATCAACCCACCACCACAGGGAAGGAAAAAAGGTGCTGAACTCTATTTGTCTGGAACAAATGGCACTGTGTAAGTGTCCAAACAAGCACAAAAAATGCTGCATGGTATTGATGGTATTTCTATTCATCTACCACAAGCAGAGCCTGAGCAATTTTCTTGCAGTTTTCTATCAGCACTCTTCATTTCTCGCCTGGAAAAGCTCTAATGCTATTCCAGTCCTAAGTCTTTTCTGGACAGAGATGGAAACCTGCCAAAACCTGCAGGAGTACTGTGAATACTGTGAATGAGGTGTGCTAAGGAGTCTTCTGGGACTACAGACTCAATTTTACACAAGGTCTGAGCAAGGGTGTGAACCCAGATGTCAGAGGTAAACTATTGCATTAACCTACTGTGCCTTTTGTCTGCATTCATAACAAACTCATGCTGTATTTAATGGACAAGGCTGTACTTTCTTCACAGCCACATGGTGACAAAAGAAGTGCTATAATATTAATTTGTAGGGGGAAAAAGTACCATGTGGAGCCACCTTTTGCACTGACAGAAGATGCATACTTTTCCAGTGACACCATAGAGAACAGTAATCAGAAATGAAGGGGGATTTTTTCAAAAGCCTTCAAAGACCCAATAAGGTTGCAACTGAGGCCAGTGATAAAATTCCTTTTGCCTTCAGAGGAATAGGAAGAGAAGTGGGTCCTTGCTGTGCTCTGCCAAAGCTTCTGCCCTCTTACCCGTGTCTTATGCCACAGCCTGGACTCTGTTTTTCTCATGTCACAGGATCATAACCTACTCCTATATGTTATCTTATTTTCTAAATCAAACTAGAAAAGCAGATGAACAACACTGAACAAACTGATGGGAAAGATAAAAACAACTGCCACTAACAAGCATTTTTTCAGTGCACGATGGAAGGGAGATATGCCTCATCTGAGAGCTGTAAAGATTTTTAAAATACTGCTCTAAAAAATATGGAGATTGTTAATTGAGCATTCATAGTTTAACACCCTTATTGTGACTAACCAATGAGCATATTTATCCAGTGGATTCACTGCCATGAAATTAAAAAGGAATAGGGTTGCTTTGGTTTTTTTCCCATTTCAGCCCATGATAAATTCCTCTTTATTTTACTAGCTCTCTCACATTGTATTAACAGGACTTTATGAAGTGTTTGCCAGGCCAAAGGCTAATCTAATTACATAGACCTTTCTGGATCAGATCCATTTGTCACAGACTATTTCAGTGACTTGGCTTCTGTCTGTGCATGTATGTTTCTATAGAAAATTATAAAATCAATGTTCTCTCCCCCAAGCTGTGAGTTTCCATACTTTTATATACAGCCTTCTGAAAATGTTCCAAATGTATTTTAAAAAGTAAAAAAAAAAAAGAAAATTAAAAAATGGAGAGGTCATTTTTTAGCATGAGTTCATCTGAAATGATTGTTTACACTGCAAAATTACTGTGTATCAAATAAATATTTTTCTGCCTGGGATTGTCTTTAAAAATATTCATTAAGACACAGAGATGCAACTTCCTTTTCTCTTCTCACTCTTCCTCCTATGATTCCCATCTGCTTAAATCATTACTTTTCTGCAGCAAAGGCAATTCCACAATGATGTAAAAGACTGGTTTATGTGGTCAAGGACTCTGAGTGTGTACTTCAGTAGTCAAGAGAAAACCCACACGGGTATGATGTACCTCTTGAGGTGTAAAATGTCTGTGGAGGGAATCAAAAGCAGATGTCAGGTTAGATTCATCCTTTCCCTGTTCCAGTAGATGAAACTCCGTGTGCCGAGTCACGTAAGAGCGCGCTGCGTGCGTGGGGCAGCTGCACATCCACTCGGGGGGGCAGGAGCCCAGAGCCAGCCCAGGAAACATGGACTGCTCCAGGTGCACTGCTCTGCCTCCTTGGCCCAGCACTCCAGGCACAGCCAGGCAGAGCATCAGCCAGCAGGACGCGTCACCCGGCTTTGAAACTGGGAGCTGCAGTTTTGGGCAGAGGGGAGCTTGAGGTGCAACCACAGTCAGTCCTATGTGCATGATAGAAGACTTGACAACCTTGCTTAAATCTTAAACCCCACTAAGCTGTGACTGTTTGTCCTCTCTCTGGCACTGCAGCACTGCTGAGGAGCTCCCTCACCAACTGGTGATTCCCACAACATGCAGAAAGTCTACAGAATTCCTAAATTCCAGAAGAAAACCTGGTTTTCTGGGAACACCAACCTTTTAAGGGCTCAGATAATCTCACACATGGAAAATCCTACAAATCCCAAACAAAAGTTATGTAAGACTTACTTTCTGAGGTTCTTGAGAATATATTAGGACTAAGGCACTAAGTATTTCCCCACCCTCAGCAAGAACTCAGAGGTATTTCAGGCATTCATGTTGATAGAAAGTTTTCTGCTTTGTTACACAAAAACTTCAGTTCAGCTATTCAGCCACCAGTCCCCCTGTATCCTAACAAAGTAACTTACTACTACTTCTCCTGATCAGCCTCTTTTTTTGTCTCCCCATGTCTTTCCCTCCAACCCCTAATAATTTTGATATAAATCTGAAGACCAAAAGGGACAGAAGCAGCAAATGTGACAGAAACAGAGAGTAAACAGCTAACAGGTTGAAGAATATAATGAACAATAATCTAGAGAAGGTGAAAGTGCAGATACTGCCAAAGAACCTTTCTAGTACTGTCACCTTTAATAACTTTCATCTTGAGTTTTGCTAAGACATGAAAACGAAACCATTCAACTCAGATGTCTGCTGCTGGTCTGTCTGCCTGTCAACCTCAAAGAGCAATTTGGTTTCTGTATTTCTCTGCAGCAGCACAACAAAGTCATTGAGCTACTGAATCCCATATTCTCACAGTACATACAATAAAAGGGGCTCCCAAGGTAGAGCAGCATACCAGGGAAATCTGTATTCCCACTGAACAGACCCAGATGGGATCACTGTGATAAAGGCATGCCAAGACCAAAGGAAATGCTGCAGGAGCATGCCCCACTCCAAAAGCAACAGCTGGCAGGACCATGGAAAGCTCATGAGAGGAACCCTGCAGCTCTTGCAACCAGGAAGGGAAGGTAGTGCTAGAACACAAGGAAGGTCAGGAGTTGCCTAGAGCCCCCACTATCCCTCATGTCATTCCCATGTGAAATGAAGCACATGGGGGACAGAATATGGGGCAGTTCTACCCATCTGCAGACTTTCCAGTCTGAGCAAAGGGAAGGAGCAATCTGTACATCTTGTTTCTGGTAGTGTTCAAGTTAATTTTGAGGCACATGCATCCAGCCCCCGGGTCCCAGCAAAAGCCCTGCACAGATGACCCCAGGCATCATTCAGGTAACGGATTTTTAAAGTTTACTTGACCAAAGCTAAAGAGTGTTTTCTGAGAAGCCACAGCATACACAGAAGAGAAACCAAAACATTCCAATTAAAGGCCTTCTCCTGTTATCAGAGGATATTGGATTAGTGTAAACCACATCAGAGGAAACTAGTTAATCCATGTTTGGTTGATTTCTACACTGGGGAAGCCAAGAGATTTTAGCAGTCACTATTATTTACAGCAGTAAATGTCAGTTTAATGACAGAAAATCCAGTGTTATTTTTTCCCCTGAATGATGAGGATTTTCTTGTTTCAATATGTACACATTTCTAGCTCTCTGACTTCTAAAACAGCAGTATAAATATACTTTGATTTGTGATATTAACTTCTAGAATATCCATGACACGTTAATTAATGGTAGTGATAACCTCCAGAGGCTTGCAAATAGGAACATGATGTAACAGACATGGTAAGTCATTTCAGGAGTACTTGAATTTCACATGACAACAGTTCTCTTGGGTGGAGGAATGGGCTAGGAGAGCCAAGATTTGCCTGGGATTGCTCTAGGATTACTAGGATGCATCCTGGCACAACACCTATGGTTATATTTAACAGGAAAGCATGAGAACTCTGTCATGTCCCACTGTATGCATAAGCCAGAACAGCCTGTTCACCTTTTAAGTTGCTTTCCAGGCAAGCATACTAAAAAATAATGAGCACACCTCCAGCCACACTCTTTGTTAAAATAAAAAAGGGGTTCTTCATTTATGGTCCCAAAGTTTCCACATTCCAGGTGGGTTGTTTCTGGCCTTTTCTCCTTGGAACACTTTTTAGACAAAGGAGTGCTTGTATGTTTTGCTAACCCTTAGTTAGTACTAACTCTGTACTTGAGCTTTCAGGCTAGGTGGTATTTTTCCCCTTTTCTAAATGAATGCCTTGTTCAACACATTGTTGATCCAGACAGAAGAGAGGTATACTATACCATAAGGGACCGGTTTACATGCAGCAATATACATTTTTTTATTAATGCAATCCATCATTTACCTTATCCTCCCTCTGAAGAAAACAAAAGGATCAAATTTATATGTAACTGCCCAATGCAGAGATTTTTAGAAGACTTGTTTATGAAAAGAGAAACCAGCATGGGAGTAAAGTATAATTCATAACATACAAATACTTCCTAAAGGTACAATAAAGCTCATGGCATCAGCAGAAATAAAAAGCATTATGGGAGAAATAGTAGCATATCCTCATGTTAGAAGGCATCAGAGAAAGGTCAGGAAGGGAGGGTAATGGGGAGCTGGTAGCACCACCCTGGCCCACACTGTGAACAGCAGCATTATCTGAGCAGGAGGGAAGGTTCTGTCTATGGTAATTCTGTTAAGATGCTGTTTCTGGCAAGCAGCATCTCAAATACCAGCTAATACAGACATTTGATATTGCAGTAATGGCATCTGCACCAATTACAGTTCTTTTGTATGCCTCTTCACATAACCAGAGTGAAACTAAATTCTACTTCTTCCATCTTTTAAAAAAATTAGACATGATGCATCAGGTGCAAGACATAACTAGATCTTCAGCAGATCAGCAGAGCTGACCTCACAGAACTTTCCCCTGTCTACTCAGTCTTGTCTTCAGCTGTGTTTCAGGCATCTTCCTGCACTTTTATTAGAGTATGGTTGATGGGACTGCTGGGGGAAGCTCATGGGAGTGAAGACACAGACTGGTGTAAAAGGAAAAGTCAGATTCCAAAAAAAGGAGCCAACAGGGAAGGCAGCCCTGAGATGAATGTTGGAGGATGAAAATGTGGGAGTAGTTAAAAGAGCATGGATAGGTCATATTTTGGAAACAAAGGCATAAAGCAATGAGGGGCAAGCTGCAGTGAGGACCTGAATTCTGCAGTGTAGGAATAGTATTGCAGTCCAGAAAACTAGAGACAGTTAGCGAAAAGGGCAGGCTGGAAGAGTTAGGAATCAAAGTCATTAATGAACTAAAATTAGACTGTAAATCCTTTCAGATCTCTCACCCATTGTGGTAATGATGCCCTGCCTCTTCATTTCACTGCAGAGACTATTTCTGCTCATGAGACTGTAAGCAATTAGAACAAGAGCCTTTCACTGTCAAACACCTCAGAAGATACACAGATCAGAAAACCAGCTCACCTCAAAATACACACTGGTGCAACTACTGTGAAGTGTGTAAGAAATGCAATGGGACAGAATTTGGCAGCTGATGTCAGTCAACAGAAGAAACAGAAAATATGAAAAGCAAAAAAAAAATGGCAGGAAGCTGCAGGCAAAATTTGTATATCAGAAATGGAATGGAAAGAAGATAATAACCTATTTCACTCCATCAGGAGGTGATCACTTCTCTTGTTACTGGTGTGAGGACAAGCAATCTATATTTGATCCTGCTCTGGTTTTGTGTACTCTGGGCCTCACAAACCTGTTGGACCTGTGAAAACAAGTATTCTGAGAAAATGCACAAAAATTTTAGGGAAAAGAAAGTGACAGTTTTTACAACAGCATAAACAGATATGGAATCCCAGCTTCTGCTGGAAGCACTGCCAGCAGTAGCACTGCTGTACTGTGGGCTGGCAGCTTTCAGAAAGAGAAGCCTCTAGGTCTGGGGTTTGTAAGCAATTTGCCACACTTGTCATCCTTGCCATATAAAAGCCTTTCCCAAAGGACATTGTTCTAACAAAATTATCCATTGCAAAGGCCAGCAGCATGCTCTGGCTCATCGTGTCTCAATCTAGGCTGCATAAAGAGGAAAGTCAACCATGCATGTCTATCATCTGGACAATTAGTCTTTCTGACTGCAGACACAATTCTAAAAGGCTAGACCTTAGAAGCACCTAATCTTTCAGTTGGAAATTATTTCTCTTTGTCTGGCAGAAGCATAGAGCAACGAACGTCCTGTGAGAACAATATTCAGAGGCTTAAAGCAGAATCAATGTAAATACATCAGAAGCATCCTTGTAACCTCTCTGTGACCAAACAAAAGAAAATAAAAACATTTAAAAATTGTGTATTTGTGATACGAAGTAGCTAAGAACAACAACAAAAGAAAGAAGATGAGCACAGCATACTGGTCCCTGTGCACCTCCATTTACATTTTTGATACTGCTGTGATCAGTCTCCTTTGTTTATCCTATCTGCCCTCTGCACATCCTCATCCACTCTATTAAATACAGAGGAAAAAACTCACATGGCCAAAGAAAAGGAAGAATTAATTCCAAGGAACTTTTCATAATCACAATACACTACCTTATTCTCTGAACTGCATTCTGTATCTGATTTACATGAAATTACACTACCTTCCCATTATCAGTTAAATTCTTTTAGCATTGTCCAACTGCTTGTACTGGCAATCCAAAGGAAAGAAAACCCATGAATTACAAGCAACATCCTTACAGATCCACAAGTATAAGGGTCAGGTGAGTATAACTGACAAAATACAGCAATTTACACAACAACAAAAACGTTGTTGCTTCATCTGCAATAATGATTTATCTACCACATTGTGTATTTTCTGTGAAAGCAAAGCTCTCAGTCAGGCAAGGTCTAAGAATCTCCAGTTCATTCTTACTTGTCTTCCTTCAATCTTTTCTGACACTTTAACATCTGCTCAAAAGAAATTCTTCAAAGGGACCAGATCTGAACCATGATGACAAAGGCATGTCAAGATGGAAGTAGGAGTAAAGCTGGGGATTTTTTCAGTCTGAATTGACAGGAAGATTCACTTCTCCTTATCTGTCTTATCTCTAAGTTCAGTAACACAGAGACAAATTGGCTTCCTTATGGGAGGAAAGAAGCACAAGCAAAAGCATTTTTATATTATGGGGTTACAACAGCCCTTATTTTCAAGCTCAATAGCATCAAATGCAAATTAACATCTCACTTAATATGAAGCTCTTCTTGCCAGTCTACAATCCTCCTCAACCTTCCACCTTGTCCTGCACACTCTTGGAAGTGATGTGATCTCTGGCAGCTATTTGGTTTGTGCAAGTTAAAAGGCATCACTACATGACAGAGGTGTTTTTCTTTGACTTTTGCATGCACAGGCTGGGATGTGAACTGAAGCTATGATTGCTGGGTCAGTCTGCCCAACATGCATAAATGAAGATTTATTCGGGGGGTTTTTTAGTTTGTTGGGGTTTTTTTAATGAAGTGACTTAAAAACTAGGAAGTTGCCATGTTGACAATTCTGTTCTCTAAACAGACCAGGTACAGCATCAACCATATCCAGATCATTTTACCTATTAGCATACCTCAGCTGTATTTGACTAGGGCCATTTCAAGGGGCAAAAGAATTGTTTATTTTGAGTGCCAGTTTAATCTTGGGCTCTCAGTCAAGACTGCTAACTCGCATACTGGTTTTCCTGATCTATTTGTCTATTCATTGGGAGACCACCAACAACCTTCCCTCCATGGTTCTGAATCTCTACCTGTCTGAATTTTGAAAATATCAGGTGTTAAACATCTTCTTTTAATAAACTATCTCTCCATTCTGTTTCCATTTTGGGATACAATAAGAAACATTAAAATAAAACAGGCTCCCATAGCCTCTTTCAAACTTTGATTTCTCCAGCATAGCATCCCTCTGAGAAGAGAAAGAACAGAATTCCTGTATATTCCCACACAGTAACAAGCAGTTGCCAGAGGGACTTTTGCCCACTGTGCAGCAACTGATATCCTAAATAATCCTTAAACTCCAGTCACCACACATGGCTCTCATGAGTGGTGGTCTTGGGTGGAAACAAGGGCAGCACATCTGCAATTTTCCTAAGCTTGCAGAGCAAGACAAAAACAAGGTGCAATTTATACTTCCATTCTTGAAATCCCAGCAGCAGAAAAGCAGTATTCATGAAGAAGTATTTTCCTTCTGCTTGTAAGAGTCATAGCTATATTTGGTTCATAGAGTTTCTCAAAGCAGTCAACCTTACAGAGCTTTACATCCTTTTGCCTTTTATTCAAAAATCTGTATTGATATCTAGTTCTGAAGAAATTCACTTCAGAAGGTAACATTTACATGACAAATACTCAATTCATCTTCTGATTCAGATCTTAGTTATTTGTTGCATTTCTGCAATTTACTAAAACACAGCTCATTTTGAAGTATGAAAGGTCAAGTCTCCAGAAAGTATCAAAATAAAATTAATTACAAGTTCTTGACTGTTCACAGTTAGAGTTTTTTATCAGCTGGAGTTTTGAACAGCCATTACAAAACTGGACCAAAATAATTTACATCAAAACAAGTAAGCATGTTGCAATGTAAGGCTGTGTGCATTTTTCTCAGCCAGTAAGGAGGACAACGCAAACACTCCTCCAAGGAGATGATCAAGGGGCACGGATGGGCAGCAGTATTCTAAGGATTAAGGTGTCAAGGGCAAATTACTATAGTGTGGAGCAGCTGGACTCAAGCATAGGTCTGCTGGATCATTAAAGAAAAATGACTAAATTGATTATTATTGCATCTTTTCTACAGATCATGACCAGCTGAATAATTTTAGCATCCAAAAGTTTAGAGCAAGAAGCATGCAAAAGCCATTGCAAAATAGATAAAGCTTATGTTCTTGCAAGGCAGACTGCCCCATATTCCCTGCTCTGACCCCACAACTTCCCTGTTCAACAGGGGTGGTTGGCCTTCTGATTGAAGGCCGTGGACACTTAGTTTCACCGTCACATTAGAGAGTCACCATCAGATTCCAGGCAGTCACACAAGACACCATTTGTGGTGACTGAGAAAGCACAAGTCAGTATTGGATGCCACACTAACTTTATTTCCTTGATTTGCTCTCTTATGAGGTTACACGGGTGGATCCAACTATGCAGCCAGTAAGATTTCATACACCCATGCCCACCCACACACAGACTGCTTTTCCAAATTGACACATTCCTCAGTGGTGGTCTTCCAGCCCAAGGGCACATGCTCCCTTCCAAACATTCAGCCGGTCATGATCCATACAAATGATAAAATTATAATTCATTTATTCATTGTTCTTCAATCATCCAGCAGACTCATGCTTTCAGTGCAGCTGTTACCACGCAACACTTCTGCTTTATTCTTCTTGCCAGGTCATTTAATACTGGACTAAGTAACAGACACGTTTACTTAGTAGTGTAGTGTTAAAGATTTCCAAGGGGGACAGAGATTTTGGTGAACAGTCTTCTATTTCACAGGAACAAGCTCAACAATAAGAGGGGGGAAAAATAATTGTTCTCTGAGGGTGCAGTTCTTTGCTAAGCTGCTGCTCCACCAGTGTACTGGGTGCTCAATCAAATGGTCCTCCCTTGATAGGTTTATCTCTCAGTGGGCCAGTGTTGCTCGGATGCAGCTGTGTGAAATGACTGTGCATTGCACTAGCTTCAGTACTATTTCACTGAGAGCAGGATTTAGTGTCCTGACAATTGCTTAGCAAATAGGACTTGAAATCAAAGTGACAGCAGTCTATGCCCTACATAAGGCACATTTTGGTACCCAGCAATGGACCAAAGTATAGTTCTGAGTCATTATTTTAATTCTGTGGAAAAGAATCATGCAGAGGCCTCAAAATCTGATAGAGCCCTGACAGGTACAGGTAGTACAAAACATGACTTGGGGGTAGCACAATCATCCAGTGCCAGAGAACCAGATACTTACATTTCTCTTTGCCCAATCAACTATTACATCTCAAGAAATTCAGGGACTCTAGGGATTTCATGCCATTGCAACCCAGAAGGAGCTCACAAACCTCTGGGGAACAATTGCATCCATTTGTCCCGAAGCCTGAATATCTGACACTTGTAGTCTCTTGTCTGCCCATACTGTGGTATGGGTGTAGGAGCAGAAAATGATAAGAGATTTTTGTAGAGGAAGGCTAATAACCAGAATACTCTTCTTATTCAGCATTATTAATCCCTACTGAATTAGATGCATTAGCAAAAGGTACTTCATTCCTTTGGAGATAAAAAAAGAACAGTCTGAATTCTTGAGGAAATATTCTGCCTATTAGTGTCTATGTAAAGCCCCAGAAATAATGCTCTCAGAGATGAAATGAATAATAAGAAAATAATAAAGGCAAATTTCCCTCTATGTCCTACTCTGCAATTAACTGTTCGAAGCAAATCCCAATACCCTTAATCTCAAGAACTCTGCTTATCTGCCCATCCAGTTATTTTTAATTTGTACTTCTATATTACTACTGCATTATTAATATACCCTGATAAGATAGGAAATAGCCTGGTGGTGTTCTGTTTCAGCAATGCCTCGCACAGCATAATAGTCTTTGTGACTAATAACTCCTTCCAATCTGAGGGGATTCATGATTCCCTCAGCTCACGGACTAGGAGGCCCTGGGGGGATCCCGTTTCCTCCCCTGAGTTGTTATTCTATTTCCCCAGGGCAGCCTGGGCCTCCCTGTGCTCCCCACATGTGCTCACACTGTTATCAGTCAGAGCAATGCCTTCTCCTTCTGTGGGGCCAGGAGAGACGTGCCCCAGGTGCCTCTGTTGGAGCTCTTGCCAGCACAATCTCACCACGGCTCCTCAGAGCTGACCATGGGCAATATTTCAGGTATTTTAGTAGGAGTGGATAGGGAAGGGAGGGCAGCTTTTCTAGGCATGCTGCTTCCAGAATCTGGGCTCAGGCGCTGCA
This sequence comes from Agelaius phoeniceus, assembly GCF_051311805.1. Lineage (NCBI taxonomy): Eukaryota > Metazoa > Chordata > Aves > Passeriformes > Icteridae > Agelaius > Agelaius phoeniceus. Next base: position 83,446,128 of record NC_135267.1, read on the forward strand.
GCCAAGCTAGTCAAGAATCTATTTCAATTGCAAATCAAGATTTGTATTTGGAGGAAAACTCCAGTAGTACCAAATGTTGGAAAGAAGGGGCAAGACATTAAAACAAAGATAACTGCTCTCACACCATATGGTTTGAAGTACATATGTCATACTTTTTTTTGTGGGGAAAAAGGGGGCAGGAAAGAAAGGATCAACAATTTTTAAGTTTTCCCACATCTATGTTTCTGTTATGGTGTATGTGATGCTGTAAAGGTTATTGTACAGCTTTCCTCCTGACATTTTAATACACATCCCATTTTTTCCAACACATCTTTTTCTGTCTCTCCTTCAGTATAGGTACTGTAAATTGAACAGATCTCTGGAAAAATCCAGCAGCAATTAATAGGGGTGAAAGCTGTTGGGATCTACAGAAACACAACCGAGCCTCACACACATCTAGAGAATTTTATGTAAAATGCTACTATTTGTACAAGCATTTTCCATCACCACATAGGAGAAAAAAAGATAATGTATTGCAATGTATTGTATTGTAAGATTTAGCTAAGCAAGAAAAAGAATATTAGTCTGGATTAAAATCTGTGAATTTAATGGCAATATCTTAAGGGAATGTTGAGTTGTCTTTAAAAAAAATCTGCTCATTTATAAAAAAAAAAAAAGCTAGTTTACAGCCAGTTAGCCTTACAATTTTTTTCAGATAACTTCCTCAAAATGTCCATACATAGCTTTTTCCTCTGTATTTCCACTGCACTGGTGAGGAAGAGGAGATGAATACACCCACTTATAAGTCTATAGATGAAAATATACACACCTCATGTATAGTGAGAATTACACAAACACCTGTTCATCCACAACCACCACAGGTGCACCCACTCAATTTCTCACTTCTGAGTGTTACAGGAGAAGTTTTGGGCCTCACAGGCCTTAAAAATGTATGGGCATACCTCCTGATTTGTTATATCAAACAGGTCAATGATTTCATCAAACTTTTTTTTTCCTTTACTATATAGAAAGATTCTTTCTTAATGAAAAACAGGAACTGTTTTGTTGAAGTATTTTCATATCTGGTATTTCATATCTCACTATCCAATGAAAGATAATTTAACTGCTAATCACTTTGGGAACAATACGGAAAAGAAAGTCTATTTACATTTGTAAATCAAAATGGCATGTGGTTATCAGGAATCCACATCCACTAATGAAATGTTTCCAAACCCCAAGCCACGCTGCCTACACTTCCAGTAAGGAGTTTCCCCTGGAAGTGATTTATAGGTCACATGACAGCAATGAAAATCTGGCCATCCAAGGGCCAGAGGCTGCAATCTAACAGGTGAGCACATTATGATCATCTTTACAGAGCCCCCCTGACAGAAGTACAACTGAACATCTCCAGTCCTTTACTCCATAAAGAGCAGTTGCATTTGGTTCGATTTGCCTAAGGCCAAATGTGGAAAATGTCTTCTTGGTCCTTTTCAACAAAGGTCTGTCTGCTTTATGCAACCTGCTCAGTTGCATGCAGATCTGCTCAGCCAGAGCTGGGTGCTGTACAGTGAAAAGCAGAGGATGCAGACTTCCATCTGAGAAGAGGTCAATGTCCCTAGAACTTTCTGCAAGCACCTTGTTATTTGTATCTCACAGCAGCTGGTTTTCTATTAAAGGTTCTGTGCTGAACACAAGAAGAGCTTCTGTTCCTACTCAGAGATTAATTTCACCTCTACTTGAGCCAGCCAAAACACAGATATCTCATTCTAAGGCAGTTGTCTATGTGATCAACTGAAAAAGAGAGGTACATCTGGTAGGCAAGTCAGCCCAATTCTCTCCATTTCTCCATGACAGGAATACATTTGAATAGCCAGGATCAGAAGGGTAGTGATCACCTAGCAACATGAATTATATCCTAAGGTGGCAATAATGGTGGCACTAAAGCATGAAGGAAAACATAGGAATACAATTACTTGAAACATGGAGATACATGTTCCTCAAAACAGCACAAAAAATGGATAAATGACATAGAGAGATATTCCCAAAACCAGATTTGAATCCTGAAGGAAAAGACAAAAAATGGGGAGACCAAGAATAAAAGGAGATACATTTTAATGGTATTCTCCGTATTAAAATGCAGTTCACGTTGGCTCTTACTCAGCTGAGCTAGTTATCTATTGAAGTCAATGTTGTACCAGAGAAATGAGGTAAGGCCCAGACCCTTAGAAAAGAAAAAACAGAACGACCTTGCAGTTGAACCAAGAGGCTCAGACAGATCATTAGCCCATGATGTTACAGCAGAGCCTCCTGCAGTGTCACCATCCCGCCCGCACCACTGCTCTCCGACACGTGCTGAGAGGAGTCAAACACAAAAGAAAAAGGCTGGGAGGAGAAGAGCTTTAGGGAATTTTAAAGAAAAAAGAATTGTAATAAGGTCTACAGCTGACTGCTCAAAGTTCAGTGCCTGTTACTTGCCTAACATCTCAGAAAACTAACCACGGTCCCACATTTAGCAAATGATCCACTATTTAAACTCCTTCTTCAGCATTGATCATGAGAAATACTCACGAAATTTTCAATTTCTGTCATCTTGACTTTCCTAAATTATATTAATCTCTTCATCATGAATTTACAAATCAATTTAATGAGGTGAGATGCAGAGGAGAGGGCAGGGAAGAAGGGGCAATTTTGGGAAGTACTAGTGAAAGCCTTAAAAAAGAAATGGAAGTTATTAACCGGAACTATCAAAATGCTCCAAAATATCAACCAGCAGTACCACCTAAATTAAAAAGCAAAGTAAATAAAAATACAGTATCTCAGAAAAACTTGGAGAAGACCAGTATTAAAAACAACGGGTTTATATCCTAGAAAAATAGGAATAGAAATAGAAAATAGAAAAATTTTCATTCAAATTGCATGTCCTTCAAAGTTTAAGAGACCTTAAAATATGTGACCACTGTATTGTCATACTATTTCAATAATATGAGAATACTTTGAAACTTTACTTACAAGATGGGCAAGAGTAAATGTTTCTCTGGCTTCATTAGGTTATCAACCATCATTGACCAATGTGAGCTTTGTGTATAAGGCCCATAGCCAAGTAGAAGCCCACAAATCATTCCTGCCACTAAGTGACTTGAAGCAAGAAAGCAGTCAACTGGCATAAAACTTATAGATTGCTGGGCAAAAAATCATATGACAATGCAGAAGGTGCTGGATAAATAAAGTTACTTAGAAACGTATAAAACCTAGTACCACCAACCTGAAGCATTGTGAGCAAGCTAATTTTCCTTTTGTTCACCAATGTTTACAGAAAAATCCATCAAAACAGACCAAGGTAAACAATACAAAACTAGACTTTGGAGCTCTTTTCCCAGGTGAAATGTACTATAAAAGAAATACAGAAAATAATGATTCTTCTAACACATAAATAAAAAATGCCATCAAAGTGAGTTGAGGTTTCATATTTTTTCTGTCCAGTCCAATTCCACCTGGAAATCTCCTCCTGCCACCTCTTGTGCTCACAAGCTCATCAGTACAATTTCTGAATACATGTAGGAAGATGTCACTATAGGGACAGACATTTCAGTAGTTTTTGAGGAAAAAAAAAGGAATTTAATGAGCAACAGCCTCTTGTCCATATGTGCCATCACTAATATCTGGTACTCAGATTAGTATACAAGTTTTTCTCTGTGATATATAGAGAAAGAGATCTTTTTTTCCCAAAGCAAAGAGTTTCACTTAAGGACTAAGTTACTCTCTAGAAAACATCATTTTCTCTGCTGCAGTTTTCACACCACCCTCCCCACCAGTGAAGAGGAAGATGTCTGCTAGTTTGAAAGATGGCTTTTTTTTAATGGAAAATCAGCAGAGACAAAGGAATTTAGAGAAAGATAGGTGCCTACATTAGTGGAGCACTTCCAATGCTCCCAGTTTCCTTGAAGTAGCAGCTTCTAGAAGCTTCACAAAGCAGAGAAACAGCAGTTACAGCGGTCCTTTAAATCATGGAAAACATGACTGCATATAAATTTATTTAAAATACTCGTTAAAATGCACTTTAAACCTCCAAGTCAACCAAAATGCAATCTGACAGGCTTCTGGCATGCCTGGGTTGGTACTTCCAAATCCAGAATAAGCTTTACTTTAGAGAAAGGCACACTAAGTGTTCATTAAAAACATGATTGACAAAGGTAAGAGATTTTTGTTAACAGCAATTCTTCTAGATTCTAATAATTTCACCTTTTACTTAAAGCAGCTTGATCTTAAAACTCCTCCTAGAAAATCCCATCTAGCAGGAATGTAGACAAAGTGCACAAAAGCTTCCACCAGGTCCAACCAGTACATTTCGTGGGGAGAAACACAGTTCTGAGCAAGTCTGACTGGAGGGCAAAAGGCCACCTGGATCTCATTCCAAGTGGAACTAACTAATTTGTACAACAATCATGTTGACAACAAAGATGAACACATATGTCTCCTTTAAATGCCTCAAGGGATCATCCTCTCACCTTTCAGTAGCCATGGTAACTTTGGGGGGAAAAAAAAACAGCTCTCATCTCAGAAATTGTTTTCTCTGATAGAGGGTTTAAAATCACTTTTGTCATCTATGCGTTAACTTTTGCCCCTATATACCTGAAGGATGAAGCTTTACAAAGGAAGGATGTCTGCTTTACAAAGGAAAGAGAACTTCTTCTCATTCTTTCTGGCAATACCTTAAAGATGGCTGGCAGGGAAGTGAAATACAGAACATATTTTGCAAGTTGGGCTGGGGTTTTTTGCTGACCATAGCACAAGTTTTCATAAACTCCCACTCAATGTATGACAAAAATGTAGACAAAACTGTATGACAACTGTAATGTAGACAAAAAAAAAATCCTGACATCCATCAACCAGCATGTTAAAATGAAAACTCTGATAGTAGAAAGGGAGGTTTCCTGTACCTTTTGGACTTAAACAAGCTGTGAATCAATTTTTTCCTTCAAATCAACTTTGCAAATCATGTAAGTGTAAAAACGAAGAACGTTTCTTTACTTCCCTGCACTGATACAAAGAGTTGACATGGCTATTGAAAAAATCTTTTGACAAGAACCATTCACACCATGATTTATAAAAGCCATAGCCAATGCAATAGTTACTCATTATTAACACCCTTATTGCATTGCTATATAGCTCAGATTAAAGCATGCCAAAGACAGCACAATAATTGTTGCCTGATTTAGTGAAAAGTAAACAAAAACTACTTTAAGGCATTGGACAGCTGAAATGCTAGCAGCTTGTGAGCCCAAAGCATTGGCATATGCTTCTGTCCCAGCCAAAACACAGTTGTGAATCTACTCACATACCTGAACTGCTAGTGCATTAGAGCTTTCTTCACTGTTACTTTTGGCAAATACTGTGTTGGTTTGGTAGACACACTTTCAGGTCAGACAAAATGTTTCATACAGTTTTATGTAAATCAGTGTGAGAAAAAGGTAAGCTTCAGGCTTGTGTAAAGTAGATAGCAGATTTTGGGCTTATTCAATCAAATACTGTGTTGTGACGAAAGATTAGATTCTTCAGCCAGGCACAGAAAAATTATTTTTAACTGAATTTTCAGTTAAAGACTGAATAGTCTTTACTATATGACACAGATCCTTGGGAGAAAGGTGTATGACTCAGGAGTCTCTATCACACATCCTGCTGCCACTCCTGCTATTTGGTGGTGTCTTGGTTCCCATTGAGGGCCCCTTCCAGCCTCACTCCAGGCTCAGCCCTGTGCTTGATGAGCTACCAGCTACCACATCTCTCATTCACTCACCAGACTCCCAAACCCCCTCTCTGCTCTGCTTCCTACCCCATCCTACACACTTGGAAAGGGCCCCTTGGGAGCCCCTGCAGCATAATCAATTATTTACTCCTTAATAATCTCCTCTTCTACACCAGCTTGAGAACAGGTATCTAATATTACACTGCTGATGGGCTGAGGACATCACTAACAAGACGACCAATAAAACCTCATTGTTTCTTTTTGCTTCCTGTCTCTCTGTCTGCTTCTTTTCCTACAGTGAGATTATAACTGCTCTGGACAGAAAGAGGGGGTTTTAATCTGAATTTACACATAATTTAGCAAAACAGGTCTAGGCCCTGCAAACAAGAGTGCTGCTGCTCCAGAAAAATAAAAAGTAAACAGAATCACAAATCACAGTTGTTCTTTTAATAGGTCAAAAGAACTACTCAAAGAAAGTTCAGTGGTGACTTGCTTTTCCCAGGTAGAAACCATGTGCAGAGGAATGATTTTAGTGCCCAAGCATTGCTATTTTATTTTGAGATTAAGAAGTACCAAATAAGAAAAATCCACACCAAAAAACCCCCAACAACAAATATATATATATACATAAGGAAAAGTAAACTAATCTCTGCCCAAACATAACAAATATCTCTCACTGACAGAGGTTTATAAGACTACACACAGAAAAATAATAAATGAAAGAAAGCAGAGGGACCACATCCATTTATCCTACCCCCCTGCCACCTAAAAACAACCTATTTATTCAGGCTGGCAGAAAATTTTTCATTCCAGCTGTTTTTCATGTCAAATGTGAGATTCAGCAAAACAACATCTTTCACAGAAAGAACATTTCAGATTTTCATCAAAAGTGTTGGTTTACTTTTGATTCTGTTTGACAGAAAATGGAAGAGGAGGTGTAGAGGGAGGATGGAGGGAAGGAGACTGGGGAGCAAATCTAAGCAAACCTTACTAGAATGGCCTTACAGTACAGTTACATCTTAGTGCAGGCATGGAATAATTTGTTATTTCTGCACAGACCACCTTTTTGCTCTGTTATTGGCTGTTGTTAGGAAGGACACGAGATTTAAGAAGTATCTTTCAGAAAACTGAGATTTGGGGAAACTTCAGTGCAGCCATCCAGAACAGTAGCACTCTCTCTCTGGATAAATTCAGTAAAAGCAATCTGTTACTCAGAATATGAGGATCCAAAGACAGCAGAGAGAGAAGAAATGATGCTCAAGCTGTTGCAGTTTATGGAACAGGATTTCCTTTGGGCACTCAGCTCAAAGGAAAACTCTCAAGAACTGACTGTGAGGATACCACACTACCACTCAGGATCACCTCTCCACCAGCAAATGTAAATCCAAAGTACACAGATAAATTAGGATTCATAAAAGCACTCCTGTTAATATAGTTACAATAGGGTCACACCTTTGTATTTAGCATCAGGAAGAGCTATTTGGAAATGAGTGCAACAAAGAATCTGAGGCTTTACTTGTTTCTTTGACAATGTGGTACTTCTGCTAGGCTCAGTGGTGTATCTAACATCAAAGTAAAATGCTGATTATGGAGTCCTACCATTCCATTATTAATATAATTTCCTGCTTCTTGAAGCTGAACTTCAGTTTTCAAATGATACTTCTTTCAAAGTCCAGGCTGGTACAGTTTTGATTTGCAAGGCATTTTGTAAGAAAAGGTATGAAGCATGCAACCTGAATATACTCTCTAACCCTTTTCATCAGTTTAGATGCTTCAGTAGGGGGTTCTACCCATATCCATCCTAAATGAACTGCTTACTAACTTTTAAATGTATTGGTGATAGGCAGATCTTCCTCTTTTAACTTTAAAAAAAATTATATGTCTACACATGAAATATAAATTCTATAATTTTAAATAAAAAATTGTCATTAATCTTGCAATGAGAAGGAGAATCTTTGAAATTTCTAGTAGAAGCGAAAATATAAAATAGCAACTGTTTGCTTGCAATTTCGTTTTAGAAAACTGTGAAATTAAACTTACCCTGAAAGTCTAAGCGTTGATGTACCCAACTTCCTATCCTTCACATCTTGGATACCCACCTCCCCTGGAAAACTGACAGATCTCAAGCTGACACCACGCCAGTAACACCCAGCGTGTGTGCCAGGGCTCACAGTGAGCCTGCCTTCCAGGCAGCCTGAGCGCAGCTGTGCCCTGGAGTTTCAGAAATCCACAATCCGTGGCAATGGCCATCCCTCCAATTCTGGTGAACCAGAATTTCCAGTAACAAATTGTCACATTAGAAGCTGCCCAGCCTACTCAAACCCAAAGTGAAATAGAGTTTTATCATGCTGAGATTGCTCATAAAATTCTATTTAAGTACAAACCAGGAAAAAAACCTAAATTATTGAAAACAACGTTTAGCTTCCGTGAACCCACTTCTTCCTCACGGGTTCACATTTTATAAATTTATACCCTTACAGAAAACGTTATATGAGAAAAAATGCAGAGAAAAGTAACTGGTTTTAACATGTTCCTATCAAAATATATCCCAATGTAATTAAACAGAACACATAAACAAGGAAAATTAAAAGCAAATAAGCTGGAAATTCCATTACCTCATCTAAAGTTTTCCCAGTCTGACAGATAAATTACACTGTTATCCTGAACTAATTTACTTATTGTGCCTTGCACCTATATCTGGAACATTAAAATGAAAATTGTGAACAGAGGCAAACTGATGGGAAACTTTGATGAAAGTATACAAGCTTCAGGTCATAATTATAAGGTGACTCCTAGAAGAAACCAAAAAGGTGAAAAATGAAAACGGCTTCCAGAAACTGCAGGTTAGACATATTTTTGCTAATGGAAATGCAGAAAAATTTAATTTTTCTAGTATGATTATATGAAATAACCTAATTTGATTTACTCCTTTGAAGAAGCATGTGTGTCAATGTGTTAAAACCTCTTAGCTATTTATATGCTCTGATAGTTTTGGGACAGTAAGTCTGAAACAAAAATAAATTCCTCCTTCATCATGTGAGCTGCAAAATTTCAGTTTTATTTACGTAGCTGGAAAGCCTGGAGCCTGTTCTTGTACATGGTTTTGCAGAAGCAAATCACAGGTCTGTTTGGGAATATTGCAAAACTGCTTCCCAAGGCCTCTCCACTGCAAACCAGTAGTGAAAGGAACAAGAAAGGCTCAAACCAGCTTGTAATGTTTAGACAGAGCTATGTTTGTGTCTCAGTGTGTAGATCCTTTCCTTGGGACATGTGAAAATAATGATCAGGAAAAGTGCTGATGCAGTCCAAGATGGGAGATGAGCCCCTGTTTCCAAGAAAACACCCTTGATAATTCCTCAATGGAATTTTTGTTCAGATGCAACCTGTCCCAAGCACAGAAAAGTAAGACTCCTGAGAGGATGGTTTCTATTGTTAATCTATTCTGTAGCAACTTCCCACAGCAAGGAACAAGTTCAAGTTTACTCCTCTTTCCCCCACTAAAGTCAGAACACTTATCCCTATTCAAATTTTATAAGATCATGACAGATTTCTACATTTCATCTCACCTACCAGGCCAGAGGAAAGGAAGAGAGCCCCATGTTCAGGGCATCTCTTTTCAAACAGGCATTAAACCAACCATGAAAGTAATACCATTGTCCTTTGAAAAGAAACCCTGGAACTGCACAAAATAAGAAAGTGAGTATCCAAAATCAGCAGTGAAAGTTCTGAAGCCCATCCTGTGCTCAGCAGTCCTAGATCATACGTTACAATTTCTCTTCTAAACAAAAACTTTCAGCAAATTCATTGTCACTGCTTAGTATTCAAGAAATATGGAAAAGCCACGCACACAGATGTTTGCATAAAAAACTACCTTGATTAAAGCAAACTGCTTTTCTCAGCAAGTGCATGCTCATATTCCCAGATGTAATATGCCAGGCTCTCCCATTGTAGCAGGAAAAAAGGGAAGGGCCACTCAGACAAACTACAAAGCAACAGCAAACTATATACCCACCTCCTCCACCACCTCAACATAAGTGTGCACCTAAACAGCATTTTAAGAGGGAATGATTATGCAGAATGGGAGGAAATAACATGACAGAAGAAAAAGGAACAATTTATCATTAAAAGCATAGGTTTTGTTCAGGTAAATGTACTGGAAGAAAGCCAGTAGACATAAGCCAGAAGCAAATTACAGTGTGTCCAGGCAAAACACCAGTCTGGAAAGCACAGGGATCAGGACCACAAAATAAACCATAGCAAGCAACCACTATACAGTTTAAACACAGCCACAGAGACAACTACTCCCAACTCCCGAAACCCAGAATGGATATTGGAATGGATAATGCATTCTGCCTCCTGGCAGAATGGACATTAACTCCACCTAGTAGCACTGTGGTCCCAGTGCAGGTGCATTAGAGTAGCTGGGCTTTGAAGTGTGTAACAACTGCTGCTCAGCTACATCTGTCTGTGTTAACTCAACATTATTAGAAATTCACTTGCATTAGTTAACTCAAGTTTTTAGGCCTTTTTATGTATGTTCAGGGACCAGATACAGCAAAATCAACGGAGAAAGGTCATGGTTTTCCAATTCCCTAAATGTTTTTCACAAGGATAAAATCTTTTCCCAAAGAAAATCAGTATTTTAGTGATGATATTTGCAAGGCCTACCTTGCCCAAACCAGGAGTGTCTTTCACTTTGCTGACTGCCCTCAACAAACATGGTGGTGCAGGGGGTGGGGAAGTCTGAAGGATACTGCTGAAGCAGGTAGAGAAGAGAGGAGATTCAGGAACAGATGATGCAGAAGGCCTGTGCTTCTTCTTTTTGGAAGACAGGTTCAATTTCTGAGCAGCTCTGTGGGAGAAACAAAAATAGTAAGCTGAAACAACCTCAAACTCACCAAGAAGAACAAATAGAAATATTTATCAGGTTGCTATTTATGTAGGCTCTCAGTTTTGACCTCATTGATCCAGATAGTTTTATAATTCTTGTTCTTCATTCCTTATTACTATTTTAAACCCATCAACCACAAAGTTACTCCAAATTTAGAGTCTTCATTAAGCAGGGTCACAATCAGGCCTCTGTCACTATTTTATCTGCTGGAACAATTCAGCCTGCAAGAACGCTCCAAACCCAAACCAATGAGCTGTACAGCAATTTCTGGTTTAAAATTATGAAAGGTTCACACAGAATTGTGTCTCATGCATAGGTCACTGATTAGGAAATAAATACTTGTGCTTGGAGTTAATTGGTGATAAATGCTCAGGTGACTCTGCTGAGGTGTAAGAAGCCTTGCACTAGCTGTTCAAAACTTTTATCACTTCTTAAAACATAACCCAGTCTAAAAGGTGAAAAAAAGCTGACCAGTGAAAATACTGCTGTCTGTGATGAGCTGGAGACAATCACACAAACTCCAGCTGCATTAACCACTAAGCAGGGGAAGCAGTGAAGACTCTTTATATTAGTACAGAATTCTCAGATAAGAATGCTGAATTCTGTATAGCATTTGATGAAAAAGTTACACTTTCCAAAGCAGAAACATTCAGTACTTTTGTTTTGTGAAGTGTTTCATTTTGAGAGATAATGCAACATTCAAATCTTTGTAACAGCTGGTTTGTTCCAAGACTTTTGCATCCTGCACTGCCCAGGGATAACATCCATATTAATCATGCTGTCCCATGGTTTCCCTTTTGCAAAACAGAACACTTTAAACAGAGCAGGTCAGCAGGAGTACCAACTCAAAGGAGAGATGCATAGAACAATTTTGTTTGCTTTGGCAGACAAATTGGGACTTAATATATGTATAAAGAAATCTGTGCTGACAGTGGCTCCCCTTGCTTGGCTGAAGTGTGACACTCAAAAACAACAATTCTAAATGCTAAGTTTTAAGAAGCTTTAGCTGTACTGGTATCAGTTTATATTATCCAACTCAAAACTTACAAAAGTAATGACATCATTTTACCCAAAGGAGTCAGGGAAGAAGGACTGAATATACACACACATGTGCATATGCACACATTTCAATATGCAAGTAACCTGTGTTTGTATCAGGTGTCTCAGACACATGGACAAATTACTGCTTGGTATGACATTGCCATATGGCAGCTGGTACACTGTGTGCACTACCAGGGTGTATTCTTTTAGCCTATGACAAGTGCAAAGCACTTCCAGATAAATTTATTTCCAATAAAAGAAAAACACTAGGAGATTTTAACTGACCTGGCACAGAATTAGAACTCAGAAGCTTCTGTACCACCTCCTTGTCCTTTGTCTTTACTCTGACCTAAAGACTGCAGATCATAACCTGTCCCTCTCATGTAAGCACACACTTTCTTTTTTATAGGAAAAATACTCAAAATGTGTTAGTCAAAACCATTGTTCCCTTTCCTTGCAATATTTCCATGGTTTGAGAGGATTCAATAATGTCTGTTTCCACACTGTCTATCACTAACACTTTTAAAAAGTTGTCCATGCTGAATCAAGATCTTCTGTACATCTTAGTTTCACTATAAAATTATTTTAAGAGAAATCTTGTACTCTACGTTCAACAACTGAAAATATAAGTGTTGGTCAAACATACTGAAAGCTTTACCCATGTGTAAAAGCTCATTAGTCCAGTCGGAAATATAGGAAGTGGCTCCATCCACTATGGTCATCTATCTGGTCTCTCTGACTCATGCCCTGGTGTAAATGTATTTCCTAAAAGCTGTTTCCTTAACTGACTGACAGACAGAGCCATTATCCCTCTTGCCACTAAATGCTCCTCCAGAATTTGCTGCTCTTTTTACAAAGCTGACAGTGTAATACAAACCACTTCTTGACCCAACCAAGCACACAGCCAACATTTTCTTAAAGAAAATACATTGTTGGAGGTACCTGGCCTTTTCAAAATCTTGGACTTATATTATAGTTTGACAGTTATAACATTTGAGATTGCATACATTTTTTTCCATGCAAAAAGGAATAACCTGCATTTTCCTTATATTTTTGGCCTGTAACTGGCAAAATGTATGAAAAGCAATGAACTATTTCTCAGAAGTTCATGTTTTCTTCTTCTGTTTTTCCCCAAGTAAAAGAAATCAATGCCTGGCAGGCAAGAGAACCATTTACAAGCCCTATCAGACTGGACTGAATTTTGAAGGCTATGAAAAAGGCAATAAGCATCAGGTAATTCCCAGAGCATTTAATTGGGAAGAGAAGGATAGTATAACCACATGTAAGCTGCAATATGACACAAATACGTAGAGCGTGGCTTTCTTGTGAGTACATTTGAGTGAGCAAAATCCTTCAGCCTGAGTGGCTAGCATTGCTCCAAACACAGCTGGCCATACCAGCTGATACTGATTTGGCCCTGTGATCCAGCACAGGAGGTCAGAAAATCACATCTTTTACCTTTCCAGGCAAGTCAGAGGCCTGGCTCTCTCACGCAGACTCTCTGGATCCCCAGGCTCCTCAGGGAAAGCACCAGGCTGGACCCTGGGAGACTTGAGGGCAGTGCAGCTCACAGCCTGCACAGCTCCGCCAGCAGCTCTTTAGGCTCTGCTCTTTGCACAGCAGCCAGCTATTTTATTTCTTTCATTTAATATCTAGTATAATAGGGCTCTGATTTCCACTTGAGACTCTGCATAGTGCCGCAGTAATGGTGATGGCAGTGATGGCAGCATGGCTTTATGTACTGACAATGAGCTGATCATGCTCCAGGTAGTATTAGCTCCCCCTTGAGCCAAGTGATATCAGCTATGGAATATGCAGGAGTGTGCAGGGGGCTCCAGTGCCTTGCAAACCACACTTCTCCACTGTGTGTGGTATGGCTGTGGTAGGGATTGTGTCCACAGAGACACACAGGGAACTTGATCCAAATTCAATTTTCGAAGGGCATAATTTAAACTGCATTAGACCACTGTGTGAGCATACTCATTCACAACAGAACTGTCTTTAATGTCATTTTACTGAATTACCTTCCAAATGAATGCATATTTAATCCAGTTTAGCTAATATACTTTGGATTAACGCCTTCAGATAATTTGGACTATTTCTTTCCTGAGAGTCCTGATGCAAACAAGCAGCTGGAGACTTTTTGAAGGCTTACAAGATTTCTGGCAGAGGAAATAATCACAAGATCAAGAGTTGAAATTGCAGGAGGGACATTAGAAAGCCAATTAAAGTTCAATCCAAATAAAACTAATACATTGCCCTGGCAGGAAAGGGGAACGGCTTTGAAAGTCCACCTGATCCATAGCAAAGACTGAGATAATTTCTTGAAAGGATATTCTCTGCTTTTTGTTTTTTAAAATAAAACTTTAATTATGTATATGTTTGGGCAGTCAGAATTGTTTTCATACCCCACCTCTGCAGAAATGGTGATTTTTTTTTTTTTTTTACCCTTATAACTTTACAAGCAGGCTGGGATTTTCAAACCAGGCTTCTAAATTAATGCTAATAAAATTCAAGGGATGCTTTTTTAGCTTGATTAAAGAGATTTTTTTTCAGCAACACATCATCCAATCCAAGTTAAAATTTTAGGAGTGTCAAAGTAGAGGTCAGTAGGCCCACTAGGTTCATTAGATTCAGAAGGAGGTGGAACATTAGGTGGATATATAAAATATTATTCACACTTGTGCCAGCAAAGATCATTGATAAGTAACACTGACTGAGACACTCCATCATCAATATCTGAAAAGATTTCCTTAGGTGTGTATCTCTGTATAATTATTCCATACTACACTATGTTCATACTACACTAAAATGCATCCAGTACTTATTACCCTTGGAAACAAAATTCCATCATAGAGGCTACTGAGCTGGCATATCAATTTCTCTGTCAAAATAGGAAGTGAAATTTCATTTCCATATCCTATTTTCTACAGAGGAAATTGCTCACAAGCTGTGGAAGCTAAACAGCTATGTATTAATTCATTGTAAATATTTACAATTCTAATTTGAACTAAAAATCTATTTTTCTTTTTTATTTGGAGATATACAGTCCATTTTATAATAAAAATAATCTTGGCTGGGTACACCATTCAAGGAGTAAGGTGTGAACTTTATCTATGCAAGGGATGGCTTACCAGAACCTTGATTTTAGACTTGTTGGTCAAGCCCCAAGCAGGTTAATGACCTTCCCTAGCAATTAAAACACTACCTTTATTTACCCAAAGCTGCCTTGCCTGCTGCATCTTACTGTATGTTGGAAAAGAGATGGAAGTTTTGTCTGGAAATCAGTCTTTGAGCAAACTCCCTAAGCATATTTGTGCATTTATATCACCAGTTATAAAATAGACCTGTAAAATTCGTATCATATGGTCTCAGGTTGAGCCTCTATAAATGAAAGACACCTTTAACCAGCCACACCCTCAAAACAACAGCTGTATTGATGTTCTCTTTTTTTTTCTTTTTTTTTTTTAACCCAAGACATAATTCCTCCTGTAGAAAAAAGCAGAAGTTTTGAGTGTCACCTACCAAGTAAAATGTAATCTGTGTAGTATTTTAGTTAGCTGCCTGTGCTGGTTTCAGCTGGGGTAGAGTTAATTTTTTTCCCAGTGGCTGGTGTGGGGCTGTGTTTTGGGTTTGTACTGAACACAGTGAAGATAACATAGAGATGTTTTTGTCATTGCTGAGCAGGGCTTGCACAGAGCCAAGGCCTTTGCTGCTTGTCCTTCAGCCCCCCACACTGGTGAGGAGGCTGGGGGTGCATGGGAGGCTGCGAGGGGGCACAGCTGGGACAGGTGACCCCAAATAACCAAAGAGATATCCCAGACCATATTACATCATGCTCAGGATATCAAGTGGGGGGAAGAAGGAGGAAGGGGTGGAATGTTCAGAATGTTGGAGTTTGTCTTCCCAAGTGACCATTATGTGTGATGGGGCCCTGCTCTCCTGGAGATGGCTGAACACCTGCCTGCCCATGGGAACCACTGAATTAACTCCTTGTTTTGCTTTGCCTGTGTGTATGGCTTTTGATTTCCCTATTAAACTGTCTTTATCTCAAAGATAAAGACAAATCTTTTCACTTTTACCCTTCCCATTCTCTTCCCAGTCCCACTGGTGGGGTAGAGAACAAGTGGCTGCCTGGGGCTTGGCTGCTGGCTGGGGTTAAACCACAACACTGATAGAATGTCAAACAAAGGTATCCTGGAACCCTGCCATTAGTTTTGATTATTTCCAACTCAAATGTTTGCCAACGTGGTTTCCAAGCATGTTTTCTGCTTTGGGTAAATATGTTTATATTAAATGAGTCATCATATCATATAAAAGTCCTCTTGTAGCTGGAAGGTAAAAACCAATGGGATACAGAAAACTTAAAACCATGCAGATTCCTTTTCTGTAAGAAAAGCCAGTCTTGATTTTCAGTTACACAAGGTCACTAAACAATGTTTCATCCAGGATCTTTCGTTACTGAATTATATCACCTATATGCTGCCCATACAGACTAGACAGAGTGCACTAAATGGGATGTTCACATTTTCTGATTATATGGATCTAACTTACCTTCTCTGAATTTTCACCAAAATTGATTCTATTTCTTCCATTCACCTGCACAGGTGATGCAGCTCCGTAAGGTGACATTACAGCCAGATTGACCTGACAATTACCACGAAAAAGGGGAGACCCCACACCTGCCACTGCCCTGTCTGCATACTTCCTTCCCCTCTCTTGCTTCTTTCCTTACATTTATTTTGGCTTGGCTGCTACTGCTTTAACCTCCTAAATGGGCTTGTGCCAAGGGTGTTTTAAATCATACTTATTTGACTATGGCTATATGGCTAATATGCCTGAATTACTAGGGCAAGATCTTTCCCAGCCTTAAAGTCTGAGGCATGTGGTATGAAATGTGGTTTCATATAAATATCATGTTTCTATCTGGAAGGAAACGAATTGGCCGGGAGCCGCGGCTTCCTCTGTGCCATGCCTTACCCTGCATCTCCCAAAGCAAGGAGCAGAAAGATGCTTTAGAGGCTGTTTAGCCCACAAGCTAACAGCTTGCTCTGCCACCCCTCCACCGTCTGCTGCCATCCTGGGGTACCACCTGGGAAGCTTGTTCAAGAAGCAGGAACAGCCTCCAGGAGCTTCTCGTCATATCTCTACATGGAACAGCTTTTCTCACCCAGAGTGAAAGCAAAAAAACAGAGTGATAAATCTTGCAGCTGGCTTGCCATGTCCCTTCTCAGTCCTCCTTCCTTGCCTTCCAACAGGAAGCTAGAAGCTATAAACAAGAATCAGAACAACTTTATTCCACTTTAATTCTCAGGGTGGCCAAACCCAGGGCTATGGTGTTACAGCCTAGTAAGATATGTGAGGAATGAAATAAAAATCCTCAGAGGAACATTTTCAGGACTTGTAGTTCCAGTAAGAATCTTTGTATTTGTGTTTAATTATTTTACAATGCCTTTAAAATCTGGAGATAATTTGAGCTTTCTGCTTATTCTGTAGGAGGTATAATAAACATGTCTCTAATGCCCAGTAAACACTTGCCCCTTATTGTTCTCTTTATTTTATGCATGCATTCAATTTCATAGCAACAATAAAGCTGTCCCAGGCTGTAATCTTTCACATCTTGGGTGGCAGGTCAGATATTTTGGCCACAGTGCCTTAGTGACTGCACTCTCCTCAGGAACTGAAGTGTAACTGCCAAGAAACTCATTATTTTTAACTTATTTAATTCTAAAGAGACAAAATAGGACTTCAAACTTTATTCAGGATAGGTCTTATAAAAGCTGAGGCACACAGGCAAACTGTGAAATTAACAGCACAGCCATGTTCTTATATCAGCTTCAAAGCTGAGTAAATTCACTGGCAACAGAGCTGCTCCAGGATTGCACCAAAACAAAGATGAGGAATATGCTTGCAGACCAATAGCTTAATGAGAAGCTCCAAGTTCTACACAACTGTACTGAGCGACAGAGGACACATATTCTGCACAGCTGTTATGTGAGGGGAAATTCCCCGTTTCAGAGAAGGAGACCTGAATCAAATCCCTACTCATGTCATTCCTGTTTGATTCACGACATTCTCTTCACCATGTAGCACTGTATTCCAGCAGAGATCTTTTTATCTAACGCATAAGTTCCTGGAAAATTTTGGTTTGGTGACAGATGTATTTCTGCCTTTAGCAACAGGACCATTCATTAGCACTCACACATAAAGGTAATGTTGGCAAAGAGTGTAACAACTCACATGAACCCTTGCATTTGGAATTTCTACAGGAGCTCAAGCCCTTGTCCTTCATGAGTACCTATCAAGAAAACTATGTCTCGACTCAATATCTTGATACATTTAGAGAAAGATCATTTCTGATTACTTTGATTTCTTTTTCTCCTCATTCTCTTCTCTTCTTCGTCTAGTTCCTAAATTTCAGGCATTACCAAACAAGGTAGTGGCCACATACATGATAAAAATGACCAGATTCACCTTTTCTGCTGTGTTATTGACTGCAAACACACATAATCAACCTACATTTTTAGAGAAAAAAAGAATGATTTTGGTAACCAACAGAAGAACCTAACCATATGAAAATATGCTGAGCAATCAAACAACAGAGAGAAATAAGTTGTCGATTTTTTTAAAGAAAGAGTGCATAAATGTTGTTTCTATTATTAATCTAACTTATTTTTCTCAATGAAAAAAGGCTTAATAAAAATTGGTAGTCAGACAGATGACAGTGCTTACATTGTCCTTTTCTTGAAAAGCTCAGAGGATCAATTGGATATGTGTCACTGCATGATTAATGCATGAAGCAAGCTGACCCATTATACTTGGCTAAAATAAAAGATGTTTAGCACTAGTTTAGAAAACCATATATATTTACTATAACTCAAATTAATATCTTTATCACTTACCACCATGGTTACTTGACAACCCTCTTCAGACCAGAGTAGCCTTTATTTCAGTCACACAGAGGTGAGGGCAAGAGCTCTAGTATCTTCGAAGGAAGGGTCAGAAACAGGCTCCATCCAGCTCAGCCTTTGGGTGTTAAGACATATTGTCTATTTATACTGATAATTTATTTTGCAAGGTGCCAGCATTGCCACCAAGTACTAAGGAAGGAGACCTGCACTGTTTTATCCTTGTAGTGTTATTGTGTACAACAAGAAATATGCACAGACCTTACAGTTGTTAACTGTAAAATATTAAATCTATAAATGTACAGACGCCGTGCCTTCTCCTGAAAGCTCCCAAAGTAATAGCTGGCAGATTTTCCCTATGTCTGAGCTAACACAAGAAATGCTAAACCATTGGACTGGACTCCTAGTTAGTCAGCCCCTAGCTGGCTCTCCTCATGAGCAGTCATGACAGCTCAAAAACATCACTAACAGGAACTTTGCAATGTGGGGCTCACAAACCACTGGCCATTTAATAACAGTCCTCAAAATCACATAAAGAAAATCCTTTAGCTGTAAGTTTTATGGAGCTTATATGATTACAGTTATTCTATTACCTTGAGTGCTAAAGCCTGACCACATACTGTGCAGAAAGCTATTCTGTTTCATATCTGTCCCATTCAGCAAAAACCTCTCATAACACCAGGAGAAAAAGCAGCCAGCACACAGATTCACAGTCCATTTTGTCATTGTTTAACTTTCCGGTTGGCAGAACCATAAAAAGGTTAAAAGGCAGGTATGTATTACAGGGCGTTTTGCCTCATCAATATTTTTGAGGTCAGCACATTTAAAATAACACCAGCATACAAATGGTAAACTATTCTGACAACACAGATGCATTGAAACTCAATGCACTTAAGCCCAGCTCTCACAAGCCATCTCCTGTCGTAGTAAAAAATATTTCCTCTAAGAGTTCCTGTTAGTTTTGCCTTGTACTTATTTAAGCCCCCCACCATGAGATGGTGATAATTATTTGATACAAGTTGTTTTCAGCTACTGGGGACCACAACAGTTACTATAAATAACATGCTATGGTCCAAGTCTGGGATCCTCCTCTTAGCAGACTAAAATCATTACAGTTCCAACAGCTTATAAGCAAAGTAGACAACACAAAAGAAAAAAATTTATGATCCCAACTTCCTAGGGTTAGGCTGAAGCATAAAGAAATTCATGAATGGTGGGAAATAATAAATTAATCTGGATTTTCTCGGCACACTCACACAAATAGTTCCAGTAGTTTTGGAGGTGCCTAACAGCATCCCCACCAGTATCTCCAAGGAGGGTACCCAGATGATGGACTTGTGCTCCACACCAGGGTGTGGAAGGAGAACAAGAGCAAGTGGGCATATATTGAAGCCAGAGGAATTTGAACATGGTATAAGAAAAAGCTTTGTCATCCTGAGGGCAGCCAAGCAAGACTGGGAACGTTTTTGTGCTTGGGGAAGTTTAAGACCCAGATACGTAAAGGCCTGGGCAACGTGTCTGATCTCACAGCTGAGCAGGAAGTTGGTAGAAACTTCCTGAGGTGCCCTGCAGCCTCTGTGATCCAATGCTGTTATGAAAGAAAAGTTAATGCAAATCTGTATTTTTTCTTTCAGAATGTACTTTCTCTGAAAATTTTCAACAGAATCACTTGGCATCAGTCTCAGAAATGTATGAAAATCAAAAATAAATCTTTAATTTTTAGAATATTAATCTAAATATAAATGGAGAAATTTCAAACTACAATTCCAAACTGAAAAAGGTAAAAGCTACTCTTTTTTTGCAAGGCTGTAACCAAAAGAGATTCCAAAACTTCTTGATTTTCTGGCAGGACATTAGCTAATCAGCAGAAGCTGATGAATTAAGCTTGAATGAAATCCACATTTCCTGCTGAGAAAAAAAATTGACACAAGTTTGACCCACATCACCTTCAATGTTTTGTGATAAGACTTCCTCTCTCTACCAGCTGCAGACTCAGGCAGTAATTCTACACAACACTAAATGTCCTCATATCCTACCATTTGCAGGGGAAGTCCCACATGCCCAGCCTCTTGCAGGAATGCTCAGCATTCTGCTGGCTTGGACCCCACCTCCTTTGGGAGCTGACCTTAATATTTAACCTACTTTAATCATGCTGCAGAATGATTATGAAAAATTATGAAACTGGAAAACACTATTAGTCTTGGCAATTGCTGATATTTTTAAAACAAACCTTTTGTTCTTTTTTTTTTCTATTTCCAGTAAAGTGACATTCAAAAAATTCATTAAATTAAATACACCACACAGAGTAGTAAGGCATTGCCAGGAAGAATTGAACTGTGCAGATGTGTGGCACAGGCATCCTCAGAAAAAAAGAAAAGCAGAATTTATGACTTGTAAAGCCTTTAATCTGCAGTTTTCTGCTTATTACCTTTTCAAATTTCAGTGAAAGCCAATTAATTTTCATTTCTGAGGGCACTTCTCAGATAGTTGGACAAACTGATACACTGAAAAAATTTGTTTCTCAGCAAAAGCAAATTTCTGAAAATACCCCTGGAAGTGCAAAAATAAGCTATTTAAAACAGCTCAACATTTTTATGCAAAAATGTTTCTCTAAACTCATCCTGTCGCATATAAAAAGGAAGAAAAATGCATTTGCTGTTTGATTTTACTTGGATCTCAATCTTTTTTGTGAATTGTTGATAGCACCAATATTTGCAGCTCTGTTCCACCTGAATCAAGTGCCAGTAACTCCTGTTCAATATTGATGAAATACAGCTGACAGTGAGGGATGCAGGGGAGAGGAATATCAGAGGAATTAGCAAGCATCTCATCTGATTTTCCATTACACCAAAGGGACTGCAGTCTCTGAGTCTCCTGGGTCCATGGTAGATATTACAAATAAAAGGGGTAACACTACCCAGAAAAATCTTTTGACTCTTAAAATGTACATGGGCTCCTCTAAGAATAAGATACAAACTGTATTTCTTTTATCCCAGACAGGTGACAGGAGAAGAAGAGAGCTCTGTCTGCATACAGAAAAAAATGAATATATTTTGCTTTCCAGAGCAGATGATAACAGAGAGATTAATCTGCTTCTTTTGCCCTACTACAGCCACCTGCAGCAAAGCACAAGCAGGCCAAATGCTCCCTCACCCTGCATTTGCAGAAAGAGAAGTCATTCTTTTCCATTCTGGAAATTTGCTCACACTCACACATTTGGCATATTGGGCATTTTAAATAACCTAAACTGTCCAGAAAATAAAACTCAGAATTTCGTTTCCAACATCACAAGATTCTGCTCTCAGTTGAAATGCTTTCAGCTGATTTAAACAAGAGAGGATGGAAGCCTTATTGACTGGGTAGTGTAGTTAAAATTAAGCTGACCAACTGATCTGGCATGTCTGGGGTTGCCTCTTTGAATTACAGAATTCTCCAGCTCCTTCACAGTGAAACATATTCCTGTTGAAGCTTCAGAACAAAATGAAACTTTAATTCAATCTGAAAGATATTGATCCCTTTGGGACTTATTCAAGCTGCCTAGCTTTATCAGTTTAGGCCTCCTGGGCTCATAACAAACCTGTGCAGCACTCTCTGAGCCTCAAGCAGACTGCTCCTTCATGCTCCCACCCTGATTCTTTTGTGACCTAGTACCCAGCAAATGCAGCTTGCAGTAGCCCTCTCTAAAGGGCTTTTTGCAGATACCAGTGTATCATAGCATTTTGATTTCTCACAATCAAAAGTCTCCCCCTGCACCCTCTCACTGAGCTACAGAGTTTAACACCAGTCCTTTGTCTTTAAAAGGACCCATTAGACTCACAGAAAAGAGTGCAGCTCTGCAGTTTTGTAAACAGCCACACATGAGGTCATGCTCTCCAAAATTAGATTCTTTTTAGTAAATCTTCTGTTTTACCCACTTGCAATAGCACCATAAACTGTGGGCATCACTGAAGTAGCCTCATTCAAGCAGTCATTCAAGAATGAATGTTACAATTCAGAAGACTGACAAATATTGGGGAACAAGAGAGGTTTTAAGTACTTTAGCTTGAAGTAGCTGATAACACAACCTTTTTATACCACAAGGCATAATAGATTTCTAAATACAAACTTTATTCTTTTCCTTGATACGGTGATTCAGTGGGAAAGGGATAGACACACACTATGCATCCACAATGCAAAAGCACTGCAAAGCTGATACAGACAGACAAGCCACATAAATGCACATTTTTTACCACTGTGTAAACATAGTTATCCCACTGTAATTTCAACAGTATGGTTACAGCAAATGGCCTTCTTGGTGTGAAAGTATTTATTCTGGTCAGTTTATTCCTAAACAGCATAAGGAATAAGGAAATACAATGATAAATGATAAATTTGCATTTACTCAAGAGCAGCTCTACCGATACAATTATTTTGGCAAGAAGAAATATGCCCCATAACAAAAATTGTTGCTTTGTATATATATGAACACAGACATGCAAGACAGCCAAGTTCACTTTTCCTGCACAGATTAACCCCCACACCAGTCCTGCATGGACAAACAAAAGAAGAAAAGCCCTGTGGAGCACAGGACAGGGAACCAACTTGGGACCTTGTTAGTGTGAGCAAAAACCATCACACTGCTTCACATCTGAGCTGGGACAGCACAACTCTGCACCAGACAAAGCCTCTGACTCCTTTCAGTCATCAATATCGCTGACTTCCTTTTTCCTTCATTTTATTATGTTCTCTTGTAGCTATTTTCCATCTGTTGTGCTACCTGTTTTTCTCTTTGTCTGGTTGCATCCATCCATTTAAACAGGTACTATCAGAAGCACAGCAGGCAGATGAAAAGCATTCAGCTCGTCACCAACAGTTCAATGCCCACTCAGGGGTGCTGTTACAGTCTTTATTTTATGATTAGCTCCTGCCCACTGCACCAACTTAGACTTTCATTTGCTATTCTGTTCCCCCAGCTAGAGAGCATTTATACTACCCTTTGGATTTATTTTCTGTTTCAGATACCTGTCTCTGAAAACAAAGATATGGAAGGAAGACCCATGGACTATGTAATACAGTTAGTACCAGGAGAAACAGAGAATCTGTGGGACCTTTTTGCATGGTTATATTTCCCACATCTAACACTGCAAAGAGACACACTCTGATCACATTAAATTCAAATCAATAATGTAAGGGGCAGTTTCAACGACTCTCTGGAGATACAATCGTGCTCCAAAGCTCACTGAGGCCAATCTTGGGTCACTTGTTTCTGAATGTATAATTAATTTCCTCTGCAAGTTCAATTTTGCAAGGACCCAGGCATCTCCTGGGGTATGTGATGCATGCCTTTAGCTCCTACTGAGACTAATGGGACCTTAAGGGGCCGGACAAATTTCAGGAACGGGCATTTTCTGAATTATAAAAGCAATTCCTGTCTGAGGACTGAATCCAATACCATGATGTTGCCTTGTAATGCTGCTGAAAGAAAAAGAAGCACAAAATATTAATTCTCTTGAAGAAGGAGACAACAGAAAGCCCTAAAGTTAGAACACAAGGCAGCCAGCTCATGCGTGGAGCTCATCAATATGATTCTTAGGAGGCTCCCAGGAAAGTTGGCTGGAGGCACAGCCAGCCAAACTGGGGTTACCACAATGTGTGTTAGGAGGGCAAGACATGATTACACTATCTTTATTTACCAAGCAAGATACAGAATTTTTTCAAGCATGACTGAATTGCATCTGCCCTTGAACACCTGGCTGGGAGTAAAGCTGGCTCACAAGCAGAGAGAGGTTGGCTGCCTTTGCTGCAGATAAACTCACTATCATGAGAAGTTCAGGGAGCAAGGCATTTAGTAATTAAAGGAGAATAAATATAGGGCATGTGACCATGCCATTTCCCCTTCTCCATCTGATGCCACAGGAAAGCATGGAATGACAAAAACAAAGCTTGTTTTCATGTTCTTTTCTACCAAGACTAAATAAGATTATAGCAGAAGCACAGGCAGTAACATTGACAGCACAGTGATATTGTGAAGCTGGTTGGGGGGGAAAAAACCCACAACAACTCAAAAAGTCTCTCAGCAGTCTATTTTAAGGAGGCATCTTATATAACAGGAAACAAGCACAGTTATTCTGGATTCTTGAACACCGTCTGTCACACTGCCACAAGCAAAGCAAATATAAAGTATGTGAGACCATTTGAAGATTGTTAGTTTTAATTAGTCTGTAATAATGTTGGTTATATAAATCCTTGCAGGTTGAATTAGAGGAAGAAAGTGCCATGGAGATTAAGCCTACATAATATCTAAACCATTCCAAAGCTAAGGGGAAAAAAGATCCTTTTTTATTCTTTTGCTAATGGCAAGCTCAGACAAGAGGGTGGTGATCAGTGTTGGTATTTACAGGCACTAACCACTAACACTGGGATGAATCCTTCAGGGCAGGAAGACACACTCTCAAGGAGGCAAGGGACAGGTGGCTGCTTGGCAAAGGAGAGCTTTTCTGTCCAGAAGCTACAGAGTGAAGCATCAGCTGTCCATGTACAACTTAGCAGGAACACTAGAAGGGTCCCTCAGGGTTGTGGAACACCAGCTGGCTCCTCAGCCACTACCCCAGCCTAGCCTGCACGTGCTACTGTGGTGCCCAGAGCTACTGCTGCCAAGAGCTAACATACCTTCTTTACCTTTTCTCTCTAAAAGAACAGCCACGTAACACAGGGCAGGATGGAATCCTCAGTTTCTTAGGTTTCTTGTTTAGGGGTTAGAATTTGGCTAATGGCTTTGGTCACAGATGGTGTTTAGGATGAAAGGATGTACTAGAATTCTAAGAAGACCAGTGAAACATTTCTGTGTCTTGAAACCACATATGCATATTTTTTTAAGCTTTAGCATAGATTGAAAGAGAAATAAAATTGTCACTGGTTGAAAATAATGCTGTGTCTAATTCAAACCAGAATTTTGATAGTTTCATTTCTGATTCCAAGCAAAAAAAACAGTGATTCACATAGCATTACTCTATTAGCAGGATAAGAATTGAAGGACGAATTGAATGGACACTATCCAGGTTTATGGAGCTTTTCTCCAACCAATCACCATCTGTTCTCCCAGGCCTGTGCAGGTATATAGATCAGAAATAGCCCATATCCAAAAAAGCAATGCCACAGAGAAACTTTGCAAACCTCAAGGAAAGAAAACATAATTTAAGCATTAAGATGTAACTGTGCATAACACATCTGGGGCAAATTTTCAGGAAATCTAAGTTAGTTTTGCTCCAAATACTTCTGTATGATTTCACAGCAGCTGGTTCATGGAGAGTTTGAAATTTGCACCACTCTTTATCCCCATTAAATACAAAACTAAAAGCTTCCTAATCCACGAAAGACTGCTAAAATAGCAGAAGAAAAGATGAAAGGATGAAAGTTAGGTCAGCAAATAAAAATATAAATTATATTGAAACTTGCAATAACTGAATATTACTATGTGTTGATGTAATGCTTTACCATTTAGTTCTTGGTATGCTGACTCAAAAAGAGAAAGACCCATTTAGGCACATCTTGTGCATGTAATATTAAACTCACCCTTCATGAAAAAGCATCTGTATAGTTCAGTGTTAGGAACTTTTCATCGTGACTAACATCTAAACCAAGGAAACATATTGTTTTGATTATACTTTTTAAATGGGCATAATGAAACTTATAAAAGAAGCAAAGGTAATAAACTCCTCCAGTTCCCCATCCAAATAACTATAATCCTATTAATTATATTGCCTTCCATTCCATCGTTATCATTACTACATTATGGTTAGAAAATCAAATACAAGAAACTTTTCTTTCTGTCTGATAACAAAATATTTTGCTCAGATGTTCCTAGTTAGAGCCGTAGATTCCCTCACAGAAGGTGAGGACATGAAGTTCCCCAAATCCACAGAGATGGCACAAAGCCAGAAGGAATAGCAGAGTTACAATTCTCTGGGCAAACACCATTTTTTAACAGACTTCACCTGAGGAGGGGTCTCGACTGAATTTCACAGTAACTTCCCACCCCACAAGGTACCCACTCTAGCAATACTTTTCTCATTTACAGGAGGTTTTGAATAGCATGTTACAAACTTCTCCCTGCAGCTTTCTTAAAGAAGCTGCATCTGTTTCTTTCTTCTGTGCTATCCTATGTGCAGGAGTGGCTATGAAAGAGCAAAACATGCAGCATGTGTGAAACTGGGAGAGGCAGAGAGATGCAAACACCTGCTGGGACTCCATTTAACCAGTAACCCAAGAATTCTCCTGCAGAGGGCTGAAGAGGTTAAGCCTTGACCCATTTCTTTATACATACATGCACAGAATGTAATTTTTACCTCTGTATTGCAATTAGTAAATATTACTTACATAGCAATAATAATATACTAATTTACATAGCACATATCTTCCTTGTATAGATGCAAACCTTGGCTGTTGGAACAGCTGATGGGAGAGGCATGTCCAATTACTTCAGTTCAAAAGCCAAGGCTCACATGTAACAGCCAAGATGAACCAGAGTTCCCTCTGCTGCCCTGCTGGTCATGGTTTGTCATGTTGGGAGAGCAAGCACACCCCTGAAGGGCTGCCTTTTTAGCCTACCAGTGATCCAATTTACAACATTGACCCACAAGGAGTTACATTGGCACAACACCCAGAAGGAAAGGGAAAGGAGGTCAGTAAACTGTGGCATGAAATCAAGATGTAGCCAGAAGCAGGAAGACGAGTGATTCTCTATGCCGCTCTCTTTTTCTGTGCCACCATGGTCCTTTCTTTGATCTTCCTTCCAGCTGTTGCCATAACATGGCTTTCAATTTAATTTCTCTAACTGCAGTTTGATTTAAGCATGTTTGCAAAAACTCTCCTGAGATTTTAGAACCACTGTTGCATGTCTACTTAATTCAAATAACAATGGAGCCTGCTCCTAAGGACCTCAGGCCTGATTTTTCATTATCTTGCAAACTCATTACTTGTTTACACCTGCATAAAATTCAGATGTTAAAGCATTATAAACTCAGGTGGCCTCAGTATAAATGTTTGCACAAGAGGCAGAATGTCAGAACAAGTGGAGCATGCCCTCCTGAAAGCAAATAGACACCCCAAGCAACACTGCACCATGTCCCTACAGCTGGAAGAAGCTCCAGTAATGGCATTTGTGCAAGCTCCCAGTAGTTTCTACAGCACACACAGCAAGCACACTGTAGTCTGCTCCAAAGAAAGGCACTGCCAGAGGCAGCAGCAGCACAAAGGGGATGTGAGTGAAAGCAGTGTCAGGAATATGTCACTAAGGGACAGTGGGGAAGCCACATGCTCCTCAGACACAGCTGTGCCTTAGACAGGCAGAACTGCCTCAAGGACTCCATGCTGTTTACAATTTCCCTGAGGCTCCCCTCTTTTCCAGGGAAAAACAATGTTTCAGTGCAGCCCCAACAGAACAGGTTCTGTTCAAAGCAAAATTGTGAAGACCTATCCAATAATAAAAAAAGGTATCATCAGATATATATTATAAGGTGTTCAAGGTGCTGGTGGTTCAGAAGACTCCTACTCATTTTTTTTTAAATTCAAATAAAATAAATAAAAGCTGTCCTCCCTGGCACAGCTGCTCCCAGGCAGCCAGGGCCATCCTCCCATGGCACAAGGGCAGCTGCACCTATTCAGGTATATCTGCCAAAACACTTTGGAATTTAAACTGATTCCTCAGAGAAAAAAATGCCCAAACATCAGGGAAGAAAAACAGGTCCACAGATGTGTTATTCCTTCAGAGAGCATAGGGATGGTGGACACCTAGACGTTTTCTATTCCCTCACACTAAGATTAAGATTGCTCCAGTTGTGTGTGTGGTATTTTTACAGCCAAGTGTTTAACACAGGGAAAAGTCAGGCTCCCATAGTTCTTGAGGATGATTATTCCAGAGGGTAAGAACTGAACTCTTATTCAGGAAATTGTTCCTAATATTGAGATTAGGGTCTTCTTTGTCTGATTTCCTCCATTTACTTATAGCTACAACTCATCCTTTATGCTAAATAATTCTTCTCTCTCTTTGCGGGAGCTCCATCCCTCAGATGTTTGTGGGCTGTTCTATCCCTTAGGCCATATTACTCACCACTTAGCCAAACTATACTCATTTAGTCCTTTTATTAGGACTTGTTAATTATTCTTAATCCCCTCCCCTGAACTCCCTGGTTTCCCAGTCTCTCTCACAACACTGTAGCCACTATTCCCCACGCTCCTGCATCACAACACTGTAGAGAGGAACTCTGCTCTCCTCATCCCAGTGTTCCCAGAAATACAGAATACAGTTTAGCTCTTGCATACTACATCTCTCCATCCCTATGTCTGCTTTAGTGCTATTGCTTCCCAATGCCAAATCTGGCTTCCCTTACACACACAGCTAGCCCAGCTGGAGCAAAGCCCACAAACAGGATTAAGAGTTGGCTTTCGCCTCCATCTCAAACTGTGTTCACTTCTCTTAAATACATTTTTTCTTTAAAATTCATTGCTCTCTCAAGGTTTAGTACAATGTTCAGTGCTGCAGTAATAAAAAGGCCCAGTTCTGAAAGGTTTTTTGCATCGTTTCAGTAGGATCTAAAGCCACTGGAGATTAAGCATCTAAATACCTAAAATCTGGCTTAAATACTATTAACAACATATTGTGCTCAAGCAAATATGTTTGAGAATTCAGAGACTGATATTTAGGAATGAATTTTCTTCCTAAGAATGGTATTTCCAGTGCTGCATAGTTTATTTCCAATAACAAGGTAGGTATAATTATGTCTCACTACTGCCCTAATTATTTTTAGAATTTCAGTGATTCTGTCACCATGGGTGCTTTTCAGTAAGTTTTGGCTGCAAAAAAACCCTGACTTTTAGAAAATATCAGCAACACCCTGATGCAACTAATGCCCTTAATAATTGGCTAGTATTTAACAAAAACATTGATTCTGAGTATTCAGTGAGGCACTGCCTCACTAAAATAATGTGAATTCACTGCTGGTATCAATGGCTTTGACTTACACCACTAAGGGCTCTGAAATGCTAAGGAGATGACACTGAATCACACTGACACAAAAGATGGGTATAGAGGCAAGGACTGGGGAGCAGGTACAGCAAATATTTATAGGGTACATCTCACCTCCCACAGAATTAATCCTTCTCAGTGGCTACAGCATATATTGAGAGAGTAAGAACAAATTCTTATCCCTTTCTCCATCCACTGGGAATGGGATACTTTGGAGAGGTAAAGAGGGGGCAGGGAATGTGAACTGACTGCTTTGCTTCGCCTTTGTCTGAAGGCAAAGGTGCATTTTACCCCATTTCTCCCACAGCCTTAGCAGACACCTACATAAATGCAGCTCAGTCAGAGACCTCTGCAACATAAGCAGCAAGAGAAGGCAAGCTACAAGCGTGACAAGATGAGAGATGGTGACATAAATACTCATCTGCTGAGCAGCCCTGGTGGTTAATAGAAAACATTTATCAGAAAAACAACTTCCACTCCTAGAGAGCAGCTTTGGCCGAGTATAGGAACTGTATCTTGTGCATAGGTGTTCATTGCTACTAAAATAACAATCTCTGACTAGGATGAAATGATGAAACACTCCTAAAGATATATTTACTAGATCCAAATTTAACTGACAGGTCAGCATATCTTTTACCAGGTGCTATGACTTTAGAAAATGTCAGAGAGGTGATAAAGCTCAGAGGAGATTTGATTACATCACTGTAGAACTCTGTTTTCCAATGACACTCTAAATATTCTCATCACTATTTAAATAATGGGTCAAAAGATCAATAAAATAACATTGGCTGGCATAACATTCTCTCTGTAGCAGGAACCTGACTGTCCTGACCATTTATATTACAAAGTTCAAATGTCAGTGACATATCCTGAGCCTGTGCTCAACTGTCACTAACCTCTGACTTCCCCTCAGATTCAAGTCACATTTTCTCTTTCGTGTAGTAGTGTCTGCCTCTAAAAAATCTCCTTGGGCTTTTTTAGATCATACCTCCCATGTCTACAAAGTTTACATCCAATTGGACTGGAGTTGTCTTTAAGTATGATATGGCAAACTGTAATATAGAACTGATTTATCCAGCAATTGTTCTATTGCAGTTGCCTAAGTTGCAGAAGTCCTTTCAAAAAAGGTTCTAGGCTTTGTTAATAAAAACAAATTAGCTTTATCCAAAATTAACATTTTTGTACTGTCTAAAGTTTAGGGCTTTTTTTCCCACTGGTCCTATCAAAATTGTGGTCAATTGTTTGCTGAAAATCTACCATGAACTCTATTATTAAATAAAGATGGCTAGACATTAAGAAATAGGAAGAAATATAGTTTGATGCTGTTTACAGCTTAACATGTTCTCTGCAGTTGAAGTACTATAATAGAAAACTTTGGTACTAAGGTACTAAATGCAGCACTAAATCTAGACTGCTTTAGAAATGCCATTCCAACCCAGATGAGGACTTGCATGACAATATTTCCCAATAGTGTGCAGCTGGTCTTGGCCAGGAACACACTGTGCCCCACGTGACTGGCCAAGCTGATGGTGCATGGATTGAACCAGATCCAAATGAACCACACAGCTCTGTACTAGAAGTCAGAAGATGTGTTTATGCCTGGCTCCCACAGAATTTCTTGCATTTCCTCAGAAGCTACAAGCTGATCATTATAAAGAGGACAGTGGAATAAACAAGCGTGAACTTGATCCAGAAGTTATTTTTGTGCTGCAACAACTGCTGCTTAACTCACCAACTCTGCCACTCAATGACATGCCAGCATACATCCTGTCTTGCAGAAACTCTTGCCCTTTTGATCCTACTTTGGCTCTGCATACTGCAGGGATGTGTCCTTTGCTTCTTTAGCTGAAGCTGTTCATGCTTCGCACAGGCACAGCTGTGATGTGGCAGCACGACCACAGCAACATCTGGTGAGTCATGGCAGAGCTGTAAGCGTGTGACCACCATGGGGCTCCTCAGACGTGCTGTCCGAAACCTCAGCCCACAGCAGACCTGTGACATTCTGCATGGTGTGTGTGTGTATGGACAGCATCTCACATCCACCAGTCAAGCCACTCAAAGCTAACCCTTATGGATCTTGGAGACCTTTCAGTGAAAGGGACTGCTTTAGCCCTTCTACTCAACAACATAACTGGGATGTGAATAGAAAAACTCCAGGGCTAGGAAGACGCCAGCCAGCAGTACTGTGGGGAGCCTATACAAGCCTTTGTGGCAAGAAAGGCATTCCATGACATGAACATGATCCCTGAATAATTAGATTAAAATTTTCTGCTGACAATCCCCATGGAAAAAAAAAAGAAGTGAAAAGAAAGAAAAAACCAAAACTGTATTCATAGGAAATTAGGAAAACAAACAGAAATGCAACCTAAGGCAGTGCAAAATATCTTTCACTTGCAAAACAATACCTCTATTCCATCTTTCTTCTTTTTTAATTGGCAGGATCTAAGGCAAACAATTATAATAATCTAAATTCATTTACATTCTGAAAGGAATATAGGAAAAGAAAGCAATCTTACAATGAGTAATGTAGTAACAATCAGTGGAGACACTGTTTTGAGGCAACTATTCTAACTACAGTCTATGGAGAACATTATTTAGGAGCTTTTCATTAAAATTGATACAATTTTCATTCCAGGATGCCTTTCATTTAAAACAGCAGAGATACTGTATGACTAGACTGAGTCTAGCTGCTCAGTGGGCTGATCTATTAGCGAATTCACTGGCCCTACACAATTCACTATACTGTCTGAGTTTCAAAGGATAAAAGTGCTGTTTGGGAAAGGACTTTATATGTAGCTAGAGGAGGGCCCTTGGGCACCCCTCAGGTAGCACAGACATGCTCTAACCCAGAAAGAAGCCCAAGAGCAAAAGTCACAGTTAGGTTCCATCTACAAAGGTAGTTCTGACAGCAGCAACAAATAATTAGCCAAATGCTGAATCAGTAACTTTCTTTAGTCTTCCCGTCCGCATAGAAATTCACATTTATGTAAACTCCAGTGAGGGGAAGTGCATAGAAAACAATTAGGTGTATACATAATGCTGAATCACATGAATCTGATTTAGCTGTCCAAACAGTACCTCTAGCTTCTATATAGTCTGTGGAGAGAGAGAAACTATTCTAAAAGACATTCAGAGCATCTTTATTAGGTTCCCATTTTAAGCCGATGCTTGTAGGAGTTTAGCTTCCTTATGGATCAAGAATTACAGTAGGTGGTTTAGTAAAAACATCCTTAATTACTGTGCTGGTTTCAGCTGGAGTAGATTTAATTTTCTTCCCAGGGAATAGTAGAGGGTTATGTTTTGGATTTGTGCTGAACTGAACACAAGGCTGATAATACAGAGCTGGTTTTGTCATTGCTCAGCAGGGCTTACACAGAGCCAAGGCCTTTGCTGCTTTTCCTACAGCCACACTGATGAGGAGGCTGGGAGGGGACACACCTGGGATAGGTGACCCAAACTGACCAAAGGAATATTCCAGACCATGTGGCATCTCATTCAGTGTATAAAGTGGGGAGGAAGGGGGAGGATGTTTGGAGTGATGCCATTTGTCTTCCCAAGTCAGTGTTATCTGTGATGGGGCCCTGCTCTGCTGAACACCTGCCTGCCCATGGGAAGTGCTGAATTAATTCCTTGGTTTTGCTTTGCTTGTGTGCACAGTTTTTGCTTTTCCTACTAAACTGTCTTTATCTCAAGTTTTCTTTATCTCACTAGTTTTCTCAATTTTACCCTTCCCATTTTTCCCCCACTGGTGGGGGAGAGAGCGAGCAGGTGCCTGGGGCTTGGCTGCTGGCTGGGGCTAAACCACAACACATACAAATTAGTTACTACTGATAAAGCCTCCTCCAGAGACCTGCAGAAAATCACAAGGCTGTAACTTCTGTTCTTAGTTGCACCTGCAGGTTTTCTCTACATCTTCAGATTTAGAAGCAGCTCTAAGTATCTGCTGCCCTTTATAAATAAAAAAATTATTTTTCCAAAACATGTTTTCCAAAAACCCCGTTTTTATTTTCTGACTCAAAACTATTTTCTTTCATATTGGCTCCTTAATCAAATGTATGTCCACATCTCAAGAAGTGAAATATTTAATTTTCATTAGACAACCAAATATTTACTCACAAGCACACCCACCAGGAATAGGAACATACCTAATCACTGATTTTTATCCTAGTTAGTACTTCCACTTCCACTGGCAACTAACCAAGGAACTTTTCCAAACATCAGAACTAGCTATAGATGCTTTTCCACAGTCTGGTCCAGTCCCTCTGAGGTTTGGATTGCCAATGCTAGGATGGGGATCAGGGAGTATTCAAAGGAAATGCAGGGTGAGTGGGACAGTGTAGCATCTGGGATGGCAGTGACACAGAGCCTCCCACACTGGGGACATGCAAAAGGCAAGGAGACAAACAAAACAAGAGAGTAAGGGTAAGATGTGTACTGATGTGAATGATAAATCACAATAGAGGCAAAGAGAAGCAACTCACTGAGAGTGAAATCATGAAGGAGCACTGAAAGAGTGTCAAAATGCAATTCATCATTGAGCACCCTGCTGCCCACCAGAGCGGCCACTATCTGCCTGATCCAGAGCAATTTATCTGCTGAAGTTATAATGCATACTGCATCCACAGCCAGAAAACACTTTCTCTGCAGAGCCTTTCCAAAACAGGAAACCAGAGCAGCCCCTCTGCAGAAACTCCTTCACACAGAAATCCTTCATCATGAACTCCTTTTGCACACGGAAAAGCCTTTCAGCAGCAAAATACACTCGCACTGAATGAAGAGATTTGCCAAAAGTTTGCAAAAAAATTCCATTTGCAATTATCTGAATCATCAAAATCATTCTTTGTAGACAGCCAAAGTGTAAAACCACTCAGTCAAATAAAATCTGCAATAATGTTATTCTTAAGCACAAGTTTCCCTCAGTTATATCTTCATATTCCAGTGACTTCTTTACATGAATAACAGTTTTGACAGATAGAACCTATTTATTTATTTTGTATTCTGAAAACCTGCCTCAAAGTTTCAATCTTCTGTAAAATATTCAAGTTTTCCAACCACAGCTGACTGTGGTGCACTTATCCTTCATTTTAGCAACACCCTGACAATCTTTTGGAATTTATAAACAAAGTAAAAAAAACAACAAGAACTGTTTTAACTTTGAAAATACTACCTGCACTCTTCAGAGCTTCAAGACAGTAAATCTAAGAAGAAGAAAACAATTGCTGCTTTAAAGATTAAAAACAGCTCTGCATCTTTTCCATTGACAGTATGCCTACCAAGCAAGCACAGTGAGTTCAGGCTGCAGCATAACCTACTGTGGTAAAACCTCAGTTGCCTTGATGGATTACATACCATGGAATGTTTCAAATACATCATGACACTACATTTTTCCGTTGCTTGTTTTTTTTTTTTTTCTAAATGGGCAGCCTCAGCACAGCCAAATGCACTGTTTGTAAATAGAAAACTCATTCCTGCTTAGGGCCTGCAAGGAGACACAGAGCAGCCCTGGAGTAAGCTGTGAGCCAAGTCAGAAAGCCTTTACATTCAATTAGTAGCTTCACTTTTCCCCTTGCATTTGTAACGGCAGAAACCAATTTGTGATGAGAATGACCAGAATCCTGGGAGCTGTCACGAGCATGCCAGGGCACTAAGCAGAATCCTGCTTGATAGAAACCACATAAAGAAAATTCAAAACCCACTTCCCTGTCCTTGGCTCTCTCAGTCACCTTTGCATGCCCTGCTCCCAGGTCCCCTCTCTTCTTGTATCGTGCTTGATGTACAGCACAAACACTTGTACTGTGGAAAGGGAACTAGGGATTGGAGGGATGCACATCATTATCTGCTTGCTCACTTCTCTTTTATGTATTTTTCATAAAATAATTATCTGTTTTGTTAATTTAAGATGAAATCTGAAGCAGGATTGACAACTTCTGTTACTTAACTACGTGGGGATCTACTCCAGTTGACACTGAGAGCTCAGAGACTACAAGCCATAATAATGGCATTTAGTCTCTGAGCTCTCAGTGTCCACTGGAGTAGACAGTGGACAGTAGCTTAAATTTATAAAAACCCTAAAAAGAAAGGGTGCAAAAATCCACAACATTTATTTAAGTCCTTGTATTACTCCTAATTTTTCAAATTTTAAAATACTGCTTGATTTTTGTTTAAATGATTGGTGAAATAGGAATACTACTATTCTGGGGTATCTTTAAGCATAAATCTGAGAGGACCTTTCCTCCCTCAGACCAAAATAATAACAAGAAAGACTTTCCTCAATATTAATTGTTCTAGCCACCCAATCTAGCGACTTACAGAATTTATCATATTAGGCCTCTGTTTTAATCTTACTAATATCTGAAATTACATTAGATCTAAAAGGAATACTCAATAAAATATGTCACTTAGCTCTGGTTCTTTCTGAAGGTGACACTAATTTATGTGTCCAGAATTCCAGTTACACCACCAGACCCCAATTAGCCAATACAGTGGAACAATCCATAACATCCATATGGAGAAATGCCCTGAAATTTCATTGCAGATCAGTTTGTACCCTTGAAACAATACTGGTAGGATCCTCAGCACTCACCAAGGGCATGTTCTCCAGAACAGCTGGGTGTACCAGGAATAACTAATGTATCAAGGATTTAACTTCTACAAGCTCTCTTCAAGTGTTTGAGAGAGACTAAAAATAGGGCTCTTTACCCCTTCACTGAAATTGGGCACTATTTGGTACAATGCCTCCAGTTTCCTGGGAATTCCATTTCAGGGAACACCAAGGAAATTCTTCCAGGGAGGACCTTTTTTTTTTTTTTTACTGTCTTTGTAAGCATGGTTGGTCAAAACAATTCTTGTGGAAAACGTCTAATACAAAATTTTACTTAAAGAAATGTAAGTATTTGGGAACTTCTACCAGAAGTTTTTCCTTCATGAAAGGCACACACAGCTTTCTACCATCAGCAATGTCTAGACCAGGTATAGAATTTAGCTTACATAAAAGATTAAGGAAAAAAATCAATATTCTGATGAGGCAAAATTCCAACTGGTTTCCAGCATCAATTTTTTTTTTTTTTTTTTTTTTTTTTGGAAAATCTTTCTTTTTATTGGTTTGGGGGGAGTTGGGGTTTTTGGGTGTTTTGCTTTCTTTTTTTTAAGGAAGAGGTAGGAAATGTTACTACTTCTGTAAAAAAAAAACTTAACAAAATATAAACTCTAATATAAATTTTAGACAGCATAAAATGTTTACATTTTCATCAAAGACATCTATGTGCATTGCTTTTCAGACAAGTCCTGTTCACAGTTGCTCTGGTAATAAAGGCATGCTACAAAAAAGTCCATTGAGAAATCTTTTATGTACTACACTTGCTTTAAAGTACAAGATGATGTTTCTCCTTCCAGTGGCTCAATTTAAAATCTACCTCTTCTACACAGTTAATAGACTAATTCCTTTAGCCTCAAGCAACAAAACAAGCTTTGTAAGTCCAAACCTTCTAGTGCTTAGTCACCATTCTGTAAATTCAGTCAATCTTCCAGTATTTCAGGACAATTTAACCATGACAAATCAACAGTAGCACTGATATAGAGACTCTCACAGTGACATTCTGCCCTGAATCCAGGCCTGCCTAAGGTACAAGCCCTGGAGCGCCACTGAACTCATTGTCATCAACCACAAGTGGCCTTGAACCACAGCTCAGCTGGAAGCAGCCACAGGAGGACACCTGGAGCTAGCAAGCCAGACTCAAGATGACATGCCTCCACATGAGCCACTCAGGCAATGCTTCCTAGATCTGTAGGTTCTTGGAAACAATCTTACCTACAATGAAGAGCAGCACAGATGGATGATCTGGCAGAGCAAATAACCCCGGCCTCCTTCTCTGCTCCACAGAAGTCAGCATTTGATTAGTAGCTCTAGCACAAAGCGGTCCAAGTTGTGAATGGCTTGGCTGTGCATAATGGGCACTCAGCTACCTCCCCTCAGTACTGCACTATCTGAGTTTTTCAGAGTGTTTCAGTTCCTCTCTTATCTTGTTTAATGGGGAAACAACTATAACACAGAATTATGTCAAATGCTGGTAGAAGCTACATAATACCTTCTCTTACTGCAAGATAGTTTCCAAAACCAGCAAACAATGTTATTCCTGCCAGAACAGGTATGCATAAGGTAACAGGCTGGTTCACTGAAGGATGGACCACTAAACTGGATGTTTGGGTCATGTAACCAGAGTGAATGGCTGTGTGCTGGGATATGCTTGTGGACGTGCATGTGCACAAGCTCATATGCACAAACTCGTGCTCTGTAGCTAATGAATTTTCTCAAAAATAGCTCATTAGATTGTAAACTGTATTGTGCTGACACTAACTAACCATGGCAACTGCCAAATGTATAAAAAGCACACAAACACTCCTTTCAAAGCACAGCCTGTGCTTGAATCTGTCTTTTTAAAGCTTGTATGAAAACAGTGGGATGCAATAATACAAGTCTAATTTGTGAAATTCTGCAAAATAGAAGGGAAGAGTTCAGTAATCTTCTGAAGAGGCTAGCTTTTTGTATTAAAGTCATAAGCATCATCCTACCACCCTTTCTGACCTCTTGCATAACAGAAGGCACATAAACTCACTCAGCAAGTATCACCATGAGCCCACACCTTCTGTTGAGATACTGTGTGTTGTTTAAATACATTAGAGAAAAGAAATTCATTCACTACAGAAGTCCCTTCCAGTCTTCTAAGCTGGCAGCACTAAGCCTCATTTTTAAGCTCTGTGCATCTACTTAGAGCATTGATGGGACACATATGTTACCAGGTAGCTACTTAATATGCCTGTAAACCAAATCAAAGGTGACATTACCAACAAGCACAAGTGTCTGCTGCAAAACAAAAGATGACCATAAACTGAATTTTAGTGGGCTTGAACCATAAAATGTACTATACACTCATTTAAACATACTCAAGTATTTGCCTAAGATATTTTATTGACAAAAACCTCATAACTTTAAAAAGAAATTATCTGTGTCCAAAAAAACGTTGAGTCTTCTATATATGGTCCACAACATACACAAAAAACAGACCGAACACATTTGTATGGAGAGTGTTTCCTTTTCTACACATGGGATCTTTTTTAATTAAATGGAAAAACCTGAACCACTTGCCAATGGAAAGGGAAAAATTTAATTTCAAATTTCATTAAACAGATTCCTTTCATAGCTAAGACTTCTGGAAAATGGCTAGTAGTCCCAGCTGTGTGCACATTATACAGGAACAAAAAAATTAATAATTAAACAAACAAATAAAGGAAGTGGTATGCCAGCAAAGCTAACATCCTAGGCATTCAATCACCATGCTTATAAAGCATGAAGCAATTACCCACTCTGTCACTTGGGGCTACAGCATCTTTTTACACCTTCATGAGCTCACAGAAGCTTCAGAATGTAACAACTTAGCTTTTCTAATTCAGCACTGTCCCAGAGCTGGGCAGGAGCCTGTCTCTGCTGTGATGGAGTCTGAGGATGACACGAGCCACAAGGTACTCCTAGTATTTTTCTGAGGGCTCTAAAAGAAAATCAGTTGGCAATAATGAAGCTGCTGGCAGTAACACCAAAAGCACTGCCAACGTGCACAAGGCATTCAATATGTCAAGCGGTAGTAGATCATTCACATTACTTCTGTTGAACTTACCTTTGACAGTATTAGGTGTTCAGCAGAAAATAATCTTTATTCATCATCAGTACCATCAACATCATACCACTGCCACCAATCCAGAATATTCAAAAAGCCTAAGCAAGGAATGATCCCTGGGGTATCAGCAGGTAGCACTCCTACAGACTGCAGGCAAGGACCAAGCTGTCAAGATACTTCATCCACCTGTAGATTATGTCCTACCACCCTTGTTTTCTTGCAGGGCCTTCAGCCAGGTGCAGAAGATCAATTGTTCTGGCATCATCATCCAACTCCTGTCCACTCTTCCCCCAAAGGGCTCTGTTGCACCTTCCTGTCATGTGGCCTGATGCACATCCATTACATGAGCAAGACACAGGTCAGCACTGTGAAATGATGGGTGAAATCTACAGGCTGATCTTGGGATAGAAAAATGTTCAGTTACATGAGGGGAGACACTCCACCAAGTCACAGGTACCTGCAAAGAAGAATCGGCATCGCCGCAATCTAGGCGGCAGCAAGACATGATAAAGCTTTTGGATGCAGATTTTTGACTGCCTTGTGTGTTGTCATCTCCTCAGACTGCTTCACACTGGTTCAAGCTAACAGAACAAGCAATCTCTCTGCAAGTTACAAGGCTTCAGTTAATATTCTTGCTACATTTGTAGGCAAACCTTCTCCGGGAA
Source organism: Agelaius phoeniceus (assembly GCF_051311805.1). Taxonomy (NCBI): domain Eukaryota; kingdom Metazoa; phylum Chordata; class Aves; order Passeriformes; family Icteridae; genus Agelaius; species Agelaius phoeniceus. Next base: position 83,486,025 of record NC_135267.1, read on the forward strand.
CACAAGCATACAGAGAAAGGCTTCATGAATCTAGTAAGTTTTCTTGCTCATATCAATTAGTGGAGAAAAAAATAGTAAGTCTAGATCTCTGAAGCTCCAAGGATAATTCACTTTTTTGGGTGAAAGACTGATTTTTAAGAACAAGCAGCATTGACAATAAGTGAGCCATTACTTCTCACAGTGTCTAAAACAATTACACAGCTAATCACAGAACACTTCCACAGGCCTTTCATTCAACTCAACGGCTCTATTCAGAAAAAGAAACCCCTTTTCTTCTCTATATACTTCTATATTGAAATGCTCCTGTTAAGCTAGTAGCAGTGTTAGCATTAGGAACAGAATTGAAATCCAAATCACATATGCAACCCTTGCCACTCACTATTTTGAAAAAGCATTTCCCGTTGTTAAGAATTTCTGCACTAGCAGTCTGTGCTAAGGGAAAATGGGGATCTCCTGCTGTTGCTAATACATACCAGAGGTCTACCACAGATAGAAGAGACACTAAAAAACCATGATGAAAATTGTCTGGCAGTACACCTCCGATGAATTCAGTGGTTAATGGTTCTAACTAAAATCTGCCTCCCTTAAATATCTTAAAATCTCCTGTGCCCATCTAAGCCACTAGAGCTTTCTTACTGACTACTCCCCACCTATCTGTTAGCATTATTTAAATAAGTTATCTGATGAAAAAGCACTGGAGTAAATCAGCAGCTGAGGGTGGAAAAGCAAATGCTGTGGCTATCAGAGCTGACAGAGCCAGCCTGTCTGCAAGCCTCTGCACACACAGTGGGATGACTCGCTCACCAAGGCTTGCAAAGGGCCAACAGATCGTGCTCCTTCATTCTCACCATTAATGTCCAGGCTGGTTTGGATTTGGTTGGTTTTTGGTTGGTTGGTTTTGGGAGTGTTTTCTTGTTTGTTTTTAAGGCGATAAAATACCTGAACAGGTAAGATGAAGCTTGCTAGCTGCCAGCTATAAATATGGTACTGGGGGGCTGGGGAGCTGGCTTTTAAAACACAGGCTCCAAAGAGATATAGCATCCCTGTATTGAGAAAAATCTCATAAACTCATCTAGAGTCAAAGAACATGACTGACTTTGATCCCAAAGTTTGCATCGGGACACTCGTTCCGCATTAGACTCCTGTTGCTTTTGTCCAGTGATTAAATTCTTTGTTTTAAGGAAAAAGGAAATGTCAGCAACTGAAAAGCGTAATTTCTCTAAAACCATTTCCTTCCCTTTACCCCCACCTCCTCACAGCCTCATTTCAACAGCTCCACAGAAGTACCAACTCAAATTCATTTATGCATCATAATGCCAGCCAAAGCAATTCTCTCTTACTCTCTCCAGTGGTTGCCCCAGATAAACAGACCTTAGGTAAGGTTCACAGACTGCTTGCCACACGTTCATCATCAATAGTTTCATTTCTAATGAAGGTTTTGACACTGCTGAAGTAAAAGATAATCTGCTACTGAACTTTAAATTAATCAGACAGAGCTAATAGTGTTAACCTTAGCATCTCTACCTGACTTTTCACTTTAGAGGCCCTCAAGGTTTCCAACTCAATTTCTGGCTTCTCTGATCATGCAAGAATAATGAGATTGAAAATGCAAGCAGTGCAATATGGCACACATCCTTGGTGGTACTGCAGTACTGAGGGTTAACATGCAGGGGGCAGAAACAAAGCCCTGTGAAAAGAGACCAAGACAAAAGAACTTCAACCAGCAGATATACAGGCATATTTTCATTTCAGTCTCCCATTGGACCCACGTTAAAATATTGGTAGTCCTACAGTCATGGCATTTCCCTTTGTTCAAAAGGCACCTTTTCCATTAGAGAAGGTGTGTAAGTTGAACTGCTGATCTTTCTGTGCCTGGCTGCTCCATACAGGATGTGTGCAAAACTGCCCTTTGCATTTTTACTGCATTAGTATCTTCTATGCTCTTCAATCTAAATATTCTCCTCTACCTGTAGATTTCATAAAGTTTTATGACGTTAAGTGTTCTGTAAATTCCCTCATTTCCCTTCCAGATTAATTGGCCATGAAGTCCAAATGTATTACTTGAAGGGACTGTAAATAACATGAAAACACCACCTATGTGTAGCATGATTATGTTGAGAAGCACAAAGTTTGGAGTCTTGACATAATCAGAAAACACAAATAGACAGGAGAATTTTATGTGTTTTCCTCTACTAGGTATGTTCTATAAGGTCTTAAAATTGTTGAATGCCCTGAAAACTTTAAGCAATCTTGAATCACAGGAATTGATACTGTGGTTTGACTTGCAAATTCTAAATGTGATATGGGAAAGCCGCTCTTACAGTTCAAACCTCTTCTTCAGCTCACATGCACAGTCTAATCACTGGCTTTGCACAATGGCCAAGACACAAAGGAAGTTACAACAACCCTAGATTAGGTCTCCTAAAATGAAAGCAAAGCCAAACAAATTATATTTGTATATTGGTGTTATCTAAAATACTATCATACCCTAGATCAATGAAAAGCCCTATGGCATTGCAGATACCACTGTCTGGAATGGACAAATATACAAAAAATGTTTTAACAGAAAACACTGCATGTACCGCTCCAGAGCCATAGCTTAGTCATACATTACTTGAATGTACCACAGAGGTGCAATAAAAACCACCAGTACAGGAGACAGAATGTATTTGTATCAAGGGATGGAGGGACCATATGACAAACTTTTCTTTTGTGCTCCCATCCACAATAAAGCACTAATTACATTTTAGAAGTCAGTAATAGCTCAAGCTCAATAGGACACTGTTGCTGTGCTTTTAGAATTTCAGAAGAAAGTGCAACAGACAACAAAATTCACCACTTTTAGAAAAGGCACTCTCTACATTTCTATTTTTGTTGATATGTATAGAAAAGAGTAAGTCATACCAATAATACAGTGCTATGGTCTGTATTGTTGTTTCGTGTTTCACTTACTCTGATACAGTTTTATTTTACAAAGTACATATTATTTATACTACGGCACATTTAATACCATGCAAATGTGAATCTCAGAAAGTAGAGAAAGCAGAGAAAAATGGTGTAGACATCTCAATGTTACAATAATGAATGTTTTTTTTAAAGAAAAAGGTTTTACTCAATCTTTTAGTAAGCTTTTTATATTTTGAAAAACATTTGTAATCTCACATTTTTTCCCAAATACAGTATAAGCCTAAGAGAATGCATGCACATACATCAGTTTATTATGTTACCAATTAAGGACGCAGTTCTATATCTCTTCTCCAAAGAATGTATACAACTAGGAGGGTATTTTTTCAAGTCATACTTCATTGGGTTTTTTTCCTCTTCTCATGGGAAATTTCCATCAAATATAATAAGGATAAAACCAATAAAGTTTGAAAGAAATTAAACAAACTGTACAAAAATTATTCTAAACATCATATGGGTCATAGAAAAGTTCAAAAATATTTATGTAAGTAACTGAATTCTATAGCAGAGAGCCATTACCCTAATAAATCCCATGAGTTACTTTAAGAAAGTTATGAATAGGAGGCAGCCCTCCATCAAATTTTTCAGGACTTTTTAATGAATGAAACAAATATCCCAGATCTCCCCTAGAGCAATCTAAGATATGAATTTGCACAAGAGCAGTGGCAGGTTTGCAGAAAAATAACTCATTTAAGCTTCATATTTTAGTTGTTTTTTATAAAGAGCAGTATAGGTGAAGGCAGGAGAGAAGCAGGGGGAAAAGCCAATCTTGTGATTGTGATTGAAGGCTCACACTCTGCACCTTAGCAGCTGATAGGAAATGATGAAGTACAAACTAAATGAATGAAGAATTTAAAATGTTATGGATGGAAAAGTACCAATGAAAAGGTAAGCACACTGAGATATGAGGTATACCAGCATAAGAAAATACTGAGTAGGCAAGAATACAGAGGTATTCATGCTGACCCTTATTCTATGGGTCTCAATCAGAGAAAGCTCTTAAGGAAGAATGAAAATTTTTGGCCGGTGGTTTTTATCAGGTAGAAAGTTGAAGAGAACAGGGAAGGGGATTTTCAGTTTCATTTTTTACTTGTAAAAGTAGGTTTCACCAGCTGTGAGTCAATGCAACCAAAGGATATTTTAAAGGAATTCAAGTACACTATGAAAATTACAAATGCTGAAATGGAGCTGTTGAAAGAACATTTCTGAAGGCTTTCCTGCTTCATTTCAAATGCAAGATGCTTGTCTTGCAAATGATAAATTGAGACACCTTCAGGCTCCCTTAGTGCCATTATACAGTACCAAACCATACACAGTGACATTTCTTTGATTCTTTGATTTCCACTCCAAGACTTCATTCCATCTTGTCTAATTTCCCACCAAAATGAACTCAGAAGGGAATAATTCAGTTAGTGTTCAAGTATATTTTTCTATGTCTACATCTCTGTTCCGTGTACATTAATAATTGACATGTTCATGTAATTTGACAAAATGATCAAGCATTTTCATTTCAGTTTCTGACTTTACAAATCAAACTGCAGTCTTTAAGTTATGTTTTAAATAAATTGTGACTAAAATTACTATATAGCCTTGTAATTGGAAGAAATTGCATCTGACAGTTTTGGTTCTGGTGCTTGAAACTGCCAACCCAACCTTCAGCAACCTCTCTGTGAGTTTCTGGCCTAGCCCACACAGGCTCTCTGCTGAACACTCAAGGCTGAGTACCATAAAACCTGTGTGGCAGCACTTCCTCATAGTCTTATCCGGAACAATTGTCCTATTATGAGGTTTCTGAGTGAAACAGCCACTACAAACAACCAGAACTAGAGGGCCCTGTAGGGTATTGATACAGTCTCAGTACTACGGCATTATCAAGCTCCTTCTTCTGGACAACTCTCAGAAATACACTTGAACAGATCTCCTGTCCATTTATCCACTAAACATGTTTCCTGCTGGAATACTTCACTGCCTCTTCCATCCACAATGCAGGTTCCTGGTGTTGTGGAAAAGAAATTGTTATCCATCTTCAAAGCTTTTGCAACATTTTTTCAAAATCCAGTGGAGCATATATTACAAAGGAAAAAATGTAAAGCAAGAGTGCTGTGCTAACCACAAACACAGTAGGACTGCAATTCAGGGAGGATTACCAATTTCTTAGCAGTGACTTTGCAGACACTGTGTCCTACAGTGTACTACTGAGATTGTTCTGAAGCCTTCATGGTCAAAAGCAGACATCCTGGAAGTAAAAGGAAAGGCATTTACAGCTGAGCTTGCCAGCTGTGTGAAAAGATTCACACTGTTTCAAAAAGAAAAAATATATTTACCTTCACTTTGTTTTTGCCTAATGCTGTGTGTCGACAGGCTGATTGTTCTGCCTCTCCATCCTAACATCCTACCAAATGTGGACAGCAGCTTCCATAAACACAGTTCTCTTTTTCTAGGACTTGTTAAATACCCCTGCTGGGACAGCAGCAGACCATGACACACACCAAACTGAAAACAAAATGGCATGAAAGTTCATAGTGTCAGTAAATACCAAAGATGGTATTGGTTTTATCAGCCTCTTTTTCTTTTTTTTTCCCAGAAAAGCTTCACAGATGTTTCCTCATTCCACAAGAATTATGTGGCTGATTCACTAGCATCCTTTTACCCCATATCCCTCCTGCTGCCTACTGTGGTGCCACTGTGGAGCCCATGCCAATAAGCCAAACAGCTCCTGGGCTTCGGTACATATCCAATTTCTCTTGTGGTTGTGTACAACCAGGACAGCCTGCAGTCCTGGCTGGGAACAGGTGAACAGTGCAAAAGTTTGAGTCAGCTCATCAAGTTATTTTATTCTATGATGTACTTTGCAATTTAGCCTCCATATTTACTTCTTTCTCTAATTTTTCAAATGTTAAAGTCATGGTTCTACATTGTCTGCATTTCTACATTTCCCCTTTACTCAGCAGTAAAATTTGCTCTAATGGGGAGGAAAGCATACAAGAAATTCTCTTGACCTAGTTTAATCACTATCTAGAAAGTTCATGATGGCATTTCCATAAATACTGGGAGCACAGATTATACTCAATCTAATTAAAATAGTCTATAAAGCCAAATTAGCTCTTCACATACCTTAAACAAACATGAAATGGCAGAATGGCTTGACATAATTTCAAAGATATGCACTTTCTACCTGCTGTTTTTCACCTGGTTCTGGGTGGCCTTGAAACAAGTTTACCAGAACAAAACCAAGTATTTGTGAATCCATTGCTTGATGCACTTTTTTACCTGGTGCTCCCCTCCCTACCCGAAATAAACACTTTTCATACTGCAAGATCCAGGTCCAGAAATCACTGAGTCACATGTTCAACATTTTAAAGTCCAACTACAAACTCCAACAAGTGCTTGATTTAAAGTCTGTGCTTCAGTAGACTGAGGTATATGAAATACATAGTGCCTGATGCATGCAGAGTCTGAGTCACAAAAAAAGTATAATAAAAGCATGTGATTTTAATTCCTATACCTTTGATACATGCTTATGCTATGTCAAGAGTGGGACCACCACAAATTCTCCAGTGCAAAATTTGAGAGCCACAAGATATGATACACACAAAGGCAGTGCATACATATCCCTGTCGGTTCAATGGGAACTAAAGGCATGAGCTCACACAGAAATTCAAGTGCTTTAGCTCATGTACAATTCCAGCAACAAAGATCTAATGGCACCACCTTGCAGCAGGCTGATAGAATGATTTGTTGTCACTGTTCAATTGCCTTAAGCTGACAGCTGTCACTGAGAGAGGTACTAAATATGTAATACAGCATATTTCATTTATTTTTAAAAACTACACTAAAATTTGTTGAGTTATCTGGTTAAAGTACTGAAAATTAGGGCAATACAAAAGTTCAAACTCTTCAAGCTATCAAGAGCCCTCTGTTCAGGCTTTAAAGTCAGTTTTTCTTTTGTACTGAGTGCACTAATAGAGGAAACATCTCTCCATAGCTGTCCTGCAAAGAACAAGGGTGACAGATCACTGTTCTTTTTATGCATATCACCTTTACACTACAGGTAGTTCAAGACAGCAACTAATCTGACCGTACATAACTAAATCAGGGGAAGCAGTAAGGTACCAGAAGCCAGGGAAAAAAACACCAAAGATACTTTAGAAAGAACATCAGGCTCTTTCATAAAACAAGAGAAAAGAGTTACCTACTGAAGAAATGCCAGTCTCTTCAAATGAAGGTTTTTCCTTCAGAAAATCCAGAATGTAGGATACAGTGGAAGTCAATGTATGAAAGACTTTGATCTACAGAGAGAGCTAGAAACAAATGGCAGTAGGTGCCTAAGCAAGATCCTAATATCATCATGTGAACAAGTGCAGCAGCTTGGACTGTGTCTTATGAGTAGGAGGATAAGCAGCTAACTTTAAAAGATTTGCAAGGAAAGGAGAAGATCTCAGGAAGAACAGTTAGAGACCTTTCAATGTTTTATCTCCTTTCTTACTATGTGTATTTGAGTGAATGAATAATATCCTTAATGGTTACTTCTCAATCACAGTGAACCCATGCTCCTAGAGAGAAGATGCTTCTCCAATGCCCAGTACAACCAAGGTGTGGCTGTGACTGGCAGCAGTAGCTGGGCCTCAACCCAAGGAGCCCCACTAGCAAAATTAATCCATAGCAATCGACATGACACTGGGCATTTCATGACCAAAAACTGCCCTCAGCACCTCCCCCTGCAGATTTTAAGCTTTTTTTTTTCCTTCCCCTGACTCTAGCATTGTACTCCCTCCTCTTTCACTGGCTTTGGTGCTTCATCAACTTTCTGCTAACATGGCTCAGTGCTAAGACAGCAATCATTACAAAGGGAAACAAACACGGTGCTTTGTACTTACAACCCACTCTTCTGCAATTGTTTTTTGTCTTTGAAAGACTCATTACTCTGAAAAAAAACCACAGCTTTTATTATTTATGGCTTGGTCTTTTCATATATTTGTGGTTTCCTATAGGCATTTAAAACAAATCTTTAGACACCCTCTGGATAGAAAGAAGATCTTTTCCAAACCATTACTTGACAAGGAGTCAAATGCTTCTTTTGATTATTTTGATGGTGATTGGAATGGGGTGGTGTGCCAGCACTGGCACATTGTAGAAGTATTCCACCACCATCTATGGACAGAAAACAGGACAAAAGTAGCAGCACATTGGAGTTGTTTTCCATTTCATGCCTATTCCTTTAAACACAGATTATACTTCAGACATTCCGCTCCAGACACTGTCCATCCTTACAAATATGACATGTTTATCATAGGTTGTTTGCTTTGCTGTTTTTTTTTTTTTAACAGACATTATGCATACATTGAAACGTGTCCCTCTCTTTGTCAAGGGTATTGGGCCTTTTTATGCAGTAACTTCACAAACTAGTCAAGTCTCACTCTCTTTTACAGTTTGTTTAGCTGTTAGTAAAGTGCAACATCCCTGACTGAACATTACAATGAATGCACACAGCATACACACCACCATGGGACATGCCAAGAGGCATTAATCAGTTTCTGCTACTAATTAAATTGAAAATTTTGGGGGTTTGAGGTAAAATTGCAGTTTTCCCTTTAGATCCAATAAAAACAAGTGTTACTATTACCCTTCATTTGCCTTTCTCTTTGCTTCAGAAACACCATTTCTATTTCTCACAAAGCAGTGACAACTGAGCCTGATCACCTCATAAACTTCAGGTTTAGAGATAAGAAATATTTAACCCATAACCAGTTTCTCAGTGCTGCTTTCCCCAGCTGTTGTGTCATTTGTGACAGAATTACTAATTAGTTCCATGATCCTGTCACAACTAGATCACTCAGCAAGTCTCACTCAACTACTTGTAATACAGTTTAGGAACTGAATTTCCTAAAGTGGTTTCTTATTCCTCTTAAACGGCTGCATAAGTGATTTTTGAGTTGGCAATGAAGTGACTGGAGAAGGAAGCCCAGTAAATAACCTTCAAACAAATATCCCATGCAACAAATGGACAAGTTAGCAAGGTGTTATAAGCACCATTTAATTCCATTGCATATCAATCCAGATGGGTAAACCCTGAACCCTCCAGCAGTTTTCACTCTGAAATGCTGGTATAAAAGAGGCAGCTTTTTAACTGTCCTCCACTTAACATGAGCAAATTACCTCTGCTTTCAAATTCACAAGATTATTATTCTCCCACTGCTAACCTACACTGCTCAAGCTGAAAGAAAACTGTGTCGTTTGTGACTCATTTTTTCAGTGCCAAAGGGAGCTCTGGGGTAGGTGAGCAGCCTTGTGCCCCTGCTTTTGTGCAACAGGTGTGCACACAGCTCTATGTTTCCTGAGGAAAGAAAACTGGCATGTTTGGGCCAAAAAAACCTCTTTCTCATGTGGCTTTACAGGTTCCATAATGCTAATAGGCCTTTAAATGGGACTTAGTATTTTCAGTCTTAATTCCAAGATAGCACATTTCTGAAAAGCAAGCCAGGTTCAACTATTCAGCAATTCTGGCCATGATTTCTTGCTGCTCAGTCAGTCCCTTCACCACTGTGGAGGGGAGGCTCTGTGAAAGCCAAGCTAATACAGACAGGGCTGCCTAGTCTGCCCTCAGATAGAGCTCAAGCCAGGGCTCTGTCAGTCAGCAGAACAATGACACACAATTAATGTATTAACAACAAGGGCAGAACTATATAATCATATGCAAATAATACTGTGCACCATACACCAGCCCATAGACAGAAAGACAGTAATAAATCCATAGTATTTTTAAGATCTTGCCTGCAGAACTAGAATGCATACAGGAAGGACCCAGACATGTAGTGCAGAGCCACAAATTGGTAAAATTTCATATTTCAATAATTACAGGATGAATAAATAAATAACAAACTGGCAAGATGACACATCAGCTAAATGCTAAACAAAGTACTATTTATATTTAAATATGTATTTATTCCATTTTTTTCTCCTAGACCAAAAGAAAAAAAACACCCAAGGGATGTTAATGCTGAGATTCTTCAATGCTGAGCTGGCATTGAAGCCAGAAGGAAATTAAGAATGACCTTGTACAAATGAACCAGCAAATGATGCTCATTAGCAAGCAGCCCTAGGAAGGCAGTGCCGGAGGTAACCGAATGTACAGCAGGTAAGAGTTTCCATGGCCACTGGTTCAGGGACACTTAGGAGGAGCAGAAAAGCAAAGAGAAGCGTGTCAACAGCATTAAATATATGTGATGGAAACCATGCATTAAGAAAACACCGAGCTAACATTTATTTAACAGAGAAAGGAGCTCCCCTAATGCTATTCAGAATGCCATTGTGCAAAAAGTATTGATTTGATACTACTGATTAAGCAACTCCTTCCCCCTCCAGTTGTCAATCAAGATCATAACACAAAGGCTTTCAGTACAAATGATGCCAGAACATTCTGTGGCGGATAGATTTTTTCTTTTTCTAACTGACAGATTATGCCAACTGAAATACCTGTTAATAATTTTAATTAGTTCCTTTCCTGTTTCTGTTTTTTAGTTCAAACAAAATTTAAATTAAAAATTATCTCTGTAAAGGAACAAGACTTGCCTAATGCTGTTCAGCATCATTTATTCAGAGCAAGCTGCACTCAGATGACTGTCCATTGGTCCATGACATTGTGTAATCCAAATGCCAAAAAGAAAAAGAGAGGAAGAAAATAGATTTCATTTTAATAGGAATATAGAGTTAATGAGTATGAGTTCTTCTTATTTTATTATCTAAACTACCTTGTCTGGCATCAAGTTAATTATCAACTATACCTCACAGAGTGCTCTTTTAAAAAGTTTCTGTAGAGCTAAAGCCTGCTTTCTCCACAAATAAACTTGGTCCAGAAAGATGAAGACATGAGCTAAGGTTATCTTTCCCAAAGAAGTGCAGTATCTGTTGATGTCACTTCAAAAGTGATAAATATCACCCAACAGTTATCAGACACCTAACAAAGAACCTGACCCAGCCTCCATCATATTAACACTCATATTGGTCTCAGTGGGAACTGGATCACTCTCCAGTATTTATCCATGTACTGTCACAAATAATCTGTGATGACTGGATAATGCAGGTATCAACCAGAGGGAGACAAAGTGGGTGGGGGACAACATGTGGAAATGTGAGAGAAGCAGAAGAGCCTTGTTAAAGGCAGGCTTAACACTTCTGAGAGCCTTCAGTCTGTCAGATTTATTAAAACCAGAAATAAAGAAAGGCTTTGCATTATTTCTAGCTTCAAAAACTGACAAAATGTTTGACAGGCAAATATTTTTTCTCTCTGAACTTTTGAATGAGGCTGCTCATATTACAGATAAGTAGAAGGCATACACATTATCACAGTGGGGAGAAAAAAAACACTAACACCCACCATCCTGAGTGGTGTGGTACTGAGGTGCTGAGCTTGCCAAAAGACTGAAAGCACAGCCAAGAGCATACTTTGCTTATGCCTTTTCCTCAGAAGCCTTTAGTAGAAGGCAATCACACAGAACAAAACAACAAAGCAAGCTTATCACTAGGTATATTTAAACATTACAGCTTGCGTTTCAGATTCCTCTTGCCTCACTAAGAGTCTGCAATTTGTGCAGACCAATTATCATGTTTGTTCTTGGCAGGTCTTCTAACTGGGTTCACACTAATGCAAAGACAAGATTCTGTTCAGGACTATTTCTGTTGAGAAAGGGATTTAAGTTTTAAAAAAAATTCATCAGAACTGACCCTTTTGCACCACACTAGGTAGGCAAGGACTGGATAAGAAGGTGGAAGAAAGGGATTATTTCAAAAGCTCTTGAAATAATCAAAATTGGTGCAACTGAGATGATTAAGGGATACTAAAACATGATGTAGGAAACGAGTCAGAAGGAAATTACAAACCCTAAAATTTGAACCCTAGAATGCCCTTATGAACCCTATGCCCTTATTCTAAACCTTAGAATAAGGGCATAGAAAGGAAGGAACTGCATCCTAAAGGAACCTCCATGATTCTCCCAGCTCAATTTCACTGAAGTTTAAACTAAGGCAAAACACCTCTTGTACCTGTTTTCAAAGAGATGAAGCTTGAACACCATGTCATACTCTGATCAATGTCTTCCCACAGATTTAAATGGTGCATTAAGGTACTATATCATGTAAATAAAAAGTGGCAGCAAGCAAATATGTGGCTATGTAGGGGTTTTTTTCTCTTTTCTTTTTTTGTGCAATGGTCACCACAGTTGCTCTCTTATATAACAGGCCACAGATCTGCATTACACATTCATAGAAATCACCATTAATTAGCTTTTACCAGTCTTCAAACTTCAATGGTTAATTATCTCCAGAGTAAAGACCTTATTTCAACTCTCAGCCTTTCTTTATTCCCTAGCCTTTGCCTGTCTTTACACACCCAGTAGACTTAAGTCATCAACTACCAATTTCTCATCAATGCAATTATATTTAATCAACTCTACTTGATATTTCTTTTTGATGAGATTACAAGTCATTTTGACAAGTGCTATTTTCCACAGGTTCATGCTGATTGGCATTAATTACATTGCCTTCTTTTAATTCTTTATTAATTAATCTTTATTAATTTTGATATGCTGCTGTTTTGCCAAGTGCATAAATGGATCACCATGAGCAACAGTGTGCTTTCAAAATAGTAGAGGAGTTTGAAAAACACAGTAAAGAACTCAATTGTAGAAGCTGCAGGTCAAAACCAAACACCATCTACCTTAAAGCTCCCTGTCCATTGCTGACACAGCAACTCAGATCCACTTGGCAGAGCAGAGAGGTCCTTGCAGAACTGGGTGGGGAGAAGATGGAAAACAAGAGTGTAAAGCCTCACAGCATATGAAGGAGATGCAGAAGTCCTGCATCAAGGCAAAGGTGAGCACAAACACAATTTGTCCTGAAGGAAGTGAGGAAGAAGAGAACTGAGAGTGAACAGGGAAATTCTGTGAGCACTGTACCACTTTGAACATACTTTCTTTCCTGTGCTTACCATGGCAGATGTTGACTAAAAGTCAGCAGATCCAACTAGTCAAGAGAGACTGATCAGGCAAGTTAAACTCCTATTCTGATACCCATACTTAGGAGGAAATCCTGAGGATAATTTATAGACAAATATGTATTTGCATATTCCAGTACCATCTTTGTGTCTTGAAATACATGAGTGTGAGGGAAATTTTCTGTTTACAAACAAACACATAAACACTTAGCGCTCAACCCAAAAAATATAATTAGCACTTGCTGCTGTTTTTCTGTGGTTTGTATGCAAAATGAATTGCGTGCCTGGGCTGAATTTCTCTTCTCTATTCCTCCTCTGACTAGTAGCTGAAGCAGTAAGAAAAACAAAGCAGTGCTAGTTAGTTGTCAATGTGATAAGATCCAGGGAAATGAGTGTCACTCCTGTATTCATCTCTGATGACCCTCTACAGTGGGAGTCAAAAAAATTTGAAAATATACTAGTTCCAGTATAAAAATAAAGAGTGCTGAACAAACTGAGCAGTCCAGCAAAAAATTACAGTTCAGACAGGTCTATGTACCAGTGTGTTTCCCAGGGGCTGTGAACACAAGATTGCTTGGAGAACCTGGTAGGTGCTTGCAGTACAGTGAGTTTTGCAGGCAATGCAGAAATTCCTCTCATCCCCTGTATTAACATGATCCTCAGCCAAATTTCTCTACAAATCACCGAGGAGAAATCTTTGTGCAGACTGCTCCATGCTTTTGCAGCCTTTTTGCAGCCCCATGACAGATGCAGCTCTAGGCTTACACCTTCTAATCCTAATCCTAGGCTCTGCTAAACTTTAGCTCCACCAGGGCCGAGGCCCCCACGAGGCAGCTCACAGGGGAGAAGCCTTTGCACAGCCTGCACTGGAGTTCTGCAGCCCCTTCCAGCCCCACACCCATGGCAGCTCCAGCTCCCACAGCCCTGCCCTGCCATGGGTCCCACTGAGCCCAGCCGACAGCCCTGCCTGGCCTCGGCCTGAGCCCAGGGAGGAGCCCAGGGCCCAGGGCTGCCCCTGGCCACCCACCCCTGGCAGCACCTGACAAGACCTGGCATTATCTGAACCTTCATCCCCTGTAGCACACGGCTGCAGCCTGCTTGGAAAAGCTCTCCAGGGAAAAATCCTTCTGTGGCCTACACACACAGTCATGTGGTGCCCAAATCAGCTCAATCTGCAATGATGGCTTTTTCCAAGAAACATCAATATTTAATAGTTCCTGAGCATGTGAAAGAGAGGCTCAGCTGTCAAGGCTGTTTGACTTCCAGCCAAGGACTTTGCAAAGCAAATATGAGTGATCTGCCATGGGTGTTCCACAGTATTTCCCATATTCATTCATAAAAGAGGAAATAAAACACTAGCTATAGAAATTACTACATCTGAAATCTTCTTACCAAATATTTAATAAGTTCAGTCTCTCCTAACTATGTATTGCTCAGGTAAAAGCAATGGAAAATAAAGCCAGGGTCAGAGATTAAAACCTGAATTTCAAAATTCAGATTTGGAGCATGATTTTTAAGTCCAGTCCCAGGACAAGCTAAACTGCAAAGCATATGGAGCTCCCATATAAGCAGTTGATAGATCTAGAACCGTACCTTGCTGAAGGCACACCTCCATGATATTCTCTCCAACAAGACAATGATCTCTCTTTTTACTAAGATGAACATCCAGGATGGTGAGGAGCTGGAGCATGCAACGTGGGAAGAGATGTCACAACAACAGGATTTACTCAGTCTTGAGTAGGTGATCTCTTGGTGTTGTCTACAGCTGAGGAGAGGATTTAGAGAAGATGGGCCAGAATCCCTCTTGGAGGTGCAAAAGGATAGAATGGGAGCCAAAAGACACAAAATGCAACATGGGAAAACCAAATTATACATAAAGCCACAAGGAGAGTCAGCCACTGGAACCTGGCCTCAGAATATTAGAAAGTCCATCCAGAGATAGAAAGCTCCATGAAACACACCCCTGAGCAACCTGATGTAACTGGACCTGCTCCGAGCAGGGAGAACAAGATGACCTCCAGGTATGTCTTCCAATCAGAATTTTTCTTTGATTTTACAAACCTTTTAAGAAGCATGCAAAATACTGCTATAGATATTTTTGTATAAGGCTTTAAAAATTTGTTTGACAAATACAAAGCCAGCAAGAGATAAAACCAGATTCTGCTGTAAATTAAAGAGGAATTCTGTTTCCATGAACATCTGGAATATGTATGTGCAATTGCCATGCTGCTAAACAAAGAGCTGGCATGAAGAAAAAGAAAAGGATCTGTTTTCATTTAGGATTTTGTCCCTTGGAGCTAACATAATGTATAATGTGTTTGGGGTTTAAGTGTAGTGATTTGTTTGGAATTAAATGTAAACATAATTTCCAAAATACAAGAATAGTGCTTTATGGCAAAACCAGAGATAAATCTGAGTCAGAGCACATCTATAAGAGCTCTCTCCTGAAAGTATTGAAAAAGCTCTGATTGCTTCACAGGTACCATTTCAAAAGTTACTTATGTCTGCAGGTGTCTGGATTCCAGTGGTAGTCACTGTAACTTAAGCTCAAAAGCACTTCAATAGTTTTTGAAAATGGTTCTGAATTATTCTCATCTCACTGCTCTTGGAAACCTGACCTCTTCAGCAACCCTGAATTCTTTCTTTTAGGAATATACTGCTTTGCATACACAAGGTACTTGTCATTTTTAGGGCAAGCTAAACCTGAAACTTTCAGTCTGTACATACTCTTCATATCCAGGTGTAAACTTCAGCCTAGGTGAAGTTGCCATCCTTATCCATGGCAATTTCTTAGCAACTCTATTAATGGGGAAGTTAAAATCTCAGTTAGGTACCTAATTTCTATACAGAGAGAAGATTAGGGCACTTGGCTAAATGCCACCCCAGCTTCCTGTGCTGCAAACATATAAACTGACCCACAGGGAGCACTGAAGACAGACATTTCTGAAACTATGTCTTTTTCCTAGACCACAGCTCTTTTTGTAGCTCAAAACTAGGCACCTGTGTGGAAAGCAGAGTCACAGCCACGAATTTCTTTCTGAGTCTAGTCACCAGTTAGGGCCAGCACCTCTCTTTTCTTTTAGATGTGGCTGCTGGAAGAAGAGAATTGAAGCTACAGCACCGGCTGAACCCTGCTCTCCACGTCTAAGGAAGGGCTTGTTTCCTCTCACCCACTGCCAGTGGCCCTGTGGATCCTGGGCTCCTCCCTCCACAGTGAAGCATTCTCACCTGACATTATTGTTAATGCCAGAGAAAGTGCCTATTCCACCCCTGATTAGTATTTAAAGACATTCTTTTGAGTTGCAAGAGCTGTCGTTTTTCACTCTTTTCAGGTTCAGGGATGCCAAGGACCCGGTTCTTCAGTTTCCTGAAGTGCACAAATCTCTTGGTCACTATACAGCTCCAGTACATTCATACAATATAGTGTGGTTACCTCAGGCACAACATATATATGTTATCACTTTTTCCATGTATATATATGTGTGTGTCTGTGTGTGTGTAATCTGTGTCCCATCACGGAGGAAAGCTTCATTCAAGCACACAGATGTACTCAAAAGCATACTGGATTTGACTCTCCTTGAGGTTGAGTCATCACTGGCCATAAGAGAAGCAAAATTTTTACATGTTCTCTCTATTTTCACATTCCTACTATTCATTAAGTGAAAACAATGTGCTGAGCACAACATAAATGTAAAGACTCAGTGCTGTGTCTGTGCCCATGTTCAAGATAACCTGAAGATTTTGCTTTCTGTGATACTAGACATCAACAATGTGTAATAAATTCTTATTTATTTAATTACTCTTACAATTTCACATAATGTGGATAGTGTGATTACTACTTACACACAGGTCCTGTTTTTAGAAAGAAGGCAGCTTTAGAAGGACAAATGTGATGAGCCAGAAATACCTGAGACAAATGCTGATTTCCTTTCTCATTGATACTAAATTCAGTAAGATTATTCATAAAAGGCCCTTTGTATTTCCTGCTCATCTTTGTGGACAATTAGTTTACTGATCCTCCTGTTTGAATCCTCTGTGAAGGACACAGCTTCTGTGAAAACTGTCCAGCCCTTCTAGCCTTAGGTATGCCTAGCTTACCCTCTTTGACTGATTAATCTTATTGACTCAGGTGTTGCCAGCTTATCAGTCCACTCTTCACAGGTCAATAAAGGAAATTTTATGCCAGGGCTGCTCCTAGGTCTTATGTCAATCAAAATTTACTGATTCAGGTTTTGCCTCCTCCCCAGCATCTTTCCAGCTTGCAGACAATTACATCACGTTACACACTGCACACTCGTCTGCAGCATTTATCTGTGTTGTAGAGCTTCTCTGCAGCAGACAGCATGTTGGTGCCTGTGGAGTCTCTGAATTCCCAAAGATGGGAACCAGATGCTACCATAACTATGCATACAAAAAGTACTATCTTCCTATAAAAAAGCTCTTGAAGGACTTTATTCAGATTTTATGAGCCATCAAGTTGAACAGCTGGGATTTGTTTTGGTAGGGGTTTTTTGTTTGCCTTTTTTTTTTTTTTTCAATTCAGTAATTTTCAAGCATAGACATTCACCCTGAAGCATTTGCCTTCAGATACAATATGCTTTTATTTCAGCTTTCACTGCTAAACTCTACTCTTCATTTATATGTCAAAATATTAGGATGCTCTTTTCCCACTCTCATGATTTTTACGCATATACTTGTGTCAGGAGTGAAACAACCATCGCCTTTTTTGACTGACATACTCAATCCAAGAGGCAAAGGAAGAAGCAAAACCTTTATAACTTTAAGAAGGCTTTTTCTTTTTTTTCCCCTAATGATATATACACTGAAGTACTTTCTGTAACAGACAAGAAACAGATAGAATTTCAAAGGAACAGGAAAACAATGCACCACTGCAGCAGATGTGTGCCCAGAGAAACTACGAGAAAACAAAGATTTCCACATCTTGTTTCATAAAAGCACAGAAATGAAAATCAGATAATGGCAGTTTAACAGAAACAAGCAAGAAAAACCCTCTGAAGTTCATCTATAAAAAAATACTTACAATTAAAATACTTACTTTTAAATAATTCCTGTACAAATTAAGAAAAAGAATTGCTTACTCCTTTCTTCATGGCAAATTTTTCTCATGCTTTCTTACAGTGTTGCTGTCTAAAGAGCAGAAGAAATACTTTTCCTTGTTGCTGCACCTTCACACACTAGTGAGTATGTCTTCCCAGATTGTTAAGTGCAACAATTACAACTCTCTAATGCAACTTCCCACATAGCAAAAGCAATGATCTTCCCTACATGAAATTCTTAGAGCCCATACAAAGTGTGGTTACCTTCAGCTTTTTCTTTTTTCCAAATATCAATTCTACTTTTAAAAACAGACTCCAAAAGAAAACTATTTGTTGTTTGCTACCCTTGTTCACTTCAGCAGGTCATTGCCCTTTACTAAATGTACTTCCTAAACATGCACATTTCACTACCATTCAGAATTTGTCTGGATCCAACTTCCTGCCATTACATCCTGACATGCTTTTGTCTGCTAGACTCAAGTTCTTCAGTATCACGTTTCTGTTCCCTGTAGAGGTTCCCTGCACACTGTCAACACATCTCTCTGTAAATCTGTTTGATAAACTAAAGTCAAGCTGTTTGAAGGCATGGTTTTTAAACTGTTAATCATCTGAGGGCCAGACAGAGCCTTCTCCATTTTTTCAACATCTTTCTTGACTGTGGACAGCAGAATTAAACAGAGTATTCTATCTGTGGCCATATCTACTTCTGATGCAAAGCTAATTCTTCATAGCCTCTCTTCATATGTTCTTCTTAGATATTTGAGAGTTGCATTAGCCCTCCTGGCCACAGTGTCCCACTGTAAGCCCATATGCAACTAAAATCATGACACAGATCTTTTTCCAATAGCCACTTCTCAGCCCGGTGGTCCCTTTTCCATCAGTATAGTCAATATTCTTTACTGCTGGTTTTATGACATTACATTTGATCCCTGTGGCTGGCACAGACCACTGTTACTAGCCATCTTCCCAACACCACTTGAAAGGTTAAACAACGTTTTTCCATTTAATGCTCTATGGAATTCTGTATGTCTACTGAATCCCAGCAGTAGCAGAGTCATTTAACATGATACAGAATTTCATCCAGTTTCATCTATTTCATGCATTCCCAGTTTGTTTCATATTGCTGTATTGTATTAATCAAGAATTCACAGGGTGTTAAACCAAACAGCTCAGTGAGATATATCCAGATGGTATTGTATCAGTTGTACTTTATTAACTGAACATGCAATCACCTCAGAAGTAACATTTCAAGCCAGTATTACCAACATATGTTTTCCATAATCCTAAACTAATTTGCAATATTTTTTTCTTGTTGTATCCCATCACAGGAATTTTCCTCTTTGCCCTGCATCAACATAATGTCCAGTATGTTTTGTGGGGACCTAGACAGTTCTACTAAACTCTTGAATAGGTAATAAAGGTAGTATTGCCTTAAATAGTTGCATATTACCTCTCTGGCGTTCTCAGAATTTCATGATTTAGGGAAATACTTCTATTTCCTCTTCAGAGTTTATTTTTCCTTCCTTCTGGTCCCATCTCCATGAATTGCTTGATGGAAAAGATACGTGCATTCTTATTTCTATCAACCCTCAACATTATTTCATGACTTCTGTAATACAAAAAGTTTCTCTTTAACTTGTGGAATCATAGGAATACTTTTTTCAGCTTTCATTATGCAAATCTGTCCTACACAATCTTAAGACTCATAACTCAGAGATTCAATTTTTTTTTTTCCTGATGGTTTGCATCTCACTCATGACAGCAAATAGTTCAGGCTGATAGAAATGCTAGCTTTGGAGCACAAACTCCATTGAGAGAACCAAAATAAATCAGAATAAGCAAGTTTCAAGCAGAAAGCCTAAGGCTAATTAAGTGATCTGAACTAGAGGCCATGAAGCCCTTGGGAATCTCTGAACATTGCTATCTTGCAGATTTTAGAAATAGGTAGTTGGACATAACTCAAGCATCTCACCTAGCACAACAAATCAGGTATTTCCTCAACATAATATAGCTCATTAAAGTAGTTGTGTCTTAATACAAGGTTGATGCTGTTGTAGGAAAGTATTTACAAAGAGGTATTCAGAAAAAAAAAATCAGCTGTAATTTCTGCTAATGTTGTATTTTCTGTCTTCTGATAAAACCAAAGATCACATCACTAGTTAGCAGCAGTAGTTCTTTAGCCTGGTTATTAAAAAAAATGTACTAATATACAACCCACATGAGTCTCTGACTGTACCATAAGAGGAGATTTTAATACACTGCCCAAATTTGTGCAGAAGAACAGAGATATTAAAGAAATTAAGTCTATTGATTTCCTGAAAATAGACAGCTGAAGAGACAGACCCTGTAAATACTTTGAAGATACCATTGAAAATGTTTTATTAAACAACAGAAAATATACTTGAAGGAAAGGCCTCTAGAATTCCCCAATCATACAAAAATCCCTAAAGGTCCAAACTCACAAAATCTCAAGAAATGCATTCACAGGGAAAATTGTGGCTGTTTGTTGCAATGTTCCTGTAATTACTTATGAACGTGTACATTCATTTATTGTTTTATTGTTTAACAGGTCTGTCTTCTGAAAGGCAACCAGTACTATCAAATCAAGATTTGTGGCAGAAAGCTGTGGAGTCCCTGTCCTGCATGCAACGCATTCATGTATTCCTGAACTTAAGTCCCTCAGAAGAGACCAAGAATTTGACCGAAATATGCCAACAGCAGCAGTGAGATGGGCATCATATTCAATTTACAGCTGAGCAAAGAGGTTCTCAATCTCTGTTTGCTACGAGCCACCTAGCCATGTGTACAGGGGCACTGTGGTCTTATAGTTTATATGCACATCACAGGCATGAATATATACAAGCCCAACTGGCAGTTGTCTACCTAATTTTAGATTATGTGGCAATAAACAGATACTTCAACATTTCAGCACATTCTCTTATTGGGTTTTTATTCTAGAAACAAGGATAACTAAAATGGCCTGTATTCCGTGATAATTTTAAGGAAAAGCCAGTCATTCAGCAGTTGAACAGATTGCTCTCAAGGTTCAGAAAACACTGACTGAGCATGTGATGGAGAATGCTACAGACAAGGTAAAGCACAGCTGAATTTGAAGGCTGCTAGGGCAGCACTAAAAGAGTACTTGTTACAGGAAAGAAATTATCAGAATAAGAGTTTGCCACTCCAGATGTTTAGGAAAAAGTCTCATTACTATGGATTTATGATCTCTTTGAGCAAAGGTTATTTTGATGTTTTTAAAAACAGAGAGAAAAAAACAACTTGTGGTGCATATAATTTTCTGCTATAGACAATGCAACTACATCAATTCATCTTTCTCACCCCACAAATCAAGATAGAGACACCGTAAATCAGAACTCTTATGTCAAGGTTTAAGGGAAGCAAGAAATATGCAAAACAGTAAATCAACACGAGGTTTCCTATACTATGGTTGGCAGTCACAACTATAGTAAAAGTCAAAAGATTAATGCTGACCATTTTCATTTCCACTGCCCTAAGAGTAAAAAGCAAGATTGAACACCAGGAGTCTTTGGTAACAGGTGCTGAGGGATTACTGTATAGGCTGCTAGCAGTTTTTCTCAATGTACATGTCAGGTTTCAGGGAAAGGCACTGTTGAAGAAGGAAATAGCCTTAGTTCCTTTTAAGTTTTTCTAAATCAATACAGGGAACGGATGTGCAAGTAGCAAGCATTCTGGCACTCAAAAAGCCCTGTTAGAAACTAGAAGACAAAACCTATGCTTAATTAGCCTCCCCCTTTCCAATCTGTTGAAATCAGCAGGAAATCACAAGAAGTGACAAGAAATGGAAAAGAAGTTACCTCTGTTTTAGCAAGGTGTATGGAGAGCAGCAGGAATTCGACTTCCATACACCTAGGTACTTTTGTAGTTAATGCCTGAAATTACCTAGAAGGATTAGGAACACAAATCCATGAAAAATTACCTCCTTCTTTAACAAACCACTAAAATAATCAGGGCCTCAGTGCCAGATTATCCCATTCTCTTCCCTGCCTGCAAAGCATTTATTGGTACACAGCATCTAAGACATGAGAGCTGCAGCAAGAATGGGCCAGCACAGTCATTTACAGGTCTAAAGCCTCTTATCTGTAACAGCAGCAATCAGTGGGGTACAAATAGACAAGGCAAACCTTAAGCTAAGGGAACATCTCAGAACATGGGACAAAGGCCATTGCTAATTACTGAAGACAGGAAGTGTCTTGGTTACCTCCTTCTGCCTTGGTGGAGGCTAGGTAACATTTAAAAGCTTCTACAAAGCATTTACACTGCATGAAGTAGATTAAGTAGGTGTTTGCATTACTGGCCCTTTTCACTGTAATATAATCAGCTGTTGACTAGGATCTCAGAGAGACAGAAGGGGTTTGCTTACTAGGTAAATGGGTCTTTGGTTATCATGCATTTTCATGGATTTGTACTTGAGAAAATAAGCAGTCAGAAAAAAAGGAGGGAAAAGTGTACATAAATGCATTGTATTCAAAGATGCAATTTTTAATTTAAAAACTGAACACAACTGATTATATAAAAATTAATAGGACAAAAGAATTCCAGACACCAAGGTCAAATTTGTGTATCTAAGTAAAAATTTAAATGGTGCAATACATAAGTTTACAGAAACAAAAGTTAATAACTAAATACCACTGATTCCTACAGGAATCAGAAAAAATCTGGGATTCTGCGTTTTAGGCAATGTATACCTAAAAAAATAATGTAATTAATTATACTTAGGAGACAAGACATCCATCTTTAAATAATCTCTTAAGCATAAAAATTCCACAGAATGTGTCCTTCCTTCGCTTTACAGAACCAGATATTCATTGCATCATAGAGAAACATTGTATCTCAAAACTTTAGAAAGAAAAAGGGAGGAAAGGGGCAAATTTTCTCAAAACTGTGAAAGGCTAGTTACACAAGAAACTGCAAATCTTGATGACTGCTTCAATAACAGCATTATTTAGTTATTATCATTGCCATCAGTACAGAACAAACCATATGTGGGGCAAGTGCAGGTCAGAAAACACTCAACTTGTGCAGCACACAGAAGCAGGTGTAGCATATTTCAATAAAGACATAATATCAAAGTAGCCTACTTTTCACAGGCTGGAATTTGAATTTCTCTGTTCAATGGTAAATAATTTGTTCCTGGATAGTCATCTTTTCCTTTAGATTCTTCTAAATAGATATATTTTTAAAATATGCTTAGACCAGAAAACTACATTTGTTAACTTTAAACATACAGAGTTGTTTACCTTAGGTGGATTACTTTGATACTAGGAACATGAGGAAGATTTACATCCTTTACATCAGTTACATGCTTTGAGGCAAAGCAGATGGCACACCCCTGCAAGTATAGTATTCTACAATAATCCAGGGTAGTTTTAGCTTATTTTTTTTTATAGCTCCATGGGTGCCTCCCCAAACCCTCTTTAAAAATCAAGGTCTATTATGTGTATTTTAAGATGTGAATGCAAGCTAACAACCTGCAACCAACATATAGTGGATGCAATAGGCATAAAGATTTAAATTGCATTTGTTCACAGCCCAGTGGCAACTAAAACATATCCCAACCAGATTTCCAACCCAGGTCTAAAGAGTGTATACATTTTCTTAAACTTTTGTTTAAATAATGGCAGCATGTGATATGCAAAGATTCAGACACCATTATTTCAGACATGTACCCTACACAATTCTTGTTAGAAATGGACCTACTCTGGAATCTTGCTGTTAGGTATTTGGGAGTTTTTTAATCAAATGGCATTAACTGATTCAAACAAAAGTGTCGTGGGAAATGTGTCAGCTTTGAAGAAAAAAAAAAAATCACTGGAGATTATTTGGGACCCAAGATAGAGCTACCATGCAAAATTAGAGATCATTGAAATACCTTTGTTTTCTCTCGTCCAGATGTGGCACTGAAGTCTTAATTTTTTCATTGCATATCAGATCACTGCCTCCACTACTACACATTGACTATTCTTGCTTGTAACTCACATAGTCTTTCTCACCAAGATATTTTCATTTTGTTTACACTGAACATAGAAAAAGAATATTCCTTATGCCTCAACTGCCAGATTTCTTTCACTTCATGAGAGTCACAATTCCCTTTTGACTACTATTTAATATATATACACAAAATAACACCAATAGCAGAAAGCAGAAACAGCCTGTTAGTTAGGGCTCTCACAGCAACAGGAAGCGCAGAAAAGCAGTGACTATGAACATAGATCTCTTGCATTACTGAGGAATGTTGAGCAAGTATGAAAAATCAGCCACTGAAGTTGTGCACTCAAACCTAGGTGCCAACTTTAAATGTTTCATGGTCTTTCAGGAAGACTGAGATCATTGTGATTAAAATTTCCCCCACGAGCTAGCCCAAGACAGGCTTTGAAGGTAGAAATATTTGTGAAACGATTTACAGATGTTTCCAAACTTGCTGCCAGCATTCCTGCTGAAAGATAGTCTGTGGATCTTTTATCTTAACATACTTTTTATGTATTTCTTATGCAGCATATGATAAGGATGAGGGAAAAGAGTCAGAAATTCTGACTAGAGTTATTAATATATAGTTTTTCAAAATGTCCAAGAATCTGACCACAATTTAACTGTTAAATTTAGTTTGTTCAGCTAATGAAAGAAAATCCTGTTAGATTCTGCATAGCTCAGACAGCTAGAAACCAAAACATGTTTTCACCCAAGTCTCAGAAAATCATTTTCTCTTAAGGATGTTGAGGCGACAACTATTCAATACCAAGAACTTCCCAAGCAGTACCCAAACTAGGGAACCACTACATGGCTTGAAAGAGCAACTGGGTCCACCACTCTTCAGCATGAAGAAACACCATCATCTGAGTCATCTGCTGTTCAGACTAAAACATTCTTTAGAAAGGCACAGACAGGCAGCTTTCACCATATGACAATATTCACAGGCTCTTTCCTGAGAGGTCTCTGAGGCCTCTGCAGTTCCCATGCCCGGGATGAGCCTGCACAGCCTGATGTGACCCTCCACCTGTCACAGGAGTATCAACAGCAGATTGCTGACCTGGCTCTCACATCTGCCAGGGGCACGCTTCAGCTACACCAGTTACAGCCAGACTGGCCACACAAATCCAGTATTTCTGCTGTGGACCTCCCCATGCCCAAGCTAGGCTCTGTGGAACAAGAATATCTTCCTCAACCCATTTCCTTCTCTACTAGTTGCTGCCTCTTTCTTACCTGTTTTTCCTGTGCACGTTCTGACAAATTCTCTGTTGCAATGCCAGGAAAAATTTATTTTTGTAAACTTGCTCCAGACCTCCAAAAAAACTCAAGACAAGACATTAAAATGGTGTGCCTAAAATACACAGTAGTCTTTAAGGGAAAGCCCCTGTGTTTCCAGATTCCTTTGAGCCTTAAAACAGACATATACACAAAGATTGTATAGACTAACTATAAGGAAAAACAGCAAACATCAAAAGCTGTGTGATTAAATGAAGTTTTCCACAGTTATGCAAAAATCCAGGGAGGCATGAGATTCCAGGGTTTCTGGAGTGCTAAGTATTTAAAACAGCACAGCAGCTTTAACAAGAGGGCCCCACAAATACTGTCTTCATATCAGCTTTGTAGTTCATGCAAGACAATTTTTTAAAATATTCAAAAAGGATTCTCTGGAATGAAAGGGAAACATGTGGCATACTCAGCAGCATTTTGAACACAACATTCACTGTACCCCTTGGCCACAGTTCACTGCCTCACCTCCTCCTCCCCTGCTGCCATACCACAAGGGGATGGGGAATGAGTGGGGAAATGGTCACCAGCAGTTTTTCCAAGAATTAAGATAACTGTAAGTTGAGCTTATCCCACACTTAGTAACTGTGTATGCATTATACATGCAACTAAGTTTTTCTATTCTTATTTTGTCTTAATGTAAGAGCTTTAAGAAAAATTGGACATTCTGTTTGAAAAACATGTCTTGCAACATCTACAACAGTAGCATTGTGTGGCCCTCTTTAGTGTTTAGTTGCAAAAAGACATGGAAAATGATCCCTAGAACAGATTTTCAGACTACTTTCAAGATTATCTATATTCCCATTAGGCTCGATTAATCCAAATATGACTATATCTGATTTCAGACTGAGGCAGGCTTTTATTCCAAATACACTTACACTTCCTGACTAGCAATAGGAAACAACTTTAAAGACTAGCATCCAAAAATATCTCCTCCTTGTCAAGTTTTTTTACCTTTTTTTACCTCTCAAGTGAAATGGGCTTTTATGTCTCTCTTTTGTTCTGATGAAAAGTTCTTCCTCTCCAATAAAGCAAGTTTACTGTGATGGCAAAAACAAGGAACAGCACCAAGATCCCAAAAACTTTAATGTATTGCCATGGACCACAGAAAGGCTCTGGTCTACTTTTGAATTCTGGTTGAATTTGAATTCATGCTATTGCCCTCAGAGAGACTACTGAAACTCTACAGCCCAGTCGCAAGAGAGAGTTTTTATTCAGAAGGGCAGGCTCATTTGCAGTGTAGTCAGGCCAAAGCTGAAGTCAGAGTCACAGAAGTTTTCTCCTTGTAGAAATCAGCATAGGTAGGAATAAAATTACTGTGCCCACTGGCCTGACAAAGCTTCACCAGGGAAACAAGTGACAGAAGGCCCTTCCCTCAGTTCTTTGGCATTATCGGCAAGGAATCTGCTAATCCCTTAGCTGGGGTGGCACACTCTTACATCCTGCTGGGAGGACACAAGGCAAGAGGCTGTCACACCTTAGGCTGCAAAGGCCCAAAAATGCTGTGCTTCTTAGGACAAAGACGCAACTGGAGGTAGAAGTTAAGTCATGCAAAAAATTTCTAAAATGCTTTTTAAATGATTCATTATGAGTAAAGAATCTTAACATTATTTCACATTCACTAAATGAATTATTCTCATCATGAATGTGTACTGGTAAGAAGCAAGAATATTGCTAAATTAGCATGATTGAAGCACATCTGAGACAAAAATGAGCGATAGTCCTAAACAAAAAGGCAAATTTAGTGCTTGTCACTAAAAGCACAATTGATTGAATTTCAGTTTCTGTGTCTGAATCACCATTAGAAATTCATTATTCATACCTGTATCATCTAATATTCATAAGCCTACCAGCTGAGCACTTTGGACAGTTTTCAATGTCTGTTCCTTTAAAGCATTCACATACCGTCCCATGGGAATCCTGATGTGTCGTAAGTTCCCTTGCAGCAATATCCCAACAAATGACAATTCACAGAAGTTGCAGCCCTCTTAGCTGTTTTGGAAATCTGTCAGCTATAGATCATGAAACCTAACAGTCAATTATTGAGACATCTGATAAGTCTCCTGGTTTTTAAAAACACTGAGAGACACTGTGGCCTTAGGATACTTCTCCATGGCTCAATGCCAGCTATAGGCTAGTCAAGTGACTGTCACTGTTGAACCAGTAGTGCCTGAGAACAGAAAAGTTATGAGCTCCCAGTAATCCATGCCTGATATTTCAGAAGTAATTACAACCAAAAGTTCCATGGATGCCTTGACATTTCCTCCATACTAGAGTATTTTAGTTAATTGGGTTTTTTCCTGATGATGGATGTCTTATATCTGAGCCTCATCTGAGGTTTGCTTTGCTTGTTAGGGAAGTTCAAGTGAAATACTGTGGGTCATTATTCAAATTTCAAAAGAATAGGTTCTACTCTTCAACTCTGAACTTCGGCTTCATATTGGCCAATTTCTCTGGCTTTGTAATAATTTCTTACTTACAGTGAAAACATGGTAGGTGATACACATTCAAAAAAAAGCATATATAACTGGTAGTGACTACTTCATGTGCCACTGACAACCATAAAAAACAAAAGTTTAGAATTCATAGGTTGGTACAAAGGACTGTTTCACCTTGTAAAGAGTGCACCATCTTAATGAATTAGACAACCACTGCCTTCCACTTCACATTTTATAAATTCACGTACAAGTAGGTCCCTACACTTCTTACCACGACTTGACAGAAATGCAAATCGACACACAAGATGCAAAACAAAAATTGGTGATTTGGGTTTGGAAAACAACTTGGTAATTTTCTTGTTAAAAGGTCAAGCAGTGAGCAACTGACTTGAATTAGCTGCTTAATTGCCAGCATATGATGTAATTTGAAATCCAGGACAAAACTGACTTACATAAGTGATATTAATCCAATTGTGCAATATTCCAAACTAAACCAGGCACTTTTGTCTTGCTAAGTACAGTTTAAAAATAAACAGTCTAAACATGAGATTTATGCTGGACCAAGTACACCCAAGAATTCACAACATCAGCTAGAAGCTAACAGAGTTCTACTTAAAATGCTATGATTTACACTAGGGATTTTGAGTAAATTTAATTAGTTTCCTACATTTCAGCAGAGTATATTAAGAGCAAATGAATTCTCTCAGCATAAACAATGAAACAATGAAGAACAAATGAGTTAAGTCATCTTCATAAATCAATTCATGCTAAAATATGTGCTAATCCCAATCTGCACTCCAGCTAGATATTACCATGTGTGTACATTCAGCAATTTTAATTTAAATTGCCTGCAGTTAAACAGAAAAGGGCAGTAAACCAAGACCACTGTCATCATTCACATTTGCTATTGCAGCATCTCATCTGCAAAGAAAAAATGGCAGAGTTGCCTCAAACAACTGGATCTTCTAAAATGCTATTCTTAATCCTTTTACATGACTCACTTGCAGTATGACACTGATCAAACGCATGCAGGCCATGTTGGTGAGGAAAAATAGGAGAGGAAAAGTCTTTTTTCCAAATTTATGGAGTCCAACAACTTTATAAGTTTTCCATTTACCTTTAAAATAAAATAGCACGTGGAATTACTAACAGTTTGGCGCTCTCAAGGGAAGGCAGCTGATCGGAAAGTGCTTGAGGCACTTGCTCAAAGTTCACTCCATGTTTTGAAATCAAGATCTCTCACTGGATTGGACTGGAAGTGCTATAATAATGGCTTATTCTCCTGTTATTTCATTACTCTTCCCAAGTCAATCTTTTAATTAATAAAAAGCATTAAAATACAAGGATTATTTCAATGCCTTTTCTTACATAAGGGTTCAACTGGGCTAAAAAGATTCTGCTCTGTAAAGAGCACATTTCTGTACAAAAAACCATTTTTGTTAGTGATAATTGATATTTCACTTATTAGCTGATATGTCCATTTCACAAAACATTTTACTAACAAATCAATCAAGACAGCCATAAGATTTTTAAAATTAAACTTTATCTCATTGATTTCTTTTAATAATGTCTGAATATTCAACATAAAGCACATTCCAAGGCTGAATTTGGACTCTCAGGTCAGTTTAGTGGAACAGCAGGAACTGAAGCTGAAATCAGAAACAGTCTGAAAGTGAAACCTTGATAATTTCCCTAGATGGAAGTAAAATTCAAAAAGAAGTCTGAAGATTGCCACCAAACTGAACTAGCCACCACCAGTTAGCTCTATAGTTAATTGCCTCTCTCAGGAAATTACTTGGATGGGCCCTTCTCATTCAGGGATACACCCCTCTAAATATGTCACAAAGTCAAATGGTACTCCATAAGCACAATCACATTTTAACCCAAACCAAGCACTGAAGAGATACTTTACAGAAGAGGGCAGAAGTGCCATCCCATTTTACAGATAAATGCATATAGTTGGATTAAACAACATTTTCATGGTAATTCCTGCAAGTTTGTGATAGACCTGTATCTACACCCATGTTTTGACATGATATCCTTTTTCACTACGGAGTTGTCTCCTTTAAAAGAAGTTATGTGTCCAGCAAAGGAAAATCTGAGAATCTCTCTTACCTGGCAAAAAATGATGCTGCCACCGAGGTGCCTGTGGATACTTCACTGGCAACATATGTGCTCTGGGAAGCAGGGAAGCTGTACAGGGAGGGTTTGTCTGCATTGTAGCGGTTCAGTGCTGCTTCAGTCAGGCCCTCTCGACCAGTCTCTGTCATAAGCTGAGATATCTGAAGACAGAAAAAAAGCAGAAGTGTCATCAGCTAGAGCTCACTGGCTGACCCCTCCTAACCCAGCAATGCCTCTGGATTGCAGATGGAGTAAGAGAGAGGCACTTCGTTCACTCCCTCTTCGCTGCTCTGTGAACAAGCTTATTGCTGCTTTCACACTAATCTACAGTACTTAAGCTCAGCTCTAACCTTGTCTGCATTAGAACCAAGGGGATAAATTTATCCCACCACTAAAAATGTCAACGATGTATACGGTTTTCCATCCATATGGAAAAGAAAGAGTAAACCATAATCTTTACTTGGTCTTACCTCAAGATAAAAGAAAGATTAGATTTGTGCAAAATATGTATATTCTATTTCAGAGGGAGGGGAGGGCGGGGATTAAAAGGACAACATTTTTTGTCTTTGTAAAATAACACCTCTCTAGTGTATTAAACATTTTTGTTGACCTTTTTCCAGCAAACTCAACAGCATAGGAGAGAGTCCCTCGGGATCTTGGGCAATTTATCACCTCTCTGCAAAATTTGAATCATTACTATTCACTTTCATTGCCTTTCTTAAAAGGTTTTAAGCATCATGTGATTTCATTCTTCTGATGGCCCTTCTAACAATTTTTTCTTATTAGGAAGTCTCACCTCAGCCTTTCATAGTCTGAAAAGAATCAGAGTTCCATCAGACTTGACCCAGCTCTCCTCAAATCAACTGAAAGATCTTTGACTTCAGAGAAAGCTGGGTAAGCTCTACTGAAGCAACTCCTCAACCGTTTGAATTCAGTTTCTTGACTTCTTCTGCATGAATTTACAATGCTGTCATGTCATCTCCCATACTTCATGCAATTCCTAACAAATTCCCTTTCCTCCTTCCCTCATTTCCATGACAAATATCTTCTGTTCACCAATGCATGTCACAAAGTTGCAACGTATGCCTAAAAAGAACCCTCTCAGGTTATTGCTAGCAATCATCCACAGCATAGCTTCCCTCCCCCTGCAAAAAGTTTCCAAGAGGTAGTCCCTCACCTGTTCAATTTCATACCTCTACCTGAAACCACAAAAATAACAAAAGATCTTTGTGAGGCACATCAAAAAAATATTTGAAATCATCCTGAAGTTCTTTTTCCAGTTAGACTTTTATTATTTCACCTGCTAAACATTTCAGTAATTAAAGGCAAAGCTGAAGAACTGATTTTTATTTGTGAGGGAAATAAAATGGATATGGCAACATTTTTTAGGCCAACTATCATGCAGCCTCTGCTTCTCTCACAGAAAATTGCTATCCATTCTGCTATAGCTAAAATAATCAGTGTTTATCCTTATTCTACATACTTTTAGACCAATGAACCATAATACTTCAAGATCAGGAATGTTAAACTAGCCTCTCAATTTTTATGAGGAACCAGAAGATTGCTGAAAGTGCCCCCATCATGTTAATCCCATGCTGAGCCATTCCAATTTACAGGATTCACTACAAAGAATGAGCAGTGCTCTCAGAAGGCTATAGATGAAGACCTGGACTTAAATCATCTCATACTACTGGCAGAATGCAGGAATTTAGGCTGCCTGCCAGAATAGCTCCTTACATTTCCAGGGTGAAGGCAGACAGTTCTTCAGCATCCTGCTACCCTATGTATGTCTAGCTGTGGCACCCAGCACTCTTGAATTCACTAAACAATATTTCCTTAATTATCACATAATAGTTGATAACCCAGCTATTTATCTTTGTAATGAACTAACATAAGATTCTGCTCTGTCCCCTTCAATTATCCTGAAACCAAATTCCTCACCTTCCATGGGAGCTACTAAACAGACAACTGTCCCTTCAGAGAAGAGTACACATATAAACCTGGCCTCATCTTAGATCATCCAATGCAAATATATGTCATCAGGATGGATCATCATTAATTAATTACCATTGCTGGCAATGTCACTGGGAGATGTTACTCCCACGGAAAATGGAAAGCAGTTAAGAAGTTGGCGAGTTGACTTATCTCAGCTGCAATCATAACCTCTCCTTCTACTGCCAAATAAAGATTTGCAGCTCCAAATATGAATTTCACAGCCAGTGCAATGCATTTCTATTGGCATCAGCAGATCCCCTGAAGCTGTGAGATGGTGAGGCTTGAGAGAGGCATTTCAAACAATTGCAAAACAGGAAAGTATTTGTGTGTCTTGGTGTTTAGGACAACATGAAAGCCATGTCACATTGGTAACATGGTTTCTGCAATTGTAGAGACTTTTTGATGATCCTTGTCCACATCCACAAGTCTAACATGAACTTCAGAGCAATAAAATGCCTCAAACTGATTGTGCACATTGCTTGAAATGTTCTCAAGCTTCCCAGAAATTGTCTAGATGCTTGGTTTCTGAGGTTTTTTTGATAAATAGTTCTTAAACACAAGCACTCCAAAATAACCACTTAACAAATATTCCTTTAGAAAGATATAAACCACTGCCCCTCACCTATGCACTCAGAGAGAAGTGTATATCAGTCAGCAAATAGAATGTAAATGCTTTTTAATAAATAGAGATGAAGATTTTATAAAGCCTGTTATTTAGGTGACATTTTCTTATTGTAAACTACAAACAAAATTAAGAAGAAGACAGAAATAATCAAATATATTCACAAAATCTGTATTTGTGGAGTACCCCAAATAGAACAGAGACAAGTGAAAAAAATAATACTTATTTTAGTAATCACATGGGCAGATGCAGAATGGGGTTGTTCCCTAATTGTAGGGTTTTCAGTAATATAAATAATATAATATAAATGCTGTTTTATCATGTGTCCTACACAACAGTCCAAGTACTACAGGGATGGTCAGCTGCTCAAACTGCAAGTTCTGAAACATCTCTATGGTACTGACCACCAGTGCCTGCCTGCTAGACAGACAGCAGCTCTCCTGCCAGCTGAATCACACCACTTGCTTTGCTGCAGAAAACAATGTGAACCAAAAATTGTTCACATTGACATATCATCTGCAAAAATCAGCATCCCTGAGTACCCTCCTAGAGACACCCTGCATGGACACTCATAAAACAGTGTTGGGCTTGTGAAAGACCCATCCTGAGGGTCCAGCAACACTGCCTGGTTTCCTTACAGATGCTGGCAAACTTCCTAGGCAAAAAAATCTGCTTCTTAGCAGGAACTCGTTCAGAGCTAAATTCCAAACATAGATAATGTCTGTCCTTGCACTCCATTGATTTACTCTCCTCCTCAGCAGGGACACTTCTTAGTCAAGACCATATTACAGGGATACCAAAATGGGAATATACCTAAGACACAGAAAAATCAATATAAAATAGCCACAGTTCAGGATCTCCTAACCTAGAAATGATCTCCACTTTTCACACTTTTTACTTTCTACTATTGTGGGATTTTTTCAATAGTGAAATGTCTCTAGAAGCATCAAAAACGGAAATATTAACCTGAATTTCATTCTCTAATTCTTAATCTGAGAAGCCTGCAACACTACTTTGTGTTACACAGGAAAAAACCCACAGAAGTATCTTGTGATACTCCAACCCTCGTAACCTCTAACAGGTTTTGTCTGTACAAGTTTAAGTCACTCTATTGCTCTCTTTTCCTCACATCCCTTTGGTCATGCAGCCAGTGGAACCAAAGGGAAAGTTTGGCCGTGCCAGGCTGTGAACCTTTTATGTATCCACTTCTTTCCAGAGTACTGTTTCTATTTCACAAATTTGTACATGTGGGTCAATCTGCAGACTGAGTACCTCAATAGACACCAAGATATGTGCCCACAATATTTGACTGATAAATCTTCATTTGTTCCCAGAATCCAATACATAAAGCAGCGGGTAGAAAGGAGCCAAGAATATTCACATATCCTAAAACTACTGGCTTCAAGTCAGTTATTTTGCATTTCTTTCTTTTGTCTCACAGATTACGAGTGTGGAGATCATTCAAGCTATTAAGCCAAACTGAAGAGTGATATTTGAAGGCAATCTTACCATCTCATTTACTCTGTGCTCCAGTCACAGTACCAAATTAGCTCTTTCTCTTCTGGCCGTGCTTTTTAAGTTCAGACAAATGCAAACTTGAGTTAATAACCCAGGATATATCATGCATTTAAGGAAAAAATACTCATAGAACAGACATTTCCAAAGGTCTTGGAGAACTTTTTTCCCCATCCCAGTTCAAAGAACATAGTTGAAAATTACTCTTTGAGCATTAAAAAACTCAGGTGATTTTTTTTAAACCTTTTTTATTTTTCCACACTAACATATGCCTGGCAAGCACAGTTCATGGAAATCTGCCCCTTTACTGTCACCATCTCTCTTAGTAGATGCTGTTTCTGTACTTAAGGGGGAAAAGACTTGATTACTAAATTCTCTTTTTTTTTGTGAGTACCCACATAGTATATACATGAGGTTTAAGATCAGTTAATAGGATATATTTTGAGAAATTCCTTTATAGAATTTTTGGCAGTACATCACTGCCTGGATAAGCAACAAAAAGACAAAGCATGAAACAACGCAACCTTTCATGCCTCAATAAAAGCCTTTTAAGTGCACATGGAACAAGACAGATATCCCTCCCAAGGCTCCATTTTTTTCTTCTGTCTCATAAATGCAAGGCAACCATTAACCTCCTCTTTCTCTGCTTTCTGACACTACACAGCAAGAGTTGGAGATAAATCATGATTTAAATTCTGTACTTCATAGGAAAAAGATGGCTCTGCAGTTAAACCACAGGTGTCAGCTGGGATAGATTCTCTTCCCGTTCCAATTACAGAGTCTCTCTGTGCATAAGATTTGCCATTGTGCAGTATGAGGTTAATTATATTTACATAAGGGCATTTTATAGCCGAGCTCATTAATGTTTCTAAAACTCCTAACTGAGGACTCCCAGCTGAAATTACCTATGCATCCCTTACAAATGAAAGTTAGCATTTTTGAAAGATGTGAAATATCCATTGCCCTGGATGTAGTGAAGCATTCGGGAACATCCCCACAATCTAGCTAACATCAGTAACTGATGAATGAAGTGGATGCACAGAAATGTGTGAAATATATCCATATCTGAAGGTAAATTCAAAATATAAATCTGTGTTCAAGTTCACTATAAAGCAATTCTCAGTGTCCAGAATTCCTAACCTCAGGAGAGAAGCTCACCAGCAAGAAACTGAAGGTAGAAAGCTCTCTTTCATAACACACATACTCATTAATGACTTCTTTGGCAATCTGCTCTTTATTCAGAGCAGCACTGACTTTTCTGTCCAATAAATACTGACTAAATGACTTCCTGGGTTATTTTAGACAATAAATATCTACATTAACCAAGAAAAAAGTTCTTCTGAAAGACTTTTCTTTTAAGGATGAGTTGAGGGAAGCACTAAAGGATACATCTCTCAAAGCTCTGCATACCAAAAATATCATAAATTAATATAAACCTGTTTATAACACAAGCTTAACAACTTAATACCAATTTTTCCATTGTGCATAGTCAGGTACTCTGGCTGTTCTACAATATTAATACTTTACCTTCCAACCAACTCCTTTTGATCATCAGTTTCTTCTCAGTCATAACAAGATAAAGTTATTCTTCCTATTTGTCTCAAGGAGGCTGGTTTGTGGTGTATGGGAGTGATGACACAAGCAGTGGGAGGTGCAACCCACAGTACATCCTGCATGTGATCTTTCTTCTGACACATGCGTGGAAAACCAAATCTTTCCCAAGAAGTGAGCAGCCCTGTTTTTCCTGGGCTTGATCTACTAATTCCTAAACATTGAGGCAAGAATCTTATTTACAAATTAATTTTGAAAACTGAAATAATCTGTCTGCTTCCTTTAGTGCATAACATTTCACTGTCTGATGTGCTGGTACAGTAGATTGCAGAATGAGATTAAAAACCTGAAGTCTTCTGTCAGCCACCAGCTTCCCAGCCACTAAAACTGTCAGTGGAATTACAGTAACTTGCCTATAGGAAGCAGCATCAGAAAAGAAACGGAGTAGGAGCTGACACTTCTTGAGTCTCTTCAGAAGGGAGGTTAATGAAGAAAATATTGGAATTCTACCTCTCCTGCAAAAGGCATTTCTCAACAAGGGAATTTATCAGTAAGTAGTAGGCCCTCTTCCCATAAGTTAGCAATTTTCTCTGAGCCCTTCTGGTAATAATGACTTCATCCTTTTTGCCTAACATGAAAATTCTGCATTAAGTTTTGTGCAGTAACAAAAAAAGTGCAGCATAAATTTATGTTTGGTAGCATTCAAAGGACAAGATAACAGCTAGGATTCTTTATACTCAGTATAAAAAAGAAAGACAAATGTGGATAATTTGACATTTATTAATTTCATTTTCATAATTTTACCGTGTTGTGGGGAGACGTTAGCATGTGAAAATAGGAAAGATAAATAATAATGGGTCAGTTTCAAATACCCTTGTTAAATACAGCTTTAAATGTTTTGAGTTAAAGCTGGTAGAGTGTTTCTTGAACTACCATTAAACTGAAGTTGGATTTTAAGGGCAGAGAGGTAGAGAAAAAGAGAAATCTTGTGCTGCCCACACAACTATCAAATTATTAACACATCCTTCACAGGGCAAAAAGGAACAATTACACCATTCAATCAAAGCAGCTTGAAAGTGGTGGTGATTTCCAAAGTCATTCATCTTTTAATACACCATAGAGTACCAAGGACATACTCTGCATCTCTCACAAATCACTCACTACAACAGAAGACACATTTAAAGAATTATTCAGGACAAAGTTCACCTTTAGAAAAAAAATCATTTTGAATCAGTAAGCAAGTTCCTGTAGCTAAGGGCACTGGAATAATCCTACAGCATTCTGCCATTTGATAGTGACCTTTCTCTCTCTCAGTAAAATACTGAACAGCTCTATAACCAGAGATCACTGCAACTACTGATACAGACTCTGTTTGAACAAGAGCAAGACAGCAGATCCTGATAGCCCTTTCCTTGTCAAAAGAATGTGTTCTACGAGAAAGAGGCTGACAAAGGACACACATAATGTCATGCTGTATTCAAACTCTTTCTTGGATGCAGACATCCTGAAGCTGCTTACCAAAGGCAAGGCACTGTTCATCGTGAGCACTGAAACTCTAGAGAGTATCTTTGCACACACTTTGCTCCTACTTTACAAAAAGTTGCACACAAAATCTGCTATATTGATCCAGCAGAAAGGGCTACTGTAACAGCACAGATTGTGGGTAAACACTAAACAAGGCACCTTAGAAAGAGTGAGGTTTTTCCAAGGGAGAATCACTGGCATAGTAAGAATGCTGATTATGCTTTCTATTTAATCAGAATCATTATTTAGTCTAAACTACTTTTATTTAAACATAAATTAGTTACCATGACAGCATGTAGAGTTTAATTGCAACCTCCAGCTTCCTGCTGTCCAAAAGAAAGATGACTTTTGACTATTGCAGCCACCTCCCATGTCCCTCTAGAAAGCAGATAATAATGATGATGATGACTATCATCATTATCACTATTATTATTAACACAGATCCAGTGCACTCTTCAGCACAGATGAAATCCAAATTTTTGCAGGCATGGGCACATCTTCCCATTAAAGCTGCTAAGTTATATTTAGTTCCATGTCACGCTCAAGAGCTCATTAAATGGAAACATTTTGCCCTGAATTGCTGAATGTTTCAAGATCAGCTACTTAGAGACTGATCAGGCATCCAAATAATGGTGGATTCCTTTTCCATAAGACATTTTCCTCAATTTCTTACAGTTAAGAGTTCTGCCTTACAAAACAGGGGGGTTTTTTCCAGTTGGATCCCTCTAAGAGGCCTGGTGGGATTTATCCAAGAGTACTATTCAAGTGGATGGCTGATGTCATCGTGAGATGCCTCACAACGATTGCTGAACAGTCTTGGAAATCCAGAGAGGTCCTGATTGACTAAAAGCTTTGTAACACTATCCCAATTTTCAGGAAGGGAAAAGGAATGACCCTGGTGACTACAAGCCCGTCACTCTCACTTCAGTGCCTGCTAAAATCATGAGGAAGATCATACTAGGAGTTATTGCAAAACACCTGAAGGACAACACAGTCATTGGTCACAGCCATCATGGTTCTGTGAGGGGATATCCTACTTGCCAAACCAGACTTCCTTTTATGACAAGGTAACACACCTTGAATTCAGGACAGCAAATATCTACCTCAAATGAACTCAATCCCTGTACAGAAGTAGATTCAAGTCTGCAGTACTCCTTTAGTCAGAGTGGCACAGCATACAAATTTTATTTATTGGCTGCTTCTTAATTATCATACTGTTTCCTGAAAGGTAAGGCCTCTACCTTGTTACAAAACCACAAGAGCTATCAGAACTACCATTTTCAATACCCTCAAAGTTTTCTCATGTCCCTTCAGGATTATGCCAGCCTTTTCTATTCCTCTCCAAGGAAGCTACAGGCTGGATAGCCATTCTGGGGTGTAAATATGCAGGCCCTCCTTGCCCCAGAGGCCCTCAGTGAAGCAGACTTGCCCCAGGCAGACTCCCTGTAGGACTGTGAGCATCCCTTCCGAGTAAAGCACCATCAGCCAGGCCCACGTACGCGTCTCATTCACAAAGTTCCACCAGTGATCTCTGGTTATAGAGCTGTTCAGTATTTTACTGAGAGAGAGAAAGGTCACTATCAAAGTGATTGCATTTCTGAAGCTGAGGTACAGCTCTATGGCACTGCATGCAGGAGTAATGCATTTGTTATGAAAACAAGCTTTCATTTCTCTGATCAGTTACCAACTGCCAGCAATGTCAAGACATCATAAGAAGTTCAAATCTTACTGTAGCTGTTTCCTTATCACAAACAGCAATCTGTGAGACACTGACCTCTCACTTGTCAGTTGACAAGAACAGCCCTAGAAGCTACCAGAGTGTGACAGCATGTGGGCTTAACTTAAATGGCATTATTGACCCAGAAAGGAACCTCTTTCTGTAGCTAGCAAGAGAATAAGGAATAAAAAACACAATTTGTTTATCCACACATAGGTGGAAACATTAGTCTTTGTTTAAGCAAAGACACGTGGTTAAATTCTACCACAAAAATACAAGGAGAGAGAACGACTTCATTTAGAGTATGGAAAAATCATCTGACAGGCTTAGAGATTCCTGCAATGATTACTGCATAAGAATGTGGCATAATGCAGATTCAGTCCACGCACATAATCACCTCAAGGTGAGCAAGATCTTAGCCCCCCCCTTTTTGGGGGGCTAACATCAGTACACACCTGTCACTGTCATATTTTCTGGAAAAATCCCCTTGCCTAGGATTTTTCTCCTGGGAAGCTGAGAAGCCTCAGAGAAAAAAGAAAACAATATTATCTCATTTGCTTCTCCTGTGTTTTGCAGCTTTGGAATGTGGTTGGAGATTGTTTATCCAACATGTGAATTATTTTGACCTAATGACCAATCATGGTCCAGCTGTGTCAGGGCTCTGGAAGGAGTCATGAGTTTTTCTTTAATATCTTTTAGCTTTTTGTAAGTATCCTTTTCTCCATTCTTTAGTATAGTTTCAGTATAGTATCCTATCATATAATAATAAATTAGCCTTCTAAGAACATGGAGTCAGATTCAATCATTCCTCCCAACGACGTGGAACTCAGAAAATACCACACACACCGGGCAGGTCTCTTACCAACCTGCTCATGGAAAGGTGCATGGGTTTGACTCAGCGATCTAGAAAGTTCCTATTTGGAAATTAGTACCATTCCAGTGCCTTCCCCATCAGAAATAAATCATGACTATCAGCTTTTCTATGAACTGCTGACACAGGTTTAATCATATTAGTGCTGGCAGATACCACAACAATCCAAATTGCCCTTTTCTGTCCCCCTAGTATGAATAGTCCCTTGAAGATGCTCCTTCCTTCATTGTACCACTGTGAAGATGGGGCAACAGCTGATATCAAGTTACCAGTGCTCATGGGAACAGCCCATGAAAGTGTCTCATTTCCAGAGGAGTCTTTAGGTTTTTTTGCTAAAGAAAAAAACCCTGACTGTTCTGCAGAAGTTACACATCAGCAGGAGTGACCTCTATAAATTTAACAAGGTTGGTCTTTCTAATCTGTCACAATACATGAACACATCTTTCTTTCATGTTAATAATAAAAAAAATCTTGCTAACATTTTAAAAGTATTTTATTACAGCAACAATTATAACCTTTAACAGGAATACATGAAAAGAATGCAAAAGGTTCCAGAAGAGCCTTCAAATGAGACCAGGAACTGGACAGAAACAGTTGCTTCCTGCTCTGAAGGTCAATGCCTTAAGCCATACATTTGGTTGCCCTATTACCTTAGTTTGCATAGCTACAGCTGTTATTAGCAGTCATAAAATCACCCAACTGTAAGCATTTGACTTGGGGGCCACTTCCCGGGGTGAATTCCATAGACTGACAAGGTGCTCAGTTATGCTATGCTGTCTTCTGTTTGCTCTAGATTTATTGCCCTCTCAGCTAATGAAAGGGGGAAAAAAATAGGAGAAGCACATCCTCAACTGGACTTAATCAGATAAAAATTTAGTAGGTGCATACTGTAAATCATTAGTAAGTGAGCCTCTCTCTGTTCTGGTTCCCTTTCAGTGGCATAAATGGATCAAATTGTGACCATCAGCACACACATTTGGTATGATACTCCACTTGGAATGGGATGGATCTTTCACACACAGCACTGAACAGCCTCAGCATTTTACATATGCTCCTAGAATACTCCTATTTTCCAAGCTAATCATTGTTTTTGTCTCCTCTCATTTGCTGCAACTTCTGTCATGTTTTCCATTCAAATAGTTTGTTTCAGCTTAGATTTGCAAGCCTTGAAGGGATCGAAGCTAAGCACCGTTTTCCAGGCTCTAACTCAATACTACATTATCCAAAGCTGACCTAGGATTTAATTCAAGTGCACACAATGATCTGTCCCCAGTATATGCAATTTGCATTTTGGTTTGGAGGAACCATCATAATCCATCTTCACTATGACAGCTTTACAGTACAAAGATGACATTCCCACGTGTCCCCTTAGGGTCTTTGTACACTAAGAACTTTAAACATGCTAACTGTCCATTCTCAGCTTTAATTTTGAGCACATTCACTTGCAGACTGGGTAATTAATACCAATCCCCATCTCCACCGACCAGATGAATAAGGTCAGATGAAGAACAATATTTGGCTCTCATCACTGATTTTACTCTTTTTTAGAAAATGCTGAGACATACCTCCTTTACTATTCTCAGATGGGATTTTAAAAAATCAGTGATCAATTTGGAAGATATAAACTACAGACATGCATATTCTCAAAACTGCACCATTCTGAAAAATGAATTAGAGAGAGGAAGGGGCACAGGCTTTATTCTGGATGTACTCTACAGCTGTTTCTGAAAATGCAGGAGAGAGAACAACTTGAATATCCATTCAGCACTATGCAGCACTAACAAATAGCAATCATTCCTCAAGAGATGATATTCTTTCAAATTCCATCAGTATAACCTATCATGGCAATTTTGAGTGGACAAATAACAGCCTGATTCATCAGGAATTATTTTCCTCTAAAACAGAACACAGATCAAACCAAGGGTAGACACCACACAGCTTTAATGATTGTGTATGATTTGCTCTCTAGGAAAAGTGCTGCAAAAGACAAATACAAGACAGTCATATGCAAGGTCTTGTGCATCTTGCTGCCCTATGCATTTAACTCTGGAATGCAGCACACACAGTA
This sequence comes from Agelaius phoeniceus, assembly GCF_051311805.1. Taxonomy (NCBI): domain Eukaryota; kingdom Metazoa; phylum Chordata; class Aves; order Passeriformes; family Icteridae; genus Agelaius; species Agelaius phoeniceus. Next base: position 83,527,746 of record NC_135267.1, read on the forward strand.
AATACTACCAATTCTTTACTCTTTACTCATAGCTACACTGTGTTTATACTTTCACAGCAAAACTTGTTCACTGTACCCATCCACAGCATGCTCTTCCAGCTTTTGTTATAAATTACTGCCTGTCTTTGAACTACACTAATGTCAGATAGATTTGTGCTTTGCAAATTGTCTGACTCTTGTCATTATTTAAATTTCTGCATCCTTGTAGGCTTATTATTTCCTAATTTTTACTAGTAGAATTTGCTCATTTTTACTACTGTCTGAAAGTATACTATCAAATCTTACAACTACATTCATTTCTTTCTCTTTAAAGTCAACCTAAACTAACTTCAAATGGCACAGTAGTACTTATTTTTCTTCTTTTTATCTTTTTTTTAAACACTCTGACAATGAATACAAACTTTCTTCTACATAGGACACAAACAACAACAAAAATTCATTGCCCCGAGGACTTTGCACAAGAAACTAAACAGACAAAATGTACTTCACTATTGTTTAAAAATAAACAGTGGTTAAAATTAGTGCAGGAACAATTGGTTGATATTTTTGTAAGCAAACAGAAGGATTATACTAACTGGGCCCTTGGGGATAAAACAGATTTACAACAGATTTAATTAAATGTATTTAATGAAATTCAAATATAATAGCAACAAACTAGCACACCCTCTGAAATGATGCCTGAACTCTAGTAAATTATTCTGAACTGTAATAAATGTCTCATTGTCATCTTCAGTTTTAATTCTGGCTTATTGTACCTAGAATTTTCTTTGCACATGAACGGTTTTGAATGTTTCCCCTCCATTTTATTTAGTGGGTTTGCAATGTAAAATTTTCAGAAGCTACTTTTAAATTAATTTTTAAAAGGAACTTTTTATTCTATTTTAATTACTTTTTTTAATAGAGCATCATGGACTGATTTGCTGCTCCATAGTAACATGTCAAAAGAAGGATCACCTTGCACAGGTCAGTGCAAGTATAGTGCTGTAATCTGTTTAAAATCTGTTTAACTGAAGTAAAAGGTCCCACTGTCTCTTCACCAGGTTTACTACAGGCCCTTCATAAGACATCCTGCAGAGACAGTTACTCTAGGACAAACAGAAAACAAGATGGGCATGAACCAGCTCCAAAATGTAGAGCAGTACCACACACACAGGATAACAACCAAGCCTTCTGGAGCTAATGATTGCTGATGCTCACTGCAGTGTCCCCTATGGACAATGGGGTTCATTCACAAAGGGTTCAGTCTTATCCACCATGAATAGCTGATTATAAAACTCCCAACAAAAAAAATATTACATTTTCAAACTATTTTTTTCCATTTTCCAGAAGAAAAGCATCACTGTAGGGTTCCCAAGGAAAAAACAGACTACTGTAGGAGAATGAAAGGATTTTAATATTTCCTGGAATTACTTTTATAAAGTCAGAAATCAAGGCAGAGTAAACAAGAAAGATATATCCTGGACTCAGGAGCTTTTTGAAAAAATATGTTTCAAAGATACTAAAACCTAAAAACTTCAGAGGTCAATTTAGAACTTCTACAGTCTTTTTCTTTCCCAAGGGCATGCTTTCAAGTGAATCCCACTAAACAAAGTCCTTATTTGCAAGTTTCTTTTCTTCTCAGAAAGCACAGTAGCAGCTTGTTGTAAAAGGCAGAGTGTATGAACTCTACTCAGTTGATAAAAATTCCAGCTCAAGCTGTATTTGAAGATAAAAAAAACAATCAACCAGCAAGATATTTTTAGTCAGTCCCTTCTGTTACCAATGTTTTTTCAAATTGTTCTGAGCCCTTATGATTTCTGTTTCATAATCCACTCTGATATTGATTCTTTCAGGCAGGCACAGAAAAAACTAACCTCAACACAAGAAATGACAAGATGGCCCTTTTTGTCCTGAGTGTAACAGGAGAAAAGGTTATTCTCTCATCTCTTCACAGGCTGCATAGCAGCCACCTAAGGCATATCCTTCAATCTTTCTGTACATCCACTTCTTAACACATATAGCATAGCAAAATAAAAATTGTTTCTTCCCTCCAAACATTTTTATCATTTTAGAGATATGGACTTTAAAGTCTGCAAAATATTATAGTTACCAATTCAACTGGGTTTGCATTATATGTTTCCCAGGAAAATTTCATTTTTCCCCACTCCATGTCCATGCAACATTTAAAAAATCTTGGGAAGAAATTCTCTAATGGCCTAAGCACAAACTCTTGCTGTAGTAGAGTTGTGGCTACTGATAGGTCCTTTGGCTTTCTCTGGTAGCATCTAAAGATTCTTCAAGAAATTATGAAGAAATATTTATACTCAATGTATTCAAATTGGGCAAAAGAATATTAGCAATAATAGCATTACCAAAGAATTTTTTTATCAATCATGAATCATATAAAATTTTCCAGCAGATAGAAGGGGATACTGAGGAATAAAACAGTTGCTTTCCAGTATTTCTGTTATGTGTTTATAACTTAGAGGTGCCCTCCCACTCTCTCATGCTCAAAAGGAAACCAAGCCATAATAATCCTCCACTGCCACACTTGAAATCACCTTCCCTGGAGAACAGAGGAGGAATAAGGTGCTTTATTATTCATATTCACTGAATCATAAAATGCCTAGAGGCCACAGAAGCAATGGCCCGTTGCACCGGTGCCAACTGTCCCTGCTTCAGAGACAAAGCATTGAGATGGCAGGGAGAAGCAGCAAATATTCCTAATATATGATTAGGGTGATTGAGCAGTGAATGGAAAAGGAAGCAGAGAAATCCACATCGCTGAGATTGGAAAACATCTCATAATCTGCACACATGTAACACCCCTCTCTCAAGCCCCTTTCCAGAAACCTTGAACTAAAGCAGGTCAGGTGTCTGCATTTCATCTACTTTTACATAAATAGGAATAAATCTTGATACAGTGGGCTGTGGCAATGTTTAAAAGGATCTTTACAAAGGTTCTGAAGTGCAAGACAACAGTCAGGAGATCATAAGCATCACTACTAAATCCTGGCTGCAAATGGCATATCCTGGCATTTAGGATTACAGAGGCAAAGACCCTTGTGACAACTGACTAGGGATGGAAAACAATGAAAAGCCAGTAACATGAGAACTAGATTTTTCCCTCCAAAGCACTTAGCTGCATGAAAACAACTTGATCCCTCATTCAGCATTTACATCTAAAAGTAAAAAAAAAATTAGATAAGCTTTAAGGACACACTCTGATGCTCTTGTAATTTCTCAAAGAAGCGTGGTGGCCAGGAACTTTTTGCTGCATTGCTCTCTTAAGTCACTTGAATACTGTCCTGTTATATTATTTACTGGACAGGACAAAACAATATTATTTTTGGTTTACATTACTCCAAAGTAAAAGTATTAGAAATCTCAACAAGCGTGCAAACTAAACCTCAGTTAAACCTACCTAGCATTACAAGACTCCTCAAAATGACTTTCTGTAGAAACTGGTCCAAATGCAGACAAAGCTTCCTGAGTGCAATTTTCCTGTCAGTCCTGTCTCTGATCACTGCCATGATGTATTGGAATCACACAATTACAAATCATGTCACATCCTTTTCTACCTCCTGCATGCTGGCAACAAACTTCACACGAAGTCTTCAGGGATCAGAGAGACTGATCAATTAAGCACTGATAGTATCTCATTACATTTTCTTGTGATGCGCTCTCTATAATTTCTTTAATAGCACTTGAATTAATTTTCCATTTTCTATGTGGCACCTCAATAACCAAGAAAATATACAAGAATAAAACAGAGATGACTGTGCTTATGATTTGTGTTTAAATCCAGCTACATTGCCTAGCTCCAGCAGCCTGAAACCTGTCAGGAAGGAAAGCAATAATAAACCATATCTGTCATCTATTTTTTACAGGAAAGAGTATATCACTATGTGCTTAAAAAAAGTGGTTGTTTTTTTTTTTTTAAACCAGGCCTAAACTCTGCTTTTATTAATAGCCTTGATGTAAAGAACAGGCAGGATTGACATTAAGGTGTTATATAATTATCCAGTGACACTGAGCATGCAGCCACAGCAAAGTCAGGGAAGCAGAAGTGATTTCATCAAGCAGAGCTTCCACTTTTAATTCTTTTTCTGCCCTTCTCACTAGCCTTTACATAAATTTAGGCAAATATTTAATATACACTTATACATGCCACTTTCCCAAGTTAAAAAAGCATCATTTTGAAGTAAAGCTTGACAGATGCATGTATTTGGTTCAAAGAGCTCTCACAATAGAAACATTTCATTTGCACACCAACACACACAGCTGTGACCTTGGACTGGCTGCACCACAGTCGCTTGACACTCACGTCTACCAGTCATACCTGAGACTTCCCTGGTGAACAGAACCCAAATCCTCAGATACCTGAAGGACAGATGTGATCGTAACTTCAGTGCTCTCATACAAGGAGGAGCTACAGATCCTTACGCTCAGGTTTGCTAGCAACATTGGCCACAATAAGTACACAACCAACTTCTTGGAAGATGAAAGCTCATTACCATTCCTTTAACCTTTGGAGCAGCTCTGGATTCTGTGTGAGAGGTTATGTGGAAGTGAAAGGTGAAGTGCAATTTCATTTCTTCTCAGAGAAGTTTGCAGACTGAAAAGATGTTTTCATTAGCTCAGAGGGGCTTTTTCTCACCCTTGTACAGATGCAATTCTTCCTTTTACTTCATAAAACACATCTTGACACATTCAAAGTTCAAAAGAAGCTGGACAATCAGGTTTCTGCATTCATTTGTCAAGCGCAGTTCCAACAGACTCCTCAGAGCAGGGTGAGACAAGAAGAGCATGGAGAAAAAAAAGCTTCCCCATTCACCAACCCAAAGGGGAAGAGGAGGCCACTCTGAGTGTAAGATGCCACATTTGCTCCCATCACCACAGCTGTTGTCACACTCTGGCTGATCAGATCTTACAGGGCTGATGTTGCTCTCAGTCTTATCTGTATTACACCAATGCAGCCATGTCAGCTGCAAAGCCATTATCCTGGAGTGAGACAGAAGAGGGTCTGGTCCCAAATGTATTCTATCTGACAGCACCCACCTCTCAAGTCCTCAGTGCCCTGGAATGTAAGTGGAGAACCAACCACTTTAACTCAAATCTACTGAATTAAAGAGAACTGGCCCAAAAGAGAAGTTGATGCCCTTCTCTGATGCCATTTCAGAAGCACTTTAGAGAAAAGAAAACATGGTTTTACATGAGAGCTCTGTGGAATCACATTTCAGAGTTACATGAGTCTCCGGCCATGCTTTCCTTACTTCCCATAAGCACAGCATAGTATCAAAGCAAAGGCTTTGTAAGATTATTTTTTGCATAGTAATATACTTCTCCATGTTTAAAGTCTCAAACACTTTTCTAAGAAGTCGTCAAAGAACAGAATTCTACAAAAGGCACAAAAAATATGGTGTTTCTAAATCTAATCTTAATTCTATGTCCCATTTGTGTAAAGCAATGTGAGAAGCAAACGTCTTAGTCAATGAGACAGTACATTGATTTGTGGCTTTTTTGAGTGATATCCCTTAGGAATTTAAAGGGAAGCTCCTAAAAATTGCTTTCCAATTCCTTTGTCATCTCCTTCTGATCTCAATTAGAATGAGTTGCCTTTGGTTTAGTACATTTCTTTTTCCTCTCTTTGCAATAGATGCTGAAAAATTAGCAAAATACAGGAGTATCACCCACAAGACTGAATCTTTATGCAAAAGTAAAGACCAAAATGTTTCTCAGATGAATGATTCAACCCAAGAGAACTTTTAGAATCTTCACACACTTCAGTAAGGAATTTTAAAAAAAGAAAAAAAAAAGTCAAAATAATTCTGAAATGTACAACACTTACATGGAACTCTGGAAATGTTGTGGAAACCTTTGGAAAAGCACTTTTCACTGATCTGTTTATCACAGGCCTCTCTCCAAAACACAGCACCTCTCACCCACTTTCAGAAGAGAGGGACAAAGAGGTCATCTAAGCACTGAGTATCCTCCTCCCAGAGAACCCAGTAATACCTGTGCCAGCAAAATTCAGTGACACTTTCAGAAATTCTAGTCCTTACCTATATATTGTATAAACTTAAAGAAGCCTTCTCCACAGATCATAAGATATAAAATACCTTATTCTATATAGCAATTTATATCTGGCTTTTTTTTTTATCCTAATATCATAAAGTAGGGAACTTTTTATTGCCCATAATCCTTTTATGAATTTTCCTTAGCTTTTGGCCTCAATACTTTTTCTAATAAGTTCCAAAAAACTGTACATTGCATAAAAAGTGTATTTCCCTTTACTTCCAAATTGGCTGTAGTAGCTCTCTATGTTCTCTATGTTCTCAAACTATGAAATAAAGCAGGAGCTAACCATTTTTCTCCCTAGTTCTGTGCCACCTTGTTTACATCATCGGAAATAAAAGGACAATTTTGCCTCGATGTATCAGTTTGTCTTCCCCCTTCTCTATCCCATCTCTACATCAGTTTTCTCACTGCTGAAACACCTCCTCTCAGTTTCTATTTTTTTCAATTAATGCAAGCAATCAGCACAGCTATTATTTAAGAAATGAAACTAGTCTCACATGGACAAAATCCTTAAGCTACAAGCAGGGAAGGAAACCAAGACTACAAATCCTCACTAATTGTGATCTTCTGGCTTTTGCTAATTTGCAGGATTAACTCACTCCTATAATAGTCCAGATTTCTTCCTCACATCACAATTGAGTCACGGGGTTTTCATATTCACAGGATAAGCCTATTTAGCTCTTTTCAGTCCATGGGATACCCTTTACCTCTTTCTTCCCTTGGTCCCCCAGCATCATGAAGGGGAAAAGTAATGATTCTAAGGTCATTAAGCCATGCATAAAAATGCCGTAAGAGATCAAATCATGCCAGAGTAATGCAAAAAAATAAACCTCACCTACAGTTCACATAGACTCCAGTTTCCCGCCTTGATGATATTAGAAAAGCAGTATACAACTGGGCTGTTAGTTGAAGGGGTAGACAGGAGGAATGAAATACAAATAGCCAACTCCAGTAACATACAAATTGGATGATCAAACAATCATGGCAAAATGTCAACTGATGACATACACTGACTTTAGTGGGGTCATACCTAATTATTGGTGACTTGGTTTAAAAAGGCTTTTAGCCAGAGGAAAGCTACTTCAGAGATAACAACTAATGCATGGGGGAAGAGGGCAATGGAGATAATCAAGCAAGGATATAATTTCAGTGCCAATGAATTTGTTTGACAATCTGTTTCTTGGCCCAGTCAAACAATCTTTGTAAATAAAATTCTTGCACTTTCAGTGTATAGTCTGATTATGAAGTCACTTTGTTAAGAGTCCAGGTCACAGAATGAAGAAAAAAAAATCAGTGCAAAATTTGCACACATCTGCTCAGTATCATCATTCAGGAGCTCACAGTAAAAGGAACAAAAAGGTTTTTACTGCATTCAGGGAACCATCATAGTCAAACATAGATCTCATACACATGGTGACTGAACTGCTTTTGAAACATAAGCCATCCCAGATATTCTGGACCAAAGCCTAACTGCACAAAGGCAAAATACCTCCCGCATTTGGTATCTCAGGGAATTGTGTGTGGTTGCAGAAGAACACAATAATAGAAAGGTCAGTATACGAATCTGGTTTTTTGTTGCTGCTAAGATGCTTTGGTAAAATAGGTCTGGCTCTAGGAAGCATGGAATAATTACAGAAGACACCTGTTGGTCTGCAAATGGAACAAGTAACTTGATTTCTGTACCTTGCATTATATCCTTTAGAAGCCACTTAAATTACCCTGGCACCAATGTAGCAATCATTAACATTTTATCTTCATTCTGCTGAACACTAAGAAGCAATAGAAGCAGCAGCAAACAGAAGATAAATAAATTATACAGCAAAGGCTTGGAAAAAACTTGGAATCAAAATCCTAGATGGCAATACCTCCCACACAGGCATTGGTTCTCCATCTTGCACCCAAATCCAGTCATTACCAGTTTCTTTTTAAAAGCCTGGGCCTGAATGAATTGATGTGTTATATGACAGCCATGACCTAAGTAAACTCCAAACAAACCATTCATCACAGCAAAGCTCCAGAAGAAGCTGGTGCATTCTCAGAGAACCGTTCTTCTAAACACACGTTATACATAAAGAGGTAACAGAAAGCAATATTGTAGGCTTTCATCAATTGTACACAAACAAAGCCTTTTATAATTTTGAATAGGTTTGAGATCATTATGCCTGGAGCCAAGAGGCTCTCAGTAGTTTAAGATCTAATTTTCCAAACTTTTGGTCAAAAGAGTCTTTTTAAGTGCAGGGGAGAAAGAAACACTTTTTCTGTGAATATGTTCTGGTCACAATGCCCCTACTCAAATATCCTCACATGCACTGTTTTGTTGCTTACAAAAAGCAAACTTCACAGCCTCCAGGTCAGGAGCAGGAGGTGCTCACCCACATCAGCCTCCACATTTTCTGTTACCCATCATTCCCTTTTATGGTCTAAATTTTACCTGGAACTGTTGACTTTCTCCAGTTCTTCGGCTCATTCTGACCTTCCTGTCACTCAAATCTACCAAACAAACTCTGCTAAATTTCCTTTTGTTTGCCTTTTGAAATTATCTACTTGAAGAAATGAAAGATTCTTGTGCAGATCCAGGAGAGTAACTAGAAGACAAGGAAATGACTACTGTTTTATGTTCTTGGGCTACCACCATAATGAAGTTAATACCATGCTGTTGGTTTAAATGCACACCAACATGAGAGCCAAGCAGGTAATTTAACATTTTAGTAAAAACTGGAGGGCTTTGACTCTAGAAAAAGTGCAACCAGCTTAATCTAGTCACTATTATCAACTCCTTTCCCTTTGAAAGCAAACCCTGAATCAGTCTGAACTCCTAAGGATTCAAATCTTATTCTTTAATGTAGTGTTTTTGTTTTAGCTACTTTATCAGCTTGTGATAATAAAGTATTCAAAGTGTTATGCATTAAAATTAATATTGCATTCTCTATGAAAATGACAAGAAGCAATAATTTCATGAAGGAATTTGGACTTTTCATTCCTACATTAGCACCCCAGGCCCAGAGGGTTTTTTTCTCTTTGGAAGTGTTCAGTAATCACTGGTAACTAACAAAAGTGTACTTAACACTGTGGTATCCTGTAATTCACACCAGCAGCTGCACAAATAATTACAGCCCTTCTCAGGTAAAACCTCAACAATTTAAAAGAGTTTTCTCTGAGCAAGGAAGGACTGAAATCCCTCTGAATGGTAGGGAGATCCACAGAACTCTTTACAAGGGTCAAAAGAGTCTGATCCATGAGGCATACATACAAACGCTACCTGCTGACCAGCACAGAAAAAGAACTATTTTCAGACTGAATCAAATTCTGCCAAATTTTGGCTGGTGTTTTTCTACATGTATTAAACAGAAAGAGGTCAGTTTTACCCTGACGATGTCAGCATTCCTATTTCCAGAGAAGGGTTGTAATGGGCCACACTCTTTGTTTGAGACCAATCAATTCCATTTCCCTGCCTCTGATTCCCTATTTTGCAAAAGTACCTACCACCAAAATTTGATTCAGTCCCCTTTGAGTCAGGCCTAGGGGACATCACAGATCTTTAGAACCAGATTTTTTTTTCTGTTTCAAGGAGTGCATAAATATGGAATAATATAAAACAGGGACAGTGGGGACTGGTGGGGTCATCTACACTATCTCCCAGTCTCCAGGTAGGATCAGTTTTGCCTAAAAAATTCTTAGCAGCTCTTCCTCTGAAGTTCTTAGGAGACTCCATTCACTAGCTCCAATAATGCATCCATGAAATAAATTACTAGAAAGTTTTTAGATCTGACATGCATTGCCAGTTAAATCTGGTACACTTTCAATTTGTTTTTCAGATTTTAAACATATAATACATTACTAAAGTTGGTAATGAATAAATTCAGATTTATTTTTCTTAGACCTCATTGGAAAGTGCTCTTTCTGCAAAATTTATTGAATAGTGGAATTTAAGACTTGTCCTAAACTACTGCAGCAGTTGAGCTTTACAATATCACAACACTCCCTTTTATATTCATTTATTTTTATTGTTTTTCTACTGGAACTCAAACAAAAATAGTAATTAACTGCTATATCAAGGTTCTAATTTTAGGCAGGCTGGAAGAGAAGACACTAAAAAAGGAGTAACATCCTGCAACTTAAAGCTGTAGGAATACTTTTTGGTGCTTAAAATTGAAGTGAGTCAATTCTGAGCCACAGAACATCACTTTCAAACTAATGTTTTCTCTTTTTTTCATTATACTTTAAGGAAGACATCACAATCTGTTTTCAAGGTACTCAACCATTTCTTTCAAGTTATCTAGACTGTCTAACAAAAGCTGATTTACAATGGGAGATGTCTACCACAGGTGCCATTAAGTCTAGAGCCATGAGACTGACTTCTCCCTGGACATCTATTTAACAAGATTATGATGTGGAAGGGTACTGCTCTTCCCTGTGTGAAGTGCAAGACATTTTATCCCAAGAAATTATTTTCTACTCCTCTTAGGTAACACAAAATGAAGTTTTTCTAATCACTATTCTTAAGGGAAGGCAAGAAAACTTAATTAATATACAGACATTCACAAGTAAGTAGGCTAGCACCACTTTTTTTAATTCAGCTCCAAATCAAGAAGGGTTCTAATTAAGATGAGATAACAGATCCATCTTCCTCATCCTCTTCCCCAGCAGAGTTTTGCAACTGTAAGTGCATAACAAAAATGTATCATGTGGGACAGAGATCTAAAATGTTTTGGAAATGTGTAGCAAGTAAGACTGGTTTCTGCACACAAAAGCAGAATAAAATCTTGCATCTTACTAATATTTGAAATAACAAACAAATTACTTTTCAAAGTTTTTCTTCCTACTCAACTAATTCCCACTCTAACACAGATACTATGTAAACAAACACTAAAATCCTTTTAGCATGCTTAAGGAAAAAATCTATCATTATTATTTCTCAGCTGGAGAATTAAATGTGGCAACTTGAGTACAGTGAGAATTTTAACATTTGAGAATAGAATCTTAAAGGAAAATATGAAACTTACAATCAACATATTCTAACACAGACCAGCCTTGCTAGGCTCGTTGGGGATTTTTTTTTTTTGGTTCATAATTTTTTGTTTATTTTGCTGTTAGTTGGGGCTTTTGGTTGGTTTTGTGTTGGCTTTAGGGTTTTTTTGGCTGAGAGGTATCTTGAGAGCAGGCAATCTTTTCTATTTCAAGGTTATTGAAAATCAAGGGTAGGGAAGAGTCCTGAATTTAACTGGACCCAAACTACAGAATCAGTCTAGACAATTCTGAATATTAGATTTGTCTTAGTGAATATTTTTAAGACAAAATTAATCATCAAGGAAATTCAAACATTAGAAAAAATAAATAAAACCCACATTTTCACAGAACATGAACCTAAAAGATTGTGAATGCAGTAAAATGGAAATAATTTTCCCAATACAAATAACAGTTACTCAGATTTGTTAAAGTGCATTCTTTGTTTAGGTTTTTTTTCTCTTAGCTGAAACATAGATCACTTGGTTTTTTTAGATCAAAACTATGATCACATACTGACCTACCCAAAAATGATTCAGGTTCAGTAGAGCATAAATCCACAAAAGCATAAAGTCACATATTTTCCAGATAAAATAACTGTACTTCATTTCTGGTTTTACCCAGTTTGCTTTGGTACATAACAATATCTTAATGCTCATGAATAACATCACTTTTTTTCTGGCTATAATATCAGTTAGTCATACTAATAAAAGTTAAATATTAATTTAGGGATCTATCTTGCAATATGCTCATAATTCAGTAGAAAGACCAACTTCCAAAGTTATTTACGTGCCCAAGGAAGCTAACTGGGACATTTGTGAGAACATTTGTGAGACATTTTGTGTGAAGAACAGGCGTATGTCACAATCTGCAAGTGCTTGGGTACTCTCAAAATCCCCCCAGCTGCAGTTAGGTGTGTCAGGAAGCCCACTCCTGTCACACAAAAAAAAGCTTCTTCTGTGCCCTCTGGTGTGGATGGGTTCTACAGGTACTTACAGGTGTGGTGTGCTAGAAAACAACAGACCAAAGAGGAGGAAAAGAACATGCTGAAAAGTACATGAAAACCTCCCAGAACTGCTAGGATCTGGAGGTTACTGGACCCATTGAACCCACTGGCATCAAGAATGTAGGCAACTTAAAGCATGTCAGAGAAGTTAGTGCCTGCTCTATGTACCCAAATGATCACACACACAGAGGATGGAATAAAAGATCATCCAGATCCTTCCTGAATACCAGCTCAGAAATCACTGTTGCACTACTCTTGGGAGTAACCAAGTGTGGCTGGCTCCCAGCTGTTGCTCTGAGTATCTTGAGTGAAAGTGAGTGAGGACTGTGTGAGCAAATAATTGAAAATACTGTATGATTAGTTCTCTGCCGTTAAAAACAACAGCTTGGTTCTGCTATCAGTAAAAGCTGAATTCATAGAAGATATTCTCATTAATACTGCTTTTGATCTGTGTCTCCCCCAGCTCAATCCTCTATCAGTGATTTACAGCACTCCCTGTCCTAGTGCTCACTTACACAGGTGGCTCAACTCCTACCCCAAAGGAGCAAACAGTGTTAGCATGCCCCTGCCAGCTTAGAGGGAAGGGAACAAGAATGTTCTGTTACTTGAAAATACTTACTTGGTAGGGGTAGAGAGTGACTCCATTCGTCCTTGACAAAGACCAGGTGCCATCAAGGTACTGGTGGGCCTGAATAGCCACCGAGTTGAGAACGTTACCATTGCTGGGGCTGGTGGCCATTTGAAAGCTGACCTTGGCTTGGTGTCCAGGAGAGCCATTTTTTTTCTCCACCCCATTTCCAATTCCTAGACTGTTGGGTTTTCCACTGTGTTTGTTGGCCACAAAGCCTGTGTAGTTGGATGGAGCGTAAGGAGCAGGCACATACGCCCAGTCCCTGGGCTGCAGGCTGCCCATGTGCCGGGGGCTCACCAGCGTGGGGACGTTGGAGAGAGGCGGGGGAGAGCCTGGGGAGGCATCGTAGTGTTCTGAGTTGGCAGCTTGCTCCAAGGTCAGCACCATCTGAATGGCCTCTTGCTTCAGCTGGTTCAGGTGTGTGGCACAAACATCACATCTGTTGTCCTTCTCATTCCACGCCTTACGAATGGTATTGGGAACTTGGAGCTTCTCGTGAATCACCGAAGAGAAACCTGGGTCCTAAAAATCAAACAGAGAAGGGTAAGGGGGGGACAGGAGAGAAATGTTTAACCACAGTCACCACAGTGAAACATTATAACTTCATTTCAAAAGCAAATTTATGAGATAAGCTTAGAATGCAAACAAAGGCCATTAGATATAGTCAACATATGCCAGCAGCAGAGCTGAACAAAATTGAGAAACTGGATTGTGTTGGAAAGGAAAAATTCTTTTACTGATAAGTGGCAAATATTATAAATCCACTGCAAGCTTCAATGCATGGCAGAGAAAAGGAATTAACCTGCTTCACACCACTGCACCTAATTTTTGGCTTGAATGAAATCTGCTCTTAGTTACATAGGTGAGATTAAGAGCAACTCCACTATAGCCAGTGGACTTGTTGCAAGGTTCACAAATCCATCTACTCATCAACCTCAGCTTTTGGTATTCAGAATACCCAGGAAATACTCTGCAACATAAATTTAACACTTCAAAGACAGCAGAAAAAAAAAATAAAAAGTACCACCACTCTCTCAAAAATCCTTTTTAGAATTCAAAACAGATAGATAGCTGATCAAATCATTTACCAAGAACATACTTTCCAGCCAAAAAAAAAAAAAAACCCACCTCTTTGTTAATGAAAGTTCTAGCACTATTTTGGGTATCTGCTGATAGCATCAAAGTAAAAATTTTCTTTAAAAAATACAACATGTATAGAGTTAATAAGTTAATAATCTGTAAAGAATTATTTTCTTGTCCAAAAGCATAGTTCTGATGCAAAACTACATAATCAGGTTTAAAGCCTCTTGTCTCACAGCCTTACCTCATGGGTAGATATTTGAACATCAGTGGTGCTGCCCACAGGGCAACATGAACCCTGGTCTGACTGCCATCACTGAAGTGCAAATTGGGAAGCCAAACAGCAATATTAAAGCAGGCTTGTCACCAAATTGGGCTGATTCTTACAGCATCACACAGTTTTAGAAACAGCAATGATGTGTTCACAGAGCAAAAAGTGACAGTTATTTGATGGAAATATTTCTTGGAATTTTCACACCACATTCCTGTGGTTTTACAGATCAGGCAGGACAAACTTCACCTGCCCCTCCCTAATTTTTAGAGACTTGCTGGTGGATTTTTTTTTATGAGTAGTCAAAAAGTTTTTAAATCAAGAGTATCAGAATCTTTTTCTGTTCATCTTTGTGGCTTTAACAGCTTTAGCAGCAAAATCAGAGAGTGCATGTCTGTGTGAGGGAAAAAAACCCACAAATAGACAGCACTCTTATCAAGTAATTAAGTAATTTGATGAACCCCATGCATTGAGATAGACAAATTTCATGTCTTGATAGTTTGGCTGTGCTGGGAAAGTGGATAGGGGGTATAATATAAGGAGGGAGAGAATTCATTGGTAGAGGGTCATATTCATTATGATCCGTCTTTATTATAGACTCGAGCATTTTATTTTCACTGTTTAACTACCGTGAACAGCTCCTCAGCATGCAGTGATTAATTGATTCATAAATCACAGAGCCTCCTTATGCACAGCAGCAAAAGAGCAGTTCCAGCCACAGAAGCCCAGGAGAGTCATATAAGCTGATGGGAAACAACAGGAGGCTGAGGTCTGATCAAGCCTCAAGCTGGTCATTTCTATTCCACACACAAAGGGGGTCAGAGCATCAAAGTGTGTCAGGAAGGCAGGAACTGGATTCTGCACCAACCCTTCCCCATTAACCTTCAGGAAAGGGACCAGTGGAAATCAGGGGGAAAAAACAGGATGCAAAAGATGTCAAATCACATTTTCCATCCCAGACTATAACTAGGTCAGCAGATCACATCAGATATAGGCATCCAGTCCATGATGCCAGGTGTGCCAGGAAATGACTCTCTGTTTTCCCCATAATGAGCTAGACAAAGCTGCCTATATAGCTGAAGTGAGGTATGAGTCTTCTTTTCAGGCTGCTCCACATCAGTGCAAGAAAAATCCTTGCCAGCTCTTCCTTCAGCTAGCAAGTGCCACAGAGGTGGTTGCTGTTCTTTGAAAGTTAACTTCCCCAAAGCAACTGGGCTTGGCCCCAGGTAATTATATACAACATTCAGATCCAGCAGCAGTTGGAACATGGAAATTTCTAGATACTGTGATAAATATTCCAAGGAAATAAAGCCTTCTCTAACATAAGCAAATGTCAGCATGATATAAATATTCAAGTAGCACACCAACTTTAAAGAGTGCTGGACAGCAGTGAATTCAGCTTCATCTCAGTGTTAAAACAAACATCAGATCGTTCTGTGATATAACAATAAACACAGAGAGAGAGGGAAGGAGGGAAGGAGAGAAGAAGGCAGACTGTTCCTCCTCAGGAGCAGAAAGAAGAAACAGGCACAACCTGAATTAATTACTCCCAAGATTGGCCCTACTGATCTATCATAATCTACTAGATGGATAGCTCAATACTGGATCCAAACCTGGGATATGAAACAGAAAAGTGTATGGGACAGCAAATGAATTTGGATAAACTCAGCTTCCAGAAGGACATTAGTCACAGTTTGTTCTCAAAACAAAACTGATAGAGTCTAGAGAGTTTACTTCCTTATTCTGCACTAGGCAGCTCCACTATAATTTCACAGAAGTGGCTGACAGCCTTACAAAATATCTAGCAGGGAAGAGGCCACAGCTGAACAACCCCTATACCCTTGCTCGAAGAGCAGACACACTACACTTGCTGTTTCAGTATTTCATCTGCAAACAATCATCTGCACACATTCCCCCAGGAATCCTTATCAGTTCAATATCTGGTCCCATACAAAAGTGATGGGCAAGCCTCACTGGATAAGCACTTTGAGCCAGCTGCACAGAGCAACAGGAGCTGAAAAAGGTTACAGTCTCCAGTGAAACATGTGAGGTCTAAGAAACTCCACACTCCCTGGCACAGGAGCAGATTTGCTCCTGAAATTTGAGGTTGACACTGAAAATACCATTTATATTTTGGCACTCATTTCCAGTCCTGATGGAACAAAGCATAGTGACACTGAAAACTGAAACAGAACTTTAAAAATCACAAGAGAGTTTGCTTTGAGTTCAGGGCAAAGGTTCATGATGGTTTCTCTTCTGGCTGCAATGTTGGGTTCACCCAACTTTAGTATAAACAGCATTACTGTAAACTTCTATTCCTATAATAAACAAATGAAGGCATGTAAGAGGTCTGAAAGCTTCAGGAGATCAGCCACAACACAGAGCATTGCATAAATGCACGAGGCAAGCAGCAAGCTAAACAGAGTGCACACTGAGCTATTATGCAAGAAGCCTTTTCACATTACCTTTGAGTCCTCAAGGTCAAGTAAACACCAAGATAGTGACTAATCTCTCATCTTTGCTCCTGAACTAAAAACCCAGATGGGAAAGAAAGAAGATGGAAGGAAATTTTGTATGTTAGAGACCTATCATAGGTGAACTGAGGAATTCTTGTTATACCCAGTGAAAACATACACAGAGAATGGGCACTAGTTAAGAAATACTGAAGGACACAGCTCAACCAGGGTAAATGCAGTCCTGACTTCATGGGAGAAAAGGAACTGCATGATTACTGTATGACAAGGTAATGCAGAAGATTCCTCCACCTCTTTCATACCCCTTCATAAATCTGCACCTTGCTGTATAGTGTTCACAGTGTTCTAACTCCATCGCTAGGAAAGCAGATGACAAAGAGAATAAATCCTTTCCTTCCTGCCACCCAGCTTAGAGCCCATCTTCCTCAAGAGAGAAAGCAAGCAACCACTTCCAGCATGAAGCACCCTCTGTTTCACACATACATTTACACCAAGCTCACAAGGAGACACAATGAAAGCAGGACAAGCTCAGCTGGTGGACACAGAGACAGACAAGAAATAAAATGAACAACCTGCACTTTTATGTGTTCCAAGGAATCTAGTTGATCATAGATTCATATACAAATACCTCACACACATCCTACTCTTCTGCAAGCACACAGCAGGCAGATACTAACATAGGTTATACTCACTAAGATTTCACACATAACTGTATTTTATTTGGTCAATGACAGCCTATGCAAATTAGACATGGTAGTCTTACATCTTTACCTCAGAGAAAAATCAAATATACAATGGATCTCAAGACCTTCTTGTACAAATTGTGTTCTTCAACACCAATATTACTCATTGCTCTTCACAGAAAGACAAAGCAGTCAATACTAACTAAATCACAGAGGCCAGCTTCTGCTTGAAGATGCTCACAGAAGATTCATGGAGTTCTTTTGTTTCTGGAAGGGTCCACGCAGAAATGACTGCTGGTATGTAATCCATCACACAAGGTAAGGGGAGAGGTAGAGGAAAGCAATGATCAAAGTTCTTCCCAGGAAGGAGTTTTCCAGATTCTCCCACTCCACAGGCTGGATGTAGAAGGACTAATTGAGAAACCTCAGTAGGAGGGAAGCTTTACCCGGATAAAAAAACCCTATATCTATATTATTCCATGACTGTGCAAACATCTCTGCTCTAAACACAATCCTGTTAGTCAACAGTTGTTCTCTGTTTAGGAAAAAAGGAGGAGGGAGGAAAAAAAGAAAAAAAAAAGAAAAAAGAAAAAATCTTCTCCATTCTCCTTTCTCTCTTGAGGGTGTACTTTCCAGCTCAATAAAGAGATTATACTTGTAATTTATTTTTCATAGGCACTTATGTTATTGTCCAAGTGACTTTGCATCCTAACTTAAACATATCCTATCATCTTCTAGGCTACATTTGAGAGATTTTCTGTTTGTAGCATTCCAGAGCCCAAACAGATGAAAAAACAGCTCCTCATGATTACAATGGCATCATTTCTGTTAAAGCAAAAGTAAGTCCAAATATACTGAAGTCAGTGGGAGGTTTTCTTCAAATAAGCATGACAGGATAAACACTATTACTCTAAATTAGCAGCACTGCACCATCAAACTGAGCTGGGAGCTCTTGGATAAAAATCAGTTCACTCCATTCAGTAAAGATTGAATCATCTGAATTATTTCAGTTGGGATCTCCGCTAGCACAAGTGGTTGTCTGGTAAGTAAAAGCCAAGGTTGCACATGGGCCAGACCAAGGGGGCAGTAAGTGGCCTCCATTGTTCTTTGCTCTGTACACACCAAATGACACCTTCTCTGGGCAAGACCATACTCCCTACCCTCCCTGCCACAGAAGGCACCCCTCACACCCAACATGGCACCTTCAAATAAACCATCCATTATCACTCCCAGCTGAGCAAATGAAACCATCTCCTCTACTAGAAAAGAACATATTTCACTCTCTTCCTCTGGAAACTCTCTCTCCTTTCCCTAGCAGCAACATTCCCCACTGTTACTCCATGTTAAGGATGGTAGAGAGAGTAATCATAAGGAAAGCATAGCAGAATAAGAAAAAGCCTTTTTACATTAGCCTGTTTCCAGAAAGCCCTTGTAAAAGCGCTCTCTTACCAACTGCAGTAAAACCTCAGCAGTATTATTATGCCTCACCTCTTTAACTACTGCCATTCTTGTCTGTCAAACTTGAACATTCTGCTGCTGACTTGAGCCTTTCGTTTCAAAAAGGCAATGAGAGCACACCCAGTACTACAGTCAGTATCTCCAAAACACATCTGGGAGACCAGTTCTTTTCAGAAAGAGGGGAATTCAAAAATGAAGTCTTAATCCTGTCTGGTGTAACCCTCACATTTGTATTTCAAGGTGTTTTTCTTGAGCTGGCACATACAACTGACATTTGGACTTCTATAATTCAACACTTGTCAGTATTAACCAGCCACTCTGCAGCCAGAAAAATGTGTTCATTTGGTTTAGGCAGTTTTCTTATCTGAAAGAGACAGAAAGTCTGAGCAGGGCTCACCTTACAAACTCACAGCAGCAGGAAGCAGAAGACAGAAAACCCTGGGAAAACAGGAGGATTAAAAATGGGACAGAAAAAAGAGGAGAAAAAAAAAACAAAAAAAAACCAAAAAGTGTTGTCTAATTGCTCCATGGACTGGTTCATGGCTCTGCTGATGGATCAGCACTGACGGACTTACAGCTGTACACATCTGGCACACAGGTGTTTGTGTTAGCATTCAATAGCCAGGCAGCAGCCAGATTTTTAATTGGGTTGGGAAGAAGAGATGAAACAGCAGCAGGAAAATCTAAATACACATTCAGTGGTGCAAATCCAAGTCTTGACCAAAGAGCTCTGCTATGCAGTTGTCTAGAGCTCTGCTACATCTCTAGCCACACCATAATAGAGTCTCCTGGAGGGAAGATTCTTCTACAGTTATGTGGCAGACAAATTCAGCTGTTGCTGAAAGGGCAGTATTTGTCAACACCCTTTTGATAGACAAATAATAGAAACAAACTCAGAATTGCAGAAACCTCAACCCTTATGCTAGAAAAAGCAGCAGCTCTATTCCCCCTTCTTTACATTCTGCTTTCCTGACTGGATATGGAAAGATTGCATTTGCTTTCTTAGCCACCAGAGCACACTATGAGCTTGTGTTCAACTGATTGTTCACCTTGATCCCCTGGAACTTCTGTGCATCATTGCTATAAGCTATTTAGTGTCATGCATGGAGCCCAGATGTACTTCAGAAGCATTTTTGCAGGTTTCCAATCACCTCTCAGAAATCAGTGGCTATTGTTACCTCTTCACACAGCTGAGGTCCAGCCACAAATTTGACACAGCTATTGTCAGGACTAGAGGCTTTCATGACCTTACAAATTTATTATATAGCCTTATTAACCAAATGTTATTATATAGCCTTATTAACCAAATGTTATTCTGCCTCCTCACCATAGTGGCAGATATTATACCTTTTTGCCATAAAATCCCTCTGATGCCATTCACAAAGACATTGTTCTGTGTGGTTGATATCCTTTTACCCACCCTTTCAAGCTCACCTGGGATAAGCATAAACATGACTGACCTATGATTACATGGGCCAGACATGCTAAAATACTGGAATAACATTAGTTTTTCTTTGTCTCTTTCAAAACTCTCTATTATTAGAAGCCTTGATGAACATCTAATCACCACATCACTTGAACCTCTTCGAGTAACCAGGCTACAGTAGCAATTCTTGTTCTGGCACACACCCAAATTTTCAAACTTCAGCTTGCTTTTCCTGAGAGGAAAGCATTAGAAATCTTTAACAAATGCCAGCACTGAGCCACTATTGACACAGTAACCAGTGACTTCTCAAAAGGCTGTCACACCTGAAGTGGGGTAACTAAATGAGAAGGTCAGGACAGTATTTGTGACACCTATATGCTTACTGTTCCCCTGATTTAAAAGAGGTTTGTGGCAAGCTAAAACCACTTGTAACTGCTTTTTAAACATAAGAATATTTTATTTTAAGCAAACAATCATTAGAAATATTGTGGGGCTTGTTCAATGATTTAGCAATCTCAAAAGAACCATTCAATATGTAAAATTTTGTAAACAAATCTATTCAGCTTCAGCACATCTACAATTGACAGGCATGAGAGAACCAAAACCTTTTGCTCCTTTTCAGCTAACTTTTGTATCCTGCTTTTTTAAACCATTTATGCAGTTCACTCTTATGCTTTTCTTGCCTCCCTGAGGAACATTATTATCTTTAAATTGCATGCAAGACCACTGTTTTGGAAGGGAAGAGATAACCAAAATAAAGAAAAAAATTAATAGATTGATAGATTTGTTGGTGGCTTATATAATGCGTAAAGAACTTTGCCTTTGCAAAATTTCCTTTTCATTTTGGGTTATTGTCTTCTTCTGTTTAATTCACTTGACTTTTGGGAAGAATATTACCATTCTGTCAACTTCACACTGAGGTTTCAATGAGGTGCAGCAAAGCTACCTTTCATTCATCTTGAATATGCTCTCCTCAAGCAACACTCCTTCAGGTTCTCTTTCGCAGTTTCTTTTCTGCTGCTATCAGATTTCTGCCCATCTCAGCTTGACTGGAGAGGAGTTGGGAATGTTAAGGATACGGATTGATTAGAACTTAGAGCATTGCAAGTCTTAGCACAGAACTCACCACGGACAGTTAAAACCTGAAGAGTTGCAGTTTAACAGGGCCATTTGAAATTTACACTTTAAACTGATCTTCTTTTATGTCCTTGAACATGAAAACACCAAACAACCCATGAAATCTTAATCTCAGCAAGTAGAAGTAAATTTCTGCCCACTTTATTCAAATCAGATGGAGCTTATCTGCATGCCACCTAGGAAACAAGAAAATAAATATTGTTCCTGACCACTGGGAAAGGAGATGACAAAGATAACTTCACAGTAATGATGAAGCCTCTCCCATGCACATCCACAGTCAGAAGCACATGAAAAACTGAAATGTATTTGCCTCTTCTGTTTCAGCTTCACATTAGATAGATAACATTGCTAAGAATATGTAATTTGGAAATAGGAATGAGTCTCCTCTCTGAACTGGTTCTCAAATTCTTGTACATGCAAAGCATTCCAAGCTGCACACAAGCCTGCTCCTACCACTCAGTGGCAGTCACATCTCACACTAATATTGTTGACTGGGGACTTCCATCAGCTTTTTGAGATGTTTAGCTCTCAACTGAGCTGAACATGCAACTCAACACTCACAGAGCTGTTACACGCCTTCTTTAGAAGTTAGTTCCCTCATGGGAATGCACGCAGGATCAAGCAACTAGGCCTAGAGAAAGCTGGAGGGATCTTGAGATGCTGAGAACTGTCCTAAGATGACTGTACAATCCTTTAGACTACAGAAGAAAGAGACAAAATACCTACTTGAAGCTGATGGCGAGGCTGGAAGGGGATGAAGGAGGGAGAGATAAGAAATCAAGGCAACGACCTTTGAAAGAATTTTTTTCTCCTAATTTCTGACACAAGCAATTTGAAGGTCTGTTGATGGGGTAAACAATTGCTGACCTAGAAGGAAGATCACAACTTTCCTATCAATGATTTCTATGCCATCCTGCTTTCCCAAAGGACTTTATGCTACTTTGCTATGTATTTTGGAAGGACAGAAGCTGCATGAGAGCAGCCTGTAAGCAACACTGAGGTTTGACACCACCTGTCTGAAACATCCTCCCTGACACATACCAGGCCTGCAGTGGGCTGCTGCTCTAAATAGTGGCCACATACCAGGTACTGACAGGCACTTGCTCCACAGGCAGCCACAGTCCCCTGCTGTCTAGCCATACAGGCTCTCACAGTCTCACTGCCAAATCTTTCCCCTTCAGCAACATTTGGCCTGGTATCAGTTTCACCTCCTTCTCACCCCAAGCCATTCACCCACAGAAGAGCTGTTCTGTCCCTCTGCATCAGGACTCTGCAAACTCTCATCATGCCCAAGAACAAACTACCTTTCAGTGACTCAGCCTGTTGGAAATCCCCTTTTTACCTCAGAGAGGGAAAAGCTCCACCATTCTGTTCCTTTCCTGCCAGCAATACAATGGCCATGCTCCCTTCCTGGCTTGCACAGCCTTTTGGAGTCCAGCCTCAGGCTCACCAGGCTTATCAGTGCACAGCTCCCAAACCCTGCAGATACCCTCCAACCCTTCTCCTGCCCCTCTGCTGTGACACCCCACCTCACTCTGCACACAAACCCCAACTCAGGTTAATTGACACTATACCCGCTACTTTGGGTGTATATATTATTATTTGTTATTTTTTTATTAGCACTTGGGTTTGTTTTATTGATACTGTGAACTGAGAAAAGAAAAATCCCAGTGCAACCCAGTGAAATTTAATTCCAACAGTTTTACATACCTCAGTGAGTTATGTTTGCTTATGAAAGCTCCTCAGCTTTGATGTAATACCAGACAGTAACCAGATATAGTTTTGTATTTATAGTTGTTCCATTACCACAGTTATATTAAGACCTTGTTAATGATCTAGTTATCAAATAGATTAATTGTGGTTTTGCTTAATTTATTTTGTGCACATGAATAACTACTGTCTGAGATCCCCAGAACACCTAAAATTAGGTTTAACATCAAAAACTTCTCTTTGGAAGTGAAATTCGTAAATGTATGTACACCTTTATCACTTCTGATCTCATCATATTGTACAGATTTCTCATATACATCAGTTTAGATATATTGATACCATTTTTATGCTTGCATAAAATATTACAGATATATGAAAACAAACAGAAATGCACCAGAAAAGTTAAAATCTACCTTTGAGGGTGTTATTTGCCCCTAACTTCCATGCAGCCAAATCTAAAAGCATTAGAGCAGCCATGAAAGAATATTTACTCCACCTAGGATACAGGGCAAGAGGCAGGAGCACTCCTCAGCTTCTCAGCTGGGAATAATTTCATGAGCAAAGTTGTTTTCAGATTTCCACTCCAGTTGCAAGATCAGCTTATATTTTATTAGCACAGTATAAATATTTGCAATATGCCAAGGGGAAGAAAGAGAAAAAAACCAAAATCCTGAAGAAACTCCTAGAAGTAACAGGTCTCTGAACTATTCTCAGGGCAAACTGAGTAACTCTGTCGAGACTCCCTTACAAACAGCATGAGGACAAACTGCCGTGCACAGGACACCTTTTCTCCAGCCTTGGGGTAGCTGCACTGTTCAGCCATGCCAACACACACGGCAGAAAGTGTGTTATGACACACAGCCTGTTTTTCTTAAGTCTGATGCAAACATACCTGCTAAATTTCATTACACTATGTCAGTGTGTGACTTTCTACCCAAACTATAAACTCCTGTATACTTCAGCATATGCTTCAGCTCCAATTCAGCAGACTCTGCCTGTGTCTGCTGAGGCAGGAATTGCACAGGTTTTGGTATTTTGTGCCAAGAGGAGGTGATAGAGTCTGGCTTTGAGGGGCTGGTGAGTGCAGGAAGATGTGTGGGGAAGACAAGAAGCTGTGGTCAGGATGGGAGCTGTCAGGCTGCTGAGTGTGGCTTTACATGACAAGAAGAGAGCTCCAACTCCACTCACCATGGCTTTTGCAGAAGCTGCATTTGGCTGCTTCTATGCCAAATGATCCAGAAGGCACCTACTGCACCAGCACTGACCCAAGCTGACACAGCTGTGTGGTATAAGGTTGCCCTGAGGGAAGGTACCAGCTTGGGTCCAGAGGCTGATGAGCCCATCTTGGCTGCCAGGCTTCTGGTGAGGTGGGTATAGAAGAAGCCTTCATGAAGCCAACCTAAGTAGGTATAGGGTACAATATGATCATGTGGGCCACAGACAGCCCCCTGAGACCACTGCTGCTTCTGAACACTCACAGCCAGAAGCAAGCAACATTTACCACTGTGCTTTTCCAGGCTGGTAAGTGCTCTATTTCAATATATATCTTTACAGACAGATTAGGAGAGCTTTGGAGTACAGCTAATAACCTCCTGTTGTTGTCACCTGTTAAAAAAATAACGAACTCAAAAAGAAGGCATTGTTTCAGTGCAGAACTACTGGGTTTGTTCAAAATTACTCACACTGTGAAACCCCAGGCTGCCACAGCCTGTATCCCCATCCTCTGCACCCTCACAAAGTCCCAAGCAATTCAAACGGTGAAGGATGCAACGGGGCTCAGCTGGAAAGAGTTCTCACCAAGGTCTCAATGAAAGCATTCACAGCTGAAGGAGGCCAAGCACTCCCCTCCCCACATCCATTCACTGGGAACAGAAGCCTCAAGCCCTTGCTGAGGGACCACAGGGGACAGGCACATAATGAGCCCTCACTGCCAAAGAGCTCAGTGTTGCTGGCCCCCCTTGACACCGATCTACAAGTGTGGGCTGCAAACATGTCCACCCCATTCCCACCACAGCTCACGCTCTGTCCTGATTAAGCTGACTGCTGACAAGCCCAAGAGGGGATCAGCCTCTTGACTTGTGTGGTCTGATGAAGGCTAAGATTACAACTCTTTTTCCAAATAGTCCCCAAGTGAGCCACACACAAAAACAAAATAGGAGGGGAAAAAACTTCCAGTTGAGGCTGGTAACATTAGCCAGCCTTAAACAAAAATACAATGTACCTCAAGTTACAGTTTCAGATGAAAATCTCTCTAACCAGTGAGGAGCAGTATGGATTTCAACTTTTGTAAAGATAAAAAGACAGTGATCATGACTTCAGACTAATACAGGACTTCTTGTGCACCCAGTCACAGCATTATCAATAGGGAAATGGGAATTATATCTGAATGAACAAAGCTAATAGTTCTAGAAACAATCATTGCCACTATGACACCGCTCTTCTCTCTCCCCAAGGGCACCTCCCACAATTAATCTACAGAGTAACTCTCTAAATCAAGCTCCACATTTCCCCATTACTTAGATTCAGAAACAAACCAAATTAAAGAAAATCTAGACATATCTTAAATACAAATCATTTACAATCAGCAGAGTAACCCAATGGCCTCTTAAAGTACTTTCTATGAATTTCAGCAACCACTGATTAAGTAAACACATTTTAAAATCTACATACGTATAATTCATGCAACCTGGAAAAAAAATCTTTTTTTTGTTATTTATTGACAAACTGACATCTGCATTTAGATTTTTAAAAAAAGCAAAACCAAACAAAGGCAATAGTGTTAACATCATCTGAGGAAGATGCTTCAAGGAAAAGAATGCAGGGAAGGGGAAACAAGGAGTTGTTATTTTACTGGCTTAAATTTTTTTTTTGTCTGAATACGTGAGAGCTACAGAAAGAAAACAATTGTGAGAAAACTCTCCTACCACTGCATTACCTTATTTTCCTTAGTTTCATTTCCAGAGCTTGATTCTCATTTTACTACTAGTCTCTATTTATCTCTCATATAGAACTTCACTTCTCCTGACCCAGGCAGACCCAGACAGTTCCCATCAGAGATTTTTCTCCTCTGAAGGAGGTGAGGCACAAGCTAAGGAGCATAATGAATTAGCTAAGGAGCACAATTTGAATTAGCATCAAATCCCACTATTTCTATTCCTAGTGCTGGAGCAGAAGAGCTGGACTGAGGTGGAGATAAGGCTGAGAGGGGGCTGAAGGAGCCTGAGCAGGTCAGCAGTGATTAGAGGTGCCACTGTGGTTTTAGGCCAGATTCCCAAAGCCATATGAAGAATTTGCAGCCAGGTTCCCACAACAGTGTCTGCATCTCCCAGACCATGGTGCCTACAGCCCTTAGATAAACCATGAGGAGCAGCAGGGACTCTTGAGCAGTGACACCTGGCAGGGAAGCAAACAACCTTGCAAAGAAAAGGTGCCAAGCATGAGGTTGTTTATCGCAGTTCTAAGCTCCAGAGCTATTCTGCCAGGCTCATTAGGTCCTCCCAGACTGCTGAGGCAGCTGGACCATTCTCTCCACACAGCTGCACCCTTTAGGCCACACCACTCAGCAGAGAAGCCTTCTAGGGTTTAAAATCTCCATCTCCTCAGAAACTGCATTGTCCACCTTCATGCATGGCAAGATAAGACAGTCTCTATGGTTCTTGCAGAAGGTGTGCTGCTGAGCAGCCATCTCTTGTGGCCCCAAAATCCAGCTAACTCAGCAGATGGGAAAAGAGAAAAAGAAAGAAGCAGCCACCAAGTAATTCATATACTACAAAAATGAAACAGATTGTCCATTGTCAGCCCTTCTACTCAGAACCTGAGCAAAAGTTAGAGACTGCCCTGCAATAATTCACTCTTAGTTTGTATTTACTTTTTCTTATGAGCAAGTAACACAGGCAGAAGAACCCTAGAATACTGCAGTACTCAAGCTAGCAAGAACACGAGCTGTGTCCCATAGGAAGAACAAACTGCATTTGCAAGCTGGAAGCTGCATGCAAGGACCTGATTCCTCCATGCCAACAGACCCCTTTGGAAGCATACAGTGGCTCCACCTACCAGGTTATAAAGTGGAGTAGATTTTTTGTCACCCATGGATACATAGTTGCACTGCACAATCAAATTATTTGACATTTTTAATTACAAACATTTTAGCTATCTTTGCAGCCATTTGTACAGTTTGATATTAATACGAAGAACTGTGGCTCCAGCTCACAGTATCTCTCTGAACTTATTTTATCATCAACACTATACAAGCTACATATAAGGTCTTCTAGGGTTTTGCAGATGTGATACTACAACACTGGGATCTTTTTGTTTTATTAATGTTTACAGAGGCCCCATTGAGGACCACTGATTACCAAAGGGACTGGCAGTCTGGAGTTACTGGGAAGTTCAACTCCCCCTCCCTCCCCTAATTTTAAATGCTTTTCGTGTTCTCAACTAAACCCTGCATTTAGTATTATAATTTAACTTACTCTCCCAAGTTACCATCCACAGAATGTTTTCTGGCATGCTCACAAAATTTCACCAGAGACCTTTTCTGGCATCCACTTCTGTAGCATTTTCTGAATTTATTATGCAAAACTTAAGGGACATGGAAAAGGGAAGGCTTATAGAGACATCAGTTGGTATCCAGTGCAAATATAACTAATGAAATCTGACACATGTATGTATATATTCAGAGTTCTTATGGCTTTTTTAAAAAATAAACATTGAATACACCACTTACTAAGCTCATTTTATTTCTAGGGAGAATTATACCTGCACAGCTAGAACATTCTACACCATCTTCCACAACAGATGTGAACCTCTCATTCCCCACCCAACCTTCTGCCCCTGTTCCCAGCCAGGCTTTGTACGAAATTGGTTTCACACTTGTACTTGGCAGCAATGCCAGACATATCAGACACATAAGGTGTTTGCAGCCCTCTTCCACACAAATAAGCACTCAAATGCCTCTGTCCTGAACTTTGTTATGGCTAGTTTCCTCATGCTCATGTTGGTATTTTTAAAAAATCTACACAGAAAAGTGCCTTTGCTATTTAATAGCATATAAAGTCAGCTCTCAGAGGGCAATACAAAAAGAAATCTCAAAGGTTTGAAGACAGCCCAAGTTATTTCTCTCAATGACATCTAAAAGCGTTTTTAACTTCAAGACAAAATCCGCAACACAATGAATAAATAATTCTGACCACTTCTTGCAAAGTCAGTCCCAAACAGAAATTGCAAAACCATGAACTTCACATACTGCACTTGCCCAGGTCCCCAGTTCTGGCTGATCCAAGAGTACCTGCAGACACTTCAGTAAGAGAGGCAAAGAAACAGCATCACAGAACAGCTGAGTTTGGAAGGGACCCCTGGAGGTGATCTGTATACCACCTCCCTGACCAAGCAGGACCACCTAAAACAGACTGCCAAGGATCAGGTCTGGTCCAAACTGATTTTGAACATCTCCAATGGGCTCCACAACCTCTTTGGGCACTGACTGGAATCAGTGCTTCGTCACCTGCATGGTGAAAGTGTTTCCTGATGTTCAGATGGAAACTCCTGACATTTTTCCTCATTTCTTTTGGAGCAATCCAGATCTGAGCAGGCTACAGTACCTGTCAGAACAGATGTTCAAGCCACCATCTGGGGCATGATTGCTAGAGATTCCCCATCTTTATACACACCCATTACACAGCAACCACTTTTGAAAGTCCTTCTTCCTTACTTCCTCAGATGAGGTAATCCTCAGGCTTCCTTTACAGTGACAGAGCAGAAATCACCTACTGTACATGTACAAACTGGGCTCAGAACTTGAATGATCAAGTCTACTGTCAAATACATTGTGGCACACTGCAAAGCAGGAGCAAATGTGCAGAACAGTGCCCTGCAGCCCTGGGACATGCTCTGCCTGGGTGGGAAGCAACTATGGTCCTGCTGACAGATTTGGGACACTGCCTTAAGTCTTAAGCCTATTCTTGATGCAATGCATTAAAATGTCTTTAGGTCTCATCTCAGGAAAGTGATTCCTATGTCACAACTCATTTGCAGCTTTAGCACATCATTCATGAGATAAATCCATGAAACAGGTTTCCTAAGTCACTATGAGCAATGTCTAATACAGAAAGAATTTTTTAGGGTAAAGTCAGTAGTCTGCAACCCAGTGCTTCTTCATGTAGCCAAACAAGGCTGTAAAGGGACTTATTTGAGCCATAGGGGCTTTGTGAGTGTGCAATAACTTACGGAAATTTTGTCCCTTTGCCTTTATTTAATTTTAAAACAAGTCTAAAAACAGAAGTAAATAGTATAAGAAACAGCCCAGATGACAATTTTAAATGGTATCAAGCACTCCTATGTGCATAAAAATCCCATGTGAGGGAAATGTGTGCCACAGCTACCACAGAGCTGTACAAAGGCTTGGCCAACAAACATGGTGTATGCTGCAGACCCACAACACCCTGGTCACAGCTGAGGAGATCCCTGACTTGGACCACAGAGCTTTGATGCCAGTACAAAATTCAGTTTTCAGATGTTTGCAACACCACCCTCTCAATTCTGCTCTTGGAGAGCACAGAGGCACCATGCAGATGAAGAGCTGTGGGTGCTGAACCGACCCCTCTCCCTTGCCTGCCATCCTCCCCCAACACTCTCCTGCCCCTTTGAGTTCCCCAGGGTTTCCAGCTGCCTGGAACTTTGCAGAAGTCAAGATACCACTGTGATATGTGAGTAGAAAAAATAAAATAGAAACCCTGTAAAGCTAAAAATAAATGTAAACTCTTCTGGTATTGGTTGGGTGGGGCAGATGGGGAAGTAAAACACAGTTACAAACCCAGATATTATGCAACTTACTCCATGGAACATCTTCTCTTGATTATGTTTATTAGAGAGCTCCTATCCAAAACCTCAAATTACCCTAATTTGAAACACATTTGATGTTTTAATGTAAAACACTAACCAAAAGAAACTAAATCTTGCAAGAGCAAGAAGGAGTCCAATTTTTTGCCTCTAATGATAAACAACTTTTACTGCAGTCAGAAAACAAGAGCAGGTCTTTAGCTCTTTAAACTGCTGTATATCCTTTAAAACACTCAGGGCCTGGTCTTGCTCACACTAATTCCATTAGTACTGAATTTCAGGACTGCATCTTTCCATTTTCCCTCCACACACAGTCCCAAAGTTTTCCTTTACTCCTCGCTCTTCTATAAGTACTGCAAAGATATGCAACAACTTTACTTTCTTTGCAACCTTTTTTTAATTAAAAAGAAGTCCTTCCATAAAACATGGGATTTCTTTGTATATGGCACTTCAAACAACTATCAGCAAACACAGCACACAGCAGTTACCGTGAAGGAAATGCTAGAAGATCACTACGTGCCGAGAATTAACTCCCTTTTCCGCTGCCTCTGAAAAATTGTGAAAATAGTGGTCTCATTTAAAATTAGAGAATCTTAAATAAAGAAAAATTGGGTTATTGGAGCATTTTATTTTCCCCTTTCAAAAGGAGCAAACAGAAAAACAAGTTTCTGGAACAATGTCTTTGACCATGTTTTCCTTCCATAAGCAACCTTTGACCAAATAGCTGAGCAAATTAATACCATCAAGTCAGTTGGTTTTTTTTCTCCAGCATCCACTTATTCATTAGCTACTTTGAAGATCACCTCTCAACTGAGGCATAATTTGAAAAGGTCTAACTTTGAAAGAGCTACTGCTCAAAATTTTAACTTTTACTAACCAACATCCTGCCAGCTTAGCTGTGCATGTAAAGAAGATTTAACAGATATTTTTTTAGGTATGGTGGAGAAACATTATTAGATGGAGGGTGTTGACTGAAGTGAAACACAAACACTAGTGAGCAGACATTATGAAAGTGGATATTTGGACATTTTGCTCTGCCTGAATTCTACTCCACTCACCACTACAGTATGCAATCATCTTTCAGCTCTAAAATTAAACTGTTAGTTTTCATCTTCTCTCCAGATGGAGAAGCAAATAAAATAGAGTATGAACACTTCTTTTGACATGCCAGGTGCTTAGACCAACAGTCGTCGGCCACATAAATCACAATATATTCAGCTAGAGAAAACCAAATCAAAGAAATTACTTTGTATGTGAAACAGGGTACAGGGAGATTTGCAGTGAATTCTACTGAGACTCGCCCGCAAGCTAGGTGCACAAGGGCTATATTTCAATCAAAAATATGCACTTTTGTAGTTTCATTCTGACTAGTCTTGGATATTCAGTTTCTACTCCAGAATTTTAATTAATAGTTCAGTTAAGCTAAGCCCACTCACTGAACACTCCAAGTTTGGCACTGTTTCACTGGAAGTCATTGCACAGAGGGGAGAGCAGGTTGCATTGCCAAGGAGCTAGGCTTGAGCAGTAGCAGAAATGCTTCTGCAATAGCAGAAATGCATCAGACTGAAGGTTCCTGTACATTGCACATTTCTTTACACATTTCACCTTTTAAGCCTAATTTAAATCTTTATGGTATACACAAAAACTCAAGGTACAGATTTATGCCCCCCAAGCTATGTTCCATGCAGTACAGACTAGCTAACAGATACCACTCAAATTCTTCTATTTCCTCTACTGGACTAGCACTCAGAATTAAGAAAAAATAAATTTGTTTTCTGCTTTGACCTCCCTAAAGTTGTCTCACAAACCCACAGACGAGCAAGGGTACACAACAAGTCCTTCTCCTATCTGTTACAATACAGATCATCACTGTGTTTGACAAGTGACTAAAGCCCAGCCCTGAGGGAACAGAGGGAGATGATACCAAACACAAAACTAGAAGCAGTTACTCCCCACCTGAAAGCCAGATCTGCCCAGGTGGCAGATCAACTAGCACTAGTATGAGTGGAAGGAGTATATTAATTTTTTCCCCCCCACCAAGACTCCCTTAGTGAGCTGATGAGATTTCCACTTTTCTCCATCCAACATAAGACTTAGCACATCTTACAAAGCAGGCTGTTAGCCCAAGACCAAAAACTCAACCTGATGAGAAGCCAGTGCAAATGGAATTTATGCAGGCAGTTGAAACAAATGGAAAAGAAAATCAAAATAGTCAGCAAAGTGAAACTTTATTGACCAAGGAAAGGCTCATTCATCACATAAAAAGTGCAGCATAGAAAACATTAGCCTTCCTGACCTGGAATCTGTGATAAGGTCAGGATCCCTCATTTAGGGATCTCTCAATGACAAGTACAACTACTTCAGAGATAAGATTTTATTAATGCTACTATAAGACAAATACCTGGAACTGGTTTTGGCTGGTGCAAGCACACTTGTTGTCTCAGGAATCCATGTGGAATCAGAGAACCAGATCTTTAAATTACAATAGTCCACACACTTGGCAGACTTTGGGACACAGTTACAAGTGCAGTTGAATTTTTTGTGACTTTCATAGTTCTGTACCACAACATCAACATATTCTGAAAAGCTGACAATTACACATACTTCAAAAAGACAAAACCAAGAGTATTCACAGTTCCTCACTGACACAGCAATATATCCAAAGGCATGAAAAGAGAATATGATGCAAAAGATTTCAATTCAGTTCATATCTGAACAGCATTTGGACAGCATCATAAAGCCATATAAAAAGATGGGATACTCTGACATCATTTGAACCTAAATACACATTACAGTTAAAGGAGGAAAACAGGTCACCTTTAAGAGTGTCTGATTTGGTAAAGTCACCTTTTGAGGACTGTGCCTTCCTTCACTGGCTATAAAAATACCCTAAATACATCAAGTGGTTTGACTAAGCATTCTACTGCATGTAGTTTAACAAGGCTAAAATACTGAAATACAATCCAAGTCATTTTCTCCACTGAAAAAGCAAAATTGTTGCTGGTGATTTATTTACATGGATTCCTAGTACAAACATCCTGAAATTCCCTAAACACAAGGGCAAAGACTTTGCTTTGACTAGCTTTGCTTGCATTCTCCCAGAAGTATGGACACTCCTTATGAACACTCCAGAGAGTATCTATGCAGAGGGAAGGTCACAGGTAATACAAGGAAAAGTATTCACAAATTGTGAGAAAATGTCACAAAACAATACGGCATAAAAGAAAAACTACACTTCTCACTTCCACAGACAGTTTGAAAAGGAGCATGGATTAAACTTTATGAATCAGCCTACAACCAGATAAACTCCATAGACCATGTCACTTTCTTTGAGTTTAGAATCTTACCCTACAATTTTCAGACCATTTCTTCACTTTGAAAAACATCACCAAGATAAAGGGGCTCTTAGGATCACCACATAAAGCACATGTTTATGTTCTGAAGAATTATACAGTACTTCAAATACAAATCACAAACAGGCAATTTACTCTCACCTTAAGTACAAAAGAAATCTGATTTCTTCTAGCTCTTGTCCTTTAAATCAGCTTAGGCACTAAAGAATAATTCCACCTACTACTCAAAAGAACAAAGGGTAATGGGGTGATTTAGGGCTGGCCTCATGCAGCTCCTAAAGGACCAGAAGGCTATTCCAAAAAACATGCCTTTAAAAGTGTTTGGAATAACCAACATGAATAACAGAAGTGTAGCAGCACCCCTGAGATGACAGAAGAACACCACATTTGTAATTTTTTTTCTCTATTAGCCCACAGATTGAATATCAACCTTGGACTCCTCTTTGGTAAAATATTGGTAAATAAAGCACAGTCAGGCATTCCTGCCCCTCTGGTCTAAGCAATGACAGCTACAGGAAAAGAGCAACATCACTCTAATGAGAGGATGAATCTGTCACTGCTGTGGCAGGTGCATTTATACCCAAGGAGCATCCAGAGAACACAACCAGGTTAAACTGAGAGCCTCTGCAGAGTCAGGAACCAAATCCATACATTCCAAATCCTGTAAAAGGTATCAATCGTCTTCAGCTAGGGTAGGATGATGTTTTCAAGATTATTCTGTTAATACTGAACAATCAGAGAATTGAATGTTTGTTCTTTGTATTTTCTAAATTCACACTAAAGCCATTTAATTTATGAAAGAAATAAAGCAAAAACTGTAAATATGTTAAAATTAGATATAGATTTCTGAATTCTGAAATGAGCAATACTCTCATACAAATCTGCTTTATGAAGTGATGATGGCTCATTGGGATGTGAAAGCACAATACCAAGTAATATAGATGTTATATAAAAGCATAAAAGAAGAAAATGCAAACAATACACACACAGAACAAAAACCCTCACGATAATCAAAAAACAGTAACACAAACAACACTAGTGTATATAAAAACAAAAAAATTACTGCAAAATTGAAAATTTACAGCAATTTCCAGACCAGTGTGGCTAAAACTTCCGCAATTAACAGAGTTCCAACCAACATGGAAGTGGCCTTATCTGCTGGCTGGAGATTGATTTTCTTTGGGCTTATCCTTGAAAGCAATATATCTTCGTGAATGGATCTCTTTCACTCCTGTTCTCAGGAGCAGCAGATTAACAATTTATCAAGGTTCTCCAGTAAAATAAAACTGCTTTGGCTTTAGCATCATTCATAGAATGGGCCCTTAGAATTGTTGGGACTTCAGCACCTACCTACAAAAAAAGAAAGACTTGTGAATTTCTGATCTGAAATTCACTAATGACCTGCTTGCCCTCACAAATGTGTTTCTGACAGCTACAGTGCTGATACAGATTAGCAGAGAGTTTAGAATCATAGAATCATTTAGGTTGGAAAACACCTTTAAGACCATGGATTCCAACCATTAACCCAGCACTGCCAAGTCCACCACTGAACCATGTCCTTGGGCACCATTTTTACACATCTTTTAAACAGCTCCAGGGGCAGCAACTCAACTACTTCCCTGGGGAGCCTGTTCCAGTACTTGTCAACCAATACCATGAATAAGCTCTTCCTAATATCCTGCCTAGACCTCCATTGGCACAGATTGAGGCCATTTCTTCTTGTACTGTCAATTTTTACTAGGAGACACCACTGCCACCTCACTACAATCTCCTTTAAAGCAGTCGTAAAGGCTGACAAGAACTCTGCTGAAGCTCCTTTTCTCCAGGCTAAACACCCTCAGCTGCTCTTCACAGGACTTGGTGCTCCACACCCTTCACCAGCTCCACTGCCCTTCTCTGGATCCTCTCCAACACCTCAATGTCCTTCTTGCAGTGAGGGGCCCAGAACTGGACACAGCACTCGAGGTGCAGCCTCACCAGTACAGGGGGACAATCCCTGCCCTGGTCCTGCTGGCCACACCATTGCTGATACAGACCAGGATGCCACCAGCCTCCTTGATCCCCTGGGCACATGCTGTACAACTGAAGTTTGGCCTACATCTCTTATACATTTTGTTTCTACAGTTCAGGTGTAATTTCTCAGATTATATACAGCTCTTCAACAATTCAACTTCACAGTGGAATACATTTAGAAAGAGGGGAAAAATGAAAAAAACATTTCATAAGCATCTTTATACGCAGCCTACAACCCAGTGCTGGTTGCTGTGTATAAACCCTACATCCTGGACAAAGTACAGAAACTGATTTTCGAAACTGCCTGTCCAGGTAATACTCAGATGGGAAAAAACATGAGAGGGAAAACACCCACATATGCTATTGAATTTTGGGTCACCACTGAACATCTGATGAAAAGTAATGTAAACTGAAATTGTCTATATGCAATGGCATATTTTGCTACAGGGATACGAGTACCACACTTCTAGACATGTTACAACCTAAGCCTATTGTCTTTGCCACACTAGAGCAGGAACAATAGCATTAAGGAGCAGAAGGGTGACCCATAACAACACTAGGAATAAAGACTGCACTCATCTTTAGGTCTTTACGAACAGAAAGAACAATCAGAAAAGTCAGAAAGTTAAAATTGTTATCTCCCCCATTTCTCTAAATATAGCACCAGGGCAACCTAAATGGTGCTGAGAAGAGAAAAGAAGAGGTACTACAAGTCAGGAAGAAGCAACCTGCAACACTTTCCTAAGGGACACTTTTACTGCCAGCTCAGCACCCAAGGTCTCATAGCCCCCCATTTTTACTTGCAGAACTTCTGTTACTGAGCACCATGATACCTGCAGCCCTGGGCACTTCCCAACAGAGTTCAGCCACCCAACAGGAAAAAAAAAAAAACCAAACAAACAAACAAAAAAAAACCAAACAAAAACACAAAAAAAACCAACCAAACAAACAAACAAAAAAAACACAAAAAAAACCACCCAAAAAAATACCCCCACACTCCAGAGGACAGAGTTCAGCAGATAACAAATGGACTCTCAAGATCTTAGTTTAACAATTTCGTTGAATGTGGCCATAGTGGTAGCTCTGCTACTTGAGTACTTGATACACTGTCCCACACACTTTAAAAAAAAGGTAAAAATTAAATAATAAAAATACTTTCAACCAGGCACCTTGCCAGAGAACACAGAACATCGTATACCTGGGCAGACAAATACAGAGCTGTAAATCCCACCCAGGTGCATTATCTGTGACAGGTCACATCTCTGAAGCTTCCCTATCCTATATCCCGGCTGCAATGCTCACAAGTCCCCTGTCAGCCCTCAGGTGGGGTTTATCCTCTCCCCTCCTCTCTTCCAGCTGCATTTAGCCATCTGTGCTAGAGTGAAATGGCTCCCTGCTTCTGATAGATTGCATTTATGGCTGCCCCTGGAATACACTAGTTGTACCAAAGGGATGCCATTCCAGCATCTCCATCCCTTACAATTTCATTAGCATCTGGCAGCTACTGATTGTCTGTCAACTGCAAGAAAAATGTGGGTACAAAAACATGCCTCTGAAACAAAAAGATGAGCCGTAAAAGGATGTTGTTTTTTGGGTTTTTTAACTAAAAGTTAGTTTCTGAGGTTTCTTCCTATAAATTTAACCAGCAAAAGACTTTCACTTTTAGAAACAGAGGTGAATTACCATCAACTTTGAGGCAAGTAGGTACTTTACAAGCAGCACTGAGAGAGAGTACCTGGAATCTGTTCTCTACCACGTGCAGAACACAGCCCAGCCACCTGCAGGTACGCCTCAGCCTCCAGAGGCAGGGGGCCTTGCCCCAGTTCTTCAGCAACAGGCAGCTGTTAAATCACCGAGAAAACTCAACAAGACTCCCACAGTGAAACCGCAAGTTCAACCCCACCACCACCATTCTGCATCTGCATTTCTGCTTTACATGTTCTGTGCCAGCCCTTTGACTTCTCTCATAACCAAAAGAATAGTACAAGAGTGATCAGAGCCAGAGCCAAATCTAGGCTGCTGTGCTTCCCAAGAATGGGACTTCCAAGAGGACACAGCAATTCCAAGTCAGTGATAAATTCACACTGCTGCCGATAACCAAAGAGTCTGGTTAACAGTGAAATAATCACCTTACTTGTCTGCTGATGTCACCCTTTTTTGAAACCTCTTCTCCCACAATTTCCTGCTGAGAGATTCTGCAATCAGGATCTATAAGGCACACACCAAAAAAGCCAGTCCAAAATGCTTGGAGGACAAATGCAGAGGAACAGAGATTGCAACGCCATTTACAGAGAGGCAAGCTCCACAGGGAATACATTCCAAAACTACAACGTTTCAGACACCAAAGTCTGGCCTGATGTTGTAGAAAATGTCTTTGTGTCACTGCTAATCAGATGGAATGAGAATATCTCTCCAGATTTTAAGACTCTTACTTTAATTCTTGTTATAAATGCCTATGAAATACAGTATTTTGCTTCTATCTATCTTCTGTGTCATCACCCCACAAAATTACAGATCTTTGTGTAAGGCATAGGCTGTTTCCTACCATCAAACTCTTCTGCAGCATACCACTGTCTCAACCACCAAGCAATATACTCAGCTGCCAAGAGAGAAGTTTAATCTCCTCATACAAAATGGTTCTAAAATGGCAAACTTTCTCCTCAGTCCTGTGATGACCACTCTGCCTCACTCAGGCAACATGATTTGAACCTATGAGTTACAAATATACTCAACCAAATACTCTGGCAACACATTTTTTTCTCAAGAATCTATTTTCCCACATGTTCCACCTCAGGCTCCAGGAAAACACTTTCCTGGAGGCTGTGCAAGCACTTACTACATCAAGTTTCCTCTGACAGTGGCCCTATCCCACAAAAAGGTCATTAAAAATAAAAATCACTTAGTATTTCTGAGTATATAGGGAAGGGGGAAAGGAAATCAGCAGTTCCCAGGTAGTCATGGGTCAGAGGGGTTGTGCATTGCCAGTTTTCCCTCCAATGGCTACAGAAATAATAGAAATTCTTCCATAATGGACAGCTTGAGTACTAGAGTCAGGAACTACACATTACTGCACAGGCAAGGTTCTTTGCCTGAGCCCATTAACTGTAATGTTCACATGGAGCACATTTACACAACATTTGTGGGAAGTCTCTCATGTCTCATCTTCTCTAAGGTTTTTTTTATTTCGTCTTTGCAAGATGCAATTTTGAATATGCAAGATCCAAGAAATTGCTGATAGGATATTACTTTTTTTTTTTACCCATCCCCCCTATAAGTTAATTCTAAAATGAGAAAACTCAGTTAACCTGATGCAAAAGAACACCATAACAGGATTTGATCTCACTTCCTTTGATTTGTGAAACAAATACAGTTACTCCAGAAGACTTTGAGAAACACTTATGGAAAATTACAGGTGATGAATAACCCACAGGAAGACTTATTTTGTTCCCTGAATGCAATACTGAGAATTAAAATAATAGAAAAGAAAGGCTACTAGATCAAATCACATTTTGGTTTCTACCAAAAGCTATATCCATTCCAGTTCCCAAGATATTTTCCATCTGTTTCTCCAAGCTTTGCTTCGTCAAGTACAAAAAAAAACCTGGTGAATCCATAAGCAGATCAGGTACTGTAACTGGTTTTGTTCAATACCTAAGTATTTATTTCACAAATTCAAAGAACAAATCCAATTTGCCTGGCTCACAAACATTGTCCTGCTGTTTCCCCTTGGGCTAGCCACACAAACAAAGAAAACTAAAATTTTCCAAGTTGAATATGAAATTAGTATTTTATTCTTATTTCGTTACATTTTTATAAGCAACTAAGAACCAAAGCAATGCCCCTCCAAGTCCAGTGCAAAACAACCACTACCGAGAAGCAGAGAGCAAGGAGCCCAGGACCAGTCCACGTCCTGTTTTTCAGAAGAAATGGATCAATCAGTCTAAAAGGAACTGTGGGGCTTGCAAAAAAACAGCATAAAATACATGGCAAGCATTTTCCTGTCTGACAGTTAAGAACTCCTTCATCAAGAGATTTAAATTAAAATCTTGATTCTAAATTAGAGAAATTTAGGTCTGTAGTGTTTGTTGCATACTAGAGCATGTGTTTCACATACTTCTCGTGTATCTGTCTTTATTAAATAATCACATGAAAGACTGTGCAACAAAATTTCCACTACTAGAGAACAGAAATCCAAGATAAACATGATCTGACCAAGTCATATATCATCTGCTTGTAACAGATCCAATATACAGCTCTGACAAAGTCATCTGTTACCAAGCTTGTGCTGAAGACTTCAGGGATCACCTTCATCACAGCAGTTAAAAGCACAAATAAATCTTGTGATGAAACTCACAGGATTTTTTTTTTATTATCATTTTTTAAGAAACACAAAATGCAGCAGTACAAGGTTTCCAACAGGCTTTCACAGAGCAGTGCATGGCTACTGGAAGGAACTTGAAGACACAGTCCCTACCACCTCCTATGGCACAAAGCGTATATCTCTCCAAGCCATTGTTTTGTGATAATCCAGAGATGATAGGAACCACAGGATTACACAGGCAAGCCACACATGTGATGCCCTTTCTCCTAAAGTAAGTGGCAGCTGGAAACAGTCATTGCCACAGAACCCTACTGCTCCCCTCTAACTACTAACAGTATGCTGTGAGCCACAGCTCAGAAACCACTGTCAAATTTAAACCTAGCAAAGGCATAAAAAAGAATTTGTCAACACTCTGCTGTCATACTAAGCATGCTCTATATGTTTAAGATCTGTGATCTTAAGACAATGAATTCATACATTACATAGACCTGTATAAAAACAATAAACTCAGCTTAGCAGAAGCACTTTGTGTGTATATATACATTTGGTAGAAGTCTAGTCACAGATACCTAGCAACATAAAAATCAAGTGACCAGTTCAGTCTAAGGTAGTCAAAGAAATGCTAAGTTACATTGTGCCTACATCTCCTGACACTACTGATTCCTCTATTCCCAGTTCAGATTTTAACTAACATTGTGCAAAACTATCACAACAAACCAAAGCTAAAAGAAACCATAAGGGACAGACACAAGGTTAAATTATGGAAATAAATTAGCTTTGCTCAAGCCGTTTCATTTCCATTAGGAGTCCAAAGAAAAAGGTATTCTCTTTAAGTAGGCATATTTTCAGATTTTTTTTAATCAAACTCAAACAAACTGTGTTTTGGAGCACCAGACCAGATGGTTTTACCATCTCTCCCTGCATGAGATTCTGGCCACAGTAAACAGACCACAGAATCATTTTCTTAAAGCAAAACAAAAGCAGGCTGCCATTAAAAGAACAAAGAAGTAGGAGCCCTAGATCTCCTCTCCCTTCAGAGAAAAAATTTATTCCCCAGTTTCACAGGCTCTCCTGCCTGACACCCTGCTGCCAAGTTAGAAGAGTAGAGCACACACTTTACAGTCCCTTTCATTTCAGGGGAAACCAGACAACCCCACAGACACATAGATGGACAAAAGGGCTATACAGTTTTACACCAATCTTGGTTTTGTTACATGGGTTTATACACAATGAGTAAAATCCCACAAAAAATAAAGGCACACTATCCACTGCTATGCAGTCTTATAGTGAAAGGCAGCAACCTGAAGAAAACGAGACATCCCTTTAAGCAAAGTTATTTACAAGGTTTACCATAAAAATATTTTTGTTACAAGTCATTTCTATATTAAAACCTGAAAACACTGAAAAACTGCTTCTCACATTAAAGTGGGCAAATTCTCCAACAACACATGAAATGGTACATCTCCAGACTGGCATTCTTTCTAGCAAAGCACATTTCAAATCATTCTTCTTATTAATGATTTAAGATCTAAACTGGGAACATCCACCTTGTTTCCTAGCCCTTACTATAATCAGAGCTAAAATTGGTGTCAATAGAGCAAAGATCACCAGTTGCCACTACACTTTAAGAGTACTCCAACAGCATCTCTCACTTTAGAGCTTAAACTCTCAAAAGAAGAGTACTGAAGTGAGAGATATCATTCCTAAACTGCAGTGTTACTATAAATTTGCTGTCTGTGATTCCTTTCAGTACTCTTGGAGAACCCACAGCTCACAGAAAACCTCCACAGAAAGATGCTATGAACCAGAAATCACAATGCAGAAAGTTGCACAGTTGGCTGCATGATTTACCCTCAGATTAGACTTTTACACACCACCTCTAACCAGCTTCAAGCTTCACTGACAGATTTTCACTTCCATTCAAGCAAATGGGAATGCTGAGTGCCCAAGTACCAGCCACTGGGATCTCCAACCAGTTCAGCAGAGACTTAATCTAAAAAGGTGAGTTCCCTCAGATGGTTGACAGCTTTTAAGATGTTTATCTTTCAAATCAATGCTAGTCCAAACAGCTGCAGGATATGCTGGAAGGCATCTTCTCCAGCTGCATGCTGGCAATGCCCAGAACAAACTGAAGTGATGTGTGACCAAGGCCATGATGCCTTGGTTTTGTGAGAAGTAAGAGCAGTGAATATAGCCAAGCATTTGAGAAAAGCTTTGTAAGAACTTTAAAGGAAATGCAGCCTCAGTCAAAACCCTGTTTAATTTACTGCAAAATAGTTACCTTGATTTGTCCACACGCACACACTCCTCCAGTATGGGGTCAGGATTCACAACATGCTGACATCTTTCCAAAGGCAACTGCTTATTACTCAGATGTGGTTTCCAGTTAAGCAAAATCTGATAGCCAACCACAGGCATACATGAAGATTTACTCTCTCACTTGTGCAACATTTTATTACAGGGAGAAACAAAGTTTGACCCTTGGAGTTTCAGAGAAATTTTTAAGGTTACAAAAGTAAGAAAATATCTAACAAGTGCTGACTAGCAATAGGTGCAGTATTAAGAAAATTATATTTAATAGATCAAATATGACATTGCATCAACATGTTTGATCCGGAAAATAGTCTCTAGATACTTTTCTCCTATTAATTCAAGCCAAGACACCAATTCATAACAGATATAATTTGACAAAACTACTTCACATTCTTTTAGTATATATCAACTATCATTCTCTTTTAGAATTTATTCCATAGTGTTTTGTCAAGATTCCTACTCCACAGAATAATTAGCATGTTGACTATATTTGATGTGCAGAGGCTAATTCTAACCCATGCTGTGTAACAAAGATTGGCTAGAAAAGTCACTTGAAATAGTTTCTGGTATCTGACTGGACTGAATTTTTAAAGCACTTCCAGCATGAGCAATCATGCTTAGTAATTCCAAATAGGATTTCCGAGAACTGCTAGGGATGTGATTTTCAAATTAAAGTTGCACTTAAGCAGAGAGCGCATTTACTGGATTATTTCAGTGTCCAGAGACAAAGAAACATCAATATCATGAGAATTGTTAAGAGCAAGTTAACTCGATGGAAATTTTGACTTTTGATTGCATATGTGGAAAGAAATACAAGGAAGAGGAAAGCTTTCTGTATATTCAAGCTGCCTCTATTTTTAATTGATAGCTATTTTTTTCAGAGCTTTGGTGAAAAGAGCTGTTTCCAATTGAGAGAAAATCTAAATTCCTTAAGGTTTTTTTCAAACTATTTGCATATAGAACTATCCAGTGAAACTATAAACTCATACCACTGTACTGAAGTTGGACTGTTAAAGAAGCAGAATTGCTAATATTGCCTACTGAAACATCACATTTCAGAGCTGAATATTCAAGTGAGCTGAAGTGTAAAAACTCTGTTAGAAGCTTTGCTAACAGTCCACTCCTGCCCAGCAGGACCTACCTCAGACCCCTTGGTACCAGACAGCCTGGCCAAAGCCTCCATGTAGGA
Source organism: Agelaius phoeniceus (assembly GCF_051311805.1). Classification (NCBI taxonomy): domain Eukaryota; kingdom Metazoa; phylum Chordata; class Aves; order Passeriformes; family Icteridae; genus Agelaius; species Agelaius phoeniceus. The sequence goes on from NC_135267.1 coordinate 83,570,712, forward strand.
GTAGCTCAGGAGCTTGGATAGCTGTCCATGCTTTCTGGTGTCCTCCTCTGGGCTAAAATCCTCAATGACATTTTCCCAGTGTACTCTAGCTCTTGTTTCAATTTCCCTCTCAAACATTGGTCACTACCTCTGCTAGTACAACTGAGAACCAGTACTGTAAGCTCCAACTGCTTAGTTATAACTTTATAGATCAAAAGGGACATGAGTTCAGTTGACTAATTTCCTTACTTTACATGGTTGTTTCCTTACTTAGAAATATGCACCTAAAGGAAATGAGGAGTAAACCCAAAGAAGGTCATCTTTACCATCAAGGCTGTTTTGCTCTCCAAGATATGTACAAGTGGAGACAACAGGAGGAGGAAGCATATTCCAACAGAAAATAGTAAGAACCCCAATAAAAGTTTAACAGTAAAATATATCAAAGCAAAGACACAGACTGGAGGCTACCATTTTTAACTCTAGAGAGAATAGTTCATGGAAGCCCTGTCCCTGTTGAAAACTCCAACAGTGAAAACTGAATTTATCAAACTAGCAGAAACTGTTAGCTGCTGAAATCTGAATTATAATAAGTAGAAAATCATTTAGCCTTGTGGGAAGGTAGCCAATAGAGAAAAAATAGTGAAATAAAATTAAAATTAACAGTTCACCAAATATTTTGAAATTGTAAACATTTACCAATACAATGAATTAAGAGAGAATACAGAGAATTCTGGCAACTGAGTCAGAATTGTAACCCAAGGTGCTGAGGGGAAAAAAAAGGGAATTATCCCCTCGTTAAAAGACATCTAACAGCCACATCTCTAGGAGTGGAGAAACACTGTTCAAGTCTAAAACTGCAGTGCTTGGATCTGCCACTGCCAGATTTAAAAAAAAAAAATTAAAAGAACCACTGTGTTAAATGGTTACTAAGAAATCCAGACAGAGCAGGGAATCTCTCACAAAAGGCTGCTTGAAATAACCAGGTTACACTGCTCTTCCCAAGACATAAGTCCTCTTTGCTATTTATTTCCTCATAACTTCCATGCCTTCTAAAGCTCACACTACCTTGCACCCTTTCAGAGGGACTGCCAGGCACAGTTGTGTGCCAGTGCAGGAGAACAAAACCAAAGGAAAAGGTACAAAGCAGCAACAGCAGCTCCTGACCCTCCCTCCCACTGAAGCCACTCCAAAAAATAGCCATTTGCTTCCCTGGGGGCACATTTGACCACAAAAAATACTTTCCAAGTTTCCAGAGCCTCCACTTGGGCACCATCCACACCTATGTCAAAAGTACTGCATAGTCCTACTCCCTGTAATCCATCAAATGGTAGGATTTTTCAGCAGGACCATTACAATGACAATCCAACACAACGGTTGGTTGCCCTCTGTGCTGCACAGCAGCTGTACTACACCACCAATATTCTTGGGTGTTTCTATAAAAATAGCTGAATGCAGCAGGCCCACACCAAGAACCATCCCAGGCAGATGATGCATGACTCTGCAAGAAGCCCCAAAAGACACAAACAAAGTAGAAGGAATAAAATAAACAAGATTTTCTGTGACCCTAAGGATGGGATTATAACATTTTTTTTTAAGCTTGAGCAGGAAGCCTTTGTAAATTACATTTCTTGGATTTTATTGTATTATCTTCATGGCACAGTTATTACACATTAAAGGTAATGACTCTCTTCTGCAAGTAACCTAATATTGAACATGATTGATAACCCCTGTCTGGGCTTTAGAGAATGCTGAATTTCCTAAATGGAAGGAGGGAACTGAGTTGGATGAGGTGAATAGGGAATAGCTTGAGTGGATTATGTGCATGCATATGAAAAACCAACTGCTAGGTTTTCATTAGATCACAGTATTTTCTTGAAAATACCCACTAATGGCAAACAAATGGAAAAAAAAATCCCCAGATCTTCCATTTGTGGGTAATTCTGCTCAGACCCCAAAATATATATATTATTGTTGTTCTTATCCATTTGATAATTTTGTGAACACACATATAGCACAAAGACATACACACAGTACCTACCTGTGTGCACACCAATGCTCACACATTGAAGGGAAATTCAGGTTCAGAATTTATATTTCAAGGGAAATGTGTCCATTTTGATTTCTCTTGTTCCTTTAAATTATGTTTGTGGGCTGGAATCACTGAGCAGACTGATGCCTGATTATCTTGAGACACTCTGAAGCACCAGGTTTGCTCAGACACTAAAGAAGACATGGGGCAATATGGGGGGCAGCCCATTATGGGAGGGCATGCAGAGACTTCCACAGGCAAGACAAAGTGTCCACACTCACACAAAAACCATTTCTCTGCTAGATCTGTCCTTTTAAGACTGGGTTAACCATCATCTCCAGTGAGTAAGAGGCAAAACCAAACCCACAGTAGTTTTCTGACTCTCTAGCTCACCAATTTATTAATGAATCATCTCACTGCTCCAGCAAACCTAGTAAAACTGTCTTGGCCACATTCATTATTTTGCTCTTAACTAGGGGAGGGAGGAAAAAAAAAAAAAAGACACAATATGTTTTTTTTAAAGTAGCAGTTAAATTAAACCATTTTAATTATAGAACAGAATTGTTTCTTTGTGAAACAAAAAATATTACTTGTAGGTGTGGCTTTGTTTTTTTGGGTTTTTTGGGGGTTTGTTTGTTTGTTTGTTTTCTGGGGGTATGTTTCAGTTTGGTTTCTAATGGAAGTTAAACCAAAGATCTGATAATCCTTAAAAAGCACTATACAATCACTTAATGGCCTCCTAATCATGAAACCAGAGCAAGCCACTGACAAGGAACAGTCTCTGCTGTAACTGCAAAATACATCGGTGTTTCTACCTGCTGTCACACTTCTTTGGCAAAGTTGTCCTATGCGCTTTAAAGCTATTTTATTCATTCAAGCACTCACATTGTTAACTTTACCCTCAAAAAACCACCCCAAAATACAGTACATTAAACACAACAAGACAGTAGAGAGACTTTGATCTGGTGGTACCTGACAGTTCGTCAAATCTTTGGGAAGTGCTTTTTTCCCTTCTTGTAGAAGGGGAGAAAATTCCTTTTTTCTGTTCAGCAGAGCAGGTATGGGGGGAAAGAACAGGGAAGATTACCTGGAAATTATTCCCTTCAGCCCTGTCATTTGCCAGAGAAGGAGCCACCAGCTGCTACTCATCCTTCCCCAGACCTCAGCAAGCTCTGGGAGGGCAGCAGGGTGGCTGCAGGGGAGAACAGCATTTGTTACAGCTTGTGTGAGGTCAACATGGTGGCACTACCAGGAGGTGGTAAAGGTTATTTTAGAGACACTGTACCAAACTTCCAGAAATTCTGGACCCATCCCCACTCCTCCTCCTCACACATACACTGATAAACATTTTCAAGGTACATTGTAAAATTAAAGTGTCACATTATGGAAGTTGGTATTTATCACGTCAGCCTTTTGATTTTTGAAGGTTGGGCAACTCTTGTACTTGACATTATAACAATCAAGTTGTGGAAAATTTTTTTCTACTTTAAAAGTGCTTCCAGTAACAGTTTCCTGAGATAAGTCTCCATCAATAATAGCCCAAAATATTTCTCCTTTCTTCTTAAACTTGTGTCAGGTACAAGCTGGGGCGTCTATGACATGGGATATTTTCCAGATTCAAGAGCTAATAAACAGAACAACCTCATGTATTCAAATACTAAAGAAGGGAAACAATGAAAAATTTTAAAAAAACCAAAAGCAACTGCTTGGAACTATGGAGAAGGAAATAAGTCATCAGTTCAACAGCTCTTGACATTATTTATTCTCTCATTCGTGTTACAAGGGAGGACACTGCACAAAAGTGGTTGAACAACAACCTATGACCTTCAATAACAAAGTCAGGGAAGAAGTTTTGTCCCATCCAAGTTCTGTAGATTGTTCATTTTCACAGACATGTTTGCCTGTCGATCTTTCAACACAGTAGTTTTGCATCTTTACTGTGCCAATCGCCTCTTAGAACACATCATGCCCTTTAAAATAGAAAGGTTCAGAGGTTTTTTTCTAAAATATTCTCAAACTTAAAGGCAGGAATTCTCTCTTTCTTTTTTAAACTATGCCCAGAATGAATACTGACTTCAAAACTTCACGTCCCAGTAAGTCCATCAGAGGAAGGCTGAGGTCTGAACCCAAAACACCAAATGCTCTGGGTTTCCCTACAGCAGCTCCTAAGCAGCCAAGTACTTATCTGTGCAAGCAGATCCACAGAAATCAGTAAAGCATGAAGCATGCAGGAGATATCATGACACATACAGTTTGCATGTAAGGCAAAGTGGAATGTGCCTTACAAGTTGTAAGGCTAAGTGGAACTTAAAATGGAATACCTGGAAGTGAATGGAATGAACAGAGAATGTTATCCCATGATAATGAAATTGACTCAAGTGACTGAAAAGCTGTCTACATAAATGATATGCAGACTGCTGGACTAAAATTTATGCGCAGTGATTGAAATGCAGTTTGTGCCATGGGTTAAAAATTACAGCATTATAATTCTGCAATATTTCATCCTTCATGTTTTGGTTTTTTTCCTTGAACTGCTCTTAGAATCATTTTTCTTGACAGAATTTTTCCTTTAAACTTGAATAACCTCACTCTTCTTATAAACTGTCTTTCTGAGCTTCTATTCCAATGCATCAAAAGAGCAACACATGATCATAGCAAGTAATTTGCTTAAACCATACTCTCACTACTCGACTTTGAAACAAATATACTCAGATATTAATTTCTGAGAATGTGTTTTCTTCCTACAGTGGTTTAAATGTGGTAAACTGTACACAAACTTCGCTGCTTCCATCTTCCCTCTCTGTTAGCTCAGAATCAGCCTTACACTTCAGTGAAGAACAAAACAACTCCCAGCTTGCCTCCTTACCAGAGAAGCAAGAAGTAAAAATGTACCTTCACACACACTTAAAATGTAGAAAGAGAAAGAAGCAGTGCATGGAATCAGGGAGAACTAAACTAGCCTCTAATATGCTGCTAGAAATTAGTCTGAAAAAGTGCATTTTTGCAGTACTAAAAAGTACTAAAAATGTCAGCGTTCAAAAAAAAAAAAAAACAAAATATCAAAGCAACAAAACAAAACACCCACCTCCACCCACTTCTGCTCCTTGAGAAACCCAAGAAGTACTCAGCCCCAAAATAAGAACTATTTTTGAATGCAGGTTTTTCCCAACAAGGGAGAAACAGAGGAAATGAGAAAAGTTACGTACAATAAAATTATTTTTCCCAGCTTCAGATGCAAATAACTAACCTACAAGAGCCTGTAGTGACCAGTGCAGGACATTCAACTATTGAATAGAATCTTACAAGTTATTTCTATTCCTAGATCTATTATTAGACTTCATTTCTGAAGGAATATGTACTGGACTTGCAATATCCAAAGAGTACATTCAATGTAGTTTGACATATATTTCATTCACGTTAAGAACTACTGTAACTTTTGAAGTAAGCCAGCTTATTGTAAATGACTTGTAATTTTGGGAATAAGGGAAGAAAACTAACCAAAAGGTTGCCAAAATTAGCTCACCTCTCTAAGCTTTCGTTTCCCAAAATGATTTAACAAATGCTTCCCTATACATAAGCAGCGTGTTTGTGGGCAACTGAAAGTGAGTAGTAGAGCTCTCAGACTGAAACAGAAGTGATGAATGATAAGAAAGATCTTGGAAGGGGGTTAATCTGTCTTTCTGACAGCTGAGTTAAGATAGGGGTCATTGAAGTCTCTCTCAATCCCACAAATTAGCCTTACATTCTCAGACACAAAATTTCAAGGTTAAATCTACCAAAGCCATTATAAATAGCAACTCAGTAGAATCCTTTACTGAGGTTTAAGTAGTTTTCCTACCATATGCACAGACCCCATCTACAGGCACCTTCTGCTGAGAATTATTTTGACTCATGGTACCATCCCCTCTCCCCAGCTTGCTATCCCAACCAGGGCAGTTCAGACATATCCCCATCAGCTCAATGTATTTCCACTCCCACAAATCAGTTTTGAGGCCCAGTCAAGCTGCCCACATGAATATTGAATGAAAAGTAAAGAAAGATTCAAGCAAAAACTCAAACTGGAACTTGTCTGGTACACACAAAAGAGGGATTCAGAGCTTGGAAGGAGGAGTCAAAGCAACCTGGAGACACACACAAGCTGGGGGGCCTGCAATAAATGGTCATTTGTGGACCATCCTTGGACAGGAAAACACGAATACTAAGTAGGGTCAAAGGCTTTGAGCCACTAAAGCAGGAATGACTGAAATGAAATCTTGATAAACATTTCCAGCTATGATTAGAAAACTGCAAAAGAAACCCTGAAAATACCAGTTAAGCAACTTTTTCCAAGTTTACTATCTCTTAACCACACTTATGTACAACATCTCTTGCTTGTTACACTTTTCTCAAGAATGATCTGAACTCTTGAATTTTATAGAAGGAAACAACGTCATTTCAAGTAACTGACTTCAAATCAGCTTTTTATTATCCTGTTTCTCACATGCCTGTAGTTATGTTGAGAGCAGTTGGTACTGACAAGAACAAAACTGTACTTCATTTTCAAGCAGAAAGCTCCATGCAGGACATTTGAATTGTCTGTAAGGACAATACAGTCAGAGTGCTCTCTGATTTAAAAAAAAATATACACCTAAAACTCACAGGTTCAACTCCGGCAAAACCCCAGACCTTTGTATTTTCTTCTACTTTATTCTCATCACTCCTTCTCTTCAAGAAGTTACAAACAGCAATTCTCCTAAGCAAATATGAGTATCTTATGGACTGCCATGAGTCACATTTTTAATTAGCTTGATCTTTTCCATACAAAGCACTGCCACCATCTCACAGATATCCCTGAACAACTGTGAGTACACTTAAACCACACATACTCATTTTATGGCTGCTCTGTGAGTCAGCTCTCAGATCCCTACACTTCCCTTCAGGAAGTCAAACTTATCTTCAGGACATGTTCCAAGTATAGAGTACTTACATGAGTACTTAAAATTGACAGCAGTCCTATTCTTTAATGGTGGAAGAAAATGCATTAAAAACCAGCTCTATCACTGCAATTATGACCTTTTCCTGTATCTAATAATGAAAGCCAAATCACCTCATTTACTCTAGAAAAAGGGAATAGACACATAACTGCTCCAGAGTGATTTGCTTTTTCAAATGCCAATAGGCATTCTGGGATAGTAACTAGTTCCTGATGCTTCCCAGTGCTACATCTAGTAACAGTGCATGACTTAAGAATAAAGATTGGTTGGTTTGTTTGGGATTTTGTTTGGGAGGTTTTTGTTTGGTTTGGGGTTTTGTTTGTTTTGTTGTTTGGGTTTTTTTTTTTAATAAAATCATCACATCAAAATAATATTTGTGCTTAGTAGTCAATACCTATGTTCCTAACACAGGAAGAGCTAAGTCTTTTCCTGTATTAGCAACAGGCAACCAATCATTTAGATCTAGATATACTACCAACAGTTCACAATGCACTGTATACATTGCTGACAAGAAAATAAATCTATAAGCTAGACTTCTGCAGAACATGTAAGCTTCTGAAAGGTAGAAGGCATGCCAGACTTGCTTCAGGAAAAAGGGGCTAAACCCAGCTGTGGTTTGCTTTAATTTGTTTGGCATTTGGTTTTCCCTAAAAAAGGAAAAGCTGACAGGGGAGGTTGGAAAGAGAAAGGAAAAAAAAAAAAAAACCACTAGATATGTGAATTGGTGCTGTGGTGGGGCTGGGAGAACAATCTCTCAATGAGTTAGGTAATTTTAAAGTCCAGATAAATCCAATATTTAACATGGAATGAACTTTACAATGAAGATACTGTGTGCAGTTTAACCTACTGCATGTCCTATGTCCATTCCTTACTAAATAGAATTTGAGGCACAACTTATTTTTATGTGAGGGGCCACTGCAGGTGTGACACATTACACCAGGTTTTAGTCCCAGTTTTGATCCTGACTCTGCCTGGTGCTATCCATACCTGTTATCATCTTATTGCAGGGGTTCCATACTGTTGTCTCCTTATCACAAAAGTTTCATACCTTCTCGGTGTTTCTCGTGGGCAGCTCCTCAGAGAGAGCTTCTTCAGCTTCTGAGCTCCTCCTCAGAGCTTCTTCTTCAAAAAACAGCCAACTGACTCCAGTTTCTTCTCAACCAGCCACCCCACTCTTTCATAGCACTCTTCTTCTCATTGGTTACAACTGTTAAAGTCAGGTCTGTTCCTAATCTTTGATAATTGGCCCAGCTGCAACTCCTTAGGGGTAAGATTACTTTCTACACTATCTTTATTTTCTTATATTCTATCCCCCTACACATACCAATTCAGAATATTCTCTGTGTGTGTCACAGGAGCACCACAGGCACTGTGTGACTTGCACAGGATCTGTTCTACCAACAGGCTCATCCTGAGCCTCAGCACGTGGAGGCTGCGCTGCAAATCTGCCCTGCAGATACCTGAGAGAAGAGAGCTAACAAACATGGGAAGACCTCCTGCTGGCAGTGTCAGACGTGGGGGTCTCAACTCACACAGGAAAACACTTTGCACTGGTTTCCTGGACCCAAGTGTGTGCCATTGCCATTTGTTCTGTAGCAAAAAGTAGATTACAGGAAAGCCACACATGCTACTCCGTACAGACCATGCAAGGCCTCTATTACCATATATTCAAGCTCCTCTCCATGTAAATTGTGAACGTATTGCTAATAATTTCTCATTTATTTCCAGTTCTAAAAAAACACTGTCAGGAAAGTTTTCTAGTAAAGGTTGCTTTAGAAAATAAATCACTAAGTAGTAAAATATCTTGGATCAGCTGGGAACCAACAGAGAAAAAGGAACCAATTATTCAGTACTGCAAAAGATCAGCTGTAAGGTTTGAGGTCTGTTAGCTTATTTTAAACTATATTTACCTGCAAGTGGATGTTCAAAATCACATTTGCTTAACACTGTCTCTTGCCATTTTGAAAACTCAGTTGCAGAACCTGTACATCCTGCACTTTGGTAGCCCAGCATGGAAAAAAGTGAAGCCTAGAAAGAAGCCTGCTGCTAATCAAGCAGACCTGGAATTACTAAAATCAATGTTAATCCTTAGTCACCAACCTGTTTATTCTTTAGCTATTTGAAACAGAAGAAAAGAGAGCTTTGATCCAGCTCCAAGAAAAATATTGTTGTTTACATACAATGTTCAATATGTTTGGCATGTTCTGGAATTATTTCAGAGATTGGCTGTCTATTTCACAACTCTTGCTATTAACACTCAGATTCTTCTGGCTCAGAAATGCTGGACTGACTTTCTTGCAGTTAAACATTCATTTACCTATAAGGAAAACAAGCTTTAACAGCTGCTGCCATATCTACTGAAAATACTTTTAATAATAACCTCTCCAGAGGTTAAAGAGTGTCAAGACACAACTGGTACCAATTACTTTTAGAAGGTATTTGACTACCACAGATTAAAAAAGGTAGACTGAGCTTGGTAACTATTGTTTGGATTGGTTTTATTCTTTTTATTTAATTTTATGAAACATTCAATTCAATATGATGGAAACAGATACTTCTTTTAAAAGCACTGGAAGGTTAAGAATTTTACTGTATGGTTGGTACCTTGCTGTGGCAGCCTTGAACACACCTTCACATTGTACAGGAACTGGTGGAAGGCTTGACACCCATCTGTTATCTGTTGGGGTTCAGTAGAAGCACAAAACAGTTGTTGTATCAGGAATAAAATGAAGGACTGTAAAAGAAAGCTATTCCCTTAGATATGTCATCTAAACAAAAGCAGATTTCACACAGTATTCACTGAAGCAGAATTGTGCTTTCCAAAGATTTGGGGGAAATGCAGTTCTTTCCTGCACCAGACAACAGATTCTGGTGCAACCATGGTCTCAGAAATCAGGGTGCCCCTCTGGGCAGGGCCTTGCACATCTCCAGGGCTTTCCATCCAGTTTCTACAGCAAAACTGAAATTTGCCATCTTGAATCAGGGGTCATCAGGCTCTATTTCCTCCCTCACAACGCACTCCTCTGGTAGCTGTAAGACCAGCTTGCACTGGGGCCACTCCTCTGCAGAAACAGATCTTCCCTTTTCCCCTGGAATGCTGCCCCTTTCCTCTCCACAGTCCTTAAACACCAGTCTTAAAGCTAAAGAATTGCTTTGTGCCTACAGCCAACTGATGGAAAGCCTAGAAAAATATTTTTAAACTCCCCATCTGAGCACAGGAGATGCATAATGGGTTCACCACTATTCTTTGCTTTTTACAGTTTGCTTATAGCAGGAAGGAATTCACAAGATTTAGCCAGACAAAATAAACCAGAAAAAATACACACACTATTTTCCACCTCTTTAATCACATCTAAGAACCTTTTAAGTTCTTAGGTGGAGAACTCCTCCTTTTACTCTGTCTTTCTAAACTTACATAGCAGCCATCTTTGGGGATGTACAATTACACAGCACTTCATGCACTCGCTTTGACATTAAAATGCACCATAAAGTACATTACAACTCTCCAGCATCCCAAACATATCCACCACCTATCCCAACAGCCAAAGACAACAGCCAAGAAGAGATTATGATTCAGGTCAGACTACTTTAGAAGTTTTTTATTTACATTCAGTTAACACAACCATACAATTAAAATTGTAGATAAAACACCTCTGGCTAAGATTTAATACCTTTAGTTAATGTGTCCACTTGCCACCCTAGATCATACATTTCAAGCTTGGCTTTGATAAGATAGCTCATAAACTCAATATTCCCAACACAAATGAAGAGTGCAGACACAGAAGAGAGTAAGGCAAACTTAAAAATTTGTACTTAAAACCAGAAATAAATAAATCAAAGGCACAAATCCCAATTGCTTAAAAGTCACTTAAAAAAAAGCATAGAACCATAGAATAGTTGGGTTGTAAGGGGCCTTAAAGATCATCCTATTCCAACCCTCCTGCATGGACAGGGAGACCTTCTACTACTACCTCAGCTTGCTCAGTGCCCCATCCAACCTGGCTTCAAGCAACTCCAAGGATGGGGCATCCACAACTTCCCTGGGCAACCTGCAGTGCCTTACTATCCCCCCAAAAAAGATTTTTTTTCCCCCCAATATCTAATTTAACCTACTGTCAGTTGAAAGCCATATCCCTTGTCCTGCAACTACGTGCCCATATAAATGGGACTCTCTTCCCATCTTTCTTGTTGATGCCCTCCAGGCACTAGAAGCTTGTAATTGGGTCACCCCTAAGCCTTCTCTTTTCTAGACTGAACAATCCCAATGCTCCCAGCTGGAGACAGTTGGAGAGCTGCATCCAAATCTGAAAGCATCACTGCAGGTGGGGTCTCACCAGAGCAGAGCAGAGCAGAGGGGCAGAATCCCCTCCCTTGCCCTGCTGGCCCCTCTCTGATGCAGCTCAGGATACAATTGGGTTCCTGGCCTGTGAGTGCTGGGTCGTGTCCAGCCTCTCACCCCCCAGCACCCCCAAGGGCTCCCCAGGGCTGCTCCCTCCCTGTTCATCCCCAGCCTGTGCTGACACCAGGAGTTTCCTTAACCCAGGTGCAGCACCTTGCACTTGGTCCTGTTAAACCACACAAAATTCCCATGGGCCCACTTGTCAAGCTCGTCCAGGTCCCTCTGGATGGCATTCCATCCTTCAGGAGTGTCAACCACACCACTCAGCTGGGCATCATCTTGCTAGGGGTGCACTTGATCCCTTTTGTGTATTGTGACCTATTCCTTCTAAACACTTGCTCAGGCAAGAACCTGTGCACACTGCCTTGGCAAGGAGACACTGATGCCCTCTCCCCCAGTGTCTGTGCCAGTGAACCACTTAAGGCTTTAAGAAAAGCTGCTGAATTTGTGGATTTGACTTTTCAGTTATTTCATAAGATGGAGGTCAACAAGAATTTAAACAACATAATTTAAAAAAAGAAAGGCCATGCTGACCTCTTCTACTTCTCCAGCCAAACACCGGATGTCTGCTGGATTAGCCAAGGGGCATGCTGCTTGTTAAGTACCCAGTGTTTTAACACAACATGCTTTCATTCTGTTATAAACACTTAATAGCAAGCACACATCACGAGACACAGTGGAAGAGCTCCCCTACTGGGCTGATTGCTCACCATTCAAAAGCTTACAAGCCACTTGAATTAACTGCTAAATAAATCTCTATACCTACCCCTTTTCCCCTCCCACAGCACTGTAACCCCCAGTGGCTGGCAACAATCCAAGCCAGAGCTTGTATTACTGCAGAGCCCAGGAACCTCTTCAGTTCATACCCATTCCCTCATCCTAACTTACAGCTGGCCTTTTTGACTTAGAATATGAAATGCTGTTAATGAATGGATAACTTCCTGCTTCTCCGGTCAAGAAAGGGAAACAGGGGGAGTATCTAGAACTGGAAAGCAGTAGGCACAAAGTGTATTTGAAAAACCACAGTTGGTGAAAAACACTCACCTTCTTGTATTTCAACTACCAGGTATCCTCTGAATTTCAGTTAAAAACCATAGTGTGATACAAGAAGATGGAGAGCCTGTTTGCAAAGTAAATGCCATTTAACAGATCAGAATCATACTGTAAATTGAAGCTATGTAACATCTCTCCTCTGCTCTGCATCAGGGTCTTTGGAGTCCCATTGCTTTTTGTAGTTAGTCATGGTGCATGAAACAAAGTAGGTACTAAAGTACCTGCAGGATTGAAAGCTAAAATTTCAAAATTCTTTTGTCATTATCTGAGGCTAACTCAGATCTTTCTATAGCCTTCCTTCTGCATTTACACTAATCTTTGGTACCTTTACCTAAAGCATGCCTAGTAGAAATGGAGGCCAAGCCACAGTACAACTTGCAGAGGAGCCCAGAGGAAAGAAAAGCTCCCAGGTGTGTCACTGAGTTTCCAGATGCTCTGCTGGGAAACTGCAGTGCATAAAAAAAGAAAGGAAAAGCATCAAGGAATACCTCTGGTCTTCGCTTCAACTGTCCCAAGGCAGGTGTTATCAGCAATACTTTAAAGAATAACATGGCAGCCAGATAGACAAAACATGGGAATTCAAGACTAAAAGATATCACTTTCTCAGCAGCTCTCATGGACAGATTCCTTAACAAGCATGTTCTTTGGGTACGTTTTATTATTAAAATATCACATAGTCCCCATTTATTTGAAATCCTTCTCACACTTTACTTGCCCAGCATGCATAGGATTCTAAAACTTCAGTGATCATTTCTTTGCTAACTGTTTCATATTCAGCCACTAAAGAGAGCATTAGAAGTACCATGTAAAAAATATTACACCAGTAACACAACCCAGCTAGAACTTCTGCTCTAATCAACTAACTGTATCACGTCAAGGAAGATGCAAAACACTTCAAATTCAGTCTGATGTGCAATATACCAGAAGTCACTTCCCCCTTCCTCCAGTGACCAGCCTGTCCTAAAAAATGAGGACCAATGTCACATAGCTGATTTCAGAGCATCTTCATCCTGCCTGTCACAGTAAGAGTTTCTTTCATAGGAAAAGTTAATATTAAAGTAAATAAAGGAGGAATATCTTCAGAGATTGTTTCAGTATTGTATCTTTATATGTTCTGTAACTTATCTGCTACAAGCTCATTGTAAGCTTGCTCTCATTTTTGTTGCCTCTGTGCTTCAATGGTTAGGAAGAGATTGGCCCAAGAGGGAGCCTTTGGGTTTGGGATACGTTCTAAAAGGCACTGGGGACCCAGGGCAAGGCAAGTACTAGGAATGCAAGTACAAATCAACAGCTGGAGACAGTTCCACTCTGCTCTTTCAGTTTTTCCCACAAAACCACAAACACTGTGAGATACCCTGTTGCTGGAAGCCCCCTCACCAAATCATCTGCAGACAATGAATACATCACTGCAATTTTATCTGTTTCTACATTACAGTAGAAGCAGGCTTGGTATGTCCCAATACAAACACAGGCAAGGTTTAACTCCCCAACAACATGTGAAATCCCATATTCCCAGCGACTGACAACATTCAAATTCAAGACACTGGCTAGCTACCACTTTTTGCAATCAGCAGTAATTAAGATATTAATATGACATAGTTAACAAAACTGTAAACAGAAACTCTGTTCTTGCCTGTGAATGCTGATTTAGAACATGAAGAATAATTCTAGTAATATAAAAATAATTGTTTTATCAGAAACCAGGCCACATTTTTGCCTCTGTTTACCAATAGCATGGGCCGAATCCTACTGATGTCCTCAGCTAATTTGGATTTAGCTACATATTACAAGCATGCTGGCAAGCAGCCAGAAGAGATCATCAGCAGATGGCAGAATTGACTACAGTCTATTTTGTAGTTACACCACACGGCTGTGTCTGCACTGAGTGAGGAAATAAGACTTTCAAAAGGGGAGGAGAAAAAATAAATTGGATTCAGAATACTCTGTAGCTTATTGCTCTCCCCCTCTCCCTCCCTCTCTCCCAAAAGGAGCAAATGAGAAAGATAAAACACACATGTGCTACAGAGAAATATCTTGAATGAAGAGCTAAGCTATAGCCTGCTAGTATTCTCTAATGAGTGTGCTCATGATTTCCACACAATTGCTGCAGACATATTCCTGGTCAGTCAGATGATTCAGGCATATGGGGGATTGCACAGCGAGGTACCCACCCAGTACATCCCAGTCAGCATTCACAGACTCCAACACACAGCACAGCTGCAGTGTCAACTTTGATTCAAATCTCAGAAAGGTCCTACAACAATCTTGGAGGTGGCTGTACTAGCTGTCAGAAAACAGGGACTTCTAAGTATCATTTCTCCCTAGAAAACCCTTGCTCCTTTTCTAGAACCAAGGGACACAAAGCATCATCATCAGTTGTATCACAGTTTAGACAAATCAGTTAAAGCCAGAGGCAGGTGTGCTACATACTTGCTCAAGTGCTCATCTAAAGATCACAGCTTCCTTGGGCTGCCTGCAATTCCTGTGACACAAGACAGGTAATATTTCATTCCACCATTTTTTTTAGTTTTTCACAGATGGAGGAAATGAGGCTCAGCATCACTGCAGCTTTCTCAGCTTAACAGCCTGTCAGAGAAGGTTTTACTACTAAATCTCAGTGGCATAGCTCATCACAAAGCCATGCCCAAAACAAATTCAAAGAATCTAGAGGACAGAGACCAAGTCCACAGATGGAATGAAAACCCATGAGTAGTTCCAGCATGCCAAGAGCTACAGTACATGTAACAGTAAGTAATTCTCCTCTCTCAAGAAAAAGAGAGCATGGGAAGATTGGAGGCATCTGGGAGTGGGGAGGAGATATTGTTAGCAATGTTACCACTGGCTTTCCTTAAAACCTTTCCCAAAAGCCTTAGACATGATTGTCCAAGTTGATGTTTTTCAGATGAGGTAACAAAATCTTGCTAAACTAAGTATCATAAACAGCCTACAACCAGCCAGTCAATTTATACCATTATTTGCAGTTTTAAGCTTAATCAGCACCATGTGTCCCCACAAGATGACTGAGTAGCACTGCACAAGGTTAGACCATCTGGAGCTGGGATTTTACTTTCTTTTGATTCTTAACTGTTACCACTAATTCTGGTGTGCCCGCTGTCTCCCTGAGCTTTAGCCCCTTCTGCCAGATCAAGATCCTGTGTACAGATATAAATGCTGACACAGAGAGCATTTTTGCCTCCCACCTCCACAATAACTCACAAGCACATAATTTCTCAAACACTTCCATGCCTTACAGAATTCCTTTCTTTGTCTTCTCTGGTTTACTCCTTCCCCTCCTCCTCCCCCCATCTCTTCTGACAATTTAAAGAAACAAATGTCAGACCAAGAAACCTCGTGTCACATCTTCCAATGACAGTCCATGTTGACCAGATGACCCTTACTGAGACTACATAAGCAGAATTCAGCATGACAACACCTATTTTCATTCCTCAAAAGAAGATCCAGTGTCTAAGAACCCCAAGTTTTTTCCCTACCCAATACAAGAGCTCCAGTAAAGACAAGCGTGCACATGCTGCTCATGCATCTTGCTCACTCCTGCAAGCATGCACTGTCAGTCATCACCACAACTTCTAGAGTGAGCAAGTTTAAAAACAACAAATTGCATATTCTGGAGCGTGATACTTCAACATATCATCCTTAGTCTAAAACTAAAGACAATTACACTAAATATAAAGCGCCCAATAACAAAGAGCTGTGATAAATCAATTTTCCTTGCCTGCAGTACAATCTGGATTTAGCTACTTAGTACATCTTAATAAACAAGAACACTCATTCAAAGCATAATAAATGAAATGTTTTGCCTTGAGGGACAGTTTTACTTAATAGTTTGGTGTTACAATGACAGAACATGTGATCTGTCAGCATGAATATCTTTTGTTCTCTGGAATGTTTTGAAAATGGGTGGTCTGTCTGCTTCACACTAGATCATGCTTAAGACACATAGCACCCTTCACATCCGCAGCAACATGCTTAACACAGGGAAAGCATTTTGCTTTGATAAGGAAATCAACAGAAATCCCAAAACAAACAAACAATGGTTCTGTGGAACGTGATTCCCTAGTTTCCAAAGTCTGTGGTGTACTTTTTACCAAGTCACAGAAAATCCACACACAGAAAAAGCAATTTGGGAATATGATTCAAACAGTCAAAAGAAAAAACCAAAGAAACCACCACAGAAACACAAAAGGATAAGCAGCTGAAAGATGGTTGGTGCTTTTTCTTGGCATTAGAAAGTTTGATAAAATAATGAACTTCAGAGCAACCTTATGGCTGAAGCTTCCATCCCTGTCTGCCCTACAGTTAACAAACACAGACATGGGAACAACTGAGTAATCTCAGTTTCCCTGTGCTCAACTGTCTACAAGTACCTACAACACAAATATCATAGAATGGACAACAAGCATGAAGCCAATCCTGCTGGCAGATGTAGAACAACTGGAAAATGAAAATTACTGCATCTTCAGTTATCTGTCCCCACACATATGTATTTGCTGTGGATGTATTACATTTATAAGCAATATGAAATATTACAAGGGTAGATTTAAAATAATTCCCCAAACCTTGAATAAATTCCTCTCCATGGACACCACCCTTGGAGATACTGGATCTGATCCCATACAGAGCTCACATAAATACATAATTCCTTATCAAGGCCAGTTGCAACACTGATGTTTATTACGATTATTTAATCCTTATCCCCAAATTACACACACGTTGACAGACAGTGCAAGACGAAATTTTCTTCCCTCTTTCTGACAGACTATACACCAACCTGCCACCTCTCAGTTATCAGCCAAGCACAGAAATAGCTGTATCTGATCACAGTAATAGTCCATCCATCTCTTCTATACCAATTCATTTAGGGGTTCATTTGTCCCTGATGCATGAGAGTTTCTCTATTTCTAGATATTTAATCTGATTTTGAGTAACATAAACCCTTCTGGTCTCAAGTTTCCTTCAGACTCTAGTCACCCTAGTTTGTCAATTATATCAAAATTAGTGATCACATTTGTAACCCCCTTTGCAACAAATGCCCCTAGTTGCCAGACTAAGCATAAAAGACATTTTAGATTGAAGTGATTCTGCAACAATGAGTGTGAATAGGGAGGGGAGGACATGGTGAGGGAGTTTGTGATCCCATAGGAAGCAACTCAGAGAAAAATGAAAAGCTGCTCTTTTCTATAGGAGAGTAGCATTAAAAGATCCAACAGCAAAATATTCTTCTGGGGATCAAAGTCAAGATATATAACAGCAGCTCAGTAAGGCTTCATCAAGAGCCCTTTCAGGACTGTAAAAGTCAAAAAAGGAGAGGTACAAAGATACATTGATACCAGTGAGTATAAAGAGACATATACAAGCAGGAGAGATGCAAAAGTCAGAAAGGCTAAGGCATGGGCACACCATGAGTCACAACTACCAAGGGACATAAAAAGGATACAATAAGGAAGTTAGATGAATAACCAGAAGTAGAAAGATGCAGAATAGACAAATCCATTACTATAGGAAAGTGTTCTATTAACCAACAGAGAATGTGAAGAAATACCTGATGGCACAGCTCAGACAATTGTGTTTACCTTGGGCTTTGCATTATTTTTAATAAGAATTTATTTAAGGATTTTAAGATAGGAAAAAAAAAGAAAAAAGAGCAATTAATTTAAGTAGGTACAGACTACATCTTTAGGCTGGCATGGTTTAATGAGATGTACCAAAAATACTTAAATAATAAAGTAGTTTTTAAGAATTCATACAAAATAGATAGAGTCCCAAAAGGGGAAACTGAATTACAAGCAGTAGAAAGGGAAAGATTAAAAGGCATGGTCAGTATAGCTTTGATACCCATAGCAATGCTCAAGTGAAAGAGAAAAAACGTAACTTTGAATCATGTAGGGAATAATAACAGTCAAAAGAAAGCAAATACTGTTAAACCAATATATTACTTAAATTATGGCAGAAAAGGATAAGATGTACATCTTAACTGCCTGAATATAATTGAGTTATACCACATATTTCATTTGTGGACTACTGAAGTATGGTTTATATCAAATTACAGCTAAAGACGCACACAGCTGGATGAAAAAAAAAACCAAACATGTTTTTGATCAATAGTTCTTGGTAACTCATTATCAAGCTAGGAAAGCATGGCATGGCACAATAAGGTTTTCCTCACAGTCCAGTACTACATGATAGTATGAAAGAAAGACTGTCCTCACTTGCAGATTTAGTGGAACTTATCAGTCCAGGAAAAGTATTACAAGCACCTTAAAGGCCACAGCTAACATGCCACACCATTTCTCTGCTTCCAAATAAGGACATTTCATTATTTCACCAACTAAAAGTGATTGATCCAGTAAATGGTAAAAGAAAGCCCTCAGATTCAAGAAGAGTTACAAGTGTTTTAGCAGTAGTCTTGCAGCACTTCAAGAAGAAAGAGTGCAACACTTTCTATCACTCTCATCCTGCTGTTTTGATGTTGTTCTTCAAGCTGCTGTCTGAGAAGCACAATGTTTGATAGGCTCAGGCTGGGAAATCATTCTGCCAGGCAATAGCAACAATAACCTGATTTAAGTTCTGAGTCACAGTTTATTATAAAAGCTTGACTATATAGTTTCACAAAGTTAGTAATAATAACTTATCCTTGTATTGACAACTAGATTGACAGCCTAGGCCCAAACATATGTTGAGAGAGCTGCTATCAGGCAGAACAGAAATACTCAGACATAAATAGTTCCATCACATTTTTGAAACCATGAGGGTTTCAAGTCTCCAGAGACACCTAGATATTAAGTGTCATGATGTGGTTTAAATTGGCATCAAAACACCTCTGAAGGGCACATAAAAGCATGCCTGCAAAACCATGTTTCATGTGCTCATTTTCACATGAGCAATAGTGACGTGAGGCAAAGAGGATTACTGCCCAGAGATTAATGACCACTTGGATTTAACATCACAAAGTCTCATTTCAAGCATCATCTATGTCTAGATAACACCCCAGAAATGTCTCACTTCTCCGCCATTAGCAGCAACTGTGAGCACCCCTGTACCTCACAAAACACATCACTGGCTAGAGGAGATGAGGTAGAATACAAGGATGAGTTTTGGAAAGAAGCTGGTTGCTCTAACACCCAGAGCTCAGGACTGCAAACTAGCAAACCAGCTGCTGCCAGACAAAAAAAAAAAAAATCCCAGAATGAAATGTCACCTTCTAGAAAGGTTTTGTAAGGATTTCTTTCCTATTAGTCTGTCCCTGACATCAGTTACTGCTCCTGAATCAAACAGCAGGGACAAAACCATCAAGCTTCCTTCAGATAAAACAGTAATTAAGCATAAGAGTTTTTGCCTCCCTATGCAAGATCTGCACATCTCTCTCCCCTCAAGTATATGCCTAAAGTCTTATCTCCCCTCCCTCATTTGTGGAGAGTGAACCATCTGAAGTTCAGGCTCTCCTCCACTCATGTAATCAAATCCCTTTTTCAAGGTCCCACAACTCCCTTGGGGCAGCAAATCAGAGGAACAGGCAGGAAAATGTACTCTGCATGTACCCTCATAAGAAATACAGTTCATACTGCTTCAGTAAGTAAAGGGAGAATGAATTTACTATCAACTCCACTCTACAGATTTAGACTCTTGAAAGACTTGTGATTCAAGATTTTAGAAAAGGAACACAATACCTTGTGATAGTAACCCCAAGCCTTCACAGAACCTCCAGACTGAGAAAAACTACACACGAAACCTCAACAGTTTATGAAATAATGAAAAAAACATTTACTATATAGTAAAAAAGTGTAACACAAGCTTTTGGAAATTTAATTCTTTTATATTGTTCAGAAAGAGCATCTGCAGGCCATGGATGACATACTAGATGTCTTATCACTCATCCTGCAACTCCCTTATTTCTTGGGACCAGCCCATTTTTGGAATGGCCCATGTTGATGGGGCCTCTATCCATGGCTGGTTTTTGTTTTCAGATGCTCGATCTCCTCCTCAGTGCCAAACTTTTTAAACTTTTCATTTTTTAGTGTTGCAACAGCTACAGGCCGTACAATCAGCGCACTAATACCAGTAAACAAGCTGTCAATTTTTCCCCCAAACAAAATTGTACAGCAGGATTATCTGGTAGAAAATCTTATTTGTAAGAAGTGTATGTGTGAGACAGTACAAATACTAAGGAGAATATATACCCCTGAATCCCAATGTCCTTATTCACCTTCCTACTTCACTACAAACTCATACCATCACTGGGACTGGCTTAATTTACAAATCTGAGACCCTGAGGAACTGTTTTAAATGCTACCCACAGAGACACAAAAAAAAGTAACCTATGTACCACAGAATGAGCAGTACACAACTGCCCAAATGGAACTTAATTCTGCCTTGTTTGTAATTCATCTTGTATTCACATCCAACCACAAGCACAGATGAAACTATCTTACAAATAAGATGTTTCTACCTTTAACAGTAAAATACTTTTCAAGTTTGGCAAGACATTACATACTATGACTAAATGTTATTCTTGGACACAGAAAAATTGACTTTTCTATAACATATAGACTCATGTTTTATGCATCAGTTATGTGTAAAAACAGTTAACTTCTATGTGACAAACCATTCTGGCCCCACAGACCTCCTCAGGATACTCATAAGATTTTTGGAGGGAAAAAGTGAGAAGAGGGGAGAGGGGGTGAGAGTAGGGCATTAAAGGCAAGCAGATGCATCTCTGTTTAGGAGTCAAAACTAAATTGAAAAGCTCCAACGCACTTCACACTAAGGTAAGTGCATCACTGGGGTGCCTTGTACACAAGACCATTCCTCTGCAAGTACAACAATTGCACCCTTACTATACATAGACTTTAATGGCTACAAATAAAAACAATCCAAGGCTTGCTTGATGGACAGATATTCCATCCTCTGAATGTCAGCATCCGGCTCTCATTCTCTTCTCAAAAACTGATCAAGACAGACCTCTGCAAAAGGAAACTGAATACGAATAATACTGTCAACTTGGGGAGAAAATAAAGTACTGTGGTTTGTATTTTGTTGGGGGGAGGGGGTCCTCTGAATTTTCTGGGGTTTGCTTTAATTTTTAATAAAGGATTAATCCGCCTGCTCTCTGGCCCATGTACACCTAAGGTGCCATTTTCCAGACATCACAGCAGGTTCTAGCCCACCCACAGCTTCAGGGATTAATTAGATATTCCCTGTGTCTGAAAGAGACCATAATTTCTTACCCAGTGATTACTATTTACAGGCCTGTTTGATTACAGGTCTCTTTAATACCATTGTTTCTTCAAAACTGACTGAACCAGCTGAAGTATTTCCAGTGTTGCTCCCTGAAAAGTTGAAAGAAATCCTTCATTTTTATGGTTACTGCAGCCTCCTGAAAAAGATGAAGGCAACCATGATTAAATGAATAAGTTCAGTGTTTGATTAACTAATCCCTGTAATCAGACTTGCAAGTTTTTTGTGTTCACTCCATTCTTTCTACCAGTTCAGACCAACATTTTTTCTCATTTAAGATCTATTTGCTCTTGAGAGCCTGTTTAAAGGAGAAGTTAAGGGACAAGATCTGTTAAATTCATCACTGGGAGACCTCCCTAATCAGAAAATTATCAACAAATTTATTCACACATTCACAAGCAAAAAAAAACCTCACAACCAATCTTCTAGCATCAGCTTTGGAGATGCAACAACTACATTGAACACTTTTATTCTGAGCAGTGCATTTCTGGATCCCATATTTCTGCTTCTCCTGAGCAAGTCAGCACAAAGGCAAAGCTGCTAACAGCAGCAAATGAAGAGTGCAAAAAAACGGGGGAGAAAGGTGTACCTCCCCTTCTTAATTGCACCAGGCAGCATCTGTGGAAACATTCCTGTAATTCATCAGATAAGCAAGAAATTCAACTGTCTACTACACTGTGCTGTTCACAAGAGCTGCACAGTGACTATTTGTGCATCACAGAAGGAAGTGAGAAAAAAGAAGATGAATTTCAGAGTATTTCCTCTGAAAAAGTATCTTTTAATGTAATCATTTATTTGATTAAGCAAAGAGTTGAATTACTTCATATACTACTCCTTATGGTAATATTTAGACATGTATGTTTTGTACAAATATACACAATTTTAGTTACCAAGAGACAAAAATCTGAAGAAGACTCAGCAATCAAGATAGATCCTTGTCAGAAGTTTCCTGCATGCTCTTTCACCCTAGAGGGCAATACCAAGTCTGTGGATGGAGTTCCACTAGCCCTAGGTAGGCATTTGTTAGCATTAGAATTCACAATAGAATAATTAATTGTTTAATTGAAATATCTCTTCTTGGTCTCCTGCAGTGGGACGAAACATTCTACAACACTTAACACCACCTGCAGGAAACTGGCAGTAATACCCCAGGTATGGCAGCAACTGATGGAAGGGAGACCAACCCAAACTAGAAATCACTCAATCACATGCATTTCTATAAAACCTGGCACAGCTGGGGAGAAAGTCAGCCCCAAACCCTATGTTTACCTCAGCATTTCCTCTATCCCAAAATACAGAGTGGTGATGAACAAAGCAAGAAAGCATTGAATTGTTCATTTTCCCCTCATTTTCCTGCAATAGACTTTATTTCCTCAAACCTATAATATTTGAAAATACTTATGGGAAGAAATGATGCACATAAAAGCCTCCTCTGTTGCTCTGTTGGAGAACTGCTTTTCCTAATGTTTTGATCCCAGATGACTACTGGAGCTTCAACCTAAAACAAACTTGCTAAAGAAATGCTACAAAAGAAGATAAGCATTACATATAACCTAGCACAGTAATTCCTGTGCCTCAGATTGGAGTCAGCATTGCTGGAACACAGGGATAAAGCCTGCATTAATCACAGAACAGGATCACAGCATCCCTCAGACTGAAAGGGACCTCAAGAAGCCTCAGATCCCATTTCCTTCCCAGAACAGGGCCAGCTTGTAGGAATTCACTCAGGTGAGCTGATTTCAGTACCAGTGAGGAACTCTTATAGTAATTTGGACCAAGCTCACTAAAGACAGTACATCCATAACTTCACTGCAAGGAAGACAGAAGGGAAGAAAGAGTGGGGGGAGTGCAGATGAGCCCTACTACCCAAAATCAGGACACGTGAAGAATCAACAGCACTTATCCCTCCACCTGACCCTGGAAGTAAACAGTAACATCAAAGTTTGCGGAGAAGTTGTTCATTATATGCAGGAGACACAAGGAAATATTTTATTTCTCACCAGATAGGTGGAATTTACATGCCCTTGACTTTGCTTGATATTGAAGTAATGAGATCAAGAATTCCCACAAACACCTCATTGTACCTGTCACTCCTACTTGCTTGTTCCTCCCAGGAGCAGAGCCAAACCACACCATAAATTGACATGACAATTTTGAATTTCTTTCTGCAAAGCTTTATTTCCTCCTTTTTTTTACTGCACATTCATTATTCATTTTTCTTTATATAGTCCTAATGAAAGCAGGATATAGAAAGCTACAGATGAAAATCTTTGCTGAACCTGGACCAGAAAGATTCCTACAACTTCCCACTTGCTGGGTAAAAAAAAACCCTTCCCTGTGACCAGCCTTAGGACTTTAATTTTCATTAGAATTATTCTTGGTGTCTGCAGCTAGCCTTCCCAAAATGTAGAGAAACAGATGCATAATAAAAACCCTACTTATAGCCTGGATGAGACTAATCAATTCAACTCTAAATTGTGAGTTTATTTCCACTTTTTTTTAGGGAAACAGCAACTGAAAAGCAACAACTTGTATCTGGAGGATGGCTAATTATGGACAGCAAGTGTCATTTCAATACAAATAGGGGAAATAAATGTAAATTACACAACACTTAACTCTTACGAATTGGCTGTTAACTGAGACAATAGTCTACAAGATGTTGTTTGCAGTATCTCATTAATAAAATTCAAAATTGTTTTCGGCAATTATGTGCAATCATTGTCATTTTATCACTGGCCAAAAGTAGTCTCTCACTGCATGCTTCAACATATAATTGCACTGCAGATTGCCAAGAAAACCATTCTGTCTGCAGGGGAGATCTGGAGCTCTACCACACCAACACACAAGTGTCACACACTCGAAAAAGAAAATGCTAGTTCAGAGAAGGGTGTGTGCTAGTGAAGACCAGTAAATGTTCTTTAGAGACCAAGAACAGCATTTTCAAACAGCAATGGGTCACTTCCCTAAACTAATTCTAGTTGCTCTAGACATTCATCTTTCAGGCCTTGCTTTGAATTAAGATGTTTTTTGTAGCTGAATTTTCACTCTCAAGATTAATCTTCTGATGTTATTTATAATATTAACCATGTCACACATTTGTGAATTACCTCAACAACCTGCTCTGCAGAAGGCAAGTGAGACGCTGGTACTGCAGCAGCACAAGCAGTCCCACCCCGCTCCATCCCTGTACCTGCATTTTTGGAGGGACATTAGCAACAAACAGCTCTCCTGCAGCCTTGCACAGCTACTCACCCAAGAGACCAATTACCATTTCCTTGATTACTATGAAGGCCATGCCACAAGCTGTGCTTGTCTGCTTTTACCTGCAGGAAACAGAGCCAGAGCTCAGGCTGGGGGACAGCAATCTGGGCAGAGGCCAACACAGAACCTGTAGCTGAAAACACCCTACAGCATCTGGATGTCCCCTCTTCCTGTCCCCATACCCCACATCCAAACCCAGTGTTTCTCCCACACATCCTACCTCTATGCTTCAAGCTTCCAGGCCACCTGCATCATAATTCCACCAGTCCCTTCATCCTCCCTGAAGATTCCCACAGCTTATCCTTCCCCTTGACCTTACACACACCTTCACATCCTACCTTTCCTTGTCTGTTACTGGCACACATCAGAGGCACAAAGTTAGTGACAGTCCAGTTATTTCTGATTTTAATACACTGCAATGTCAGAATCTCCTCAGCTGGAGCAGAATTCCTGTCCTTTTTTTTTTTTTTGCAGTGACTTATGCCCACTTAGGCAAAAATAGAAACAACAGAAATCAGCATAAACACAAATCAGAGCAGCTGGCTACTTCACCCTCTCCTGCATACACATGGGACACACAGGGTCTCGCCCACATCACTGACAGGAGCTATTCTCAAGTCCCTGTGACATCTGTAGGCCACCTGCAACTTGCCAGAGTGGAAAGATGGAGGTAACTAAGCCTGAAAACTTTGGTGAATATGTATTTGGGAGCCAAATTTGCCTACAATTTTTGTGTGTGCGTGTCTCACTGTATCTTTTATTCTTTACAATACAACTGTAAGCAAGGTCCTAGAACACTCAGCAAACATTACCAGAAAATTCACCTCCTGTGTGAATTTCCTGCTTTCATCAGCAGTGAAAGTTCCCAGCTTTTGCCACCCATTGCCTCCTCACAGATACAACTTGACACATCAAAGAATGTAGGGAGTCTTCCTCCACTTCCTCCTTGCTAATTTTCTGAGATAAAAATCTGGTCTTACAGGTTTTAACAGTGATGAAAATTTGTTTTTATGAGTTTAAGTACTTTTTAAGAGCCCGACACATTCAACAGGGTTTCTTCAGACGACCAAAAGCATAAAATGTACATGTTTCTAAGCAAAAGTATACAGCACTTTTATAAGAGAACTGAGAAAAGTTGAAGATTAAAAAAAATAAACAACAAAATACTCCCACCAAAAGTTAATCAATGCCTTTCAGAAGGGGCAATTTTAGACAGCTTTAGGCACTGAAATCCAAGTGAGCTGTGCTATACCTCCCTAGGGGAGGGGGACAGACCAAAGTAGGAGCAGACAGAATAACTGCCTTGCATGGGGGATAATGACAGGTACCTTGACAAGTACCACAGTGACTTTATAGATTGTTTCACACACACAAATTATGCAATGCAGCTAATGACTCGACAGGGGGGGAAGGAGGCTGGAAAGCAGAGCACCACTCATTCATTCTGATGTCATGTTGTTCATACATTACAGACACATCCGTCTGTGTTTTGACAACCTGCCAGTCCATCAGTACCTAAAGCACACGACTTGCTGTAGGCAATTTGACCCTTTTCCTTTCCTATGCCCTCTTGCTTATTCTGAAGAATACAGGCTCTCCAGTAATAGCATTTGATGTTTTTAAAGGCAGGCCACAGTTCAGGATTATTTTGCATGCTGAGAAAGCCCACAGGCACTCTCAGTATTTTCTGTGTAATTGCAGCTAGATCTGTCATGAGGAAGAATGGAAATTATAATTTTGTTATTCAGATTTTTTCAAAGTCAGGACTAAAGTGAGAGTGGGTCTAGAACTTCACTTAAAATAGAAGCTTGCAGCACCTTCAGATAATTAGGTTAACTTAGCGTGGACTTTGGCCTTGTTTCTTTACTTCTGCTTGTTCACATTGTTTTGGCTATAAAAATAAAATTGTGCCTCCAAATATAGAGGTTCGCATGCCTTATTTTTTCCACAAGCTGTGCTACCTGAGTAGATGGACAGATGAAGATACCTGGCTGTACCAAGTTCTTCAGCTGCCATCCATCAGGAGGGTTAGAAATGTGATGGCAGCCACTTGAATTATAAGACTTAAAGTAAGGAAAAAGTAAAGGTTAAGTCACAACGTAGTATTTAAAGGGGAGATAAAGTGATGGGCAATACACTTGCCACCTTTACTTTCTATACAAATCATGTATCTGCAGTCTGTACCCACAAGAACCCTCAAATAAAAAACATTACCCAAAAAGAACCAACTATAACATTTTGTATGGCTTGTTTTTCAGTGTGGAAGTGAGAGGAGATCCTTTTTTTAATTTTTTTTTCCTTTTTAAACTGTCTTTATCTCATCCCACAAGCGTTTCCTCCTTGCTTTTGCCCTTCAATTCTCATCACCATCCTCTGGAGGGGCTTCCAGCTAGGATCAGCCCACCAGTGAGGGGCTTGCTAGGTGGCAGTTCTACTGGTAAGGGAAAATTGGAAGTGGGCTACACCTGCAATTTGAAATCCAGAAAACACCATTTGTTCAGTTTTACCCACATACAGCTGCATTTGGACTAGAAATTTAGCTCATCATTGCACCTGATTAGGCACTGCCTCTCAAATCAACACACCCTTTCAAATGCATGCCTACCCTGATAACAAATTGCTTCTGCCTTCTCCATGCCAAGTACCCCTACAGGAATTTAAGGCAGAATTTAGAAGTGCTTAGTGTCCTGAAAGGTGTTAATATTTAGTCACTCACTCAACACCTGATTAGGGATTCACAGCAAGTCAAGTCAAAACACTCCCTTTTACCCCTTCCTGCAATTCCCTTCTACTACTGCTCACACCATAACAGCAGTAAAGCACTTAAAGCTGTTTTACACACAGATGAAGCATTGCACGTGAAATAACCTTTAAAAAAGCAAAGGCAACTCATCCCCAGCTCACATGACCTCCCCTAAGTATTTCTTTTATACCCATAGCCACTGGACTAAATGCTGATATCCTCATCCAAGCAAAACTTACTCTGAATTCAGAATTTCTCCAGACATTACTTGAGCAGTAGACTAGGTGTTAAGGTCAGCACAGCACTGACTTCAGGGGGGGGAAAAGAAAAAAACAACCCACCACAAGAACAAGACTCAATTTTACAGACATTTGAAAGAAAACCATAGAAAATCCAGCAGGTCTGAGTATTAAAATCTGATGTGATCACATGAGACCACTGATGACAATCTACTCAAGTTGAGAGCACCTTGTGCTCCCTGCTGCCTTGCACATTACATTTTCACTAGGATTAGGCTGTGTCAAACAAAATATGGAATAATCATTTCCACCCTTTTGCACTCATTTTGCTCTAGCCCAAGTGACCACAGAGAATTAAGAACCAAGCTGTGCCCAAATCTCAGCAAAGTGTTCTTATTCACAAATCAAGGATTTCCTCACGCAGCCATCCTACCATGGATTTTAAAAGACTGAAGAGAGTCATGCTCCCATGACCACAGACTACAGAATTTAGCTGAAATACCCTGCTCTGGTTCACACAAAGTGAGAAGCAGGAGAGGGGGCTTGTGCATTGATTGGCATCACAGGAGTAACACATACACCACGCTCCTTCCTGACATAACAACGAAACAGATGCCAGGGCACTGTGCTGCCTCTGAACACAGGGCACCAAGCTGACACACATACCTGGACACAGATCAGCCTCCTGGTGCTTATTGGAAAGCCCACACATCAGAGCTAGCCCACAGCCAGCAAAACTGGCAAAAACTGTGCAATGCTTCAAGAGAAGCACACCATGCTGACTGTGCACGTTCAGGCACCACAGCAAGGAAGGAGGAAGGCCAGGTAGAAGTGCTTGCTGGCAGGGCAGGTTGGCGCTTGCACTGACAGCAAAAGAACCCCTTACCTACACCCAGGAACCCATTACCAACCTTCACAGACACACTGGCACAGAATTACCCTGCCCGTTCAATTGTTTGCAGGATCAGAGCTATAGCCACACACAATGACCATGAAAAACGATCCCCAGAAAAGGGCTGTCACCACACAAGCAGAAGGGTTTGATTGTGTTGACAGTTTTAGCTAATCTGAAAGCAAGGTAATAACCTGCAAGAGCATTTCATGATGTTTTATTTCTCAGCCAACAGCTTGTCTCCACCTGTGTCTACAGAAGAAAGCACTGAGCACAGGGTAGGGTGAAAGATGCAAGACCTAGAATTATATGCCATTTACCAAAGTTACCTCCTCTTGCCTTTGGGTAGAAACATCCTAGAAATTACAGTGGTTTAATGATCCAGGTGTTAAATAACCCTTGCAGGGTAAAACTTCCCTATAGTCATGAAAACTGCTGCCTGGAGGAAAAGAAAAAGAAGAAAATGTTTCTTCAAACATCTCTACTTTCTGTCCAATGCTTTACTCATTGAAAGTTCAGAGACCTGGGGAAGTTTTTATGCATATAACAACATTTTATCCCTCATTTGCTTCTACAATAAAAACAGAAGAAGCAGCTATATTTACAGTTTACAGCTTAGAACTATTTTTTTTATTAACATGTCAAATCATTCATGTTAACTTAATCATCAAATCCATTTATGCTATTACAATTGTGGTGATAAGTTAGAGTGATAATACGGTTTAATCACAACACATTGAAATTTTACAACTTTCACCTGAAGATTTCTGTAGAAAACTTATACCAGCTTAAGTTTCCTGTGGCTCTTCTAGAATAAGTTCTTTGCTTGTGGTACTTCAGGCAATGAAACTCAGGCACTGGAATTTGTAGAAAGTTCAGTGGAAATTCTATGAAACTCATTTCCATCCCATTGCCTCAGTCCTAAAATCTTCTACAGGTTTTCCTGCACACTCTGGAAACGTACAGAGACACCGCACTCTAAGCTTGGCAGCCCCTCTTCTGGGTTACACAGCATTTAGAAGTGTTGGAAATCTTTCAGAAGACAAAACTGCCTGGGTGAATAACTGCTAGTGTTAAACATCATTAAACAGCCCTCCCATGTCACAAACAAGAGAATTCATACTCAGAGCAACCCCCTCAGACTGTCTGCTTAGTTTAAGTGTCTCTGCTATCATTACAGAGCAGGGAGCAGTACTTTCTTTTGTGTACATAGTGCACACCATTATAGGACTCTGTTTCCCACAGATAGAGTTCAGCATAAGATGCAAATAATGTAATACAACAGCCAACATCATGGAGTCTGCCCAAAAGGCACAAAAAGGTAAAAAAGAGCAGAAGAGAACTCAACCAATACTAATGAAGCAAGGAAGAACTTCGTACACTGTGTACGAACTTTCGTAAACAATTTCAATGAGCTGTATTTTTTCTTCCCCTAACCTGCCCTATTATGAACAGGACAATCTCATGTAAGACACTAGATAACATTAAGTTCACCCTTCAAAATACAACAACATTGTTAAGGAGTCTGTCATTTTCCTGTAATTAATGCCCTGCTGCATCTGACAGACACCAAGTGTTCATTGCTCACACCAGTGAATTTCAGCTTTAAATGTTGTGTAGGTGTCAGCAAATACTGATTTTTAATGGCAAAAACAACTGAAAGGAGAAACATTATTGTCATCAGATGAGTTGTTAAAAGCTCAGGGATGGCTACAGGTTAGGAGGCATGCAGTGGAAATCTGAATACACATGAGAAAGAAGATAGCAATTTTGTCAGTGATGCCAATTCAAAAAGAATATTTCAGAAGAAGGTAGGCATAAGTTAATAACCCTGTCTGAATATCATTCCAACATGTACATCTGGCACAAGGTCAAGCACTGGCATGCAAAGTCCTTGGTCCATACTTGACACACTCTGCCACTGAAAATTTCTCATTTGCCCACTTCTGCTCAGGGCCAAAATGGGGGTAAACAGCCACCAGCCCAGAGAGGACTCAGTTACAACCCCAACTTTCATACCAACAGTCAAAGTGCAATTTGAAGTGCAACTGGTGACTTGGCAACAGCAGAAAGCAGCTGGACTCTTTGAAAGAATTAATCTTGCTAATGCCATAAAACAATAGCAGGTATCAAACAAATATTGTGCAGTGACTCAGATGCAGATTGATGATGAAAAATCATCACTTCATCAGAAGGCTTTCTGACTTAATTAACATATAAAGATTACAAGTAATAACAAGGACTAGCTGTAATCTGGATGCCTTTGAACTACTGCGCCAGAAAAACTCAGTTGCAACTGAAGTACTCTATCAGCTCAAAAGCTAGAGGAAATTCTCCATTTGAGGTTGACAAATCCTCTCAAGTCTACCCAAAAACCTGCTCATCCTGTTTTACTCCACCACAACTCTCTGCACCAAGTTTAGGAGAATTTACACAGGTTTGTATCTTGGGGTGCATTCTATACAATACATCAGTCAGTCTTGTGATTCAAACCCATCTCCTACACACTGTACAGAAGGAAAACAGAATGAGGCTGGGGAAAATTTATCTTGCCAGATAGAAGCAGAGCTGTGTTATTGACCTGCCAACTAGAAAGAGCTCAGAATTTAGCAGGTCCTTCTGCTCAAAGAAACTTGCTACTCAGCTAGATCTGCAGCTATATAACATATATATATGTATACATAATGCACAAAATATAGACACATGCATATATAATATGCATCTATTAGGTCCCAGTACATGGCAATCTGTTACAGCACACAAAAACAGTAATAAACTCATCAGCCTAAGAAGATAAATAATGACATACCAGCCTTTGACAGCTTGGGATACAACATTATGATTTCATTAGGGTTTGATCTTGGCTTCCCTCCCCACATCAAATTTGGTTTTCTTTTTTTTTTTTTTTTGAGAGGAGGTTCATGGATCTGAAGGACCTAGTTTATCAGAAAACTATATAGATTAAAAAAACCTGACCCCATCTTTGGCAACTGGCTGGTTGGGTAGATATATTATTAATTTTTAGGTTTATTTTTTTTTTAATTTGCAAAAAAATATAAAACTCCTCTGCCACTAGACAGAGTTTAACTGCAGATATTTAACAAGGAACAATTGCTGTTCTTTTTTCAAAGTACTACTCACACTGAAATATGGATCCATTTCTCCCCCTCTACATGCCTCTGGATCCTTCCTGTTAGGAGTATAGGCAATATCGGAGTGCTGAAAGATTATAAACAGGTTTGCTCAGTGCCACAGGCCATTCCCCTGGAATTAATAATGCTTCCCTGCAAGGTGTATAATTTGCAGGAGGCTGGGCTGCTTAGGAGACAGGCAAGTCAGTGGAGAGTTTTCCACACCTCCTATAACAGGCAACTGAGACATTTCCAAGTTTTTTAAGTAGCATACAAAGAAACCCTGTTTCTAATACACACACAGAGAGCCCACTCATTAGTTATGTTTATTAGTTATTCTTCAAATGGTTTGAAGTTCAAACTTGGATTAACTTTCATTACTGTGATTAGGTACTAGAAAACAACTCCACTCAAATTTGTTGGTATAGAAAAAAACTGCTTTGTTGCTTTTAGACTTGCATAATTTAAAGGTGTTTAGAAGTGTCATCAGCATCAGTTTTTACCAGAAAACAGGAAAAAAAGTTACTCAGTGCTTCCTTCAATGCTTTTTCATCTGAAGACTTTATTCTGCAGTCAGGTACAGTGGACATGGGGAAAAAAACCTGAGACTGGCCTCTTTTGTGTCCAGAGACTATCTAGTTACCTCAGATCTATTTCATCTATGTATAAAATTAAATTTTTCCTGAAATTTTACAGAGCCCTGGAGTGAAAAAAAACACACTATTAACACAAATAGTGTAGCTTGCATTTATCTGTATTTTAAACACTTTTATAATGGTCTTTCCACTTCACAATGAAGAATACCTCTTACTCAGTGGCATCCAACTCCCAGATAAAAAAACATTCAGTAAATAAGACTTACAAGGCTAGCTCACTTAAATAGCTCAATGAGCAGCCAGACAGATGTGGTCATAATTCCTGCAATTTCTCTGAAAAGAAAAAAAAATATATCGCAAATCATTTCATTTCCAGGGAATCATCCCTGCGTGCACTGTGCATAGCATTCGCATTCCTGAGCGAACTGAACAAGCACATGTTCCACTGACTGATGGGCAGCTGGCCCAGGGAAGGCTCCTGCCTCAGCTCTGCCAGGGGCACAACCTAACCTGCAGCCCAGCCCTTCAGAAATATGCTGGCATAAGGATGGGGACCCAGAGAGTGCAGATGCCCGTCTCAAACACTGTTAAGGCCACAGAAGGACTTTGCCATGAGATAAGCACAGAAGGGAACTTGGACTGTAAGATAAGGCCCCACAGCAGGAACTTGGGATTAAAGGTAGTACTATTGTCTAGGTGTTATCTCAGACCTAGGGGGAGGCTAACAAAGCTGGGGGAGAAGAATGTATGACTGATAATGGACAGAAAAAATGCAGAATTTATGGGCCACAAGGAAAGCCAACTCAGCAACTATGCTGAATCACCTCTGACTGTGTAAAATGTAATTCTGTCAGGAGATCACAACCACCAACTCACTCCCACTGACCCTAGAAACCCAGCAACCCAAAAGAAGAGAAAAGCTGAACATGTGGACCAATTAGCATTACAGAACTGTGTAGCCAATGAGCATTAAATTCCTCTGTTAAAATGTATTAATAGCAAAAAACTTTGAACAGCCTCAGGATCTCCACCACCAAGAAGTCTAGGATGAGAAAGAAGCAACAGGATGCCACTGGATCCACAGGTGCCAATTATCTTCCACTTGATTGACACCTCTCTCTCCCCACCCACCCCACATTTCTGTTTCTCTCTACCCCACATTCGCTGTTAAATAAAATCTTTACTATTGGCTTCAACATTTGGTCTCCTTTGCACCTTAATACAGGCAGAGCCATCTCTCATTAATTGTATCACAACAATGTTATACGTGCAACATTCCATTGAAGTTTATGGAATTACTGTTGACTATCTTGTACTATGACATCTCATTATACAGCTGAGGAGGGATGTGCAGGAGTGATAAAACTCCAAAAATTCAGAATCAAATCAACTATATAGCATGGTACTGTCAACTGTATAGCAACCCTGACATGCTGTAATTTACCACCCACAATCTTCTCCCTGTCCCCAGCTGTAGATCTTCATGTCCAGAAAAAAGATCTTGATATTTTTTCCAGACTTAAATTCCACTACATTCCCAAGCAGGTTTTTCTCAAGGTGAAGGAAAGAATTAACTATTTCTCACTGTTGTACAGAAGAGTCAATAGACAAGTGTTGGAGAAGAAATTTCTGCAGAAGTACAATTAGTCTGGTGTTCAAAACATATTTCTCTGCAAAGCTACTGAAGATTCCATTGGGATTTCTTTTCTGCACTTAAGATGCTCTGCAGGAGCATCTGCTTTTTAACTTTACTTTAAAATCACTAAACTAGAACATACTGCGCAACTCATGTCAACATGTATCTATTGGCTTTAGTCTTATGGAAAACTCATAAAGGCTTTGTAACATTTTTCCTCAGATTCCTGCAGCAACTGCTACACTTTATCAGATGTGTGAAATGCATGTATGGAAGCAGAAAGCAATTTTGTTCTTTTGGTCACAAATATTGGCTATTCAAACTCCCCTTCTGGTCTCAAGTTCTTGAGAGGGACTTTAATCTCATCAAGTAGAAACTACACCACTTCAAATGAAATCATTAATGAACCAAAGTCACCTCCTACATCCAAAAGTACTGTTTCCCCTATTAGCTCTCTCATTTAAAGAGCCTGAGAACAGCAGCAGCCTTATAATATTCCTCTCTGAGCTACCTCATCCTTTTTTGTGAGCTTAACTATGGTAGGGTGTTGACTGGCTTATAACCATCACTCAGAAACCGAGCCTTTACCAAAAAGAGTGAAGCGAAAGAGCATAAACCAACAGCAATCACTGCTAATCAATCCTCTATCCAGCTCTGCCTTGAACTCCAGAGCAAAGCAAAACAGCACAGAGTGAGATATCATAGCTGGGGCAATATGGAGTGGGGCACAGGGCAGTTTATAAAGAACACTAGTCCAATTAGGGACGTTTGAGTGTCAGGATGTTGAATTCCCTATCATTTCCTGGCACCATTGCCTTTAATTAGGCCATGGATTGATTGCTGCCTTTGTTCTCCATTGACCCACCACTGACTCTGACAGGGGTTGTATTTTCCCCTGCTACAATTAGAAGACAAAATTGTGAGTGTCAGCAAGCATTACACAGGCAACCACGCTGCTTAAAACTACAGAGCCCTTAAAGAGAGGAAGTGTTTGTGACATTAACACGTTCTTCTTTCTTTACAGGATACACTAGGGTAGAGTGGCTCCTGATCCAACAGTAAATTACTGTTGAGGCTAATTTAAATTTGTCAGTGCATTTATATGCAGTGTATCAAAAAAAAAAAAAAAAAAAAAAAACACACCACAGAGCAAGAGTAGCTAATTCACATCTACCTGGCTCTTTCATAATTCAGAATAAGAGGTGGGTAAGTGAGAGAGGGTGAAATAGACCAGGGTTTGAGCATTTAGTTTGTATAACAACAGCAACTAGACCAGAGAAATAATATTCTATAGGCACCCACAGTGCTAAACAGCAATGCAAAAAAATGCATTAAGAAAAGTAAAACTTGAAATTACATTACACAAAATATCTTTCTACATTTATTTTATGTTTCACATTCTGGTAGCATTTAGAGGCAACAGCTAAAAACAATAACTAAAAAGTATGAAGATCCCTCATGCCATGCACTGTACAAGTGACAGTTTTTTCCCAATGAGAATTTACATTCTTAGTAGAGTCACAAAGGAGTCAGGGCAAACAAAGGCAAAAATAACTTGTAGGTAACATAGTTTGTTCAAGGCCATCAGATTTTTCTATGCTACTGAAAAAAGATTTTCAGCTTCCATGTAGAAGTTTAGGAACTATTCACTGTGACACATTGCTTTTTGTCATTAAAACACAGGTCCTGGGAATCACACTATCACGCTCTCTGTGACTGTGGCAAGTCATTTCACTCCTCCGTGCCTTTGATCTCTAGTCATATATCCCCCAGGGCAGACAAAAGCCTGCAAGATAATTCATTAATACTTGTGAATTATCTGGGTGCACTTTGAAAACTGAACGAATGTATTTATTACTAGAAGTTATCCTGATATTTTAAAAGTCTTAATGCATTTTGAATAATTAAACTGTCTGAACATGGAAAGGTTCCTATTAAATATGATTTCCATTGCTACAAGGAAGCAGCTCAAAAGATATTAGAAACTGACAGCAATGAATTAAAACTTGGGGTGCATTTTTCTCCTTCTTCTCTGGCCATTTCTTTCTCCATCACACATGCTTGCCAAGGTCTCAGTGCAAGATGTTAGCCACTTGTGGAATCAAAACACCACGAGTCAATTTGGCCAGCAAACCCAGGCAGCCAGCCTCTAGAGGATTTGCCCAGGTAAAAAGTGGGTACCTGGCATCCATATTCTTTTGCATGTGTGTTTCTGCAGTGGTGGGAGAACCAATACCCACTCAGAGAGGGAAAGCCACTGTCAGGGTTCATTTCTACCTTGCCACTCCTAGTGACTCTTTTGGCCCAAGAGACAATTGCAGAAAGTGAGCTTTGGTATTTGTGCCTTGAAATAGACCAGGGTAGACCAAGTTCAGAATCATTTTAAGTTAAAAGGATACTTGCTCAGTGTCTGGCAGCCAGGTTAGTCCCATTATCTCTTTAAAATTTGACAATTAAGGTATGGTTTTATTTTTACCAGGAGGGTTACTCAAAGAAACTTTGAGTCTTTTTGTAAGTTTTCAAAATAGCTCTAATTTGAAAAAAAATTTTAAAAGACAGGAAGCTGAGACAGTTACTTTTGTTAACATTTCTGTCCTGTATAGGACAGAAATGTTAACAAAAGGGAAGTGCAAAGGAATTCAATCAATGTTTACTCTATTCCTAGGATTCCTCCAACTTGATTAAATACCTCTAACAGGGAAAAGCACCTTTGTATTGTACTAAGCCCCAAAGTATGATTGGTAGTGACAGCCACAAGACTTGCACTTAGTTCTTTTTCCCACCACAGCTGAATTATGAGAAAGACAATCAACAGCACAGGCTTGAAGCCCTGAACAGCACAGACATGCTCTAGAGGAGCTTAATGGCTCACTGCCTGGGCTGACCAGAAACAGAGAACCTGGACAAGCCCCACACTCCCTCCCAAAGGCAGGCAGAGGCTGTTTAGCCACAGGAAAAGCAGATCAGGGTAAGGACATGTACAACATGCAGATCTGCATGTTGTACAGCTGCAGAAAAGAAGCTTGCTGTGTTGGACTGCCTGGTAAGGACACCAGTAGAGTCTGGCACAACAAACACCTTGGTCTCAGCAGGGTTAAACTCCATCTTTTCAGTACACGCAGGGGGGGAACTCAGATATGTCTGTAAGACCCATTTATGGATTTCAAGCACCTTTTTCCTTCTTTTAGACTTTCTTTGATTAGATGATATAATCCACTGTTCATCACTGCAAGTGGTCACCCACAACCACACATCAGTAGAGCACAAAACACTACATTTAAACTGCTACTGTCAATACTGCACTTGTCCATCTACTTGCATTGCCATACAAATTCACTGCCTTCACACCAATTCTAAGGGTAGGCATTCTCATTTAAATTGATTGTCTTTCTATCACCTTAAAAAAATTAGTAATCCAACAAAATACCACGAGGAATGCTAGCAGAAGTGTAATAACTAAGACTGCAGTTTGTGAAAAGGCTGCCTTTTTCCCCTCTAGTTACAAGCATGTTTTTTCATCGTGCACTCATGTACGGTGGGGGAAAACGAAAAAAAAAATGCTTGCCAGTGGCTCTAAGTAGAATCATAGTGCTTGTGCATAGTGATATAAGATAGGCAGTTCATGTCTTGATCAATCAGCTGGGTGTAAATTTGGCTCTAAAAAACACAAATACCTACAGACTGAAAGAGATCATAGGTGAAACAAGGTCCGATTTATTAAGCAACATTTAATACATTCAGTTCCCTTTTTGCCAGTACCATGAGTTTGGGGAAGGGTTTGATTTTGCCACATTAGATTCCCTAACAAGTTCACCAAGAGATGAGAAAAGTAAATGCTGCCATGAGACAGGGCAAGAATGTGCACAGGATTGCAAAAGCAAGGGCAACAGGGGTACAAGAGGCTGTACAATATCTGGCCTTGTAGATGTTCATCATTTCACTGCATGAGCCCCAGAACAAGTTGATTTAACACTGAAGTCCACCCTGCTTTAAAGTGGAGGCTCGACTAAGTGACTGTGAGCTTGGTTTGAATTTTCCATCTGGGCAAAAGAATGATTATAGGGGCTATGGAGGTACAAAAACAAGTTGTAGGTTTATTAGCCTTGCATTTGTTTGTAGGCAGATCTACCTCTCATGCAGCCAATTCAGCAGGCTGAGGTTAGCCCTACAAAGATTTAATTGTGCCATGCCACCCCAGTTCAGACAGCTTGTTCACATTATTGCCTCTGATGTTAGTTGAGAGGTGCTCTTTGATAGCACCTGGTGCACAGAGTGAGGCCTGCTTTCAGATACCTACACACACACTGCTCAATTCCAACATTCAAAGCCCTTGCTTACACATCTGGTGTTAGTTACTCATGTGTGAGCAAGCTGGCTAAAGACAACACTGTATTCCCAAGGCCCTAACTTCACTTAAAACTGGATTTTCATTACTCTATACCACCAAGTGAAAGCCAACACTGAGGCTCTGCTAAACACCACTGTAGAATCAAGTCTAACATGCAGAACAAAATGCTGTTATGACAGTATTGCCCACTGTAGCCCTCAATTCCTTTAGCACTGTTAAGTTGCCCTGTTTACAGAACAATCAATCCACTGTGGTTTGCTATAAGTTGTAAGAAATTCACAGCAACTCTGAAAAACTAGTCAAGTCAACAGGTTTTGGAGTAACTTAGCCAACCTGAAAACGGACAAGATCCTTCATGGTAAGCTGCTTTCCTTGAAAAATCAATAATGAGATTAAAATGAAAGTAAAGTGAAGTGTGATCTGTTCTTTTTTACCAGCTCCTGCAGACCCTGGCTGCCAGGCAACACAGCAAGCCATTTCCTTAGGGTTAGAGTTAATTGCTATAATCACTGAGCCAGCAGCAATCCTGTCCAGGTGAGCCATTAGTTAGGGAAAATAAAATTATCAAAAGGGAACAGAAAATGGGGTAGAGAGGTTAAAAAAGCATACAAGTTTTTAAAAGGGAAGAGGTATACAGTATGTTTCCTGGTTACAGGAAGAGAAACAGCAGTATGTAAAGAAAGGACAGAGCTGTAAGCCAATTAGCAACTCTATGTTTTGGGTGCTGTAACAAAATGCCTGAATGGATCCTTCAAGAGACAATGAGAAAGGGAAGGACCAAGGCCGATACTGCTTCACCCAAGAGAAGGGTGGTCTTTAACACACACTGGAACAACTACAGATGCATTTCACCCTTGTTTTACACCCTGCCATTTCAGAGTCACTACAGCTGACAGAATAAAAACACTGATGGGGTCTGGTGTGGGATGTACAGTTAACAATGAGCATAATTATTTTCCAGTTAGTTGTACGTGCACTGCAATGTGTTTCCCGTGGATTTTCTCCCTTAATTCCCATGCTGTTCTCCAGCTCTCTCACAGCATGCCACTGGAGGTCTGACATAAAAACAGTATTACAGCAGAGCACGCAGGTTGCCACAGATGGTTCAAATTAAAGGCAGCCTAACAAGCCGTTCCACAGACAAAGAGGCAGCACATCCAGCACTGCCCACACTGAGCACGGTGTCTCCAAACACCTCCCTCGGGGGACACTGCAGCACTGACACCCAGCTCACCCACCAGCCACAGCTGCAGGGCAGGACTTGAAAGGCCGAGCAAAGGCAGCACATACGTGCTAACCAACACTGGGGTTGGCTTTGGGGAAATTATTCCTCTGCATTCAAGGCAGCCACCTTCAGAAGCACCTTAAAAGACCCTCTGCTGCCTAAAGGGATATGCAACACATTTATGAAGCCTGGCAACACGTAGCGGACTCTGGTAGGCACCACAAGAAATACATGAAGACAGTTTTGAGGAACTCAGGAGAACTTGTGCAAAATAGCTACAAAAGTGAAGGCTGTTAGAGCATCAACATACATTCCAACACTCTTTAATCATGGATGATAAACTTCAGTATTACCCTAAAAAGTTACTATTAACTTAACAGCCAGAGGAAAGAAGGCATTAAACAAATAACCCATGATAGAAAATATTTTTATTTATTTTCTTAGCATGGGGTTTTTTTCAGAGAGATGAAACTTTGTCAGAAAAAGACAGTGAGATCACTCCATAGAATTGCAATAAAGCATTAACCTGGTTTCCCAGTCACCTGGCAAAACTGCAGACAACAGTATTTCAGAGTGTGCTTTTTGCCTACTGTTCTCAGGGTCTCAACCCAAGACTCATGGGGGTTACTAGCAGCACCTAATAAGTACCTCATAAAGATGCTTATGTTTGGATCAGAAAGGACGGAAACAAAAAATGTATAGATGCCTTTTTTTTTGCTTAATGACTATCGTGACAACACCAGTTAAAGCAATACAATCCTCAATGAAGACAGAGAATTAAAATCCAAAAACTAATATTTTTGCAGTTTAAAACTTGTGAATAATGACA
Organism: Agelaius phoeniceus; assembly: GCF_051311805.1. Taxonomy (NCBI): domain Eukaryota; kingdom Metazoa; phylum Chordata; class Aves; order Passeriformes; family Icteridae; genus Agelaius; species Agelaius phoeniceus. The sequence continues at coordinate 83,611,297 of NC_135267.1, forward strand.
GTATAAAAGAATGTCTAGGGAAAGAAAACAAGAGAGGGAACACATTTGAGATACCATATATGCCAGTACAAATTGTTACTTGTAAATTCTAGACATGTTCTCATGACAAACTTGACAAAAAGTAGAAAAACACTTACGCAAACATTTACTTCTCCACTGAAAAGAAAAACACTGAAGAATCTATTCCAATTAATGTTCTAACTAATTAAATGACAAAGGTCTCCTTTTCTGTTCTTCCTGATGCAGTTTAATAGCATTTATATGCTGTCAATTCTTGCATCATCCATTTGATCTCTGGAAAGGCAGAGAGGCAGGCAGAATACAAAAGAAACATTAACAAATACTACATGAATACAAAATACCTAATGCCATTCACACCAGCAAACAGCCAAGGACAATTAAATTATTCATAGACATGAACTGTCCAAGGTAGGAAGAAAGAGAATTAATAAACACACTCTTGAAAAAGAATCACACAAAACACACCTAACCCCATTAGCAACTTTGTTGTTGTTGTCATTAAACTAGCAGCCAATTTCTGGTACCAGACAAAGAATCAGAAGTCAAGGTCTTTCCAAATAGATTTTTGTTATACCTGGGTAATTAGTTACAATATATTCAACTGCCATATTCCAATTCCTTTAAGGCTGACAGCTTTGAAATGCACACCACAAGTCCAGAAAAGCAAATACCTCATCAGCATAGAACTGCTGGAGAATGGGATGACCAACATTAGCAAAAAAGGGAAAAGTCTATTAGTCAACATCACAAGCAGGTAAAGAGCCCTGGACACCATTTTATTCAACTCACAATAAGTTCACCACATTGCTCTGTAACTCTTCTCAGCTGTACAAACAGAAGGGGCAAACATTTCACTCCGATGAGATCTATGTACTTTCTTTGGTAATGGCTGGTGTGAATATTCACAGTTGTGTGAAATCCTGTGACTTCTGTGAGCATCTTAATGTTACATACCACCTAACTACCTCTAAGAACATCTGTCCTCTTCCACCAAATGATTAAAAGAGGTCTTTACCTATGGAAAATTAGCTGGGCAAAGTCCCATTCCACATCACCAGCAAATATTCAACATTTTTACTGAAAGCCGGCAAGACATACAGAAATAGCCCGAGGGCAAAGGCTAAAACAGCAAGAAGCTAAGGGCCCCGATAATGAAGCAACAATTTAGGAGAGCTACAGCAGCAGGGTGGAGCAGATAGCAGGAGACAGCCATCAACACCACAGCAGGGTGGTGGGACAGGACATCCATCCTCACCTCAGCTGCACCCAAGCTCCCTGTCAGATTTCTGCACCTCACCGTGAAGGCAAACTTTGGCTAAGGTGCTTGTTAGTGTAATCCAGTAGCTAAGTTTTGTGTAAGTGCTCAGTCCTTCTGGCCTGACATAGCTGCTGCTGCTGCATCAGAGGTTATCATTTTATATCCTTGCAGGTAAATTCACAGCAGCTTAGAGCCCTGAAGCTTGACGTATTGGCTGGAATTAAGAAGAGGGGGGAACTTATCAGGCTCTTTATGTGCTGGGAATATATGCTAGCTACAAAAAAATTGCCTTTTTTTTTCTAGGTTGGCCAGAAATTCTACCCTGATCTCAAGAGACCTTTCCATCAAAGCTTAAATTACCAGAGTTTCAATGATAAGTTTTCCTAGAAAATCACCTCAAAGACAGAAAAAATTAAAAAACAAATGTGTTAAAGAACGGCAAAAAGCAAGTCTGATTCTTGTCATGAATCAGTGATGTCCAGTGATAACTGGAAACAAGGAAAAGATGAGGTTTTCCTTCAGTGCAAAATAGATTTGAAAACTATCTCACTGCCTTTTGAAGACAGTAATTATGACTCGTCACAAAAGGAAAACAATCCAAGCTTTTCCCTTTTCCAGCCCCCACAACCTCTACTAAAACAGCCACAAACAAAACAAATCAACAAAAACCAAACCATGCTTATTATTTCCCTTTAATTATACGTGCGTCTAGTCAAAAACCAGAATAAATAAAACACATTTCATTTTAGGTTTTTAGATGTAGAAGACCCATCCTTTACCCTGAAAGCCATTTTATCCATTTCAGAAAGCTGTATGTCTAATCCCAGTGAGAGAACACCAGGAGTTCTGCAGCCATTGCTGCAGAAAGTGCAGGAAAAGAAATATATACGCACATACGTACATAAAGAGAGTAAACTCATATAAAAGCTGCACTGAGGCAATGAATCCTATCCTCTCATTTCATATGGAGGTGGGTAAATAATGGCACAACAGAGATTTCATTCATGCAGAGGTCTAGGGTATGCTGGGAAGTCTCAATGTGACAATTTGCTGCAGATGCCTGCTTAGAGGAGCCATTTATCAGTGTCACCCATGCACATTACTACACACAGCTTCCTCAGCAGCCTGATTCCACACCAGCTTTCCACATAGCACACTCTAGTCCTTGATATTTCAGGCACAGAAATAACCCTTATCTAGGCCTTAGCAGTGTGTGCTTATTGAAACAATTTGTATTACCCAGAGCACATGGGTTTGGAGTAGGAAAGCTACAAAATTTATTTCCTCTGCTGATAAAAAGAACAGCAAATTAAGAGAAGTCACAACAGTTTCCCTCCTGCTCCCTCTCCTCTTTATAGCCCTGTTTAGCTCATTGCTTATAAACAGCTAACACAAGTATTCCCATCAGTAGTGCTGACTCCTGGAGGATACAGGCATCTTGGATGTTTCATCTCTTGTTATACTTAAGTGGAATATTAAACAGGCAAGACAGTAGCAGACCAGGCTAGGAAGAACCAAAGTAACTAGGACTGACAAAGAAGGATGGCAATTTAAAGCACTTCAATCTCTAAAGTGCTTCATTTAGAGCCCTCAGTGCCAGTGCATTCAGCCTTCATGTATACCCCCCTCACCTTGAGCTGTCCTCTCACACCTCAAGTCTATTCTAGTCTGCTTTTAAAGTATTAACAAGTACTGCTACTTAATATCATGCCTTAGAGTGTCCAGTACAATAATACTACAGAATTAGTAGGCTTAACACGATAAGAATTCAAATTAATCTGGAAATCAAACATTTTTCCCTTCAGAGGCAGGCACAGGGAAAAGAGAGACTGAATTCATTCCTATTGCTGATGCACTAAAACATACATCATTTATTTGTTATGCTGAGTAAAATTGCTAGTGCAGTGAACTGAATTCCTATTTCATACCAAGTCTCAAATTGACATTATGGAACATAGATATCTTTGTGACTGGTAAAAAGAGAAATAAATCAATTAGATGTAAGAAAGTAAAGCCAGTCACATCTTTAGATCACAGGATACACCAGCACCTTAGCCTTTGGATAAAAAATAACTTCAGAATGAAAAATACCAAAGTGCATTAAACCAAAGACAACCTTGAGTTAATGCTTTCCAGTCTTCTAGCTGCTTGCTAGTTTCTATTTTAAGAAAGAGAGACAAACTGAGAGACAATAAATTTTAGTGATAGCTTTTTTAAAGAAGAACAGAACACAACCTCCATGTGCATAATTTCTGCAAGACTTTAAAGTGAGCTCAGGCTTTTACAGAACACTGGTTTTTTTTACCCATTCCTCCTTGCTTCCCCAGCATGCCACCTGTCCTATGCAAGCACTGGTGCTTTGCTGCCTGGACCAACTTCATTCCCCACTTCATTTCCATCTCCACACCTTGTATTCTTCCTCTCATATTTCTCCTTGAGCCCTTTTTATACTCACAGCTGCTCACGTCTTTTAGGACACCAAAATGTATTGGGCAACCTGCCTTAAGTGCCTATCCCACTCCTTGCAACTTTGAAAATTGTTAACAATTATTGTGAATCCAAACATCGAACAGTTCAACAGTGGGGAAAAAAAAATAAATAACAGGAGAGATGTAATCAAATACCTGTAACAATTAAGCTCTTGTCAAGAGCTTACAAGAAGCAGATTCCAACTGTTCATTTAAAATGAGAAAGCACTTCAATGAGTTGCCTGCCCCATCTTTTATTTCTCACCAAACAGCCTCTTTGCCAGAACACTGAAATCCATGACTTTACAAAGATCAATTCTGTAAAATCTTGCAGAGCCTTGTTTTCAAGGTGATGAAGAAGTCTCCCACAAGCCAGTTTCTTCTCTTACCCACCATAATTTCTTTCACCCACCTCTAAATCTAACCCAAAATCCAGAGAATTTTTGTCAAATCCATTATTCAGAAATGGATTTGACACACAGGGGAAAAAAAAAAAAAAAGGAAGTCTTATTAGGCATACTAAAAGTACAGCTCTGGATGTAGGCTTACCACCCATGCTGCAGAGCTGCTTACAAAGCCATCATTAATGGCCTTCCAGCTACCCATCATTTCCCCATGTTCAGTCTGCCCAGACAGCTAGCTCTTCCTTTCTAACAAATACCATTTTAATTGCATCTCCCACTTGGTTAGCCTCCTCGACCTCCAGTAAAAGCCATCTATGGTCTAACAATCTCTTAAATCATACAGCACATACAATATGCCTTCCTGCTAGGTTCACACATATGCAGGCTTATTGTCAAGAATTTCCATTAGAAATCCAACAGCAGATGAGATGAACTGACAGCTTAAGGGCTAATGAGGAGAGAAAAGCAAGGAGGGAGTAGAAAGGGAGAGGTAAATAGCAAAGAATATGTTTGTGTATTGTAAAATGCCCCTGTCACCAAAGACTTGATTGTGCCTTTCTGGTGCCAGGGCTTCTCCAGTCCCAGCACCTCCCTCTGAGCAACAAATGCCAGCCACACAGCCTCAGCCACTGTTAACTCTTCCTGTGGGAATGCTGCCAGCAATCTCAGCATATTAACCCTGGGAATACTAACATGATTTAGAGAACTAGTTAAATTTTAATGATACCATTAGGAAAGAGGAAAACACACGAGCCACACTCCCACTTTGGTGCATTTGGCTGCTGGATAGGATATTAATGTTTTTCTTTGCCCATCACTATTAGATGAGCAGTGAAACAAATAGAGAAATGAAGAGTAATGACTTCTATCCTCACTGTTCAGCACCTGCTTAAAGCCAAGGCTGCCTTATTGCCCACTAGGCAATCTGCTGGAGTCCATCAAGTGGATGGAGTAAAGGGGTAATTCTTTCAGCATTTGGCACTTAACAGGTCAGAGGTTCATCTAGCCAAGAGGCACAGAAAAATAAAACTTTCCCACTGAAATAGTAGCATATAATCATCCAGACAATCAGTTAGCAGGCAGAAGTCTGCTCTCCTGAATATTTTCAGCATAATAAAGTCTGAGTTTGGCTTTGGTAAGATAGGAGTTTGCCCAGATGACTTACAGGAGCCAGGACAGAAAGATGCTGAGGCCAGTTCTGCCCTGTTTTTAATAATGAGCTCCAAGTAACCACCCTCTTCAGCACTGCAGGACTCTCTCTCCTATCTTCAAGTACACCTGTGATAAAAGAAATGGGAAATTCCCACTAGGACAACACAGAGGCCCACAGAAACTGAGGGTTTGTACTCCTGAATCTTCATTCATCATTATTAGTCAGTTTTGAGGGTGGTAGAGAAAGAGGGAATGAAACATGCACGGCTTGGGGGAAATTAACTCCATCCTGAGGCAGATCTCCTCAGACAGTTCTGAACAAAGTTGAAATCCCCAAACCACTGTGAAATTTCACTTTTTCTTCAGGAAAAGAAAATATTTACTGTGGTAGATATCAAAGTCTCCTTTCATTTGCTTTTCCCCAAACATTCATGTGAGTAGAATTTTGTTCCAGTGCAAATCCATGGAATAGAGAAGCATTTGTGAATACTCAGGTGCAAGTAAATGATCATGTCAAGCTATATATGATTTAGGGAGCATAGGGAAATAGAGCAGAGGCTTGCTATTAATAGATCATAAGAAATCCACAGGTCAAAACACATCTATAAGGAACAAATGCATATAAAGCAAGTTCCACTTGAAGGTAATTTGGAAGCCAAAACACAGACTGTATTCCCAATTTAAAATTTTCCTACAGAAAAGGAAGCTAGCTTTCCTAGAGCTAGATGGATGTTTTACATCAGTCATATTGCACTGGATACAGATATCCTACATTCAGCATACACAGTTCCTTTGACACATACCACCAGCAAGAAATTTAAAGTGTTCTTCAGATGCACACTCAGTTGGGTTTGGAATACTTTCATTACTTTATTCTAGTAAAAGACATTTGACACTTTTTTCCTAAATCACCAAATCTATTGAATAAGATCATTGACCAGACACTAACAAAGCAGATATTATGAGGCCTGTAAGTTCATTTCTCTTATTTGGAGAGCAATAAAGTAAAAAGACTCAGCCCTTCTTCATTTAATAGGAAGGTATAGCAACTTAAAACACACAGTACAAAAATTTTATACTAACAAATGCTTTATCTAGAAGCATCCAGTTCCTTCTGAGGAAAGGCTTTTGTTTTCATGGTGGATTGCAAACCAAATCCAGCTTAATATCCCATTGGTTTGCTCAGGTCTCCTGAGCAGAATTTCCCTGGCAATTTATTATTTTTAAGCCCACAAACACTACCACCAAAGAGTTTCAGACGAAAGCAGAGAAGAGGAAACCAGTCTAAAGTTTCTTCAGAATTAAGTCTTTTCTCCTTCCTCCCAGAAAACAGAAAATGTCCTATACAAAAAATACAAGATCAACCACATACTAGGTGATTTAATAATAGATTGAACACAAGATCCTTATGACAATGTGCTGGTTTCAGCTGGGGTAGAGTAAATTTTCTTCCCAGTGGCTGGTGCAGGGCTGTGTTTTGGACAGCATTTTGTGCTGAAGACAAGTGGAGTGATGGTGTTTGTCTTTCCCAGTCACCCTTAGGTGTGATGGGGCCCTGCTCTCCTGGAGATGGCTGCTCACAGGAAGTGGTGAATTAATTCCTTGTTCTGTTTTGCTTGTGTGCATGGCTTTTGCTTTCCCTATTAAACTCTCTTTATCTCAATCCATGAGTTCTCCAGCTTTTACCCTTCCCATTCTCTCCCCAGTCCTGCTGGTGTGGGAGACAGCAAGAAACTGCCTGGCATTAAACCATGACAGACAATAAAAATAAACACAGTTGAAAACAAAAATAATTTTTAAGTAGTATGCCAATGCTGTAAGTAGTTTTTAAGAGCCTTGCTAAGCAGTATTATTTTAAATAAAATAAATTGAATTCTGACACCATAGCAATAAATTCAAGCTGCAATTGAACACACCAATTCCTTAAGACTGGTTCTTTTGAATAGCTGGTACCATATTTTCTTTGACTGTCTCTTTTGCAAAGTAATCCCTGTATTCTGTACTCCAGTTACAATGGAGGCTAGGGCTGGATGCATTGTGCAGCTCTCATCAGTAGCTTTCTCAGAGATCACTGGCTCCTTGCATCTGCTGTTGTAATAGCACATCCAGTCACTCCCTGATCAAAAAGATCTGAGTTTAGAAGGGAGCATTATTGAATGTGTTTGAACTATCTATCATTTTTATAAGAACTAAGGCAGGGAGCAATCACTGTGTATTCACACAGGAGACCTGCAGTGATGCTAACTTATGACCTTCATATGGAGAGGACAAAGGAAAGGCACATGGGAAGCCCACAAGGGGCCAGGATGTCTTAGACCTGCTCTGCCAGAGCAGCATGCCTGCTGCTTTGAAGGTACACAAGTATTCCCTGGTTAGAGCCACATCATACATGGAGCTATGGCCTAAATTAAATCCTACTGCTTTTCCTGAAGTCCAAATGCCCTCCCTAAGGTCAATTTCATGCAAGTCACTGGACTGACAAGGTTTAGATCCAGACAGAAGAAACAATCATGTTATACTAGGGAAAGAATTCCCAGATTCTGGTGTGTCTTGCAGACTGTTTCAGCCCTTGTGACAAGCTCAAAACAGTTCAGTCAATTCTTCCCTGCTCTATGAAGTGTCTTGTGCTGATCTAATTTTACTTAAAGAAACTTCAAACACTCTTATCAAAATATTAAGCTACACTGTAAAATGTTCTTAGCAGGAGAGTGGAAGAAAAAGAAGCATTAGCAGATTCGTATCCTCATTGTAGATGATACAAGATATTATAACTGTACAAAAAAATCTGGTCTGTACCAAGTCTGATTATATATCTCAGGTTTCAAAGCCAGAGACAAACACAATTCTTAACAGCTTCACTAGGCTCATAGTTATGAGTCCTTTTCATAACTATGAAAAAGAAACAAAAACAAACCCAGTTTAATGTAGGAAGATTACATAGAAAGTAATTGAAAATAAAAATATCAACATAAGTTATTGGGTTCTTCTAAACTTCCTGCTCATAAGATACTACTTTGTATGTTTAGTTTGAATTAAGCAAGCTGTAATTTGTAACAACACCCTGATAAACAATCTTTTCTGCAATTGGAATACTTCTTGAATTGCAGCTACAACAACAGATACTGGGGCTAGGGATTGTTTATTTAGTGTTAGGAGGGGAAGGTGTACGCCTGTTTTCCTCCATTTTAACAACATCAATGCCTCTCAAGCCACAGGTGACACTAGTAAGATGTAAGCTAGCAATTTAACTTTGAACATCTCTCGTGCTTTTGACACGCGGACCTCATGTCACAGAATGCTGCAGTTCTGACTACATCATTATGTAGAGCATGACAGTCAAGTTTATTGTGGTGCTGCAGGTTCAGTGCTTGGAAGCACCCCAATTACACGATGTCAAAGGCTATGTGCTGCTGATGTGGCAAAAGCACCGTGTCTTTCAGCCCTGCAATGTTCTAATAATCTGCTGATGCCGGCATGACTCCCATTACATGCCCATGGCCCACACTGGTAATGTGTGACGTTTTTTCAAACACTGTTTGGGGAACTCAGATGGACAGTCTTTGTTCCTTTTCCCCTTCCAAAACTATACACCAAAGTCCTACACTTATTATGCAAGATTTCTGTGGATGTCACAACACTTACTTCTAAGGAAATGTAAGACTATCTGAAGATACAAGGTGATTTTGGACATCAGTGCAGCATTCAAGGCATGCATAAAACACCTTGAAGACATTTTACCCATCCAGCCTGAAGAGGCCAATTAAAGACTCAGCATTGACTCTGTATTTCTGAACACAATGTTTTCAGATGCAGAGCCAAGTCTTTGTACAAAAAAAGAAAAAAATTCTCCTCCCCAGAGACTTACTTCATCAATACTTCCTCTTCACCCTCAAGAGCTCTGTGGTCTAAAAGTGTTTTCTTTTCTGATAGGAAACACTATAGTTTCAATTCATGAGATATAACCATAGGCCAGTTTCTAATTTCCAATGCACTTAGTAATGACAAGCCTTTTTCATCCCATAGAGAAAGCTGCAGAGCTAATGGCTTTGACAGCTTCCTAAAAAGCAGTCTTTACCACACAGCATCTTCACCCTTACCTCAAAGACATTTGCAAGCTCAAAAGAAATAGTTATATTGTTTCACATGTTGACACTGCGGATTGCAGCAGCAAGACTTCCAGCTGCTCCTAGAAAAGGGCTTACATTAATTCATCAGCAGCAAAGGCATATCCATTTGCCTCCTCTAGACCTCTGCAAGCAGCTGTAATTCCAGTGCAAGTGAAGTAGCTCGGCTTCCCAACTTGCCAGGAAGCATACAATTGTAAGAAGATTCACAGATGAGTTATGCTAAATGTTTGGTATTGTGACCTGTGATGCAACACAAAAGAATGGTTGTTGTTGCCTAAACTTTAATGGAGTTAATCCTCCCAAATGCTGACAAATTACTGCCTCGGGCCGTTTAAAATCACATTTCTAATGCAATAATCCTATCTGCATTACAATGAGTTGGGATGAAATGATTAGGTGCCTGAGATTTTTTTGCACAGTGAATTAAGTCACTATACAGACTGGCCGTGCTTGTTCACAAATTAAAGGTCCGGACAGAAATGAAATTCCATTATTCTGCCACTTGCTAAGCTTTGAGGAAGGGTTTATTACTGTCCTGTCTCTACTGGGAATGTTTCTAAAGTAGCTATTTTTCATTATATCAGCTTCAGGGCTTTCTTCATTATTAATAATTATGAGTCAAGTCTTTGACCACTGAATGAGAAGACTAATTCAACAATACATAAGCAAAAAAATCAGATAGTGCCAGTAAACAGGCAGAAAAAGCAAAATAAACTGTATCTTGAATGCCAGTTCTTTCCTTCCCTCTTGTGCTCAGAGGGATGGAAAAGATTGCTCAGAATTTACCCAATTCTTATCCTCAGAAGCACAGACTTTTTAGGTAAGGGGAGGTCCACCATATAAACCTCCTAGCAACATCAGTGCTCATTTATAGTAGACCCTTACTTCCTGACCCAACCACAATATGCTCAGGCAGCAATTTATGTCCACACACTCAAATTAGCAGTTTAAAGGCTGTATTCAGGATTTTCGGAACCACATACTAAGAAATTTATAACTGTCAGCTTGTGAGCATTCTTATTAGCATTCCATGGATTATTAGCACACATTATAATTTGTTACACATCAATATAGCAACTCTTCAATTGTTAGATGCCTGTGAGGTGTTCATTGAAGATAGGTGATATCACAGCCTTGAATTCAAAGCAAACTGATTTCACAGAAATTTTGATAAATTTGGGAGTATGATGCCATAAATTTCTATGCTAGAACTTTGATGCTCTTCTAAAAATATAGCCTAAGAAAAAGCTTAGCATAAAAAAACCAACCCGTATTAGTAATTTGAGATAATCTTTATCATCATGCAACATAAACCCCACAAACAACAGGCATCAAAAGCTCCAAGATGCCCTCAGTCACAAACTGCAGTAACTCTACAAACTGCAGTGTAACTCTATCAAACACCTGTGCTAATCAATTCCCACAGGCCTGCTTCGCTTGGGGGTTACAAGAAGATTTAATTCACATAAAATATAACCCCTCCTATGCACGTAATTGCTGAGCATCATTAAGTCACATCTGTACCACAAGAGGAGGAAAAAGAAACAATAAGCTTTTAGCACTATTCTTTTTGCTATTGGCAGGGAAACTGGCATTTTAAATGGCTCAAATAAATTAATGTAACTATAATTATATATTCTTCACCTTTGTGCCTCACAAAAAAAAAAAAAACCCACAAAGTTTCCATCCTGTTGATGAATTAGGAGAGAATGTTTCTATTTAGAATGGAAAGCTAAACACCTCAACACTAACAATGGCCTAGTCAGAAGCAGTTTGCTCTAGCTTAAGTGTGGCTTTTTCTCAATCAAATGAAAAGCTTCAGTACACAGCTTCATGCATAAAGCCTGGTCTGTTTATGAAGCAATTAAGCACACTATTACACTTGACAGATATATACAAACCTTTACATGACTGCACACTGTCAGAAATACCAATATAGGTTCACATTTGGATAGGTTACTGCAGACTCCAATATCTGCTACTAGATACACATTAAAACACAGATACTCTCATATTCTGCTTGTTCTGCAACACACACTATCCCAGATGATGAGCATTTCTAAATACAGCATAAATGGGAAACAGGTGCTGCAGACTGTACTAATAATACCATAGAACTCATAATACCATAATACCAGGCTGTCTTCAACAGCAACAACAGAAAATATGTCAGGCCTGGCTGACTAAAAGATGACAGACATTTTAAATGCCTCATTTAATAGTTCTAATAAAGGAATATCACCAATTAGCTGTGTCCTATGGGCACCAGAGTCTTGAGTTGTAGGATGCTTTGCAAATTCTGAGGGAATACCCAGAATCAGGAATATGATCTGCTCCTTCTTCCACTTAATTCAAGTGGCAGGATCCATTCCACACTCAAAAAGTCCCTATTTCCATAGTAGCAATCAAGAGCAGACCTCACAGGACCCTGAAAAAATGCCAGCTACATTAACACAGTGTGATTAGTCTTCAGTTTCAATCCAAACCAAAGCCAGTTTTCCCTAGACACAAATAAGTTTCCATATTTTTGAGAAACCCTGCCTCAGAATGGACTCCCAGAGTGTTACTATGGCACACACAGAGGCAGCTCACAGGACCTGACTGAACCAGCAGAGCCCATGCCAGCACTTTGCTTTCCTCAAAGCACACACTGATAAGGCTACCCCATTACACCAGGAAAAATAAATTTTTAGACCACCACAGTATACTCAAGCCAAAGAAGTCACTGGCACCAGCCATGACGTTTGCATCCCACATCATCCAGCCCAGAGCCTCACCCTGCTGGGCAGCACCTGCTGAAGGCAAAAATCACAAGCCCAGCAAGTTCTTAGCAGTCACAAGCCAGAAAGGATGAGAGAAAGAGATGCTTCTGCAAACAGTCACAGCCAGCAGCACCCACCACAGAAAGGAGCTGTGTGCCAGCTCTCAACTCAAGAGTACCTCAACAAGACTGAGCCTGCAAGTACCATGAAGCATAGCAAATAGGGCAGAGGGTCACCCAAGCCCATGGAGACCACCTTGCTTGTGCCTCCTCCCTTGCTCCTAAATGCACAGATTGGACAGCACTCTGTCAGTGGCACTCCTAGAGAAGTGAAAGGTTTGGAAAGGAGGCATAAGAAGCAAAAAAGAACATGGGTAAGGAGGCTGAAAGGCTATTGATACAAATAAAGATTGGTCTGTACAACACCAGCAGCTAAACTAAGTGAACAACAGAACAGTAGCTGTTAGAACAGCAAATAGTAGCAAAAACACAAGGGTAATCTCTCAGGAAGGCTAGGATGGTGAATGTCAATCACTATTGCAGTAAAGGAACCCTCTGTAAACATTTATGTGACTAAAATCAGTCAATTTCTATTTAACACCATGCCTTGATGTTAGTTTCATCTTCCCCTCCACCCCTAATCTCAGTTATTCTGATGGCTCCCATATCTGTATCAGTAATTTCCCACCTATACCTACAGCTGGTAATTACTGTCAAATCTCACAGTCTGAAATTTGACAAGATTTTGGTATAGGGCCACTTTAAAGTGAATCAACCATGTATTAATGGTTAAATTTACTATTAATTTTGGTGGATCCACCTTTCCCTGTTCATGAATAATTCAGTTAAGTCAGCTCTTGAGACAAGGTAACAACCAGCCCTTGAGCCTTTTGTTCATGAGAACACCAACTCCCTCTCAAAGAGCACATAAATAAATCATGGAGAGTACAACACAACAGCAATACCAGGGACCCTCTCCCAGCAGTCGGCTCTTTTCCATGATACCTCTTTATTGTAACCACTAATGAAAACTCTTTGAAGTGGAAGAGTAAATATTATCATTTGATAGTACCTGGACCCAACAAGGCAAACAAAATTGCATTGTACTACATTCCAGGAGCTGCAGAACCATTCACAATACAACACTCACAGGGTTGCTATGGAGGAACCCAATGCTTACTATTTTAGTAGCATGAGGTCAGCCAAGGGCTGCTGGTCACTCCTTTAGAGCTGTTAGCCTTAATCTTATATGCACAACAAAAAGGGAAACAAAAACAGTGCCAAACAAAACAAAACCAAGGAATTTCAGAGTATGCCTTTGGAGGCACCAAACACCCCAAGAGAGACAGAAAGCAGGTTTCCAACTGTATTCAGGATGAGTGAGCTCTTAAAACATGAAACCAAATGTCAGCAATGCCTACATCCTCTTTCAGCACAGGATTTTTCAACCCAAGGTTCAGAGTCCAGCAGCTTCAAGTATTTTCAAGTCTTACTGGGAATAAAAAAAACCTGGCACTTCCCTATAAGAGAAGCATCACCAAGTTATCCTTCTGCCTAAAGACACCTGGGAGAGCTGGGTTCAATGCCATGGTCTGCCACAGCCTCCCTGAGTGACCTTTGGGCTCACACAGCATTTCAATGCCTCATGTGAACCCAGAGCTACAGAAGGGTTTCTCCCTCAATGGAGCAGAAACCACTGGCATCACATACGAACACACCTCACTACTGAGTTGGCTGCCAAGTCTAAGGATGATTTGTGTAAATCCGTCCTGTAGGAATCAAAGATAGCAAAAGGGCAAGGGACCAGTAACTCCGATGTAATATTCCCACCCTTACTTACCCCCACCGCAAAAAAAAAAAAAAAAAATTAAAACAGCGCTCAGGAAATAGCACAGAATCACTGTCAATACAATGAAAAACGGGAGAAAAGAAGCACGCTGGAAAGACTATCACAGATGCTCCTGAAGCCAGGCAGCCCTCCGGAGACAGGGGCACGCTGCTCCACACGAAGCGGGAGGGGATGGAAAAAGGGAACAAGATCAAGAAGGGGAAGAACACAAATAAACGGCAAAGCGCTCGGCGGTGACACCGGCAGAGGGGAGCCCAGGTGGCGGACATCCCCGGCGGCTGCCAGGGACCGCTCCGGGCCCAGGGCCCCCCCGCCTCCCCCGGAGCCGCGCTCACCTTGCTGCTGACGGGCCCGGGGATGAGGAGCTTCAGCGCCTGCCTCTTCAGCTCCGCCAGGCGGGCGTTGCAGTGCTCGCACCAGACGCCGCGGTCCGAGCCCGGCGAGGAGCCGCCGCCGCTGCCGGAGCCCGGCGAGCCGGTGCCGAAGCCCGGCGAGCCGCCCAGGGAGCCGGGGGAGCTGGTGCCGATGCCGGGCGAGGCGGGTCCCGGCGAGCCGGTGAAGGAGCCCGGTGAGGAGGTGCCGGAGCCGGGGGACGGGGTGCCGGAGGAGCCCAGGGCAGAGCCAGCTCCCTCCGGCGCCGGGCGGCCGCCCGCCCGGGACTCCTCGTACGCCTTCCGGTACCAGCTCTCGGGGGAGAAGGGGGCGGCGGGCTTGGTGGGGGAGCAGGGGTCGGTCACCTGGAGCGGGAGAAGGAGCAGCGGGTCAGGCAGGGAGGCCCGGCGGCGCCGGCAAGTTTCGCTCGGACGCTCCGCGCCCGCGGTGGCCCCCGCGCCGCGCCCGCCCCCGCCCCGCACCGCGGAAGTTGCGCGGGGCCGGGGCACGACCGCCGGCAGCCGCCGGGAGGGAAGCGCGGGAGCCCCGGCACTGTGACGACCACCGCTCCGAGCCGCCCCGGCGCCGACAACTTACCCCATATTTTCTGCTCCGCGCCGTGACCGCAATCCTCTCCTTATTTCCAGCCACTGAATTCATGGTGGCTTCGCTGGGCGGCGGGAGAATTTCCTACAGGTTTCCCAGTCCGCATCCGAAGGGAATAGCCGGTCCCGGGAAGTCCCCTGCGGAGCGGGCAGGCTTGCTCCCTCCGCCGCCTCCGACGGGATCGCTCAGCCCCAAAACACCCGTCAGTTCTCGGGAAAACGCTTGGGGCTGGGGTTCTCTCCCGGTCGGTTTTTCTTCATTGTCTCCCCTTTCATTCCCTTACAACCCTTGTTTTCACAAAAACAGCAACATCCAAATCAGGAGCGGTCCCCCCCGATAGGCAGCACAGCTCTCATCCGCAAGTGAGGTGAAGCATCCAAGGTAGCTCGGGAAGGCGAAAGAAGGAGCGAGAGCCGCGCTCCCCTCAAGCAGAGGCGCCTTCTGCCTCCGCTACAGCGGCAACTTGTTCCCTTCACCAAGGTTTGTAACTGAGTTAGAAGAAATCCTCCAAAAATATCGGGATCCAGGCTCTGGGAGGAGCCTCCGCGCCCCTTGCAGCCAATATCCTCCTGCCCATTTGTGCCTGACAGTTTTGGAAGGGAGGGAAGGAAAGAGCCGGGCTGCGGAGCCCCGTGCGCTCCCCGGTCAGCGGCGGAGCTGCAGGGCTGGCGGCGCCGGAGGCTGCCAGCAGAGTGCCAGAGCCTCACCGCTGCTCTGCGCGATGCCTCGGCTGCCGGGAGGGTCCATTTTATTTTGCAGTATTTCTTGATTGACGTCTGTGATTTCCCCCCCGTTCTTGAAAAGGGCGGGTGGGTGCGAGGAGGGGGGAGAACCTTGTTGCTTCCACCGCAGTTATTGGTTAGTTGCCTCTATTCAGGCTTTAATGAACGTGATTTCACAAGTGTTCCCAATCCTCCCTAAATAACTAGGAAAGAAGAGCAAGCTGTATTTATGACAGTCACTGGCATCTCTTTTCCATGTTGTAATATTACGTGTATTAATTTAACTTGCAGTCAAGGGAATAATAAATTGATCTCTTAACAATGAAATTCTACAGACTTGTGTCCCTGTTAATCTTTCCTTTCTAATTACGATTTCCATTTGCTGATCATGTGTATCTGTTACATATCCCTTTTTATTTCAAATCCTGTAGATAGAAAAATCATCTCTAATAAATCTTCCCCCTCAAAACGAGTTGGTAATTTTCTCAGAAATGGAGGCAATAAAAAGCTAAATGCCAGATCCCCTGATAGGATCATAACATGGATAGGTTGATGCAACTGAGAGGGCAGAACACACAGGGGACTTGCATCCACCTTTCCAACCTCCTATTGTTACTTCCATATAAATGCATCCTTCCAGCATCCCTAGTGTACCTGGGCCACAACAGCCATGAGAAAACAAAACCAGCCTGCTGAATCGCTGAGCAAGGAATCTCCCATTGCTTGCATGTCTTTACAGATACTCTACCAGTAGTAAAGATGTGTAAAATGCTCTGCTGTGTTTTCACTTCGCTATGTTGTCACTCTGAGAGAGGAACGGCCATTCGTGATGTGTTTAGGAAAGCTTTAATCGAAAGCTGACACGAGTGATGCCATCCAAGGTAGCCAGGCTGCATCGTTAGTGCCTTGTGCATTTACATAGGTGACCCCAAAAAGCAGAGCGAACGGACAAACAAAGGAGGTGCACCCCAGCTGCTGTTGCATGTGAATGGGTTTCACATAAATCCGCATGCGGAGATCCCGTGGTTTGTTCCGTAGGCAGACGTGAGAGGGATGACAAGGTAAGGCAGGGAAACGCCGTGCGAGCCCGCAGCGTCACAGAGCTGCACAGCCTCCCCTGGCCCCGCGGTGCTCACCGGGGATAGTGCTCACACTGCGGTGTAGGACTGCTCGTTCTCCGGCCTCAGTCCCGGTGCCCAGGTGGCAGACTTCCTCCGTTTTTCGGCAGACCTTGAATTCCCCAGCTCTGCCTGCCTAACCACGTCCGCTGCCGGGGACCGTGGCCCCGGGCGCAGCACCCGCGGGCAGGGGCGCGCCGGGCCCGGGCGGGACCGGGACGCCGAGCTCTGCCAGCCCCGCGGCCGCCGCTCCCCGCACGGACCCAGGGCCGGGGCGGCAGCGGCTGGCGGGGCCGGGCGGGGGGGCGGCACCGTCCCGCGGGAGGCGAGGCGGGCTCAGTGACCGCGCCGCTCCCGGCCCCGGCGGCAGGACCCGGGCTCGGGCCGGCGCCGCCCGCCGAGTTCGGAGCCCCCGGCCCGGGGCGGGCGCGGGGCTGAGGCGGCCCCGCGGTGTCGGCGGGCGGCGCGCGCCCTCTGCCGGCAGCGCGCGGGAGGGAGCGGCGGCCGCACCGGGACCGGGACCGGGACTGGGACGGGCGCGACGCTGGCCCTGCCCCGGGGAACCGCCCCGCCTGCGGCTCCTCCGGGCTGCGCCTCTCCTCAGGCGAAACTCCTCCCAGGACTCTCAGAGCCCGGTGGGTGAGGGCTCCGGCATCGCCCCAAACGAGATGGGCTCGCACTCGCGGCTCCGGTAGGGCGCCTGCCAGCAGCGCGGGTGAAGGGGTCCTGGAGCCGATGGAGTAGCCCAGCAGGACAGAAAGGGATGCCTTCCACATGGCAGGATCTTGAGGACGATGGCTTCTCGGTCCGTAGCTCATGGCTGAGTTTGGTTTGAGGTGGAGAAGTAAGGTCATGTCTGGTGAGAAGGCAGAACACCTCCAGCCAGGAAATGAGGACCTCAGGACATGGTGAAATTGAGTTTTGAGCCTGACGAGTCTCAGTTGCATTTCTTCATGTCTCACGTTTGTGGGAAATGTTAAGAAGGTGCATTTGGAGAGCACCTCTCACAGCTTGCAAGTTTGTAACTTTGTTGGTCAATAGCTCTGTTGCTGTTGCATCAACTCTCCTTCCTGACAGGTGTCAGTATTTACTGACACTGGTTTTCAAGAAAGACTTTATTGAATTGTGAACAATTTTGGAAGTGAAGAGATATTCCAAATTTTCTAGTTTGAGATATTTTGCTGCTAAAATCTTTCCCATTCTTGTTATTTCATGCTAAACCAAGTATGGGACACAATAGTATCACTCCATCCAGAAGCTCTGCTAAGAACCCTTTCTCTAGGCTAACACCTTTCTCTCTGAGGGGATGGCTTTCTCTCTCTCTCTCTTTAGGCTCTCTAATGTGGAAGTTGGTTTGGTTTCCTCTTACAAAAACCTTACGCTCCATATGTCACTCATGAAGGATGATTAGCAGAATCACCAACATGCCAATGGCAGGCAGCTCCACAGCTCTCGAGTTTACAGATTTCTTCTGTCATTGTAGCCAGTAGTCATGGGAATCTGCCTTCACCTTAGTCCCGGTAAATCGTTTATGCTAGCAGTTCAGAAGTTAGACTGATTGTTGTTCTTAATTTGAGACAGAGATGAAAACATGAAGCTGTTCTGACATTTATGAGTAAATGGGCAAGAGCCAAAGCCCTTGGATGCAGGTTTAAGTGTCAGAGGTTCAAGCTAAAGCTGGTCTCAAAGCATTGTGGCTGGATTTTGATCTCAATCTAGGTATGACACATCTGTGGACTGTTATGACCTGTCTTTTAGCAAGTATAAAACCTTCCAGTTTCTCCACCATACTGCAGTGTGTTTGCCATGGTGTACTATTTCTCTGCTGCCTTCAGTAGATTTCTTCTGAGTATTTCTCAGTGTGAGTGCAATTAAATCCGACCTCGAAGTTCAGCTTCATCACTCAAATCTGAGATGCTGGCACAAGCCCAGTTTTATCCACAAACAGCAGTTTATAAGAGCTGGAAATGTTGGCTGCATCAAAGAAGTGCTTTGAGGTATTCACATTTTTTAAAAATTTCAGGATAAAAAAGGTGACAGCAACTGTAACTTGAAGAGTCATAGCTGCCTGCACAGAAGCTTTGTTTCCAGGTTTGGTGCTAATAAGTCTCAGTATTAGGTCTTACTCACAATTTTAAAAAGCTTCCTAGGGGAGATTTGAAATGCATGACAGCTCCGATACTTGCTTAAAGCTGCATATTAATGAGCTGGAGTCCATTGGGGGACAGTGAGGAAATTGAAGGCATTTGTAGTAATGCTGACAAAGAATTAATTGTAAAGATAGAAACAGCTAATTATTAAGGGCTACAAATAAAATCACCAGAACTTTCTCAGTTTGACATATTTCATCTCTAAAACCATTCCAGTTCTTGCTCTCTTTCCCTTGCCAAACTATAGGACCTTTTCAGTAAAAAGCAAAGTACTTCAAGCGCATTAAGTCCCTTTATCCTTTTGTATAGCCCCCACATGAGCAAAGCACACATCACCACAGTCTGAGTATTCTGACAGCTTTATGAATACATGCAGTACAGGAAGAAATCAGCTGGATGGACCAAATTTGTTCTTCTGGTGCTGTAGGTAACGTTCCTTCCATAGTGTCTGGGATATACAATATGTCTGTAGGGTGTTTCCCTACCTGCTCTTGACAATTGTTGAGCATGATGTCATGGAGAATGAAGGCTGGGCATTTCCTCTGTATGAGCTCTCTGCTGGGGTGTTTGCTATACCACATTTTCTAAATCAGTCCCAAGATTTACCTTGTGTGTCAGGGTAAAAGTAGACTGACACTGGAAAATAAGTACTTCCCAGTCACTGCTAGAATCCCTAGTTCCAGGTGGTGTAGCATAGACAGGGAACCCTCCAGGCTGTCTTTATTACAGCTTCTGCTTCCTGCTGTTACCAGCAGACCCAAATCAGCCACTCTGAGTATACCTTTTCCTACAGCAAACAACAGCAGGGTCCTCCTGTGCTCCTGACAGGGCTATGTCTCCCTGTTTGCTTGGTGTAGTCCTTTTGCCTCAGGGCCATTGCACAGATGTTAGCCTCCACTCTCCTTACTCCACTGAGAGCATCCTTGAATATCTCCATAAAATAAAAGAAAGCCACTTGTGTTCAAATTCGGACAGAGTCTCATTCTGTTTCAAACCAGCTGTCTTTAAAATTCACCTGTGCTTGATACCAGAAGAAATCTATTTTCCACAAAGGACTGTCTATTTGAATTCACTTTGAATGGAATTTTTTTTTCTGTATTTCAAATGTAAAATATTCCATAGATTTTTTAGAAACTGCTGTCATAGTTTCTGCCACACAGCTCTGCCTTCTTCCATAAATCTTTATGTTCTCAGTAAAAATCAATGTCTGCTTATTAATAAAATATTGATGTTTTTCATAAGTAATAAAGGATACCGTGTCATGCACATATATATACTCATGGAGCAGGGTTGCATGGAGAAGTTTGCAATCATTTTATGCAGTGGGATGCATTGCAATTACAAGCATACAGCCAATTTTGGTTAAGTTTATAAATTCAAATACTGAAATTTGACAGAACCCCATTTTCTGTTTCTCAGGCACAATAAGTATTCATTGCAACTCCAGAACTAAAGACAAGCCTGAAAAATTGGGAGTACCTATAAATTGCAAAGCACCAAGACCTAGCAATGCAGATATTACATAGAACAGCAACAGAGCAAAAAGTCATTGGAGTAACAACAGCCAGTCACAGTCTCTAATGAAGAAAGATACAGGCTGCTTCTTGTCTAGAAACCTTGCTTTCCTCTATGGGCCTCCTGAATTGCCAGGAATTGGCTCTGGAACACTGCTAGCAATTTTCACTGAGCACAGAGACATAGTTGAAGATATTAAAGGGCAAAATATTTCTTTTAAATGTTCTTCAAAAAACCTTCTAGCTACCAAGGAAAAACATGTCTTCCAAAAGAATTGCTTTCAGTAAATATCTTTGGGCAGAAAAGGGGAGAAGGTGGTATTAATGGTATTAGAAAAAAATAGCATTAATAGGAGGAATATAGGCCAGCACATGCCAAAGTGAGAAAGCAGGCAAAGGAGGGTAGCAAGGGCCAAACCAGCATGTGTGCCTGCTTCACCCTAGGAGCCAGGGACACAGGGCAGATGGTGTGGAAGGGGGTAAGCAGCCACAGCACAGCAAAGTGACCAAGCAGCCCTGAGAAACAAGCAGCAGAGCATTTATATCATCACATTTTTATGCTGCATCCTTTTTTGTTGCAGGAGTAATTTATAGTAGTGCAGATCAGCTACAGAGCTGGCATCACAGGCACTAGTCTATCATAGTCTTGAATGTGTAAATGCCTTAAATGAAAGATGATATAGAAAGCAGCAGGCATTTCTTTCCTGCCCCTCAGCTCACGTGAGGTGAACTAATTCAACTCAGTGCTCAAGCAACAGAGAATTACATTCGTGATTCGTCAGAGGTCTCACCGCAGTATGTTCCTGAGATTTTTATAACAGGAGGCACTCCAGATCTCAGAGCATCTGTTTCATCTGAAACTCTTTTTCAGCTCCTCTTCAAACATTTCATACACTCCTTTTATCCACAGTTTAGGATTAAAAGTGAACCCTAGAGCTTGCAGATTTCCAAAAATTTTATTGTTCCATTTTTCTCTTTGCGGTAGATCATTCCACACTGATTATATTCTTTATGAAGCAACTGCAGAGGGTTGATGACTGGCTTATCGGCCTGCCATTTCCCTCAAAACTCTTTGTTACCTGCCTTGAAAGACACAATTTGGTCCCTGTATCCCTCTCTTCATCAGCTCACGTGCAGCTGGGGAGACAGAGCCATGGTTAGACCTTACATATCCTGTGGCTGCAGATCAGGGGCCAAGAAAGGTACAGAGCTGCTCTCTTTGCCCTTCCCTGTCTATGCAATGAGTTTTTCTCCAGTGCATTCTGCTCTCCTGCTCTGACTGCATGAGTAACCCAGTGGGGAAATCCAGGAGGATTCATGACTGGACCCAGATCACTTCAGTTTCTGTGTCTGCCCATCAAGGGGTGTTCAGACTTGGCAGCACAGCTCTGGAGAGCAGGGGATGAGTAAGGTATCCCTGTTCATCAGAGTTCATGGAGCCTTGAAGTCAGTGTTCCAGGTGAACACAGTTTGCTGTGTACAGGAACTTCTTTCAGGTTTAAACAAAAGAGCAGATTTGTCACTGAGTACAGATATCAGTGTGCAGGAGCTGATTCCAACAGCCTGTCTGTGTGCCTGGGCAGACTGGGGTAAAGTATTCCTGCCCAGATTCCAGGCAGGAATACTCACAGCTTTATGGACTTCTCTGTCTGTGGTCCCAAGCTGCACTCCCTGGAAGCAACACCAGCACAGGGCAGCTGTGCAATGTGGGCTTTTTTCTGATCCATAACTATTCTGTCAGACACCATGACAGAGGGAAAAGAATCCCATGCCTAGGCAGCTAGCAAACAAACACAGCTTCAGAGGTGGACTGGCAGAAACTGATAGGTATTTCTTCCTACTGCTGGAAAGCTTTGGCAGAGTGGAATGCATTACCCCATGTTACCAAATCCAGCAGAACTAGGTCTTGCCTTCTTTAGATAGAGCTTGTCTGGTCATGAAAGTTTCACCAGACTAACATAAATATGGAAGTTCAAATTCCCTTAATGAAATCAGTATGACCTCCTTGATGGTTATTTGTTTGAATGTAAGTCTCCTTTTACTGGCTACACCCATTCAGTTTGTACCCATGTGAGCATGTGCAAGTTGAACAGGAGAGCACCAGCTGTATGTTCAAACATAAAGCTCTATCAGTTTCAAAAAGCCAATTTAATCTAACAGCCTGTCATGGTTGTTATGCAGCCAACAATCCACCACCCCACAGCCACTCGCTCCTTCCCCCTCAGCAGGATAGGAAAGAGAAATGGAAAGGTAAAAGTGAGACAACTCATGTGTTGAGATAAGAACAGTTTAAAAATTGAAATAAAAAATATACAAAATTGCAATGAAAAGGTAAAAAAAAAGAAAAAAACCTCTTAGTCTGCCTGCACAGCTCCTCACTGCCTTTTTCACAGACCCATAAGGATGTCTCTTTATGCATAGACAAGGCTCAAGAGTGTTTATAATCACCTACATTTTAATTTGGTTGTTCAGTCTTGTCCATATTAAAGAAATGTTCACCCATTCAATTAGCATTATTGAACATTTTAACCACTGCTAGCCTCACCACTGTATCCACTGCATGATGCCTGATTTTTAATAATGCAACAACATCAATTTACAGTAATGCATTTGTTCCAAATGTCCTAGCACGGGCTGGATGAGGGCCTGGAAGTGGCTGGTGCTGTAGGAAACTCACAATGACATTCTGTGACCAAGGAGTTTTGGGAAGCAGTCAGATATGTGATAGAAAAACGTGGTGGGCTGCAGTGACAGCTGGAGCTGGTCCTATTTGAAAATATGAACCAATATTCTGGGACAAACATTGCTAAGTGAAGGCACTTGTTGATAATTTTGATGTTTACTGAGAAGCTTTGAGTGCCAGTATGTTCCTTCTCTAATGAGACTACAAACTGAAGCATGCCTTTGGCCCAGAAGAGCTGGAATCTCTGCCCTGGAAATGGCAAATCTCTGTGTTTGTGAATGCATTCAGAAGCCATTCCATACTGCTGGGAGAAACCAGGGCTTCATTGTTCACTAATGGGAACAGGGTGCAGCTGGGGAGGCAGCCCGGCACTGGTGATTTTGTGTTATCTGTGTTCTTGTTGGCAGTGAGAGCCTGGTGTTTGCTCCCATGTTATTTACACTTTAGTCTGTGCCAGGATATCTTTTCTAGGTGGAAGAGATACTGCAAGCCTGGGATATGTGTTCTTCTGTGTCTATGTACAAATAAATAAATGAACCAGTACCATTAAGTGGAAGATCTCAAGAGAAAACGAGTTTTTCTGTAGCATGCTAGGTCTACTTAAAACAGAAAAGGCAGTGTATTGGCTCTGATTTTTTTCCCTAGGAAAAGCTGCATTCTACCTCAGGGTAGTGATGACAGTTGATGTAAGAATCAATTGCTAGAGACGAGTTTGTGTAAGGTTGTATCATTTGGAGAATCTTTATTTTATTTGGGCTTCAAGCTGATTCATTTATCACAGAGAAAACATTTTTTTGTTGCTAAAAAAGTATAGAGAAAGCTCCAGAGGGACCAGTAAGAGTATTGTCAAATTTCAAAAGTTGAAATTCTCCTATTAGATGCTGCACAGCACTTGGAGAGCCTGTGTGGAGATAGAGCCTATCCTGTCAGTCACCCTCGATTTCACTTGTAAAGGTTGATGTCTCATGAAGGTGGTTCTCAGACTTACCTGGAAAGCAAACATATTTTTCTAAAAAGTGTAGATGACTGACCTTTTTTTCTGCATGTCAGGCTTGTCCAGTTGCTCACATTCTTCCACATGCTTGACTGCAGCAAATTTTCATGGACTTCAAAAGGAAGGTTAGAATCTTTTAAGGAAGTGTTTTGGAAGGTGCTCAGATGCTAACTAATCAATGAGGGTCCACATGAGTTGCAGAATCTTTGTTGCATGAGTCTCTGAGAAACTAGGCAGACAAAATTGCTGCCTAAAATTCAAGTCCATCTGGAAAAAGAATGGGCAGCCAGGGCCATATGACAACTTCAGGATTAGTAATTGCCATGCAAATAGCAATAAAATGAAAGCTACAATGCTGTATGCTCCTTCAGGGCAAGGTCCTGACAACAGTCAGGAGTCTGGCAAAGGGTGAGTGGGTGGCTGGGTGTGGGGTTTTGGGTGACTTTGTGTTTACCATTTACCATTACTCTGCGTTTAAAGAAAAATATGCACATCTCCTCCTAAACTGAACTGTTTACTATAAAGGCTGCCTACCTGCCTTGACACTTGTTGCTCTTTTTGTTATAGCATACTAGTCACATAAAGCCAGGGTTAATTAGGCATTAGAGCTGTATTCAGACTTACTAAGGAGATATTAAAACTTTAATAAGTAAAGCAAAAAAGCAAAAAATCATTATAGACACCTATTTTACACATCTCATAAGTGTTAACAGTAATGGTCCTCAGTCTTGAATAATGGGCTCACATTCACAGTCCCTTGAGCAAACAGGCCAAGGAGGTATTTTTTTAGTGTATTACATAAATTAAGTTAGTTTGCTAACTAAACCAAACATCCTGCATACTCATTACTGATCTTCAATATTTACCACATGGGATACTGATAACAGCAATCCTTAAAACACAAAAACCTTACAGCTCTTGTCTTGATAAATGAGGATCATTTCCATACATCACAACCACAAGAACTTTTTTTTCCATGGAGCACAAGACTTGTCCTAAAATTCTTCTTCATGGCTTCTTCAAGCAGGTCCTTAAATTTAAACAGGGTCTTCACTATCTTAGTCACAATACCTGCCACATGGCAGGTGCCAGGATGGGGCATCTTAATAGGACTTTTTTGCCGGTGCACTTTGACGTCACATCTGTTGTAAGGAAGGTCCCAGGCTACCTCTCTGGCCTCTCAGGCTCAATTTCTCTTCACCATCTTGAAGATGTCAGTAAGGGGAATAAATATGAAAAATTTGTCCTAACGAGCTCTGCTTGTAAGGGAACAGCTTCCTTTAACCACGGACCAGATTGGCCATGCAGGAAAGTGGATCACGGAGCCCAAATTAATGAGTAATTGAAAGACTGTTCTGCAAAAATGGAAACCATTTATAATCTGTGAATGTAGCAGTGTGTGGCCAATCTACAGAGTTCTGTAAGTAGCAGGCATCCAAAGTATGCAGCTGACACCACCAGAATCCCTGCAGAATGAGGCATTCCCTCCAGGAGGAGGATGGCAGTCAAAGTATGCTCTTGCATATGAACTTTTGACCCATCCAAGTGCTGTTGAAGAAGGCACAGCTCATTACCCAGACTTCCAATGTAGGAAATACTGATGTTCTTCTGATGCGTCGGTGTGAGGACAGGTAGAAGATGAGAAAGAAGTTTGGCCCTGTTGGTTCCCTAGGGGCATGTGTCTGGAACATTCCAAGAATCAAGACAGGCAAAGAGAACTCAAAGGAAATACTACAAGTTGCAGGCTTTAGAGCAATGAGAGACCTACACAATACCATGAAATTGGGTACATTAACCATGTTCCCGGGGGCTGCCTTCAGTAAACTGTTTGAGCAAGGCACAGACTTTACAACAACCCATTAGATTAGACCTGTGGCTCCTGCAATTTACACTTGTCACGTTGTTGGCTAGACATACAACAACTGAAATGGTACAGGTACCTGTCCTCTATTCCAAAATATACAGGTCTCTTTAGCAACAGCCCTAGTGCGCATTCAACAGTACAGGTATTAATAAGCCAGAAAATACTTAATTGTACAAACCAGACTCAGCACACATAGCTCAGCTATACACACCTTTCAAAGACACTGATTTCTTCTCAACCTACAGGGACCCCACTCTGTGGGGACATAACCAGTTGACTAAAGATTTGTGTGAAAATAGAGTCTATGATGCGAACAC
The DNA here is from genome assembly GCF_051311805.1 of Agelaius phoeniceus. Lineage (NCBI taxonomy): Eukaryota > Metazoa > Chordata > Aves > Passeriformes > Icteridae > Agelaius > Agelaius phoeniceus. The sequence goes on from NC_135267.1 coordinate 83,637,677, forward strand.
AGAAGACATAGAGCTTGCTAACTACTGTCACATTAACTGTGAGCCCCTTTGACAAAGACCTGGGAGATGGGAATTTTGGGACCCCTTCCTGACATCTCCAGAGGCATCTCTGTACATAGTAAATACCCTCAGTGTGAAGGGCAAAGATTATGAAATTTTTACCATCTCTGTGAGATGAACACTTAGTGGATGGTAAAGCTGGACCTTTATGGAGTGTTGTGGAAGATTAATGCTGTTATTGGTAACATCATTGCAGTAATGCAGCAATGAATGTGGAGAATTGAGTTTATTTTTACAACCCTAAGCAAGAGGATTGTGATTCTCAGATTCTCAGCAACCAACTTGTCATTGATGTAATTTCTTTGATTTGGGGCAGTAATGGGACAGTGCAAGGTTTCCTCCCTAGGTGGGGAATAGCTGTTCAGAGGAACACTTACTGATCAGCAGGGACTGAAGACAGCCACTTCTGAACAAATTTATTTAATCCAGCTACTACCTGAAAAATGCCTGGCAAACAGAACCTTATCTGTTGTTCTTTAACAAATATTGTAAGGCTTAAAGATTTCATCAACAAAGCAAAAGTTTAATGCAGAGTTCTACCTTACAGTTTATATCTGGTTAAGATCATAACAAAAGGAAAGTGAACTTACTGGTCTCAGCTGGATACACATGAGTGCTGAACAAACAGAAGGTAATGACAATAGAGAAAGGGGAAGAATGTTCCTCTGTTGCCATTTTTATTGTTCTTGTTATGAATTTTTATTGAAAGGTAAGTTACAGAGTTAAATTTTAGCAGTGGTGAATGCATTGTTTCTTCTGTCGCTCCCTGAGTTTTATTCATTAACTGATACAGAGGACTGGTCTTTTCCCTACCATTATTTACCTGTAGTTTCTGACAATGTCCCTCACAGACCTCACTGAGTATAGAAATAAGATGTGTATTTGAACAGCACTAATACAAACTTGGCTCCTAATAAGGGACAGTACAATACAATACATATGTATTGTATTTCTAAATACAAGTTAGAAAGGCATGCTGTAGTCTTCCAGAGCTACTTACTTTTAAATGGCTTTTATTGGTTTTGAAGCTATTGAGAGAAGTAAGGAAGACAGATTATTTCTTCTTACTTATAAGTGAAAACTGAGAGTTAATTTGTCCAAAAGTTTCTAAAAACAAGGCCTTCATAAATGCAGATATGTGACAACTGTATAAAAGATATTACAAAGCCTTTGCACCAAATAGTTTCCTATAGATGCCAGTAAGAATATTTTTGTTTAAAAATAAAACCTGTTTGTATTACAAGCATCTCTGGGGAAAGAAGTACATGTATTTTTGCCTCTGACAGTTCTCCAATTACCATTTCTTCTTCTCTTTTCTGAATTTTATTGAAGATGCATTCCTTTCACTGAGGTTTCCATGGTTATTGAGGTCATGAAGATTTCATATTAGCCCAGGCAGCCACTCTTTCACTGTGAGTCTCTGAATGCAGGTGTTGCTGCTTCTTGTTTTGTAGGAAATTCATCTGGCAAGCTCTCATCACCAAATTGGACTTTATTTCCCATCTTGATTTGTGTATTTTTTTCTCTAAATTCAAATGTTTTTCCTGCACTCACCTTTCTGTAAGCATATAACAGCTCAGGACTTGATTGGCATTATCTGTCTTGGGGGTGAACATTGCAGGTAAAAGGTGTAAGGGTTCAACACATCTACTTGTAGGTCACTGTTTCTAACCTTATGTCCCAAATGTCTCCACTTTGCTGTTCAGCATTTCCCCTTGTATCTGGATCACTGTAAAGCCTTTGCTTCCCCCAGGAGAACAGGCAGGGTGTGAGCAATGAAGTTCAACTTCTGTGTTATCCTGAGAAAACAGAACAGACTTTCCCTTCATTTTTTAGCTTCCAGCTGACATTGCCTCTTATGGGAACAACAGTTTCTGGCTACTGCAGGCCAGCTAGCATGGCTTATGTAGGGAATGTGTTCTTCCACAGCTAGGGATTAATGTCTGTGGATATAAAAATTCCTCAGAACATTAAATGGTCTTTTCTTCTCAGCATCAAGTGCCCAGGTTCTGAAATTAGGATGCTACACAGACAGTTTATGGAGCTTGGAGGATTCTCTTGTTAAAATACTGCCATCACATCCAAAAGAAAGGGTTATCATTATTCCCTTTTGTCACTGGAACTCTTCCTCTCACTGGGTACTGCTACATCATCTCTGCCAGAAAAACATACCTTGGCAATTAGAAACAAAGAGATTTATCTCTTAGTCTGGGGGGAAGAGGCGGGGTGTAAGCTCTGCAGTATCTGCTACTGTCTCCTGTGTTAATTTAGCTGTTCTGAAGACTAAGTTCTGGTGGCAGATCCCCTACTCCAACTAATCCACTAGTTATGCTGGAGAGGTGGTACATTTTTGAAGAGGAAATCAGAGATATCACCAACAAGTGCATCTCATGTTGTACTACTTTGCCAAAAGATATTGCATCCCTTTGTGGTTTGAAAGATGGAAAAATAAGTTTCAGTCTTTTACATGATAAAATGCAAACAACATATTTCCACATGCCACTTTTCTTCATGGCTACTCGGTTCTACCCCATCAGAGCCACAAGAGTTTTGTGAGAACGTTTTCCTGAAATCCCAATGCACACTGCCAATAGGAAATGAGGGAAAAGAACAAACTTTTTTCTTCACATTGGTGTAGTAAAGCCAATGCATACATTCTCTCAGCAGTTTCTTTTACCTCTGTTTCCAGTGCATTTTTATAGATGTTTCCAGGATATGTATTCTGGTGTGACATCAAAAGAAACCTGTCTTGGCAAAAGAGCAACAGAGAAAACTCATGGTTTTTTAATATAAATAGTAAAAAAGCTGTAATTAAATAGCTATAAAAAGAGTAACTGGCTTTACTCTGTGTGTCCCCTGCCCTTTGTGCTAGATGTTCTTAGACTAAACTGTTGGGGGGTTTTCCCCATTTGAGCCTCAGAGGGCTACTGTAATAAAAAGGTCAATGAGAGCAGCATTGCATTGTGCCTCCAGATGAGACAAGCAATGGAAACAAACTGCATCCAAACAGCTAAATCTGGGGCTTAAGCCAGTCTCTGTACACTGAATAATAGCTATCCTGAGCAAATAGACATGTCTTATAACATTTCCTGAACATCAACAAGCTGTGGCTCTGAGAGAGCTCTTGTATTTTTTTTTTCTTTTTCTTTTTCTTTTTCTTTTTCTTTTTCTTTTTCTTTTTCTTTTTCTTTTTCTTTTTCTTTTTCTTTTTCTTTTTCTTTTTCTTTTTCTTTTTCTTTTTCTTTTTCTTTTTCTTTCTTTCTTTCTTTCTTTCTTTCTTTCTTTCTTTCTTTCTTTCTTTCTTTCTTTCTTTCTTTCTTTCTTTCTTTCTTTCTTTCTTTCTTTCTTCCTTTCTTCCTTTCTTCCTTTCTTCCTTTCTTTCTCCTTCTTTCACTCCTTTCTTCCTCTCCTTCTTTCTCTCCTTATTGCCTTCTTTCTTGCCTCCTTTTTGTCTTGAATGGATTGAGTCAAGGGCCCTGTATTTAGAGTGGCCTTCTTCCCACTCCTAGTTATGCAACTTCTCAGAAAGTTCTCCCCTCATGATCTCAATGATAGTAAAGCATCATATTTAGCGTAACAATCTATCTCTGCAACTTTGACAAACCATGAAGAACTAGAGACAGGTTCTCAGTTTTCTGTTAAATCTGATCTGAATTTCAGTGCACCTCTGTGTTTGTGGGAGCTCTGAAGAATGGCATTGCTTCTCAAGGCAACAGCTTAAGACCACATGAACACTGGCTATGGTGGGGTGTTTTTAGTTTTGTCCCTGCAAGATTGAGTGCAACTTCACGACACAAATAGGTGTTCCAACAAAGTTGGAACAAAGTCCTTAAAGCTGCACTACTGAGTTTTTCCTGGCTGTGTTACTATGGATTAAAATTTCAGTCTTTGCTACCAGTTTCCAAATAGACCAAAATATAGCCTTATTTGTAAAATCTATTGTAGTGCATAAAACTTGAATAACTCAGAGATGTGGAAGACCTCAGAGAACTTCAAATTCTTGCATTATCAGCTCAAAACCAAACCTCTAGATACCCTTAGAACTCCACTCTGATTATTTTAATCACTAGGGTGGTGTCCAGGGGCAGACATGGCTGCACACCATAAGGCAAATCTTAGGGCCTGTTCTGCACTGGGAGATGCTGCTATCTTGGCAAGAAAGAGACTGCTGTTGACAGCAAATATTCAAGGGCTTTCCTTTATTTGAAACATCTTTTTTTGAACTATATTTTAATGCTACCATTTAGGCAGGTATTTGCAACAAGGAAGCCTCTTCTAAAAGGCTTCTAGAAGAAATATTATTCCCAGAATAAAAGGAATTGGTTTAGTATATGAAAACACAGAAGCAACATGTGTGTGTTTTTAAGGCTGCAATGTCTCCAGGATAATAGCAGGAAAAGATGATTTTACATCTCCATGCAGAAGCATGCCTAGTTTCACTTTTTGTGCTCTGAACAATATGGAAAAGTTCTGACTGCTGATTCTTGCTAACTCTTGCTTGCATTACTGTAGACAAGAATTAACTACTTACACCCACGGTTTTACAGTTTTGGTCATTTCAATGACATGACTTGCAGCTGGTTGAACACCTCTGTTGGATCTTTGACAGATAAGTCTTCTTTAAAGAGACTAAAAAGTTTTTATAGTGCCTTGTGAGCCAGTACATCACTATTTCTGAAGCTTTTCTGTAGACAAGATTCCCTTTGAAGTCAATGGGAGTTCTCTCTGAATAAGAGCTTTAGGATTTGGGCCTCAGGACACAAATGCTGTGATCAATCTTTTGAGCACAGTGAGTAACATTTTCTTGGCTTTCAGAACTACACTAAGCCAAACAGTAGCCCCAGGGATTCAAAATAGGTTAAATGAGAGAATCTGCTTTCTTTCAACCTACATCTTTCTTTAGCTTTTAAATCAGCATAGTCCTCATGCCTAGTACTGACCTGCCAAAAACACCCTCCAACAATAAGAGCAGATGTTTTAATAGTTAGTTTTATAGTCAAACCTATCATGGCATGAGATACTATGAAATAGAGTTGTGTGCAATAAAAAACAAACATACTTGATGTGGACTGACCTGTTTTGAAGTTGAGACATGAACATACAGTCTGGAACAAAAGACTTGAAGACTGAGAACTTTATTAATTATGTTACAGGGAGGTCTGCAGGCACTGATTTCAATCAGACCATCATAGTACAAAACACCGTGCAAACATCAGAATTAGTGATACAAAAGTCAGCAATACAAGTAGGCAAGACTGATACTCCCTGTCTCCTATTCTTTATAATTCCTCTGACTTTGTACATGGAAAGGTCAGGTAGCAAGGGATGTGTGACTTTCCAATACCTCTCACAAAGTCCAAAATGAAACCTGTCTGCCAACCTCCTGTCATTGTCAAGACTACTCTCCTTCTTTCACACAATTATAAGTGTATTACTGGACCTAAAACATCCTAACTTCCCATGCCCATCCCAGCCCTGGCTGAACTCCAGCATCCCCAGCCACTTTCCCCCATGAAACTGAAGGTCCAGGCTCTTCCTGTGGCCTGTAATGAAGGCTTTGCCTGTGCTGATTTCAGTGGTAACAAGTCTAGAACTGGTGACAAATCCCACCCTGATACAGGCAGCTGCCAGAGAGTGCAGCAGTGCATCAGGAGTGTGGGGCAGAGCAAAACTCTCTTGCATTTTCAATCCTCATAAGATATCACACAACTGTATTAACAAAGTAACACATAAGAGAACCAAGAGAAAAGACCAAATGAAACAAGAGAAAAAGGTAGCACATTCTTATTTCCTAAAGGGAGCTAAGAGCCTGAACATTTTACAGGCTCTTACCTGTGTGATGTTATGGGTGGAGGTGCACAGATGAACAGCCCAGTTCTTTCCCTGGAGTCCTGGCTCTGATGCTGGCCCATTGGCATTTTGGTGGAGGAAGTCCTGCAACTTCTGTTTCTGCCCACAGCCAGTGGAGAGTCTCAAGCAGCTGTAAATATCATGTTGGTATGCATTACAGTGGGAAAACACTGAAGTCTTCAGGTGTGAATATATATGGGACTATCACTAAAAGACGAGTGTTTTGGAGAAGCGACTTCAAAGATGATGAAGGAAACACAAAAAGCAATGTATTACCTGGAATATGAGCAACTGTACTCCCCAGGCACAAGCTCAGCAGCTAGAAGAATTTCTCCACAGTATCAGTAAGACTGAGGTCTCCACTATACACCAGATATGACCTGGCACAGCTGAACCTACTTAAAATTTTAAACAAGTAAAGCCTTGTTCAGCCTACAACTCACAGCAGTGATGTAAACAGCCTGCTGATTCAGTTGTATATGTAGATGGTTCCCAGTGTTCGTTCTTTGATTTCTTCTTTTAATTTTATTTTCTTTTTTACATCTGGATAATGAGTTCCCTTCCCTCTCCCTCCTTCAGTTAGGTGAAAAAACCTCTACTTGCCCAGTTTCTTCAATGCCTTGGCTCTATGTCCCTGTGTAAAATCCAGGTGCTACACTGGTATCTCCCTGGAGATTTCTCCTTTTGTTCCAGTCCCTTACCTTGGTTCCTGATTTCGAGGGAAGAGGCAAAACAGCCAGCAGGGAGAGACATGTGATAAAAGACAGCTCAAGACCACTCAGCAGTTCAATCTATTCACTTCAAAGAAGAGGACAAAGTAACATTTTCCCTTCAAATTTAGAAACAAAGAGGTGTTTTATTTTCACCAAAATGGTTCTCTAAGTCTCCTCTCCCTTTCCCTAGGGTAGGGGTCCCTGCTCATCCCCAGGGAGCACAGAGAAGCAAGGCACTCAGTCACCACCATGGGGAAATGGGTGGCCATGGGCTGGCAAGTCATGAAGGGCACAGGCAAGGGAACAGCCTTGTGTGGCACTGCTCAGCCTCCTCTGGGGTGACCCACGGGGCAGCTGCTGAATGAGCCTGTCAGATCACTCTGTTTGATACTAGCTGGCAGAGTGCACTCAGGTTTTATGATCCCACAGAGTCTGAGATTGGTTCTTGACAATTCTTTCACCCCCAGTTTGGAAACTCTCTGGGCAATAAAATTTTCTTACTTATGCCCAAAGAGAAGACTGCATCTTGCTTTTGTCTTTTGTCTGTCCTGTTGACACATATCTTTCTTGGGGACGGGTATAAGAAAACGGAACTGGAAGAGCTGCTGTACAATAAATTCAGACACATTCACAATCACACTTTTTTATTGCCAGAATACCCTCTTTCCTTGTGTTTGAGGACTGCAAAAAATTATATATATTATAAAAGAATGCATGTTAATCTCCTATCTGCACTATGAATTGTAACAGTGTTGTACGTGGAAATCCTGATTTGACACAGCAACAGCTGAGGCAGCTTCTGGGGAAACACCACTAGAAAAAAATTGTGCTCTCTCTGGAGCACTGGGAGCTATGAACTGATATCCTGAAATAAGCATCCTCTTGCTGATATCCAAGATGAGACTGACAAGGACTCCAAGACTTCATATGAATGAAACTTGTACTCACACCACCTTTGTCAGAAATCCAGTATAACACACTTCCACATCAACTGGAAGAAAGATTCATCTAGAGAAAATAATTTCAGCTTTGAAAGAGAGACTGAAGAAGACTAATAAAAATGTATTTTCTTAATAGGCTTTTGTTGTTCTTGCTTTAATCTTCAAAAACTTGTATCTTCCTCCAGTGTAACACTAATGATAGCCTTTGTTTTTCCTTCTTACTGACAATGAAGTTGGAACACACAGTAAATGTGTTAACCAGAGTGGATTGCTGACTCTTAGGAGCAGTACAACAGTGTTTCCCAGATGCAGCTTAGAACTATGCAAATGTTGTCTACCTGCATTAATTCTTCATTGTCTTGCTGTTAAAGCAAGTATCAGTGAAAGGCAATTTGGGTTAGAGAAGTAAAAAGTGAATTAAAAAATGGTCTCTTTCAGACTGCTTCCATCACCTCATTTAGATCATGCTAATCTCTTCCTTGTGAAGCACAGCAGGTCACTTTTAGCTGTACATGAAAACAGTTTGTCTAAGCTTCCAGCCCAAAGGAAACAAATGGGTAGGACAAAAAACCTGATATGAGGAGGGGTCCTAGGCTCTGTTCTCATTGCTGCCACTAGAAAGGCATGACAGGGAGCAAGGCACTCAGTGTCTCTCTGTGTCAGTCTTCCCTGGATTTCATCAGCTGATGAAGGCTGTAGATGACACAGAGCTGGATTATGCAGATGGAACAAAGGAGAGGTAGAACATAGTACAGGAGGAGAGCAAACTTGATAGAGAGTAGTAAAACATAAATGGGGTGGAGTACAAAGTACAAGATGCTACCCTTGAGGAGCAAAACACAGAATCTCCTACAAGCTGAGACCTCATCAGCTGCTGGTCACGTGTCAGAAGATTATGTACAACAAGAACTCAAAGGGGAAGAACTTGAACTCAAGTTAAAGAACAGCAGTACAGTAACAGAAAATTATCAAACTAGTAATAAAAAGAGCTGTGAGGTCTGCGGTGATCTGCTAGCAAGTAAAGCTGAGACATCCATTCTATGCTAATATCTTTCAAAAAATGGTGCTTCATCAGTTTATGAAGATCAAATTCTCATTCTATGATCCTAAGTTTTGAAGAGTTGAAATTACTGACCTTCAAACTGGTTACAAAAGGGGGAACAGTTTCTTGCCTATAGTAACCAAAATGTTCTCAAGGATTAGGTTGACTATGGAAATGGTTGGAGTGTCCCCTGCACATTTAAAGTGAAAGCAAAGTACCATGTCAGTGGATTAGTAATATAAACTGGAACTAACTGGTCCAGTTCAATTGCTTATGGTAAACAAAACACAAATACTTGAAAAACACTAGAAATTATAGAAAGTTTATTTGATCTATGATATTATTTCAAAAGGTGTAACCTACCTGGTTCCTTATTAGTTAAACACAAAAAAGGACTACAGTTAAATATAAAAGCTTCATCTTACTAGTATTAGTCACCTTAAGATACTCACTTACCTGCTTATTACATGTTTTCACAGGTCTCATTTTCTCTTAGTTTTTCAAAAGCAATCATAAAGTTATTTCTTGACTTTATTAACATTAGTTTTCCTGCTATTTTCCAACAAAATTCCATGATTTCTTGTCCAGACCTTACACAGTATTTTTGTCAAGAGCTCTTTTTCCAGGTGTGAATATATTTTTATATGTATATACACACACACAGAACCCAAGGAAACGTTACTACACAGATTTCATTTTAATTATAAGCACCAAGTCACAAGCTGAGCTTCGTTATACTTTAAAATACATATTTCAACTATCTGTCAAGCCATGGTGCTGCTACCAAAAGGCATCTCAGACATTAAAAGGGAAGGTCTTGGTTTCATCTACTACCAGCTTTATACGGTAATCTCTGTAGTGAAGGGTATCTGTTACTGGATCTGGAGCAACAGCAAGCATGTCCTCCATCTCCTCCTGAGTAAAGGGCTCACCTGAAAGACAGCATAGAATAACATTTTATCTTGGTAAGTATTCTTTCAAGGACTGGAAAATTCTGCTGCCTTTCACTTGAAAGGATCTCCTTTTGATTCTCACACAGAGGAGAAAAAGAATAAAACTAAGTATCTTTTTCCTTCCCTTTTGGCAATATAAGTCCTACACACCAAGTGAGCCAGTCTAAAAGGAAGGAGACAGAGGATCTGGATCTATCTGATCTTCTAGTTCACAGACACCAAAACAGCCTGTTCCTCTCTACCATGGATTTTGAAACAACCATTTTTGTCATTTTTTTCTCCTGTGTACATTAGAATTTTTATCTCTCATTTGGCTCTCCTTGCACTGGTATTCACATCATGAAAGAATTCTGGTTTTTCTCTTCAAAGCTGTTGATGGCTTACTTCTTCCCTCAGAGAACCAGGTTACCATCTGATGCTAGGTCTTGCACAAAACCTGCACACCCTTTTGAACATGAGGCAGGTGGGCATGAGTCAGCCACACAAGAAAAGCAGGCTCTTCAAGAGATATTGAGGATTACAGAATGTACCACTTAAATTGAATCTTTGAATCTCTTTGTTTGCATGTGGCTCTAGAATTAAGATCAAGATAATGTAAGAATGAATGAGCACTGAAACCACTGAAACATCCGGAAATCTAAGCTGCAATTTTACAGGACAGCAAAAGAGTCACATACTTAGTGAGCACAGAGGTGTGCACAGAATCACAAAATAACCAGACATGACTGAATTACAAATAAGGATAAGAATAAAAATGCCTATTTTATAATATCTGCAAGCAGGCAGATAAATGCTCTTTCCCTGCATCACTGACCGGTGAAATGTCCTAGTCTGCAGTCACTCATCACAGCAACAGCATTGTTTGAAGACAACGTATCTACTCCTGCAGATTTTGGCCTGCAGGGTAAGGACCTCAAGTTGCCATATACATATGTAATGCTTTTTACTTAAATACTGATATTACAGAAGTCATGTTACCTTCTTTGGTCAAATGTTTGACCAGGTCGTCTTTGGTAATATATCCACACTTATTCTCATCCAAAGCCTTTAAAGAAAAAGAATAAATCTTGTGGTTTTAAGCTTATTGTATCAAAAAGCAGCAACTTATTTTCAGCAATTAGGTACTTGAATATTTACAGAGATACAGACCTCAAATGCATGTAGAATAACATCTTCTGGAATAGGTCGGAATCTGAAACCATGGAATCAGAAAAGTAAAGTTACTGTTTGCCAGTGTTCTGAAAAAACTAAATACAAGTACTAAGGGAAAGGAAGGCTTATATTCCATGAGAATTTATTAAGTTTTGTGTATCAAACATTTAATTGCAGCCTGACCTTTTGGAACTGTCCATATATTTAACTCTTACATCTTTTGTTGTACTACTGTTTAATTTCCCTTGTGCTGAGGAGCCAGATGAATGTCTTCTGCATGTCTGGGCTGGCTTGGTGGGTTAGTAGGAATCAGCAATAGATGAATCATTCTACAAAGCCAATGCACTGAACAGAAATGGACAAACCAAGAAAACAAAGTTTTGTCCAGGTAGGCTGGTAGCTAGGAGATCACCTAGTGGGACTTGGGCAGCCTAATGAGCTGATGATGAGCAAAGGAGGCTGGTAGCTATAAAAGGTCTGTCACTAACAATTGCAGAGAGAGGAGAGAACTGGGCACGTTTGTGCATGCATATGCATGCTTGATTTCAGAGCAGGAAAGCAAGCTCAGTGCAGCAATGGAGACTTTCCATATTCCAGCAGGCTCCCACCAAACCCCCAGAATACTAAAGAGAAGAAGCTGAATCCAGGGAGGTTCTAACTGCTTGACTGTTTTGTCCAGACCCGCCTCAGTCTTTTACTATCTAAAAATCAAATGTGCTAAGAAGAAGCCTTGGATTTTATGATCCAAATCTCATGTACCCTTGCTTAAGTGAACTATGGACACAGTGCCCCAAAAGATGAAGTGGGTCTTGACAAGCCTGCACTAGCCTGGGGAAAGAGTGCAGGGGGTGGGGTTATTGTATGTGTGTGTGTGTGTGTTTGAGTTTGCATGAAGGGAGTGTAGAGGAGGAGAACACAGAGCAGCAAGGCATAATTTTGTGAAAGGGTGAACATCAGTGCGGAGCCACAGCTACTTCATGTGTAGAATACCCTCCTACCAAAGGCCCTCTGTGTGCAAAATAACTTCTCAGGATTGCACAAGAATGAGTATCTCAAAAGCCTTGATGACCATATTTAAAATGAAAGATAAACTCCTTGTAAATGATCTTGCTTTAGTGCAAAATGTCAAAGTAGCACAAGTCCCTGTGTATGTGCAAAGCCTTCTATGCACCTTTGTGACAACTTTTAGGTCAGCAGTCTTTTAGAGTGCTAATTGTATACATTCAGCTGTACCTTCTCAGTAGCTGTAACTCATAGGCTCAGAGAAAGCAATAGTTATGACCTTAATCTGCATACAAAACATTTCAGAGATACACAAAGCGTGTTGAATAGCAATTCTGATTCCAACTAGAAATACAAAAGCTACATACTATCACAATTATGATTATAAGCTGGTATTATTTATATCATCAGTACAACATAATTTAATGTAGATGAACTAATTTTGAAACAAAATCTATATAGCTAATGAGTTTAAATGACAAAAAAGATCTATACTCCTTCCAGTTACATAAAATTTCTGTAGATATGCTTTTCAGAATCAACCCTGTCAATCTGGAATAAACTACAGACACATAAAATTCACTTTCCATTACCTTCTGTCAAGTAGAACTTTTGTCATCACTGGAAGAAAATGTTCCAGATGAACAAATCCACCCGGTTCTTCTACTTCTATCTAAAAATAAAACTTAAGTGGTGCAGGGTATATGACTCATTAGCAAACTTAACCAAAAACCAGAAAATTGGGGTGATCCTGGATTAAAATTACATCATTACACTTTGAATATTTATATCAGGTCTTTAATATCATATCTGAGTGAAAGGCTTGTGATCAAATAGAAACAGATTCAAGGAAGAGCTAATATCCCAGGGAAATACAGGTCTGCTATTACACATTTGCAGCAACTCAATATTGCCCTCTTGTGCTTCAAAACCATTCATGCAAAGGAACCAGACACCGAGGAACTGATCTTATCTGCCCCAATAACTCAGCAGAGGTTTAAACATTCAGGCTGAAGCCATACTAGTAAAGTCTATCAGGATCTGGAGCATTCCCAAGCAGTGTAACATGAACACTCATTACAGCAAAGCATGAGCACATTCCCTTGGCATGATTTTGAACTGTGCCACCCAACATTTCCCCCAGCAGATCCTGACTTGGACCTTAAGGACTTTTCCCCAGCAGGATGCTTGGAGCAGCCCCTCTGCATGAAGCATTTACCAGGGTGGGCATGAGCTGCTCTGTGCCTGCTGGCTTCAACACCCAAGGATGTTTCTGGGCATATTTAATTGGCTAGCCTGGACATAGCTCCAGTCAAGTGCACCTTAATGATGGAATTTGTTGCTTTCATGTTTCATGAAAGAAAGTTAAAGAGAGTTGTCAGGGGAAGGATCAGAGAGGCAGGCAAACTGAGTCAGGACCAAAACAGCCATAAGGCAGCCTATAAAATGCTACCCAAAAAAGCAAACAAATTAGTTCCAAACCACTGGGGACTTGTAGCAGCATTCTCACTTCATTCCTATACTTCCACAGGAGATAAGCAACATGTCATCACTGTCATCAAACTGCTCTCTGTCATTGGGGTGCATCCCTTCCCTGAAAATTTTAAGTTTTGCTCCCAAAGGAGCCCTGTTAATTGAGCTAGCCTATTCCTGTCTGTGTTGAAACCGGATGCGTGCCTTGAGGTCTCACATGGCAGCAGCAACACCTTGCTAGGCCCCCTGAGACACAGCTGAGATTGAAAGAAAACTCAAACAGGCACTGATTTGAAATCTTCTAACTGAGCCAGGAAAAACTTAGTAAGGAATCTTCCTCCTGGGAGCTGGGTCAGAGCTGGGTCAGTTCCTGATACATCCAGTTGCTTAAATGGAAAGCTGCAACTGCTGCTGCATGCTCTTTTCCAGTGCTCTGGAAGGGGTTTGGGTGCTAAGAGAAGACAGCCATCACGTCTTGCTGCTTTAGAGTGGAAACTGGCTTGAAAAAAACACATTTTCCCTTCTGTTTGGTGAGTCTAGCAGAAAGGATCTTCAGCAAGAAAATGAAGATTTGCATGCTTCATTCTAAACCAAATGGAACCTTTTACCATTACAGAATCACTTGTTTTGCTGCTTGCTTGACTGAAAAGATGTAACAAAATACCTGGCAAAGCCTTGTCCTGGGAGGTGATCAGCAACCTCAGCTTCCTCTGATGTGGAACAGCTTCCATCTCAGAGTCTCTATAGATCCAGTAACATCTTGAACAGTTAAAATTAATTCTATTTCTAACATTTCTTACTCTTCCTCATGCGCACTCCTGTTCTACACCTCATTTCTCATTGATGTTTTTCTTTTTCTGTATTTCCTCCTCTTTTCACATTAACAGCATTTGCCTGTTCAGACTCTATGAGTTTCACTCAATTTCTTTCCTTCAGGCACATCCACAGCTCCCATAACAACTGTATTGTAGCACCTATTATGTTTTGTATTTCTGTTCTCCCAGCCATAACACTGGGGTACTCGAAACACAAAGAAACAAAACATCTTCCAGAGTTACCAGGCAGAGCACTGTACCGAACTCCAAGCATTGCAGTAACCCTTACGTAAGTTTCCACCATCTCTAGATTCAGCATTTAATCTTATCTTTGTAAGCAGGCCTAGAGATATGATATTAAGTACAGAATTGAGTACAAGGCAATATAAGAAACATTATATGATAATTTATAGAGATAACATAATTATATGAATGCTGGTTTTGCAGATAGAAATAACGTGCTAGTTTAGCAATAAGGCTAATAGGAAGATGAGATGACAGAGACACAAGTAGTGAGAAACAGAAATTAAACACAGCTCACAATGAGCAAAAATGCTGAGGAAATAGCTTGGTTACAAACTGGCTAACAAATGCAATTTTTACCTTACCTAGATTAAGATAAAATGGCATTACCATTGCCAATTATAGTGAAATCTTACATAAATTATGTTTGTGATTATCATTATATATGAAGGGTTCCACAAGAAGACAGTGTTCTTCTGGTACTAAACTTATGCCAAAGTTTCATTTACAGGCTCTGTAAAATATTATTTGCTATTTATTTTCCAGTGCAGTGTTCTTTAAGGTCAACCATCACTCTGAATGTATTCTTTCTTCTTGCAGTATTTGTGCTTGAATATTCTTATAATTTTCATACATTACACTGTTGTATCTCAAGAATCTTCTACCTTGTGACTACATTGCATTGTACTTTTTATGTATTACTTATCTCACATTTTTTGAGAAATATTGAAAATTGGGGGGAAAAAAGTAAGTGGAATCTCTTCCAGAGGATGAGGCAGGCCTTAAATTCTCCTGGTTCCCCTGGACTTGAATGGGGTTGTCAAAGCATCCCCATTTCTCAAATCTGTATCTTCAGTGAGGAGTTGCACTGTTCATTTGCTGTTAAGTAAAGCCACTGTGGGACAATAAAAATATCATCTATATTACGCACCATAATTTCTTTTTCCATTTTGCCTTGTTTGTCAGTGGGAGCTGGGACAATCTGGTTCTGAGAGTACAGAACCAGAGCAGACATATTGCAGAATTGTGTTAAAAGAGCTTTCTCCTCTAGTGGTTCTCTGCACTTCCTCATCTGAAGCAGCTCCATCATTTTCACAAGACTTAGTGCAAGAATTCTCACACTAAATTCAGATCTACAAGAGGCCAGACAAGCCTGGTGAGGGGAGACTACTACTGCAACTATCCAAATTTTTGTTGGAGCAGGAAGAAAACAGTAGGAGACATAGATTCCCAGTATCCTGACCTACACATGAAAAGGAGAAAAATCCTTACCCCACCTCTCAGCTCAGGCACTGTCCACTCCTTAAAGCAGCATGCCCATTTGCAAAAAGAATGTGAAGTCTGTTTCCCACTTCTTTGTCCCATTTATTAATCACACCATGCCAAGGCACCAGCACACCACTTTTCTATTACAAACATGATGTAAGGAGACAAAAATTAGTGTAGAAAAAGACTGTGGAGAAGTGTAATTAATTTCTTTACCTTACCACTGTTTATCACTGGGAGAATGAGAGGACCACTAGGTCTTGTGATGTTTTATGTCATGAAGCCTGATTTACAAGCTTAAGCAATCAAGTAAGAAAAGATTCTCACCTATAACTCAGAAATCTCAAGGCTGAGAAAGACCTCATGAAGGACAGAATGTTGAAAGGTCTGGCTATAAGATAGCAATAACAGGGCCTAGATCAAAAAATGGCAGGCTTTCCCTCTGGGTATTTTTGGAATGTGATGTATAATTTTAACACCTGCTCAAGAACTGATTTTTACTACATAACCCTGTAACGTGTTTCCATGGCATGTCCAGAAGAGTGAGATGATTAAAATTTGGATATCTGACTGAGGTTTAGGACATTCTTTTTCATCTGTCAGTTTTTTCTCCATTTTCTAAAAATGTCCCTCCACCTTGGCACAGTGTCACAGTCCCCCTTTGGGTAAAAAAGAGTCAAAGACTCCTCATTTTAACCCATCAACATTGTTGCCTCATCAGCCTAAAGATTTGCTTCAGGGCAACCTACATGACTGTCTGTCTGCTGGAAACACTTCCATGACACTTCCAACATCTTGGAAAAGAGTTTAGGTTTCTCATTCAGCAAGGCAGAAGGGCCAAACTTGTGCAAGTTAAAGACAGAAAAAAATACAGCAGACCTAAGCATTTACCTTTTCCAGCAGTTCCTGTACTTCTGCCTCAGTTGGGAAGCAGCCCAGTGACCTGACAATGCAACCAATCTCCCTGGTAGAGAAGAGAAGAGAAGAGAAGAGAAGAGAAGAGAAGAGAAGAGAAGAGAAGAGAAGAGAAGAGAAGAGAAGAGAAGAGAAGAGAAGAGAAGAGAAGAGGAAAAAGAAAAAAAAAAAGAAAAAGAAAAAGAAAGAAAGAAAGAAAGAAAGAAAGAAAGAAAGAAAGAAAGAAAGAAAGAAAGAAAGAAAGAAAGAAAGAAAGAAAGAAAGAAAGAAAGAAAGAAAGAAAGAAAGAAAGAAAGAAAGAAAGAAAGAAAGAAAGAAAGAAAGAAAGAAAGAAAGAAAGAAAGAAAGAAAGAAAGAAAGAAAGAAAGAAAGAAAGGAAACATCTTTGTTAATAAGTCTGCAACAGAAGACTGTTGACAATACAGATACCAATTCAGAGCTTGCATATAGGAGTGTGCACATAAAAGCACACAAGAAAATCTATGTGGAATTTTAAGATGATGTCTCAATAAGCAATGTCTACTTTTTCAGATGTAAAATATTCTGAAGCTCCTTGAAATTGTTCTTGCAATTTCCCAAAAAAATTCTTTACTATTGTGTTGCACTGTACTGTGTGCAAGTTACTTTTACATTGCTGTTCTCTAACTGTAATGCTTATTTTCAGTAACGTCTATATAGATGTAATTAACAAAGCACTTGGAAATCTACTGAAATGTGAAGTAACAAATAAAATACATACTTCCATTAAATGCTATAAAGATACAAATTCTAACTGCATTAAAGAACAATTACAAAGGTGAGGCAGAAGGCAGCCCTGCTATGTCCACGCTGTGCTTTCAGAGAGTCAAAGAGAGCAACAAAGTGGCTTATCACCATTCTGTTTATGCTGTAAATATATTCATAGCTTGCATTTACTGCTAAACCTGGTGCAGCTGTTCTGAGGCTCTAAATAAAATTTTATCAAACCAGCAATGCCTCAAAGATGAACAAAGTCTAGGATGAACAACATCACAGACTAGAAACAAATTATTGTAAGGCTGTAATAAAGCTTTAATTATAGTATGATTAAAAACAAAATAACAGAAGCATTAATATAGTTTATGATTTACAATTCAATTCAACAACACAGAAATTTAAGAACATTTGAATATCTATTCACAGTGCTGGTGGTTCTCATGATCCAAACCTCTGTGGTTCCTTCCTCTTGACCAGTAGTAAATTTTTCCAATTTGTGCAAAAATCAGATTGCCTAATAAAAATGGTAGATAAAAGGAGGAATGATCTTTGTAAAATCTTCTTACAACAGTAAGGCCCTGAATGCAGCCCAACAAGCATAGGCAAAATTATATGTATAAGTCTATGACCTCCTCAGACAGGTCCCAAAGAGTTCCCATTCTGACTGAAAACATGTGAGAAGCACTACAACAGACAAAAGAGATAAAAAGGCTGGCTGCACAAAACTAGTTACAGAGCAAAATCCAGCTCCACACATCCATGTGTTCTGAAATGAAACCATCTGCTCAAATGACCCTGCCCCTGTGGGTGTGAATGGCCAATGGCCTCAGGGAGGTCAGTCATTTAGACATAATCCTTGTCCATGCATCATACTTCTAGTATGTATAATATTGCATTTGTTGTTCTCACTCCTGCACTCCCTCATATTTTCCAGCTACTTGTAACTATTCCCTGCCTCCACCAGAGCCACATCCAACACAAATCCTGCCTCCTTGTTGTCCCACACTATTTCTGCTCTCACAGACTGCCAGGGATGGGAATGCTGCCATCATCCTCCTGCCTCACTTCACTCACACCCAGCAGAACTGTGATGTGACTGAGGTAAGTCAGACCCTAGAAGAGTCTGCAAAATCTGGCACTGCTGGATGCTCTATCTGGCACTCTGCCTGCATGCCAGCACAAGGATGTTGCTTGAAGTGTTTCTGGTAAAAAAAGTCAGGACCCATTTGGTAATAACATGGAGTTAAAAGAACCTGATAGGAAACTATTTTGCTCCAAGTCCCTTCCTCTCAGTTCAGCAGCTGCATTTTCTGCTGTGTAGTTACTAGAATACAAAAATGATCGTTAAAATCAAGGTTATGATCATACAAGTTTTGTAACACAGATGCAATGAAAATTTTGGGTCATGGTTTTCACATTGCATATAACACTTTCAATAACAAGATTTGCAATATCAGAAAAGTCCTTGACTGAGGGACATGAAATATGCATGAAAAAACACCATCTTCCTCGTGCTTAATTTCTTACTAATTTGTACTAGGAGTCATGGAATACCAGTGTTGGCCTGTCAAACCAGTATCATTTTTCATTCTTCACAGATATCTGATATTTCAGGCATTAATACTGATACAGCTACAATTTTGGTTAAGAATTGTGCTGTGCTGCCACCTTCTGATACAAGATAATCAGCCATTAATAATCCCATTTGTGATACAGCCCTGCAATATGAACCTGGAAATAATTAGACAGTAAGTTTTTGTTCATTGTCTGTATCTGTACTACAAAAAAATTAATGCAAAATTGTGCATTTACTACACTAAATAGACTTTTGGATGTCCCCTGTCTGAATGAATACATTTTTAAAAGAGTCCACTTGTATCATTTCATTGTTGTAACATGCTCCCAAGCTGCATACCCATATATAATGGAGTGAGAAGTGGAGAGAGTTCTAGAGCTGTTTAGCCAAGACTGCAGATGTAAATGCCAAACAAACAAGCAGTGAGTATGCCATGGTGCAGTGAGGGCTGGGGTGGAACTGGTGGGGCTCTGCCCCGGGCTGGGCAGCCAGGGCCCATCCTACTACCCAGCCAGGAGCAGGGCACCAGGGGGCAGCGGGACAGCCCCAGCCCCGGGCATCAGGCTCCTCCCTGGGCACAGACCAAGAGATTTAAGAGATCACTCTCCCTACAGAGCCCTATGGACAAGGGAACAGCAACTCTACTGAGTGTGGAGACATATCCTGATATTCTCCCCATCGGGTATAGCTGAAAAACCATTACTGCTATGAAATACCTGCAATTTCTTAAATTTAGAGTCATTAGTAAGCATGCATTGCTACAAGCATCACATAAATATTTTGCACCTCCCTTTCATCCCTGTAACATAGAAAAGCTGTTTGGAAGATTTAAATATGTTTTTTAATTTGTCTTCATGCAGAATGTCTAATGACAACAATTTCACCAGTTCTCACAGTCCATTGTAGCATTTCTACTCAATAACTGATTTATAATTAAAAGGATATTCTTTTGGAAATAGTAATTGTAAATATGAAAAACTACTCCAGTAAACTTTCATGACAACAGCTTATAACCTCAGAACCTGTTCCCTGAGATATAAACATGAGGTTTATGCATTTTATAACAAAAGTTATACAAGTAAGAATGTTTATTTTAAAATTAAGTTCAAGTAGCACTGTCAAATATTCAAACTTTAAAAATACCAGAATTAAAAGCATCCAGGAATTTTTAGGCATCCATCCACCCACTACAAACATACTTGTCCAAACAGGGCCAAAAGAACTGCTTCTATTACATTTTCTGGTAAAGCAGATGCCAGTTTAGGAGCTGTTTATCTCTATTGAGATTCTGTAATATATTTGTGAATACATTTACAAACCTGACATCCACAGTTTTATTGGATTCACGGTCAAACACCTCAAAAGCTTCTGTAATCTTTTTCTCAATTTCAGCTACTAGGCCATCTGCAAAAAGAAACATAAGAAAAAGAATGATTCACTGAGCTGTTACAACTAATATATTTCCAATTTGAGACTTATGACAGCAGAAACACCAAAACTGATAAAGAGCAGACAGGAAAGGTACTTTGAAAAAGCAGAAGTTATGAGAAATCTCCATTCAAAATCAGGATCTGTCATTTATATTAGTAATATTGCCTTGCTATGGCTCTGTAGCAACATCAAGTCTGCTGGCAATGGTATGCCTCAGCTGTATGAACACACAGCTCAGGTGTGGATCCTGCCCAGAGTGTGCTACAGCTCGCTCTGGACCACAAGCCTGAGCCCTTCCTGGCTGCCACTGGGCCAGTGGAAGGAGCAAAGCAAACATTGGCCCATAATTGCCCTGAGATGGGGCTGAGTCACTTCATCCAGGCTCCTGCATCCAGGAAAACATAAGTGCTCTCATGTCCACTCAGTTAGTCATAATGTATGAAAAGCTGAGAACCAGGGACAAAGAGATAAGATGTATAAGGTCTGTGCACAGTGAATATGGCTCATGGTAAATAATTCATAGCAAGAGTTTGGAAAGGAAGGACAATCTCAGCAAAGGAGAAGGAGTAATTTGCTGCATTTGCTTTTTATATCTCAATCTCAAAGAACGGGGAAAGCAGAACCACAAGTTATCACAGATATATGTCACATAAGCCAGAAATTGCATTCTTGGGGCAAGCTAAGAACCAGGAAATAAATTCTGAAGAAAAAAATATAAGGAGGGGAATGGATCTATCTCAAAAGGAAATCTCCCTGGCAAGAAAGCCAGGGTAAAAAAAATAGTAAACTGGTAGCCCATTTATTAGTTTGACTCCAAATGACAGAATATGTGAAGCAAAGTGACATGAAGTTGACTTCTTGGTCCCTGTGGCTAAACACGACCCCAAACTCTGTTTTGCAAACCAGTTCCCAGGAGGCAGCATTTCTTAAGCTAGCCCCCAAGCCTCCACAGAGATTCCAGAGGGAAAATCTGAATGACAGCCAAATTGAGATTGGTATGAGGGACACTTGTTTTCTCATTTTCATACTTGTCTTCTTTATTTTCAATAGAATAAGTAAAACAAAGCTCTCCAATAGTAGACAATACATTTCCTTCTTTAGCTGATGTGGTGTTAAGTGCTGTTGAGCAGCTCAGGCCAAAATTAAGTCACCAGATCTGTTTTCTTACAGGCATAATAAATTCAATACCTAGTTTTCTACAATCCCAATAGTTTGGGAACCCCTGGGACTGTATTGTGCATTAACTTTTTTCATTTGCTTTCTTGCCCTCATGACAGAAATGTCATTTTGCTGACAAAGGGTATCAGAACCGAACATAGCTGAATGATACATTGGCTTTGTGAACTCCCTCTCTTTATCTTGACTCATGAGCTTTTTCATTGTGTTTTTTCCTCCTGTGCAGTTGAGGAGGGCAGAGAGAGGCTGCATAGGGTGCCTGGCCAAAGCCAGCCCATCCCAGGCTACAAGCACTTCAATACAGTGGACTGACCCAGATATGAGGAACCTCTTCTGCAAGTAGGAGAGCTACATCCCCTTATAGAGCTACAGCTGCCTGCTGCATTCCATCTGTAGTTGGTACTGAAGTCCTCAGAGGATTCCTCTCCCTGACTTTATGCCCCTGATGGAAGCATGGGCAGGTATGTGTGTGATGGATTGGAGACTGGAGCTCACTGAGGATGAGGAGCCCCATGCAGTCCCCAGGCACAGGACAAACTCTATTCTTTTCACAGCCTGACAATAATGCCTACCTCTTCTCTGCCTATGCGCCAGTAAAATCCACATTTAATTACTAAAAAAAAAAACAACCCCATAGTTAAATCTAAGTGGACCTTGTGGAAAAGTCCCTAAAGACTCTCAAAGTACTAAATTCGATGGGGTTTTGTTTACTGGTTATTTCAAAGAGTCTTGCATCATGTCTCCCATGTAGACTCAGATTTAGTTCTTGACATCAGGCACTTCAATTGTACACTACAACTTGCAATAGACAAACATTGAAGGAATATTTATAGCTATATATTCTTGGCATGATGTATGAGACTTCAATAGAAATAAAAATTAGCCAAGAGAAGGCAGGGAGAGATTTTAAGTGCAGGTACTCTGTAAGCATCCAGCCTTTGCAAGCTCTTTTCCATGAGGACAGTACACTTTAATCTTACCTTCTGAAGAGGCCTGATAAAGAAAAGTCCTGAAATGAGATGAACCCGATTTAACCTAGGTACCAAATAATCTATATCTCTTCCAAAAACTGAGAGGAAGTTGTGACTAAGAGCCATATCCCTGGGAGAAAACATAATATACTGTTGTCCTCTCAAAGACTCTCTGTGAGATGAGTAAATATGTAATAAGCTATTGGCTAAATTTGTTGTCTTCCCTCCAGGAATGAAAGCCAAAGATGTTCAACATAGTTCAGGCTGGCAAGGCTGTTTATCTGAAAAATTCTACAATTCACTCTAAACCTCTCTTTGTGAGGGAAAAGTACAAGGATTCCAACTCCAGGATAAGAAATTGGTAAAGTTTTAAAATTATCTATTCAAGAGGGGCATCAAGAGATCAGACACATAGTTAATTCAGTGGATGTGGTGCTTTAATGTACTGAAATCGTTCTTTACAAGAAGACTCTCCACCACGGGTAGATCAATGAAAGTTTCATGGACAATGTTCTCGCAGTTTTTCAGAACAGAAATACCTACATTCTGACAGAAGAAGATTTCACTCATTTATTCTACTAACTAAAAAACAATATACAGTGTCAAGGATGGAATTACCTCACTTTCTGTAATGGTTTAAATAAATAAACATTGAAATATAGCATGCCAAAAAGGATTCCAATAGCTACATCTATTTATTCCTTCAAAGAAATCCTGTAGGTATGATGTATTATTTCCATTTTTATGCTGTTAAAATGCTTGAGATACTTATCAATGTTGTCCCATCCTAATTTATTTTCCTACCACATATGCAATAAGAACAAAAAATGTCTTAAAATCTATTTCTCAGATACATTAACTGAAAATGTATTCACTATCAAGTTTTCTTTCCTATAACATCCTTTACTACTTTCCCATTTTGTTTAGTGTGAACTAGATAAACCTCTCGATACTGCCAGTTAAGTAAGACTGACAGAGAGCTGGGACTCCCAAGTTAATTCTGATGGTTCTTGCAGAATGAATTGTCCCTCTTCAGCTTGTCCAGACTATTCCCCAGCACACTGAGGCCCATTTGAAGCCAGCTCTTAAGCAGAATACCTGCTTCAGTTGTGACATTTCTTCTCCAAAAAACACATTTTTAGCCTTTGTAGGGAACAGAAACCATTTAGCTAGATGTGGCTCTGCCAGACTCTTGAGTAATGAGAATTTTAAAAAGGGATTTCTAGTTGATACAATTTGCTATATTCTACCATTCACTTAATGTATTAGCTTGCTTTCTTTCCTTCCTAGGGGTCAGTTGCTCTGATGGTTCAGAAAACCTGCCCTTTCTTTCACTAAAGAGAAAAAATTTGTTATCATAAGAGGTATTCCTTATAAGATAAGAGCATTAAACAACAACTAAAATGCTGGGAGCAGCACCTGTCTGTTGCTCACAGGAAAAGATTTAGTCCCAATGCATCCTGATGAACTATTTACACTATGAAATACTTTTAAACTCTTTTTCTGTTACTTAAAAGAGTAAAATTAAGGCTTGATTTGTAGAAGTACTGGTGGACTTGATTTTATTACTTCATGTTATTGCACACGCCTGGAACATTAGTCTTTATAAACATTAATTTAGGTGTGTTTTAATAAACATACCTATTGTGTGTCAATTTTATATTTAAGCTCTCATATGTATGTGGATATCTTATGAATTATTAATTACTCCATCCTCTTTCCATAGTACTATGCTGTGGCTACAGGCAGGTGTGAGAAAATCCCTGAGGTCTCTGCCAACAGGAACCCTTTCTCATGTGGAACTTGTCAGTCTGAAGGGACAAGGGACACAACCAGGCAACCCCAACTCAGTGACAGTTTCAGAGTCATTTACATGTTGTTATTTCAGTGTTATTTAAAGCACTGTTATCAACAGGTCTTTGGTAGATTTCCCCATCCAGTAACTAGGGCTTATCAGCTGAAAGTACAAAATCCTATCAGTGGCTTTATACTCCAGCACCATTCCTTCTCTTTTTCACTAGCCATTATTTCAACCAAAAAAGTAGACAGCAACCTTGGTCCTGTCAGCTGAACTGAGAATGAGATACAAAGACTGCCATGAAGAAAAAGGAACATTCTTAAGAAGGTAATGGAGAGGATGTGATTGTGCAGGCAGCCACATGAAAAACTGTGCACCTTTAAATCCACTGCAATCTGCTCTCAGCTTCTGTCAGCATTCTATTTCTGCTCACAGATACAACTTATTGTTTTTAACCACTCTCTCTACTCTACTCCAACACTTCCATAAGACTCCTATGACCACTCTTGGCATGCTTTAGGATGAAGGAGACGAACTAAAAACCAAAACAGATTTGCCTTTGATGTTTGCAGACACTGTTTCACATGACCTCTCCCAGAATCCTTCCCAAAACCACAAACGGAAATAGGGGCATAAGAATTGGGGGGGAGGGTTGGAGGGGGGGGGCAGGGGGGGGGGGGGATGGTGGGAACAAAACCAAAAACAAACAAACAAACACATCCAAAACTAACAGTAGTTCTAATGAGAAGAAGGGTACCATGTATATTTGCTCATATATAAAGAATAAAAACAGCAAGAGACTTAAGAGACTTCACAATGCAAACTCTGAGGAGGTTATCAATGAGCTCTTATGAGCTCTAATCAGGCTTTTAACCAAGTTCTAACTGGAGTATCACCTCGGTCAAGATATTCAAAAGCTGTCACAATACTCAACATCACCTGTACAGGTGAATTCTCAAACACTCTCAAATAAGCTCATCAGTTTTATCAAGGCATTGTGTCTCCAGAATAAAAAGGGAAAGCCATCGTGGTCTCATAACATGAACTCTTGTTGATAAAACCATCATTCTGCCACAAACATTTGGGTTGAATTCATGGGAAGTCTGGGGAGCTTGGCTGACACAAAAATAACTCAGAAATCTTGCCCCACCCCAAAGAAGAAAACCTTACAGCATTTAACTAATGCTATTTTAAGGAAATCACTGAGGAGCAGGACCATGGAGAAAACCATCCTGAGGCCACTTGAATCTGACTTATTGGCAAGATCCTTCTGGTCCGTAAAGGAAAAGGCATGCATTAAGTTTTTTCCTACTGACCTCAATTCCTTCTCAGAGGAAGCTAAATGTACAGTCAGCCCAATATGCTGAACCAACAATTGTATGCCATGCTCTAAAAATATCAAGGTAAGAGAAATATTGTTTTCTCTACTCTGTACCTGCAGTAGCATGTATGATATTAATAAATTAGTATCAGAAAAGAAAGGAACAATAGGATTAAGCTGCAAGCTTGCAGAATACACAATGTTGTTTCATTGTGTCTTGTGATACATAATTAAGTAATTAAGAAATGTTATCATTGAAGAGTCTGCATTCTAAAAAGACAAATCAAGAAGATTTTGAGGAAAAACAAGAGGTTTATGGAGCTTGATTCCTCCAAAGAAGGGGTAAACCTGTTCCTGAACGGCAACCTAAAGAAAACAGATTGATGCAAAGTATTGATGGCA
The DNA here is from genome assembly GCF_051311805.1 of Agelaius phoeniceus. Taxonomy (NCBI): domain Eukaryota; kingdom Metazoa; phylum Chordata; class Aves; order Passeriformes; family Icteridae; genus Agelaius; species Agelaius phoeniceus. The sequence continues at coordinate 83,663,512 of NC_135267.1, forward strand.
CCAATGGGAAATGCATCACCTGAGTTCAGATGTTTGGATTATGTGAAGAGATAATATACACAGCTTTGTGAAATTTCATATATATCAGTCCCCAAGAATTGACCAAGCTGGTGTCTTCACTGCCTGTATCACCTACTCCAGCTTGAGGATGCAAGCTATGGCCTGCAGACCCAGGAGAGGGATAATGCTTTCTCTCCTACACAAGAAGCATCCCATGTTATCACAGATTATACTCAGGCAATCTGAATTTTAGTCTGTGTGAAAAAAAAAAAAAAAAAAAAATCTTAACTGGTTTACACAGAGGTCACTTTCAAGCATTCCTAAAAATGCAAAGGAGC